>NC_030384.2:49646722-51100889 GCF_001625215.2 Daucus carota subsp. sativus
AACAAAAAGGGCTCGGGTGTATCGAGCATAGATGGCTAGTAAAGCCCATGTTATGGCCCAGATGATTTCTTGGTGTGAATCTTGACCCTCTTTATTTTTTAATTTTTTTCACTCTGTAAATAAAATTTTAGCAGCGTATTTAATAAAGAAAATTTTGAATTAAGATATAGATAATATCTTAATTGAAATTATTACAGAATCGATCAAATGCATTTGCAATATTTGTATAGTTTAACTAATTCCATCATTTTAGTGATATCTTTTTAAAAAATTATAACAAAATTTACAACATCTAGTTAATATATTAAAATAATATTTTATATGTATAATAATTTAAATAAATATATTAAACATAATTAATGTACAATATTAATTATTTTTATATCACTAAAATTAATAATTTTTATATCGATATACCACTTAATCCTTTATGCTCTTAATTCAAAAGCTATGATTTGACATTTTCTGGTTATAACTATGTTTTTGAGATAAAATTAAATCAATCGATTGCTATGAAATCAATTAGTGCTATCAACTTTTGTAATCTTTCAATATAATTTCTATATCATATAAAAATCACAGTCCAACTCAAGATTTTTTTTACATATATAAGCACAGTTCAACTCGGAATTATATAATTATAATTAAAAATAACTTCCACACATAATATTTAATACTCCCCATAAATTAAAAATTAAATTTCAATTAAGAATTTTTTATAATTAAAAATTAATAATCATCCCATCATAATATTTTAACTTTCTAAATTTTATCTTTTATAGATTTTTCTCTGTATAAAAATAAGATCGCTTTTTTTCTCATCCACAGCCTTATTAAAGATGACTGTGAATCGCTCTCATTCACCAAATTTGCAGGGTTTCTTCAAGGTTTCGAGCCAATCTCTCACTTGTGAGAGACCGGTTTGCTTGTCATCGGCTTCTTACAGTCAATTTGAACTTCACGGTTCAAACAAAAAAATATAAACAATTTTAATTTGGAATTCCATCAAAATTCCAATTTAAATGTCGATTTTAAATTTGGATTTTTTGTCCTGACACAATTAAAATATGATTTTCTATTATTAGATTAACACTTTGTTTCAAAAAAATAAAAAATTACCAACCCGACTGGTTCAACTCGGCAGGAATCAATTTTTCCTATGCACATCCAACAATTTGAACACTTCAAAATCTAAACTGACACTGTCGGCAAAGTTACTTGTTCTACTTGATAATCATGCAGTAACGTCCGCAAGCCTTCAATTCCTCGTTGCCTATGCATGTAAATTTGTCTGCATGCACTATCCATGCAAACAGATCACTCTGCTGCATTCACTTTGATTCTCCAGCTGCCACATACCCTGCTATGTGTCACCTTTCGGTTTCGATATACATCAAATTATCAAATAAATACAAGCTCTGAGGAGAATTGGCAGTCATATTAGACCTTCTCTTCATTGCCTTCCCCTCTTCTCTGTCTATTAATTTTCAGATTTTCCGAGTCCAGCAAGATGTCTGCAGAGAGACTAATGATCCTCGTGATTTTTGTGATCGTGTCTGGCATAAATTGCACGCGGACTCAGGAGAAGATTCACGGAGAAGGTATTTGTCAGTTTCCAGAGAATTGCACCCTGCCTCAGGTTCCGCCCCCTTCCACAGAGCAGCCTTATGGTATTCCACCACCAAAACCTCAGCCAACAGTGTACCCTCCGTATAGTACTGCTGCGACTCCACCTCCACCTCCACCTGCACCGGCTTATCCAGCAGTTAGCCCCCCACCCCCGACGCCTCCTGCTGTTGAAGGCCAGTACAGCAGCCCCTCTGATTCGATTCCCCCTCCGAATCCCTACACTTACTTGAACGATACGATGGATTCTGCTGATGCACCACTCTCTGCCTTGCCTCTATTTGGATCTACAACTGTTTTTCACATCCTGTTCCTTTTTGCATATTATGCTTAAATGTTTATTTTCTGTCTGGTTTAATTTTGTGTACTTCGTGGTTTCGAGTCTGTTGTTCTGCACTTTTCTTTACCTAAATTTGTATCAGTTAAACTTCTTGTTAAATGTTGAACTTAGGATCCAGTGCTTCTCTTGTAATTGTTCCCTTGGATTAATCCAAGGTTTGTTGTATTCAGAGATTGCTGCCTGTAATTTAAGTTTTATGGTTCATGTTATAAGTAATTTGTTTTCGATCTTATCCAATAATGCTAACTCCTTGATTATGTGATATTGATCATATTTTAGATTTATTATACACTGGAAAAATTATAAGGATCTGCATCTGCTAATGGAGAACTATTTTTAGTTATTAAACAAAAATAATAATGAATGATAAAGATTAAAGAAGAAAAAGGAGAATTTGCCTGTACTGGTATCCAATGTTATGTAAGGGCAAAGTTACAACACTATGATTAAAACAAAGGAAAGGCCATTAACATGTCTCATGTCTTGATTTTGTCCTAAACTTACAAGGATCTAAAATAGAAAAAAAAAATGTAATTTGCAGATTTACAGTAAGACTTGATTAGGCACACAGACAAGTACACCATCATGCTTCTATTTTAAACCTTGAACACTTGATGGAACCCATGGTTATGTCGATTTCGATCAAATTGTCTTCTTCATTGAACTCTGCAAAAAGTTCTTTAAGGTAATGCTGCTCAAAATTATCATTTGGTAGCAAGGCTGGAACTTTCTGCTGGAAACAAGCTTTATCTTCATCTTTTGGACATGGTAAATGTTGTTCTCCTGTGAGTGCTATTTCAATCAAGCTCTCCTCATCTGATATTGAACCATCTGAGAAATCTTGGCTCCGACTGGAACAAGGCCACTCGACATCAGATTCATCACTTGTGGATAATTGATCAGTGCTTTCAGTTTCTGAATACATATCTACAGACTTATTGGCCAAGGTTCCTTGAATCTGATCCATTTCACTTACTTCTGGAACTTCTTCCTTGTTCTGTGTTACAATAATAGGATCATTTTCAGGATGTAGTTTCAGTACTTCTTGACGAGAGCTGATTGCAATTTCATCTTGCAGAGTATTCACAACAAGAACTGGATGTTTCTGAAAGAATAACATGAGGAGAACAATTGACAATATCGAAACTATAAATCCATAACCATATAAGATACCACAGGTTATGAAAAGTACGACTAGAGCAGCATACAATGGTCTTGATCTTCTTAGAGAACACAGAGGGGAAGTCATTTGAAACTTGAACTATAAGTGTCGAGAAATATATTGTAATTAGCCAAGGAAAATGGTTCAGGAGAAAAGAAAAAGATGGCAAACTTTCTTCATGTAAGTACCAAATGGAAGTGGAAAGACTATAAGTACGTATTGTAAAGGAATGAAGGAAAGAAAATGAACGACAAGAATCTTGGATTGAATCTGGCTAATCTTGGACTGAGCTGATACTGATCTGGCCTCGCAAATACGAAGGAACAAGTAAAATAGAATTAGTACATGTAGTTGTGCTTGCACTGGGAGCAAATTGCAGGCTTGTTTCTTGAATCACAGGCTCAAAACTCTCTGTTCTCTATCCACTAAACACTGAGTTGAGTCTTTTGATAAGTGGCACCAACCAGGTGGTCCTCCTCTGCATCTAATTCTCTTGAAAACTCGAAAACTCCAATTATAATTTCTTCTGCATCAATTCTACAGTGTCAGCTTGGAAATGTGGGAAGCCATGTGCAGATCTCTGAGATCAGATCACACATGCTACATACCCTCCATTTTATATAGTGAAAGACTAAACCATCCAAATATTAGAAAACAAAGATAAACACTAAGCTGACATATCTATAATTCTGTTTTATGTTCTTTATTCTTATAAAGATCTGCACTTCCAAGAAAACCATTATCACAATATCTCAAAGCCATACCTGAAAAATTCATCACAGATATCCAAAAGATTATATGCACAGCCACCCTCTCCCTGACCCCATATTTGTTAGCACTCAAATTCGAATAAACTTCACCTATTAAACTCACTAGCTCAAGTGCTCAACTCTTTTTCTTTAAGTAACTTTCTTTTCCTATTTTATATGCCACTCACACTCACTTAACTTCCTTCGCTATTGGAGAAGAAAATTCGGCTCGACTTCAGGAAAAACAATCCGAATTTTAAATAGTCAAAACCTCGACTGGACTCAAGTCATCTAATGTCCTAAACACCGACTTACAAAAGGTTGATCATTATGTTACCATATCCTTTGAAGTGTGACAATTTGGCCTAATCTATTGAGAAAAAAATACACCAGCAACCATTATCATTACAATAATGTTATAGCAATAATTAAGGTGGTCAGATTCTGATTAGAAAATATAATCCCATTTAGCAGTGTTTAATTAAAAGAAATCATGCTTTATCTTTGTCTGGTACCTTGAATGATGGCTTTATCCATGCTCTAGACATATCAAAAGTTAAGCTGTCCCTCATTCTGTATATACACCCATTCTCCACGACCTCCACTATACAATGTACATACATTTTCTTCAGTGTTCAAGAAGGCATGGCATCATTTTTGTCCTTCTGGATTCCTGAAAGCCAAATGTCATTAGTAAGTAATTTCATGTAAAATGAGAAAATAAAACATTTAATTGATATCATTAAGTCTGTTAAATTAGCATGCAGATCCACATACACTACTCATACATATAGTTAAATTGATTTGGATTTGTCTAGAGTTCTAGGAGGATACAGTTTTAAAACACAGCAGCATCTACTCAACGGATACTATGTTTCTCACACGAATATACTCCAACTGACACTCCAGTGATCAGAACCTCGGAGTTCTGTCAGATAGGACTGACACCTTGCGGAGACGCTATACTTCAGGAACTATTAGGATATAATATGATCCTCGTAACGAAGATTAGTCATTTAACATGGTATCAGAGCTCAGTCTCATGTGAGACTCGAGTTCGACTCCATGCAACTCTCAATATTCTCATATATAATTATGAACACCAAGGCAAAGTTATATGTTCTAGAGATTGGCACAGATGGGTGCCCGTGATGCAAAAATGGACTTTTCAGCGGAGGAAATATTAGAATAGAATATGATCCACGTAAAAATGGACTTTCTAGTATTTTTGACAAATTAAAATAGAAGTTGTATACAAGATTTCAATAATCTTGTTCCCGGAGAAGAAATCTCAATTTAAGAAACAAAAAACATATTAAGATATTAAGTAGGCACTAGCCGCTAACATTGGCCTGGGGTAAATTTGTCTCCTGGCTCAGGGAAAAAACTTTACCATCGAGAACTGCCCATCCAGGGTGCCCTGGAGGCACTATGCTTGATGACAATGAGATTTAATGGCCATATGCTTGCTCAAATTTGTAGGGCTATCACCAGAAGAATGGGTCATTCTAACCCTGCACTTTTTTTTTTTTTAATCTCAGTGCCGCCTTTTTTCCAAATTCCATACCTGACCGGCTTTCTGGTTTTATAAGGCGTCTCAAATTTGTAAGGCTATCACCGGAAGAATGAGAGTATTTGTTTTTTTTTTAAAGAATGAGTATATGTTTTATTTAATTTATTTTTTTTCAATAAATTTTCTCTTCAAAAAAAGATTTAATTCTTTTAATTAAATTTGATTTTTTTTCTAAATCTAAGTCATCAAAATGTACGTTTTATTTTTTCCTCATTCAAATGGAGCTTATCGGATTTGAAAGTTAATCGTCTATTTTATGATTTCGACTATCAAATCTATATTTTTTATTTGTTTCAATTTAGTTTTATTTCGGTTTTCAGCTTATATTTTCATGTTGTTTTTTCTTTTTGCTGAAAGGTTAATCTTCATTTTTTATTATAAAAAGATATTGATTTAATAATAAAATTTTGTATGTAATCGCAGTTTTGATCAATATCTCAAACGATAATTTCATTGGGTCATGATGAAAAGGGTATCATTAAATTAACGAGAATACATGAAAATTATAGTTTACTGTTTTTTCGACTCGATTACCGGAATAAATGTCGTATAATCTTTTATTATTAGAGTAACATCTTTGTTTGATGAGAAAAGAATGAGTAATCTTATATAAAATAATAGACACAAAATTGTAAATAATGATAATAATTTCGCCGAAGCACTATTATATCGAGACATGATAAAAAAAAAAGGGCCGGTAATCCAAAATTATTGGCTCAAGTCTAAAGACTTGGGCCGTTCATTATCCTGAATAGCGGTCCAAACAGTCATTACCCATATTTACTTATTACTTGGGCCAGGCTATTACATGTAGACTTGTCAATTGACCCATCACAGGACATAATCTTGGACAGTGAGTCCAATATTCAAATTACAGACCAGAAAGTGTGAACTCTTGCAAGAAAAACATACTAGTACAAAAAATGTTTATGCCCGGTGCATCCTAAATTATATATATTATTTTTCCTAATAATAATATTGGCTATATATTTTATTTAACTTTTATAAAATAAGAATCATTATGGTTTATATAAAAATAAATTATGTCACTTTTTAAAAGGGTTAATTATCAAGTTAGTCACTGAACTAGGCTTAATGTATCAAGTTAGTCACTGAACTCAAAAATGGTATCAACATGGTCACTAGAGTCACCATAAATATCAAACAAGTACCTTGAAACATGAATTTAAGTGGTAAAAATATTATTTATATAGTTTTACACATTATTTTTAAATGTTACCACAACCAACTAAAAGGTTATGACTTCTAGTATTTAAAATAATATATTTATTTATTATTTATGTTTTATTTTATAGTCATTTTTTGTTTTAATTAAAAATAAATAATAAATTAACTTGATAAAATTTAAATATATTATCATAAATATTAGAAGTCATAACCTTTTACTTACTTTTGGTAACATTCAAAAATAATGTGTAAAACTTTATAAATAATATTTTTACTGTTTGAACTTATATTTCAAGGTACTTGTTTGATATTTGTGGCCACTTCAGTGACCATCTTGATACCGTTTTGAGTTCAGTGACCAATTTGATACATTAAGCCCACTTCAGTGACCAATTAGATAATTAACCCCTTTTTAAAATATATTTGATCATATAATTAAAATTTATATTTCAAAGTTAATAATTTTAATTCTTTCAAGCAAAAATATATTATTGCTATTGTAGTTTATAAAAAATAGAATACGTGTTTAAAGAAAACTGAGGGAGTATTTATTTTTATTTTTTTGACAGAAAAACTGAGGGAGTATTATTTCTACTGAAATCTGAAATCCTAGAAAAAAAAAAGTAGTTTACTTTAACAAAGCGCCAAACTTATTGTCTGTTTTTAAGACTTATCAAGAAACCATACTAACAACGTCCATGTCAAACAATAAATATTTAGTACTGCGCTTGAATTTTCATCCTCATTAACACACAATTATACAGACATAACCAAATCAAAACGATGGGGGAGTCTCAGAGTCTTCTATTCCCATCAATCAAAATAAGCACTTAAATTTGCCTAACTGTTTTCACATAAGTACTAGTACTTTATTTTCCTAATTTATTTGATTGTTAATTTCCAAGAACATTATTTTAAGTCATCTTCACTTGTTCACGTGCTGCAGAATCATATCGTCTCAGCTGGTTAGTGCCACCCATCCCTCTCTGTACTCGTGTGTTTTGCTCCAACTAGCTGCTACTTTAGTTCAATTCTTGCATTTTGTGTATTTTTTTGGTGATTTAGGCTACTTTTTTTCATGGGAATTCTTGAAATTGAAGATTTTGGCTGAGTTGGTGTGAATTATTTGTCATAGTGTGAGAGAGTTTGTTGATTTTGGTTGTTTTGTGTAATGGGTGGCTAAAGATTCTTGCTTTGTGAGATTTTGATGATCTGTTTGGATTGTATTTGATGTGTTGTTGGAATCTAGGCTACTTTTCTTACATGGGGTTTCTTGAAATTAAAGAATTTAGCTGAGTCGGTGTGAATTATTTGTGATAGTGTGAAAAGTTTGTTAATTTTGATTGTTTTGTGTAATAGGTGTCTAAAGATTCTTGGTTCTTGAGATTTTGATGATCTATTGTTCTGTATTGGATATGTTATTGGAATTTTGAAGTAAAAAACAACCGTTAAGGTATCTTCTTGAAAAATTCCGGACCCTTTTTCTTTTGTTTAGTGGGTTTTTTTGTTGTCTGAGAATGGAATCATTTTGCAGGTGGGTGTATATTTATCTTCCTTTATATTAGCCCCCTTTATTGTTCTTGTGGGCACTGGATCAGATTTTTTGATATCTTATATTAGGTTTGGATTGGGGCAGCCGATATCGCTTTCTTTTTCTTATCCTCTTTTTTGATTCTGTAAGACTAGTTTTAGCTGAAATCATCTTGGTGTATTTTATGAATCATGTGGTGGGAGTCACTAGTTTGAGATATTTGTAAGATAGTTTTACAAAAGGTTGTTGCTATACAAGATTCGAGTTTGTGTGGGGTGTAGTAGATGAGAGAATGCGTTGGGGTAAAAAGTCATTGAGAAAAGATATTTTGAAATTGTAGAGGGTCGGGGTGAGAAATGTCTTCCAAATCGGCAACTAGTTGTTCTGAGAGTAGTTCAGTTGCTCGACCAAATCGTAGCAATCGTTTGAATTCTCAAACTCCAATTGATGCTCAGCTAGATGTAGAATTTGAAAATGCGGAAAAGTTGTTTGATTACTCTACTTCTGTTGATCTTAATGCATCCGCTTCCACTAGCAATGTTCCTACATCGACCGTGTCAACCTACCTTCGGAAGATGCAAAGAGGGAGTCTTGTACAGTCCTTTGGTTGCATGATTGCAATTGATGATCAAAAGTTGACAGTTCTTGCTTACAGTGAAAATGCTGCAGAAATGTTGGACTTAGCACCACATGCTGTTCCTAGCATGGAGCAGCAAGAGGCTTTGACTTTTGGGACGGATGTGCGGTCTCTATTTGAATCCTCAAGTGCTGCCGCTATACAGAAAGCATCCAATTTCGCCGAAGTTAATTTACTCAATCCGGTTATGGTTCAGTCCAAACACTCCGGAAAGCAATTCTATGCCATTTTACATAGAATTGATGTGGGATTAGTCATAGATTTGGAGCCGGTAGATCCGTCTGACACGCCAGTGACAACTGCTGGATCATTAGTATCTTATAAACTTGCGGCAAAAGCAATTTCAAGGCTGCAATCTTTGCCAAGCGGGAATATATCATTATTATGTGATGTGCTGGTTCGGGAGGTGAGTGATTTGACAGGCTATGACCGTGTGATGGTGTACAAGTTTCACGATGATGAGCATGGGGAGGTTGTTGCTGAGTCCCGCAGGCCAGAGTTGGAACCCTATCTTGGCTTGCATTATCCAGCTACAGATATACCACAAGCTTCAAGATTTCTCTTCATGAAAAATAAGGTTAGGATGATATGTGATTGTTTGTCTCTTCCTGTTAAAGTTGTTCAAGACAAGAGATTGAAGCAGCCATTGAGTCTTTCTGCATCCACACTAAGATTTCCTCACGGGTGTCATGCCCAATACATGGCAAATATGGGTTCTATTGCGTCTCTCGTTATGTCTGTTACGATCAATGAAGACTGTGATGACACTGGAAGTGATCAGCAAAAGGGAAGAAAATTGTGGGGTTTGGTTGTTTGCCATCATACCAGCCCTAGGTTTGTTGCATTCCCGTTGAGGTATGCTTGCGAGTTCTTGCTTCAAGTCTTTGGTGTTCAGATCAGCAAAGAAGTGGAGTTGGCTGCTCAACTAAGGGAGAAAGATATCTTGCAAACACAAACCGTGCTTTGTAGCATGCTTTTAAGAGATGCTCCAGTTGGAATTATGGCTCAATCACCTAATGTGATGGATCTTGTCAAGTGTGATGGAGCTGCACTTTTATATAAAAACAAAATTTGGTCACTTGGGATCACTCCTACTGAGGCACAGATCAATGATATAGCTGGATGGCTTCTTGAATACCATAAGGAAACTACAGGCTTAAGTACTGACAGCCTCTTAGAGGCTGGTTATCCAGGTGCTTCTAGTCTTGGCGATGCTGTGTGCGGAATGGCTGCTACACAAATTACTTCGAAGGATTTTCTGTTTTGGTTCAGGTCCCATACAGCAAAAAAAATCCAGTGGGGTGGTGCAAAACATGATCCTGGTGATAGCGATGATACAAGAAGAATGCACCCAAGGTCATCATTTAATGCCTATCTTGAGGTGGTTAAAAACCGCAGCCTTCCCTGGGAAGATGTAGAGATGGATGCAATCCATTCTTTACAATGCATATTGAGAGAATCATTGCAGGATGAGACTGCAGACGATTCTAAAATGATTGTGGATATTCCATCAGCCGATACTAGCATGCAAGGGGTGAGTGAGCTACATATCTTAGCCAGTGAAATGGTCCGTCTTATTGAGACGGCTTCAGCTCCAATCTTTGCAGTTGATCACTCTGGTGCTGTCAATGGGTGGAATACAAAAGTAGCTGAGCTGACTGGGTTGGACGTGCAACAAGCCATTGGCATGCAATTGACTGATATTGTTGCAGCAGATTCTACTGAAGCAGTGAAAAATGTTCTCGTATCAGCTTTACAAGGTAGTGTTCTCTGCTTGTGTTTGTCTCAGTTCTAAACATTGTAGAAGATAATATTTATTATTTAACTTGTGACAGTATGCTTGAAATCAAGACGGCTTAGTTAATATAAGCTTATTGTCATGTTGAATATTATTTATTTTATTAGTATCAGTTTCTTGGTTAGTCAAAATTTTAGTAAAAGATTAACAGTTAGTGTGCCACAATGTTATCTTTTCTTCCAAGTGCTGTTCCTAGTAAGGTGCATATCAAAAAGCTTCGGCGTCGTTTAGCTCAATCTCCTATAATGTGTCTATATTACTTATTTTCAGTCAAACTAGGGTTATGTAGCTAAGAAATTTAAGGCTCAGGCAACTCCATAGAGATCTTTCAATTAGTTTCTTTATGTTTTCAGAATATCTGTGCAAGATTTCCCTCTGATCTGAAAATACAATGGCAGGCAGTGAGGAGAGGAATCTTGAAATCAAACTTCAAAGATTTGGGCCCCAAGTAGATAATGATGTGATTATCTTGGTTGTAAATGCTTGTTGTAGTAAAGACATGAAGGGAAATATTGTAGGAGTTTGCTTTCTTGGACAAGATGTTACTGGTAACAAATTGATTATGGACAAATATGCAAAAATCCAAGGTGACTATGTGGATATTGTGCGGAGCCCTTGTGGCCTTATTCCCCCGATATTTATGATGGATGATTCTGGTCGCTGTTTAGAGTGGAGTCGTACAATGCAAAATTTGACAGGTTTGAAAAGAGAGGAAGCCGTCGACAGGATGCTTCTTGGGGAAGTTTTCACTGTTAATAATTATGGTTGTCGTGTCAAAGACGAAGACACACTAACCAAGCTAAAAATATTCCTCAGTGGTGTAACTGCGGACCAGGTTGCAGATAAATTGTTGTTCAGGTTTTATAATCAGCAGGGTAATGAAATAGAAGCATTACTTACCGCAAACAAAAGGACTGATGCTGAAGGGAGAGTAACTGGTGTTCTGTGCTTTTTGCATGTTGCAAGTCCAGAACTTCAGTATGCGATGCAGGTCCAAAAAATATCGGAACAAGTTGCAGCAAATAGCCTTAAACGATTAACTTATATTCGTCATGAAATCAGAAATCCTTTAAATGGTGTCAAGTGCATTCAGAATCTGATGGGCGCTTCTAATTTAACCCAGGATCAGAGTGCACTTCTGAGGATGAGTATATTGTGCCAGAACCAGTTATCCACGATTATTGATGATACAGATATTGGGAGTATCGAAGAATGGTATGCTTAGCAATTCTATAGTAATTCGCCATGCTTGTTGAAATAATAATAATTATTAGTTGTCTTTGACAGACCTAGTTGGTGCCGAGGGTGCACCATTGCGTGCCCTAAAATCATGGGGCACCCCAAAAATATAGTTGTCTAAGTTTTGTTTTATTAGGAACCTTCATAGTTCATATACATTTTTTAGGACTTACAGATACATGTCTTATTGATGTTAAGCTCTAATTGCCTAGGAAAGAGAAGAAAAAGGGGTTTTGCTAGGATACAAGTCAAAGGTTTCAAAAAAAAAAATCCCCTTAATATGTATTACTTAGCAAAAATTCAAGTACAAATTGGGCCCCTCGACAATTTCAAAGTTTTGGTGTCCACCACTGGTAGTAGTAATTAGGTGCAGACAACTACCTGTACTAATTTTGATTCATATCAAAACTATTTTTCAGTTACAAGGAATTGGGCTCGACAGAATTCAATCTCAAGGATGTACTGGATGTTGTTATAAATCAAGTTATGATACTGAGTCGTGAGCGAGAGGTCCGGATCACATGTGATGCACCCGCTGAAGTAGCATCCATGTATTTGTATGGAGATAATGCAAGGCTTCAGCAAGTACTCTCAGAATTCTTAACAAAAGCTCTTATTTTTACTCCTGCATTCGAAGGATCAACAGTTCTACTGAGACTAATTCCGAAAAAGAGACGTATTGGGTCCAAAATACAGATTGTCCATCTGGAATTTCGGTATTTCCCTCGTATTTTCTTTTAACTTTTCTGATCAGTTATTCTTTTTCGTATTTCATGTTTTATATATTCTCGTTAGCAAGAAGCAGTATTGAATTGCACAAGAAAATGGTTAGACAAACTCCCTTGAAACAGACCAAAATTTAGTGCCTTCCAGATTGCAATCTGGCCTTATTGTCGATAGATTTGGCTAAAGTTTTTTAACAAAATAATAAAATTTCTCACGACTTTTAATGACAATTATCTAAAGGCTTAATGCACGTTATTTGTGTTTTCAAATTTTTGTGCTTAATGCAGCAGCAGTTGCATTTTCTGACCGGAATGAGTGTGCAACGCAATTAGGTGCTCTGATCTAGATGACAAGCCAACTTCATTTAGATCGTTATGTATAGTCAGACTGATTAATAAAGTTAAGTTACTGGAGCAGCATAATGATTTATGGGCAAGGGTTTGTTGTGTCATGCACACATATTTTAATAGTCTGCAAAAATAGTACCTAATCATCTTGGATAGGAGTTGGATCAATATGCAACACTCTAGATATCGTGTACAACTTAAGGAATGTTAGCCGATGATTTACAGCAATTTGCTAGAGTGACCTTGCTAATGACTTTTAGCGATCTGCCTGCAGTTATTTCTTTATGGGTTCCCTCCTCATCAGTATTTTCATTTTTTTTTAAGATTGTGCTTTCTCAATTGTGAAGATCATTATGAAATTGCATGCTCACTGTATGTTCTCCCAGTGCTACTAATTGTAATGTTTCGTATAGATTAACCCTCGATGCTTATTATACTTGTCCTTGTACTGTTATATATTACTTTTGTACCAGAATCTGATCAAATATTATTATACTTGGCAGGATTATGCAGCCTGCTCCAGGTATACCAGAAGCTTTAATACAGGAGATGTTTCATCATAGCAAAAATTCATCGAGGGAAGGTCTCGGTCTGTATATAAACCATAAGCTGGTAAAGATCATGAATGGAACTGTGCAGTATCTCCGAGAGGCAGATAGGTCATCTTTTATCATTCTTTTAGAATTTCCATTAGCTAAAACAGCTCAAGGAGATATGAAAGCACCGGTTAGCAAGAAAGCGAAAAAGCAAATGACATAGTCGGGCTTTACAAACGGAGGGATGATTCAAGTCTGATTCAGTATTCTTGTACAGAAACTTGGATGGAAATTTTTCTTGATTCACATGAAACAAGTCGAATCATAAGTAGGGAGGCAAAGGAAAACTATTGACCAACAGTGTACCACGTATTTTGTCTTTGAATAACTTATTATGAGCTGAATTCTGCAATTGGATATTTTGTTAATGTATTAAAATTTTCATGTTTCACCAGCATATTATGCTTTTCTTATCTTCCCAGCAAAAAAATGGCAAAAAAATGGAATGAGATATGATCCGATCCAATCTGATCCGATCCTTTTCTAGATTTTTATGGGATCGTGAACAAAAATTAAATTTTTTCCGGGACTTTTAGGCCTACCCTTCTTACTCCTTTATTTTATATTTATTAACATATGAATTAAAATATAGTAAAAAGTGACTCTTTATACTCCTTTATTTTATATTATATTATTATATGAATTAAAATAAAGGAAAACTTGATGGATTCAGCTCCGAAACTAAGGGGGGTCGTATATAATATTTTGTAATCATGATTAATCGGAATAAAAACAGGGAAAAGAAAAATAATATTCATATTATATAATTTTTTACCGTTTCACAACATAAATAAGTCATGTCAACTTTGATTAGAATGTTGGATACCAAAATAATAACACAGAAAACAAAAAATTAATATTCAGATTATGTAATTTTTTACCGTTGCACGACATTATGTAATTATGTAAAATTAAGGACAAAAATTTAAGAGAGTCCTGCATGCAACACTTTTTTTTTTTTGAAAGATTGGGCAGATCGTCGTGGTGTATATGGCAATGTAAGCATTTGTCCAAAAATAAGTCTTTTTTTTAAAATTGAGTTATGCTATCTCATTGACAAAGACTTATTTCTTTAAAACAGATATATTGTTATATTGGTGGTGTTCACTTGACGGTGATGATAACATACATTTGCCAAACTTTTAGGAGGGGATCCATTGTTGAAATTATATCCCAATTCTTTGAAACTTTTTCCGGGTGGTGATCCTGTACTTGATGAAGATTTAATTTGGTCATCACCTGCACTCACCAACCATATTCTAATTCAGAAGTCTGGGTCTAATGCTTTCTGTCAGTCAAATGTAACACAAGTAACACTTATGAAAATCCGTAATTAGTTAAATCGTGAATACAATTTGACAAAGGTATGACCAAAAATCTTAGCATATAAATTTATTATTTTATTAAGGTTATTTTCCATTGGGAATCTTATATATCATACTGTCCATGTGTTGTCAAGTGACTGGATGACCTGCTAGAACGGTTCCCTTATGAAATAGTGTATACAAGGCTCCTCAAAGTACGTATATACGTTACTGATAATGCCGAAGATGCTGACATAGATGAATGGGTCGGTTTTGTCAAGTCACGTATACCAGGGTTGATACTATTGGTGAATTTTTAGAATTATACCAAGCATGTAAAGTTTTTTTTTCATTTTATAAAAACTAGACATCTATTTTTTCATCTCTCCATTGTACTCTATTTAAAAAAATAATTTCTGTAATTTGTTATTATTTGATACACAGTTAGAATCTAATGTGACCCGAGTGGTTTTGTATTTTGAGATCTTCCTCCTAGCTGCAGAATGAACAACAAAAGTGTCATTTGTGCATGACACATGATATAGGCTAATAAGTTATTAGAAATATTTGTATAGCTTTTTACTCGTAAGTCAATCGAGAGTGTTTGATTATTTAAATTTATAAATTTAAATTATTAAAATAAAAAAGATTTTAATAAAGTTTATTGCATATTAAAAATTCAAGAACTTAATAATATATTTGAAAATTATTGTCATCGAGAGAAATTTAAATAATTACAATATTAACAAATATCATCATTCATTATTAACTGACCGATTATCTGGTGTGCAGGGCACATACTAGCAACTATTTTTTTTAAGATGAAGGAATTTTATTAAAATCTCATTAATAATCACGATCTATTTCACAAAAATCATGATCAATGTAGCACTAGAATGACTCATTAAGTTATTATCTAGATTTCGTTGTTTTTGTCTAGATATCTATCGAGATATTATAACAAATGATGCCAAGAAATCTTTAAACGTTTTTTATTAATTTCTATAAGGTCAGACGACATTAAAACAATAAAATGGTGAGGAAATTAAATTTTTGTAACGTTAGTCGTTAGAGGGTGGTCAAAGTAATTATCACTTCATATCTTGTTTACGAAAGAGATTACAGTAGTGTGCAGCTATAATAGTTCTCAAATCCTCTTCAAAAGCGAAATTCGTGTTTTTGTTGCATGTGTTTTTTTTTGAGAAAGAGCATATGACAATTTTTTTTGACACACGGGACATATTTGTGATTTTTGTTTGAATACGATTCTCAAATTACCGATCCTCGATCGGTACTATGCCGTAAATCGATACGGACTACTAGGGTCGTAAATCAATGTGGACTATCGGGTATCTCGGCTCATATCCGGCTCCAAAATATGATACATGTCTTATATCCGTTTTGAAAACGATCCAAATCTGACGGAAAAATTAAAATGTACCCGCTCAGATTCGATCTCATATAATTTTTCATGATAAGATCCTACCCGAATAACCGAATATGATCCACAGTTCATGTTCGATTCAAACTCATATACATATTACTATATTTTAACACTGTCATATTTGCAAGCAAATAGTCATCATTTTATAAAATTTTATTATCTTATCTAAGTTTATATCTTCATAAAATATGATTTATTTAATGTGATCATGCTTATTATCTTCATATATATTTAATAAATGATATATACCAATATAACTATAAGTTTTAATTTAAAATTATTATACTTTATAATATTATGTTTACTTAGACTAAATTATAATTATTTGAACAACTGAAATAATAATGATATTTAATATTAGTGGATCATATCCGGCTCATATTCGATGGATCATAAACTACCCGATTAAAAAATAGAAAATCCGATACTGGATTATATGCTGTTCAGATTTGAACCTCAAATACCCGAGATCGGTTTATATCCGAATAAAACGATTCCTGACCCAAATCTGGACAAACTAAAAATAATATGATCCGGTACTTGAGCAGAGGGGTACCCTGGATCACCCGGATCATTCTACTGCCATAATCGGTACTTCCTCTGTCCCATTCATTTTCTTTCTGGGACGTCCCGCCAATTGTATACATTACAAGAATAATAACCTTTAATAATATAAAACATTATTAAACCAACTACTTTCTTCTATCATCTCCATTTTATAATAATAATATAAACACTATTACACCTATTACATTCCTCCACTATCTTAAATATATTATTAAATAAACGGTTTGTCTAGTGTGCTAAGCGCGGAAATTTTTGTATTTGGGAGATTTTGATTGGGGTGGTTGGTGTATTTGCAGGGGGGTCCACCATTATCAATAGGGAGGAACCAATCAAAATGATCTAAGCACAAAATTTTCCGCGCTTAGCATGTGCCCATGGGCACACCATTGAAAAACCGTTAAATAAAAGCGGGTCTCACAACTATACTCACTTTTCATATAACTTTACTCATTTTTTATACTTTTTCTTGGTCTCCGTGTCCCAACTATTTGCATACAAATTATTGGGAAGGAGTGAGTAATATTTTCTTAATCCCATATAATACGAATTATTTTTCATTTTTAGATATTCAAAAAATTGGAACCTTTCATTTATGAAAGTTATTTAAGATTTATTAAAGTCACATATTCATAAATTATTTTTTATTTAATATTCTTTTTATATGATCAAAATTAAATTTAATAATGTTTCGTTTCCATAGTATTTTTTCAAATTCATCGCAGAGACCTTTTGTAGTCGTGTGTAATTGCTATTGAATACGTATAATTTTCACGAAAAATATGATAACGGGGTGTCTAAGATATCGAAAATTACTTGCTTTAAATTTAAATGGAACTAAAAAACTATAATTAAGTGAAATCAGCAGAGACCTAATTTATTTTTGTAAGTGGAATCGGGTCGAAAAGGGGTTCTTGCAGGGTTTAACACCTCTCTCTCTCTCTCTCTCTCTCTCTCTCTCTCTCTCTCTCTCTCTCTCTCGTGTTTATAGATGTAATAATTATGTTTGAATTCATCGCCATCTGTAATGTCCACTCTCAGGTATGTAATCACTCAATTAATTTCATGAATTTTTATCAGAATTAATTAAGTGATTTCATTTGGGATAATCAATTTAATTCGTTATTGTTAGATTACTATCTCTTATAGCTACTGTGTTCTATTAAGTAATCTTAGAAATTAATTATTACATATGCTATTTTGTCAGAGATGTGGCTCTTATAAACCCTAGCTAGATGTTGAAGTTGTAGCGAATTGTGTGAATTCGAATCGAAGATGACGTCGAAACCGTTGAGTAATGTTTGGATTAGGCGGCAGCAGTGTCCGTGTGGAGATTGGAAGTGTTATATTAAGAATGAGGGTGATGATCATGGTGAAAATGGGGCTAAATCGGATAAGAATGAGAAAGGGTTAGTGGTGCAATCGCCCGATGTTGTTTATATGCCGTATGTGGGGCAGGTTTTTATAACGGACGATGAGGCGTTTGAGTATTATAGCGGTTTTGCTCGTAAGAACGGGTTTTCGATAAGGAAAGCGCGGTCGACTGAGAGTCAGAATTTGGGGGTGTATAGGAGGGATTATGTGTGTTATAGGTCGGGGTTTAATCAGCCGAGGAAGAAGGCGAATGTGGAACACCCGAGGGATAGGAAGTCGGTGCGGTGTGGGTGTGATGCGAAATTGTACTTGACAAAGGAAGTTGTGGATGGTGTGACGCAGTGGTATGTGTCTCAGTTTAGTAATATTCATAACCATGAGTTGTTGGAGGATGATCAAGTTCGTTTACTTCCGGCTTATAGGAAAATACAGGAGGCTGATCAGGAACGTATTCTTTTGCTGTCGAAAGCTGGATTTCCTGTTAATAGGATAGTGAAGGTGTTGGAGCTGGAAAAGGGTGTTCAACCAGGACAATTACCCTTTATTGAAAAAGATGTTCGCAATTTTGTTAGGACATGTAAAAAAACAGTTGAAGAAAACGATGTTCTACTTGCTGAGAAAAGAGAAAATGATATGTTTGAATTTATAGATGCTTGCAAGGCTACATCACTGAAGGATGAGGGATTTGTGTATAATTTTTCGACAGATGAAAATGGAAAAGTTGAAAACATTGCATGGGCATATGGCCAGTCAATTCGTGCATTTTCGGTGTTTGGAGATGTAGTTACTTTTGATACTACATATCACTCCATCACCTATAATTTGCTTTTAGGGGTCTGGTTTGGTATTGATAATAACGGCAAACCTGTTATTTTTGGGTGTGTTCTGTTACAAGATGAAACCTCTCGGTCATTTTCTTGGGCAATAGAGGTTTGTAATGCAAACTCATGTAATTATTTTGCACACACACATATATATTGTGCACACCTCTTCTAATTATCTTCTGAGTACTTTTGACAGGTATTTGTGCAATTTATGCAAGGAATTCGTCCACAGACCATTGTTACTGATATAGACTTGGGGCTCAAAGATGCTATATCTTCTGAGTTACCAAGTTCTAAACATGTCATGTGTGTGTGGCATATTATGTGCAAGTTATCTAGCTGGTTCTCTGTGCCCCTCTCAGTGCAATATGCAGAGTTCAAATCAGAGTTTGATATGCTGTGTCATCTCGAGAACATAGAGGATTTCGAACAGCAGTGGAATAATGTGGTTGCTCATTATGGACTTTGTTCTGATAAACACATTGCACTTCTATTCTCTTATCGAGCATTCTGGTCATATCCCTACATTAGAGGTCACTTTCTTGGTCGTATGTTGACGGCTGAGTACTATAAGCTAGTGGATACATTCTTGAAGAGTATTTTGAGCAAGCAATCATGCTTGCAGATATTCTTTGAACAGGTTTATTGGTACACATTATCTTCTATAGTTATCTCTTCTAGACATCTTTGATGTATAATCTGAATATTATATGAAACTTTTGCAGATTGGAATTGCTGCCAACATTGTAAATCAAAATAAAGGGAAGATTTTGTGTATGCCTACTAAGACATGCTTGCCTATCGAAGAACATGCAAGAGGTCTTCTCACACCTTACTCCTTCAGTTTCTTGCAGCACGAAATTGTGCTGTCCATGCAGTATGCGATAACAGAAATGGCTAATGGTACATATCTTGTGAGACACTACAAGAAATTGGAAGGAGAGTGTCTTCTAATTTGTAATTCAGAAGATGATCTTGTTAATTGTTCCTGTAAGGAATTTGAACACTCAGGCAGCCTATGCAGGCACGTTCTTCGACTACTAATAGTAAAGAATTGCTTTCAGATTCCTGATAGATATTTTCCTATCCGGTGGCGGCTTGAGAGTGCCTTAGTTCCTTTGGATGATCAAGTAACTCAAGGCATCAGCAATGAAAATTCTCAAGCATTTCAGTCTCTTACCGAAGCTCTATTTTCAGAGTCATTGATTTCTAAGGATCGGTTCTCTTATGTTCATAAAGAACTTACACAACTACTTGATCATGTCCGTGATATGCCTATCCCTGATGAAGTTCCCTTGAATTTGGCCCCTAACAATGCCGCTGACTATTAGGTGTGACATATGTAAATGGGGCCGATGTGACTTTATTTTGCATTTCATCTGGCTCCTGATCTTACTGAACAAGGTATTAACATACATCAAATATTGTTGCAAAGATGCGTAAGATATTGTTGTTTTATAATTGACAAAATCAGTCCATACATCAACTATTTGCAAGTCATAGAGGCTGTGAATAAATATTCTTTGTCATTTTGGTGTATGCAGTATATGTTGAATGCTTGACTTATGTTTTCTCATTTACACATTTCCTTTGTTTCTTTATGCTTCAGTTTCTTTCAGCCATCGCAATATTTGGGAAATTTTATGCACAGGTGCATCCTCTCTTGTTTTTGGACGTGTTTCATTGTAATTCTTGCATGTTTACTTGGTACAAATGTGTTGTCTCTTTGTCAGAAAATCAAGTGCTAGTTGCTAGTTTTATTTTTGGTTGAAACTTTCCTTGTCTCATCTACTGCTCTCTAGCACAATTTTGGTCTTAATTTATTGAAAATGCATCGGACTTTATTGAATACCACATCAAGCAAGTAGGTAGATACTGAGTATCAACACAATAGATACTGAATTCATAGTTCATACTTAAATCTGAGCTGATCATAGAGGCTTTAGTCTTTAGATACCTTTTTCTTTTCTGATGCATTATATGATCACTGCAAAAATTTCATGCCTATTCAATAATTTTATCCTCAAATATGATGATATCTTCACCTCTAAGTTTCTAGATGTTTGTTTCTATTATATCTCTAATACGAATCTACAGGATTCATGCAGCAAAGCAGTCTCTCTACGGTTTCTGACCGAGAAGTAATGTTCGTTTATTAAATATGTAAGTATATCATCCTTTTGTCAAAATAAATAAGATATTGTAAGCTTTTAGATTTATCTTAATTGCTAATGTATCTCATCTATGAGTCTCTGGTATCATTAGTATAATTTTACTAAAAGCGCCAAATGCAAGGCTAGAGTCTTTTACATTCCTTTCACCTACAGCATGCATTAGTATATATCACTCAGTTTCTGTTACCGCTTTCCTTAATCATCTGTTTTTAAATTTTGAATTGAAATGAATTCCGAGAGACTGCAGTCTCTGAGAAAGAACTTGGCATTTTTGTAGTTGGGTTCAAATCATGCTTCCTGAATTTATTGAAAGTCTAGTTACAAATATGAAATATGATACACTAGTATCCGTGTGAGTGTTTTTTATATATGTATCAAATACTTTCACTGACTTGGTTGATGGTAAAATTGAATATGCTTATAAAAGTTTGGCATGTTTATTTTGTTTTCTTTCAATAGTATAATCTTGACGCCATAAATTTTGTAACTAGCATTCTAGCAACCCGTAAGTCTCATAACATTACAAAAGGAACCAGTACTACAAAAACTTAAACACTACTACAAAAAGTTACCCCTCCTAGAAGGAAATATCTCCGGCTTATGGTCAAAACAGCGTGTTTTTGTCTCATTTTCGAGCGAGTGAGAGAACTGAAGTGCTAGTATTTGGGGTTTAGAACTGAAGTGCTAGGGTTTGGGGTTTAGAACTGAAGTGAAAGGGTTTTCTTTTGTATTCTGCATATATGGAAGAGTAGGGGTCAACAGAATGGATAAATGCGAAATAATTTGTTTCGGATATTGAACCTGTGAATTATGGAATTTTTTAAATTTTATTTTATTTAGAGAAGTAGAAAATAAACATTAGTTATTGAAGTGATCGAGACTAATGAATAAAATATTAATTGTTTTTTTTGAATATTTTGATTTAATTTTACAAGAAATGCTTCAAACTAATTAAAAAAGAGGGAAAAATCCAATTATTAGGAAAATATTGGAAATAAGTTAACATTCACCACAAAAATAGTGGGTACGATTACTTGGGTGTGCATGAATTTTAATTCAAATTTGACTCGTTAATTCTTGATTAATTTTTCAAGTAATTCTACTAACTAATTAGAGCTAGGAACAGTAGCACAAAGACCATTTACTGAATCCTGATACTAAACCATTATAAGTTGCCGATCCTCAAATGTGATGTCATGTTTCATCTTCCTTATAAAATCCTCACATTTCTTGTTTAATTCCTCTACGCTCAGCAACCCTTCATTTTCTTCTTCGCATTCTCTGATATTAAATATCTGCTGCTCTTCTAATTCCTTTACCGTCTTACGGAGCTCGTCACCTTCACTTTTGACTCCATAGTGTGCCGTCAAAGTCACATTGTGGTCACTTTCCACTCCTGTCATATCATTATATTTTTCAATAGTTTTTGTAATCTCAGTCTCAGTTTCTACTAACAACGCTATGTTAGATGTAAGTGATTTGTTGCAATACTTCTCAACGTTTTCATCGTCATCCTTGTTTCTACATGCTTCTTCAGGAATGTTGTTCTCGTTATCTTTGTTTCGAAATGCTTCATCATGAGTATTTTTCTTGTCATTCTTGTTTCCAGATCTTTCCATACCAGGAGCAGACAAGCCAGAGGTTTTGATGATTACAAGGATCACCCCATTACAGAGGAGGAAAACGTAGTTTCTCTCAGTGGAGAAGCTAAAGAGTTTGCTTGAAAATGTGGAAAGAAATAAATGAAGTAGCAGCGACAGTGAAATCAGGAAAGGGAACACCAAGAGTGATAGTAGAATCCGAATGGCATTCTTCGAGAAGAAGATTTTGTTAACCAGACTCAAAACTGGAATCTGGAGTTGAAAATTCATTTCTCCAACAAAGAAGAAAAGGTAAGCGGAAACTTAGAAAGAGTTGTTGTATGCGAAATATACATGAAAAGACATGATAGCTACTACTTATATAGAATCTTGAGGAATATGAGTTTGCTTGACTTTTACTGCAGTGTTGGTAAATAAAAGAGAAGACACTAAAAGGGAGCCAACCAACCAACCTCTAAATGAGTAATTATAGCTGATATGGAGATGGACTGGCTAACTTGTGCAGAAGGGCGACGTAGCCTTTTGGTATCTTATCTGAACCTCTATGCACGTTTCGTATTACGGCCTCTGTTCTGAGGGAGACGGCTAGAATTTAATGAAAGCAATTTTATCCTTGTTTTGTGATTTTTTCCCCAACCAGAACACCGAATTTGGCTATTAATGAGCAGCACTTCATTAAATTATAGACATCATTCATGAGTAGTACTAGTTGTCTGCTAATCGAATCTCAGTCGATTTCACGAAAATATTAGGAATACATATTTTTACTTTCAGTTCTAAAGAATTAATATTTACCTTTTGATGATGAGACTCATGTTTTACTTTCACGGTTATGTGATATTTTACAAGTTTATATTAATATTTTGGTCCATTAAAATATGTTTACGTAAATGATGATATGTACAAAATATTCATATGATATAGACAAATTGATTGAATTTTTATCGAAAAGAACATTTGAACAGAAATATAAATTGAATGTTTTTGACAAAAAACTTGAATATTAGACCCCAAAAAAAAAAATCCATATAGCACTAGGTAAAATCGTAAATGCGCTGTAATCTTTTGAACGTAATTTTGAAAATAAGTTTGATTTCGATCGTATTTTTAACAGTAAATGACAAAGTGGAGTGGTGACTGTAGTTTCCCAAATTTTACAAAATGTTGGTTGTTTCCCAAATTTTACAAAATGTTGGCTGAAGTTCAAAAACTACATATCGGTGGCTGGAGTTGACTTCCGCGTTTTAATAAGATGGATGCCGTCAAGGTCCGTTAAATTTCCTCCGTTAAGTCTAAAAAAAAAAAAAACAGCAAAGGTAAAATATAGTAAAATAGGTGTTGTATACACAGTAAACCACTCCCTCACGCAGTCATGCTCTTTCCCCTTTTGCCGTCCCTCTTCTATAGCTCTATAATCTTTCAATTTTCCATAACAAACAAATTCTCACCCACGATTTTTTTATTTTTTTTAATTTAACGGAGGAAATTTAACGGATCATGATGGCAGCCATCTTATTAAAAGCCGGAGGTAAAGTCCAGCCACCAATCTGTAGTTTTTAAACTCCAGCCAATATTTTGTAAAATTTGAGAAACTACCATCACTTTGTCATTTACTCTATTTTTAATAATAAATTTGAAAGTACGAGTTTTTTCATAAATTTACGATTTTTACATTTCTTCATCCGAAATTCATCCTCTCAGTCTCGGTATTTCCATGTTCTATGGAGAATGTATCGCACACAAATTAAATATTATTAAAAAAAAGTAAATAATGGATACATATTGAAATTTAAGGTGACCACCTGAATTTCACTAGGCTCCCCACTTAAACGTGTATGAATTCTTGGAATGATTTCATGGCAGTGACCGGCAAACCTATGAGAACTGTAGTTCCCGTTTTTGCCTTGCCAGCACCTGAAAAGAAAAACGCAACTTCTTTTTCCGGCAAGGTTACGCAGCCAGACTGCGTCGGTTCTCCCCACCCGAAGTCCATGGCCCTGAACGCAAGTCTTGTCCACGAAGAAACTAACAGAGTTGTCGAATAATCCAACTTTTCTTTAGTTATTTCGAGATAATCGATCTCGGACCTAATGAACTCATCATCCACATTGTTTATGGTATTCTGCACAAGCTGCGCTGCGTGAGATAATGGCTTCTCCATCAAATCCCCTGCATTGCAGACACAACATGTTAGGACTATTACGTTCCCGAAATAGTCCTTAGGCAATGGAGGGTTTTTCAGCTTTGATCTCCCGTCCACCACTAGCAAAAGCTTGGCTTGTTGTTGTTGTTGTGTGTTATAGGCTCTGCATTTTGCGCGCCAGATCAAGGCGGTGAGGGCCACGAATGTGGTGCAGCTGGTGATGGTTCCGTCTTGCATGATGGTTTTCTTGAGCCTAGTAAGTTTTTTCTGATCAAATTCGAATAATTTGTAGACTACTTCGCCTTGTGAAGGCTGTGTGGAAATGCAGTTGGTTTCGAGGAGCTGGTCGTGAGGGTGGCTGATGATCGGAGGTTTTCTTGATCTGAGAGCTGATCTGTCGAGGTATGGTAACGTTGTCGGAGATATGCCTCTTGCTGCTTCGCTCCATGCGTTAACAAACTGCATTGCTGATATCCCGTCTGCCATGCAGTGATTCAGGGCCATCCCCATTACAAATCCTCCACACTTGAACCTTGTCACCTGTATGAAATCAATTATTATACCTTGTTCAGGCAAAAAAAATTTATTATACCTTGTCACAGAATTTTCGAAACATTCCTGATTCGACAATACCTCTTTGTCTGGGCTTAAAACCAGGACTTGAGCCATTTTCGACTTTAAACTGAAATGTCCGTTTGTGTAATTAGTCAGAAGTCGGCTTAAAGTCAGAAATAAGCCAGAAACTGACCTAAAGTCATTAGTAAGTCAAAATTATCCACACAGAAATTTTAAACTCACAACTTATCACAACTTATCACATTAAGTCATAAGTCATAATTTTAAACTCAGTCAAACGACCTCTACCTGTGCAGTTAGTAAGGGCATCTGGAGCATGTTCTCAGCAGCAGGATCCATATAAACAAGCCTGCTCAACACTGCAGGATCAGGGATCGTGATATCTCCCAACACCTCAAGATCACAATCCGCCACAGCTTCAACAAACGGCACACCTCTGTTTGTGCATTTCACGACAAGCTTCCCCTCACTACTGACTGTCAACTCTCCTGCAAGCGGGTAAAAATGAACCAAAACCTTTGCCAGAGCCTCCCTTATAACGCGCCCAACGCCTTCCATACTCTTCTTATCATCATCTCGCCTTTTATAACAAAACACTGTCCGAACCACTGGAGAAAAGTACTGATCCAGGTTCGTCAGCTGGAGTTCTTGAACATTAGTACTCGTCTTAGCTTCCGGCTGAACTATTACTGCTTCTGCTCGTGTAATCATAAAACCACCATCATTAACACATACTTCTCCCATTGAAAATCCCGCGCTGATAAATCACCTGCTAACGCAGAGACACTCGAAGACTTATTGTTGAGTTTATAGAGCTGTGGATGCCATATTCTATATAGTAGCAGATAACAATGTCTTCTCCGTCAAGCTGTTTTTAAGTAAATTAAATAAACAGTTAGTCCAAGAAACGTCTGGGCATAATAAGACGATTCGAATCCAAATTGTTCGTCAATGTTTTGCACTTTAGACGCGATTATCTAGCTCGTAGGGATAAAATTAACGGCCTGATGCTAAATGTACTTGGTTGGTAACGTCGAACGTGTGATAAACTTATGATTTCTAGGCCTGGAGAATTGTAAGTTTGTAACTTGTATTTTCTCTGTTGGTTAGATGTTTGTGCCGCAACTTTCAATTCTACAATGACGCGGCAGAACAATAAAGATCCATATAAGACTGTCAACTGAGTGGAATCCGATGGAAGAGAGCTGCAGAAGCAAAACAAGATATGGAAATGCATGTTTCTCCGCATATAAAACAAATAAAAATATTTAAATTGTTAGAATATAATATGATCCTCGTAAACCCTTCTCGCACCTGCATTTTGAGTTTTTGAGAGAATTGGTCACTTAATATGATAGCTGAGCGGGTAAACCCTTTTTGCTACACCTGCCCTTGAGTTTTCGGAAGAATTGGTCACTTAATAAGTTAATATGGTATCTAAGCAGTCTCCTAATATTCTTGAAGGCAAGTACTCCGCGTCTGTGGACGTCCTTTCGATTGAGGGAGAATTAGTCACTTAACATGATATCAGAGCGCGAGTTCGACTCCCTGTGACCCCCAATATTTTCGAAGGCAAGTTTAAGCTTCAAAGATGGGTGTTCATGTTCCACTCTCGACAGATAAATGGGCTTCAGGCTTTCAAGTGAGGGAGAGAGAATGTTTGAATATAATATGATCCCGATAAACCGTTCTCATTTAAAGATTTATGAAATCTCCTTTTTCATGCAGATTTTCGATCTTCTCTTAGCTCTCCAGTCTCCTCTATTTCTTTTCCCTTATTGTTTACGAATTTATATGAAGGATGTAGATCACTGAAGGTGACAATCAGACGAAGCCAAGCCCCCAGGGGACTGAAAACTTCCCAGCACTTGGAAATCTACTACAACTAAGCTGCAACTTCGCAAAATTAAATGTCGAAAGCAGCTGCAGAGGTGACGAGCCGGATATACTATACGTATTTTATTTTGTTTATAATCATGTGCAGGCTGGTCGTTACGGACATGTTCGAATCTCAGTACTACAAAAGGATCAGACGGAAGAGAAGAGCAAAAAGCAAACAAATAAAACAAAGTCATATGTTTCTCCGCATTAAGAACAAACCTGAACATAAGATTCGCATCAAATGCACCCTTGCAAAAGCAGGCTAGTGATAAACAAATAGTATCAGAGCTATAATAAGTTCAAAAGAATCTTCAAGCCTCGTATTTTCGTCATACTTTCTCATGGAGTTCCAACTTCTCTTTGCTCTCATCTCTGCTTCTCTGCTGTTCTTGTATACGATTAAGAAGCACTTAAGCAACTCGAAAGGTGCACAATTCAGGCCAAAATTGCCTCCAGGGCCGAGGAAGGTGCCCGTAATTGGGAACTTACTACAACTAAGGGGTGCATTGCCTCATCACTCTTTGAGGGCCTTGGCTGGAATTTATGGACCTGTAATGCACCTACAGCTTGGCGAGATTTCAGCTGTTATAATCTCGTCTGCAGAAGCAGCTAAAGAGGTCATGAAGACTCATGACATCGCCTTCTCAAATAGGCCCGAGCTTCTTGCTTCCAGGATTCTGTTTTACAACTGCACGGGGATTATATCTGCTAACTATGGCGATTACTGGAGAATGCTGCGGAAAATTTGCTTATCTGAGCTCTTGAGTGCTAAGAGAGTCCAGTCATTTGGCTTTATAAGAGAGGAGGAAGTAGGGCAGCTTATTCGATCAGTTTCTTTATCTGGAAAATCTGCTATTAATATGACCGAGAAGTTCTTCTCTATGACAAATACTATAGTGTCGAGAGCAGCATTTGGTCACAAGTGCAAGCATCAGCAAGATTTCATTCAGATGATGAAGGAAATATCGACGTTAGCTTCAGGATTTATGTTTCCTGATATATTTCCTTCACTGAAGTTTCTTCATCCGATTAGTAATGCAAAAGCTGCATTGGAGAAGATCCATAAGAGACTAGATGGTATTCTTGAGAATATAATCAATGAACATAGAGCTGACAGGAGCACTGGTAAAGTAGCCGAGGAAGATCTGGTTGATGTCCTGCTAAAACTTCAAGAAAGCAGTGACCTTGAAGTTCCGATCACAACTGAGAACATCAAGGCCATCATTTTGGTATATTTTCCTCTTTTTTAATCTGAGATTACCTGCTTAAAATAGTTGAACTAAATTTATATGTGATTGAGCTGGGATTTTTTTTTTTTTCGGACATCAGGATATTTTCCTTGCTGGGACAGAGACTTCATCAACGACCTTAGATTGGGCAATGGCAGAAATAATGAAAAATCCGAAAGTAATGCATCAAGCGCAAGCTGAAGTTAGACAGGTCTGTCAAGGAGATAACAAATTTCAGGACAAGAACATTGAAAAGTTGCAGTATCTTAAGCTGATAATCAAAGAAACTCTAAGGCTGCATCCACCTGGACCATTGTTACTCCCAAGAGAATCACGGGAAAAATGTCAGATCAATGGATACGAGATACCCATCAAAACCAAAGTCATTGTGAATGCATGGGCTATAGGCAGGGATCAAGATCATTGGACTAATCCTGAGTCGTTCACACCAGAGAGGTTTTATGGATCTTCAAGAGATTTCAGAGGTGCTGATTTTGAGTTGATTCCATTTGGTGCTGGTAGAAGGGCCTGTCCAGGGATATCATTTGGAATCGCGAATATTGAACTTCCACTAGCCCAACTTCTGTATCAATTCAACTGGGAAGTTGCTGACGGAGTTAAGCCAGAAGAACTCGACATGTCAGAGGGGTTCGGAACAGCTGTCAGGAGACAAAATGAGTTGAACTTAATTGCCACCCCCTTTATTCCTTGAAATTCTTAACTTGTAGACTCACCATAAGGTTATCATCTTATTTATGTCAGTTGCAATGCTCAAGATGCTACTGTTGTTCTTAACCTTGTTAAATTTGATAAAATTTCATACTATCATGCCAAAAAATTTCATACTACCGTGTCAAAAAATTTCGTAAAGTATTTAATAAAATTTCATACTATTGTGCCAGAAAATGCATCCAATCCACGGATACATACTGACGACTTAAGAGCAAGTTCAACAATGTCTCTAAATACGGAATCACTGTTCAAGCCCTATTTAACTCATCTTATGCATCTTTTCCTTTCTTGTGAATAAGATATATTATCATTGTAATAATAGGACAAGTGGATAAGGCATATCATTTGGAGTTGATGCATGTATATGGCATCCCAAGGCATCCACTTGTTCAATCATTTCACTGATTTTCTTTCTGGTACCTGGTTTCACATATATATTCATTTAATACTATCAACTTGGTAGAAGCAAATTCTGCGGTGATATCATATAGTGCATAATTCACATACCATCAAAAATGAAGTTTCTGCGAACCCTCTGTCGACTTTCTGACCCCTTGACGGCTGCTTACTAGAAAACAAGTTCTGCAGTGATGCACATATAAGAGATCACTTGCCTTAGTTGCCATAGTTCATAGCAGTCATAAGAGAATTTAATGCACTGTACTATTATGGTGACATTATCTTGGTATATCGTCTCCATACTGCATCCTCTCTTTATACTATGCATTTTTCAATCTAGATTAGTCGGTAGTACAGAATCATATTCTTCCATGCAGCCGCTTTGCCATGTCGAGGAGAGAATGGCCTTGTTGCGGTTCAGAGAAGGGTTTGAAATCCTTAAAACAGCCTCTCATAGGCCTTCTGCTTATCCAAAAATTCTATCGTGGAAGCTCCAAGGGGACGGGAGTGCTGATTGCTGCTCGTGGGAAGGAGTCTATTGTGATCAACAGACAGGTCATGTCGACGGTCTTGACCTTAGTAGCAGTTTTCTCTATGGTTCCATAGACTCTGAAAGCAGCCTGTTTAGCCTTTCTTACTTGCGCAGCTTAAATCTTGCTGACAATCATTTTAATTACTCATTGATTCCATCCAAAATAGCTTCTCTTTCTAGGCTTTCATATCTTAACCTCTCATCTTCTGTATTTTCTGGCCAGATTCCGTCAGAAATCTTGAAATTGTCCAACTTGACCTCCCTTGATCTATCTTTTAATGTTGATTTCTCATCCCAGGAAAATCTTTTGAAACTCGAGACACATGATCTACGAAGCCTTGCTGGAAACTTGACACACTTGAGAGAACTTAACCTCAGTATGGTCAACATTTCATCTGCGATACCTGATTCACTGACCAGCTTACTCTTTTTGTCAGCTCTTGGGCTCAGAAAGTGTGGGTTATATGGTGAAATTCCTATTGGCATCTTCCTGCTGCCAGACTTGCGAATTCTTGATGTTGGGAAGAATCGTAAACTCAGGGGCCATGTGCCTGAAATTGTTGATTCCAGTCTAAAGCTTGAAGAATTAAGACTGGATTACACAGATATCTCCGGCAAGCTACCAGACTCCATAATGAAACTCAAATCTTTAAGGATTCTGGATATCAACTACTGCCTTTTTTCAGGTTTCATTCCAGCCACAATCAGTAACATGACCACACTTACCACACTGGACTTGAGCAGAAATTATATTTCAGGCAAGGTTCCATCCCTTGCAAGCATGTCACAACTCTCTTACTTGTCACTTGCTCACAATAATTTCACCGGAAAGATATCAACATCCTTTGCAAATCTTACCAGTCTAACTCATTTAGATCTTGGTAATAATAAATTTTCAGGGATTGTCCCATCTTGGTTTATGAACCTAACTCATTTAACACATCTTGACCTCTCTTACAATACACTGCAGGGATCAGTTCCAACATCATTGTCACAGATTGAAAATCTTGAATATCTCAATCTTTTTCATGCTAATCTCAGTGGCATTGTCGAAGTAGATATATTTCTTAGATTAAAAAAGTTAACTCATCTCAAACTTTCGCAAAACTATTTTTCTGTTGTAGAAAATAACCAAACCAATATTACTCTTCCGCAATTCAAGTACTTGGCTTTGAGTGGATGCAAAATAAAGAAGTTCCCACATTTTCTAAGGTTTCAAGATGAACTAGAAGATTTGTTCCTTGATTCAAATCAAATTGAAGGTCTTATACCAGAATGGATTTGGAACAAAAGCAGAGGAAGCATGGATTCGATATGGCTTGGAGGAAACCAACTAACAGGATTTGACAATAATCCAGCTGTTCTTCCATGGACTCGTTTACGTTTACTGGATTTAGAAGATAACATGATGCAAGGTTCTCTCCCAGTTCCTCCAGCATCGACCCTAACTTATTTTGCATCAGATAATAGAATGACAGGGGAAATCTCGCCTTTGATCTGCAATGCAAAATCTCTCATTCTGTTACAATTGAGCTACAACAACTTGGTCGGCGAGATTCCTTCATGTCTAGGAAACTTCAGCAATGATTTGATGATATTGAATCTAAAAGCGAACAACTTTAGAGGGGTCATACCTGAAATGAGTCCAAAACTGAAGAAGGTGGATTTAAGTGAAAATCAATTCCAGGGAAAAGTACCAAGATCATTAGCAAACTGCACCTTGCTTGAAGTTCTTGATCTGGGAGACAATCAAATAGATGATTCATTCCCTTTATGGCTTGGAACTCTTCCAGAACTGCAGGTCCTAATCTTGCGATCCAACCTGTTCCATGGAACAATAGAGAATCATACCACCAATTCAGAGTTTCCAAAGTTGCGAATCATCGACCTCTATAACAATTCTTTTGCAGGAGATTTGCCACTGGAACACTTCAAGAACTGTGATGCCATGAAATTCAAGGTAGACAAGCTGGAATATATGAACGTCATACTCCTCCCTCTAATTGGGGGTTGGACACTCTATGAAAACTACGGTATTACAGTCACAAACAAAGGCAATACGTTATCTTATCAGAAGGTTTCTAACCTGATTACATTTGTTGATCTCTCTAGCAACAAATTCGCAGGAAACATTCCAGACTCCATTGGAAGCTTTTCCGATCTTCAGTCCCTCAATCTTTCCAACAATTTTCTCAGTGGTTCTATCCCAAAATTCACAGAAAACCTCACTGCTCTGGAGTCATTTGACATTTCTAGAAACAATCTCACAGGTAAGATCCCTCCACAGCTAGCAGGTCTAGGATTCCTTGCATATTTCGACGTATCTTTTAACCGTCTAACTGGACCGATACCACAAGGGAAACAGTTTGATTTATTTCAGAACGACTCCTACAAAGGAAACATGGCATTATGCGGACCACCTCTATCCAAAAAGTGTGGAAAACAGGCACCACTGTCACCACCGTTAATCTCTCAAGAAGACGATGATTCTAATTCCTTCTTGAATGTGGTTGGTGTGATTATTGCGTCCATTGGATTTGGAAGTGGACTAATAGGTGGAATTATATATGGGGACAAGTTAGCAACCAAGTGCTACATGTATATAACTATTCGCTTCTTGTCAAAGTATATGAAATAGATTACTGCAGGTTTCTTGTGCACAATAAATATGTTCTTCTATGCCAGTCAGTCATCTATCGAGTCTAAACTCTGATACCATGTTAAGTGACCAGTTCTCCCGAAACCTCGAGGTGTTGGGAGGAGGGCTTATCCGGATCATATAATATTCCAAAAGGGCTGTTGAGTGTTGAGTCATTTGGCTTAATAAGAGAGGAAGAGGTAGGGCAACTTATTCAGACAATTTCTTTATCTTGTGAATCTAGTATTAATATAGCCGATAAATTCTTCCCTATGACAAATTACACTTTAGAGCAAGCATCAGCAAGATTTTATTCGTTTCGATGAAAAAAATATCGAAGTTGGGATTTATGTTACCTGATATATTTCCTTTGTCGAAGTTTCTCCATTTGATTACTATTTACTAATACAAATGCTGCACCGGAGAAGATCCATAGAAGAACTGAGTGTTCTTGACAGGGGATGTCATGATTTGAAACGCAATTCGATAAGAATGACCGTTGACCGGATATGGATTTAGGTCTTTTAACGGGAAACATATCCGCTTAACATATATACTCCCTCCATTTCAAAATAATAGTCGACTTTGTGCACGTAGTTTAAGGTGTGTAAAAAAAACATGCTTCTATATATTATTTTTGAATTTTTATTTTTCTGAATAAAAGTTTAACATCCCTATTTTTATTAAAAAAAGAAAATTTGAGAAATAATATTTAGAAATATGTTTTTTATGCACCTCAAAATACGTGCAAAAAGTCAAAGCGACTATTATTTTGGAATAGAGGGAGTATTTATTTGGTAGTTTAATATTAACTTTTTGATAATTAGATGTATCAAAATATATTTTTAAATATATTGAATATATGAGATGAATTTAAATTAAAATATTTAAATATAGTAAAATTAGAATAGAATAGCTGCTAAAATCGATTTTAAATTATAAAAACCAGTAAACTAGCTCAAATAGCGAATTTTTGATACTTCGACTGATAAATAGTTTTTTTTTAAATATAAACAAATGATATCTGAAATCCCATCTGAATCCCATATATTTTTATATGAACAGATTGGATATGAATCAATATATCTATTATCTATTATTATATATCTAATACAACAACTTTGAGTAAATTAATTCAATATGACTAATATACCCTTGACTTATTACACATATTTTAATATATATAAAGGTTATTATTGACTTTTAACACTAACGTATTTATTATACATTAATGTCTAAGCGATGTATTTATTATACATTAATGTCTAAGCATTAATATACATTAATTATAACATGAACGAATTATTTTAATATTATACATATAAATAACATATATCATTTTTAAAATTTTAAATTTTGCACACAAATTTTGTAAATTTTAATATTCTACCTGATTTTTGACTTATTAATCTAATTTTGACTAATTAATCATCGATTTAATCGATTTCACCATATCGTATTAAAAATTCGCCTGGTTATCGATTATTTGGTTAATCGGTCGATTTTTAGAATATTTAATTATTGTGATTTAATAAAATTATATATGATTTAATAAAATTATATATATGATTTTTTAACTGTACGATAAAGACTCTGATTCGACAAGAATCTTATTTGTTTTTTTTTCAAATTTTCAATAATTTTAGGTGAATGATAATTTAATTATATAATAAAATTTTAAATAGTGTATATTTTTTTATGTTTATATTTTAATAAATATCATCATAGCGAGGATATATGTACATTTAGACATCAAGATAATATCTATACTATTATATACTTATATATAATAAGGGTAAGGGAGATAATTTGGTCGCATGGTTCTCTGGTCCAAAAGCTTATCAGATCTTATATTGAACAAATAAGCATCGTTAGATTGGAACAAAATTAAATTCTGTTCTAGAAGGCAACTGATATCTACTTGCATGTTTATAATTTCTTTTCTGAATCCAAAATAAATTCTGTCTTTCACATGTATATGTTTTTTTTTAATCCTAAATAAATATTTCCTACCAGTTTTATTCGTAGAATCATATAAATCTCACCGTCACAATTTTTTTATAATATATTTTAAAATTAATAAGCCGGATTTATGTGAGAAACAAATACAAAAACTTTTTCTTAATCCAAAATAGATTCTACCTTCTTATTGCATATTTATGATTCCTTTTCTTAATTCAAAACAAATTATGTTTATCAATTTTAATTTAGAACCATATAAATTTTATGAAAAATATTTAAATCACATTATAATAATTTTAATATAAAATACATTTATTAATATAATCTAATGGGAGTTGGCATAACGTATTCCACTCAAAACTTAAGCCTATGACAATTTTCTACAATTTAATATAAAATACATTTATTAATATAATCTAATGGCTGTGACGATGCGGTTTATATGATTCTACAATTAAAATTTGTAAGAAATATTTATTTTGAATTAAAAAAAACCAAAAACACATGAAAGACAAAATTTGTTTTGGATTCAGAAAAAAATTATTAACATGCAAGTAGATATCAGTTTTCTTATAGAACATAATTTAATTTTGTTCTAATTTAACGGTGCTTATTTGTTCAACATACGATCCAACGGATGATAAGCTTTTGGACCACAGGACCATGCGACCAAATTATCTCCCTTACGCTTATTATATATAAGTATATAATAACATGTTATAGTATATTTTTTTATTATCTATTAACCAAAACATTAAATTTAGGTTAGTATGATGGGTCGGTATTTGGTTTCATGCATCTCTTTAAATTATAATATGTTTTATATGATATTATTAATTATTAATAACGAGATATTAAAAGGTTGATTGGTTAGTTTGGATCTGAGTTTATAGGCCTCCTTAAACTATAACATGTAAAAAAAATATTTTAACATTCTCATTAAAATATATATGTTCGACCTAATTTTAATTAGTAATTTGACGGACTTAACTATGAAGAATTTATCCAATTGTTAAATAAAATATTTATTTAACCAAATTATTCTATCATAATTTTATTTTTACAATAAAATTAGATAAATTAAAAATATATACAATTAAATAATAAATATGTTAACCGCCCGTGCATTGCCCGGGTTATAAGCTAGTGACTTATAATACGAGTACATATGAAATTTAAATTATTTTTATAATATAAATAATCTCAATTATTTTAAAAATAAATAAAAAATATAATAATATATCAAAAAAATAATTTAAAGCAACCCGTGTAAGAAGCTAGTTTAAATAAAGCCCTAATCCTATATAATTAAATGAATATAATAAACATATTTAATGAACATACCACTTGGTTCTGGTACAAGGGCCTAACCAGGCATATCATTTGGAATCGCAAATAGTGAACTTCCATCAGCTCAAATTCTGTATCAGTTCAACTGAAACTCTCTGACGGAATTATGCCAGAAGAACTCTGACATGTCAGAGCGATTCAGAAGAGCTGTCAGGATACAAAATCGAACTAAATGGGAACCCCCTTCATTCCTAGATATCACCTAGTAAAGTACTTGTTTTCTAAGCTAATAAACTCGCATAATGCTATCGTCCAATGTATGTCAGTGGCAACGCTTAAGATGCTACCGCTGTTTTTCCACCTTGTTCAAATTAACTTGCTTATCATGTAATATGGTCTGCAACATTAGTCATTACTGGTATCTACTATGTACTAAGTTACTCTGCTTTCTGCAAAATATAAATGAAGCGATCACTAGAATCCTAAATTTTTTCAGTTTGTTAAAATAATGATTTTGGCTGGATCTGCAAAGGGGCAGGGTTGTTAACTGTCATTTTCCAGTCTGTAATCAGTTTCCTCATAACAGCAAATTTTCCTCGTCAAATCTATTCGCTATATTCATTTCTCGTGCCTGGTTTCATATTGTTTAACATTATTAGTTAGGTAGAATAAGAGCTAGTAGGAAAATCATATAGTATAAAAAACAAAAGTTTCTGGCTCACACACAATTCAGCTTTGGTTATCATTTAGTATGGCTACCTTTGTTGAATCTGACCCTTCCAGTCTTCCACTACCACCTCTTCTTTCTTACAACTTGTTGAATTTCAGTTCCCATCGGATTTGCTCTTAATGTAATGTATAATGTAATAACATCTAATAAAAGACAAGTCTTTCCTTATTTAAAGGGGTTTTTATGTACATTTTTGTTGATCCTCATGGAGGCACATATCTAGCTTACAGAAATTTATATAACCTGCGTTATTGTCATAGTTCATATCAGTCATAAGAAAATTTTAGGCACTGTACCGTTTGGGTATTATGGTGTCAATGTCTTCGTATATTGTTTGCATACTGCATCCTCTCTTCATACTATGCATTTTTCATTCTAGTTTAGTCGGAAGTACAGAATCAGATTCTTCCATGCAACCACTTTGCCATGTCGAGGAGAGAATGGCATTGTTACGGTTCAAACAGGGGTTTGAAATCCTGAAAACAGCGTCTCGTATGCCTTCTGCTTATCCAAAGATTCTATCATGGAAGTCCCAAGGAGAAGGGAGTACGGATTGCTGCTCGTGGGAAGGAGTCTATTGCGATCAAGAGACAGGTCATGTTGATGGTCTTGACCTTAGTAGCAGTTTTCTCTATGGTTCCATTGATTCTGAAAGCAGCCTGTTTCGCCTTTCTTACTTGCGCAGCTTAAATCTTGCTGACAATCATTTTAATTACTCCTTGATTCCATTCAAAATAGCTTCTTTTTCCAGACTTTCACATCTTAATCTTTCATCTTCTGTATTTTCTGGCCAGATTCCATCAGAGATCTTGAAATTGTCCAACTTGACCTCTCTTGATCTATCTTTTAATGTAAATTTTTCATCCCTGGAGAATCTTTTGAAACTTGAGACACCTGATCTAAGAAGCCTTGCTGGAAACTTGACAAACTTGAAGGTACTTGACCTCAGTATGGTGAACATTTCATCTGCAGTACCTGATTTGATGACAAAATTATTCTTTCTGTCAACTCTTGGGCTCAGAAAGTGTGGGTTATATGGTGAAATTCCGATTGAAATCTTCCAGCTGCAAAACTTATTAATTCTTGATGTTGGGAGGAATCGGGAACTCAGGGGTCATGTGCCTGAAATTTTTGATTCCAGCCTAAAGCTTGAAGAATTAAGACTTGACTACACAGATATCTCCGGCAAGCTACCAGACTCCATAATGAAACTCAAATCTTTAAGGATTCTGGATATCCACTACTGCCTTTTTTCAGGTTTTATTCCAGCTACAGTCAGTAACATGACCACACTTACGACACTGGATTTGAGCAGGAATTATTTTTCTGGCAAGGTTCCACCCCTTGCAAGCATGTCACAACTCTCTTACCTGTCACTTGCTCATAATAATTTCACCGGAAAGATATCAGCATCCTTTGCAAATCTTACCAGTCTAACTTATTTAGATCTTAGTAATAATAGATTTTCAGGGGTCATCCCGTCTTGGCTTGTGAACCTAACTCATTTAACACATCTTGACCTCTCTTACAATCCAATGAAGGGATCAATTCCAACATCATGGTCACAGATTGAAAATCTTGAATATCTTAACCTTTTTCATGCTAATCTCAGTGGCATTGTAGAAGCAGATATATTTCTTTGCTTAAAAAAACTAACTGTTCTTCAACTTTCGCAGAACAATCTTTTTTTAGTAGACAATAACAGAACCAACATTACTCTTCCACAATTCAAATACTTGTCTATAAGTAATTGCGGAATGAAGGAGTTCCCATATTTCCTCCGGTTTCAAGATGAACTAGAGGATCTGTTCTTTGACTCGAATGAAATTGAAGGCCTGATACCAGAATGGATTTGGAACAAAAGCAGGGGTAGCATGGATTCACTATGGCTTGGAGGAAACCAACTTACAGGATTTGACAATAATCCAAGTGTTCTGCCATGGACTCGTTTACGTTTACTGGATTTAGGAGATAACATGATGCAAGGTTCCCTCCCAGCATCGACCCTAACTTATTATGCATCAGATAATATTTTGACAGGGGAAATCTCGCCTTTGATCTGCAATGCAAAATCTCTCATTCTGCTACAATTGAGCTACAACTACTTGGGCGGCGAGATTCCTTCATGTCTAGGAAACTTCAGCAATGATTTGATGATACTGAATCTAAAAGCGAACAACTTTAGTGGGGTCATACCTGAAATGAGTCCAAAACTGAAGAAGGTGGATTTAAGTCAAAATCAATTCCAGGGAAAATTACCAAGATCATTAGCAAACTGCACCTTGCTTGAAGTTCTTGATCTGGGAGACAATCAAATAGAAGATTCATTCCCTTTATGGCTTGGAACTCTTCCAGAACTGCAGGTCCTCATCTTGCGATCCAACCTGTTCCATGGAACAATAGAGAATCATACCACCAATTCAGAGTTTCCAAAGTTGCGAATCATCGACCTTTATAACAATTCTTTTGGAGGAGATTTGCCACTTGAACACTTCAAGAACTGTGATGCCATGAAATTCGAGGTAGACAAGCTGGAATATATGGACGTCATACTCCTCCCTCTAATTGGCGGTTGGACACTCTATGAAAACTACGGTATTACAGTCACAAACAAAGGCAATACGTTATCTTATCAGAAGGTTTCTAACCTGATTACATTTGTTGATCTCTCTAGCAACAAATTCACTGGGAAAATTCCAGACAGCATTGAAAGCTTTAGGAATCTACAGTCCCTCAATCTTTCCAACAATTTTCTCAGTGGTTCTATCCCAAAATTCACAGCAAACCTCACTGCTCTGGAGTCATTTGACATTTCTAGAAACAATCTCACAGGTAAGATCCCTCCACAGTTAGCAGGTCTAGGATTCCTTGCATATTTTGACGTGTCTTTTAACCGTCTAACTGGACCGATACCACAAGGGAAACAGTTTGATTTATTTCAGAATGACTCTTACAAAGGAGACATGGCATTATGCGGACCACCTCTATCCAGAAAGTGTGGAAAACAGGCACCATTGTCACCACCGTTAATCTCTGAAGAAGACGATGATTCTGATTCGTTCTGGAATGTGGTTGGTGTGATTATTGCATCCATTGGATTTGGAAGTGGACTGATAGGGGGAATTATATACGGGGACAAGCTAGCAACCAAGTGCTGCATGTATATAACTATTCGCTTCTTGTCAAAGTTTGTGAAATAGACCAAATGAAAGGATGATCAACCTGGATGTTTTGTTGTCATTTATCTATGTATTATTAAGTTCTTTCCGAAAGAGCTATGGATTATTCGAATTTCATGTAACTAAAGCTCCTGTCATTTATGCAATAGTATATATCTTGAAAATTATGTATATAGTTTTGTTATTTGTGAAGTTGGAGAAAATTTAGTGAAGGTGTTGAGTTCAGAGATTTGATTTTACTAATGATTGAATACATATTTTTTGTCCTTTCACTTGATGCCTGCATCATAATTTTACAGTTAACTTAGCAGGGTCTCTCCCACAGAGCTTAACTTTTATACTAGCATTTTGGTTGTTAATGTGATTCAACTTGTGTTTTCTTTAAATTACATATACTAGCCTTTAAGGGCGGGTATATAATTCATAATTTATTAATTATAATTTAAATCTTAACACTATTTTATTAGTATTTTAGTATTAATGAATTGGATTTAATTAAATTATATTAACCAACGTATTATATCTTCCAGCGGAAATTTAGCTTTCACAATTTATTATCTATCTATAAATATTTTTCTGATATTAATATGTGACAGTTTATTATTCAATTAATTTTAAATCAAAATTTTCATATTTCATATATCTTCATATGTTACGTAATGTTTCGTGTTTGTAATGAAATAGAACATGTTAGAGTTAAATTTCGAGTAGAATACGTTATAATCAAAAAGTAGCGTTTATAATTATTTATATGTATTTTAGACAAAAAATATTCAAAATTGTATATTTATAATTAGTTATACATTTATCTATAAGCATTTTTTTAATATTAACTAATTATAAATTATATTTAAAAAGATATTAATATACATAAGGAGTGTTTTTAGTATATGAAACTGTTTAATAGATATCTACATGTTGTAGACTTTTAGTTTTAGAGGAGAGTACCAAACCAAGAGACTACCAAACCAAAAATTTGTACGACTACAAATTATACCCATGTTGGCTTTTTATAGTATATATATATATATACTAGCCTTTAACCCGTGCGAAGCACGGGCGGATATATAGTTCGTAATTTATTATTTATAATTTAAAATTCAACATCATTTTATCAGTATTTTAGTATTAATAGATTGAATTTTAATCCGAAGTTAGTACACGTAGATTTAAAAATAAAAAAATAAAAAAATTAAAATCTTTTCCAAACATAGCCGATCGTGTAATACATTTGAAAGATTCAGTAAATCAATCGAACTTCAACGTAATTTTTTAATCTTAATTTTTTTGACAACAATAACTTTTAAGATTAGAGTTAGAAAGGGTTATGTAATGGTTCGTGTTTATATTGAGATAGAACACGTTAAAGTTAAAAAGAGTTATATGAATGTTCTTGTTAAAAGTAGATATTCAAAATTGTATATTTATAATTCTATTTATAACATCATTATAATATTTATAATGAAATATTATATGATAATGGATTGTTATGAGTGTTTTTAGTATTTGAAACTGTTTAACAATATAATACTAATAGACTCCACATTTGTAGACTTGTAGTACCAAAAGGAGACTACCAAACCAAAAAATATAACTAAAACCTTGGACTACAAATTATACCCATGTTGGCTTATTATAGTATAGTATAGATGAAATGTCTTTTACAACTTATTGCTTCTTAAGGTGATTACCGGGGAATGAATTTAAGGTAGATTGGAAATAATTTCACAAACTATTTTTCAATTTTTTTATATAAGTTTATTTATTTTTTTTAATTTTTTTTTAAAAAAGAGAAGTTAAAAGGTAAATAATACTAATTTTTTTACATCTTAAAATATGTGAAAAAAATCAAAATGACTATTCTTTTCACGAAATATATAAAAAGTTTATGTTTAAATTTGCATATTAAGTGGTCATAAAATAAAAATGTTCACCAGAATGGGACATATGACTAACAGTATGAATCAAGCCACCAAAGGTTTATTTGAAGTCACTGATTTCACAATAGTGCTTCTAAATGCTAATCAACTTTTGAGAAAGTATTTTAATATGACTTTATAGTTTATACAATGTTTTTATACAATGTATATTAATCAGTGTTGTAAAAAGCGGGAATCAGACTTAATCGGTGAAGTCACGGAACATGGATTAATCGGTGATTAATTGAATTGATCGGGGATTAATCGGATTAATCAATTCGGCGAGCTACGGAACAAGTATTAATCGGTGACTAATCGTGATTAATCACCGACTTTTAGAACAGAGATTTTAATATGACTTTACTTCCATCGCCTATGTATAAATTTATACTGCAGATCATTTTGCATCAGAGGTTAACGTCATTATTATGATTTTTGTTTATAATCTTTGATTTGATTTGGATCCAGCAAGGGTTGCTCAAAATGTCAGTTTCAGTGTGAAATCAAATTCCTCAGAGGAGCAAAGTTTCTTCGTCAACTGAAGTCAATTCTGTGGGATCTAAAGGATGCCTGAAGTCACTACTTTTCTTGCTCGTACTTAGTTTCAGATATTATTAGTTAGGTAAAAGAAAATCCAGTAGGAATATCATATAGTACATATCATAATAACGAAGTTTCTGGCTCAATTTAATTTTGCTATCTTACCGAGTAAGACTTTTACTACAAGAAGAAGAAAGAAATTAAAACGTAAGTACCTGAAAATACCATGGCCCATGTATAATTTATATTGCAGATCATTTTCAGTCTGAAATCATTTTGCTCACAGGAGCAACTTTTCTTCGTCAATTGAAGTCATTTCTTTAGGATATTAAGGATGCCAGATGTCACTAGTTTTCTTTCTCGTACGTGCACCTGGTTTGAACTGTTTCTTTAATATTATTGATTAGGTAGATATATACTTTCCCAAAAACTGAAAAGGGTCACTAGAAGAAAATCTAGCAGGGATAGCATATATATTAATCTAACAGAGACTGATTGACATATGGACAATGAAGTTTTTGGCTTCTTCAGCAATTGTCACAAATCAACATTGATATTATAAGAAGTTAGATGTACTGGAAAATACCTGAGAAGAACAATGCAATATTAATATCTTAGCATACTGGAGCAATCCATTCCAGAAAATTTTGTAAAAAGATAAGAGCATCGAGAAAAATTCATACAACCCTATTGAAATAATGCAAAGAGTAGTAATAGTCGTAGTTGTACAGGGTTAGAGGATTCATTCGTAGCCTAGTGGCAATCAGCAAAAATTCCCCCCCCCCCCCCCCCCCCCCCAATGTGACAAAATTCGAAACCTTACCAACCTCTCAGTTCCCTCTGTAGGATGTAGAAAAACTGTATATGAACATAAGAACTAACAGCTCAACTAGTAAAGCTAAGAAATGTTTATTTAGCAGCCTGGCAGGGATCCTAGTCATCTATACAGTTCAAGTCTTTCTTTATACATTCAACTAGTTTTTTAAGTATATTTCGTAGACTCTCATGCAGTCATGCATGCACATACCTAACTTAAAGAATAAATGAAGCATATTTATATATTTGTTGGCTATATATAGTTGTATATAAGATAAACTGACCTAGTTGTCATAGTTCATATCAGTGATAAGCAAAATATATGCACTGTACCATATTAGTATTATGGTTTCATTAGCTTCATATATTATTTCCATACTGCATCATCTCTTTCTACTATGCATTTTTCTTTCTAGATTAGTTGGTAGTACAAGTTCATATCCTTCCATGGAGCCGCTTTGCCATGCGGAGGAGAGAATGGCCTTGTTGCGGTTCAGAGAAGGGTTTGAAATCCTGAAAACAGCCTCTCATGGGCCTTCTGCTTATCCAAAGATTCAATCATGGAAGCTCCAAGGAGACGGGAGTACGGATTGCTGCTCGTGGGATGGAGTCTACTGCGACCAACAGACAGGTCATGTCGATAGTCTTGACCTTAGTAGCAGTTTTCTCTATGGTTCCATTGATTCTGAAAGCAGCCTATTTAGCCTTTCCCACTTACACAGCTTAAATCTTGCTGACAATCATTTTAATTACTCCTTCATTCCATCCAAAATAGCTTCTCTTTCCAGACTTTTACATCTTAATCTTTCGTCTTCTGTATTTTCTGGCCAGATTCCATCAGAGATCTTGAAATTGTCCAACTTGACCTCTCTTGATCTGTCTTTTAATGTAAATTTCTCATCCCTGGAGAATCTTTTGAAACTTGAGACACCTGATCTAAGAAGCCTTGCTGGAAACTTGACAAACTTGGAGGTACTTGACCTCAGTATGGTGAACATTTCATCTGCAATACCTGATTTGATGACAAAATTATTTTTTTTGTCAACTCTTGGGCTCAGAAAGTGTGGGTTATATGGTGAAATTCCGATTGGCATCTTCCAGCTGCCAAGCTTACTAATTCTTGATGTAGGGAGGAACCGGAAACTCAGGGGTCATGTGCCTGAAATTGTTAGTTCCAGTCTAAAGCTTGAGGAATTAAGACTTGACTACACAGATATCTCCGGCAAGCTACCAGACTCCATAATGAAACTCAAATCTCTAAGGATTCTGGATATCAACTACTGCCTTTTCTCAGGTTTCATTCCAGCCACAGTCAGTAACATGACCACACTTACCACACTGGACTTGAGCAGAAATTATTTTTCAGGCAAGGTTCCACCCCTTGCAAGCATGTCACAACTCTCTTACCTGTCACTGGCTAACAATAATTTCACCGGAAAGATATCAGCATCCTTTGCAAATCTTACTAGTCTAACTTATTTAGATCTTAGTACTAATAAATTTTCAGGGATTGTCCCATTGTGGCTTATGAACCTAACTTATTTAACACACCTTGACCTTTCTTTCAATCAATTAATGCATGGATCAGTTCCAAAATCATTGTCACAGCTTCAAAATCTTGAATATCTCAGTCTTTCTCATGCTAATCTCAGTGGCACTATAGAAGAAGATATATTTCTCAGCTTGAAAAAACTAACTTACCTCCAACTTTCGCACAACACTCTTTCTTTAGTAGATAATAACAAAACCAATACCACTCTTCCACAATTCAAGTACTTGGCTTTAAGTGAATGCAACACGAGAAAGTTCCCAAGTTTCCTACAGTTTCAAGATGAACTAGAAGATCTGTTCCTTGATTTGAATCAAATTGAAGGACTTATACCAGAATGGATTTGGAACAAAAGCAGAGAAAGCATGAATTCGGTATGGCTTGGAGGAAACCAACTAACAGGATTTGACCATAATCCTGGAGTCTTGCCGTGGACTCGTTTACGTGTATTGGACTTAAGTGATAACATGATGGAAGGTCCTCCACCAGTTCTCCCAGCATCAACCCTAGCTTTTTTTGCATCAGGAAATAGAATGACAGGGGAAATCTCGCCTTTGATCTGCAATGCGAAAACTCTCATTGTATTAGAAATGAGTAACAACAACTTGGTTGGCGAGATTCCCTCATGTCTAGGAAACTCTAGCCATGATTTGATGATACTGAATCTAAAAGGGAACCACTTTAAAGGAATCATACCTGAAATGAGTTCAGAAGGACTAACGATGTTGGATTTAAGTCAAAATCAATTACAGGGGAAAGTACCAAGATCATTAGCAAACTGCACCTTGCTTCAAGTTCTTGATCTAGGAGACAATCAAATAGATGACTCATTCCCTTTATGGCTTGGAACTCTTCCAGAACTGCAGGTCCTAATTTTGCGATCCAACATGTTCCATGGTACAATAGAGAATCATACAACCAATTCAGAGTTTCCAAAGTTGCGAATCATCGACCTCTATAACAATTCTTTTGCAGGAGATTTGCCACTTGAACACTTCAAGAATTGTGATGCCATGAAATTCAAGGTAGACAAGCTGGCATATATGGATGTCATAGTCCTGCCTTCGATTGCAGGTTGGATACTCTCAGTAGACTACACTATGACAATCACAAACAAAGGTGTCAAGTTATTGTATGAGAAGGTCTCAAACCTGATTACGTTTGTTGATCTCTCCAGCAACAAATTCACTGGAAAAATTCCAGACTCCATGGAAAGCTTTAAGAATCTTCACTTCCTCAATCTTTCCAACAATGTCCTCAATGGTGCTATCCCCCCATCCACAGGAAACCTCACTGCCCTGGAGTCATTTGACATTTCCAAAAACATTCTCACAGGTGAAATTCCTCCACAGTTAGCAGGTCTAGGATTCCTTGCAATATTTAATGTGTCTTTTAACCATCTAACTGGACCCATACCGCAAGGGAAACAATTTAGTTCATTTCAGAACGACTCCTACAAAGGAAACATGGCATTGTGTGGATCACCTCTATCCAGAAAGTGTGGAGAACAGCCAACACCTTCACCGCCATTAAGCTCTGAAGAAGACAGTGATTCTGATCCGTTCTTGAACGTGGTTGATGTGATTATATTGTCCATTGGATTTGGAAGCGGGCTAGTAGTTGGAATCGTGTATGGGGACAAACTAGCAACAAAGTGCTGCAAGTATGTATCTATTTGCTTCTTTTCAAAGTTACTTAAATAGACCAAGTGAAAGTAAAGCCAATGGATGATCAACCTGTATCAAACTTGTTTCATAGCATTCCAAGCTACATCTTCTTGAAATTAACATGAAACAGTCATCTTAACAGCATTGCTAGGTTCGCTGTTTTGATGTCACTCATTCATGTATGTATTAGTAAGTTCTTTTATGAAGCGTTGTTTGAATTTAATGCAACTGAAGCATCTATTATACTATAGTATATATTTGCAAAAATTTTTGTTAGAGAATTAGAGTTCATACCTTTTTATACTTTGAGTTGATATGAATCTATCAGGGAACATTTTGTGTGATTAAAACTTAAAATTATAGACTCAGTCCCTTAAGCTTTCTCACATTTACTACTTAAAAACCTAAAACAGACAGTAGAAACTAACGATAGGCGCTGAACATAAATGTGGTCATCTGTGATCTGTCCTTCCATGAAGATGATTAATTTAAATCTTCGTATGGTTCAGTGATGTAAAAAAATTCTCTCTTCTTAAGTTCTAAGTTGTTGGCTGCCTGCTAGTCTGCTAACTTCTTATTCAGATTAAGAACTACCGTGAAAGAACAAAATATCACTACACATGCTTGAAGTAAAATAGAAGAATATCGACAGAAAAATAACAGCCTGGTTTGCAAAATTCCTTGGAGTTGAGAAAACTTCAGAATGAATTAATGATACTGAATCTAGAAAGGGAATAACTTTAGAGGGACCATACCTGAAGATGGCGGTTTTGAGTCAAAATCAGTGCCAGGGAAAATCACCGAGATCATTAGGAAACTGCACATTTCTTCAAGTTATTAATCTGGGAGATGATCATATTGATTTTTCAATTCTCCTTAAGGCCACAGGTCTAAATCTTGCCACCCAACAACTTCCACTGATCAGACTAAGAGTTTTTCAAGTTGCGAACCAGCAACCTGTGTAACAGTTAATTTGCAGCAGACTTTCCATTAGAGCATTTCAATAAATTTGATGCCCCGGAATTCAGGGCAGAAAAACTGACAGACACGAACCTCGTACTACTGCTCTTCTATTGGTGGTTAAACATTCCCAGAAAACCACATTATGACGCTTTTTTTTCCAGGCCATATCCCTGAAAGGATGAAAAGTGCTTTCGTTGTTGTAGAATAAGTATTTAATTTAATTCGGAATCATAGTAGCGGGATCCATTTTTTGGGGAATCCGAGTCAAAGCAATAACAAAAAGATTTCTTCCTAGTTTCCGTTAGTAAATCTGTGCCCAGTATAACACAGCTGTTAGTAAATCTGTAGCACAACACAGCTGTTATTAAGACAAGGGTTTAACACTTCCGATCATAGATGAAACAAGACTTAGCTGGGATGACCGTTGAGGATTAGAAGTACACTCAACCAGGAATTAAATTTTATTCTCATTTTAAAAAAAAAAACCAGGAATTAATTGAAATTTGAAACAATTAATTGGATCGTTAGCATTAATTTAATATAGTAATATGTTAAATTATATAATTATTTTATATAATATAGGTTTATAACTAGTTGAGAAGCCACGCGTTGCAGCGGCCTCTATAAATTATATTAAGGACTCAACTTTAATATTTGTAAAATAAAATAAATTTGCAACGTCTTATAAAAATTATATTGATAATTCAAAACTAATATTTATAGAATTAAATAAATTTTATATTATAATATTTCCAAAAATATAGTCATAGTCTTAGAAAGAAAAGTAAGCCTTTTTCGTAAAAGTTAACAACAACAAACATGTCCGATGAACAAAACAAATATTATAAAAGAATGACAACAAACATATATTACTAACAATTAATTTATTAACCTTGTCATCCATGCCTTTTTCGGTATCAAAATAATTGAAAAGAAGTTTTGAATTCTGATTTGATATTTATTAAGGTAGACATTTTTTATTTTTGATATATTGAAAAAAGGTAGTTTTGAAACTTTTTTTCAATATATCCGAAACTAAAAAAAGTAATTTTTATTTTTGATATTTTTAAAATCAGATCATAATTTGAAATTTTCTTCCAATAATTTTGATACTAAAAAAGGTAGTTCTGAAACTTGCTTCCAATATATCCGAAACTAAAAAAAGCAGTTCTAATTTTTGATATTTTTCATCCAAAAATTCAAAAAAATTAAAAAAATAGAACGGAGCTGTCTGAGAGGCGCCACCTACACGCCCCTCGCTTCTCCTTTATAAAAGTATATTGATTTATATAAGTATATTGATGATTGATAATTTTATAAAATCAAAATATCACAAAATAAGTATTATCATATATATAACATACAATAGCTTATAATCGTGCCATGAAACTTCTTTGTTATTTCTATATATAATCTTAAACATTTTATATATTTTCAATAATCTAAGTTTTTCAATAAAAAATTATAATAAAATATAATATATCATAAAATATTTCTATTTAGATTTAATATTTAGGTTGGTGGGCTCCATTATCATAATTTGAAACACTAATGTTCCGACCTCCAATATGAGGTGTTAACACTATATTATATAGCATTTAGCGTTTGTTAACTACATTATGTAGCGTTATGTACTTTTGTTAGGGTTAAATAAAACAGAACACTACATCATGTATAATTAAACAAGCAAACGTTAAATTGTATTAGGATTAAAAAAAACAGAACGTTACATAATTAGGATTAAAAGAACATAACGCTGCACGTTATAGCATTCCGTTATGATTAAAAGAACATAACGGTGTACAATCTAACTTTTTTCCCAAAATTGAAAATATTAAATTATTTGACATTAATAAAAGAAATTGGGACTTTTTTTCCAACTTTATTATTGTGAATATTATTTTTGTGTTTTGTAACATCCAGTACCTTTTCTCCAAAATTTATAGCGTCGAACAATCAAATTTCAATTTAGCAATTCAGATTATAGTTTGATTTAAAAAAATAAATGAAGAAACCTGAATGCTATAAAAAATCATATATTCAATTATTATTATTATACTATTTTAGAGACAAAACTCATTTTAGAAAAAACTATTTTACAAAAAGGTGAAAAACTAGATAAAATATTTTAATGTATAAAATAATAATAAAACTCCTGCATATGACACAAGATTTACGCTTACAGTAAAGTTGGTATATATCCGCAAACCCTTCTTTTCTAGAGAAAAGTATTCGAAGAGTCACTGACTAAATGGCTATATAAACACAGATCTATACTTACACAGATATTTTTTATAATCGAAATGGAAAAAGCTTCTCTTACAGCAACTGAATCTTCTTCTACTACAACTACTGGTAACAACAACAATAGTAGTGGTAAGAGAGATAGAGATCAGTTCCTCAAACATGTCAACAAGCTCTCTCATAAAATTTCTAAGCCTAAAAAGACCACTATGTTTGATAATAATTACAACTCTGCCACTCTTAATGAGATGATTGAGGAGAAGGGCGTGGAGCGATCTCAGCCGTTGGTTCAGCCGCTGGTTATGAGTCAGACTCAATCGCAGCCGTTGAATCTGCACCAGCCGCAGCAGCAGCATCAGCCGCCGGTTTATAATATTAATAAGAGTGATTTTCGCGACGTGGTTCAGCAGCTGACCGGTTCGCCGGCTCACGAGCGGTTCAATACGCCGCCGCCGATTCAAGCGCCGAAGCCGACGAGTTCGCGGCTGCAGAAGATCCGGCCGCCGCCGTTGCCGCAAATCAACGCGCCGCCGCCGATGAACCCTAGCTTTCTCCGGCAGCCGTTGTCGCCGCTTCCTCCGTTTCCGTCGGTTCACACCGCCGCGGAGTCGCCGATCTCGGCGTACATGCGGTACATTCAAAACGCGAACTTTCCGTCGCCACGGTGGAATAACTTCGCTGCGCCGCCTCTGCCGCCTGAGAATATAGCGCCGGCGTCGTCAATCCAATTCCCGACGCCTTCGTCGTCTTATGGCTGTATACCGTCTCCGAAATCGCCGTATCCTTCGCCGCTAGGGTTTCCTCTTTCGCCTTCAGTTTCGAGCCCGAGATGGAAAGGGAATTGAGAGATTGCGTAGTTTGATGGTAAGGCTTGTAGGAGGTTATAAAATGATATAGAATTATCAATTATGTTTGTTTGTTTTTTGTAAATTTTATCAGGGATTTTAAGTATATTTGGTTGCTCTATAGTTTTAATTAGTGTTTTGTATATCGAAAATCGACTTTGGAAACAGAAGTTTAGATGTGGTTTAGCATTTTCGGTTTGATAGTGTTGTTTATGATAGTTTCAAACTTGTGTTTTGGTGGATGTAATTCGACTGTCCTTTGGTATAAAGTTATTGCCTTATTCTTGCTCTTGATATCGTTAGTTCTATGAAGTGGTATAATTGTATATATATTTGCTTGAATTGGTTTTCATCGAATTTGATAATCTTGGTTCAGTATTTGTTCAAGGGTTTGTTTGGCCTCAGAAGTGATTGGTTTCGAAGTTGATTGATTATATGCTGTAGTTGTGGTTCATTTTGTTATTTTTGCGTCAATGTGATAATTTAGTCTACAAGTGACTACTTGTTCGATCAAACAAGGCAAATGTTGGTATTGAACTTATAATTCTCATGTTTTTTCGGGTTTTAATTGGGGTTTATACTTTCTTGTTGATTTTAGCTGGCTGTCTGTATTTTAAGGTAGATGTGTGTTTACGTATAGCTATCATGATATAAATCTCCATGAAGAACTACTTGCATATTCTTAAGAAGTAGAATTTGATGGTTTATTTGTTTTTTGAGGTTCTATCGATTTTAAGTTTCGGAGACCTTAAACTTTTTAATATTAGGTTTTTAACTTTAGTTCATAGGTTTTTGTTTCTTAGGTTGTTGGGCAGCTGAAAATTCTCATATTTAATTTTTGTTGACTGAGTCCACAGTTTCCCCTGGCCTTTCCTTTTGCTGTTGGAGTGAAATTAGTAGATAGAGGTGCAATTCAGTTTTATCTATATAACCGAAAACAATTTGATGTTGCCAAGAATTGCTTGCCGCAGTTGAGGGTGCTGGGTCTGTAGAGTTCTGTGGTTTTATTGCGATTTTAGTTCAGTTATACCACATTGTTCCCCTCATAATTACATAGTGAGTTCTCCTTTATTGCGATTTTAGATCAGTTATACCACATTGTTCCCCTCATAATTATGTAGTGACTTTTCTTCGCGTCTTTTCTATTGTCCACATAATGTCCAGTTTCAACACTGGACACAGTCGAGAGGCAGAAACCATATAAACTCATTCCTGCCATGTACTTTGAATGTGAGTTTATCGTCTACTTCCAAGATTTGTCCGAGTTTTTTTCTTGTGCTCATTCCTGCCATGTACTTTGAATGTGAGTTTATTTCGAGTTTGCTTGTGTACATATCTAGCATGCATCTTTACCATTTGTTTAGGTTTGTGCAGTATCTCTGATTATATCCCACTTGTTCTGTGGAATCCATGCCTCTTGTTTGAATATTTTTACAATGTCTGTTGTCTCTATGCTGTGAACCAATTGCTGGGACGATTTGGACCAATGTGGTCCTCTAGCGGCCAATTGTTTTTTTCTTGGTGTAATCACATAATCATGAATATTATCTTTTGTTTCATGATTAGGATGTTAAGCACCGTTCTTGTCTGATATTGGTTACTTGGACTATTTTAGTTGGGTCTGTTACTTAGCAACCGCGTGTTAGATAAGGGTTATCACTGTACGGGGGCCATTAGATTTATATTTCAGGGGCTCAGATCCAATCTTGGGGTTTTAATGTATCCGTGGTTATTTTCCGCAGAAACTCTCAATCCGCGGTTATTTTCCGCGGAAGGGAGTTTTCTCTATCCGCGGTTATTTATAGCGGATACATTAAAATCTCAAATTGGATCTGGGTCTTTGAAATATAAATCTAACGGCCCCGTACAGTGTGTTAGATAACTTTTATCTAACACGCGGTTGTCAGGGAACATGACCCATTTTAGTTTGGAGTTTAAAAAAAAGGTTTTTATTGGTGTTGGTGAGTGAGACATGGATGGGGTCTCAATCCTACAGACCAAAAAATTGTTGACCCAATTAGTGTTTTGAAAGGAGTTTGGTGGATGATTATAACACATTTTTTGGTAAGTGCAGGGCAGTGCGGCTTTTAATATGTCGGCTTGTCTTTATCTTTAGTTTACTGGCTTTGCCCTCTTTCTTTTTTATCATCGGTCTTTCTAATGTGTGCCCAAAGGCACACAATAATCACTAAATTTTATAAAAATGGCTTATTCTAATTGGTGGAGTTGATGTAAATGCAGGGGGGCCATTATCATTTATTACTCATCCACCAATCAAAAGGAATTATTTTTATTGGAGTTAGGGACTATTGTGTGCCCTTGGGCACCATAGAAAATCCCTTTTATCATATGCTCGGGAGATCGATGTCCCGGATATCAATTTTTGAAAAATGTTCTTAAATAGTATTATTTTAATACGTTATGTTAACCTGTGCTAGGAAATTTAATACTCAGAACGTAACTGTTTGGGTGGGTTTTAAACGCTAATTAAAATTGGTTTTTAACTCAAAACGTAATTTTGGGTTTTGATAAAGAAAAATAAGAAAATTACATGATTGTAGTATTTTGGATCCATGCCTCTTGATTGAAAAAGTAGACGAATATCATTTACACAATTGCTTTCCACTCTTGTTTATTTTCTCTTCAACCATTTGTTCGATAAAAAAAACTCAAGCATCGTGTCGAGGTTTAAGAATTCTCCTCTAGGCACGACAGCACCCTTTTTCAAAAGGAGATAAAATAGAAGTTGGTCGAGTGAAGTGTATCCCCCTATTAAACTGGACTAACTGAACGTATGTTATTCCGCTCTTCATCTCGAATATTCTTGTCAAGCCTTCGTTGTTTTATCTCGAAAATTCTTGTCAGATATTCGATACCATACATTTATACGTATGTATGAATACTCATACACTTATCTAAAATCAAATATATATAAAATTTTCAAAATCTTACACTTGTACACGTATTAATATTGGACCACTTATAGCCGAGTGTATGTAACATAAAAGTGAACTGACTTGACAAATTCCGACAAAATCTTTATTTTGTGGACATTGGCTATGCTTTATAGATTTCTTATTTATTAAAAATTCTTGATCAATTTCAAAAAAGATTTTATCAATTTTTCAATTAATCGATTTTGTGGACGGGAACCGGTTTAATGAGTGTTGCGTCGAAAATAAATTACCTCGCGGAAGTAAACAGAGTGAACTCGAATCATATTGACCTAAAACTCAGCATCCCTCCATTGCGTACATTACTAGTGAATCTAGAGATCCCCGATAAATAATGTTTCGTTTAAAGTGGAAAGATGATGATGTGATGAACAGGACTTGCCTGCTATTTTCATATGAAACGTCACGAAATGGTAACATCGGAGTTTGTAACTTGTGAAGAGTTTTTTCGATAATAGTGCATGTCAGGCTCGCTTTTCCCATTTACAGACCACATTTCCCTTGCCAAAAATGATGTAAATACTGGTGAATGATCAGTCCACATCATAATTTTCAAATATTAACCAACTACTCCAAAATACAGCATATACTCACTCTTGGTGCGTATCGTATAATAAGGTCAGGAAAGTCGGGAATCAGACTTAGGTGGTGTTTGACAGACAAATATAAGCCGACTTCTGGATTTATAAGTTATAAGCACTTATTTGTACTGTTTGTGTCAAAAATCGAGAAGCACTTAAAAAAAGTTAGTATTACTAGCTTTTGTTTCAGGACTTCTGCTTATTTACCAAACAGTTTAATCATTTATAAGTCGACTTCTACTTCACCTTTTTTATTTTAAGCAAAAAACACTTATTTTAAACTCACCCAAACGGCCCCTTAATTATTGGTATCACCGAATAAGATTAGTCATAACTTAATTAGATTGATCGGGGTTAATGAACAATTAATTAAATAGTGGAGGAATTAATCAGTTCAGTAAGTTACGAATGAGTTAATCATAATTAATTATGATTAACCACCAATTTTATCGATCTATCAGTTCAATACGTCTGACATATCTATTGTTCAGAGTCTCTGACAGCAAAATGCAGATGTTGAACAAGACATATAATCAACAGCTATCCAGAAGGAAAGTTTAGTGTTGTATTTCTTCAAATTAAATAAAAAAACAGCACAATTGGGAAGAAGGAAATGCAGATACATTTCACATATATACTTATAGTATTAAGATATCAGTGGTACTTGTCATTTGTCAATACAAAAAATTCACTTGACTATGTTCCATGAGTACGATTTACGACTGAAAACTCTACCATTGGGGATGAACTCTGTGTTTCTCCGCGGAATTCACCATATGTCTGAAGTAGCAGTTGTGTTCTTTTTACAGTTTGAGTTTGGTCAGATCAAGTTTCCTGACAGGATATGTATATGCTTCGAAGTTGATTTGTTGGCCCAAGCAACTCATTTTTGTAAGAGCAGTGATCAAATCAACCTGAGTAGCAACAAATTAGGAGAAGAGTTGGCAGCATGCTATATACAACTCGATATCGTCAATAGAGAAATGAGTAATTAAATAGAGAAATTAAAACAAGAGTTTCTCCATGCAGGTGGTTGTTCTCTTAGCTAGTTCGGACCTCATATTTTGCAGTTAAATTCTTAAAACAACGAATCCAAAGAGTTGTGAGCTGAGAAGGGCGATGAGTTTGGTGTTACCTGATAGTCTGTCTCAGACACTGTCTCTCTGCTACGTTGATATTTCTGCACCCATGGCAATACATCTTTATCTGTGGCAAGTAATGCCTCAGTTGCTATTTGATCGGGACCCAAAAATGCAGACATCACTGCTAGCTGCACAAAAAGAGTTGGAGAAAAATGTTGGATGAGAGACTCTAAATCGTTGGATACATTATTAATTTACAATGTCTAACTCATTTTCAATTAAATAGATTTAACCAACTACAAGATGCTGTGATCTCATACTTTCAGATTGGGTTAATAGGCAAAAAGATCATCAAACTGATGACCAACTTGCAATTGGGTCACTGAACTCAAAAAGTTTGCAAACTACAATGTCTAACTCATTTTCAATTAAATAGATTTAACCAACTACAAGATGCTGTGATCTCATACTTTCAGATCGGGTTAATAGGCAAAAAGATCATCAAACTGATGACCAACTTGCAATTGGGTCACTGAACTCAAAAAGTTTGCAAACGGATCACAGAATTGGATTTAACTTGCAGTCAACTCACTGAACTAATAAAAATTTGCATTTAGGTCACTGCGCCGTTAAATATTAGTTGACTTTAACAGAATCCGTTAAAAAAAATAAAAAAATTGAAAAAAAATATTAAAATTTGATTTTTTAAAAACTCGGTTTTGAAAATTTAAAACTTCAAAAACATCTGGAAATTTGGAAAAAAGTCTAAATTTTTTTTAACTTCAAAAATTTAAGTATATTTTTTGAATTTCCAGATTTTTTCGATTTTTAAATTTTTTTTTCAAAATTTTTAGATTTTTTTCGAAGTTTTTACATTTTTCATATTTTTTTAAAAACATTCCATATTTTTTAAAGTTTTTTCAAAATTTTCAGATTTTTTTAAGTTTTAAGAATATTTTTATGAAAATCGAATTTTTATATTTTTTTCAAATTTTTTTATTATTTTTTAACGGATTCCGTTAAAGTCAACTCATACTTAACAGCACAGTGACCTAAATGCAAATTTTTATTAGTTTAATAAGTTGATTGCAAGTTAAATTTAGTTCTGTGATCCGTTTGCAAACTTTTTGACTTCAATGACCCAACTGCAAGTTGGCCAAGAGTTCAGTGATGTTTTTGCCTATTAACCCCTTTCAGATTATATGACTTCTGATTTCAGGCTAATTATTTGGTGACACGCCCCACTTGGAAAACTAACAGTTGCGAGGTACTCCATGTAACTTATAACTGCATTTACTTAACAGCCCAAATAAATGGTGATCTACTCTAATCAGAACATCTGGCTATACCTCATAAAACCTGAGACAATAACTGAATGCTGAAGTGAAACAAGATCCTAGTTAAATTTCAGATTTGTTCACGTAATGGAAGCACCTGACGGGGAGTAAAGCTAATGGCAGAGAATTTACCTGGCGGGGAGTAAAGCCAATGGCAGAGAATTTATCTTTCATTTCTTGAACACTTGCTTTCTCCCATTCGGGAACTCTTCCTTCAGGATCTGGCTCTTGGGTATCCAACCTCCCGAAATTTCTATCAAAAAGTCCCCACTGTGGGTGGGAGATACAATTGTAAGCTTTTAATGCAGACAGTAGAAATGTTTAAGAATGTTACGAAAATTAAAAAATTTAGTAAACAGGACACAGAACATGTGTAAGCAGTCTATAGTTGGGACTTGGCAAGCATCAGAATATTCAATTGCTGGATACACCAGCTCAATATATTAAGTTTCCAGATTGTCAATATGCATACAAAATGATCCAAATGATAAACTTATTAGGGAACTTTTGCTGTGTTAGTGGGTGGATAGGTACTTGTGCTGTTGGAGTCGAGAGGCTCCGAAATGTTTTAGAATGTTCATATTAGTGAAACAGTATTTAACAAGCAACAACCAACATGCAATCCAATTTCTCCATCAAAACTAGCGCGAGAGTTGCAATAATTTAGCAAAACTCCAAATATTTAAGAATTCAAAGGCTTTATTAACCAAACCCCACCATATTACCCAGTATATCCGCTCAGGGAGAAGGGTCTGGGAAAATTTAACTTGGTTGATAATGACAAATGTAAATATCATCAAATTCTGGTCGCTTCACTGGGGTAAATGTCGATAACAACTTCTAGTATCAGCAATCTTGATGGCTTTGCACCAATAAAATACAGTTATTGTAAAGCTGTTTCATAATATATAGCTTTAAGTAGGAAAACGTGTAACCAAAACAAATATTATCAAATTATATGCAAGTTTGTCCAACTTTAAAAGAATAATGAATGATTGTGCTAAGGACCCTGTGGCACCACCAGCCCAGATAATGTATCACAGGCGGCCCAAGGAGAAGAGGGTCAATGCAGAGGCCCAGAGCAAGACAGAAAGAGCATAATAATAGTATTATAATTATGCAACAGTTTATTATATTAGAATGTGAGGGTAAAATAGACTTTATGCTAAGGCATGACTATACATGTGAAGATTCAGGGCTGAGGGTTGTTTATCGAAATATTAGTATTGTGTTGGGTTTTGGGAGAGGCCACCTCTCGAATAGTGGTTGTTATCTTTTCAGTTGTAATCGAATCATACTATTTCCTTCTGCTGTGTTAAGTTGTTTTGCAATTTAGTGTGCTTGGTGTGGATCTGAGTAGTGTTCTCTAGCAAAGTGGTATCAGAGCGCTTCGATCTACTGTCGCCATGGGTGCACCTCCATCTAATCAATACCGTATCGAACAGCTGGAACAAGGGCTTGTTGACCTCCGCGCCGCCATGGCGGAGCAAGTTTCGGTCGCTGTCAACAGTGCGGCTCGTACGATGCAGAGCTCTCTCATCGACCACTTGACCTTGTCGATTGAGCAATCGATGCAACGTTTGGAGGCTCGAGTCGCGAGATCTAAGGACGAACAAGACAAGTTTCAGGCGGAGATCCGTTCGTCGTTATCGGCTTTGAAACAATCTGATTCAGCTCTCATCCATGGCTCCAATTCAAACTCGGGTCCAGGAGTGGGTAATGGATCGGGTCGTTCGGAGGGATCGGGTGTTGGTTCAGGTAGAGGCGGGTCGGGTCGACCCGGTGACCAGGTCGGGGGCAATTGGCGGGTTAAGAAACTGGATCTACCGGTATTTACTGGGACTAACCCCGACGGCTGGATATTGAGAGCTGAACGTTATTTTCATTTTTACCGCCTGGGAGAAGAGGAGGTGTTGGAGGCTGCCGTAGTCTCTTTAGACGGCGATGCGTTACTCTGGTATCAGTGGGAGAATGGGCGTCGCCCCATTCGCAACTGGGCAGAATTGAAGGGCATGTTGCTTCGACAATTTCGCTCCACCTCTACGGGAAGTTTGCAAGAACAGTGGCTGCATCATCATCAGACGGCGGATGTCCTGGATTACAGACGCCGGTTTATCGAATTAATGGCACCTTTGACAGGAGTGCCAGAGGACATTGCTTTAGCCCAATTTCTAAATGGCTTAAAGCCAGAGCTGAAGTCTGAGGTTCGTGTTTTGGGTCCTCTGACACTGGACCACGCCATGGAATTAGCAGTCAAGGTGGAGGAAAAGATCAAACATATCAGTGCTAAGCGCGTTTCTGTAAGTGCTTTTTCCCCTCACACCTCTACACCCTCATATTCTACGCTCAATAAGTCTCAAACTGCACATTCTTCTGTTAGTATACCATCTGTTGTTAGTGGTTTGCCTGCTATGTCTTCTGCCTCTAGCCCAGGCACTCCTAATGCAGGTCGAGGGTCATCAACCAAATCTGGGGGTGAGTTTCGCAGACTGAGCGAAGCAGAGTTGCAAGGAAAACGGGAGAGGGGCGAATGTTTTCGTTGTAATGAGAAATGGTCAGTGGGACACCGTTGTAAGAAGAGTGAACTTAGTGTCATCCTTTTACAGGAAGATCAGGAGGAGGACAAGAATGCTCAGGAGGATCACCAAAACACTGAGTTAGTGGGGGAAGATTGTGTTGATGAGGGGGCACCTACTGTTAAATCTTCTGTTTCTTTGAATTCGGTGATTGGGATCTCAAACCCGAAGACTCTTAAATTGGTGGGGGAAATCAAGGGTAAACAAGTGGTACCAGGTGATGATAGATCCGGGTGCAACCCATAACTTCATCTCCACCATGACAGTGCAGAAGTTGGGCCTTACAATAGTCACAACTGAGGGTTTTGGCGTTTCATTGGGCAATGGGGACACGGTGGTAGGCGAAGGAGTGTGTAAGTCAGTAGTGCTCGAGTTGCCAGCACTCACGATAGTCGAAGATTTTCTTCCTCTTTCTCTCGGCAATTCGGATGTCATTCTGGGGGTTCAATGGCTAGAAAAATTGGGCACGGTGTCCACTAATTGGAAAACCCACACTCTGAAATTCAGGTTAGGGGATCAGAATGTGACTCTGAAAGGGGATCCCGCCCTGGGACGTTCTTTAATCTCGCTAAAAGCTCTGTTAAAGACCATTAAGCGAGAGGACCAAGGGTTTTTGGTGGAGTTCAATTCATTAGCTGGGTCTGCTTCCCCACCACCTGACCAGTGTGAGCCAGTGGTACCTCCATTCCTCCAACAAACACTTCAACAATACAAGGCTGTATTCGAAATGCCAGCAGGTCTTCCTCCATCAAGAGGCCATGAACATGCTATCATCCTCAAAGATGGGACTGACCCAGTAAGTGTTCGACCATATAGGTACTCGCAAGCTCAGAAAGATGAGATTGAGTCTTTAATTCGCGACATGCTTAAGGCTGGTATTGTTCAAGTCTCTAATAGTCCGTTCTCTAGCCCAGTGATTTTAGTCAAGAAGAAAAATGGCTCCTGGAGATTCTGCGTTGATTATCGTGCCTTGAACAAGGTCACTGTAGCAGATAAATTCCCGATACCGGTCATTGATGAGCTTCTAGACGAGCTACATAGAGCGTGTATTTTTTCGAAATTGGACCTCAAATCTGGGTACCACCAGATCAGAGTACGAGCTGAGGATGTGCCGAAAACAGCCTTTCGGACACATGAGGGCCACTACGAGTTTTTAGTTATGCCCTTCGGGCTTATGAATGCCCCAGCGACATTTCAGGCTCTTATGAACACTGTTTTTAAGCCGTTTCTACGTCGCTTTGTACTGGTATTCTTTGATGACATATTGGTCTATAGCACCAGTCCGGAGGAACATCAACAGCACCTATCTCAAGTACTCACCACACTGCAGAATCATAATCTCTATGCTAATTGGAGTAAATGTGAGTTTGGGCAGGCTAAACTTGCTTATTTGGGGCACATAGTATCGGGACAGGGGGTGTCCGTTGATGACAGCAAGATTCAGGCCATGATCTCTTGGCCCCAACCTCAAAATCTAAAGGACCTGCGTTCCTTCCTGGGCTTGACAGGTTACTACCGTCGATTCATTGCTGGTTATGCATCTATAGCGCAGCCTCTCACAGATCAAATGAAAAAGGATCAGTTTGGGTGGTCTGAGCAGGCTACGGCTGCTTTTACAGCCTTGAAAGAAGCTTTAGCTACGGCTCCAATCCTGGCCATGCCAGATTTTAAACAGGGGTTCATAGTGGAGACTGACGCCTCTGGTTTCGGGTTGGGCGCAGTTTTGCAGCAGGATGGGCATCCAATTGCTTATTTCAGCAAGGTTTTGGGGCCTCGGGCACGCCTTAAATCGATATACGAGAAGGAACTCATGGCCATTGTCCTAGCAGTTCTTAAGTGGCGCCATTATCTATTGGGCCGTCGGTTTGTGGTACGCACCGACCAGCAGAGCTTGAAATTTTTGATGGAACAAAGGGAGGTTGGTCCGGAATACCAGAAGTGGGTAAGCAAGTTGATGGGCTACGATTTTGAAATTCAATATCGCACAGGAGCCTCCAATCGTGTGGCGGATGCCCTGTCTAGACAGGGAACTGTAAAAGGTGAGTTGGGCACTTGCATCACTATGTCTGGACCTCAGTGGGGAGATATACAAAATCTGATTCAAGACGACCCTTTCATGAAGAAAATTCGGGGTGATCTTGAAGCCGGACGTGCTGTGTCCGAGGGCTATAGCCTCGATCAGGGGGTGGTTAAATATAAAGGGCGTGTCGTCATTCCCAACAATGGCTCATTGGTAGATCAGTTGTTACATGCTTACCATGATTCTCCGCTAGGAGGACACTCAGGAGAACTTAAGACATACCAACGATTGGCGTCGTGTTGGTTCTGGCCTGGAATGAGAAAAACCGTTGCCACCTATATAAGAAAGTGTGTGGTCTGTCAGCAGGCCAAGGCCCAGACTTTAAAGCCTGCAGGGCTACTGAATCCTCTACCGATTCCGGCGACGGTGTGGGATGAAATCTCGATGGACTTCGTTGAAGGGTTGCCAAGCTCAAACGGAATGAATTCTATATTAGTGGTGGTAGACCGTCTCACTAAGTATGCACACTTTATTCCCCTCAAGCACCCCTTCACTGCTTCCAGTATCGCAGCAGTGTTTGTCAAGGAGGTTGCGCGATTACATGGGTTTCCCACAACCATTGTCTCTGATCGCGATAAAATATTCCTCAGTTTATTTTGGCGAGAGCTTTTTAAGCTACAAGGCACTAAGTTGCTCCACAGCACAGCATACCATCCGCAAACGGACGGTCAAACTGAGGTAGTGAACAAATGCATAGAGACTTTTCTGAGATGCTTCATCACGGGCAAAGCAAAAACTTGGGCCTCTTGGGTACCATGGGCTGAATTCTGGTACAACACCTCTTACCATGCTTCAACAGGCTACACTCCATTCAAAGCTCTGTATGGCCGCGATCCTCCCCCTTTGGTTAAGTTTATACCGGGCAGTACTTCTGTTTCTAGCCTCGAGGATCAACTGCAGGAGCGAGACGCCATATTAGATGACCTCAAGGTCCAACTGTTGAGGGCCCAGCAGCGTATGAAGTTCCAAGAAGATGCATCTCGTCGAGATTTGGAATTCCAAGTAGGGGACTATGTCTATCTGAAATTACAACCATACCGTCAGCAGTCCCTGGTTAGACGCACATGTGCCAAACTGGCTGCGCGCTATTATGGACCATTCCAAGTGGAACAGCGTATAGGAAAGGTGGCATACAAATTACTATTACCAGCAACCTCTCAGATCCATCCTGTTTTCCATGTGTCTCAGTTGAGGAAGGCAGAAGGCACCATACCAGCACAACCTACTGTCCCAAGCAATATCACTAGTAATATGGAGTGGGAGGGGAACCCGGAGAAAGTTTTGGGTGTTCGCCAGATTCAGGGGTCTACTGTGGGTGGAGGAGAAGTGCTTATCAAGTGGGAGGGGTTGTCCGAAGTTGAAGCTACCTGGGAAGAATTTGATTACCTCAACCAAATGTTTCCTTCGTTCCACCTTGAGGACAAGGTGTCGGTTTGGGCGGCGGGTAATGCTAAGGACCCTGTGGCACCACCAGCCCAGATAATGTATCACAGGCGGCCCAAGGAGAAGAGGGCCAATGCAGAGGCCCAGAGCAAGACAGAAAGAGCATAATAATAGTATTATAATTATGCAACAGTTTATTATATTAGAATGTGAGGGTAAAATAGATTTTATGCTAAGGCATGACTATACATGTGAAGATTCAGGGCTGAGGGTTGTTTATCGAAATATTAGTATTGTGTTGGGTTTTGGGAGAGGCCACCTCTCGAATAGTGGTTGTTATCTTTTCAGTTGTAATCGAATCATACTATTTCCTTCTGCTGTGTTAAGTTGTTTTGCAATTTAGTGTGCTTGGTGTGGATCTGAGTAGTGTTCTCTAGCAGATTGATGATATAAATAATTGCAAACTATTTTTGCTATATGAGTTAATTAAATAATCTTGAAAGAATTTATACATATATGAATGAGTTTGAGCCTTTGAAAAAGCTAAACCGTGACATGTATAATGAAGTTGAACATATATCTTAACAGGACTAACCTGGCCACTTGAACCAAATGCACCGTATAATGTGGTCCCTTTTTCTTCATTCCCGCCACACTTTCTTATAGCAGAAGCCAGAAAGCTAGATTTCATGGCGCTTTGTGCTACATTAATGACATACAGATATAAATAATTGCATATCAGGTTTGTTCTTCTGTTTCTCAGACTTTGTAAAGACTATAAAGCCGAACATATCTTCTTGTACTTTCTGTTTTTGGGGAGGAGGGCTAGGGGGTTGAATATGTCTTAAATTAATAAGAGCATTAACATTTTATGTATGCAGAGTCAGGTTTTAGCTTGCAGAAAACAATCCCTTAAAGTAACACCTGCTTAAATGTCAAAACAAAAAATCATGCTCAGCCATTTGGGAGAATAAAGACCGAAATAAAATTAAACAATAAAAACAATTTTGAAGTAGGTTCCAACACAAATTCCAAATTCATGCTCCTAGTTAAAAGAGAGGGAACCCTTCCAAATTTCCAATAGTCAGATAAACATAAGCCAGAAACTAAACAACTTGATCGCAAAGGTCATTACCAGGTTCACAAAGAACTTGGGAGTCACAATGAGTTCAGGAAACATCAAAAGACTAGTGATGAAACTAATTATTTTACTCTTTATTGAGTAGTTGAGCAACAATAGCATTTTACCAGGTGCTTAATACAGAAAATTGGATTTGAATATTTACTGGCAGTAATCTTGGAACATATGTCGATTTTTTGGATGCCAGCTTTCCCTTTTAAAAAATAGCAGTTAGCTAGCTCTAACTCATTCTATAAATGTTTCATTTGAGAAAGAACCTGCCGTTCTGATCTGTAATTTGTAAATTGTAGTCTAATTTTTCCAATTCTAAATTAATGTCTTTTCAAGATCAAATTCTTGTCCAAAAAAATTATCAAAAAATATGAATAGAAAGGCATTCGAAAATGAGTGGCGGGTTGGCATATAGATTGGAATAACAACATAAACTAGATACTCAATCCTGCCTTACCTCCAAGTTGAATGAGATCTGAATATGAGATGGGTCCACCCTTGGAGTATGAATCAATTTCCTTTTTTGCTTCCTCCAATAAACCCAGAGCACCAGAAAGGCCCTTATTTTCTGGTCTGTTAATTTCTGAGCTTCATACCATAAGAAATTTGTAAAAGGCAATTAAGGTTACTGCGATAAACAAGCAGAAAGACAAACACTGGCAATAAAGGTGAAATGAATATATAGAGATTGAATATGGTGGACTAAAGACAGCCCTTCAACTGATATGAGTGCAGTATGATTTTTTGATAGAAATAACAGCATTGCCTCTTTGAAACAACTACACTAACATGCAGTGAAAGGAATATGAGAAGGTTAGGGTACTCGTGCAATACCTGAAGCGTATCGATCCATTTGGACCCCCAGTTTTTGTAGCCTACAAACTTAAATAAAATTACTTCAAATTTCTTTTTCATATATAAACTTGGGATAGAACTAGCAACAATTTGTCTCAACCTTGTCAAACGTCATAATGTCATTAAGTGCCAAAGTCAATATGGAGGGAACAAGATCCGGATTCGCCTGTGATTTGATAAGGATGATGTTAAATTGTGCAATTGCATGATAGAAGTGTGGTAAACTTGATATTAGATATGAATTCGAACTGATACCTTTATAGATGTATAGAGGGTTGTCTTAATTTTTGCTGCCGATAAAAGATATTAACTTACATATTAGAGACAAAACACAAGTTGAAGCAATAAATATAACATATCTCACATGAAAGAGTGTTTACACTGAAAATCTGAACGCTGTCCACGCTGTATCAGATCAGCAGCATTAGCTGCTTCAACGTATGAGCTTGAGCTTGTTAATAATTCCTGTAATGACCCGCCAAAGAAAAATTAAAAAATTTCCACTATCACGTCATATTCTAATGTTCTAGCGAGTAAAATGAGTATGCACAAAAGGGCTGTTGTTCTAGCTGTATTGCTCCCACCCCCCTTGTACACAAAACAATAATTAAGCGTAATGATCTCACCATTCCCATGGCAAGCCCAAGGCCCTGAACAACATCTCTTCGACGAAAGCCATGCTCCTCAATGGCCACATTTTCTTGAAATTTACAACGAATTGTACCCTGTTCATTCCGTAAATGAACTTCTTGTAAGTGATTCAAGATTCCACATACATTTCCAATATCTTGATTCAAGACATGTAATAAACATGATCATATGACTCAAGCATATTCAGAATCACATAGAACATTATTACTAATAATAAAAGATAAACAACTTGGCCAAAGAAAAAACAGTGAGAAAAGAAGCTTACAGGAGGGAGAATGGGCGCAGTGGCTGAAGAAGAAGCCGCTGGAATCAAAGGGAGAGTAGAGAGGAATGAGACAAACCCCATTGCCAGGAGCTTCTTCTTGCAGAGGGAGGAGAAACAGGGGATGTGTGAGTTGAGCTCCTCTGCCAAGTCTGTGGGGTTTCACTTTCAACTATGTGTGGATTGTGAGTTTTTGTTATCCTCCTATCTTTTTTTTCTTTCTCAAGATTTTGTGGGCATAGGTGTCATCTATACACTCTTCTTTTAGATTTTCTATTCAATTTTTTTTTCCTTTTCACCAATTCGTTTAACGTCGCTTATGTATTATTGTAGAAATCGGAAATTGAAAGTAGTCGGTTGACCCGTCAATTTAGGATTTATTTTTTGATAAACCAGAAAATTTTAGTCAAATCATAATATAATCGATGAATCGGTGAAATATTTTTTTTAAAATAATCAGAAAATGATGGGAAATTTTCAATAAAATCAAAGTTTTTTAGAACACTGGTTACATGATTTATTTCTGTTAAGTGAAGAAGTGGAAAGAAAAGTAATTAATAAATCAAGGAAACTTAAAAAATCCCATTGTTTGATAAATAACGGAATGGACTCATCAAAATACCGAAATGGACAAGAGTTCTCCGGATTCTGGACCGAAGATAGGCCATTGCTATCCTTGTAACTACAACAAATAAATTTTTTATTGGAAATCGAAGTCCCAAAAATTGAGGAATTGATCCTACATCAGCACCAAGACTAATCTTCTATGCTATTCTACACTTTCCCTTAACCTATGTAAACTCCGCAGAAGTTGGATAAGAATTGTCTGAACCGTGGCAGAAGTTCAGTAGAACGACAGCCATGGTCTAGCTCGTCGGCTTTGTCCATCTTTCTACATATCTACATGTATAGTTGTAACATATTTCACAGCATACAACAGTGATATGTTTGTGGAGGCAGCAGCTTCTCAGACTTCCATAATAATTTAATAACCGACAGCAGCTCACCTCCAGAGAGTCCTTTTTTTAAGGGGAATCCAGAGGGATCATTTTGTTACCCCGTGATCTAACTAATAAGTGAGGGAACTATTTACAGCATCCCTGTGACATAAACAATCTGGTAAAGGGTTCACATAGAAGGGCTCTTCTGTACGAAACCTCTCCGTGCCCTTTGTTCCTGAAATTGGCCCTTTTCTTTTCCTAGGAGAACCCTGCCTGCACAAACAGCACCAACAAGAAGGGTAAAAATATTTAGTTAATTATTCTATCCCAAGTATGCTCATAGTCATTAGTAGATACAAACAGTTAATAATGCTTATGTGCTAAAAATATAAACTTAAAAAAAAAATGCATGCTCTTCTTTACCACCAAAATTTCTGGTAATATCCAAAACAATTAGCAGGGTGGTCATAGAACAATGACATGTTCTGATATGCTAAGAAATAAGCATGCTTATGCATTTCATAAACAAAATGCACCAATTGCATACATAGATATGAAAGTAAGGTTTCCTTTGAAAGGAGGGGTTCATCGAGTAAATTAAAAAAATTATTAAATAATAACTGACATCTTTTAAGTGATGTAGTAAGACCTCATATGATATAGGCTATAGCCCATCTTTCTGTTGCTAGGAGTCATTGGAACCAAATATTTACGGACCAGGTCCCCCTTACCAGGTCAGGCCACGGAAAAAAGGGTATTCTACTATTCTTCAACACTGAAAGTTCAGGCACTTAACTTAAAGATTAACATGAAGACCAGAGAATTAGAAAGTAAGTCTTAGTTATCCACCCGAAAAATCCATCAAGAGACCAGAGCATCAATCATTTCACCTGATCTCCGCACTTCGGTCTCAATAAGAACTTGCTAAAGGAAAAAAAAAATTGCATGGCAGTAAACAAAACAATCAGCATGACCTTGGCCATCCAATAGACACTTTGTAGATCCTTAAATGGACATCCGAAAGAATGGCATTAGTGCCAGAACATATTATCCAGCTGACCAAATAGTAGCATATTGATATCCATTTAACTATAAACACGATTAAAGTAGGGCACAGGCCCATGTTGAGAAGCTCCTATGAACATACCTTCCTTTGTGTGCCTCAATGACACGATCAAACAGATTTCTGCCTTCTTTCATAGTTCCCCGCTCAACTTTGTCAAAAAGACGAACAAGCAATCTCCTAATGTAGAAGAATTAACTATAAGGACGATTTTCATACAGGTTTCCGTAACATATAATTGTTCAAAATATCTTGCCTGTCCGGAGAAATAGTTTTCCTGTGTCCCAGGAAGCGCCGATGGCCTTCAACTGCCATTGCCATGTTTCCAGAGTATGAAGGTATAAAAACATCACTCTCGACAGCTACAATGAAATCTAGTGCTGCCATTTGAGACGCATGATTATAAAAAGGTTCAAGATCGTCAACTGTTGCCAATTTTTCCTACAAAAGAGTTGCCAAAGAAATGAATGAGTTTGAAGTACTAAAGGGGAAATATTAATAGCCTACATTAGGTGCTGGCCCAATACACCACGATTTGATATTTACAACTCAAAAAATTGGCCTTTTCGCCACTTTGGTAAGGTGCATGACATGAGATAGAATATCGAGGATTCAGACATCATTGTCAAGATTGATCAACGATTTTAGACAAATATATAAATTTGAAAGTAAACAGGAAGAACATCGACAGCCAAAAGAAACAGAAAGATATCAAGGATTCAGGCATGGCCCAAGGCAAAAGCTCATAGGTTCAGTATCCTCGGTCAATTATGACAACAAGGTAATGGTTTTGAATCCTTACTGTTCACGACCCTCCCCTAGTCTTTAGAAGAAAAAAAAGTTATTCTGGAAAAACACTATATGCTACTGACTACCACACATATACAGACAAGGAAGAATAAAGGAACACAACTTATCACTAGAGTGCATAATTAACTAACTAAAGATAACTCTAAACTGTACTCAAATACCTTGTTAATTAAAAATGGATAGCGTGATCGCAGATCAGCCATACGAGTTTCACCCCCATATATATCCCCCGCAGCTATATATATAGGGGTGTGTGACGGGAACCCAAGAGCAGTAAGGAACATTCCAACTTCTTTGGGAGTTAAAGGACAATAACCTTTGGCTCTGCGTTCAGTGGAATCAATGTCTTTCACCTTCCAGTATGCAGTGTTTTCCCTACAAATACAGAACACACATACTAGTAAATGTCATTTGCAGTAATATAAGTAATAGAACGCTATTGGTGAATTTAGCACCAACCATTATCGAGCATGCCCTAGAAAATAATATTCATATTGTACCTTATCATGCGTAATTCTTCAGCTTCTTCTGGGGATAAATCATGAGTGCATCCACTAAAAGCAAGCATGTCTTTTTCATAACGTAAATGTAGAGCAATGTAAGGGCCATATGATCTCATACGATCTACTAATAGCTGAAAATTCAAAGAATAACACTTAATATTGCAGAGTCTCTCTACTAAGTAATATAATGATAGTTCATGAAAGATTTTACTTTTCCCATAGCTTCGATGTGGGGTGCAAAGCGCAGGGCTCTATAACAAGTCCGGCAACGGAGCTTCTGAATATCTGGAGGAAGATGATTATTTGCTAGTCGGGAATCGGATTTAGCTGCTCGAATAACCTAACATATGCGCATCATCTTAATTAGTTTCAACTAAAAACTTTTCACTTCAAACATTGAGGGGTAAAATGAAACAATATATTTCTGCCACAATTTACACTGTATCACCTGCTGGGTAATATATGGGCGGTCTCAAGCCAAGAGAAAGCATGTATAACACAATTGACCTCGACCCTCTAAGAAACGATACAATACAACAATTTGGTCATATACCTTATATTCTCCCCACATGCTCGCTATCTCATCCTGATAGTAATCAACACCAGACCAACTTCTGAAGTGCTTGACTGCTCTAGTAGCATTTGATAAATCTTTGGGAAGCTTTTTAACTATTTTAACATCGTTAGCCAAAGTATTGATAAAGTAATCTTCATCAAAGACATCAGAAAAGTTGCTGCAGATCAAACATATAATATAAACATTACAGTACGCACTTAGCACACATTTTTACATGGAATAGGTCTAACAAAATACATTGAATGGATGGAAAAAGCAACAATAAACAAAGCAATAGTACCTCGAGTCATGCCAAAATGAACGTTTATCAAGTTCGGGAATCACAAGGGTAGCATTTATGATACGAGCAACAGCGACCATATCACATATCTGCAAGTCAAGAGTGAGATTATTCTTTAGTTTGTATAGTTGCATACCTGCATCTTAAGTAATAACATGACTAAGGTATAACTCTTTATAATAGAAAATGTGCCACAAAATCACAATGTATGTAGACTAATTTAATAGAAGTATTAACATGTATGATAGGATGGGAAATACATGTAACTAGTCTCTTCATGCGGAGCAGTGAAGATAATCCAATACATCAGAATAAACCAAAGTTGATATTATGTCCGGACAGAAATTAAACAGTTGAACAAAAAGAAGTTCGGCTGGATGGTTATAACCTGTAGCATTGCCCATCACCGAAACTGGATTGACATATAAAGGGATATAGATTTAGATCTCATCACATTTAAACTGAAGTAAATATGTAGATAAAATATGAAAATTATGAATTTTCCATACTTGCACCAACTATTGTTCACATTTAATTTAAAGGGGCTTTGGACATAAAATGTAATAAACAGGACAAAGGCCACAAAACCAGTTTTTCATTTGGATGTAACACAAATACCAGTTCTGAGATGGATGGCCATGTCTATAACTTGATTACACATTCCAGAACGGGTATTGTGGATACGCAATTGATGATGGGGTATCTAGTGTTATTCTTTCTTGATCTTCTGGTGGATAAGCCTTCTGGGTGTGCACATATCGTATACGCATCTTCGAAAAGCGTATTGTAATATGTACATATTGGATGGATCTGGACAAGAGAGGGTATGAATTTGAAGTCAAATTGTAGAAGACTCAAAGTTTATTAACAAGAAAATTGTATTGGGTGCTACTGTTAAGTGTGTCAATGAAGAATCACTGCCAGTGTCGTCATGGATGCACTTTAAAGAGGTGAAAGAAACTGCAAGTACGTTGGAGTTTTAAAGAAATGAAGGATACACATTCTTTGATCGTGTATATGACGGGCATATATGGCCAAAACTTTCAAATATGGTAAAATGGGTAATTATTAGTAAAAATATTTGTCATTATTCTAATAAATAAATAGACGGGATTAAACATGCTTAACGCACACAACTGAAATCCATAAAAATGAGTTTCAAGATGTTTATAAAGTAGAATTTCCATTTTGCAGTCCCACATAATATACAACTAATTATGAAATTGTTCTACTTATATTGATAGACTTAAACTTCAAAGTAAAATAACAATGCAATATAAGAGCATCATCAGTTCTCAGTAAGAACATGGATACAATATACTTGAAATTAAAAACAATTAGTATCTCAAGGAAACCATCTAATTACTAAGGGAGTTCTAGTTCTTAAATCTGTGATTCTCTTTCACTCTTAGAACAGAGAGAGAATTCCTGATTTCTATTCATACCTAGACAAGGTCTTCGGTCCATAAGAACGAGTTCAGTTTTGTTTTGGTTAACAATTGTAATAATAGTTAATAAATAGAGTAGCTTGATGATTAGTTTGCATACCACATACTCTAGTTCTCACCACTGATAAGCAATCCAAAAAATCAATAGGAATTATTGAATTTACAACAGTAAATAGTTGTGGGGCAACAAAGATACTAAGTCAATTTTTAACATGAATTAGACAGAGAGAATGTACAAACCCCAGCGCGCATCTGGTTAAGCCCTCCATTTGCATGTACAAGCAGGTAGCCTCGAGGCTCTCCATATGCTGAAGCCATCACAGTAATCATAAAACACAACATAATTGAAGGAAAATTATGCAGAACTTGAAGCAATAAAAAAAATCTTACAAGTATAATTAGAACTCGGCATAACACATGGAACAAAGTCTCGATTTGAAGGCTGTTTCCACAGCTTTCCAGTATCCAACGATCCCCTTGCACCATCCAACTGTCAAGTCTAAGGGAGTGAAAACATGAAAGATGCATGACTACTTCGTAGAAACTGTGCATACCCTATATCTACTAGACTTAAATTACAGCATGCTAAATTTCGTCAACCAATTTCTATGACAGCAATAGATAAAAACAAACATAGAAAACAGGTAAACCTTGTTTTTATGTATAGGGGCTTCCAACAAATGTGGTGGCGCAAGGCTCCGAGTCCATATTTGCTCTTTGCTTAGCCTCTGGTATTCAATATCATGTTGCTACAAGATACAATAAAGCTCTCAGTTTTCGAAATCCAAACAACATTCTGAAGTCTGAACCATCCCTTACATTCGCCTCACACACTCTCTTCCAAAACAAGAAAAACTCTCACCATCAATAAAACCACACAATACAAAACGGCCAATATCATTCCAAACACAAAACAACCTAAAAATCCAAAATTTAAAATCAAGAAACCAAATTTGACAAAAACCAATCATGGGTCTATCCAATTACGACAAAATCACAGATCTAATTATCTAAACATCTTTCAATCAGCATACAAAACCACAGAAAAACAAATTCTTGCAAATTAAAAATTCCCCAAAAAACACAAAACCTAAAAAAAAAAATTGCAAAAGAATCAGAGAAAGAGCCTCACATTGGGGAGCTTGTAAAACTCAAGAAAGGCAGGAACTTGAGAATGAGGAAAAACATGAACATGGGCAGAAAACAAAGCCACCAAAGAGATCACACAAATTGCAAAACTCAAGAACTTTCTCAACAATCCCAACTTTCTCCCCCACCTCTTCTTCTGCATTTCTTTATAAGTCTCTCTCTGTATCTATCTTGTATGTATAATACCCTTCAAGATGATCACAAAACCCCCATCAAATCTTGATGTAAAGCAGTTCTTGTTTCTGGGTTTTCTTGGTTCCTTTGTGTATGTATAGAACTGCAGATGTATGTATATTTTTGTTTTAAATATTTCGTTTTTTATGGAAATATTAGATAAACTAAACTAAGGGAGATTTGGGCATGATAAATCTTGAAGATTTTGTAAAGTGATCATTGGTTTTCTATAATTCTATTATTCTATGTCAAATTGTGAATTGACTAAAATAAGTTATGATTTGATCTGAGCTTTTAATGTGAAAAGAATATATTAGCGTCAATGTATTATTATACTTTAGTAACTTGCTCACTTGGCTAATAATTTCTAATTGTAGTTTCAATACTTAAATCCAGTTGTTATTTATTTGATATCTAAATAAACTGAGTGTTTCTGTTTATATACTACCTTTGTTTTTTAATATATGGCGTTTGATTTTTTGGCACACACTTTAAGTGCTTTAACTGGGTAGTTAAATAAAACATTTTTGAAATTTTCTTTTTCTGAATAAAAATATGTAATCAAAATTTTAATTCAAAAAAAATCAATTAAAATAATAATTTTTACTATCCGGTCAATCCATCTAAAAGTACGTGCCAAAGTCAAAAGTGACATATAAAAAAAATAGAGGGATTATAATTCAGTAAAATTTCATTTGAATACACCCTTTTTATAAATTCGCAGTATAATCTTGATCAGTCGGATTTATAATTTAATATATTTTATTAGATAATTTTATTTCATATTTTCTTTATTTTAAAATAATAATTGTTTTAATTTTTTGTGCGTTATTTTGAAGTGTAAAAGGACTATATATTTTTTCTATTTCTTATTTTTCTAATAAAAATATAGATCTTAAATATTTATTCAAAAAATTTAAAAAAGAATAAGATATACATCTTTTATAATAAACAAATCAAATTGATTATTATTTTGAAATAGGTGAAATATTACGATAATCCATAAATGAATAACTCGTGGAGATGACAAGGGAAAGTGACCATTCTCTGCTCGGGAACATTTTTCTACCTTCTTCTTTCCCGGTCTTTTTTTCATATTGAGTTATAAAAATATAAATTTATATTATTATTTCAGATATTAATACTTCCATTATCACAATCCCAATAATAGAAATTTAACACAATAAGTTATATCATTGAAAAAATAATTTGGTAAAAACAAAATATTTAATTCAAAGTAGGCCTTTACTTGAACTTGTCCGTGAATGTTACCGTTTGAGACTCGAATTTTGATCTGACCTCAGACTTATTTTCAAACAAACCGATATTTCATATGGTACTTTTATTACCAGTATTATTCAAGAGTGGGTGATGAATCTAGATTAAATTGACCTGATTTACTGCACGTTTTCTTAGGTTTCAATAGCCATGCTTGGTGGAGCTCCACACTTTGAATCATAGTTAACGCCTTAACGGGAATCAAAATCTCTAACCCATACGTGGGTGATATGATGGTAATAATGTTTAAATTAATAATTTTTTCTATAAAGTGAGAATGATGATGGATAAGTCATTTCTTTAGCATTTTCAGAATACTCATTCTCATATTTTTATTTCCGATTATCATTCCAACCTATCATCGTCCTGGTCCTCAAGCTCACAGCCTTGGAAGAAAAAAGGCCATGGCCTTCACTCAGATGAATCATCTCTTCACCAATACGGTCCCAGTCTCCCAGAGTCCCAGTCCACATAATTCACCCAAACAATGCTAATAACCAAGTGTTCTCCAAATATAAGATTTGGACGGCTGGCAAAAACAATGTCATTTTCTTCCTTTGTTTGTAGCTTCTGTGACCAAACAGAATTTTTTTAAGTTGATATAAATAACGATTGTTGACGGCTAAAACAAGAACAGATCTGTTATCGCATCTCTTTAAATCTTGCATGATAGTACTATCAAAGAGTCTGTTACTTTTCGACTTGTCTAAGACTTGGAGAGTGGTTGGCCCGAGATATAATACTACACACGTTTTAGGCCTCGTGCTTCAAATCATTAAACTCCGCTGAATACTGCAGTTAACATAAATCGAGTAATCATCTTGCTAAACAGATTTTTTTTCCTGGTCTCAACCTGAGCTACCAGACAAGAATCACAATAGAGTGTAATCTATTTTGCATCAATATGACAGTATCAAAGAGTGTGTTTCTCCTAGTCTTGGACTTTGTTCAAGACTTGGAGTGGTTGGCGCGAGACTATAATACTACACACGTTTTAGGCCTCGTGCTTCAGATTTTTAAACTCCACTCAATACTGCAGTTGAACATAGATCAAGTAATCATCTTGCTAAACAGATATTTTTTACGGTATCAATGTAACAGAGACGGTGTATTTTTACTAGCAAAATAACAAACTCGATGAGGTAATATTTTTTCTTGATCACAGTAAGACGAAAGTTTTAGTTACTTAGAGAACTTCAAAACGATGACGAATAGCCTAAGAATTATCAATACCAACAAGCACTGATAAGAAAGTAAAGTCTAGTTCATGGCCTAACGATAAAAGATACACATTCATATCAATATAGAGGATCAAGTTAGACTAAATCTGACTTGATCTGCTGCAAATCTCCTCAGAGTTCAGATAGAAGGCTCACCATGTTTGGTCGAGCTCCACACTTGGCCTTCAAGCTCACAGCTTTGGGACCAAAAAGGCCCTGGCCTTCAGTCATATCAACCATCTCTTCACCAATCCGGTCCCAGTTAAAGCACTGAATCATGGCCCCTAATGCCAATACAACGACCCGCGTAGCCAGCCCTTCTCCAGGACACTTCCTTCTCCCTGACCCGAATGGCATAAACCCAAACCCCACATTCGCCTCCTGGAACCTCTCAGGCCTAAACACCTCAGGGTCTCCCCAGATTTTCGGGTCATTTTGTACAGCCTTCACGTCAACCAGCAGCATAGTTCCACGAGGAACACGAAATCCCCCTACTGTACATTCCTCGGAGGACTCATGGGGTATCAGAAATCGCGCTACTGGATACATTCTCAGAGTCTCATTCATAATGTAACGCAAGTAAGGAAGCTCAGCCAAATGTGCTTCTGTAATTAGACCATCTTTTCCCACAACACTGTCGATTTCATTTTGAGCTTTGTGTAACACTTCTGGATTATTAACCAAAAGTGACATTGCCCATTCCAGTGAATCGACTGAAGTACTAACTCCTGCCTGTAAGAGCGTCTGCATAATTGTACACAGGTAAATAATCATCAGAGAAGACATCGAAAATTCTACAGAACTAACAAAATTCAGAAGAGATTTAGGAAAAAGGAACCAGACTTCATAGTTAATTTGGAACAATGAGTAACAGATACATCAAACCACATCAGAAGAAATACGAAAAAAATTATTCCACTGACAGTCTCAAAAGGGCCATAAGGGTAAGAACACTGGATTTCAGATTGTGCTCGTGCTGGTAAACATGTCAATTGTTCAAGAACTTACAAAAACGACAAATCAACCATTATATAAACCTACATCAATAATCAAAAATTAAGGCATTCTGGTTTGGGGTCACATTGAAGATAATTTAATCGCGTAAGACATCAAAACAACTGTACATAAACTTAGAACATACCTGCATCAGGCTTTTAATCACATCATCTTTGTAGTAATCCGGATTAGCCTCATTCAAATCCAACAAAATCTGAATCAAAGTTCTATTCTCCCCTTGACTCCCCGAATCACGACACTCATCAATCAAATTCTGCATAAACACATCCCTCCTCTTACTCAATTCAACAAACTGCTTCTCCAAATCCCTAAACCAAAACCACTTCAAAACCGTCACAAAATCCCCCATATCCGCGACACTTGCCAGCCTAGCAGTCTCCTTCATGATCTCCTGAAACCGCTTAGCCTCCTCCGTCTTCCCTGACTCCTCCCCATAATACCTCTTCCCCGCGATCATCCTAGTCAGCACATTAAACAAAAGCTCAAAAAAAACAGGCCTCATCTCCACCACCTCAACTCCACCCCTAGACAAACCATAAAACCTCCTCACCATAGACCTCACCTCCTCTACCCTGATCACCGCCAGCTTCTGCAGCCTATGAGGCGACAGAATCTCCTGCGCGCAGAGCTTACGTAAATTCCTCCAGTACTCCCCGTACCCCACCCAAACAATGCTGGTAAAATTGTTCCCCAAGTACTTCCCAAACAGAATATTAGGCCTGTTGGCAAAAACCACATCATTCTTCGTGAAACACTCCTCTGCAGCTGAAGCAGAGGACACGACGAGGACTCGTCGAGAGCCATAGATAAGATAAAAGACGGAACCGTACTTGGTGGAGAGCCTGGAGAGAGCCTTGTGCAGAGGCTTCTTCAGGAGCCAAAGGTGGCCAATTATTGGCAAGGCAGGGAAAGGGCTTGGTGGAAGATTGGTATAGAGCTGATTGTAAAGATACAGAGCAGCTGTTATGAATAACAGGGCAGGAAAACAGAGGAACAAGCTCACACTCTCCATTTTTGCAGATCGATTTTAACGAGAAAAATTGTTTACGATTGTGAAAGTAACGTTTGTAAACGGCAGAGAATTATTCTGATAGCTATTGTATTTTCTTGAAACTTTTATATTCTCTGTGGGAGAATAAAATATTCTCATAATTGTTATACCTCCTCTGTTTCTGTATACTTTGCTCGTTTGATATGTAGGGACTGTTCATAACATGAGACAAATTATTAATTTACGTCTAATTTATAACACTAAATATTAACACTCATGATTGATTTTGTTGGATTCGTAATCATGAGTATTTTAATACGGTAAAAATTTTATATTTAATGCTAGTACGAAATTAAAGATATTAACAATAAAAAATGTGTATTGTCAAACGGGATAAAAGTAAATAGGAAAAGTATTAACAGACTGAGGGAGGAAGTAGTGCTTTCTCAGCTGTTTTGTAAGAGAACAAAATATTTCCAATATCTATGACAGTTTTCTTTGTAACTTATTTCTAATATATGACAGTTTGTTTTTGTAACGTATTTATAATGACCTATAAGTTATGATAGGTTTTGTTCTATTGTGATTATTTAAAAACAAAGTACAAGAAAAAGATTTCATCTATTTTGTATGATTCAATTTTAGACATTGAATAGTGAAATTATATTATTGGTGCACATTATTTGTGCATTTTCTAGACATTATTAGTGCAGTTTTTGTACGTTATTTGTGCGTTTCTTGTCCATTTGTAGTGCAATGCTTGTGCATTCGAATTTTATAAATTTCAACACCTATTTATGCTAAAAGTGATTTTTATATTAATATAAATTGTAGTTATCTTACAAATCAAATCAACTGATTTACATCAAAAAAAATTGAATATAAAACTTATTTTATTACTAAATTACCAAAAAAATAAATTTGTGAGATAAAACAAAACTGAAATTATTTTAATTAACAACAAGAGTAGTGCTAGAAATTGAAAAACCTCTCAAAATTAGACTTGAAATGGTTTCTAATATGAGAAACGGAAACTATAGCATCATACGTTGATTTAAATGAGCTATTTTGTGCTGATTATATGGTAGGATGTTGGATACGTATTGTTATGAATTGGGACGGTTATGAATGAGAAAACAGTGCCACTATCTCAAAAGTTATTTCTAAACTTTTTTCTCAAATATCATTTGACAATTTTTGATTATTTTGCCCACATTAAGAGAAGTGTATTGGATTGAGATTTTAAAACATTTTTTTTTATTCATGAAATCTGAAGGGATTCAATTGGGATTGTTTGAAATCCATTAAAATATTGAGGTATTCAATTGAAATTTTAAATTATGCTACAAAATCTGTTCGTATTCAATTGGGATTTTAAATTATGTTTTAAAATTCGATGGTATTCGATTGGGATTGTTTAAAATCCTTTAAAATCTGATGATATTCATATACTGATAGATTTTTTTGTATTTTATAAAATGATGGATTTTGTGGCATTCTTCAGTGTATTTTAAATTTTTTGAAATCCCACCAAATTCAATGGGATTTTGAAGCATTGTGCTTAAATCATATCAACTTTGCGACATTTTATCGAGAATCCGCACAAAATCAAAATCACATACAATCTATTAAAATCCATAGACTAAAAACAATCCATTAAAATCCTAATCAAATACACAACATAAATGAGTGCAAATTGAGTGCAAATAGTCTAATTAAACATAAACTCATAAAAGGGGCCTTCAAATATTTCTAGCCCATTTATTAATATATACAGTATATAATCTGTGATTAAAAGTAGGACTCATTTCAAAACTTTCATGAACTTTACACCTTTTTATAGAAAATACATCATGTGCTTGTAATTATGTATCAAATTCTATATTTTTATTTTTGAAAAGGAAAATTCTATATTTTTATTTTTATTAATTTTTCTTGTACCAAAATTTGTTATTATGAAGAATGGGCCCAATTTTTTATGTAACACAAGCCCTGAAATGGTTAACACGGGCCTGATGAACGCACTCAATTAAAATCAATACCCATATCCATATGCAATAGGGCAGGGTGGGGTGCCCCTCATAATATTTTGCTACATAAACTTTTTGACTTCGACAGAAGTTTGAGCATCATAAACTGCATAGCTTAATATACAAGTTCATAGCTAAAAAATTTAAGTAGCTTGTGAAGATCAAGATCACATTTGACATATAAGAAACTACTCCGAAATGTTCAAATACACTCGCTGGGATCATATTTAAACAAGTTCACAGAGGGCTTTGTGTTCAAAAATTACCAAAAAGAAATGTTGAATTTGGTTTAGTCCTTCAGAAACATCATTTAGGCTAGGAGTCAAGTGCGTTATGCATTATGCATTAGGCAACAAATTGCATTACCAGCCGAAGGTGAGCACTGGATCGACTGAGTAGATGTTGCAGGATTCGTCTACACTACCAAAAGGAGACGCCTCTTCCATCTCCGTCCATTGCTGCTGGTGTGCGTTCCCCAGTACACTTTTTGAATGCATAAGCTCTTCATAAGGATTCATTTGAGACGGAAAACAGAAGTCCGGGCCTGGATTTGACAAGTCCTCATGAGGTGCTGGTAGCAACTGAAAGCCGCGAATAGGTTCTTGATTAAAAACACTGGAATCACTGTAAGGCGACACTTTAGGCTCTACTAAGTTGTTTGTACTGTTAGATGGTTCAGGCTCATTCCAGCTCCTTCTATGCCCCGTGCTTTCTGATTCATACAACGACGTTTTCTTGTCTACATTTTCATTGTCAAGCTTGGCTTTCAACTCTTTCAACTGCAACAGAATAAACGCAAAGAAGGATAAAAAATCATTATTCAGTAATATTGTTAATTTATCAATGTTTGAGGACATGCATTTATGTTAGAATACAATATGATTCTGGTAAGCTCTCCTCCTAACATCTTCAAGTTTTAGGAGGTTTTAGGAGAATTGGTCACTTAACATAAAATCGGAGCTTAGGCTCGTGAGAAACCTGAGTACTCTCAACCCAAAAATGGGCTTTCGAGTGAGAGGGAATGTTAGAATACAATATGATCCTGGTAAACCTTCCTCCTAACACCTTCAGGTTTTAGGGGAATGGTACACTTAACAAATTACCTCGCTTGTCAGACTGTGTTTGTTCTGCTCAAGCTGACCGTAATTCAGCCTGAGAGATTCATAATTGGCTTTAAGATTGTTGTAATCCGTCTCCAGCTGCTTTATTTTCCAACGAGCACGACGATTCTGGAACCACACTGCAACCTGTCGCGGCTGGAGGCCTAATTCATGAGCCAGTGCCACCTTCTTACAAGGATCGAGCTTGTTATCCACTTCAAAATTCTTCTCCAAGGCCTTCACTTGATTGTGGCTCAATCGCCTTTTCTTGTCCCCATTCTGCTCTACTTCATCGATGCTTATGCTGTCTTTATCCTCCAAACCATCCAGCATTGCCTGAAAATCTCTGCTGTGATGACAATTCTCCTCTTGCTGCTGCTTCTCTGAAACAAATCATACAAAATACATTCTTTTAAGCCCCAAAAAACTACGCCAGAACACGAAATTTCAACTATTTAGTTGCATAAATTGTGTTTACCTTGAGGTGGATACAGTGAACTGAAACGCTTCATGGCCGAAAATTCCGGAAATTTTACAACCTTAAGATGTATAAGACTACACACTTAAATAATTTTATGTTTTTTCTCCTAGGGAGAGAAGAAGTAGGAAGCTTCAAAGCTTATAGCTAAGCTGTTTAGTATTTATATGGGTTCTTGGAATCAATAAGGGGTGCCTAAAACAATACTGGTGCAACAATTAATAGTTGTCAAGGCAGCAAAAAAGGCCAAACAGAAAATATTTAACTTGTGTGCACCAGGCACAGGCGGTAAAGAAAACATTGAATCATGATTGGAGTAAATTGCATGGACCGTGCTTAAAAGCGATTCTCTTCCACCATTTTCAGCGTTTTTTTCCCGTCGGATGACAAAAATCATACAATAGATGATTATAATGCTCATCGATCACTCGTTATTTGTGACATAGAAAACACTCGAAAATAATTGTGTCGATCGACAGGATCCTGAACCCTATTCTTGTAATAAGATTTCATTTCGAGATATCAAATATAAGGATATACGTATTTCATATACATGTTAAATTTTTTATTTGATATCCGTCATATGATTCGAGTACGTGTGTTAGTAGTATATGTTAATCAAAGAAAAAGTGCGAGATGGTTTAATTTAAATTTTTTATGTATATGTCGAGACTTTCATGGTGTCATTTAATGAAAAGTAATCTGGTTTTACAATTTTCATGTCTAATGTATTTTTTTCATCGGATATGTTCAATTATCATTCATGTGTTCTGAACAAGCTGTCTCGTTAGATTACGTATTCGAACTTCGAGAAACGGACTGATAAACAAAAATCTCGAAAGGTGCGTGCATGAGTATTTAAAAACAAAACACAATACGAAACATATTCACTGTCACCGGGAAAGTGAAGGTGCTAGATGTGCAAGCTAAGTCCAGGTTGTATAACCAACTATCAAGGGGCGTAAGCGGTGGGTGATAGAGAAGAAACTATAATAAATCGAAAAAATAAAAGAAAAAAAAGGCTATTTTGGAGTTGTGCCAAAATAACTGAGACCTGCAAAACAAACTATAAGTCACATGGTGTGTTAATTTTATTCTTTTCATATTCAATTTTCCAACTTGGGAAGAGTGGCCCCCTCTGCTCTATTTCACATGGACTGTACGCCACTTTCTTCCTTTCATTTTGATTGCTTTATTTCTTTTTCCCTTTTCTTGTGAATTTACTTCCTTAAAAGATTAAAAATTATCGCTCGACGGATGTCGAATTTATTCGATTTATCTTAATAAATATTACTAATAAATAATAAATAAATAATATATTCATATAAGCCGTCTAGATTATTTTTTTTGGGTTATAGGTATAATCGTATCAATATATTATTTTTTGAAAAATCAAAAAAAAAAAAAAAATCTCATTTTCACAGTTGTAAACAAAAATTTACATGTAAACAAAGGTGGCAAGTGAGCTAGTGTTGCAGAAAAGGCCACGTTGCGGTTGTGTGAATGAGATCTTGCGGGCCCTATATTAGGTAAAAAGGACCAAACTTAAAACAAGGCCCATTACCCAATCTTCTCATGTTTGATTTGTACTACTACAATTGATATCATTCTTTATAGTCTGGATTCGGATTCATTTATTACAATACGTACCCAATTGGGCCGGTGGCCGTGTTTCCGTATTATCGACATTACTGCATTTCATAATTAAAACCAAACTGAAGATAAATTATCTATCCGAGGTCAATTCGAGAAGTTATTTGAACTGATACTCCCTCTTTTTCTGAATAAAGTTTAAATACTGTCACATTTGACTTTTTTACACGTATATTGAGGTGTAAAAAAATAGTATCTACGCTCAATAAAAATATTTAATTCTTATATCAAATAAAAGTTTAGATTCTAAACTTTTGTTTGATATAAATTTTATAAACAATAATCATGTTTAGATGTGATTTTTTTTGCACCTTAAAATACGTGTAAAAAAGTCAAAAGCAGTTAAAATGGGACGGAGGGAGTAACAACTTTTATTTAGAGGAAAAAAATTTAAAAATATATTATAAAATTATATTTTAAATGAGCTTGGAAAAACATGTCATAAATTAACGTAAAAAAAAAGAGTGACAGAGGGAGTATTAATTAGTACTCCATATGGTATAAATTTATTTATTTAAAAGAAATTGAATATTACACCCTCGGAATTCGAATTGATTTCTAAAAGCATTGGTCGCATATAGGCCTGTCAATGGAGCGAAAATCCGATCCGACCCGATCCGATCCGAGGTCATTTTAGCGGATATGGATTTGATAAAAAAATATCCGATCCGAAATTCGATCCGATTAAAAAAATCCGATTATAAATGGACCGGATATGGATTTAGGGTGATCCGATCCGTTTATAACCCGATCCGGTTAATATATATATATATATATTATATATTATATATATAAAGAAAGTGATTCTGAGTGACACTGTTCTTGTTTAATTGGATCAGTCTGGAGTTTGGACAAAATGATAAGGTACATGTTGCCTCTAGCTAGTTAGTTGTCTTGGATACTTGGTTTTGTTTTAGGACTCTGCTTGTCTGCTGTTATGATGCTGATATTTAGGTGTTTAAATACATAAAAGCACAAGCTTATTTTTATTTGAATTAACAGGTGTAACAAGGATATGGTACTGGTGTGGTTTCTCTTTGTGCTAAACATTGTGCTCTGCATCTAGTCCTGGAGTGGAAGCTTGCTAATCCTTTTAAATTTTATTTATGAACAATTTAATTTGTAATTTGTTTTGAGACTTGGGATGTAATGTTTGACTTTGTAATTTAAATTTTAACATTGTTAGTTACTTGTTTTATTTGCATTTTAGATAATGTTAAAGTCATTTAAAAAATATATATTAGTAAGTAAATGGATTGGATATCCGATCCGAGATCCGTGATCCGAACGGATATGGATATGGATCGGCCTAAAAAAAATCCGGTCCCGATCCGATCCGAATCCGAATCCGATAAAATAAATGGATATGGATATGGATTGAGGTCGATCCGATCCAAACCCGATCCATTGACAGGCCTAGTCGCATATGTAAGATAACTGTTTTTTATTTTTTTTTCCTGAATAAAAATAATAATTTTATTTTAATTCACAAAAAAATAAAAAATATAATAATTATAATCAATACACTTAAAAATATAAAATATGTGTTAAAAAGTCAAAGTTATTTATTTAATACAGAGGTGTATTTATTTTTTTTAATCACAGGATCTTGTATTAAAGCCTGAATAATATTTTTTTGGTACCCATACTATTAATCAAACATATATACAACAAGATAACATTTATTTACTTGCATATAATATAACAAGGTCAGCGAAGCAATCATTGCCAAATTGCCTTTTTGAACTTGATACATGAACACGTATTGATTGGGGGATGAAAAAAATATCACCTATTCACAAGGAGCAAATGGATTGCAACTTAAAAGCAAAAAATACTCGTGTTTCACGACTGCAAATTTAGTGCAAAAACACGAGGAACTATATTAATTACATTTTTCTGCAATGTGCGACCGAATAATCTCTACTTCAGCAAAAATAGTCTAAATAAAAAAAACATTTAAATATCGGAACAAAAGATTCACAAGAACAAACTGGAGCATTGGCATAAAATTGCTGTTGAATGACTGTTATATCTGAAATTGTGTCTTAGTGTACATTGTGAAAACTGCAGCCCCCAGCTGGAGTAACTGAGTGCAATACTAAAGTTTAACTACTTCCTTCAGACCCGTATCACTATCCTAGTTGAACGCAGGAATTATCCGGTCTATTCAATTCACAAGAATGCTCAGTTAACGCGTCTCAATCCTAGCTTACAGGGGTAAGCAGACCTAACAAACATACTATGTGTCTAATTGTCCTTGTAAGTTTGTCTTCCTTCTGTCTTTTGTAAACCAATTTCTTTCTCAGCACCCAAAGGCTATTTTACAATGCAAAACTTTTGTTAATGATATATTCGTCTATTCCTAATTCCCGTACAATTTAAACCTATTGCCTACTGATCAGCATATGGGCTACAAAATATATGCTGACAGCCAAGCTTTTTCAACACTGAAACATGTCTATAAATGTATAGTATCACGCTACCCATTTTGATTCGTATATTGTTTGATGCTCATCGTGTGACATTGGAAAAGGGGCACAACAAGAAGAAATATCAATTCCAGCAACTTCCATAGCATTGCAGACCCACTCTGGAACATCACCTTCCGGAAACTACATGGTAATACACATTATAATAGGTTTAACAAACTGACCCTCAAATAATGATATATATTGCCCATTATAGGATATTTTTATATAGAGATGTTGGAAAAGATGGCAAATATAGTATACGTATTAGATTTAATTATGAATTCTGAAATTTATCTCAAAGAATTTAATAATATTTTATTGTGGATGGAACTGTAAAGTCAGAATGATTATGGCTTTGATTTTTGAAAAGTAATTTGGAGTTGGAATCAGCGATTCTAAGCTCTGATAAAATTTGTCGATCAAGTGTAGACTCAACACTAAATTCTGGATTCAGCAACCCAGTAACAGAGCAAAAACTATCATTGCAGAATTCCCTTCTAAAATCTCATTCAGATTTGAATATGTGAATTATTATTATTCATGACACAATAGAGATTGTATTATTATTTGTGGCAGATCAGATTACACAAAGATAGGCATTGGAGGCAATTAGACAATAGAGGTGAGATTGTGTAAAGTAATTCAAGCAATTTTTTTAAAAAAATAAATTCTTCTATTAGCTTCTATTTTGTTAGTTTAATAAAAAAGATGGAGTAACTTTCAGTGGCACCTTATGTATGATTAATGCATGATATTCCCCGAAATTCCTAATGTATCAGGTTATATGCTCTTATCAGATTTTGCTAAAAATAAATAACACTACATAAGTGATTATATGTACTGTTTGAATCTAATATCTACAACGAAAGTCTAGACTTATATGGTTGTGCTTAAATTAACAATAAAGTGATGTTTTACATGAAAAGCTTGAAGTTAAGATGTCATGATTATGAGCCTATTATCTGGGCTCAAAGCCATTTTTTATTTTAAGCTGAAAAATGTATGTTTGTGTAATAAGTCAGAAGTCGGCTTAAAGTTAGAAATAAGCCGGAAACTGACTTAAATGTAGAAGTTAGTTTAAGGTACTTTTTTCAATGAATCAATTTTTTGATAAAAATTATCCTTAAGACATGAGTTACCCGTAAATCACTTTTATTTTTATTATTATATTTTTAGTAACTCAAAAGTCATTTATAAGTTAAAATTACCCAAACAGACATTTTAAACTCCAAGCTTATCACATAAGTCACATTAAGTCATAAGTCATAAGCTCAGGCAAACGGGCTCATATGTCTATTAACTGCATGCTTCCACAAAAATAGGCTCGACTAATCATGACAAGTCGTTCGTACTCACAAGAACTTATTGGAAATTATGGGTGTATCTTTTTTTTTTCTCTTGAGTATTAATTTATAATTTCAACAGGATAAGAATTTATCCCTCCCTTAATAATGGTAGTGGAGATACCTGACTAGGCACACCACAACCTTGTTATTAATTTATTACGAGCTAGACAGGTAATCATATGTAACTTATTTTATTGAAACAAATTAAGCCTTAGTCGGCAACTTACGTGACACAAAGTCGAATTTAAAATATGTGTAGAGAAGATAAATATTTGAAACACGCGTACCATTTTCTGCAGAAACTGGCATACAAACCTGCAAAGAAATAAATTATGATTCAGATAAACTTAAAACAAGTCAATTCAGTTTAATAACTTACATAATGAAGGCAAATTATCATTTGAAATATAAACTATACAAGAGGAGAAAAGTTGAAGCCGAATAAAGGAATTGCAACATACTGTGGGAACTGTCCTCGGACAATAGAAGAGTGTAGATCCCTGCTAAGCTGCGAGTTTGATATAATTAAATTTTAAATTAGATGGAAGAATAGAGCACCAAGGGTATTTTTATAAAACTTTCATAAGTTTCCACCTTTAACATGTAATATAAATTATGATACGACAGAAGCTGAGAGCCCATAGCATCTTTCGTGACAAGGCAATGAATATATGCCCTTGTGTAGTTTTTGCAGACCTGAAGAAAGATATATAGATATGCATCAGTGGTATGGCAGAAAATTAACAGTAGTCACCATATATCCTCTATAACACATACCATGCACTCGCATGTAGGATCAACAGGGCGGATATCGTCAGCCATGGCCTTGTGTTTAAGCTTCAGTACTCCCTGCAATGATTTAAAATGAGCATATATCATGTGGACAAGCATGCTGACTATACATAAAATCGTTATGTTTTATTTGGCTGTGCTGATGAAATTTGAAGGATTGGAATGAGATTTAAACTATTTTTTGACTAAATGTTCAAAGTTTTCATCATTTCCTCCATTCCATACCGCCTAAACTATATCTCAAACCCAACATTTTCAAAAGGAATGATCCATTGTCCCACATACCCAATTTTTTCCCCTATTATAGAAAATTTGCGCTCATTTTTTTCCAAGACTTCCCTCTTGCCTCCATTATTTCCTTTAAATATTGTTAATTGCATTCCCTTTCATCTCATCCTCTCCAACCAAACACAACATTAAATATTAGAAGATTGTGCCAGTTATGCCTAGAACAAGAAAGAACTAAACGTATCACGTCCGGAAATCCACCAAAGTAGTACAGGATGTACAGCTGACTGTGTCCACTACATGAGCATGTTAAATTAGCAAAAAAGTATATCTTCAGAATGTGTGTGTGTGTGTGTGTGTATACAGAAGCTCCTACCTCAGGTACCAAAGCTGTGCCGAATCGTGCAGTACGGGTGGGATACACACAATCATACATGTCAGCACCTAAAGCGCTGCAAACCACAATATCCAGTGGATAGCCAACACCCTGCCAGATATGCCGGAGCAGTATGTCATTATATAGGATTTTTAAAAGGCAGACTTCAGAAATTTAGAGGTCAATTTCAAAATCATAAGGTCACATCTGTACCATAACATATCTTGGCTTATCCTCGGGCAGGGAAGCAGTACACTGAGCTACAACTCGCCAAAATGAATCTTTGTCTTCACCGCCTGCAAGGCCACCAATAGCATAACTGTCACAAAAGTAGATTATGTTATAAGTTAATCCCTAATCAGCAAACCAACGAGTCGCTGAAATCTGATTGCTTAACATAATTAATTAGGGTAGGGTAGTCATGGGTTCAGTACGCGCAGAGACCCCTAGAAATAAAGATAAAGAAAAATAGATGATAGCAAGTCTTTGATAAAAGAAAAAATTATCAAACTTAAAAGGAAAAGTAAAGTGCATCTAAAATCTAATCAGTATCCATGAAAGGCAAAAACAACTAAAGAATATTAGGAAGTAAAGAAACAGCCAAATTCGTCTACAACAAACCCAATTATAATAGGATTTTAAAAATAGCTACCTTAGAATAATTAAAGGAAACGTCTAGCTGACATTACTAATTTGTTAGAGTTTAAGCTTACACCAGCATCCATACATCTAACAATAACATGTTCAAGATATAAACAATAAAACATATCAGATCTTTACTTCTTTGTTTTTCCAAAAAATGCTAGACCACTTATTCTTGAATCTTTCTACATACATAACAATGCTGCAATATATAAATTCAGTGGGAGGAGTATAAACACACCCAGGCAAATTGCGTTCCACCAAACCTTTGACACATAAATCCCTGAAAAGAAGGTAGCATAACATAATGGAGTTGATCATAAAAATGAGTGATATATAGAGAAAAATTGTACAGTCACTTGCCTCAGCCTTGGATCTAGTCCCCCTTGCACAATGCCAAATAAATTTTGTTCATCTGGTCTCTTGTGAGCTGCAATTTCAGATGCAGTACAAAGTCAAAATTTTAAAAATTACTAGTAAATGATCAAATTTAAGATGTATAAAATTGTTGTATCCTTGCTTTCACTGTATTTTAAAGTTCAGATACAGGTTAAAACATCACCAATGATAGGCAAATGTAACCTAGAAGAGTAGACTCCTAATGGCACAATATTCCTGAATATACAGAAAAAAGAAATCCAAAACTAAAACAACGCTCACCAAGGTTCTGTTTGTTCTCTATTTGGGGTATCTATGTCAGGTACAGATATATTTCCCTATTAAATATGTAGTGTGTATATACCTTTTATGCACCTGTCTATCCACCGCAGAGTACGGTACATAGCTTCTTCTATCCGTGGACCTTTCGTGGTGGTTTTTACTACATCATCAAGTGCCATAATTATATCTGCCCCGATTCTGTTCTGTGAAGGTTGATAGTGGAAGACAACAAATTGCAAAAGATATTAGAGACCACATAAATAATATAACAAGTCCATATTAACAAATGGATATATATTTCAAGAATACAAATATCAGCCCTAAACACTTTTTATTACTATAGACGAAAAGAAAAACCCTGTGGTAACAAGTGGTCGCATGATAGTAAATATTTATATTGGACATCAAGGTTATGCTCATAAGCTCCTAGTGATTCACTCTTTAACCCCAAGATGGGCTTTCAACAAATAAGTAACCTAAACCAATGGGTGAGATATACCTTAAGAGTGAAAGAACTATTGAGCTAATATTTTTTATGTCTAAATATATTCATTTTGATCTTTTAGTCTCTAATCCATATTCTTCATACTTCTTATACTGTAGTACAAGTTATATATGTCGATACACACACACACACACACACACACGTGTGTGTGTGTGTCTTGTAATATATTTATATTTCATTTCATAAACAATTTTAGTTGAAGAGGCACCACTAGTATAAGATTAACTTTCTAATCCGAAGTGTAAATCAAAAGCAACACTCATTTAATTCAAATATATAAAATTAGTCACTTATTTCAAAATTGACTCAAATTGGTTACAACTTTGAAAATTTGTATTAACTTAGTCTTAGTCATTAAAAAGTTAAAATTCCATATCAATTTAGTCACTGGGATATGGTTTACTTGATTAAAAATTTAAAGTTGGTGACTAAATTGAGTCATTTCTGAAATAAGTGACTAATTTGATATTTTGAACCAAATGGGTGATTGACTTTGATATTTATCCAGATCCGAAAATAAATTATTATTAACCAAAAAAGGCCTCTAGTATATAATTTTTACGTGAAAAAACCTTTTAACTCAAATTTGACTATTTGAGTGTTTTTGAAATAACTGTCAATACCAAAAGATCCTTTAGTTGCCTAATTATATAAAGATATTATCGATGTCATTATTAAGAAGATGTTTGTAAATGACAACAAAAGGCTGATCAATGATAAGGATGAATGAGCCTACTTGAATTTGTATAGATTCCTCTGGTGTTAGGAGCATTGGCTTGCCATCAACTGGTGACTGCAAAGAGAGAGAAAAGACGACTCTAAAAAACTTGAAAGGAGTCATGATCTCCATGCTTAAAGCATATGGATTGATAGCTCAGAATGAAGACAGGTTATATTTTAACATGAAAGTAAAGACTATAAATATACATTATAAGCAATATAAAAGAGCATTAATAAACGAACGGTTTTTCTATGGTGTGCCCATGGGCGCACAATAAACACCAACTCCTAGTTTGGTGCATTTTTATTGGTCATCTTATCATAAATATGGATGCCCCCCCCCCCTCCCCCGCGGCATTTACACCAATTCCACCAATTAAAATCCACCAAACTCATCAAATAGTGTTTATTGTGTGCCCTTGGGCACATACTAGAAAGACCCATAAACGAATGCAAACAACTGAATCCTGCATAAAAGATGAGTTCTCGGTGTTTCTATTACCCATTGAATACCATGCATACATGTCATCAAAAAATGAATATATGAACACGTGCACATACATACATAAGTATATGTAGGCCAAGATTCTAAAAGGAATCCTGGAGAACCACTTACTGAATATAAAAATCTATACTATAATATAATAAGGCAACATAGGTTTAATTTGTAGTCGTACAAAATTTTGGTTTGGTCATCTCCTTTATAACTACAAGTCGGTCATATGTAGACTTCTCTTGCTCTTATAATATTAAAGAGTTTTATGCCGTTCAAATTACAAACACTTGTGATGTAATACAAGATAAAAAACTCCACCATTATTCTTTTAAATATAATTTATATATTATTTATATACTATATATTATAATAAACCGATAGTGGTATAATTCGTAATCGTCCAAAAAATGTAATCAGTTGGTAAATATAATCAGGTTAAAATCTAATTCATTAATACTTAAATACTAATAAGATGATGTTAAAATTTAAATTATAATTAATAAATTACGAATTTTATAACCGCTCGTGCTTCGCACGGGTTAAAGGCTAGTAAGTATAAAAGATAACCTAATAATCTCGCATTCTTTAACTATTTCTTAAAACTGAATCGCCCATTCTTCGTAAATATAGATAATTTTAATGGATAACTAAGAATTGGTTTTAGAATCTCATTTAGAAATATTTAATCTTTTAGATAAATCTTATCTTAAAATTAATTAATCATTGAACCATTGCTAAAAAGTCAAACACTACAGACTAAAATATGAATATGTAGTAATTTTATAAAAAAATCAAATGGAATCTCTCTCTGAATCTAGATTACATGAGTGAAGTGCTTCTCTCCTATCCTTGACTCCTTTATATAGATATACTCATTTTGTCATAGTAGTCTTTTTTTAAAGATTTTTTCTCCCCGTGATACTTGTCCATATCTCCTTCCATTATAATGTTAATGATTATCCCTTAATTTTATTTTACATGCTTATTCCCAAGGACAAGTGTCAACTTTTTCCCACATATAAATTTCTTGTTAGTCAAATTTGTATTGGAATTAGTTATATACTCGTTGAATCAAGATAATTAACGTGGGTAGAGATGAAAATTATGTTTAATGTTAGAACCCCAAATATGCTTAATTCTTTTAAAAGTGACTACTAATTTGGGATCTAATATATTAATATATATATATATATGAACATTTGTTGGCAATAAGTAATTATATCAAAATATATGGGAAAGACATGGCTTGACATTAAGGTAGGAGAGTTTATATCTTGAATTCATAAAACCAGTTATCCAATCTACATAGACATCTATATTTAATCAGAAGTAGACATATCTAATATTTTTCAAAAGGGAAATGGGAGATTGATCCGGCAAAATCTCTCTTCAAAATTATCAAAAAGTCTTACTCCCTCTGTTTTGAAATATAAGTCGCTTGACTTTTTTGCACGCGTTTTTAAGTCCTTTGACCACATTCTAAAATTCATTATTTTTGAAAATTTTCTTTTTTGAATAAAAATATATGATTGATATTATTATTCAGAAAAACAAAATTTCAAAAACAATGATTTTAAACATGTGGTCAAAAGACTTAAAAATACGTGCAAAAAAGTCAAACGACCTATATTTCAAAACGGAGGGAGTATATACCAACCCAAATTCGATGAAAGGACGAGGACAATGGGGTTATGTTAGACGTTAACCAAAGGACAAAAGTATTGTTGACTTTGTTGGATTGATATCATCAGAAAACATTTCCTTGTATTGATGATTGTGCTTTAAATCAGCACTAATTCTAGTCGAGCTCTGTCGACTCGATGCAAATTTGATATCGAGATCGAGTTCAAACAAACATTTGGGCTTGATAAGCAATTCGAGTTTTCAACGAACTGTACTCATTTGGTGATATTATTGAAGTTACATGTAGATCAATAAAATATTTCTATGTAATATATGGATTGGACTTGATGACTATGGTTTGGCCTCTCTACGATGTTCATATAATTATCTTAAATATTTCGAGTGACCAAAATCAACTTAGTTAATACAAGAGTCAAGTTCGAACATAACTTCTATACTCGATAAATTTTTAGCTCGAGCCAATAAAAGTAACTCAAAGTTGATAACAAAAAGTTGACTTGATTAACTTCAGTCTAAAATTTTACATCCCCCCCCACCCCCACCCCTCAACCCCACATAAATAATGCTTCAATGTAGAGCACTATGTAACATTGAACACAAACAACTATACTTTATCTAAAGTCACTAAAAACCTAAAGTAAGAGAGAACCTGAAATGTTACACCCTCTTCAGTTATGTCAGCCAAATGCAACAATGAGACCTGAAAACGTCATATTAAACTCATGTTAGTTGCATTCAACATTCAGAGTATCCAAATTAATCACAATCAGATGTAACAAAATGGAATTCATACTACTAAATCAATAGTTCAAAACTGTGGGTGGCAGTGTTTCAACTACTTTGTAGCTTCTAAGTTAGCTAGCAGATACATAACAATAACCTAAGATCCAAACTGTCACTACTGTTCATCTTGGTATATATATGCAATAGGGGGATAACCATTTGAAAGCCACCAGAGTCTGTAAGCAATGCCCTTGGCCAATTCATAAATTTATGAAGTCCCCCCATTTCATCAATCAGCTCCGAAGTTGGACGCAGAGCCAAATGGTATGTATTACCCAATATTATTTGGCAGCCAATTTCCTCAAGTTCGTTGGTCGTCAGCCCTTTAATAGTTCCTGTAACTCCAAAATTGATTGTTAATTGCATGAGGAAATTAAAAATCTGCAAGCATCTGAACATAAATTTAAACTAGAGAAACGCATCAAACTAGATACAATAATTTTCTTGGACCAAGAGAGTAAATTCAACCTGTATCAAGATGAACCTGTACAAACTAGGAAAGTCGCATGGGAAATGTGCTGTTTTTGATACTTGATGCATTGCAGATAAATAGCAATGCGATTAAACAACTAGGAAATTTGATTTTTCTTACCCATGTTATGCAGAGTATAATTTTTAATTTGCAATGATAATATTTCAATGTAAATCTTTTGAGGACTAAATGCCTAGGAGTAGAATTTTATCTGCCAATTATTAATAAATTAAAGGTAAAACATTTTAATCCAGAATTCTTACCCTGGGTGCCAACAGGCATGAATAGAGGGGTATGGCAAACAAAGTGAGGAAGTATAAGCTGGGCTGCTCTGGCACGGTTAAATCTCCCCAGAATCTAAGCAAGGACGAAGAATAATAAACATATGACCCCGTGTCATTAATTTACAGATCAAGGCATGAATATGTTGAAAGATAAAATTAATTTAAAGACAAAAAAAGATCAAGTAACAAGTTTCATTACTAACATATAAGTACACCCAAAGTGACCAAACTATCAACCTTCAATAAAACAGTAATTACACAATGATGCATTAATGTATAGTCCTATCAAATACATGCAAGCCCAAGAGAACATTCCCTCGACTCCTAACTGGACCCGACTTGAGAACCATGTCCTATTGGGGTAAGGTATGGATTCCAAATCCTTCAATTGACTGTTATATCTATTCTTCGGTGAAAAGATGTAACCGAAGCACTGATAGGTGACTGGAGAAATATACTATTGTTAATAGTCTAGCTGTAGATATTAAAAATTAAGCTAATACTAGAATGCCATCAAACGTGTTTTCTTAACATTGAGAAACTATTATTAGGGACAACTATGGTACTGACGGGGGGAGTTGCATACTCTCAAAAGTCAATACTACTTCAATTCACACCGGAAATACCTCGTGAAGCTTACACTTTAAAGGACAAATCTAATACAGATCGTATCATACAATAAGCATATTCCTACAAGAGTAACATTGTTCAAAATTATTATTAATATGTCATGAATATCATCAATTTGTAAAGAATATAAAAAAAATCCAATTATTTTCCCTCCTGGTGTAGAATCTATCTCGTCAAAATCCAGCATAGAGCATAGGACAATTGTATGCATATATCCTATCTCATTAGTCCTTCGTTTTGTCAAATTAAATTTTTCATATGTTTTCCTGGTTGCCTCCTTATACATCTAATTCTAACACTACAATGTTAACAATGACATCTTCATAAACCACACAATTTCACCGACTTGATATCACTTCGCTATCTTCTCTCTATATCAATATGTAGCGAAGTATCTACGATTAAAATAAACATAATTCATAATGCTCTAACAACATAAAACAAGCACACGGCAACACAGCATTGAACCAAAACCAAATAATCCAGTCTCAAATCAATCAAACATGCGCACAATCGATATCGAACCTCGAATCGAAGAGCCATCGAATAATTCTACTGCCTCTGCTGTTCTGCAGCCGTGTAATTATATACAAATTCAAAACTACAAATAAAAAATTATACAGACAATGGATTAGAATTCAAGAGAGCTAAAAGAATATAAAATAAAAATGTGTATATGAGATAGATGCGTACCAGACAGCGTGGGATAAAACCCTAAAGTTTGACTAGGAGATAAAAGCGCGGCGGCAGAAGTTGAGTTTGGCTTCCTTTTATATGTGCGCGGCCGTTCTAACAGAACACGCATATCTGTTTGTCCGAATTTTAACCCCGCGTTTTTTGTTTTACTAAAAATAAAGATGAATTGTCTTGTTACTTTCATAATGTGTACGTTCCGTTTTTTTTTACTGATATCAAATTCAAATCTGTCTCAAATGGGTTTTATATTTTTCGTATTAGTTTTATATAATTAACAAGATGTAATTAATGTATATTTTTAAGAATATATTTTATGTACTGTTTTATAAAATATATATATTGAATTTTTTATACTTACATATAATTATGCATGAATTTGTAAATTTATATTCTAGATATGTATATTTTTCACGTAAAAATATAATAATTTATTTAAAAATATATTAATACCGTATATTTTCATGTATGGCACTGAATTTATCGTGTATTTCATTTTCGTGTATCATTTTGAATCAAATATTAAATTTCCGTATCGGTACATGTTAGATCTAATTAGGATTAAAGTGCTTGACTTTATTACAAGGAAGATAGATTATTTTTTTGAGATAATAGATGATTGTTATAAATGATATTACTCAAACATGTAATCTCACGAGTTCAAATAAATGTCCAGACTTTCATTTCACCCAACACCACACAAATGTTTATTTTATAATTCTAAAGATATAAATAATTATGTTATATTTTATTTTAATTTTAATCATAGTTCTTTAAATTAATTAATATAGCATAAAATTATAATTATGCAAAATTGTTACACTGTGTAAGGTGTTTTAGTGAAATGAGGATATTGATTTTCAAATATTCAAAGATGGTATATTATTATTTCATTAAATTATTATTAAAACATAATAATTTAAATTAATGTCTAGTGTGTGAAAATGAATTGTAAATTGAAAAGATCCCTTTGATCGTTATGTGTAATTTTTAACTAGGTCGAGCTGAGATTTTTCTATGATAAAATCTTTTATAATATGATATACTTTTAGCAAGTTAGTATATTATTAGTAGTGTGAACTCAAATATCTTTTATATATATCCCTAATATTATATTTTGTTTTTATTTGAAATTCATTAAGCATAAATTCAAATAAGTGAGAGTGAATATTATATTATAAAATCTAAGCTAAACTATGTAGAGGCTCATGTTAAAATGCAAGTTGAGCTATGTAGTGGCTCCTACAAGAGAACATAGAAGAGGCACGGACACCTTTAAGAGTTAATAAGAATCTACTAGAGCAGCAGTATATATCCTCATACTCTTTGTTTTTGTTTGAAAACCATTATTGAATATGCTCTTGTCAACTATTTTAACCAAAAGTTATTAAACTTAAATTTTAATGCAAATGGAGGGAGTACATAGTCTTTCCAATCCAAGAAAATTACTTACTTTCAAATTTTAATCCTGTATCCACTGTGCAACGTTTAACATTAAAAGCATATCTAAGAGACTCTCTATTTAGAGCATCTTCAAGAGTCTTCTAATTGGCTCCTAAATATGATATAAAAAAATTAGATTTTTATTGATTTAGTACAAAGTTAAGAGCATGAACTCCAATAATACTCTTTATATTTCTTCTCTATATCATATTTTATTCATGTTGGGCTCCACTAAAACAAATATCCAAATTCAAAAGTGGTGATAAATTGGAGGGAAAGAGTTTTTTATTGATAAAAATAAGTTAAGAAACAAGTTGTGGCTTCTAAAACAGAAGAGAAAGAATGGGTTCTTAACTTTTTGAAGAGCCTTAAGAGTTTTTTGGAACTCTGATTTATGCATGGCTCTTTATTTTTTCACTTAAGAGCTTGAATAGAGAGCCTCTTGAAGATGCTTTTATTAGGGTCTTAACTTGAGATTAGATAAGGATGAGGAAAAAAATTGCTCAAAGAGACTCTTAAATCACTAACAGCCTCTTCTCTCTCCTCAAAGTTAAGAACCACCACATAACTTTTAATTTAATTTTGCACAATAAAAAATTCTTTCACTCCGATTCAGCTCTACTTTTGTCTTTTTCCTCTATTTTTATTTCATAATGGAGGTCAATATGAATAAAATATGAAATAGAGAAGAAATATAGAAAGTATTTGTTTCAAAAAAAAAAAAATAGAAAGTATTGTTGGAGTTTACTCTGTTAAATTTGTATAAAATTGCTAAGAGTCACATTATTTATATTATATTTATGAGCCAACTAAGAGGTTTTTTAGAAATGTTCTAACCAATTACATTTTGGTCGGTTTCTAAGTTTTTAAGAGTTATTATTATTTGAACCTATACGTATTTCGATGAACTCAAAATTTGAAGGGAGGAAAGGCCAAAATTCTGAGCATCATAACAGAAACATGATCGAAGTTTCTTAGGTTCGTTGTCTACAAAAACCGTCAACCCATGTTCAAATTCAATTTGTGATGTTTTATTTACGGGTGTTTATTGCATTCTCGGGAGTACCAATAATCAGTTCCATGGAAGTACTCTTTCTTAATAATTTGGACAAGAAGCACATGTCTGTCCTATGATAGCACATGTCCCTCTGCTTTCTGATCAAAGGATGACTGGTCGGTGGGACTTTATAACGGTTGCCTTATCCTCATCACCCGAGTCATGTCTCATACAGTAGGTTTCTCGTCATGCTCCGTGGTCCATCCTGTTCATGTTATCTGTATTAGCATATGGACATATGTACTTAGGGCTGTACATTCAATCCGCTCAATCGCATCAACCGCAACAACCACCCGCAACCGATCCGTGTATTATGGATAACCTCACAATGTGGACGGTCGCGGATGGATTTTTTAATAACCATTAATTTGCGGTTTGGTTGCGGATTCATTTTTTTTAAAACCGCAAAAAACCAACCGCAACCGCCAACCGCACATTATATAAATTTAAATATATTTATTATATATGTTTATATATTTACATATAGATATTCACATAAATAAAAAAAGTTACTAAATTAATGAAATTTGGACTCTTTGAGCAAGGCCCAATATAAATTAGTCAATGTGTCCATGACTGTAATTTATTTCATGTTCAAATGGAAACTTATATCAGAGTGTATGATAGAACTTCTTTGTCTAACTATTTTAGCGGTTGAACCGCAACTCAAACCGCAACCAACCGCAATTACGTGGGTGGATTTGGTTGTTTTTTTTTAACCAACGGTTTGGTCGCGGTTTGAGATTTTAGAAAACCGCAAGTTGCGGTTTGGTTCGGTTATTACCCTCCAACCGAACCAATCCGAATCGCGTACAGGCCTATCTGTACTTCATTTTAACTAGTCTTCCTTTCCATACTCCACTCCGTTTCTCCCAAGAGTCGAGACACATCGACGGGCCGATTTACTAACCTTAAAAAAAGTTACTTAGGGTCCGTTTGGGGGTGTGGTTAGAAATTGCTGTGTGGTCAGAAAAAGTGCTGGTAAAAAAAGTGCTGTTGTAGAAATCAGATAACTGTTTGGTAATTTTTTTGATATTTGCTTATTTTGAGTTATAATATAAAAATAATAATTTTTTTGGTGAGGTTTGATATTGAAATTTGTAACAGCTTTCTGCAAAAGCTGAAAACAGCTTTTTCCAAAAGTATGGAAGGACCTGCTTTTCCTAAAAGCAGCTTTTCAGCTAAAAGCTGCTGTTCAGAAAAGCTGTTTTTAGATTTACCAAACAGTTTTTCACCTGCTTTTCAGCAAAAAGCCGCTGTTGCTGTCTGCAACAGCAACCCCAAACAGTACCGAGAAGTGGATTATAAATAATGAGTGGATATGATTTATATATTATTAAAGTGTTTGGATAATGTTAGGTTTTGATAATTTAAATTTATAAAATATTTTTATTTTTAGCAGTATATTTAATAAAATGATATTTATCAATATATATAATCTTTCACATATTTGACACGTAAAAAGAACATATTAAATATGGTAATCAAATAAATAAGAAGTCAGAAACTGGAATGAGAAACTACAACTTCAATTTCTTTTTTTATCTTTTCTTCGTTAAAAACTTATATAGAAGTCAAGGCACTTAGAGCATCTCCATCAGCTTCTCTATTTCATGTCCTAAGTCCAATTATAAGGAATGTGACATAAATTAGTGCTCCAGCAGTGTCTTAGAGGTGCCTTAAATCACTAGGATCCTCCTTTCATGCCTTATTAATAAGGCACCACTAGTCATGCCTTATTTGATTTCTTTAATAAAAAAATCATTTCTCTCTCTTGTTGTAACTTATTTTCTCTCTCTTCCTTCCATCTTTTATCAATCTCTTTCCAAATTTATTATTATAATAATAATAAGGAATGAATTATAAGGATCATTGTTGTTGGAGTTGAAATATAAAATCTTGTCCTAAATCACTAGGATTCAATATTTTATAATATTTATAAGGAAGATACTAAGACACTGCTGGAGATGCTCTTATTTGCCAAAACACTTAAAAAGCCAAGCCCTGATAAATAAACAATATAATTCATGAAAATATATGAAATACAACTTGTTCCTTCAATAGTTAATATTAGAAAATTGTATGTGCACTTTGAGACCCAAATATCTCGACCATGCATAGAGATAATTCGAGTATGAGATAATTTGGCCTTCGTATCAACAAAACGCGTGAATCTTTAAATTAAAAGCTTGCAACTGTTTAAAATTTTAATATATAATTTGAGGGCGGGTACTAAAAAGGTATTAATGTGGGTATATATAGAGTTCATTATATTTACAAGAATCAAATTAATAATAAGTTGTCAACTTAAATTTTTAACGAACTTTATCATTATTCATTTAATTTAAAACAACTCGTTGAGCAAAATTTGTTCATCGATTTTTTCCTAAGCATTTACTTAAAAATATATAGAAATAATATTATATATAACAACTTGAATAATACCATATGGTTTATAAAAATATAACTGATTATCATGATTAATCTCACTAAAACATTTTCGATGAAATTCTGACCATCACGCTGCTTCATTGCAATATTTAGAAAAAGAGATGCCGCGTATTTTTAGAAATAATGTTACGTAATTGTCGTTTTGTGAATTAAATCGCAACAAATTCAGTTAAATTTTACTCCCTCCGTCCCAATGAATAATATACATTGGGATTGGACACGGAGACCAAAAAAAATGTAAAAAATGAGTAAAGTTAGATGAAAAGTGGGTAAAGTGGTGAGACCTATTTATTTTTAATAATAGATTTGAGATAGTGGAGAAAAGTAGTGGATGTAATAGTGTTTTTATTATTATAGAATGAAGATAGTGGAAGAATGTAGTGGGTGTAATAGTGTTTTATATTGTAAAAAATTGCTATTTTGGGAATGTATAGAAATGATGGGACATCCGAAAAAGGAAATTGTATAGAATTGACCGGGACGGAGGGAGTATTATATTTCACATATCTGTAAGTGGATCAGCAATAGGAAAGAGGATTAATTATAGAATAATCCAGCTTAGAACGTGCCACTCATAACGGTAACCCCAGCTTCATCACCTTAATTTAAATAATCAACGGTCGATAAAATTCAACTCCCAACGGCAAGTAAAACCAGATGGACGGTCCAGATCAATCCTCCCCTGTTTATGAGTTGTCATTAATGATTAAAGACAGAGTGCAATTCCATCTCTCTTCTAAACCGCCTTACATTCTCCCTATATATACACTCTCTCCTCTCCTCTCTCAAATCTCACTCTCGATCTCTCTCGCAAACACATCTCTCTCGCAACACTATCTCTCTCTAGAACTTCTAAGTCATTTTGTTGTAGAGAGAGAAACTTAGCAAACTCAGCAATGGCTTCGAGATTTGTGTTTATTGCTGTTATGTTCGTTATCGCCGGATCTGCGATCGCTCAGGCTCCCGGAGCATCGCCGACGGCAACTCCAGTGAAACCGCCGGTCGCCGCACCTGCTCCAGTCGCAACTCCACCGACCGCAACTCCTCCGACTTCTTCGCCCACCGCCTCGCCGCCGACTGATACTCCTATATCATCTCCACCGGCGCCTCCTACTTCTGCTCCAGGTGCATCTCCCACCGGCGCTCCTACTCCGTCCTCGATCTCCGCTCCCGGCGCTTCTCCGGCAGGCACTCCTGACAACGCTGCCGGTTTGAACAGAGTTACCGTCGCCGGATCTAGCGTCGCATTGTTCGCCGCCGTCGCCTTGTTGATGTAGAGATCGGAGATTGAGTTTAAATTTTTTTTATTAAAGTGCTACACTTGTGTTATTGTGATTTATTATGTAGGATTTAATTTTCCATTTTTTTTGCTTTGATATTTGTTTGGATGTTAATCAGTACATGGTTTGATTGACTGTTTATTCATATATCCTCTTTACCATTATTATTAATAAAATTATTTCTTTCTTTATCATAGCTTCTGTTTTTCCCTAATTTAATTTGAATTTTTGACAAATCGCATTTGAAGCTGAAATTTAGCATATACTCGAAAAATCGAAATCAAAACCGAATCTGAATCCGACTTAAAAATTAATCTTTTTGTTAGGCTCATACGTCTTACCAACGAGTATCTGTTCTAATACTTATCGGGATGAGTCACGAGACAATTTATCAGGATGAGCCAGCGTCGAATATCAGGACAACATATTTGAATATCGGGATGAGTCACGGGACAATTTATAGGGATGAGCCAGCGTCGAATATCGGGACAACATATTTGAATAAAATATGGATGTAAATTTGTAATGGAGCAGTGGTTGTGAGTTGTGAGCTGGTTGGAAGCTTTTTGTGAAAGTGCATGTGCAGTGCAACTATGGAAGTGGGCTACAAAATGCATGTGATATTGATTAGAAATATTGCTTGTTTTAGTTTGATGGGGTGCCTTTGATTATACCTCTAACCATGTTGTTGATATTATATGAAAACAGCAATAATGTGAATCCACCAGAAAACAATTCTTCTACTTTCCAGGCTGTTCCAGGTCTGTGTGTCATGTTCTTATAGAGGCAAAACTTTTGATCATCATGAGAGACTTGACACAATAATTGGTGGCCAGTGAGAAGGTTGCAATTATTTGTACGAGTACCTGATTTGTTTTAATCGAACATATTCGGTATATCTCGGTTATGAATCTGAGTTTGGGAGAATAGGATATAGAAGTTCTGATTTTATTTTATTAAGTAGAGAAGTTGTTTTCGTAAAACTGAATTTAAAAACGGATAAGATATACTTTACTGAACTTGTAACCAGCTGAAGACCTTTAAGAGGGGTGTATTGGATTAGGATTTTAAAGCATTTTTTTTTGCATTCATGAAATCCGAGGGTATTCGATTGGGATTGTTTGAAATCCATTAAAATCTTGAGGTATTCAATTGGGATTTTAAATTATGCCACAAAATCCGGTGGTATTCAATTGGGATTTTAAATTATGCTTTAAAATCCGATGGTATTCAATTGAGATTGTTTAAAATCCATTAAAATCTGATGGTATTCAAATGCTGATGGATTTTTTTGCATTTCATAAAATGATGGATTTTGTGGCATTCTTCAGTGTATTTTAAGTTTTTTGAAATCCCACCAAAATCAATGGGATTCTGAAGCATTGTGCTTAAATCCTATAAACTCTGCGACATTTTATCAAGAATCCACATAAAATCAAAATCACACGCAATCCATTAAAATCCACAGACTAAAAACAATCCATTAAAATCCCAATCGAATACACCCCTAGGACTCTGCTGCCTGGTTTTGTTGAAGGTTGATTCTGAGTACGAGGAGCAATGAATTAAGACGGTGGTGTGGGAAGTGCACGATTCACTATCTTACAATCTGTGGTTGAAACCTGGTCCCAACGCTATTGGACCCATAATTCTGTTCAGTGTAAAATGATGTCTAGTTGCTAATATATGATGTCTAGACTCTAGTTGTAAGTTGAGAAGGTACGTAAGAGAAGTGATGGAGATACCACTCTTACCATGTCCGAAGTTATCAAAACAGGCCTTTGATACCTTAATCTAGCCTTACATAGCCGTTAATATCCAGGAGTCACGCGGCTTGTTTGGGTAAGTTTATTTTAATGCTGTTTAGTATGATAATTTGAAAGTTTAAAATGTTTGCTTGGTAATTTTAATTTATTAATAACTTTATAATAATAAACATAATTTAGAGATAATTAATGATTTAGGGGTATTTGTTTATAAAAAAAAGTTCAAACATATTAAATCATTCTAAAAATTATCTTAAATTAACTTCTGATTTTAACTGGTCTGTGACTTCAAGTCGGGTTTTGAATTATCACGCAAACATAGGTATGATCGGTGATAATTCACAGTAACATGGTGTTACTTCATTTGCAAGGCTATTTTATCAACTTGATTTACTCATAGTATAAAGTAGCAACTAGCAACATAATAATCATGCATCAAGATGTACTTAAGTTTTTCAGATTAAGTTGTACAGAATCAAATAAAGATCAAGAACCGTTTACTGAATCAAGAGAAGTGTCTTGGAACCTCTTCTCTCTTTCCTGTAAGGGGGGCAGTTCTGTCTTTTTATGTTGACTTAACCAGAGAGACCTTTGTGAAGATGATAACACTGTCTTGTCCTATAAAATGTGTAATCAAATATGCGAGATACTCAGGAGGACAATAGACTCGAGACAAAAGTGAAACGTAGATTCTGAAACTGGTTTACGGTCATCAACTTGCACAAAACCATATAATGCAATGTAGACAAGGACTGTTCTGCTCTCGGGTGATTGAGCTTTCAAGTTAATGTCACATTTCCAACTTATTAGATAAGAGAACGAGCTAATTACGAAACTTTAGGATTCAGCACAAGCAAATAATTCATATATGACATCTCAATGTATAAGAAAAGACTGTATACCCTCTTGAGCCATACTATGTCTGTAACATTGTGAACCCCCCTCCCAAAATTTTGACAAACATGGGGGTCTGTTAATGTTCATTATTTCAAATTTAGGGTGCAGATACTTATTCATAACCTTGTCAAAAAGGATAAGTTTTATATCAATTATGTTCCCTAACACGAAATATACTCTCATCCAAGGAAAGCTATATAGCTAAAATGTCAAGAACAACGTAAAGTAAAAGATGAAGTAGGCATATAAAGTTTCAACAAATATGTGTAAAGATTATATTAGTTTCCAACTTTCCAATAATAGACAAAATCTGGACATTCTTGGACATGATAAGTAAAAGTATTCAGCTCCATTTAGCAAAAAAGAAGTACTCAGCTTCCTATTCATACCGCTTTAGACTTCAGCAGATGTCTCTGTTTGCTCCTCATCCGAATTTAACTTGCTGCTCGAAGTACTTTCTTCTTGTTGCATACTCTCTTTTGTTCCTTGTCTCAGAAATTTTTTACTTGGCGCTATTCTAATCGGCCGTCCCATAAACAACTGCAAGATGTAAAACTTTAAGACCTTTTTGTACAGCAAATCTAATGACAAACAAGTAATCACCAGACAAGTCTTCCACATTAACTGGAGAACAATTAGTGGTATTTCCCAAATTATACATTATAGCAAATCATCACAAACAGTATTACCTTTCCTTGAAAAGTAGAGAGTGCTGCATCAGCCTCCTCTTTAGTATTGAAGGAAATAAATCCATAGCCCGCTGACCCTCTCGGATTTTCACGGAAAATAACTTCCGCAGAAACAACATTAGCATTCTGAGAATTGAAAAACTCCATAAGATCTTTGCCTCTAGCTTGGTATGGCAAATTAGCCACAAACAAGTTGTGTATTGGCACTTGCTTTGGTAGCACTCGAGGAGGTGGAACCTTCTTCTTTCGTGGCTTTGCCCATGCAAGCCTCAAAGATCTACCCTCATATTCCTGTCCCATACAATAATATAACAAATGTAAGCTACCTTCAGTTTCTACACACAAAAATATAAAATAAACTACCAGCTCAAAAGTTCCGAAATTCTTACAAAGGCTTCAAGATTAGTTATAGCTGCTACAGCTTCCTCATGTGACCCCATGGTAACAAAAGCTAAACCCCGGTTCCTTGTTTTGTTGTACATGGACAGCTTATCGAAAAACAAACAGTTACCCATTTCAAAAAACAAACAAGTATAATAAAAACGCAAAAATATTAATGAGAATCAACATAACTGAAAAGTAAAAAGTATAACCAAGTTCTTTGTAGATTATGCAAACAAAGGTTAGCATGAAAAAGACCCAATACAGTAAAAAGTATGAAGGCAAAAGCCGCAAAACTATTAATATAGATGAAATTACTAGAATTAAAATAACAGGCTATAAGAGCAACTTCAATGCTAAGTTCATAGCCATAGTCATTGCTGTATTATGACAAAAAGCAACTTTTGTTGCTAAAATAAAACTTCCACATAGTGCTTGATTCTTAAATAGGACCATCTAGCTAAAACATTCGTTTATTTATTTATTTTAATTTTTGGATTGGTGATGCGGAAAGGATAAAGCAAAGCTATAACCAGCTTACAAGAGCAGTTTCAATGCTAATTCCATAGCTAGTCATCGCAATATTATAACATTGTCAAACCAAGAAACGACTTTTGGCGCAAAATATTTCCACCCGGTGCTTAATTCTTAAATAGAATTCTAGCTAAAACTTACACTTTTTTCTTGAATTAATGATGACTGATGAGGAAAGAATAACCAAAGCTATAACTAGTAATACATCATAAATAACGAGCTAAATTTACGACATGATCGATCCAAAGTATAGCTATGATCCTACAACTTATTGCATTTGCATAAATGCTTAAATGTATAACTGGTTCTATTTCTATCCATTCATTCAATTAATTATTGCTACACATTGGAGCCACATTTATCATTTCTTGAATTTACTTACTGTAAGTAAAACACGAATATAGCTATGCAACGGACTTGCTCAAACCGAAACCATATGAAAATTGAGACAAGAATCGCCACCATACACACAAAAAAAATAATCAAACCTTTCTAAATTCTACATAATGAAACAATAAAAAAAACCAAATTATCAAAAAGGAAATAAACAAAAACCCAAGAACCACAATCAAGAACCAACCTCAACACCAACAACAGTCCCATACTTTTCGAAAAGGGGTCGAATATCATCAGCAGTACAATCCCACGGCACATTTTGCGCACACACTCTAGTTCTTGATTCTTCATCTTCTTCCTCCTCCTCCTCCTCAGCTTCAATTGCAACAGGGGTTTCCACAGCAGCTTGAGCTAGAAATAAAGGCGGAGCTTTCTGGGTTTTAAAGAGAGGCGCATTGGGTGTAATATAAGACAGGGAATTGAGTGAAAGAGATGAAGGTAAAGAAATGAAATTTGTGGTGTAAAACAAGATTTTGTGAGGGGGGAATTGAGAGATTGGTGAAAGTGAAGATGATTGTAGCATCTTTGATGAAAGTAAAGCCATTTTTTATGGTGAAAAGAAGGGATTTTTGGTTGAATTTGTTAGTTCATAGCAGAAGCTTTGCAGAGTGGGAGGGGATTTGAGGATTGGAGAGTTCGGAATTTGGATAAGGGGTTTAGGAATGTGAGTTTTTTATTTTCTTATTATATGGAGAAGTATTTAATTTTTTATCGTTAGGGGTTTGATGGAGGACAATACCGTCAGGAAAATACTTTTTTCTAATGAAAGTTTTTTTTTTTTAAACTATCATTAAAAAAAATATATTTTCCATGATAAATCTTTAATGATAGTTAACTTGTTTTATATATTAAATAAATATTTAATAATTTTGTTTTGCATGAATATATAATATATTATATAGATTTATGTTTAGAACTTGTTAATTTAGTGAGCAAAAATATGAAACTTTGACCATTATCTAATAAAGTATTTAAATTTAAGTACAACTTTCCTTGTAATTTCAGTTTTAACTCAAACGGTATCTTGTGAGTCAGTTCACAATAATTTGTGAAGTAATTTAAATTAAATAAAAAATAAAAAAACAAAATCAAACTCCAGATGACTATCAACAAAATTTTTACAAATACGCATATATTTACAAATGAGTTCAGAAATTTTGCTATATGTCTTTATCCTTTCTAGCAGACGCATTGCGTTGTTCTTCAATATAAGCCTGCAACTTATCTTCTTCTTCCTGAAACTGCAATATTAAAACATACAAACCAAATTATTTCAAGTCAAACGGCTAGATGATTTTTTTTTCCGATGACTATTTTTACTAAATTTAAAATAAGTCGTCACTGGTAACGTGCTTAATTAGCGATATTATTAGTCTATAAACTTGGTTTTGATAAGAAATAATTAAAGTAGTACAGTGGTTGGGTTCTGACCTTGTCAATGACATTGTCAAGCTGTTTGGCATCCTTGGCTATTACTTCAGCTACATGTTCAAACAAACCAAGTGCAGCCTTGAGTTTTCCATCCGGCAAGTCATCCATTATGTCTTCTGCAATCTTCTCCACCCTCTCTGCCGCTTCTTCCACCGCCTCCACGATATCTTCCACCCTCTGTACGGCCCCCTCAATCTTTTCTGTACATCATCCAATGACGAATTCATGATTATTTCATAGCAACCAACTAAATAAGGAATATATATGATTTCACTGAGTCAACAATGTTTTTTTGGTCAGATGGTATAGTTCTTGCTAGAGGTCGAAGGTACAAACCTTGTTAAAGACGAGATAGGTATGTGAGTGTGTTTAATTATAGCAAATTATGAGTGTCTTACAGAAATTAGTGATCAATTAAACAGACCATCATCATTAGAAATTAAGGGCATGTGAAATGACTTATTTAGATTGCAAGATGAACAAGAACTTATTTTCTTACTTGTCCATTTTGAGAAAGTCCCCCACTTGTTAGTCATCAAGGGTATAACAACTGTGACCACCACCCCCAGCAGCCAGCCTTTCCAAGAACCTAGAAGGCCTCCGGTGATCGACATTTCTCGATCGTATATTAATACACAGCTGTGGATTTCTGCAGTATTAATTCAGAAGTAGAAGCTCTGAACTTTAATCAAATGCCACAAATAAATAAATGTGCATGAAAGCATGAGGGCAATTTATATATGCACATTTAAGATATATAGTAGTTGGGAGAGCAGTTGCCAAATTGCGCGTAGTAAAAAATTGCAGAAGTTTCCTGGTCAATCATCGTCCTGAGAAGTTTTATATAGAGAAATGGCTTTGAGCTTTGGCTGCTATGAATTAAAAAACGTGCATGGAACTGCATTATATATAATACTAGTTGGCACAAGATCGATGTGGAAGGGAGTAAAATATTGCAGCTCTTGTACATTATTGCACGATAAATGAACATGCAGTTGGTTGTTATGTTACTGCAAGCTGTGATCACTCTGTTCTGGAACCTGGGATTGCTGAATTGTAGTTAAAGAGTTTGTGTTCGAATTTTTGGTTTGTTTATGGTGGATAATTGGAGTTTATAGATCCAATTTGGCGCATCTCTTCTCAAAGCTCGTTCTTCTTGTTCAAGTCAGCAATATCAGTTTATCATTCCTATTCTCATGTTCATGAGCTGGCTGCACTAGTCTTTACTTTTTTTCTTTCTAACAATTAAATTAACTTAATTATCTATTTCTGTTCTTATATAATTTTCAAGATGAATTATAGTCCAAACTAGAACGAGAGCACAATATATGTGAGTGTCGGATACAGGTGTCCAAATCTAAGAAAAGGAAAACTCCCTCCATCTCAATTTATTGAACCACCTTTTTTTATTTGTTTCAGATTCTCTTTCAAATGCGGTGGAACCAATTAAACATATTCCCTAATGTAATGCAATTATGCATGGGTCCTGGTTGTCAGGGACTGGTTATTTAACACACACTTCCAGGACCGTCAGATCTATATTTCAAGGGTCCAGATTAAAATTTCATTTTTTTAAGTATCCGCTATAATTTTCCTCGGAAAGGGAAAATCTCTATGCGCGGAAAATTATAGCGGATACTTAAAAAAAAAGGTTTTCAATCCCAACCTTTGAAATACAGATCTAATGACAATAAAGCTGTGTGTTTGATAAGACCTCTACGATAATCAGTTTTCATGGAACAAAATCGATTATGCATATAGCTAATAGTTGGGATGCTTTTGCTTTGTTGAGTGTTGATTGTTTCTTAACCTTGTGACTGAAATTAACCTCGGCCCAAGTTGATTGGCCCTAATTGTTTCAATATCTGGATGGGCCAGGCCCCATGAAATGATCGACTGTGTAGTAATATATACCATAGTCGTTGAGTTTTAATTAAAATTTCGATTGTATCATAAAAAATCCAAAACGACTTAATAATTCGGTTAGATGTAAATAATGAAATAAATAACTTTAATCAGATTAATACAATGAATTACAAATTTAATTTAAATAAATTACAATTACAGCTCAATATATTATAATTTAATTAATCTTCTTTGTCTTTGTCTTTCTCGGCGGTCCTGTTGCTCTGTTTTTCTTCAATATAAGCATGCACCTTGTCTTCTACTTCCTGAAACTGAAATTACAAAAGTTGGTCATATCAAAATAATCAATTAAAAATTAAATTAAATTTAAATGTTAGAATTAATATAAATAATATATGTACGCACGAAACACGTGTTCGCGAAATGCGATATAGTTTGTACGTATATCGTCAAAGATTAGATAGACGTTAAACTTTCCACCAAAACCACCAACTTTGATAACGTATTACATAACGTGCATATTGTAATTATACAATTGCGTTGAATTTAGATTCCTCAAGCAACTTGAATTTTCAAAATGATGAAAAAAAACAAATATTTTAATCGCGAGACCGAGTCGGATCGTGGAAAATTAAACAATTGTGTAGAAAATACTCGTTAATTTGATTGGTTAGTTCCTCACATGCTTGATTAATAAAGTAATTACAAGTAGATTAGAAAATAATTAATTAGTTAAGGTAGGTTGTTAATTAGTGTTAGGTGATCCTGACCTTATCAATGACATTGTCAATTTGCTTGGCGTCTTTGGCAACTTCTTCTGCTACATGCTCGATTCGACCCAGTGCAGTCTTGAATTTGCCTTCTGGCAAGTCCTCGATGATGTCTTCGGCGAATTTCTCCACCTTCTCCGCCGCGTCTTCCACCGCTTCCACGATGTCTTCCACCGTTTGTACTGCCGATTCTACTTGTTCTGTAAAAGTCTCATTTTAGAAAACTAAATAGAACATTATGTACTCACATCAGTGTGGTAAAAAGTGGAAATCAGACTTAATCGGTGAAGTCAGGGAACATGGATTAATCGCTGATTAATTGAATTGATCGGAGATTGATCGGATTAATCGGTGATTAATCGGAGATTTAATCAGTTCGACGAGCTACGAAACAAGGATTAATCGGTGATTAATCACTGACTTTTAGAACAGAAACTCACGTGCAAATGTTCAGAATTTCGAAATTATCATGTCTAAAATAATACTTCCTTTATCCCATATTTTTTATATGATTTTTTTAATATTGTTTGATACATATTTTAAGATTTTTTATAAATATAATTTATAATTTATTTATTTACTTCGTTTTTGAATAATAATTTAGATATTAAATTTTTTTCAGAAAAAAGTTAAAATAAAATATAAAACCATATTCTATAAAAGTTTTAAGGTCAAACCCTCCCTTCCTCCCCTACGTAAACAACCGGGGCAGCTGAGGGAATAGAACGTTTCGGCCCCTGCAAATGCATGTTGCATACACACAGGAAATAACTAGGGTTGCAAAAGATGAAGGAGAAGGAAATGCTGATGATTTTATTAGAAATTTTCACAAAATATTGCTCATTTAGAATAGGAAATGATTTAAACCTTCATTCTTACGTGTCCATTTCAACAAAGCTCCCCACTTGTTAGTCAACAATGGTATAAGAACTGTGACCACCATCCCCAGCAGCCAATTTTTCCAAGAGCCTGGGAGACCGCCGGGAAGACCGCCTGAAGAAACCGGAACTTCAGGTGGTATACTCGAGTAGACCGCGAAATTCCTAAATTTAATAACATGTTAATTCTTTTGTTACTGAAATTTAATTTAATCGTTTACCACTCTCCAAATCGTACGTACCTTTTGATCTTGCTCTCATGTTGCCATGTCGAAAACCGCAAACTCCTGTTTGCGGAGTATAAAGATTTATTCCCGTGTCCTCGTACTCGTGTCTCGAAAATAGGATTAAAGACGAGAGCCCGGTATCTCGGCAACGGCGTTATACTAGTGCAGGAAATCCCGCACACAATTGATCGTGCGATCGACATATCGAATTCTTCTAATACCTTGCGCAAAATGCAGAAAATGTTGCGTAGAGAGAGTTGTTTGGGACTTTGGTTGCTATTGAATACGAATAAAGAGAAGTGGATAAATGTAACGTATTTATAAGTATTTATAAAAAAACTAGTGTGCTACATGGTGGAGCAGTTGTTAATATGTACGGATTACGAAATAATCGAAGTTTCGTCGTCAATCATCGTTCTCCAAATTGACGGGTTATGTCCCGTTATATTCTTACACGCCTTTGGATTAGAAGATTCTTAGGTTGGATAACTTCGAAATAGTTTTCAAAAATAATCATCCAAGATTAAATAAGAAAAGAATATAAAAAATGATTGAAATCTTGGGCCTCATGGTTGAACAACATTTCTTGGACATCAAGAGTCTACCAGCCCATTTGAAAAATTACTTCACCGTCGTCCACAGACTCTGCACCAGCTCTTTTAACGTGTTGAAACTTGAAAGGTGTATTTTTATTTTATTTGGAACCATTATTTTATTTTTATAAGGGGTATGTTTAGGATTACTATTAAAATGTGACACTGAAAAAGTATCTATATAAAAATATATTATTTCAGAAATCAGATAACTGTTTAGTGATTTTTTTATATTTACATATATTGAATATATTTTTGATGGGTTTTGATAGTCATACGACAGCTTTTCGTAAAAATTGAAAATCAATTTTTTATAAAAAAATTAGGGATCTCTTTTTTCTAAAAATATTTTTTTAATTAAATTTATGTAATTGGCTTTGTATTCTCTTTGATGTAATGTAATTTTCCTCCACAAGGTCAATAAATTTTATTGTTTTCAAATAATAAAAAGAAATTATACCGTGAAGTATAATTTTCTACCATATCGCGTAGAAAGGACTTCCAAACGGAAATACTAAAATTAATATGAAAAATTGATTTGTTAACGAAAAAAATATAGCGAATTACAACAGGGAAATTATTCCTTAATCTCTTCGAAGTCGCTTTGCCGGTACACTTTCGCCTCATAAAAGACAGCAATTAGTCCCAAATTAAACACGACCAATTAATTTAATCGACTCACAAATGAATCATAATTTGATTTTAAATTCACCGCTCAATATTTATCTATTTGACTCAAGATTTCTTTTCTTGCTCTTTTTTAGCTGCCGATTTGTTCTGTTCTTCCTCAATATAAGCTTCCAACTTATCTTCCGCTTCCTGAACCTGCAACATTTAAAACAAAATTCGAATAATTATAACGCTTCATAATTCTCTCGACAGCAAATAAAACAAATAAATTTCATAAGAAATTAATAAGAAGCTCACCTACAATTTTAGTTGGGACAAATTTATTTACACATGTGTATGCCAAAAAAAAAATTAAATTTCCACCAAACCCATTATTTTCGAACGTGCTTGAATATGCTCATAATTGTGGAAACAGCTCATTAGATCTAATAAAAATTTAAAATATAACCACGCGGGCAGCGGGCCGGGTCAAGCAATTACAGTGGATAAAACAATGTTTAGGTGATCACATGCAGTGTTTAATAATGGGTTAATCATTGATTAGATTAGTTAAAAATGATTAAGATGGAGTAGCAGTTAGGTTTTGACCTTATCGATCATATCGTCAAGGCGATCCGCGTCCTGGGCTACTCTTTCTGCTACATTTTCAATCTTTTCAAGCGTTTCCTTGAGTTTCCCCTCCGGCAAGTCATCCGCTATGTTTTCGGTAAATTTGTCCACCTTCTCTGCGATCTCTTCCACCGCTTCCACCATGTCCTCCACCGTCTGCACCGCGGATTCGATTTTTTCTGCAGATCATTTCATTTAACATGATCAACGGTTAATTGTAATTGTTTAATAATATGAGTTTCCCTGATAGCACACTAACAACTATTTTTTTATCAGGTTGGGAATTTTTATTGGCAAAAATTATTGTGCAAGCAAAAGGTCATGGTTATCAATACAAATTCACCGCCAACTAAAAAGTGGTTATCAATTTATATTTCAGAAAATCTGTAATATAATCCGCGTATATTCCATAAAATTAATCCGTAATAATATATGATCTCAAAGTCTTTTTCTTTGCATTAGATCGACGTTGATCAAACACAATTTTCGGATATGATGTTATAAACATACATGCAGTTTGTGTATTAGGGATTCGAAATGCACTTTTATTTAGCTTAGTAAATAGAGTTGAATCTTCGTTCTTACTTGTCCATGTTAATATTGCTCCCCACTTGTTAGTCATCAAGGGTATGATAACAGTAACCACAATTCCCAGCAGCCAACTCTTCCAAGAGCCTGGAATTCCTCCGGGAAGACCACCGGAAGACGCAGAAGATTCCGGTGGAACACCATTTGAGCAGACGACAAAATTCCTACATTCACATACATCATTTAAGTAAAAAAAAAACACTACCAGATCGATATGTTAAAGCCCTGCTCGAGGGTTTAGCTTATCAGGATCGTATTGTATATTCTCGAAAAATTGCACGTACCTTTTAAGTTTTACATCATGTTGCCATACTGAGTACCGGATGTTCCGATTTGTTATGCACGAAGATTTATCGCCGTTTCTTCGTATCCATGTCTCCGAGATCGGATTAAATAAGAAAGTCTGGAAACCAGGCTCGGGGGAATATTTCTTGATCGAAAACTTGTGGACGATAGATTGTGCCGCAGACATATCTTGGCAGCAAGTTTCAGTGTGGTGATAAGCTGTGCAGTACACGGAGAAATATTAATATTTTCGAACTAAAAATGCTACGAGAACTAAGAAATGTTGATGAGAGCAATGTATGTGCATATAAAACTAGTTAGGCAAAGGAGTTGTTGAAAATTGAAATCTGGGTAGCTAGCAAGAAACATACAAGTTTCCTTGTCAATCACTTTCGTGGACAGTAATGTGTTGATATTCAATTATTTTTTCCCACGCTGTAGCGGTTTGAGTAGAGGATTCTTATGCTCAGATAATTTTTCGTTTTAAAATTGAGTATATAATAATCACATGTCCATATCCTTAATATTTTAAATTACAAAATAAAATATTGAAGTGGAAGATTAGATCACTGGTTTAGAGTAGGAATAGAAAAGTCATCAGACCAGTTGGTGTAGTTCTCACTTCTCAGACTACTCATGTGTTTGGGTTTTCAGAAATATGAATTTATTTTTGAAGAAAAAATATATCAAATCTTACTTTTTTTATGAAATAAGTCCTCCTATATATGTTTGGCAACCCCTCCTTAACATTTATATCCAAAAAGTTATATAAAAAAAATAAGGATTTATTTTTAAAAAATTAAAGTAGTTGCCAAACATATATACCCTATATATCCTTGATGAAAAAACTAGAAATGAATGACATTATTTAATAAATAATTTTCAAATCAAAACATAATAATAATAGCGAATTAAAAATTAGAAGAATAAATATTATATCTCGATTCCAAAAATCTGCGATCCACTGCAAATTGCTGACTAGTGACATATGATGATCAAGTAGAAAGCCCCTGATTTGTGCATTAATACTCCAACCCTAACTTCCATATCCAACCATCCTTTGCGTCCATCATCAATATGGGTCCGTTGTTGAGCTGGGCGATCAGGGCCATTACAGTTTGAGTCAACCCTGAACAATTTATCCGAATTTAACTCAATTCTTTCTTCTCCATCTTCTCTTCTTTCCTCGCCAAACACTAGTTCTTGCTTTTTTAAACCTACTCCCTCCGTCCCAGTCAATTGTATACAGTTTCTTTTTTTGGATGTCCCATCATTTGTATACATTCCCAAAATAGCAATTTTTTATAATACTATAAAACACTATTACACCCACTACCTTCTTCCACTATCTTCATTTTATAATAATAAAAACACTATTTCACCCACTACTTTCCTCCACTATCTCAAATCTATTACTAAAAATAAGTGGGACCCACCACTTCACCCACTTTTCATCTAACTTTACTCATTTCTTACACTTTTTCTTGGTCTCCGTGTCCAATCCCAATGTATATTATTCATTGGGACGGAGGGAGTAGTATTTTAATCCATTCAAATAAAAATTAGCGGATTCTCGACATGAAAATCACTGTTTTTATTTTTAATTTTTTTTATGAATTAAAATATTATATTATATCAATACTTTTATCCGCAACCAGAAATACTTGGAGATAACAATTTTATTTTTAGATATGTTTTAAAGCATTTTAAAACATATGTTAAAAAGTCAAAAGAAAGAATTGATACACATTTGTCGATTACTCCAACCCTCCTAAATACTCCCTCCGTCCCTTTTTACATGTCCATTTTGACTTTTGACCAGTCAAATTGACTATATTTTGACTGAATTTTACATGTATTAGATAATTGAGAAAAATAATAAAAATTATATCATTAGAAAGTATATTTAATCTACTTTAATATGCAATTTTCATATTTTAAAAATAATAAGTAGATAATTTGTAATGTTCAGTCAAAAATTGGTCAATTTGACTCCTCAAAAAGCAAAATGGACATGTAAAACAGGACGGAGGGAGTACAGTTTAAAGGTGTTTTGATGGCTTATTTTTGTAATTTTGTAATTTCGTTTTTAGAAATCAAAATTGCATACCCAAATTTTATTTTTTTAAAAATTAGAAAAATAATCTACATAACTTTACGATAAATATGTCAACGTGTTCAAAAACAACAAGCTGTCCAACTATCCATCTCAACCATGAAGGCGCCCTCCATCTTCTCCTTATGACTGACCGATATTCGAACAAATGCATCCTTTTCATTAATGAGGCAGGTATTCTCACATTTATTTCCATAAAAAGTCATGTATGAAAAACTTATTTTGTCGGTCGAAATATAGTGCATCAACTTCATAGATTTCCGGTAAATAAATATGCAACGCTAAACTAGATATGCAGCATTTAAGTAGCATGAACATTCAAGAAGTTCGAGAGTGCAACGCTAAACTTTTTCCAACAATAGATCAAGAATCTAGAATATAAATACAAGGCCCAAACGGTTCTAATTCCTCACCCACGGCCCGCTATAATCACGGGGAAATGTTACCAGAGCAAATTTTTAATATTCAGAGCAAATAAGTATGAAATGAAATTATCTTTCACATTGTTTTTTTTCTTTGTTGTTACCGTGTATGCACGGGTCAGTTTTATCTTTGTTCTGGATATAGTGTCGAGCACTAGATGCTTGTTTGACCTTTATTTATGTCTTATACAGTGCAGAATATTGAATTTAATTATCACATGACTAAATAATATGGTAAGGATTGGTTGGTTGGGGGAAGACAAATTAGATTAATGTATGAGTTTAATGTATTATATTTGATAAATGTTTGAATGAGTATTCAAATTATTTTAATAAATTTAAAAAATGATTTATTAATTTAAATTAATTAAAATTTTTGTAAAATTATTATTATTATTATATGTTTTTACATCATTAATTATTTTTATAATAAAAATTAATATATAATTATTTAAATAGAAATGAAAAAAAATAAAATTGATTTTCACACGTCTCTGTTATGCACAGCTCCCTCGATCTTAAAATCCCATAGACCAAGAGATATGAGTTTAAAATTTCACCTTCTACATGAAGCCCTACACGGGGGAGGGTGTATTTGCATATGTTGATCTTTATTTATGTCTTATATATAGTGCAGCATATTGAATTTAATTATCAGAGGTGTAGAAAGTATGGACAAAGATTTCGGAGCGGAGATGTTTTAGATATTTTTTTTACGAATTTTGGGACCAAACAATATGTAGGACAAAATTAAAATATAATAGAAATTAAAAAGTTAAAAACTATTAATTATCCACACTCAACGAATTTAGCAAATATAAACATATCCGGGTCAAAATTATTATTAATATTATTAATATTTTTAAGAGTTAAGTTCTATGGAGTACAAAAAAAATTGGAGTATTGGAGTACAAAGTTTGATAAAATGTAATCTAATCATCTAAATTTCAATTTTTTTTGTCCAATAATATTTCTAAATATTTGACAACCTGCACATTATGTTCTGCAACATAAACATCGTGATCAAATGGTAGAATAATTACTTTTATAAATCATTGGACTCTATGTTCTGCAATATAACTAATAAGCAGAACAATAATCTTAATACTTGTTAAAGTTGAAAGATGTTAATGATTAATTGACAATTATGTGCAAGACAACTTATAAATGATAGATTATATCAAAATTTGGATAATCAAGAATATTATATAGGATCAAACTAAAAAATTATGATTTGTACTCCAATACTCCAATGTTTTTATGTACTCCATAGAACTTAAATCAATATTATGTTAAAATGATAATCTTTTTATCATAATTTTCAATCTGTATCGATGAAAATTAATAACTATCAAAGAAAATAAAAAATCACTTTTTCAACTTGAAATTATCCGGTCAAATCCAAACAATCGAAATTTAAGAGGAAAAACTTATTCCCTCCGTCCCTTTTCAGTTTTACACTTTTAATTTTCAGCCGTCAAATTGAATATATTTTAATAAAAATATTCTTTTATTATTTTAGAAAATTAAAAATTATATATACCTTAGTATCTAATTTATTTAATAATTTTCAATAACAGAATATAATACGTACTCCCTCTGTCCCTCCCATTTCTTATCGAATGGGTTGGGCACGGAGGTTAAGAAATATGAATAAAATAGTTGAAAAGAGAAAGAAAAGTGGGTGAAGTGGTGGGACCCACTGATTTTTAATGTACAAAAGAGAGATAGTGGAGTAAAAGTAGTGTGAAAAAGAAAGAAAAGTTGAGAAGTGGTGGTACCTATTGACCATATTTGGTAAGTTTTGAAATGTAAAGAATTGTATGGGACACCCAAAAAGGAAAGTGTAAAGAAATGGAAGGGACGGAGAGAGTATAATTCAATCAAAATTTGATAAATATAATCCTATCCAACACAAAAATAGTCGAAAATAACTAAAAACAACTGAATCATGAATCTGATCGAATTTAGCTATCTCTGACCCTGCTCAGCTTTTTCTGCAGGGCGATGCAGCTCAGTTTTAAACCTTCATCAGCACAATTCTGTGTTGGTCTTCAACGTTTTAGTGACTCGGCATCAGTGTTCTCTCATCACTCTCATTAGGTGCAATTCCTTTTCACCAGTCCTTAGTTATAGTTGACAGATTGCGAAAGCAGAACTGCTTTCTACTTTGTCTACACGAACCATCAACAAAACAACTACACGTACGTCAATTTCCCCACCAACATCTGATAATCAAGTTTCACGTTTATTATTATAAACCAAACACCACAACAAAATTAAACAACAAACATTTTTTGCACAAATTTAATCTCGCAAACCAATCATGCAACCTCCAAGTCTACATTGGCATGTTTCTAGATCTTTAAGGTGTCGCAATTCCACCTCTTGAAATCAAAAAATTGCGAAAAATTAGAACTCTTTAGCCCCCCTAATGGCTCTAAAACACCGAAAACTATTCCCATCTTCGTCACCAAATAATACATTCGATGGTTGTGCTGATATATGTGATCCAACCATTCCCTACCCTGATTTTGATGTTCTTGAACCACTGTTGTCGCCGCCTCCCCCACAGGAGTTTTATTTCACTAGCCACAAGGCCAGCCAGCACGTATCGCCTTACGTGATTATCATAATTACCTTACTTGCTAGCTTGTTTTTGCTGATAGGGTACTACGTGATCTTCGTAAAATATTGTAGGGGATGTAGAAGGTTCAGAAGTACAACGAGACGATCATTGGATGGTAGTGCAGATGGAGGAGTGGAGTTTGTTGATGAGGTTCATGGCCCGATTCTTGATCATCCGATATGGTACATCACTACGGTTGGTCTGCAGGCTTCGGTTATTGATTCGATTAGTATTTTTAAGTACAAAAAATGTGATAATTTGATCGAAGGGACGGATTGTTCTGTTTGCTTGACTGAGTTTCGAGATGATGAGATGTTAAGATTGTTGCCGAAGTGTAACCATGCGTTTCATATACCTTGTATTGATACATGGTTAAGGTCGCACACAACTTGTCCGCTGTGTCGTGCTGGGATTGTGCCTAATAATGATGCCAATTTTTGCGCGGCTTTAGCTCAAAACGATCAGAACTCTAGTATTTCTGGCAGAATTGAAGAATTGAATTCGGAAAATGTAGCAGCTGGTAGTGAAGCAACGCGTTTTAATCAGGTCCGAAATGAGATTATTAGAAACAGGGAAGTTGTTGATGAAGTCGGCTCTGCAAATTCGAGCAATAATGTAAAAAGACTGAAGAGGTCGTTTTCAGTGGATTTAAATTCAATCGGAGATACTCTGGTGATGAGTTCTGATGAGAGATCATCATCTGCTGCAGAAACTCTTGCTGTGAAAATGAAGAGGTCAGTTTCTTGTAGTGGGAAATTTTTCTTGTCAAGGCATTTTCGGAGCCAGAGCGCTGTTCTTCCGTTGTAAATGTTCAAGAAAAATTAACTCCAGTACATTTCAGTATCGGTTCTTAGATTCTCTATTAGAAAGAGTGTAATTGACATAAACTAAAAACTGATTCTGAAATTTTTTTCAGACTGATGTCTCCGTGAGTGCAGAGGAATGTCTAAATTTTTCACATCAATTTCGGACTAATGTGAAAGATCATGTAAACCATCATTTCTGGTTAAATAATTGATGTCTAAAATTTTGATTTTAATTTATAGTGTTTCATTACGGGGCCTTGGGCAATTTTAAAAGAAGTGACTTATTGCTTAAACTAGAGAAGTGGAGAAGAATTGAGAAGTAAATAAGTTAATAAAGTGTTTGGAAAAGAAGCAGAAACTGTTTCTAAATTTCTTAGAAGTTACTTGTTTACACAAACAGGTCAAGAAAAGCAGAAGGTAGAAGCAGGTCCCTATATATTAAAATTAATTAATGTCTACGATCTTAATCTTGATATCACATGACTTTCCTGAGATAATTTTTTTAGAATAACTTTCATAAAATAGTTAATGGCTCGGCACGCATCTCTCGTAAAATATAATCTGAACCTTTTTCTTCTGAATAAAAATTACTATCTAAACTTTCATATAAAAAAAATTCAAAAAAAAAATTATGGAACTAAAAGCGTCTTAAATGTGTGTCGAGTAATATAAAAAAAATCCAAAGAAATGAGAGGGAAAAGGGAGTAACATGAAATAAATAATGAAAATTATATGATTAAAATATATATATATTTAAACTATTTTAATATTCAACTTTTAAATTTAGAAAATAACGAATAGATAATTTGTAATGTTCTGTTAAATATTTATCAATTTAACTTTTTGAATTGATAAATTTCAGAGGTGAAAAGAGTTGAATACGTATATGTAAGATATAGCCGTTGTACAAATTCATGATGTTAATCAAAATTTCCTATATTCTCGTTATAACGATTTCCACCGGCATTAATAAAGATTCCTACGGACATTGATAGAGTATTTCTCAAAACATTAACACCAGCTGTGCTTTATTTGTCCGCATAGAAATTATTGTGGCCTTCAATAAAAATAAAAAATGACAAAATATTAATTTCAATTCCTGGTCTCACCTCAAAATAATCCAAAATCATCCTCGGCTATAAATGATAATTAGGCCTACACTTTATAATAAAAGATTACTAGGTCCTAGTTCCATCGGTTAATGGTTTGTCCTCGGCTCCTTTTTTAACTTGATCTCTAAGAGTATCTCCAATGAGAGGTGTCAAGAGGGATGCCAATGGTATGTGGTATGACATGGACCGACACTCTCGTTGGCATCCTCATTGGAGATGTTGGAATGCTATTGGGGTGCCAAGTGAGTTGGCTTTGAGGTGCCAAAAGTTGGCAACTCATAAAGTAGGGTGTCAACTTCATTTGTGGTCCCAATAATACATAAAATATAGATTTGTAGTCCCAATAATACATAAAATATTATTTTTCCATTAATAAAGTTGGCATCTTGGAGTGCTAATCATTATGGTGTATTTTGAAAGAAAAATGCTAAAAATGATTTGAAAGAGTGTGAATATAAAAAATAATATTTTGAGTTATGTGTCAAAATTGACACCCCTTGAAGAGTGCCACATCATCTTTGAAACTTTCCGAGCTCTTCAGGAACATTGCCATCAGAACCCGACTTTTTGTAATCCTCTCGGCCACAAGGATTTTCTGTCCAGCACTCATGTTCAACTTTGAAATAACTTCACCAACTTTCTCTTCCCCAGAGCTTTGCAATTCATTCTCCGCCGACATAAACGCTCGGAACTCTTGAATGGCTATTTCAAGATTCTTGCTCGAATCTTGAATAGCCATTTAATGAGATTTTTTTATCTCCTCATTTTGCGACTTTCTTTCCTTTTCTAATTCTTTATTTCGACAATAAAGAATTAAGCCACCCGTTCCGAGAACTGGCCCGACCACCTAATCAACTTTTCATAAAATTCCCAGCTCATGGCCACGTAGTCGGCGACCACATAGCTGGTATTTTTAACTTTATGCAACAAAGGAAGTAGGGTGGGAGTAGAAGTGGGTGGTTGTTTTGGTACGGTGTGAAACATGGCATGAATTTTTGAACCTTTTCGAGCTCTGCATAAACATTACCATCAAATCCCGGCTTTTGGTTATCCTCTCGGCCACAAGAATTTTCTCTCCAGCACTCAAGTTCAGCTTTAAAATAGTTTCACCAACTTTCTATTCACGCTCAAAACTTTGCATTTCGTTCTCCGCCGATATAAATGCTCTGAACTCATGAATGACCATCTCAAGATTCTTGCTCGAATCTTGAATAGCCATCACATTTGCTCTTTTGATCTTTTCGTTTTGTGACTTTCGTTGCTTTTATAACTCTTTATTTCTTAAATAAAGAATTACGCATGCCGTTACCAGAACGAGTCCGACTATTTTCATCAATTTTTCATAGTATAGTAGAATATTATATTTGAGAAAAAACATAACACTACTAGTATTATAGATAATATTGTGAAACGGTAAAAAAAATGTTGGGCAACGGTAGGTAAATAAATGTGGTGATTAACAATCATTGATTCCAATTAAATCACATCAATGTTCATTCAACGAACTTAAAATATTAATTAATGTTAAAATATTAAAATATTAAAAAAAAAATCATTCAGTAATGGTAAAAGATCAATAAAAGTATGATGTATCAGTGCACAGACAGGCTTTTTCTTAGTTAACTTCTCCAAATACAAAATATCGAATGAATCAAGCTACTTGCTCTAGGTTTCAGCCGAAATAGTAAAAATATCAAACACTTCAAAAATTTCATTCACTAATACATTCTAATATACTAACCAACTAAAAAATCTAAAAATTAAGACAACCATTGATATCTCAACAAAAAAAAACATGAGAATTTGGAAAACAAACACAAAACTAATTAATTAACTCAGTAAAAACCCCAAGTCGACAAGTATATGAAAACCTACAATTACCAAAACTCAACACTGTTATCAGATGAATCAAGCTACTAGCTCCAAGTTTCAGCCAGAATATTAAAAATATCAAACATCCAACAATAAGCAAAAGCAAACATTCTCTGATTACTCCTTGGGTAGGTCATTGCTACAGACACCAACGTCCCTTTGCAATCTTCTTGACAAAAACTGGACCCCACCAATCTCACACCACACGCTTTCAAACTAACATAATAAGTAATAACACACATATTAGACATTAATCAGCTTTCAAAAAAATATATTACATTTTCTAAAACAAATTGATAAAAAAAAACTATACACACCTTTACCATCAATGATAGCTTTCACTACATCATCTTTGAAACTTTCCGAGCTCTTCAGGAACATTGTCATCAGAACCCGACTTTTTGTAATCCTCTCGGCCACAAGGATTTTCTGTCCAGCACTCACATTCAACTTTGAAATAACTTCACCAACTTTTTCTTCCCCAAAGCTTTGCAATTCATTCTCCGCCGACATAAACGCTCATAACTCTTGAATAGCTATTTCAAGATTCTTGCTCGAATCTTGAATAACCATTTCATGGGATTTTTTTATCTCCTCATTTTGCGACTTTCTTTCCTTTTCTAATTCTTTATTTCGGCAATAAAAAATTCCTAGCTCATGGCCATGTAGTCGGCGACCATAGAGCTGGTATTTTTAACTTTATGCAACAAAGGAGGTAGGGCGGGAGTGGAAGTATGTGGTTGTTTTGGTGCGGTGTGAAACAAGGCATGAATTTTTGAACCTTTTCGAGCTATGCATAAACATTACCATCAAAACCCAGCTTTTGGTTATCCTCTCGGCCACAAGAATTTTCTCTCCAACACTCAAATTCAGCTTTAAAATAGTTTCACCAACTTTCTATTCACGCTCAAAACTTTGCATTTCGTTCTCCGCCGATATAAATGCTTTGAACTCATGAATGGCTATCTCAAGATTCTTGCTCGAATCTTGAATAGCCATCTCATTCGCTCTCTTGATCTTTTCGTTTTGTAACTTTCGTTGCTCTTCTAACTCTTTATTTCTTGAATAAAGAATTATGCATGCCGTTAACACAACGGGTCCGACATTTTCATCAATTTTTCATAGTATAGTAGAATATTAGATTTGAGAAAAAACATAACAATACTAGTATTATAAATAATATTGTGCAACGGTAAAAAAATGTTAGGCAACGGTAAAAAAATATTGTGATTAACAATCATTGATTCCAATTAAATCACATCAGTGTTCATTCAACGAATTTAAAATCCAACATTACACCAATTAGGAAAGAGGTTTGTGACTTAAAAATAGTGGAGATCAATCACAAACTTAGCAATAAAGTTTAATTGGGGAATGCCTTATAAATAAATTAAAAAAAATGAGAGTTGAAGAAACCATGCAGAACCAAACTTAGTTAGCAATAGAGTTTAATTGGAGAATGCTTTATGAATAAATTAAAAAATAAGAGTTCAAGAACTGACCACGCCGGTTCCGATTTCTAAATTTCTTAATATCTAGTTCAAGATTCGTGGGTGAATCTTGAACTGCCATTCCCATTTCTAAATTTCTTAATAGCTAGTTCAAGATTCGGTAGAAGACCCCGACAGTTACGAACCAAAATAAAAAAGAGTGGAGAGGCTAGAGAGAAAAATAGGGTTTTGATTTAGATTAATTTTATTTGGTATTAAAATATCAGTTTAAATCATCGTGATTTATTGATTACACTATTTATACTTCATCGAACACAAGTCTCTAAATTGAACATGTGATTGATAAACTCCACAAATTTAATCGAAACTTAGGATTAGTTACATATTTATTTATTTATTGAAGAAATTACATATGTATTGTATCACAATATTCTCATGTATAGTAAGTAATCACGGCAAGAGAATTGCACTTTCAGGCCCTGTCCACTCTCATTGATATATTACGAACAGGAAATGCCGTGACAAAATTTTATATATAATTATTTGATTTTTAATAAAATATACGGTACCTAGATATTCTCGATGCTATATATCATTGAAAATATACCGAAAGTTTGAAATTTCATTTTTTTTTTCAAACTAAATTAGGTAAAAAAAATTGTTATTAAAAAAATCGGACTAAAATTTCATTTTTTCTTTCAGACTAATTAGCCGCCGTTAATACCATAAAAAATGCTGATCGTATCTACTCATTGAAAACACAAAATAATAATTAATTGAACATTAATTAAACGTGATGCATGTGCCCGTTCGTCTCAATCCTTATTTTTAGTCGAAAAATTGTCATTTTCTAGAAAAAAATTCATGTGAACAGCCTATTATCGCTCTTTCACTAACCACGTATCTTGATTCCAGACCATTTTACGCAGATTGATAAATTTGCACATATCCATTACAATACTAAATCAGACAAGGCAGAACTTGTTTCTGTTAGGCCGACTCGTCCGACCATTAACAAAATTATATATATGACGTGACTTTATTTATGCATACTCATGAAATGAGGCTTGGCAGTCGTAATATAGTTTTAAATATATGCGGTTTGTCCGGTTACACTTATCTAAACTTGTTTCATGTAAAATTGGCACTGAAAAACGTCGGAATTGTTATACTTCATTTCAGAATAATATATCTTTATCCATCGTACTTATGATATGCCTACCGAAAATTTCTGCAATATTACAGCATATATACATTTCGCCATCTACTAGTACCGGAAAACTGAACTAAATGAAAAAGAAATAGAAGCTTGAGTTATTATTAAACTTCGGCTTCTTCGATTTTTGCCAGCAGCTGGTTTACAGCATCAGCGATCTCATTTACTGTATTCATCTGGCAACCCTCTTCAATCTGTGCAAAATTATACTTTAATCTTGTTAATATATCAAACAAAACAGCAAAAAAAAACAAAAAACAAAAAAAACTTCGCTGTAAATTGACACAATTCGATAGAATTATTATTTACCTTGAGGCTTAAGGTGTAGAGAACCATTTGCTCAACCGTTGTGACATTAACATGCAGAATCGTGAGCCACATACTCTGGAGACCTGCAACAATTTTCACGAGCTGTTTCGGACGTTTCTTCGTTAGCATCTTGAGGTTGGCATGCTTTCCATCACCGTGACTTCTATCTCCCCGTAAGCCACCACCGCGGAGCCTCCCTCTGGCTCTGCCCCTGCTGGATCATTGTCAGACGAAGCCCTCGACTCATTTGATCTGCATGTCGGGTACTGCGGGAATGCAAAGAAATCCGCGAACAATCGAGGAGAACCTGCAGTGCAACAACTCTTCGAATCATCTGCCACAGCTGTTTTATGCTGTGCTTCAAGGGTTTGAAGCTGGTGCTCTAGTTGCTTCACATAGTTTATAGCTCCTCCAATTATTGATGCCTGGTCATTCTGCAGCACGTAGAATTTTGAGTGAATTATTTGGCAAAAATGCAGACTATTCATTCAGTACCTGATGTGACCAAACGTCTAAACTAAAAGGACGTTCGCTATCATGTCTGTTAGTAAATATTTGATGAATCGAAAGAAAGGTAGCTCAACAGGGGACAACTCTCATTAGTATAATACGAACAGGATCTGCCACTGATGATGGAGATATTTAATTGGAGAAAGAGAGAAATCTGAGAAGAGACTTACCAGCATTGCTGCCATGTTTAGAGAAAGGATTCTGGGAAGAGAGAAGGAGATGATGTTTAAAAGAGATGAAATATGATTACACTGAGAGATAGACTAGTATGTAGAAAACTGTTACACGAAAATATCCGTACTACGATCTTCCCCTTGTTTCTATAGCAAGAAATGTAGTAGTGGGAATGGACCACTCATGAGTCTGCAGAGTGACAGTAGAGAAACAATAGTTCAAAAATGGATATGTAAAGTCGTTGGTACAAAAATATTTTGCTTACTATTTTTATGTCCCCATTTTTAGCGTTTGAATTTTGTGTGATCAAAACTTCGACTTTGATTGATATTCTGATTAATTCTGAATCATATATTTGTAAGAACCGGTTTGTCCAGTCTTATTTATCTAAATAAGTTTTTAAGTTTGTCAAAAAAAAAATAAGTTTTTAAGAAAAATAATAAGTTATTTAAGAAAAAGTAGGTGTATATATACTTTTAAGAAATGAAGTGATTCTTTGTACTATTTTTAAGCCAGAAACCGGCTTTTAAGCCGTTGCCAAACACGCCCTTTATACTATTTTATATATATTTTTTAATCTCCGCGCGCAATCCAAATGTTAATAATTCGTTGAGACGGAGGAGGGAGTATGACACTATTATTAAAAATAATAATTAATTACTTGAGTTTTATTATAAAAAAATTGTGGTAATTTTTGTGTAGAATTCTTTTAAACTATTAATTAAATCTTTGTATCAAATCTTTTAATTGTTGCAGAATTTAATCAAATGTGCATCTATAAGTAAGTAAGGTGGATGAAAAACAATATAAATAAGAGTTTTATTGTTCAAATAATTTAACAGTACTATAATTTTTAATTTTAAAAAATATTTAATACTAAAATACAAATCCTGATCTATGATTAATAGAAGTACTTATTACGTGAGAAAGCAACATGAAAATAAAATAAAATCAAACTAACTTATAAGATAAGAAAAGTACGAGAAATAATAATCACAATAACAAATTACTGATTAAAAGCAACAAATTAGTGATTGAAAACATATCAGATTCTTAGGACGCAGTGAAGCATTCAAGCATCCCATAAGCCATAACTCATAAGGGTATGACCCGCCCCTCAAAGGATAATGGAGGTTATTATAGTTACTTGCAGGTTGTTTATATCGAAGGTTTTCAGGAGTGAAAAATATAATTCTAAATATGAGATTAATATATTTAAAAATGTGTCAGAAAACTAAATATCATTTGCTTCTTTGTTTTGAAATGTAGGTCGTTTGATATTTTTCCCCGCATTTTGAAGTTCTTTGATAGTATAGTTTAAAAAAAAAAATTAAAAAAATTTAATAAAAATATATGATTAATATTAGGGGTTTTCACATAAATATCTAAGTCTAAAATTATTTTTGCAAAAATACAACATCTTTTTTAAATATTTTGCTAAAATATCAAAATTTTGAAAATATCTGCAAAAATACTGTATGCAACCCGTTGCAACCACATGCTACCATACTTGCAACCCCGGTGGGTCCAATTAATTGAAATTGCATCTGATTGCAGACCGTATTTTTGCAAATATTTTCTAAAAAGTCAGTACTTACACAACTTTTTCAAAAGATAGTAAAATCGCAAAAAAACTTAGAACAAGTGGTATTTTTGATAAATTTCCTTAACATTATAATTTTAAAAAAAAAGTTTTAAAATTTTTAACTATATGAACAAAAGGCTTAAAAATGTGTGGAAAAAAATCGAACGACTTAAATTTCAATACGAAAGGAGTATATAAAAACAGAAAGAAAAATTACATATTATTTTTGAAACATAACCGACTAATATAGTTAACATCACCGAAAAATTATATTTTACTGATTTAACAAATTTTACGCTTAGAATTGACCAACCAATTTTAACCAAAACAACCACCGATATCATAAAGAGGGGTCATAAACTATCAAATAACCCAATCGAAGATACTCTAATATTCTAGTATCTCATGCCCAGATAGATGTTGTTCCGACTTAAATAGTGCAAGGGCTCATCATAATTTAAGCCGAATAATTATTGATCTACGTAATCATTCATCAGGCTCTCAAAATTTAATCCAAAGTCGAAACATATTTCAACGTGAATCGTGAAAACAAATTTTAGTATGATAAGTTATAATGAAATTAAGAATAACCATTTGCTTGAATGTAATCTCTTCTAGCCTCTGATCGCCACAAAATTTCTTGTACAACACAGTATTAAGCTTTGCACTTTTACATTCTTACTAGTTTTATACGTCGGTTTTTCTATGGTGTGCCTATGGGCACATGCTAAGCACGAAAAATTTTGTGCTTGGCTCCTATCTCATGATAATGGTGGACCTCCTGCAAATACACCAACCACACCAATCAAAATCTCTCAAATACAAAAATTTACGCGCTTAGCATGTGCCCATGAACACACACTAGCCAAACCGTTTATACATTGCAAATTTGCCAGCACTAGCAGAAACAGACCATGTTATTGTTACCAGCAGAACGTGTCTGTTTGGCTTAGTCGAAAAATTGTCACTTTCTGGGAAAATCTTATTGTGAACAGGCCATTATCGCACTTTCACAATGCACATATCTTGATTCCAGACGACTCTACAAGGATCGATAAATTATACACACATCGATAAATTATACACACATCCATTACAATACTAAATTAGACAAGGCAGAACTTGTTTCTATTAGGCCGACCCAGCCACCCATTAACAAAAATAGACGGATGATGTGACTTTATTTATGCATATTCATGAAATGTAATTTCGGCTTGATTAGTCGTAATTTATTATAAAATATATTCGATTTGTCCGGTTATATCAAGAATCGTCCGTCTAAAATATTAAGATATTATAAAAATATCACAAATCAATCATATATTATATTTCAACACTCCACTACATTTAAAATCTCATTTTTGAGATTCTTGGGTCGAAGAGTGGATTACGGGCGTCCATCTTTGAAGCAGTTAAGAATTTTGATACGTATGTTGAATCGATCCATCTAAAACCTTAACAATTCTGATACAATGTTGAAAATCAGTTTATTTAAAACTTTAACTTATTAGAAGAAGGCCCCAAATGAATTATATTTCAAAGGACTTGTGTCAATTTCAGCAGACTAAAGTTTTATTTCAATAGACTTCATCGAACTTGTTTCATTTAAAATTTGCACCGAAAAACGTCGGAATTATTATACGTCAAATTTTTAGGATAATATACCTTCATTCATAGTACTTCTGGTATTCCTATCGAAAATTTCTGCATTATTACAGCATATATAAAATTATACATTTCGCCAGCTACTAGTACGCGAAAACTGAACTAAATGAAAAAAAATAGAAGCTTGATGTAATGGACTTCAGGAAAAAGAAGATCCCGCCAAATTATTAAATTTCGGCTTCTTCGATTTTTGCCAGCAGCTGGTTTACAGCATCAGCAATCTCAGTTACCGTATTCATCTGGCAACCCTCTTCAATCTGTCAAAAAATTATACTTTAATCTTGTTAATATATCAAACAAACAAAAAAAAAAAACTTCGCTTTAAATTGATAAAATTCGATAGAATTATTATTTACCTTGAGGCTTAGGGTGTAGAGAACCATTTGCTCAACGGTTGTGACATTAACATGCAGAATCGTGAGCCACATACTCTGGAGACCTGCAACAATTTTCACGAGCTGTTTCGGACGTTTCTTCGTTAGCATCTTGAGGTTCGCATGGCTTTCCATCACCGTGACTTCTATCTCCCCGTAAGCCACCACCGCGGGGCCTCCCTCTGGCTCTGCCACTGCCGGATCATTGTCAGACGAAGCCCTCGGCTCATCTGAACTGCATGTTGGGTACTGCGGGAATGCAAAGAAATCCGCGAACAATCGAGGAGAACCTGCAGTGCAACAACTCTTCGAATCATCTGCCACAGTTGTTTTATGCTGTGCTTCAAGGGTTTGAAGCTGGTGCTCTAGTTGCTTCACATAGTTTATGGCTCCTCCAATTATTGATGCCTGGTCATTCTGCAGCACGTAGAATTCGGAGTGAATTATTTGGCAAAAATGCAGACTATTCATTCAGTACTTGATGTGACCGAATGTCTAAACTAAAAGGACGTTCGCTATCAATGTCGGTTAGTAAATATTTGATGAATCAAAAGAAAGGTAGCTCAACAGGGGACAACTCTCATTAGTATAATACGAACAGGCAATGCCGTGACAAAATTTTGTAAATATTCATTCGATTTTTAGCAGAATATATAGTACCTAGCTAATATTCTCGAGGCTAGCTATTCTATATACTATGAAAAAGAATATTTGTGCTAAAACATTTAAGCAAAACAATACACCATAAATCTGACCATTAAACGGGGACGATTATAGCTTGTTGTGACAAGATTAGAACAAATTCTACATTTGAGAAATAGAATCATCACCGTTAAATAGGGACTCAGGTTATCATGACGAGATATAGGCAAATTCTACATTTAAGAATTACGAAGATTTTAACTGAAATATATCGAAACCGGATCTTATTTGTAGACTAAAGATTATATATTCCCTTGCTCCACCATAAAGGTTAAGCACATAACCATATGAAAAGTGCATAATTTCAAAGTTTTGTACTACTAAGTAAGCTAGGAGAAAAGTAGAGTGAATTTCCCATTAACTTCTTTATAGCCTTAATTAGACGAAAGCAAAGAACAGCTAGCTCAACAAGCAAACATATCCGGATCTTATCTCCTTCCGCTTATCGGAGGTCGAGGGTTTCAATATCGTTCAGATGCGTGAGCGTGTTTAATTATAAAAAAACACGTAAATAAAGTAGGAAAAAGATTGTTTACCCTTTGGACGAAAGACGTAGGCATCAAAGACCTGATAACCGCAAGGTACTCATTCATCTGCTTGCGGCGATTTCGCTCCACCGCGATATGCGTCATTCTCTGGCTCTCCATGTCCTCCTTGTTCTTACAAATCTTCGCTCTCCGCCTTCTCTTCCGGTCAGTAGTACTAGTCACGGGCGGTTCGGCTCGGCCCGAGCTATTAGCCCCGTCGGGCGACAAATTATTGCGACTCCGCAACTGATCATTGTTGAAATCGTCAATCAATAGTGCCGAGGAAACACAAGATCGCTGTAAATTAATCTCGTACTGGAGATTAGTTGCCACATTTTTGTTCGAGATGAGCGAAAAATCATTGTTTTGTTCGAGTTGCGGTAGAATATAGTCACAGCCCCAGAAGTCCCTGGCAGTGTAACAAAATGAATCTTGCGGGTAGAGCACATTTTCTAGTGCCATTGAAAAGCTGAGTGTTTTTTACTTGAAAAAGTGTAAAGAGCTTTCTGGAGAATAAACAAGAATTACATTACATATTATAATGAAAAGGGGAGAGAGATAGATGGAAGATGAAAGGCAGGAGAATTGTTTAAGCCCGAGCAACCAAAAGATTGTTTTTATACTAATGACTCCATCCTCGAGCTATTTATCGGAGATCGAGAGTTCGAATATTTCGTATTATTGAGAGATATTCACGAATTCTTACTCTTATTATAATAGAGAGGCCGACCTCGAGAGAAGCCCTCAAACAAAAATCGCAAGCGGAGCTACAGAAAACGTACACGTGACAAACCGAGTGAGACCAGTCATCATGCTCTTTATGCAAATGCATTGCATTTCAGTACTTCACATCACTTCTTAGTTTTTTACCTTTTACAATCAAGTGTAATTTCATTTTTCACTTTTCAGTTCTTCAACTTGGACTCGATAAATAAGTATATGAAGGTACGGTAATACGAGGTATAATGTCGCATTTAGCTATTTATTTAAATTTGTCATTTGATTACACGAGACAACACAATATTTAATGTTAAATTTATGCTCGTTATAATTTCACAATTGCATATCCATAAATCGCAACTCGTTTTAGATTGCACCTCTTGCGGGGGGATGTAACTGGACCGTGAAAACAAAGATTTTAGTGTATGTAAGAAGCTGAATCTTAGCTGTTGTTATCAATCTCAGAAAACATTTACAAGTTTGCATGTGTGAAGAGGATGTTAAAGAACTTGAAATGGAGCCTTTTGATTTTAACATGATAGCCTTTTGATTCACCAAGAAGGTAAAAAGCTGGGGGTAGGGCCGGAAAGAAAGGTACTTCTCTCAGTTCCCTGGCTTGTTTATTTCGAGAAAAGACTTGATACGTATATAAATTTAACAATTAGTTTCAAAAAAATTTCTTTCAAGACAAAAATTTAAAATAAGTTATAGAATTTAAGTCATATACAATTTAAAATTTTTGCTAAATAATATAAAAAAATTATAAAAAAAAAGTGAAATCGGTGTTCAATAAAATTAGGTGGTGTTTGTTTCCAAGAATCAAATTTGGCTTCTGACCTCTGTTTTTCTTGAGCCGTTTGAGTAAAGAAGTAGAAGCACTTTTAAGAAGCTGGGAATGCTAGCTTCTCTCTCACAGTTCTGCTTCTTTTCCAAACAATTTATTAACTTATTAACTTCAGTTCTACTTCACTTACTATAAGCAAGAAGTCACTTCTTTTGAGCTAATCTTGGCCCCTTAGTGTCAGAGACATTGAGTCGAGGGCACTCTACACTAATTCACGAAAGTTAGTCACAATTATTGACAAAAAGACAATGAAACGCTAGTAGTGTACAGTGATGTGAGTCAGATTTGAATCTCGTGAGTGAGTCAGTCCTAGCTGCCTTCCAAAATGAAAAAAATATACTAGTCGGATCCCATCCCCTGGCACAGAAGAAGAGGTGAGTGAAAGATGCCCCCAAAAGTTGATTGCAGAGCCCCCTCAGGTTTTTGTGTCTTGCGGTCACGTCTGCTCAAAACCTCTGTCTCTGCGATCTGTGCCTCAATGTAAACGCAATCGAACCGTGGTAAATGAAGAAATGCAAGTTCAATGTTACGACTGTATTTGTGTTGTGGTACAACAAATAGATGTAATTGGAACCTTCTTCTAACATTTTAAGATTTTAGATGGACGAGAGAGAATGTTGAAGTATAGCATAAGATTCAACTAGGTCTTACCTCAGCAGGTGTGGTTTAGACAAACAAAATATTGTTCTAAAGAAATATAATACTAGTAAAAACTATGGTAATAAATTCAACTTCAATACCAATCAAACACAAGATCGTTCAGATTCTCGCCGACTTAAATTGAAAAAAAAAATTGCGAAGAGAATGTAAACAATATTAAAAAAAAGGAGTGTGAGGCGTTAATGGAAAAGGAATTGATGTCTTTTAGAGTATTTTTTGAGCGAAACAACCGTCAATTCACATTCTCTAATCAGATGAATGTTTATTTTATTTAGAACAACACGACCCGAAAAGAAGGCTATTGACATAAAATATCTTGTCGTCACTTATCATTCCCACCTTATTTAACAGTAAATGAATATTCTGGTTACAAATAATAATTTCCGATATCATATCAATTTGTTGTAATTAAAAAGCTATTTATTATCTATAAGTAAAATGTTGTTTTTAATTTATTAGTTGGATGAAATTCTTAATAATTCATAACATTTTTATATCTAAAATTTAATAATATAATAATAAATAGTATAAAATATTTTTTTAATTGATTATATATATATATATATATATATATATATATTGAAATATAAATTTCAAAAATTAAACCAGTCAATAAATGAGTCGAAGGTTTTAAATCTTAAATTCAAATACACGTTTATTATATAAAATGTACAAATAAGCTGATTCTAAAATATAATTTAAAAATCGAGAAAAAAAGAGTTTAATCAAACAAATCATATATCATTGTCTCAAATTACTTGTTAAGAAGTTTTTTTTTAAAAAAAGTAACGCACCTTCAATTTTGCTATAGTTTTAATTTAATATGTTCCAAAAGTAGTTACATCTTTCTTTCTTTTTTTTGATAAACCAGAATTTATATATATGTTTCAGAAATTAATTTAATCTTAATTAAAGGAATCAATTAACATTAATTTGTTTAATATATTGGAAGGAACTATGACAATCTAAATGCAGTTGATATGAACGATACAAAACAACGGATAATATTAGACATCTATATACTATATATGATTATATATGATGTCATAATCTAACATTTATGTAATTCTTATTAGTTTAAGCGTCATCAAAAAATATTTTATATTAATTAATCAAGATATTAAATAAAAATATGCATATTTTAATTATCATTAATCATATATTGATTTAGTTGATTTAATTCTAAACAGTATAGGAGTAGCCTGCATCACACTTGTTTAAGCTGGTACATTCAAAAAGTAAATATAAATAATTATATGCGAATTAGTGGTATTATTGGATTAATCGTATTATTATTGCAAGACTCGTTTATATTTGTATAAAGGAGTCTTGGTCTAAAACTCAAGTTTAGAGAATCCGGATAATTTTCAACCTTATTCTTAAATATTTTTTATTTTGTATATTACAAATAGATATATATGTAAAATATTACTACTCCTTCCGTCCCAACAGGATGTTTACGTTCACTGTTTGCACGCATTTTGAGACTCTCATAAAGTATAGTTTAATAACTTATTTTTAATTTATTTTTCTTCTGTATAAAAGTTTAAACGTCTAACTTTTTTTCAAGATTTTTTTAAAATAAAAAATATTATGGAACTATACTTTATAGTAGCCTAAAAATACGTGTCGAAAAGTAGCATAAAGAAATAAATAAAATTACCCGGACTGTATATAGGTGTCATTCTATTTCCATGGATTCATAAATTCTTTCATTATTAAAATAAAATGAAACGTGAATGGCTTTACTTTGCGTCGAGGTAAATCAACCTTCTTATTCCATGCAGCTGTAAACACTTCATTTATAATATAAAATTAACTGGAGCATTGAACATTAATCTATTCGGTCATCATCTAAACGTACCTAGGTTCGTATCGTACTTATATATTTTAATTAATTAATTAACCATGTGAGGAAACCTAGATAGATTGATAGTCAGGCACCTATTGTGTCCTTTGCAGTTTATATTCAGGCAACTAATCCAGATTTTAGTGTACTTAATTATAGATTAGCATGTGTTAAACCGGAAAACGCGCTTTAAATCACCTAATGTAACCTACACATGTGGGTGGCCAGCGGCTATGATACCGATGGAATATTATTAATTTAAATTATTATAATTTATAACAAGAGGTCAAATCAAATTATTAATCCAATCTACCCTGGAGGCTTTGTAGCATAACTGGATTCTTCTATTTGTTCAAGACGCCTTCAAAATATGTGAATTGGAATTTTTTGAGACAGCTTCTTGGTACGAGAATAAAGTATATTTTTGTGATTAATTTTTATATAATTAGTACTCCCTCCGTCCCAATGAATTATATACATTGGGATCGGACACGGAGACCAAGAAAAAAATGTAGGAAATGAGTAAAGTTAGATGGAAAGTGGGTAAAGTGGTGGGTACCACATATTTTTTAATAATCGATTTGAGATAGTGGAGTAAAGTAGTGGGTGTAATAGTGTTTTTATTATTATATAATGGAGATAGTGGGAGAATATAGTGGGTGTAGTAGTGTTTTATATTATACAAAATTGTTATTTTGAGAATGTATAGAAATGATAGGACATCCAAAAAAAGAAACTGTATAGAATTGATTGGGATGCAGGGAGGATTTTTTTTTTTTGACAACGGAGGGAGTATTTAATATCATTCTAATCAACCCTGCTCGGAACGCTCAACTGCTTTTTCATCAAAGAATTCTTCCAATAAGCCCGAGCCCGGTCTTTTCATGAAAGCATTTTTGAGAATATATTTTCTTTTTGAAGTGATATAAAATAGAAAACAATTTCTACAAGTTAATAATTTCTCTCTTTCTCATCGTACTAGTCACTTTGATTTCTTATACATATTTTACGACAATGAAATTACTTTTATAGTTCATTTTTGAATTTTTCTATTTGTTAAAATTTACGGTGTTATATAGAAAGTCAAAATAATTTGGGACGTATATAACAAACTAAAAGGGAAAACGAGAGTCCAACTAGTTAAGCCCAAATAAAAACTGGAACACGGTCAGCTAAATTACCCCCAATAACCTGTATATCTGTCCACTAAGCTCTAGCCCAAAAGACCGGAACCAGGCCGCCACTAGCAAATTCAAACTGGACCTTTCCTAAACTTGCATTAGCAAATCAGTTGGATCCTAAAGTATACTCCCTCCGCACCAGTCATTTCTGTACAGTTTCCTCCTTGGATGTTCCATCATTTCTATACATTCCTAAAATAGCAACTTTTAATAATTTAAAATACTATTACACCAACTACTTTCTTTTACTATATCTTTATTTTATAATAATATAAACACTATTACATCCACTATTTTCCTCCACTATCACAAATCTTTAATTAAATATAAGTGGGCCCCGCTATTTTACCCACTTTTCATCTAATTTTACTCATTTTATACATTTTTTCTTGGTCTCCGTGTCCACACCAAATGTATAGAACCTATTGGGACGGAGGGAGTATATATTTAAACATCAACGAAAAAAGTAGTATTACATATTTAGGGGGCGTTTGGATTAAGGTTGGGAATGGGAATCGGGAATGGGAATGAATGATATGGGAATGGGGTTAACGGGAATGGGAATGGTATGGTAACCCAAAGGGTGGGAAGGGTATGATTTAACCACCTAAAAGGATTGGAGTTCCCATTCCATAGCAACAAATAACTAATCCAAACACTTTTTATGGGATTAAGGTTCTGATTCCCTTTAACCGGACTCATTAACCATGAACCAAACACCCCGATAGTATATAAGTAATTTTTTTGACAAATATATATAAATTTAAATTTATTTCACCGAATACATAACCCTTAATTGCTTCTATTTGTTTTTCCATGTTTACAACAACGTTATATGTGCAACCCAAAACAACCATATTTGATATGGTTTGGCGCAAACACTTTGAGTACAGGTCAGTCAGGGGTGGCAATTTCGGGTAACGGGTCGTGTTCGTGTTAGCAATCGGGTCGATTTCGGGTCAAGCTAAAATCACTTAAAATTGAATAAAACTGAAAATTGAAGTTACTAGAAATGAAATTCTGATTTCGGGTCATTTCGGGTCCATTTCGGGTCGATCGGGTGATTTTCGGGTCACTTTCGGGTTTCTGTCTCAGTAAATCGGGTTTCGGGTTGGGTCGGGTTCGTGTCGGGTTTCGGGTCGTGTCTGAGATTGCCACCCCTAGGTCAGTGTGGGAATTTGCAAGCTTTTTTTTTCCTCCATGCTGACCTTTTATGTCAGTAAACAGGATTTCAGTATTCGTCACTAAACTGAGATCTCCTTTGAGCAAGTATATGTAGCGGCAAACTCAACTTAACCAAAATCTGGTATACTTGAGCAGGGATTTTAGTGCTTGGTGTGAAGTTTTCGAAAGAAAATTAGGCTTTAGATAAGGCTTCCTGGAGTAGTACGGATGAGCTCAACGAGTTATATGATACCGTGGTACTTGAGCTTGAGATCAAACATGTCATTTAAGAACCATAAGATCGAGGAGTGTTAAACAGCAATACAAAATGTGAGAGCAAGTGATCAGAGATCTTTATCAGGATTCTCTTCACTTAAATTATGCACTTCACTTAAATTAAGCTAATCGAATATTAAACGAACTCTGATTATATAATAAGCATTAATCGAATACCAGAACTGAAGACTTCCCATGTGCAGTATATGCATGCATCAGCTCCAAACTCAGAAGTGTTCTTCTCAGTCAATTCTTCATTTATATGCACACATGACTTAATTCTTATCCACATACAATGGACCAACTTTCGCAACAGCCCTTTCTGTCTTTCTGTCTCTCTTGTGTTTCTGTTACTATACAAATAGATTTATATTAAGCTAACGTGGCAATAATTATATATGGTTTACTCATCTAGTTGCCTGTATTATCTGCGCACAAGCACTCAGACAAAAAGGAAAACTGATTGAGGTACTGGGTGTATATAAACCCTTATTCTCATCATTTATGAATCTATGGAGTGACCGATATTAGAATATAATATGATCCTGATAAGCCCTCCTCCCAACACCTTAAGGTTTTGGGAGAATTGGTCATTTAACATGGTATTAGAGCTCAGACTCACGGAGACACCTTGAGATTCTGGGAGAATTGTTCACTTACAACGGAATCATACAAGTGCTAGCATGCACTTCATTTCCGACTGAACATCAAGAATCAATAAATATACAGCCGAAGCACTTTTCAACTTGTTACATTGACAAAATTCTGGTTCCGCCACTGAATAGAGAAAAGAAAAGGCACACACAGATCGGGTGACGGAGATGTGGGGAGCAAGAAGAGCAAGGTGGAAGACACTCAAGGAACATTAAAGAGCTGTGATGTTGGAGAGCCCACATGTTTCAACCAAACTATATGTGTTTTCTGATCTACTCATCCTCGCATATAAATAGACAGATGAGAAAACCGAGATTACCAAACATCGTCAAAACATCAATATTCCCTCCCAGCTTGCGGATGTGTGCTTATAAATATACACATAACATATTTGCAACACATTAGCAAGTATACCAGCCTTTCCCCAACATCCACAGTGAGCCACCCCACTGTCTCCCCCCTCCCTTCCATTCACTTCTGTTCTTCAATTATTTTGTATCTGTCACTAGTACATTTTCACATGACACTGTAATCTATAATCCCGCACTTCTTTCTGGCATGTACGGTGTGCATCTAACACCAAACCAAGTAGACCTCGGTGTATATAACCAGTGTTGTAAAAATCGGGAATGACATATTAAAGTCCAATTTAGCCCGGACTGGAACTCAGGAGTCAGGACATTCTTGGCACATAAATGTGTAATGAATGAAAAATGCACATGTATACACAGATAAATTAGTACTCATAGCACATATATTCAGAATCATGAATGCGTTGCATGCAAAGGGAAGCAGCAGCAAAAAATGATGAATAGAAATAAATGTAACCGAAAATTAAAAAAGGAGACATAAATATGTGCCATTTGTCTATTGCACATAGTGTACTATGTACATCACTGCAAAGTCTGCAATGCATGTATTACTATATCATAAAAGAAAATAATTTATAGAGCCAAATTATCAATGTAAAAGTCAAAGTGAATATATAATTTATGAGGGTGAAATCAGTAAATTTTCCGATTAATTGTAAACAATTAAATAACTAGGTAAAACATAGGTCTTGCTGGGAGATCGAAACCATGACCTCGGACAACAAGGGATAAGCACGGAAGCAAAGATTATGAAAGAAGAAGATGAAGATGAGGAGATAAGGATGAAAAGAGATAAGAAAGGCAGGTTGGTAGCAGCTGCAGCTTCTTAATTGCATGCGAAACACCGCCTAATGCTAACATTTCCCAACCATAACTGATGCTCCAGTTCTGGAGTGTTCTTTGACATTTACACTACACTACATTTCTGCTTTTAATCATGCATTTGTAAGTATATGTGGGCATAGTTGTATACATACACTGAATACAAGTACCGGAGAATTCCTGGTGTCCATTTTTTATATTATGCAAATGTCAGGGATCGAATCCTCCACAATGTTAAGAAAGTGAACTATTGGGAACTTAAATGACTAATCATAATCAATCATCTGCATAATCTTACACTAAATCGCATGTGTTTCAGCACCATGATACAACATTAAACCAAATCAAGTACATTTTAAGTTTGAAGAACAACCCTAAGGGTAATTAAATAATAATCCCTAAAATTTCGAAGAAACTAAAGTTCCACACTCCGTCGTGGTTCATCGAGATTTATTACATACGTAATTATTTATAACGGACGGCATCGTAGATTATAAAGACGGAGTGGAGAAAAGTAGCGGGGTAATAAATCGATAATAATTTAGGGCAACTTTTTACCGAGAGTGTGCTTGTTATTATGCATCCAGACCTTGAGAACATGGCGTTTAAGGCCAGTCTCGGCGCAGAAATTCTGCACCAGCGCCTCGTCGTGCTTCTGTATTCGCCACCCCAATCTCTCCGCCAGCTCCAGCATCCGCTCTTTCTGTTCCGCGGTGAATTTTGTCCTGAACCGCTTTCTCGAAGACGAGCCGCCTCCGCCTCCGCCACCGCCTCCACCGCCGCCGCCGCCGCTGCTGCTCGGATTCGACATGTCCTCGTCCATCTCCAGCTCTCTCGAGTTGGAGGGGAGCGCCAGGGGGCGCTGCTGACTCATCGGCGTCACGTGTAAGTACCCCGCCGGCCGGTAAGGGTTCAGCTGGTGGTGCGGCGGGATGGTTAATGTGGCTAATGCGGTGTCTCCGTCGCTCTCTTTACGGTGGAAGTTTCGGTGGCAGTGACAGGCGGCGCATTTCAGCGCGTCTAGGGTTCCTTCCTCTCCGGCGGCCATGAACTCGCCGCATCCGTCGACGGCGCTGCCGCCTATGCCGACGGCGTGGTTCTTGAGACACTCCTTGTATCTGAAGCCGCCGGGTTTTCGAGCTCCTGTCGAAGCGCCCACCATGGAAACGCCCTCTCCAGCGCCGCCAATTCTTGGGCGCATCATGGAGTCGTAATTTGCAGGAGGTAGTTGCATCCCCAGCTCCTCATCTTGATCTTCATGCTCCTCGAAATCCATGGGTTTTGAATTTTTTTTGAGTTGTCTGTTCTTGGTCTTGAACAATCCTGTAATATCCAGCTGCTATCTAGTGAGCAGATCCAACACCTCGGTCGGCTTTTATATATGTACAAGAAGGTCATGCTCCCTCCGTCCTCGTATTTTTAACGAGGGACACATATTTTAATATTTTTATAAAAAGTTAAATTTAAATTTATTTTTTAAATAAAAAATAATACTTAAATTTTATTTATATGATTGAACTTAAATCATGAAATAATATCTTATAATACTCTTGAAATATGTGTTAAGTACGTCCCCCGGAATGGCATACATGGGGACGTGGACGCGGCACGGACTTTAATGCTCCTGTAAAGTATAGTTGTGTAATTTTTTTTTAATTTTTTTTTCTGAATTAAAGTTTGGATGTTCTATTTTTATTCAGAAAAAGAAAATCTGAAAAATAAGTTATAGAACTATATTCTATAAGAGCATTGAAATGTGTGTCGAACAGTAAAAAGAAACGTACTCCCTCCGTCCCTTTTTACATGTCCACTTTGAAAAAAAAAATTTGTCCCAAATTACTTGTCCACTTCTCTTTTCAAAGCAACTTTTTGTGTGTTTTTTCAAAATGTAACAACTTCCAATGTTTGACTAGCATATATATATACACAATTCTATCTAGTTCATTACATTTATTAGGGATATGTATGAAAACAAGATATCCAACTAACATCTTCTTAAGATGCGTTATTTTTTCAAAAGGGACAAGTGAAAGGGGACGGAAGGAGTATACAATTAAATGAGACAGAGAGAGTAATATTTATAAAATTTTCAAAATACATGTCAAATAATAAAAGAAATTTGTCGTGAAGATCATAAAAAAAAATAGAGGGACGGAGGGAATGTCTCTCATGCTCGGTTATTATAGATTACCTCAATAATACAAATCGGCAAAATATAGTTTTGTTTTTCGAGGGAAGTTTACAAACATAGTGTTATTGTTCTCTATTCTAAAATAATTCTATCAAAAACAAATCAAATTCAATACAAACACATGTCGTCACATAGACGATTTAAAGTTTATTAAAAGGGTAAATACGTTCAGGAAATTGGAAAAAACCCACACTAAACTGAGTAGCATATAAAATTTCACTACATACTTGTGAAAATCGAACTCAAATAATTTTCATAAATATATGTGACCGCAAATTAATATAATGCTTGAGCAAAAGAAGTTAAGAAAAGGGTATGACAGAGGAGGGGGCTAATGGGGTAGATCAGAAAATAAGGGAGGGGACTGTGGACGTGAATTACCCTACTGTACTGCTAAATCTCATAACTTAACAACTCTCTCTTACCCTACCCATACGGCCCATGCCTCTTGTCAAGCCTTTCTTTTCTATTCTATTTACCGGCTCTTTCCGGTCATATCTGTTCCCTCCAATTAGACCATGATCATATTTTTGACTTTCTTTTCGGCCCTTTTCTTATTTCCTTTCAAGTGAAAATGTCATTTTGGTCCTAGGGGTTTGGACTTCTTGCGATATGCACCTCAAACTTGTGATTTTTGTAACTAGGATAATAATTAACTCAAGTTGAACCTCCTTCTATCCTCATTCTAATCCCGTTATAATACAGTTGGTGTATTTTTATTTAGGTTAAAAAAATTTAATTCCATACAATTATATTTTTTATCAACCCCAAAATTAATATTTTTAAAAGGTTTAACTGTAAATTTGACGTAATTAGAGTAAAAGCTTTTAATTTTTTGTGTGCGTATATTCAGACAAATGTGAAGATGAAAGAAGAAATGTAAATAAAACTTTTATATTTTACTCCAAAATATGTTGAAAGAAAGCTAATATCCATATTATTGTTATTATTATTATTATTAAGAACTCAGATATAAGAAATTAAAGACTCGCAGATATTTGTATTCATTAAAATTCAAATTCTTGTTTAAGTCTTTCTTGAAAAACGATTAGGGTTTGATAATTACAAAGATTGCAACGTATAATTTACTATGTAAATATGTCAAAGGATATTCACAGATTTACAAGAAGTCAATTCAATCCGAAACTTTCTGTTACAAAATCAAAATCGTTTTCCAATATATATGTTCGTTCTCGAGCCAACATATTCTTGCTTACCTTGAGAGTCGACGCCAAAAAACAAGACTAAATTATCACTACTCGTCAAAATAAATAATAAATAAATGCTCAATAAAGTCGAAATAAATCTGAAAAAAGGGTTTATTGAAAGTGAAATACACAACCCAAGCGAAGATACTGGCTATATCCGGGAACCTATGTTCCCTCTAGTTGGAGCATCGTAGTACAAATAGTAGTACTATTCTCGAAGCATTAAATAAAGAAGAGAATCAATAATTTTAAATTGGAATATTTGCTCGAGAGGGTAAAAGTAGCAAGACACTGAATTACTACTACTTTTCAGTAAGCATGAGAATGGAAATTTTGCTCGCCTTGCGTGTTTTGTCGATGTAATGACGCATGTACCTTTCTTATGAATCATAAGTATGATTTATTTACGTCGGTAAACAATTTAAGAAACAAGGGATTTTTAGTTGAATTCATAAATTGGTGGATGTGAAACACTGTGTTCGGAAACAAATTTAATTTGCTAAACAGTATCAGTGGCCATCTTAATGCTCTATAATTATCTGAGCTCGTGTTACATGACTTTAAGGTGAAATCTAAGTCCCCTCTTATAAGCCCGCCTGTAACCAGTGCGAAGCACGAGCCGTTGTATAGTTCGTAATTTATTATTCATAATTTAAATTTTAAAATTATTTTATTAGTATTTTTCTAATGATTTGAATTTAATTAGTATTTTTAACCTGTGCGAAGCACGGGCGGTTGTATAGTTCGTAATTTATTATTGATAATTTAAATTTAAAATTTAGTTTTTGCAATTTATTATCTATTTATGAATTTTTTTTATGTTATTAATATGTGATAATTTATTATTCACTTAATTTTAAATCAGATTTTTCATATTTCATATGTCTTCATGTGCATGAAAACATATATTTGTCGTGTAACACATTAAAGTTGTTACGTAAAAAGAGTTATGTGAAGAATCTTGTTAAAAAGAGATATACAAAATTATATATTTATAATTTTATTTTTAACATCATTATAATTTCTTTTATGAAATATTATATGATAATGTATTATCATGAGTATTTTTTATATTTGAAATTGTTTAACAATGTAGAGTAATACACATCCACGTATTGTAGACTTGTAGTTATAGAGGAAAAGTATCAAACCAAAAAATATAACTAAAAAGTTGATTACAAATTATACCATGTTGGCTTAGTATAATATAGATTACCGGTTGGACTTATTAAATAATTAATTATTAATTATTTAAAATTTGTAAAACTCATAAGACATTGTATCATGATGGGATTGATTAGTAAAAAAATAAATACTATTTTAATATTTTAAGCAAATAATATAATACTCTTTTATTTTGTTGCCTTTCTAATTCGTTAAAATTCCAACATAGATTGACGCAAACAGTTACGGTATAATATTAAAATAAATGCATATAAATATTTAATTTTTATTTCCTACCAGCAATATAATAGTTTTAGTTTTTAAGATATTATTTTTGAAGATATACATGAATGTAAAATCATAAAATTTTTATATATATTTTATTTAAAAGTTAATTATAATAGTGTCATTTTAAGATACAGTGATATTCGAGGCAGTGAGTGCTGGATTGATGAAATACCCTGTTATAATTGGTTGTTGACCATCTTTGGATGGCTCGTAACTCTTACTGTAGTAATCAATACCTTATATAAATGATGTATATTTTTTTTTAATTTTTGTCAGGGGTGTGAAAAAGCTTAAAACTTATACCAAAATGACACCTTAATTAATGATATAATTACGCCGTCATCAAAAAATTAACATACATTTATTGTCCTAAACATTTTAAAAGCAACTCACAAATTTAAACAAATTGATACTATTTTTTTTTTGAATAAACAAATTGATACTATTAAAATTGTGTTTAGTGTTTACCATAAACTTCAATTTCCAGAATAATGAGAAAAATGTCTAGTTTTTTTAAGCAATGGAGACGAGCAAGTCATCAAAAATTTTAACAAAATACTTCCTATATTGTCAAAAGGAAATGCTATATTCAGAGCTATTTTTTATATCCAAAGCAAATATAAAATAAAAAGACAAAATTGACCCATGCAAATACAATAATAGCAAAAAAAAACAATGTAAGGGTAATTTCATTTTTTCCTGCCTCTTCTGGATATAAAAAATCTGCTCTGGATATAACATTTTCCTTATCAAATCCTGAATAATTGATGGACAAAAAGTCTCTGAGATAATACACACACGATATCGAGTACACTACAGTGAACTTCTACGTCCATATTTTATGCTGCAGATGTATTTCTTACGCGAACAAGTGTGCTCCCCACCCCCTACAACTCTGTACCTCCTCTATTCAGCTCTCTTGATCAGAAAATTGTCATCCGGAAATGCAACATTTACCTTGGCTTGATCAGAAAATATTATAATTGTATTCAGGTAAAAGGATTTTATTAAATTATATTTCATAAAAATTTTAAAATTCGTGCCGAACTCTCGGTTCTCAATGAAAAGAATCTAGGAATGCAATTGGCATTGGGTAAGAGAAGACAACAAACGGGAACCTTGAACTGCTCAACACTCGTCAGTAATCTAATCACTCAAGAGTGAGAGCCTAGCAAATCCAGACCTGCTCCTGATTTCACCCATACTTAAGTTAAACAGTGAATGCCATAGCATGTAATTTAGCAGACTGAACGTTCTGTAATTAAAGAAAAGATTCTTCTCCAAAATTTCTGTCATCACTGTGACACTCACTCAGTCCTTCACTGTGTATGTAATGATGTTGACAAGACGAGAGAGAAAGGGGGAGAGAGAGAGAGAGAGATGAGCAAAAGTCTGACCCTCTCTCCCTCATTTTCATTTTCGTGCCAAGTTTTTTCGCAGCCTTTTCTTCTTTTTTGTTTCTTAATCACCATTCCTCTAATCAAACAAACCAATCAATCGCTACTAAAAGTATCATTCCTCCTCCTCTATCTATTCTTAGCCTCTCTTTTACCTGCAATTGTCTAGCAATATTATTACACTTCTTCGCTTGGGTCCCTCTCCTTTCTTGGCCCTACTGTTCTCTTGTCAGGCCTGTCAGAGCACCCCTTGATAATCATTTTTTTTTATTTAATAAAGCCATCACAGATTAATTTCAACGGAATTTAAACGAGATAATCTGATTCCATTCAGGCTCATACAGTAGCAAGATTACATGCAATATATTCCCTTCATCCTATTTATTTTTATACAATTGTTCAGCACACATTTTAATACTTCAGTAAAATATAATTCTGTAATTTATTTATAAAATTTTCTTTTTTTACAGAATTGTTTTAAAAAAATAAAATTAAACTTTACATAAACATTAAAATGTGTACCGCGTCCCCATCCCACAATATATACAATTGAGTAGGACGGATGGAATAGAAAAGATAATAGTACGAAGACGGGTTTACAGAACTCGATAAAATTAGTGACATTTTTCGGAATAATATGAAATAGACTTGCAATAAAACATATATAAAATGAAGATAGACTACGAAACTTGATATAAAGAAGCAACATGCTGCAGAATTTATTAAATTTGGAACGGAATGAAAAGAAAAGAAATGAGAAATTTCACTTTGAAATTCCAAAGAAATTGAAAAAAAAAAAAAAATGGTGTTTATGATGAGGGCTGGACAAGTTTGTCATGGGAAACCCTACCGAAGCTCCCCGACCAAGATTGGCAGAAGAGGACATAGAGATTTGGACGGCCCACACAAATATTGGTTTTAAAAGTTGACATGAACGTTATTAACAGGCAAGCTGGCCTGACACAGGTTTCAGAATCGACAATCAGTCTGGGCCCAACTCTCACTTGGAGCTCATCTTTTCACCTACTAACGAACCCACTATGCCCTGCCTCACCTCAATCTTATGCAACCCAGGTCTCCTTCACTTGCCAATGTTATTCACATTCTTCATGAAAAAAAATCATTTGAGCTATTAAAGATACACAAGTAAGCAGTTCAAAATTCGGTGAATTAAGAGCAAGTCCAATGCCCTGCCCATTATCCATTTTTTGCATGTCACCTAGTTAGTAGTTTTTTAATAAACCGGGTAGATTGCTCCAATGCAATGAACAAGTTATAAACTTGGCGGGAGTTGGCCAGACCAAGTGTCCTCCCCATTCGACCTACTCTAATAGGCTCGGGACGGACAAATTATTATTAATTCATCGATAATTGATTAGAACACACAACAATTTAACCAACGAGTGGTGTGAACCTAAACAGATTTATGAAGCAGAATAACAGCACAAAGATATGACATGACATGATATTCTATTCACAACAAACTTGTTTACGGGGCTTAATACAGCCCACCTTTTTAAGTGGTAAAGCTAGCATGCCAAAAAGACTGGCTTCTGCATATTACCTGGGATAGGCTGCAAAGCAACTTGCTAGCTTTGGAGGCACTGTCATGAATTCGAAATCCAGAAATTCCAAGATAAAATTCGTGATTCTCCATTGAGATCGCCTGGATGTATTTTTCGTGGTCACATTGCTTGCCAAAAACTTTTGCTGCTTTCAGCCGCTATACATTGATCCCCACCTAATTACCAAATTTCAACGCAAATCATTAGCATCAATAGCACAACTGAACTTGGTCATCCTATAAAGTGAATTCACACAGACAAGCTTTAATCAAATTAACGATCTAAGATTAATTTGAAACTTAAGGTCCTAAAAGCAAAAGCGTCTCTAATCACTGACCATTACTATCATGCACTTGTATTTGGTCTTTAATCTGTTATCCTCAGGATTAAGAAACCTAAAGGTCCTAAACAAACAACTGAACTTAGAGTCCATCAATTGCTCTCGTCGTTTCTTCTCTTACATGAGAAGAAGAAAGAGGAAAACATTATTGCTCGATAATCATTTCCAATTTTCCATATTTTCAAGAGAAGTGAATAATGAAAAGTTAACCAAAGTAAGTACATATGGATGTGTGGTTGTGTTAGAGGAGGGGATTTTCAAATAATAATCAACTAGAATTTAAATAACAAACATCACTGAATCAGTGAATCTTGGTACATTTTTGCTGTGAGAATTATATAACATTTAATATAAGAAGAAAACCTAATAGAAAACAAACTCCTAACAAGTTGTATCGCTATGATATATAAGAATAATCGACAAAAAATAAGATATAAGAATAATTACAAGATCTGCATTAGTAGAATAATACAAGAGGAACATCCAATCTATTGATTCTCTTGTCACCTTTTCAAGACAAGGAAAATGCTTGGTGCACATAATTGTGTACAAAATTTTGTACATAATGACATGTGTTGGGTTTTAATTGGAATGGTCCCCCTGTATTTACATCCACCACCCAATTAAAACCCACCACATTCATTGCCACATCATTATGTACAAAAATTCTGTACACAATTTTGTGCACCTAGCACTGGATAAATAGATTATAATATAGTGTTGCAATTTTGGTTATTCCACATTAATAATGGTATAATCGGTAAGACAACAATTTCTATCCATCAAAACATGATCAGAGTAAATAGCTTGTTATCATATATTTGAAGAATCGACCCAGGTTTCGCCTCTCAGCTTACTACCCTGTTTTACCTGAAGCTTAACCTCCAGCTTATAGAATTGCTTCAAGATTAATTTTTCTTGGTTCTAACACATGTTACGGCAAAAAAATTCATCTTATTTTTTGCCTATATCACTCTATAATGATATACAACTCATCTGAATTCAGGAATGAGATACATGCGCGCAATAAAATTAAGAACATATTGGTTTAGTGTATCGATACAGGCAAATAAAGTTATATATTCTCTTCCTCGTAATCACTTGTTCTTGAATATTTCATTGTCCAGACTATCAGATATTTTCTTCTTTTTTCTTCCCCACTCTCTGATTCATATGCAAGGACCACTATTGTCCTAACCGGGAGTCGTTAAAAAAATCTTGCCCAAGTGACTAGTACTATCACTTGAAAGAAAAATGAGAAGGCTACAGAATTCCGGTCATTAAGGTCCCTGATTTGTAGACCCCCTTCCCCTGGAAGAAGGCAACACTCCGTCTAAGCAAACCTAAATTAAAACCCTGGATGAAATACCTCCTGAGATACTTTTCTATTAGAGATTTATTATATCATGGATTCAGGAAGAAGGATATATAACCCTTAAACATAAAACAAGTTGAATTTTGAGAGTGTACTCTCCCTGTCAAAAACAGATACCGTCCCTGTCAAAAACAGACTTGGTTGTTCAAGATTTTAGATCCTGGAGCAAAGTTTATGCACAGAGGGAAGGCAATTCTTTCTACCAAATTCACTAGAAAGTCAAGGGAGGTCTAGAAAATAACTGGGCACTCCCTATGGAAAACCAGAATTACAGTGTGTAGTGGGAGGAACATTAGCAAAGAAATAAGTGTTCTTATGTGCATTAGGGGAGATCCCAGTGATTTTAAAGAACCAGAATCTTGGTTTTCTTTTGAAAAGCGAATATAAGGTGGTATTTAAAGCATTTTTAGCCTTCCAGTGGACATGAGACACAGGAGAAGAGGTCGAATGCTTCAACTGTGGAAATGACTTCCATAACCATTAACCAGAGCAGAAAGGTAAGCAGACGGGGTTCTTCTACCTTGACCCTCACTGGTCCTCACAGAAGCCTTTATGGATCCACTGGTTAACCCTTACTGGCCCTTATAGAAGCCTTTATGGATCCATTGGTCTTTATTGAGTACATGCAGGAGACTACTCAACCTTGAATCTATTTAATTAAAAAAGAATTAAAAACGACCTTTGATATTGAAAGAAAAAACAGTAGTTGAAGGCTCTATGGATGTCAAGCCTTATAAGTTATAGCACATCCAGGCTTTGTACAGTCGAGGTGGTAACTTCTACAAAGAGACTGGGGATATTGTTACCGACTAAACTTTGAGGAACAAAGGTCAACTCACAATTAAGACCATTCATAACCTTTTTTACTCCAACAATTCCTTTTTTTTAACATAACACTAATATGATACTGGCATGGAATGAGAACAAAGAAAAAAACACACCTGTTTGAAAATTATGAAAATGGCTGTTAAAATTGATAATTCTTGGCAGGCTAATTTATAAGGCTGTTAAAATTGAAAGGCATAAAGTTTGGCTTGTTGCCAAAGGGTTCCGTCAACAACTATCCACTTTTTGCTATATATCGATGACATTGTACTTACCGGGTACAATAATAAACTTCTTGAAAGACATTCATACACTCGGTCGAGATTTTGAAATCAAAGATCAGGGCCCTCGAATTATCATCATGGCTTACAAGTAAGTTCTCAAAATGGTGAACTACAGTCTACACATTCCTTAGCTTAAGTTTGCTTATGATCTTCTAGTCAAGCACGACATGCTACTTTGTAAATGAGTAAGAACTTGTTAACCCTGATCCTACTACCTTCATGGAAATTGATGGTTCCCTCCAATAGGTAATAACTAATACGGTCTCTTGGTGAACACCAAAAGCAACCTACAAGTTTCCTTTCAAGCATTGAATCTAAATACATAGCCCTTTCACATGCAAGTGCGCAGAAACCACCTGGGTTATCTTTCTTATTACCCGAACTTGGAACTCAGCTGCAGTTTCCTATCCTTCATCATTGTGGCAACTCAAGTGCAACTTAAATGTCCTCTAACTTGGTTTTTCATGTCCGTACCAAACAAATTGAACTAGATTACCATTCAAGAAAGATGCTATTATCATGTCTTGAGTGGAACGAATCAGTAGGATGCTATTTATTTACTAACTATGATTTATACCTAAAACTGTTATCACGGTTCCTTTATAATAACCATAACAATATACCAGAAAGATGATAAAAGCAACAAGAATACATAACATGTTAAGAATATAAAAGAATTAAAAAAAAAATTAAGATCATATCGATACTAGAAAGATTTTTATGATGCATCTTATTTTTCGTAGCAACCTACCCAGCTTATCCTCCAACCACCACATCTAACATTTTTCCACAAAAAAACTGTGCGGCAAGAAATTCTTCTCTGAGTTAGGTGTTAATAGTACCATAGAGAATAGTCAGCTGAAGGATGTACCTGCTTAATCTCATTATCTGATCTGTAAACAGATTCATGTCCAGAACCAACTCTTCCTGACGACACATAATTAAACATGGAAATTCGCCTATCATCAAAACACTGTGAATGCAGAGAAGGTGAAAGGAGAACTTCTACACTACAGCGCAGGCAAAATAAGGAATTCTGCGGTGAGGCTCTATCAAGACAACCACAGTCCTCGCAAATTCAGGATTAATCTGCAAAATATTTAGTAAAAAATCAAGCATTCTGTGAGAAATAAAAAATAAAAATATTCAAGCCTTTGCTTCCAGAGTCCAGACTAAGGTTGTGTTCACTTGGAGTGAATGGAATGGAGGGAGAATGGAATGAATTTTGTACTCTAAAATGGTGTTGATCAAAGAAAATGTATATAATTTTCATTCCTTCAATCATTCCAACCTTATAATTTTAACTATAACTCTAACCCACATGTTTTGGAAGGAATGCTCATTCCATTTCAACATCATGTTTCTTCACAATCTTACTCACAAAAAATTTAACTACATTCATATTTTATCACCATCATCTCATACTTTCTTTTTTCTCCTTAAAACTTCTATTTAATTTTTCATTCCATTCTCCCCTCATCCCATTCCATGAAGTGAACACAGCCTAAAAGTTTCAATGAAGCTTACCACCAAAACACGTTCAGAATATAAATTAATCACATGAGGCCTCCATTATTGTGGTTACTAAACCGTTAAATAATCATGACGGGTTTTTGTTGTTGTAAACAAAACAATTTCAGACAGAGACAGTTATGAGTAAAGCTTAGACTTCAAAATTTTCATTCACAATTCCTGTATATATAGACTCTTTCTGTGGTAACATTCACTATGGCAATTAATCACAAAATCTATCATGTGTTAAACAATTAAATTCTATTCTACGGATTCTAAGGATTTCGACACAATATGTCAACAACATACATTGACATTATTAAATAACAAAATCAGTGTTTCCTAAAAACTGAATTTTCAGATTTCGTGTTGGACCACTATTTTACCAAAACTTTAAGGCCAAAATCAGGCCCGGATCAGAAGGCGTTTTCGGATCAACATTTTTTCTGCATCTCTATATTTTTAGAGTTGGGGCGGAGTACATTAACCAGAAGCAACCATTGCCATAGACATCACCAATTCAGCCTCTATATCTACCATAAAGTCGAAAAGTATATTGACCTCTAATTAGCTAAATTCGTTGAATCATATCTTTTCCTCATTTTATCGGGTCAAAACCGGGTTAATATTAGTAAAAGCGATGGATTAGGGTTTCATGATGCTCATTAGCCCTAACACCTAATTAATGTAAACAATCTGCGATCAATTGTTGAAATTAAGGTACTTCTCGAGCCTTTAATATTGATTTTCATTTTAAACTTTGAGTTTCCAGTTGATATAACTAAGACACTGCGTTAATATAAATACTCCAATTAACAATTTTTATTCAAAAATAAAACATATAATCAGTAGTGATATGTGGATGATTTTGAATGCTATAGAACAGAAGAGCGAACAAGTTGCAGATTGAATTGTGGAAAAAGTTTACCTGGATTTTAAAATCACCGGAGAGAAAAGGTTTCTACCGCGGAGAACATAACGATTTTTATACAAGGGAAGGACTTCGTTTTTTTTTTGTTTTTTGCTTTTAAATATATGATATAATAAAATTTTATATAAACATGATTTGATGTACCGATGATACTTTCCAGAGAAATTTGTAGATGGAAATTGATATATAGATTTATAACTTTGAAATATAATTATTAATTATGTTTTGAATTTCAAATTTTTAAAAATTTTAATAAACCAACTAAAAGATGTTAATCTGTAAAGAATATATAAATTTAGAAGAAATATTCTAAAATCCGAACATGTACGTGAACTATGCACAGAAGAAAAATGTAATAATTTAGAAAAAAATTGCGATAGAAAACTGCTCTTAGAGCATGTTTGCCTTGTTTTAAAATACGAGTCTTAAGTTATTTTCGATTTTAAGTTAAAAAATATATGTTCGTGTAATAAATTATAAGTCGGTTTAAAGTTAGAAACTGACTTAAGATCAAGAGTTATTTGAAACAATGACTCAATTATTTAAAAATTATTTTAGATAAAGCAATACTGATAGGTCTTGATTCATTCATAGATCATTTTTATTTTTATTATTATATTTTATCAAATTATAAAAATTTCACGCATATTTAAGATTTTGATGTCAAGATAGATGTAGAAATCGATATGAATAAAAAATATTTTGAGATTATGCTCATTTAATACATATGTGTGTGAGAGAGTACTTTTAATTTAAAAATGACATAATCAGTTTTCGATAGAGGTTACAAACCCGAGTCAAAAATTTGACCTAAATTAAATCTCTCCAAAATTAATAGGTTAGAGAACTCGACCCGGACGTGAAGTCAGTTCCGGGCATTTAATTCAACTCGACATGAAACAATAATAATCCATTGGTGAATATGTTTTTTAATATTGAATAAATTGGAATTATTTTAACATAGTAAACTAAATTTCTACTGAAATAAAAAAAATGATATTATTTGTATAATGATATTTGAAAAAAAAATATTAATTCATCATACAAGTTCTCCAACTCCCTCGTCTAACAGTGTCATGAACAAGAGGACCATTTTCATCCACGAACGAATCCCAGAATTTTTGTTAATTATCTCTTTTGGATCGAAACTCTTCGATTATGGTATAAAAATTTGATATATGCATTTACATCTTGTAGAAGATATATAATCTTTTAGATTAGACGTTTCTTATTGAAATTGACGAGTTGACTTGTTGTCTTTGTCTCGGGCTCTTCACTACATCCGTGCTAATTCAGAACTTGGAGATGAGATTAAGAACCAGTGTTCAGATAATTAGTTGTACTAGCTGTGGTCGTTGTTGATTGATAATTGTATACATGGTTATTTCAATTTATTTGTATTTGTTTCAATATATTTTTTCTAAGTTGGATTTATGACTGCATGTATAATTTCTAGCAATTTTAGATACTATTATAAACGCAACCTCCATATTTTGTATAGAAGGTCCCTAGTATCATTATTTCGGTACATGATACTCTATGAATGCTCTAGTTATTAAAAATAATAATATTTAATGAACCGACAATCGAAGTAATTTTTCGATATAAACACAAGCCGAACGTGTATTTTGATGTGATACTCATGGTCATTTTTCAAATATAAATACAAATCGAACGTGTATTTTGATGTGACACTCATGGATTTTTTTTCATGATCTTGACGTGAGATCCTTATCTCTCCGGAAAATGACACTCAAGGCCAACACACAAAATTTTCAAATTGATGTTTATGGTTTTTTTTAAAAGCAACGGTATTTCTGTACAAAATTTTTCTAAATCTAGATATTTATGAAAGATCTCTGTAATATAAGTCAATCTATTTCCAATCCAAATCATATTTTACGAACCAAATACAAACCTAATTCCCAAATTGGATTTTGTCACCACGGCGGCGCACAAAGGAATTGGGGATCTTATTATCTTCTCGCTAAACAACCATTTTATTCCCCACAATCTACAAAACTCACCGAATTTGCTATAATTATCAAGGAAGATAATTGAAAGATGAGTAATATCCAAAAATAATTATGTGCAACATAAATTCGGCCACGATGGAGGCCTATCCTTCTCCTGTATTTACGTTTTAATGCCATCATCACCTTTTCTCAAAAAGCAACTCGTAATTTAGCAAGGCTCGTAGCCACTGCGAGGAGGCATACCGAATCTTTCTCCACAGATAATACATATTACTCCTACCAGTGATATATTTAAATATTACTATCTCCGTCTCAAATTATATGTCTATTTTAATTTTCGAGAAGTGAAATTGACTAATCTTTGATCATATATTGAAAATTATTTATTTATTATTTTAGAAAATAAATTAGACTTTAAAATAGATTAAATGTACTTTTCAATGATATAATTTTTTTATTTTCTTCTATCATTTAATATATAAAAATTTGAGTCAAAATATAATCAATTTGACTGGTCAAAAATCAAAAGAGACATAGTATTTTGGGACGGAGAGTATTAAATTAATGCAAATAAATAAAATAATAAATTAAATTAGAAAGAGATTGATCTGTTCAGTGATAGACACAGACAGCTGAGTATGTAATGTGTACAGTTTTTTACAATTATACTTACAACATCTCTCTCTTCTCTCTCTATCTCTCTCCTCTTTTATCACTTTGCTACACAACACAGTTAGCACAGTTCAGTTGAGATACATACATGGAAATGTATCTATATGTTTCTCTCTCCAAAACTTTCTCTCTCTGAGATGTATAATAATTTTTGATTCCTCCTATGCCTGTGATCTAAAAACCAATCAGATTCTTCATCTTCTCTCTCTACATATACATACACACATCTGTATCTATCTCTGTGTATGAGATTATATAAATTAGACCTAGATTTAGATTGCTTACATGAGTGAAGCTCAAGCACAAATGTCAGAAGACGACGCGGATCTCGCCGCCGCGGCCGGCGGCGCCAGCATCCGCACCGCCGTCGTCACCACCGGCGGCGACTATTCATCTCCCTATCCAGATCAAGTGCTCGAGAACGTTCTGGAGAACGTGCTTATATTTCTGACGTCACGGCGAGACCGTAACGCCGTGTCGCTAGTCTGCAAGTCATGGTACCGTGCGGAAGCGCTGACTAGATCGGAGATTTACATCGGGAACTGTTATTCAGTCTCGCCGAGACGCGCGGCAGAGAGATTTAGGAGAGTTAGGTCTGTGGTGTTGAAGGGGAAGCCGCGGTTTGCTGATTTTAGTTTGATGCCTCCGGATTGGGGGGCGCACTTTGCTCCGTGGGTGATTGAAATGGCGGAGGCGTATCGAGGTCTCGAAAAGCTTTACTTGAAGAGGATGAATGTTACGGATGATGATCTCGCGGTAATGGCTCGGTCGTTTGGGAATTTTAGGGAGCTGGTGCTTGTTTGTTGCGAGGGGTTTGGGACTGCTGGCCTTGCGGTTGTTGCTAGCAAGTGCAGGTCAGTTTACGAGCTCCATCGATGTTTAATTATTGAAATGTTGTTAGATCTGCTTATTATGATTGTGGAATTGATAATTTGTTATTGTGTTGTTTGATTGGTATTTAGATCTGTAGATATGTGAATTGAATTGGTTATATGTGAGGTTTTGGTAATATGTGAGTGTTTTGAGTTGAGTTATTATAATGTTGTTGTTATTGATGGAGTTGTTTTACTTTAGGCAACTTCGAGTTTTTGATCTGATTGAGGCGGAGGTATCGGATGATGATGAGGTGGATTGGCTTTCTTGTTTTCCGGAGAGTGGAACTTGTCTTGAGTCTCTGATTTTTGATTGTGTTGAATTTCCTATTAATTTTGATGCATTGGAGAATCTAGTGGCGAGGTCGCGGTCTTTGAAAAAACTTAGAGTGAACAGGTTTGTTAACCTAGAGCAGCTTCACCGCCTGATGATTCTTGCCCCGCAATTGACTGATTTGGGGACAGGCTCGTTTAGTCCCCAAGACCATCCTATTGACCAGGAGCCAGATCTTGTATCTGCATTTACTGCTTGCAGATCATTAGTTAGCCTTTCTGGGTTTAGGGAAACTGTACCAGATTATCTACCTGCAGTGTATCCAGTCTGTGCTAACATCACTTCTCTCAACTTCAGCTATGCAAACATCACTGCAGATGAACTCAAACCAGTCATAAGAAATTGCCATAAACTCCAGATTTTTTGGGTACCCACTGAAGCATTTACAATTGAGCTCTTCAATCATTATTCTTGTGTTTGAATATGTTTACCTATTATGTTAAATCTAATAGAAAATTTTGGTTTCACAGGTACTAGATTCTGTGCGTGATGAAGGATTACAGGCAGTGGCTGCTACTTGTAAGGATCTTCGAGAGCTCAGGGTATTCCCTATAGATGCGACGGAAGATAATGTTGGTCCTGTTTCTGATGTGGGCCTTCAGGCTATTTCTGAGGGGTGCAAGAAATTGGAGTCTATTTTGTATTTCTGTCAGCAGATGACTAATGCCGCTGTGATATCCATGTCGAATAACTGCCCAGATCTTGTAGTCTTTCGACTTTGTATTATAGGGCGATACCGTCCGGACCACAGTACTGGAGAACCAATGGATGAGGGTTTTGGAGCAATTGTAAAGAATTGTAAAAAGCTTACGAGGTTAGCTGTATCTGGTTTACTTACTGACAAGGCTTTCAGTTATATTGGACAATATGGGAAATTGGTGCGGACATTGTCATTTGCTTTTGCTGGAGATAGTGACTTGGGACTGAAATATGTGCTTGAGGGTTGCTCTAAGTTGGAGAAGCTTGAGATCAGGGATTGCCCTTTTGGAGATTCAGCTTTGCGGTCTGGTTTGCATCACTACCACAATATGAGGTTCCTATGGATGTCAACTTGTAGGGTAACTCGCCAGGGTTGCAGAGAGATAGCACAACAAATTCCCCGGGTGATTGTGGAAGTGTTTAGATGGAATCAGATTCTAGAAGAAGGGGAAAAGTCTGATCTGGTGGACACATTGTACTTGTATAGGTCACTTGAAGGTCCAAGGGCTGATGCACCAAAATTCGTGAATATCCTTTGATTGTGCAGGATTTGTAATGTTCTGGCTGTTCGTGATTGGATCTTCTCTGCAAGGAGATATATTAATCCAGAATTCTCTACTTCTTATCTTACATGCCTTAAATGCCTTTAGGCGGTGGTGGACCTTGTGTCCAGACATGGGTTATCGAATGACAATAAACAGCAAAGCCCAAAAATCGTTTGGATGGCACGGGTCCTGCGAACAACGGGCAGCATGAGATGTTGTCTCGATTTCATTATGAGGAATCCATTGTTGTTTTATTAGTACAATTCAAATTTCTTAGCTACTTTTTGTTTTCAATATTCATTTAATAAAAGAAGGCTCCAGAGATACCCAGGGGAAGGATTGTTGAGTTGCTTTGCTGCTCTAGGCGAGGCGGGTTACTTGTACATGTATGTTGTCAATGGGCGAAAGTTGAGTAGTTGTAATTTCAAAATAGTGGAGATGATCACACCTGAGGTTTTGGTCTATACCGGTCTATCCTATCCTTCAAAGCATACTGCATACAAGGTTAGAAAGTTAAAGTGATGGCTAATTAAGTCCGCTTATTGGTTCAAACACTAGTTTTCAGATTCTAAATTGTAGCAGGTGTAGTGTGATGCCACCTTGTTGGTTTAAATATTAGTTTTCAGATTTTAAGTTGTAGCAGGTGAGAACTTTGATGATGCATTCTCTTCTATTCAGCCTTCCTTTTTCTAATGTTTGCTTCTTTGTGCTGTTGGAAGTACCCTCCTGGCATGTTATTTTTGTTATATGTTAGAAATGTGATAGTAGTAATAGACAATAGTCCCAAAATATGCATATATGGACAATGTATATTAATGTGAGTGTATGTATGTGTCTGCCCTCCCTTTTGCATTAAATGTTTGGAATAATCAGTTTGATAGTGAGGACCATTAATAATGTATGATAATGTATGGAAAGCATAGTACAAGTACAAAATGCAGGGCCCTCCCTTTTTCCACTATGTGGGTTCCATTCGTTAGGTGATGAGATTTTCCGAAACTTTTTAGGCAGTGTGGATAACGTCCCCCCCCTGCTTAAGTCAAGGGAGGAGCCTGTAATTATGAAAACAATGGTGCATATAATTGTGTTGATCTGGGTAGATTATGCAGTATTGTTGATGTTTGTATATGGTGAGCATTTCAATATGTAGTTGCATCAAGTGGTTTACTGATACTGGTATGAAATGTCGTATTCCCGTGTTAAAGGCTCAGCGGACCGTATGATTTGTCGTAATCTTGTGTTTGCCTTGTGGAAAGGGCAGCTCAAACTGCTGTAAAGCACTTATCTTGTATGGAATGGGGAGGTAATAATACAGATAGGAGAGAAATGTTAAGAGTGATAAAATAAAAGGTTATAGATGAAAGTGGGATCTGAATATACAGATTGAATTGGTGATGGGAAGCAAGCTTGCTTTTCCTTTCCTGTCTAACCCTTTGTTGGTGAGTCATGAGTGGGGCAACCCCTAATCCTTTATATTCCTCTTGCCAACCTTGTCAAATTATTATGGCTTTTACATAATTTCTATTCTAGGCTTCTAGTCTTCATCATCGCAACACTTAATTAGCAAGGACTAATATAAATTTAGTAGTTAATTAAAGAATTTGAACCATCCATCAGCCTTCCCCTAAATATCAGTTATGTTATAATCTGACTCTTGTCAAACAACGCTGCTATCTATCTGAGCAGACTATTCTACTTGCTCATCGTGCTCGGACCATTTTGCCAATCATCCTTGCCGGATTTTTCACTATTGGTGGTGATTTTTGAAGGGAATGGGGGTAGCAAAGGAGCCCTGAGGGAATCTTATATTAAAAGTTACAATACTGTGTAGTTTTGCTGTTGGGAAAGAGATTGCTCTGATAAGAATATAAGTTTGTGTACTTGTTATAAGAATAAAAGTTTGTGTACTTGTTCTCAGTATGTGGTCTGTTTAAGGCAAATCAGTGGATGAAGTAAGCAAAGAGTTTAACCACTAAAAATATGCTTAATTGCTAGTGATGCTCCACTTTCCTGATCTTTCCCACTTGTTTACTTTCTACTTCTGTGTCGTCTTTGCTCATTTTCTTTTCACTACACTTTCAAGGCTTATGCTTTGTGTCACTTTATATACTAGTTTTTCCTTAACTGTTTCTTTCTTAGAATAAAGCCTTACTTCTTTCCTTCTCATTTTTATAATTTTATTACAGTATAATTTATCTGTCGCTAAATTAGGATATGTTGCCTAATTAATTTATTGAGTTAATCGTAAAATGCATCGTTGAACTTTGGTCTAAACGCACTTCAGTCAACATACTTTCAATAATTGAAGTTTGCAAACCTTACTATTTAGTGCGATGCGATTCACACTCTTTCCGTCCAATACCGTTAAGTCTCCATGATTAACCTTACTTACGTCAGGGTATAATGGAGAAACTCATTTTCAAGGTCTTCTTTCCATGCCCTGTATCTGCTTGTATTTGTCCTAATTTCTTAATTTAATTTCTCTTCTCCTTCAGAAAGGATGTCGGAACATTATGTATAACATAAAGAAATCTAAATGGGCTAATAAATCTAATTTCAGCCCTAATTTATATGCATGCTACACAAAAAGGGAATATTGATATGCAAATATATAAGGCTAAAAGAAGTAAGATTTATACTTTCACAATCGGGGATTTCTTTCCCATTTGGTAGAAGAGAAACGTTTACTTCATCGGCCCCTTCATTTTTGCCATCCTTCGCTATATGCCTTAATCGACCTCTCATGATGGTTAGTTAGCAGCTGATTAGGGTACAACAGCAACCAATTTAGGGTTAGACTCAATCGATTTAGGGTTCAGTAAGAAGGGAGAGCGAACAGTAGAGAATGGTTGTTAGTTTGAGCGCGCTTCAGTGGAGGAATTTTAGATATTCGCGGATTTTATTAGATTGAGATTAACTTGGTAATCTTTGTGATTAACTGATAATTATTGGGCTTAGTGTTTTATTTTCTTTTTAATTGCCATTATTACTCTCTAATTTTTAACGGTTCCGTTATCTTTTGATGGAAAGGATGTGAATCGCAGCGCACTAAATAGTAAGTGGTTGCAAACTGCAACTATTGAAAATATATTGACTGAAGTGCGTTTGGGTCAAAATTCGGGGTCTAATTTATTTGAAACATCTGTTATCATGAGTTCGATTTTCTTTCGTCCCGAAATTGTTCAAAACAAAAAAGATCTAACTAAAATTTATAATTTGTATTTATTGAAACTGATATTAATCATTAGAATGAAATTGAGCACATGGTATCTGAATACATATTCATGCTTATCATAAATTTGTTGCATGGTCATTTTCATGATCAGTACTGAGAGTAATTTAGTCATCCTCCATTGACGGTTTTCCTTGGCCACTTTAAAAGAGTGATGGCTAAGTAAATGATCTTCATTTGTTTATATTCACACCCTATTGAAATAATTGTCAAATAGTTACGTCCACTTTGGTTGATGTTACAATTTTATCCATCCAAACACAGCCTTCTATGACCAAGCTTATTTCATATGGCCCATATGCTATCGTAGATGTGTTCATTTGATTGGATGTAAAAATTGGAGATAAAGTGGAATATGTATTAGTAGTATAATATTTGTATGTTTATAATTTAGGGATATAGAGCATAATTGCAAAAAAGAATCTTCTAATCATTGTCCCTCATGACTTTGAAAGTGGATACAAGATATTTTTTTCCAAACAAAAATGGTTGAAATTTCTTTTTAGAGAAGCAACGATGGATAGTTCTGCAAGATGTAACTGCATATATGCCTGTGTTCTTGTCAGAGAATTCTTAGAATGTCAAAAAATAAAATTAATCAAAGGGCGCTAATAATTGCTTTTAGTTGTTAGGAGCATATTTTGTAACTTTTAATCACGATTTTCATATTTATATTCTCATTCGTTTCAAAATTTATTAGTGTCGTGACGGACTTGGTGATAAAGAGAGGTTGTGAAAGTGGAACTTGAGAACAGTGAGGATGAAAGTGGTGGGGGTGCTGACTCCTGACGTGCTGTCATCTTCTGCCAAACTAGAAAGAAAGTGGAGTGATGACATTGACTACCCTCTAATCCCTCCGACCCTCTCATTTTTGACACGTATATTAAGATATACATAAAATAAAATTTTATAATTAATTTTTAAATTTTTTTATATAAATATATAAATATTAAATTTTTATTCAAAAAAATTTATCAGTTTATGAAATTACGTTTTATAAAAATTTTAAAATACGTATCAAACCCAGTGTTGTAAAAAGCGGGAATCGAACTTAATCGGTGAAGTCACGGAACAAGGATTAATCGGAGATTAATTGAATTGTTCGGGGATTAATCGGAATGATTGGTGATTAATCAGAGATTTAATCAGTTCGGCGAGTTACGGAACATGGATTAATCGGTGATTAATCGTGATTAATTACCGACTTTTAAAATAGAGATCAAACCCGAGATAAAGAACCCGGAGGAATTATATTATGCGCACAGGGAGAGAAAAAGAGAGCTAGCTTTGGAAGTGGTCAAACACATCTTTGAGAGGAATTAAGTATTCATCCTCTCATGTATCTTTCAGAGTGGAGCCTGCCACAGCCAAACGGATAGAAACTAAAGAAAAATACATCTTAATCGAATCTTGCGACACTTTCAAACGGGTACAATACCTGATCAGCAAATCAAAGTGTTGAGCCACATAACACTTGCGCTTCCCTGTTTGACCGGCTTTTCATCAACACGCCCAGGACGTATTGCTTTCAGGTGAAGATTTATTGCACTACTGGTCAGATGGTACCATCGTTACACTTAAACAAGTTTGAATTTCAATCTGATCCGTTTATTCGTAAATTTGACTCTTGAATATCAATCTGATCCGTTTAGGGTTATATATCAGCCACCCATTACATCAAAATATCTCATTTTAACCGCTCATCTCATCAAGGACTCGTTTAAGCCACTATAAACAAAATATATATCATTTTACCCATGTTACTATTAAAACTTTTTTACTTAATCATTTATTAAAAATTAACCATTTGTTTTTTTACTACAAAACCACTTCGAGTACCTTTATAATTGTCTCTAGTATTTATCAAAATAATTTGGGAATTAATAAAGCAACATATCTATCTATTTTAAAAAAATATTTAGTTATAAATATATATTTATGCGATCACCCTAACTATGTTGCTTTAGAAATTTCAAAATTATTTTGATAAATATTAGAGACAATTATGAAGGTACTCGAAGTGGTTTTGTAACAAAAAAATAAACGATTGATTTTTGATAAATGATTAAGTAAAGAAGTATGAATAGCGATATGGGTAAAATGATATATATTTTGTTTACAGTAGCTTAAACGAGTCCACGATGAGATGAGCGGTTAAAGTGAGATATTTTGACGTAATGGGTGACATGTTTGATATATAACCCGGATCCGTTTATTTGAGAATTTGAATCTTTGACTAATGACTACACCTGACCTATAGTCAAGCGTTAAAAGTATACAGGATCGAATCTTGTGGAAAAAAAAATAATTGACAGATACATATCTTTTAACTCGATGTACTCTTACTCCGAGTATACAAGAATTCCAATTGGCAAGAAAATATTAGACAAATAGATAATATCGCCTCTTGATCCGGTTATCGGTGAAAGTTTGAACTTGAATATGCGTGAATATATTTAAGTTAAAAAAAAAAATTGGCCTATTTTAGCTTTGTATTACCAGTGAAAAACCTATTGACTGGTGAGAATTCTCAAGCATACAGATGAAAATAATGTAAACTTTTAAAAATTAATTCACAAACAATTATGGTTATATAATTCCTTATTTAACATCCTTGTTCCTGCAACCATTCATCTCCAACAGCAAAAGAACAGAAGACAAACAAAGAAGCAATGTTAATTCTGAATCAGAATTTGAAACAAAATGGCTATCTTTTAAGGTACTATAAATCATAAATGAAGTACATCAGTTAAGGTCCTATGAATACTGTAACATGCCCATCATTGCTTCAATTTTTTATTTTCGTACCTTCACTCTGAATCATTCATCGCTAAAAAGTACATGTATGTCACCATATATATAAGATATGACCATACTATCACCTGAAGAGAAACTGGACAGTTGTGTAGCTAATTTTTACAATGAAGAAGTTGCAAATGCTAGTCAGGGAGCCAGCCGCTCAATCTTCCACGCCATCCTCCCCTCAATCTCTATAGGAGAATAACGTAACCTGTGGATTGTAATGACACCAAACTAGTTAAAAACATATAATTTGGATGGCGTTAGTCATGATTCTTTAATGAATTGAAATTTATCAGCTAATTCCTAGAAAATTTAGCATCTGAACTCTCTCGAGAATCTTGCAAACGGTAATAGTTGACAAAGCAGATTCAATATCATATTTGTATAATATCTATGCATGTTTCAAAGTGCTAAGATATTTGTACTCCAGTTTGGACGGTACGAGTGTAGGCAACCAAGACATGGTTCAACAAGTACAAGATACTATGAAAGCCGATGCCAAATGTCTAGCAAATAAATTTTCATATCTTACTGGAATTCACAAGAAAAAACTTGGACATGTAATTATAATATAAGGACATGATCTCTTTGCAAGACGGTTATTACACAAATTTGTCAGGGGTAATTATAGGTTTGTGCCCTTCTTTTCTCCAGTGTTTTTTCAACTCTTTCTTGTACTGATATCAATGCCAGTTTGACCAAAAATCATTGTTTCACATCCAACTCGATGTCATATATCTATATAGTCAACTCTAGCCAAATTTTAGTAGACGGAGGATCAAAAGTTGATGTAGAATGTCCTTGCTATGCAGTGTTGTATTTCTGATTCAAGCCAAGCTGATTTTAGTTCTATCTTATTATGTTGAGTAGAGCTTAAAATTTATGGAGTCCAAAAATTGTGTCAGTATTAAACAAGTCGGATTCGAGACTCAAAACTATTTGTTGAACTCAATAGAGAACCCTACTCATATATAAAGCCCAACCCAAGATATATATAATCAAGTTAAGATCACGCCAACCGAGTGGAGCTCGTCAACAACTCAAATCAACTTAAATTCCTCACCGATCCAAAATGCTTGTTTGGCTCAAGCTCGAAATTGATTTTAAGTCAACTTGAGCCCATATTACTGAGTCAAGTTTGAGCCGAGTCAATTCGAATTACAGCCTCCCTCATTTCTCCAAATATTATTAATTTAATAAAATGGTTATTTAAGACAAAACAGAAGGGGTATATGACAAGTATGAGGCGTATAAAGTAGAAGGCTGGTATAAGAAATACCTATCATGCAAGCGAGATTGTTGTCCTTGCCAGAATTCAAAAGCCTTGGGTTTTAGCCGGTATCCCCCCCAATGTTTTGGTTTGGGAATCGTACTTCTGCGCAAACAAAATATATTGTTAAAGAGACAGACCGGAATTCAGAATAAATCTACCAACCATTATGGAAATGGTCTTCACTGAAATATACAACTCAGAACCAGAACTAAGTGGCAATAATTTTCAGTAATAGCTTGATATTGTTTACATTATTGTAAAAAAAACTAAAAGCTTATGGACAAATAACGCTTGAACTCCCAAAGACAGTGGCACCGCACATAATCTCAATGCCAATTTGATGACTCATATTCGTTGTAGTTCACAATAGCAGAGAAAGTATATAGCAAATACCCATAATACATGTTAAAAATAACTTGTTTACAACTGCTCTACTTATAATCATGGATGATGCAACCATGATGTAGTCAATTACTTGGTCTAATTAACTTAATACAACCAGACAAACAAATAAAGGTAAACATATCGATGTTTTTGTTGAGCAAAATTTGGTTAGCAAGACAGACAAGATCAGAGATTTCGATTGCTGACCCATCAGAGAATTTTTCTTCTAATTCTTTGTGATATTGCTGGAGAACATCCCGTCCAGGAATCACTGAGCTCTGAAATAGATTTAACAAGACTAAATGTGACTGTCTTTAGTGGACATCTCATATTTATATGAACTGGGATATAAATACCTGCTTGCTAACTATAGCTCCAATTTGACTTCCTCGAGGACGACTATGAAAGTACTGTTCAGATTCTTCCTCAGAAACCTTCTGCACTGAACCTTCCACTCTTACCTGGAAAGAGATCCATTTCAAAAATGGAATTGCCAGGTTGATTCTATTTACAGAATATGACATACAAGATTGAATTTTTCTATAGAAAAAAATAAGTAAGGAAAATTCAACGATGTTCTATTCTAGCTTACATCTTGGTGTTCCTATATATATGCGTGCGTGCGTGCGTGTGTATAGGGTCTTACTCATATACAAGACCGTGGTAGGGTCTTACTCATATACAAGACCGTGGTGGATCCAAGTTTTGGCTCTTAGGGCTGTCTGGAGCCTATCCAATGCCTGTCCAGAGCCTAGGCAAGGCTCTAGTGGGCCTGGGATGGATTGAGTGGAGGCGAGGGAGAGCCCTGGGTGGGTGATGTCCTGTGTGTGTATGTGTGTGTGTGTGGGGTGGGGGGGGATGACATACAGAGGGTGGGTGATGTTGTTTAGGAGTGGTTTCTCTTGGTTTGTATGCAATGCACGAGTGTTCTTTATTTTATATATATATATATATATATATATATATAATAATTTTAGTATAGTTAATGTCAATAACATATTAGAATTCATAAATTAAATTAAAATACAATAGAATAATATGCTTTATTTGTATTTTTAGAACTATATAATAATCATATAATTTTAATATGTTATTTACGGAATTTGAACCTTATTTATTAGTATTAAAATATAAATATTTTAATCTGTTGACTGGATTCAAACCTTAAACCTTTAGCAGTACTTTAGTCGGTGAAATATAAAAAATTCAATCTAATGAATTAAATTTAAGTGATCTAACGGTTATAATACATTGTAACCGACTACAATTCAACGACCAAACTTTTGCATGTTTAGCTTTAATAATATAATATCGATATATGGAAATGATTAGGTTCTTGGTGCAACTTCAAATGCTTTGAAGAATTAAAACTGCATTTACATTTTCAAAAAACTGCTATACTAGCGTGTCCACATAAACAGAGACGGAACCAGAAAAATAATTTGGAGGGGCGAAAAATGTTTATGCAAAAAATACATTCCGACAATCTAGATTTTATTGACAAGTTCATGAATTTGTATGCACAAAATCCATATTTACATGAGATTTCTATATATATCTAAAGGGACCATCAAGAATTGTTAATTTGCGAGGGACCAAATGAACTCTCAAAGCAAGTTCTATACTCAAAATAGAATAAATACAAGCTTTTTAGGAGATTTTTTGGGGGACAAATGACCATATAATTAAATTTTATACTCAAAATAGAATTAATTTAAGCTTTTAGTGGAAGTTTTGGGGGGACCATGGCCACCCCATGCCCCCCCCCCCCCCCCCTCCCCCCTCATTCCGTCCCTGCACATAAAGCTCATCTTAGTTTTAGTATCCGGCCTACTCAGCATAAAACTATCAGGTAGTTATTAAACAAATCCAATCTGGAAGTATTTGTTTGTTACGAGTCGTAACAAACAAATACTACTCCCTCTGTCCCTCTCATTTCTTTACAGTTTTTTTAACTGCTTGGCACGTATTTTAAGATGCATTTAAAGTATAGGTTCACAATTTTTTTAAAAAATTTTCTTGTTATGTATAAAAATTTAAACATTAAACTTTTATTCAAAAGAAAAAAAATGTTTAAAATAATTTTCAAATTATATTTTATGAGAGCCTTAAAATGCGTGCCGAGCCCCCGTCCTAAACAATTGATGGGGACGGAGGGAGTATATTGGAGGTACAAAATAATATATTCCTCATAAGAAAGTATACACAAGTCTAAAGCATAGGGAGCCATTTCTTTTAATTTTTATGTGTCCAGCTGAAAACTAGAGAGTAGAGATATTACCTGACGATTTAAACCATCCCAGTAAAAAAGAAGTGCTGCATGAGGATTTTCAGATAATTCACGAGCCTTTTGGCTTCCATAATTAGTGTACCTGCATATAAACAGTAGTCATTTACTAAACAAAGATATTAATTATATAGATAAGCTACATAAAGCATTTAGCATATTTCATCACACAAGCTACATAAGAGGACTAACCAGACAAAGCCATCTTTATCAAAACCTTTCAGCAATACCATTCGGGAAGAACTGCATCAAAAAGATCAGAATAAGTTGAAGTGGCTTTTATTGAAACAAAAAGCAACCACGATTTTTTTGTACCCCCAATACATCTTGCATGCATATAGTCTCATAAAATGAAAAAGATTCTGTATGCCCAATTTGAATCGATCTCAACGGATCTTGCCATTTCTTTCTTCTTTTGTAATTTTTTCTTCTTTTTTTTTAATATAAAAATCATCATCCCGCCGCTCCTACCAATGCTTGCTTATGAGCACAAAGGGTCATAAAGAACTAGCCCTTTGAATAAGTGAATAAGCGAGGCTTTCCCGATAGAAAGATTTGACTTGCACAAGCACAGCAGATGATCTAAAAAAGTTGACAGGTTACTACTCTGCTCAAAATGTCTGAGCTTTTAATTAAACTTCACCGACTGTAATCACCATTGTGAAAACATTATCTGCTTGCCAATTGCAATCAGGAAATCACTACTTCTCTATTCTTTCCTCATATGATCTTGGGATGTGATCCTCGAGTAATAAACACCAAATGCCACGAAATTCAAGGAAAAAATATACTTACGGTCTGCCATCTTTCCCAGCAGTGGACAAGGCCATGGCATTTGGTTCCTTTAAGCTTGCAGCCACTGCATCTTCAAACCATTTCTTGAACTGTAAAATTAAGAGATTGATGTTATAATACTAAAACAAAGAGATGCTTTCAAATAAATTGCAGTTGCTCAAGAAAAAATTATAAACAGATCATACATTCTTCATTCTTGAACTGTAGAATTATAGATTTATTTTTTTAAACTATAGCAACCAAGATGCTTTCAAACAAATAGCAGTTGTTTTCGAAAAGATAACAACAGCTCATATTAATCAAAATTGTTGCAAACTTTACATCATAAAAGGGGCACCATTTGGTGTCAGAGATGGTAAAGATAAATTACAGCTTATATAATTCTACCTGATCGAAAGGGTCAGCCTCCACCTGGTCTTCACGAAACTCAGGAGATATATAGTTCTCTCTTAAAGCTGATATGTCTATATTGAGCGCTTTCCCAATCCGAACACACATAGAAGTGCCAGGATATGGGGGCAGCTGTAGCTTGAATTTGTTGATAATCAAAGGAGGGACAAACCTCCCGCCAAGAAAGTGGTGCATTCCCTCAAATTTTTTTGCACAGAGCTTTGGAGCAGTTAAGGAAACCTAGGTAAAGGATATGGTACACTTAAAAAGGACAAGTGTAATATTTTTACCCAAATGAGAATAAACTGAAATAGTCGAACAATGTTTAACTGTTGACTATTGTATACAAATACTACAAAAATTTCCATCATAGACTTACCAACATGTCAGGTTTTATGCCTTCACCTGAAATATCTCCATCTTCGACATGCCAACCAGATGGAATATCTATAGAAATAACTGGTGAACCTTGACTAATAATTCGTTGATGAACCAGTCTCTGGATCAGCTCATCAAATGGTGGACGTGGAGTACCTAAAACATTAAATAAAACTAAAACGAAGCAAAATAATATTCATAAAAGTTGCACCCATAAGGGGTATCTTGTGGTGAAAGATAATATATTTGTATGAAGCTCTAATAGGAATATTTTTTTTTTGGGTGTATGATAGTAATATATTTCCATTACAGTAAAGCAACTCAGGCACAACAGGTCATTCAAGTTTGTCAGGCACAACAGGTCATTCAAGTTTGTCAGTGAATGAGATGATTAATGGCCATGTTTGGCAATTAGCTGTTGGCGGTAGCAGATTGAATTAGCTATTTTGACTAACGGATTGATTTAGTTGTTTTGACTGGCAGATTAAATGAAACTGTTTGTATTTTAATTAGACACATGAAAATCCTCTAGTTGAAAAATTCTCCAAGTAGCTTTCAAAATTAGGCAGTCCATAACACGAGGTTTGAAATTCCGCATTAATGTGGGGTAGTTCCTCGCAAAAAAAATAAATTAGCAGATTGAGTCCAATATTAGAAGATTCATCTACCAAATCTCTAATTTGATTCAATCATGTAATGTTTTTTTTAATCAAACCTCTGACTTCCATGTAGGGCCAATAATTTTAACCAAGAAAATCTAACCACGTTAAGGTTGCAATGACTAGAAGTTGGCATAAATACAGATAACTATGCAAAAAGAGAATGAGAATCTCAGACTAAACTAAACAGAGTAACTACAAGACAACAACATCTAGTCTCGGCCTCGTTAAAAAGGCCTACCCTGAACAGAGTGTGGAAACAGTAAACTGGGGCTCACTTTACATACAACAGTTTTCCTTCTTTTTATTCTTCCTGATTTTATGTTTCTCTTATTTTTATGTCATTTTTCCTGGCTTTTGGAAAAAAATATTGAATTGCGTCATCAATATTGTTATTAGATATGTGAAACTGAAAATTATTTTCACGAAACAGTTCTAGGATAACAAATAAATAGTTTTTCGTAATAAAGAAAGAAGAATAACCGTGAAATGAGAATCCAAACATTGCATCCACTAGAATGTCAAAGTTCTCTGATAATTCCGTAGGCAGATCTTCCACTGGGATGAAAGAAACGCCTAGTGATTCCAGCTACAACATAATTGTGATAAATGAGCATTTAATAAATTCTAAACCATTGAGCTCTTAAGATTTGTCATTTGAGATTTTGAATTTCTATACCTGAGTGACCAAACCAGTATAAAGAGTCTTTGCAGTACGCTTTGGATAACAAACAACAGGTTTATATCCGAAGTGATGTAGATGACGAGCGGCTACAAGACCATCGCCACCATTGTTTCCGGGACCGCAAATGACAAGTACATTGTTATGCTGGCTTGCTGTATAGACCTTTCAACAAAAATTGGTTTACAGTATACTTTATTAATGCTGTATAGAAAAAGTATATTGCACTGTTTAGGCTCATATAACTTAAAAGATTCCAGTGCATGGAGAATGGTGCACTTAAAAATAAAATAGTTGAAATACTATATCTCTTATATTCTCATGGATATTTCCAAACACCAAAACCAATTTAAATATCTGGAAGGGATCACATAACAGCAGCTAGGGTAACATAATTTAATTTAATACAGCAATAGGTAATTAAGAGACACATAACCTCTTGTACTTTAGCACTGGATATACTGTACCCTAACTAAAAGGTGAGAGGCAACAACGGGAACTTGTTATGCAGGAAAGGACTCAGTATGAAGGGTTTGGATTGAAAAGTGAAACTGATAAAAAAAAAAAAACTTTCCCGAATTTCTCATAACCATAATTTATATCACCTAATGTTTTCTTGTTATCATAAATAACAGGAAATATGAAGTGAACGTCATACACCACTTACCTCTGCTATTGCTGAGGCAACACTCAGACCAGCCAATTCCTACAAATACATACACTAAATTAATCAATGCACAAACAGTTGATAATTGTATTAGCAAGCTCAAAAAAAATTAGAAAATTCACTCAAACCATTAGTTGATCGACACTAAAGCCTAGAGGACCCATAAGAATCTCATCAACTTCAGCTGCTTCTTTCTGAGAGAGATAAGAAATAGCATCTGAATTCTCTATACTTTGCAGCGACGACACCATTCTATTCGCCATAGCTCTGCCTTCACCAGAACTCTTACAGAAACCACGAGCTTCAAACCTCGAGGTTTGACCTAAAAAACCCTACAATCAGAGATTTGTTAGTGACAATTAAACCTTCATTAATATAATACATGTGCGCGGAGAGAGTGCAGTGAATCACAACAAATAAAGTATGTGACAATTAAACCAAATCTCTCTCTCACACACACACGCGAGTATAGGTTAAAAACCAATTTAAGCATGAAAACTGTTACATATACAATTACAAATCACCTGGTACAAATCAGCTCTGACAGAACCAGAAATCACCAGTCACAATAATACAAACCATCAGTCATAAATTCATAATAATACGAATCAATTACACCATTGGAACACCGGTTAAAGAGAGTTGCGATGAGTTATCATTGATCACTTTTCATTCTAATTTTGGTGTTCGTTTAAGCGTGCACAAACACATAATTTACAACTAAATATCTAATTGATACTAGTCGCTAGTAGCAATTAAACATCTCCCGACAATATACCGTATATTGACAAAGGACAGAGATAGAGAGAGAGAGAGAGGGGAGAGAAGGAGAGAGAGCGAGAGGGAGAGGGAGAGGGAGAGAGAGAGAGAGAGAGAGAGATTTTACCGAGAGAGAAGCAGGAGGAGATTTGAGAAGAGAGGAGTTGAGAGGCGAGGAAGAATTGGAGTTGGAGGCGAGGAGAGAGACAGGAGGAAGCAGCAGTAATTGAGTGAGAATACTACAGGTGCTGCTAATACATGTCATAGTTTTGCATTTCCGCAATAACAAGTGCATTTTATCATCACCATCGCTCTTCTATTTCTTCACCACCAACCCCTATGTATCCGTGGTGCGGGCATTGTTCTAACATTAACTTTTTCTGGTGTGGAACGTGAACACGATTTTATTGTAACCTAAACTATAACGGTAAGATATAAATGCATTTTTATCTGTATTTTAAAATTTAATTTTGTACAATTTTCTCTCTAGTTACTATTATTATTGCTGATGTCCAAATTATATTTTTAAAAATTATATTATTTGATCTCTTTAATATGTAAGCATTTATACAGATATTATCTTTACTACTCCCTCCGTCCCATTTTAACTGCTTTTGACTTTTTTACACGTATTTTAAGGTGTTAAAAAATCACATCTAAACATAATTATTGTTTATAAAATTTATATCAAATAAAAGTTTAGAATCTAAACTTTTATTTGATATAAGAATTAAATCTTTTTATTAAGCGTAGATACTATTTTTTTACACCTCAATATACGTGTCAAAAAGTCAAACATCAGTTAAAATGGGACAAAGGGAATACTATATATTATATATAAAAAATTTGGCGATTAAGTTCATAATTAATATATAATTTATTGTGAATAATATTTTGTGATATAAATTTTTCTATATACTAACAATTATTAATAAGCTAATTAGTATTCTCAATAAAAAAAATAAAACTAATATATTAATTAATTGAGATTTTCATATGTTGTTTAATTAAATATATATATAATTTGTCTGGGAAGATTATAATATTTTTTTCTTATATTTAAAGTTGGATATTTTTATGTAATGATAGTTGTTAAAGAGAAAATTCCATTTTAGTTTCACAATTTGGCTCGATATATACTCCAAAATTCATGTTGCTATATAAAATTTATATATATATATATATATATATATATATATATATATATATATATATATATATATATATATATATATATATATATATATATATATAACTTTTCTACTTGTAAATTAATCGACTTGATTCCATTTCTAAATGATTTTATAACTTTTAACATATTTAATTTCTCATAAATTTCGTTTCCAACTTTAAAATCCCTGACCCTTTATTGTTTAATCATGAATAACAATCGTGATACAATTAATTTTCAAATTGCAGAGCCGAAAACCTCAATAATCAGATGAGAGTTGGGAACCATATAACGGAAGTTCTGCACAGGCTTTCAAATCAAGATTAACTGCATAGCTTTCATGTGAGCTTCATCTACAAACTTTTCTTGCTCTTCCTGATTCCTAACTTCCTTCTGCATGTTTCCATAAAAGCTCGGCAGTAACTTTATACCCTATTCATTTGAAATAATCATTTGGTTGTGAATTATACTTCAATAAATAAAAAATAAAAAATGTCCGAGAATGAAATCAATTGCAGCATCCGTTTTGAAGTTTACCTAGTCTTGGTACTGTCTGCCCCTTGGGATGATGGATCACTACAGGATTTGCAAATAATTTCAAGAGTGCAGTTCCAAGTGATTTCTGGAAATCTCTCTTGCCTAAACAAAACAAAAGAGAGACTTTTGATTCAAGCATCAGTAAAGAACCGGAGGGCAAACTAGAATGTTATGTGCAATATTTGCATCTAATAATAGCTAGCTACAGATAGGCAGGCAAACAACATTAGTTATCATGCCTGATCAACAACAATGACGATTAATGGACAAGATGAGCTCTTGAGTTGATCTCTCTTTCTAAAAGTTGACTGGAATCTAAACTACTAGAAAACAACGCAAAACAAAAACTTAGATATATTGCTTCTACAAAATACGTGGCAGTTCAATAGAAAATTGTGAATCACATAATGCTATTCGGAGTAGCAAAAATATGCATTCCTGATACAAATTATGATTTTATAAGAGAAAAACTTTAAACAACCTGAACACGTTGTGGAAAGAAATATTAGATTATTAAACTACTTGGTCATGGTAAGTTTGCTCCCAGGTCTCAAACTCTCTCAGCTCACTAATACAATCTTAGCAGTCCACATGGAAATGAACATTCCATATATTAATGTTTTAAATATAAATCTTAAGAGGAAACACTGTTATGAAATCTCTCATTTCTGCTTAGACCATTAATCATCTAGTTAGGTGCTAGAAAGTTAGTTGGCTCTAATGCTTTTTGCAACAATGCAAAAAGAGAAAAGTAAAAAAAGAAAGAAAGCAGAGCTCTTAAACTCTTGTGATGACCTGATCTGCCATATACACACACACTTATAGCTATATAAATATTTCCATCAGCACCTGATTTCTATAACTGGTAACGACCTGGCTGGTGCTTTCATATTCACCCGAAACTATACACTTTCAAGATTCCACTGACTGCAAATTATAAGGGCAAACAGAATCAATTTATCATTTCATTTGCAAGGATTAGACACTTAGCTTTCAAAATTACTTTTTCGTGCTACTTCTTGACATGTGTCATGCAGAACCCTCTGAAAGGTGTAAGATTTTAAAAATGGTGGTTAAATTTTCTAGCATGATCACGTATAGCATGCTGTACATGTTCCTTCAACAGCCATCTAATTAAGCAGAAACATTTTTGCCTCATCATCTAAACTACACCAGTGCATAAAGACAGACAAACTAAACCAAAACCAAAGATTTACCTGAATAGTGCAGAGACGGGCAGCGAATTAAGTTCAAGTATGATCAGAAACTTTATTTTTGGTACTCTTGATGGAGCCATGCCCTGCACACAATAAACATCATAACTAGTTCCCATCATTAATTGTCTTATAATTACAAATTTACAATTAAAGAAAAAGAATAAATGGAAAAATGTATACCATTCCTTGGCTTGCAATCAGGCCAATGCAGCTTATAACATAGTCCATTAAGGAGATCCCTTGATAATTGATGGGATGTGATGTGAAACACCCTTACATGAGAAATTATATGATAATATATGTATGCATCTGGTTAGCTGATGTTGATTTCTCAGAAGATCTGTGCCACTGCGTTTTGATGGTTGAGTTTGGTCTCTAGTTAACTATTGCATCCCTGGTAAGAAAACAAATTATACGCAAAAAGAATATAGACTTATTTAATATAATATTTAACTTATCTAGTTGAATTATACAAGAAACATATACACAATATAGATACCAGATATAAAATCTGTATCTATGTTTTATTAAATATTAAGAAAGAACATCTATAAGAATACAGGCCCCTAACCCTGAATGCATTTTTTGTCATTCTTGTAATATATAAAAGCCTGTCAGATATCCAAAGAAGATGGTGTAAAAAGCAGCTAACTAGCTACTTATATATAAGATAGTACACAAGCTTCTGAATTAAGCTCAACTACATGTCTACATCTTTCCATATCATAAGGAGCTTCCTCTGAAGCTATTTTGTTGTATTCCCTGGTTGGTAACTTCGTTCTGTATCTTTTCAAGAAAACTCAGCATCAACTCTAATCCCTTTTCATCTGAAATAAGACATTACAATTTGATTATAAATTAAAATAATGATATACTCCTAAAAGTATTTTTTTTTTTTGAGAAAGACTTAAATCTCTTGAGTTCAGACAGAAAATATTTTCAAAACTTACCTAGTCTTGGTATGGTGTGCGCTTCACGATGATGAATTACTACAGGATCTACAAATGATTCTAAGAGTAAAGCCCCGCTTGATTTAAGAAAATCCAACTCGCCTGAAAAACAACGAGACTTTTTTAGTCAAGCATCAATGAAGTTAAAAACAAAAGTGAGACTGTTGCACCCAAAAAGAGCTAATTCGTAACAATATACAGCCATATTTTCGAAGAGAATGTTAGACACGCTTTGATGATTATGCCTGATCAAGTTACATGACGATTTACACATATATGGGCAATATTAGGTCAAACAATGGAGGCCTAGGAAGATTTCTGGAGTAAATTTATGTCTATAGATGTACTGGATTTTGAATTACTAGTAAACACTAATAAATTTAGGCTTAAAAAATATTTATTTTTCGTATAACTAGTGTCACTTCAAACACTGGTCTATATACATAATTTGTATATAGACTTTAATGGAAGCTAGACTAGAACGTGGATTTAAAAAATGTTATTCTAAGTCACAGGTGTATACGTATCAGGATTACTGCTAGAACTTGACTCTTTTAAGGTCAATACTTCAACAACCAGCACTTAATTTGAAAAGAGATAATCAAATATAGAACTACTCTGCCATGGCAGGTTTAATCTCAGGATACTGTTAATATACCCTTATCCAGAACATATTAAAATACAAATATGTATTTAATGTTCTCAAATTAAAATTTTGCAGATAAAACACTATTTTAAATTCTACGCTTGCCCTGACAAAAAAAATAAAAAATAAAAAAATTCTACGCTTGCCCCCACTTACTGCTCTGCTTGAGCGCCACAAGGACCGACTCAATTTGAAATGCTCGTTGCTTAAACATCAAATTAGAAGAATGAAGTGCTAGACGATTATATGACTGCTAATAATCCACAACACTGATGGGGAGTGGAGCTGCTAGTCCCATGTTGTTCTCGAAATTTGCTTTATACACGGCTTATAGGCTAAGCTTGTGACAGGTGGTGCCATAGCTGGTGTCTTTCACATTCACCCAAAAGAATACACTTACTTAAATTATTCTACATCGACAGATCAACCTTTTACAAAAATTATGTATCCTCAATTAGGTTGCATTAAATTTACAATATCCATATTTAGAATGCATCAATTTAATAAAATTTTCCATTAGATAAATTATGTTCGTGGATATAGACCAAAATATCATATCGCAACCAAAGATATACCTAAAAAATGCAGAGAGGGGCAAGTTATCTTGTTTGAGAATGCTTTCTCAGCCCAAGCTTCATTCCTCAATTTTGCGCCACTAATAATAATAACGAACTTCAATTTTGGTACTTTTGTAAGAGCCAATCCCTACAAACAATTTCAGACACCATGATTAATTTCCACCATAAATTCGTGTTGAACATAGATAAACAAAAAATGGACATCATTAAAAAACATCGCATACCTTGGCTTGTAATCCAGCTAGTGCAGCCGATAATATGGATCCCTTAATAGTTGATAAAAGTCAAGCATCACTCATATATTCCAGTCACAAACAAACTTTAACGTACACAAATTTGAGAAAGAAAATCAAGTTCCGTAAAAACAAGAAGTTAAGAAGTACCTGCGAAAAACCAAGAAGACCATCAACAGGCCCGTGCTTAATCATACACTCTTCAATATACTCAATAGACTTATCAAAATTAGTATAAACATATTCCTGCAAATTTAAACATATATAAAAAGGGTTAGCCTCATTTCATTAAGAAACCTGAATTGTCAAATAAATACTCTCTCTCTCCCCCCTCCCTCTCTTCTCTCCCTCCCCCATCTCCTCTCTCTCTCTCTCCCCCCCCCCCCTCTCTTTCCCCTCTCTCTCCTCTCTCTCCCTACTCTCCCCCCCACAGAGTCACACAAACACTAGAATGAAGAGCTTGACCTTGTTAGAGTTGAACCACTCATAATAAGGAGGATCAAAGAACCCTTCAACTTGAGATTTACCAATAGATGGAAAAGGGGCATCTGGGAAAACCATATCAAGCCTATCAAGAACGGATTGAGGCCATTTTTGAAGCTGGGTTTTGAGTATATGACCACTGGTTCTGAACCCATGTAGGCACAACAACTTGGGTTTTCTTGTCTCTTCGATCACAGCTTGACAACTCATTGTATTGCAGTATTTCTTGAAGGCTGTGAATTTACACGCTCTTGTGGGGAGAAATTTTAGGGAATTTATCATTTTCAGAAATAAAGATCGTTGTCCAGACTCCAGAGACACGTTTTCGTGTTTTTATGAAAATTTTAATTGTTTATATGTGATTCTGATTCTGATTTTATGAATTTTTTTTTAAAGTTAAACATAATATTTCAAGATTTTATTGATTTTGATGGAACTTTAAATATTTTTAAAATACATCAAATAATTTTACAAAATCTATCATCCAAAAAAATCCATCAACATTTAAATGTAATCAAAATTTAATATATTTTGAATAATCTCAATAGAATGCTATCTGATTTTAGAGTATAACATAAAATCACAATTGAATATCACCGTTTCCGTAGTATAATTTAGAATTTTAATGCAATATTCGAAAATTTTGATACATTTTTCAAAATCTGAGTTAAATATCCTCAAATTTTATTAATATTTTTTTTGAACACATCCATGTTAGTCAAATGAATTCATATAAAATGGAGGGAGCATAAGAGTAATAGTTGTATCGAGTATAAAAATATTAAATAAACTATTTGAACATTGAGTAATGGGAATTTATGGTCTGGGGTTCCTGATTTGATTCTTGGTATATTTAAAAGTAATAATATTATTGTGACAAAAAAGGTAATAACATTATAATTAAAAATATAACTAAGGCCCAAAACCTAATGTATATTTAATTAAATTACGTATATTGTTTCAAGTTATATAATTTTGCTTATTGATAATTTACGATTCTTCTACCAGGCAGGCTCCAGCTTGTTAAAACATGAAAGAATTTGGAGTTTTTTTTTTTTTGACTTGAATTTCGAGCATTTTCGATCTATGGGACATTGGACACAAAGCAAGGTTAGTGATAATTTATATTTATACTATTGCGTTAGAGCAAGTCCAACAGTGTCCTAGCAAGTGCCCTATAAATATAATAAAAAATAGTGTCCTAGCAATTTAGGACATTTTTTTGATACATGAACTCCAACAACATGCCTTATATGTGTGCCCTTATTATTAAACTAATAATTTATTTGAATTAGAATTGGAGGGAAGTGAAAAAGTAAGAGGAGAGAGATGCATTGAAATGGTAGGAAGTTAATATTTTAATGAGAAAATTAGTTTAGGACATGCTTAGAAGTGCCCCAAAAATGAGGCACTTGTTGGATGTCCTAGTGGTTTAAGGCACCACTAGGACATTGTTGGAGCACACATTTCATCCAATTGCCTTATATTTTAATTTGGGACATCAATTTAGGACATTGTTGGACTTGCTCTTACTAAATACAATACGGGTCCTGTTCCCTGACCATTGGTTGTCAGGGAACATTTACCTAACACACTGTGTCCCAGCCGTTGGATGGATGATCCAACGGCTGGGACAAAAGGAAAACTTTTTAAGTATCCGCGGTAAATAACCGCGGACACTAGGTCTTTCCGCGTGTTTCTCCCGCGGACACACATGGCTATCCGCTGTTATTAACCGCGGACAACCCAGACATATGTATACCGTCAAACCTTAGGTCTCTCCTTCTCAAAAAAAAATGAAATTATACTCTTTTTTTTAAATTTATGGATTTAGATGATTATTATGATTAAACTAATTTTGTTTTGAATAAATAACAATTAACTTTATTTTATATTATATGTTTTGAATTCTTTGTTTATATATTTTTAATAGTTAGTAGATTATTATTAAAATTATCATTATTATCTATACATTCTAATCTTAGTATTTTATTATAAATTTAATTGTTATTTTTTAAGTTTTTTTTATTGATTGACTAATTTTTTTTGAATAGTTAATATATAATTTTTATTCTTGTCACATATTATATATTATAAGTATTATTTATTTTTTGTGTTATATAAAATATATTTACATTTAATTTATTTAACAAAAATATAAAATGCTACTTAGACAATGTATGTTTTTAGACGTTTATGCTAAATATTTTTGTATTTTCTCGATCCTTCTTGCTTTCTAGCTGCATGGTAATAATGATAATTTTAATAATAATCTACTAACTATTAAAAATATATAAACAAAGAATTCTAAACATATAATATAAAATAAAGTTAATTGTTATTTATTCAAAACAAAATTAGTTTAATCATAATAATCATCTAAATCCATAAATTTAAAAAAGAGAGTATAATTTCATATTTTTTTTAGAAATAGACAGCTAGGGTTTTGATAGTCTGTGTTGTCCGCGGTTAATAACAGCGGATAGCCATGTGTGTCTGTGGGAGAAACACGCGGAAAGACCTAGTGTCCGCGGTTATTTACTGCGGATACTTAAAAAGTTTTCCTTTTGTCCCAGCCGTTGGATCGTCCATCCAACGGCCGGGACGGGTAAATGTTCCCTGACAACCAATGGTCAGGGAACAGGCCCCAATACAAAAAGGTGTCTCTTTGCTACAGAATAAACTGTTGCAGAACCTGGAGAAAAAAAAACACCTTCAAATTAAAGCAACAGAATTGCTAGTAGCAAAACTGCAACAGCTAGCACACAATTTACATCTGGTGGTGCCAAGAGGACAGTCATTACAATTTACATGACGGAGTTGTGGTGACTGTCTCCCCCTCGACAGAGTCATCAGTAGCAAATTTCATGCCATTAGTACAGTGGCCAGGTTCAGCAGAAATGAAATAATGTGTGCCTGGTGTCTCCAGCGCGATAATGGTAGCGTCTGATCTTTGCATCCAACTCTAGATAAAACGAAACAATATATACTAGAATTTAAGATATTCACCGAAGATGGTTCAAAAGGCGTTCTAATTGAGCTTACATCACAAAGAGCTTCTTCTAGAACATTTTTGTTGCTTTTCTTGGTTGGCGACTTCATTTTGCATCTTTAGGAGAAAGCTCAGCATCAACTTTAGACCCTTTTCATCTGGAATAAGAAACAACCATTTGGTTATAACAATAATCTTTTACTTGACAGGCAATTTTTTAAAAGAGACTTAAACCTATTCAGAGATCAGATGCCATTATTTGAAAAAAATTACCCAGGCTTGGCACAGTGTGCCCCTCGCGATGATGAATCACTACAGGATCAACAAACGACTCTAGGAGTTCAGTCCCCTGTGATTTTAGATAATCCAACTCGCCTGTAAAATTAAACTAAACTAAATTTATAAAATTATCCGTAAGATAAACTGTAGTGTATACAGACCACAGAATGGAACTGAAACCAAATGTACCCAAAAAATGCAGAGACGGGCAACGAATAATGTCTGAGAATGCCTTGTCAACCCAAGCTTCGTTCCTCAGTTTAGCGCCACTGATTATGATTAAGAACTTCAATTTTGGTACTTTAGTAAGAGCCAATCCCTGCAAACATTTCCAAACACCGTAGCAGCTAATTTTTACCATCAATAAGCTTCGGAAAAAGGACATTTAATACAAAAACATATAGCATACCTTGGCCTGTAATCCCACCAATGCAGCTGATAAAACTGAGCCCTTAGTACAAGGCAAGCATTACACATATGTTTCAATCACAAACAAATATGGACATACGCAAGTTTGAACAAGAAAATTAGGTCTGTAAAATGAAAAAATTGTGTCATGTACCTGCGAAAAACCAAGAAGACCATCGATAGGTCTGTGCTTAATCATACTATCCTCAATATACTTAATAGTCTCATCAAATTTAGTATACACAAATTCCTGCATATGTTTCTTGTTTGAATCAACTTCCTGCAAATTTAAACATATATAAAAAGGTTACTTTCATTCTTGAAAGAAAATCAAAACAAACTCCCCCCCCCCCCCCCCCCCCCCCGCCCCCCCTCCCTCCATCCCTCTCGCTCGCCCCCCCCCCCCCCCCCCCCCCCCATCTCTCTCTCGCTCCCTCCCCCTATCCCTCATCTCTCTCTTACGCAAACACCAGAATAATGAGCTTGACCTTTTTAGAGCTGAGCCACTCATAATAAGGAGGATCAAACAATCCATCAACATGAGATTTACCAACAGCTGGATAAGGGGCATCTGGAAAAAACAAATCGAGTTTATCAAGAACAAACTGAGGCCATTTCTGAAGCTGAGTTTCGAGTATACGACCACTTGTTCTGAACCCATGCAGACACAACAACCTGGGTTTTCTGGTTCCTTCAATCAAACCTTCACTACTCATTCTACAGACTTGTCGGCATAAATTTCGATGAATTTTTCGTCTCTACAAGCTTCTGCTAAAACAGAGTACACTCACGTCAAAAATGCTATACAGGGCAGACTCTCCTTTATTTTGCCTGTTAAAATGCTACATGTCCCAGGTGTTCGGTGTTTGCAACTCAAGAATTTTTGCTGCATTACATTTCTAATTTGAGATAATTTTTATCTCACTCACCGCTTTCATTCAAAAACGACAATTTATAAAATTATAATTTATAACTCATTATTTTTAAAAGCATCATTTTCTCTCAACTTTCTAATTCTGAAAAAATATATATTCATTTAACTGAAAAAAAACTTTAATATCAAACTTAACTACGTATTTACAATTTTCAATTTCATAACGAGCTTCTTCTAAAACTTCTTTGTTGTTCATCCTGGTTGTCAACTTCCTTCTGTATCTTTTCCAGGAAGCTCAGCACCAACTCCGAACCCTTTTCATCTGAAACAAGAATAAACCATTTCATTATACTAATAAATTTGAACTCTTGACAAAAAAAATAGTATTAAGAAAGACGGAGTCGTTTGGATCATGGAATTCCAACCAGGAAACGGGAATGAGATTTCAATAAAAAAAAATGTACTAAAATCTCATTCTCTGCAACTGGGTTGAAATTCCGTGATTCAAACTGCACTTTAGAGTTCAGCCTTGACAGTTCAGACAACACATTATTTGAAAACTTACCTAGTCTTGGTATAGTGTGCCCCTCACCATGATGAATCACTACAGGATCCACGAATGATTCCAGGAGTACGGTCCCGTATGGTTTCAGGAAATCCGTCTCGCCTGGCCAAAACAGAGACTTCTTAAATCAATTATCAGTAAATTTAAAAAGTTAAGTGCGATTTTTGCACCAAAGAACAGCTAGTTTCAAATAATAACAATCATATATTCTGAGAGAATATTTAGCAAAAAAAAAAAATAATAAAAAAAAATAATAAAAAAAATAAAATAAAATAATATATTCTGAGAGAATTTTAGACACTCTTCTATCATTATGAATGATTAACACTTACGGAAAACATGAACAATTTTGGCTCGAATAGTGGAGGCTTGAGAAGATAGTATCACCCAAAAAGAACATTTTTCAGTTAAAAGTTGAAAATGGCTTAAAATCCGGACTTTAAGCCCAAGCAAACAGGCTCATTGACTTTTTCGAGGTTCTGTGTGTGTGTGACCAGAAACTGTGGCCTCTTGATGTACAGGCATCAACAATGGTGGCTAAAAAATCTAGCACTTCCCCCATTGAACATTAAATTTGGTGACATGCTAATATTCATGGTTGATTGGTTGCAACAAGAAGATGTACCTAAGAAATGCAGAGACGGGCAACAGATTGCGTTTGAGAATGCCTTCTCAGCCCAAGATTCATTCAGTAATCTAGCACCACTAATTATGATCAAGAACTTCAGAGTTGGCACTTTAGTTAGAGCCAAACCCTACAAACAATTTCGAAAACCATAACTAATCTTCACACTTATTTAGTGTCAAATTAATTAACAAAAACATGGACGAGGCAAACATATCGCACACCTTGGCCTGCAGTCCAGCCAATGCAGCTGCCAACATGGATCCCTTAATGAACATCAAACAAGTATATACAGATGTTCATGTACATCGAACCGAAAAGAAAATCAAGTTTCGTGATCGTATAAACGTTAAATGTACCTGCGAAAATCCAAGAAGACCATCAATAGGTCCATGCTTAGTTATACACTCTTCAACATACTCCATAGGCTTATCAAAATCAATGTACTCTGTAAATTCCTGCAAATTTAAACACACACAAAAAAAATTAGACCACTTCCATAATTTCTCGACAAAAATGGACTCAGAATCATACACACTAGAACCTCGGTATTATAATACTCCATATACAAATAACCTCCTTATAATAATATAAATTTATCAGATTTTCTAGTGTGTAGCTATGGACACACTAAGTCACTAACAACCACTTTTTAGTTAGATGACGGATTTTTATGGACTCATTGCTTGTATATACAAAAATCTCTACCGATCAAAATCTTCCACTTAACTAAAAAGTAGTTGGCAGTAATCCCGACAGAGGTTTTACTGTATACTATTTCGAATACAATAGTCTGACCTGGTTCGAAGATTGGAACCACTCGTAATAAGGAGGATCAAAGAACCCCTCAACCTGCGATCTTCCAGTAGACCTAAAAGGCGCATCTGGGAAAACCAGATCAAGTTGATCAAGAACAAACTGAGGCCATTTTTGAAGCTGAGTTTCGAGTATGAGACCACTTGTTCTGTATCCATGAAGACACAACAACTTAAGTTTTCTCTTCTCTTGGATCACAACTTGACTACTCATCGTATCTGTATTTTTGAATGTTTGATCAGCATCATGTTATGACTTATTTATATATCTTTCTGTAGGCGTTGTGATCTCACCTAGAATGTAGTACATATTCAATCATTTCATACGATATACCCTACTAGATTGAATGCTTCACGTTCGAGTTCGAGCCATCGAAAGTCAACTCTGTAATATTTTGAAGCAAATTTCAACACAAGTTTAATAAAACGTGCTCAAGAGGGTACTGATCAAATGTGTACCGTAGGCGGAAATTATCACATATTTTTTGTGTTACAGAAAAAGCGAAAATATAATATTGCAGATACTCGCGTGTCTGTGTCACATAGCTACAGACTTTTTGAATTTTTCCACGATACACGTCTATTTATATAATTTTTTGTGATGTCTATCTAGATTTATCTATCTGTGCGTGCTAAGTGGATTTGATATGCTAGTGCATCGTATTAAAATTGAATTGAGAATGATTTATTTTGACAAATTCTAAATGATACCAACGTTTCCCATAGATAATTTGAGTATTTTAATATGACAAGAATGATTTGTTTTGACAAGTGATACAAAATAGTTTGTATTGAAAATGATAATCGATGTTTTAAACATTCTTGGTTTATACATTTTTCCAAAAACTCTCGGTCTTTTTTCTCTCTCTCGCAGCCTCCTCCTTCTGACGGGGCTTCCGCCAGTTTTTCCGATGAAAAATCCAAAATCATTGTGTTTAATTACATGTTATGTGGTTTTTCTGATTGTTTAATTGATTTTCTTAATAAATCTCCTTCTTTGGGCCAAGTTTTCTTAGATTTATATCACCGAAACTTTCGATTCTCATTTTTGTTTGCTTCTGGAGGGCATTTTGAATTTGTGAATGGCTCGATTATCTCATGGTGTAGTTTTGTGGTGCAGATCTAATCTTTTTAGTTTTCAGTTGGAATTCTCCTCATTTGTTATTATTATAGTTTGATTTCTACCTGGTGATGGTGAGAGTGTGTGATTTTCTCTCCGAGTTTGTTCGAATTTATCGATAAAAGCCTTTCTTTGCGGTTGATAGCGTAAACAGTGGGTAAGAATCTATAAATATATAATCGTCAATTTTAACATCGCTTATTTATCTCATCTTGGTATGAAGACAAACGTGTTAATTTATTTTATATTTATTCGACTCGATTATCCATGCAGATGTCGTATGACTGTTATTTATTGAATTATATCCTTCCCTTCAAAAAATACATTCTTGATTTGTCGAAAAATCTTCAATAAATGTTGGATTAATTCTTAATTTATCGATTTTATTTTGTTTTGATTAAAAATTTTCAATAAATCCAAAATCGATAGATTATTAATTAGTATCCGTTTCCATTTTCACAATTATAAAACGAAAATTGATCATCAATTTTAGAAGTGTGTTACATAAGCGAGCATTATACAAATACTTGTCTTAGATTACATTCTTAACGAACCGATTATATTTGCAGAATAATTTAAAATTAAATACCATTTTCTCTTTATTTGTGAGGTTGCTGTATACCCGCTGTGTCCTTATTTTTTTCCCGAGAGCATATTCCCTGTATCCTAAACAGTTATATAAGCTTGGGACACTCGCCTTGATATGTATTTATTTTTTTTACAAAATTTAATTTTGTTATTATTTTAAAATTAAAATTTTAATGATAATCTGATAATTTAAAATCTATTTGTAAATAAACCATCTTTAAAATAATTTACAAAATAATATTTTATGAAAATCTTAAAATACATATCACTGTAGAATTATATAAAAATGAGCGAGACTGATAAAATATACAACAAATATTATTATAATAAACAAAATTTTATTATTTTGAGTATGTAAAATTATATAAATTTTCGATCTATAACCCACCATATTTTGGTCCAAAAATGCTAATAAACTGATATATATTAATTATTTGTTTGTGTTTATAAATGCTTTTAACCGATGCAGGATGATATTGGCTCGACTATACTTTGATCATCTCGATCCCATTCTCGCTGCACGAACAATTATTTTTCAATCTGAATTTTTACATTTCTAAATAAATCTCGGTATATGGAAAAATGCTAATGATTTGTTTTTATACATACAATAAATAATAAATACGTTCCTGACAAAAAATAAATAAATACGTTAATCTTCTGTATGGCATATATAACGGCTCGTTAATCTTCTGTATGGCATATATAACGGCTAACGCCTTAACCCTCGCGTAAGAAGTCAGCCAACACACCAAGACAGAACACAAACTCAATGGCAACTCCAACCACGCCTTTCTCCACAACCTTAAACCCCTCGAAAACCTTAAACCCTAACACTCTCTCATCCTTCCCCCAATCAAATCTCTCAACCTTAAAACCAACAGCCCTCAAATCGAAAAATCTCACAAGAATCTCCGCATCAACAATGTCCAACCAGAATCAGAAAGTGTGTCTCGAATCTTCGAGCAACAAACAGAGGAGAGAACAAGTGATGGAAGCTATTAAGTCTGTTGGTCTGGATAATTGCTTGTCGGAAACTAATCTCCACTTGTCTGTTCCTTCTCTTAAGTCGAAAACTCGAGGCAAGGTATATGTTTGTTTCAATGAATTTGTGTGCAATGTGTTTGATTGAATTTGAATTGTGTTGTGATGAGATGATGATGTGTATGTTTATGCTGCTTGTGTTGCGATTGTTCGATGAAGTTTGATTGTAGCTGCAGTTCTGATTGTAACCTGTATGTGAATTTTGGCTTAACATTGCGTTTATTTGATAAGACTAGATGACAGTGCTCAATTTCTTGTATAAATTTACATTATATAATAAGGATTATACTTTTAGGAGTGGCTGGGAATTGTGAATAATAGGGGATTGTTAATCCCATTAACGAACATAACTTTGGTGTTAGGTATCTAATTAAGCCGAATTTTACTAGAAGAAGAACTAATCTTGGTTCTTATACATTTTATACACACACAAACGAGTTTGTAATGGATTTAATATGTTATAATCATCTGGCAAAAAAAAAATGTTATAATCAGATTTATTTTCCCACATTAAACATGAGAGTAGCTCCATTAATAGGCAGGAGGATTGTTAAGATAAATTCTGTTTGACGTGTTAAATATAAAGTGTAACTTTGGGAAGGGATAAAATGACAAAAATAATACAAATTAGGACTTCCAGAGATATTTGAAAGTAGACAGTGGTGCTAGTAGAATATTAGAAGCCAAGTTAGAATGACAAGCTGCATTTCTTTCTGGATGTAATTAAGCTCGACGCCTAAGATGAAGAAAAAGAAGAAGCTGACCCTGATTGATCTTGTAGGTTCGAGATATTTATGATGCGGGGGATTATCTTGTTTTGGTCACAACAGATCGCCAAAGTGCCTTTGATAGAGTTCTTGCTTCAATTCCCTTCAAAGGCCAGGTAATGCAATTATTGATATACCTAATTTATTTGTATGGTGTTTGAAATCATTTGTGAATAAACACCTGATAAATCAGGTACTCAATGAAGCAAGTTTATGGTGGTTCGGCCAAACTGAACACATAACTCCGAATGCAATAGTATCATCCCCAGATAAGAATGTCTCAATTGCAAAAAAATGTTCAGTTTTTCCTGTTGAGTTTGTTGGTGAGTACTTTATATTAATATCTTATTTTTTGTGTGTTACTTAACATAGATGAATCTGTGCTTGCAAGCTGCTGTGTACCTTCAGTTTGTAGCTCTGATATCCGTTTTGAGTGATTTTTCAATTTTTTGATGATCATCATTTAGCAACTCTTAGATGTGAAAAAAAATAATCAGTTTATGGCTTCTAGGTTTCATGTAATTATGTAAATATATAGTGGCACAATATTGTCAATAATTATTGCAATGTAGTTTGCTCCTGAGCGTTTAAGTGCAATTGTTTTGCTTTGTTTATAAACATTATGAGTAACATTTTATAATTCTGCGTTTTTTAAAAGCACAGGATTGTATGTGTTAGCTGATGAACACATTTCAGTGAAGTTACACTGTTTTTATCTTGTAGCTAATGCTAATGCCGTCTATTCCGAGTATCCAACCATAAGTAATGGCTTGCAAAACGTTTGGCCCCGGCTGATATCAGTTAGCTGAACTGCTGAAGGGGAGCATGAGAATACAGTTGCTCAAGATTCAGTTACACAATTATAATTACAGGGTTTTTTATAGTCTACTACAGAGTTGTTTATAACATATTGGGCTTTAGCGAGTTTCTCTGTAGTGTATCTATCCTTGCCGAAGGTAGTCTTGTTGTACCAATTTTACAATAGCCATGTGCCCATGTCAGTGATGATAGGCAGCTCCTCATCTCCTTCATAACTTTCGAAAGCCTTATCCATCCATTATAGAACCACTAGCTTATGACCTTCAGCCTCTTGTATTTCATCCCTTTGAAAACTTCTCGAGTGCTGCATTTATAAACTAACAGCAATAGAAAAGCTTCCCACACCATTGAGAGTATACAGTAAAGTTGAAGTAGTGGTCTCATTGAACTGGAAAAGGTTGCCTCTACTCTCCTGCTTATGAATTTAGGTACCTTCTCCATTGCTTCTTCGTCTGCTGAAAGAGAACCCCTATTACTAGCAAAATATAATTGTTATAAACACAAGATTCCATGTTGCCGAAATAAAATTAGATAAGCATATTTCTACATGTTTGTGAGATTAGCTGGCAAAGCTTCTGTATAATGGAAAGCTATGATGAATTCGATTGAGCAACTTGCTGCTGTAGTGAATCCATAATGACATGAGATACTCATTAGTTATCTATTTACGCTGATAAGTTTATATCATTGATCTTGTTACTATACCTGAAGCAGTCACATAAGTATTTGTCATATGCATTTGATTATCAATGTGTTAACATCTATTTTTTTTTTTTTTGGGTGTAATTTCACTAAAGTGTGAGTTCTTCTTGTATGGTTCATTAAGTTGTCAACAGTTATTAGTTCTTACATTAGTCAATAAATTGCTGATAATGTGTAGTAAGAGGTTATGTGACTGGAAGTACTGATACATCCTTATGGACGGTATACAAAAACGGCGTGAGGAATTACTGTGGAAATATACTACCAGATGGTACGCTTCATACTCAGTGTCTAGTTTTGCTTATTAACTTATAATAGGATCCAGAACTATTGTTTTAAAGTTTAATGGTATACATTAATATGTATAACAGACTTGGTAAAAAGCCAAAGATTACCAGCAAACATACTTACTCCGACAACTAAGGCTGCAGATCATGATGTGCCCGTAACTCCAGATGAGGTCTTATTTTGTAACACTTTGCGATATTTTATTTCTATATCTTTTTAGTTTCTACTAGTTAATGTTAATTATATATTCTTCACTCTTTATGTCTCTGCTAATAATAAGAAATACATATTGCACTTGGTATTAGAATTTTAGGTAAGAAAACAAACGAAAAAAAGCAAATTTTTGTTCAAGAAATTATATAATTTTTTTATGCGTGTTGTATGCATGTGTTCGTACCTGATATGCAAAAATCAATATACTAAATGGTGATGGGGTGGACCATTAAGAGCTTTAGTTTATATGAAGCAGGTAATTTAGTGCTCAAAGAGGTATCCACTTAATTGCTAAAGTGCTAGAAGGACCAGTCCCTTAGGACCACTTGTGCTCTACATATTTGGAATTTTAAGTGCATTTAGAGTTCCAAATGCGAGTTTTTTTATGGTGATATCTTTGGTCTTCTTTAGATCTTAATATGTTGTGTTTGACGTACTTATGTAAAAGAATACACCACCAACTAGTCAAAAGGCTAATATGAATGCAAATTCTGTTATGATTTGGGATATGCAGATCAGCACATGTTTATTAATTTAACTTTTTTCTTTTTTACTTTGCTGCAAAGAACTGATGAGCTTTATTTTAGATAGTGAAAAGGGGGCTGATGACTCAAGATGAATACGATGAAGCAAGTACAAAAGCACTAAGCTTATTTGAATATGGACAGGTTAGTAGTCTTCTTTTTGTTTTTTTTTGCTATGTTTGTCTGTGCAACTACCGTCTGATTCCTAATAACAAAGGCGTGGAACTTAATATGATAATTTGATAGTCAATTTTTTCAAATATGGCAGACCCTGTTTTCAATGTGTGTTGCACAGTCACTGTTTAGGAGCGTTTGAACTTAGAATTATAGGCTTTACTAATAGAAGCAACTTGGTCATAAGTAATTTGGTTGAGTGGCTTTAGCTCATTTATATTTGAATCTGAAAGTTTAAAATTTTATACAACATGTATAACACAGATTAAAAATACAAGTGGGGTCAAATTACCTATGCTCTTAAATTTTACTTCATGCCTGTTTAGAAGACTATCCAAAAACGGCAACCGGCCGACGGCTAAACAAAAGTAGAGCCATGTCTTCTTTTTTCCTCTTTACAGGTGTTGGCACTTGAATTATTTAGAAATATCGAGATCAGATGTTATAAGAAAATATATTTATTTTACTTAATAATACATATATCAGGCAGTCAAACAATTATATGAAGATTCTTACTCGTTTTATATAAAATCATTATTTTTTCTTTTGATATAGATGAAGGGAATGTACTGAATAATTAATAAATGCTCTAGATTAGATTTGTTTTGTAGAGTAAATATATATAATACCCTGTTATTTTTGAAGTAAAATATACAGGCGCACACCCCTTACCAAAAAGAAAAGCTCTTGTAAGATGCTTTAAGAGTTAAATAAATATACAATCCTTAGAGCATCTCCAACAGTATTGGCTAAAAATGGTTGGCTATATTGAATTTGTAAGACGTTCTGTAAAATTTGCTAACATGTAAGACATTTTGCTCCGATGGCAGTAGCTATATTTAACAAATGGTATGTTATTATTGTATCAAGTTGTTATAAATAGAAGATATTGTTTTAATATGACAATAAATGATGTGGAATCTTGCTACAGGTCTATGGAGGTTGGCCAAATATAGCCATGAGGAGGTTGCCTAAAATTATAGACAACAACAATGTCCCATTGGAGTTGAACTTTTTTTACATGATCTCTTTAATTTTTATTTATAGTATGTATTAATTACTTTTAGCTAAGGGTTTAACAGAGAATCCCCAACTGCATAGAATCCTTAGCTAAAAATAATTAATACATACTATAAATAAAAAATTATAGAGATTGTGTAAAAAAAATCAACTCCAACATGCATACCCCTTGTCTAAAATTTTAGCCAAGCTCCTGGTGTTGGCCATATTTGTAGAACCTCCAGGGACCTGTAAGAAGATTCCACATCATTTGTTACCATGTTCAAGTGATATATTCTATTTATAACAACTTAAAATATTAATAACATACTATCTTTGAAATATAGCTAATCAATATAGCCAGTAAATTGAAGCACAATGTCTTATAGGTTCAATGAATTTCACATAATCAGTGTTTTCAATTATTTTAGCCAACCATTTTAATTAACCCCAATGAAGATGCTCTTAAAACATTGTAAATGTGAGCTGAAAAGCCTATAATTGGCCTGGGGGATAGAAGAGAGGAGTTAGTTTCTGTCCAGGGATTCTCACTAATTCAAGAAACTTTGGAAACAGATTTCCTTATCCAATACACACCGATGTATATAAGCGTACACATAATTAAGAGCCTATGATATAATAGGAAGTGCAAAACAAAAAACAAGAGATTTAAGTCAAGCTAAAACAGCAACCAATGCATTGCTCATGCAGCCAACAAATAGAGACCATACTATAACGTGTTAAAGGCCTCATTGTGCATTGCACTACTAAGGAAGCAAGCAAGACTATTCTTCTGCTGTATGTGGTTTCCAAATGCTGGGCCAGATGTGCTGATCAGATGCATGAGGTTGCATGTACATAGATGGATTGTCCAGCTGAAAAATATGTATATTGAATATGTTATGGGCACTCCTTAACACGTCCATTGTTCTGTTAAACATGCAATTGTGCCAGAGTTTTTGTAATTTTTGGACATACTTTCATTTTGTTGGTAGCCTAGCTAAACTTTTTCAGTTTGAGATTTTACTATTTGTAACACTTTCTCGATTTTCCCTCCCCCTCAACTGTTCAAATCCGCTGAAAAATTAGCATGTGTTTGTGGAGTCAAAAGCACAATAGTCATACTTCCGTCACCTTCATTATCATTGTTACCTGCTGCAGCGTGTAGCATCAGAACATGGTCTCATTCTGGTAGACACGAAATATGAGTTTGGAAAGAGTAGGGATGGTACAGTTATGCTGATTGATGAGGTTTGGCCACTCTCTTGTTTTAGCTGTCCTGGTTTATATCCCTCTCCCTATGCTCATTATACAGAGCATATAGATATAGATACACAAGTTTAATGCTAAGTATATATTTCATGTTCTATATCAGGTTCATACTCCTGACTCAAGCAGATATTGGATTGCTCATTCTTATGAGGAACGCTTCAAAAATGGCCTTGAACCTGAAAATGTTGACAAGGTCTCTTTCCTGTTTCTGTTGATTTGGTTTTACACTAGAAATGTTATTAACTGTATGCAATGCAATGCTTTTCGTTTCTGTCTAATGTCTGTGTCAAATCTTGCATTACCTTTTTAATATATTATCTGTGTGGACCTTGTGGCTGTTCTGCTCCTTTTATAACATGTTAAAATACTGAATACTGAATTGTATCAGGAATTTCTGAGGTTGTGGTTCAAGGATAATTGCAATCCCTATGAGGACGAGGTAAGTTTGACATTGAACTTTTATACCTTGTGCATAACAGTATTAGGTTAATAAGTTTTTTGTTGTTGTTGTTGAAATTATATCCAGGTTCTTCCTGCTGCACCAGAAGAACTTGTTACTGAATTGGCTTGGCGGTATGTGTCTTTAGTTTCTTTATACCTTCAGCACATTAATGCACTCTGTAGATCGGGGCATGTTAATTCAGTTATATATATAGAGAAAGGAAAAATATCTCTCGCTCATTACATATATTATTCCTTATTGCAGATACATTTTCTTGTTTGAGACGATAACAAAATCGAAATTCCAGATACCCATGATTAAGGTAAATCATATTCCAGGCCTCACTTTATTTTTTACATCCAGGGTCCAACATTAGTTTGCTTGTGCAGGAACCAATACATGACAGGATCTCTCGAAATGTTTCACAAGCTCTGTCTTCTCTACAATAGTAGCATCGAACGAAAACTGCTGAATGCATTCAGCACATGTTGTGATAATATTAGTATACAAATGATGAGATACTGCACAGCTGATTGAAGCTGTGCGAAATAATTTACTAGTTCGAGCGGTGAAACTAATTTTTTCAAGTGGCCGAAAGAAATTTTGTTAGGATTTGTTACTTTTTAGCCCTGGTGGGCTAGAAAAGATTAACATTGTGTACTTGGTCATGTTCGCTTGTGTCTGAGATTGGATATTGGAAATGTTCTGCTAAACTTATTTTTCAGGAATAAGGACTTATCTATGAAGAAAAGTATATGAAATTCTACTTTTCTCTAAAGTAAATTATTTTTTGTAACATAATGAATATGAAACACTTTTTAATATTTATATCCAAAAAAATTGTAAAACTATATTACTAAAAAAAAATGAAATGATCCTTCAGGATGGTGAATTATTGGGTGATAGTTGCCGAGATTTTCGGATGATCTTATATTCAATCTCTCTATAATGAATGAACTACGTTATTGGATCTTAGAATCTACAATAATACGATAAATTTAGATCTGTATTCTGTAGTAAAAAATATGAGATCGGATCGGAAAATATATGCAGGTTTAACAGGATCCATTGTCAACCATGAACTGATAAGTGATATCTCATATGTAAATTAGCGAGTTTTAATCAGTGAATTTTTTACTTGAAACAAAAATAATCGTTCTTTCTTAATTCATAAACAAAAATCGTGTCCCTATAATTATATACACACTCGAATCACAAGATGTTGAAAACTACTACCTCCATTGCTATGACAAAAATTAAGAATATTATCATGAGAAACAGGAATATCCTTATACTGCAATTAATTAGTTCTTCATCGTTTGGTTGCAATTTTTTAAACAATCGTTGAATTTGTTTACACGTTAAATTTTGTTGTTATACTTGGACTATTAGGTCTTTAAAAAAACATAAAAACAAAACTTGCATACAAGGAATTGCCTGGATGTTGACTTATGTTAAAAACATCAGTTGACTTCCCTAAATTGAAGTGAAGTGCCAACTAATCCAACCTTTTTGGTCGCAGTTTTTGTAATTATCTTTGAAATTAGTATATATCAACTTGCAATTAAGCAGCAGCTTAGGCACTTAAGTGTCATAAAATTAAAAAAATACTATATTAATAATTGATAATTGATAATATATTTTCAACGAAAAATTGCTGAACAATAAATTTTTTAAAATGAGTCCGTATTTTGCTGAACGGCCTTGTTCCACTTTTGAATGTACATAAGAATTTAGAATTAATTTATTTGATAATATTTTCTTTTGATAATATGATCAATATATATATATAAAGGAGGATGCGGACGTCTCTAGAATTGTTCGATTCAGTCTTCTAATTTTTCTTAAATTTCGGAGAGAAAATATAGTTATAATTCAAAAAATCAGGTTCAAGAATTCTAAAAGTAATACAACTCTTTTCTTATCGAATTCCAAAGATGATACAATTCTTTTCTTATTTAATATTTCTTATTGAATTCTCACTATGCCATAGATGGCTTTCAGCAACATTTCAAAAACGTAGCCAGAGGCCCATAAATTGTTGCAGCAGGCTGAAAATGTGCAATGGCAACGGTTTTGGGCTGTTAGTATTTTCGGCGTTGCCTTAGCCAGCAAAGGCAACAGTTTATGCAACATCTTAATTCCGTTGCTAAAAAGGCACCATTTTGAAAAAAAAATGGGGCCGCCCACATGGGCCAAACTTTTATTTATAATATTTGCAACAGCTTTTAACAAATAATAACAATAAATATAAACCACAACACATTTTATAGCTACAGCAATAATTTTTAAATTATCAAATTGAAAGGTACGGTTTGAATACAGAGATTTCCTTACATTCCAATATCAACATCCAAAATATACATCCCTACTACTAAATGCCAACACTTAACAAGGCATAAATAATCCGAGCATCACAAACAATGCTGCAAGTCTTCCATTCTTGATCTCCTCTACCTTGAGAAGTACAGCCATCAAATGTTCTCTAAAATTCTGCCACCACTATTTACCTTCAAGTCTTTTACTGTCCTTGGAGAAATCCCCCTCTCTACCAAAAGAAAAACATGTTATTTAAGTACTAACGATCTTGAAGTTTAAGAATGACAGCGGAACCTAGTATATCAATATAACCAGAGGAGAATTTATACTCTAGATTACTCGGACCAGAAGGAAATTTATCGATAAGGTAATTGCCTAATTAGTCTCCATAACTCGGACAAATTTTCTCATTTTCTATGACTTTTAAGTAAGCAGTATAAAAATCACAACAAGGATTTTTAGAGTGATAAGTTTTGCATAAAAACAAGAACATATAGTGATATAAAAGAAACGAATGAATAAATTTTGAATCATATAGTGACCTACAAAGAAGCAACAACAAAATTTCAGATACGGTTAGTGGAGTCGAAACATTAGTTGTCTGACAAATATGTAGAAACCAGAACTGCTCTAAATTCTGACAGCCAGTTTGTTTCTTACAAGAACAGAACAAAGGAAGCTGTATACTTTGATATGAAAGTTTAAAAAATCATAAAATCAATGTTTGAAGCTTTGTGTGATAGAAAGAGAGAAAGTGTGGGCAGGAGATTCGCTGACAGCTAATTCCAACAATTACTAAGATTCTAATGTTTAAAATAGAGAATATGTGTGTGTGACCTGGGTTATCTCTTAATTAATTATTAAGTCATGCTAGTTAAATATCTAAAGAGTATACCTGCCCCTGGGTCTAAAGAATCAATAAATTATCAAGATTCTAAGTGAAGAGATGTGTTAGAATGATTAAGAGTAATCTTACTTAGCTTGCAGAGTAGTTTAGGGCTGTCCACTTTGTGCAGTAAATTATATAGGTTCAAGTGTGAAATGCCTACAAAAGAAGAAGACAAGGAAACAAGTTCATCAGGTTCCTCTGTTTTAGCTTACATTGATCCATAAAAAATGACCATACATGACATGACCATCAGGTTCTTCTATATTCATCAGGTTCCTCTGTTTTAGCTTACATTGATCCAAAAAATGGCCATACATGACATGACTACAAGTCTGTCTTTAGAGTTCGTCTTTAGAGTTCACGACAGGAAGATTTTAAGTCTGTAAATATAAGTCTATATCAAGTACCGACCTTCTGAATATGCAATCACACATACATAGATAACATCAAATAGATCCCTTCCATAATCCAGTCACCCAAAGAATTATTAATGTAGTAAGGAGCATGGTAAGTACCTCCCATAGAAGAGCAATCTGATCTTTGGTGGACGAAGCCAATTATTTTCCGTTATAAAAAAATTGCAAAAACCAAAATTCATCCTAGCGTTCTTGTAATGTCTGATCCAATAAATAAACTCCTCAATCTGGAACTTAATCAACACAAAAACAATATACTAAAAGATAGACGGTTGAAAAAGAGTCAAAGTGTCTTAACATACCTCAGAGATAGCACATTCATTTTAAGAATACATAGTAACTTCCCAAATTAAAGTTAACACAATTTATTATTTCAATTAGAAGCATGTAAACATTCAAAAGAAAAGCATGTACATTGCAACTAGAAATATAACACTATTTTAGGAATCCATATAGCACTATTCAAAACTAGAATATACCATTTGAAAGAACCCGAATGGATGCACCAAAGCTCTCCTATAGTGACTTAATATCGTTGTACACTGTTTTACAATCAGGTTAGTAGCGTGTGGAGAAACACCAGTAACTGTACTGAACAAGATGCAATCGAACAAGCTCCATGAAAACTCCAATTTACCTTAATGACAGCTCTACACTAGAAGCCCCAAATTTGGAACCCTAATCACCACCTGAAATATCAAAATAAAAGGTATTTTAAGAGGACAAAGCCCTAATTAATCGCAGAAGTGTAAATGTGTAAAAATTTACCAATTAATCGAAGAAAATGAGTTGAAGCAACAATTTAAAGCTCTAATCACCTGCAAAATCATAAAATAAACAATAACAGCCTTTTAATTGAAGCAACAAAAATGCGTATTCAAATACCAATTCTTCGATTTGTTCTTCGTGAAGAGCTAGAGAGAGAGCCGAGAGAGAGAGCTCGAGAGAGAGTCGAGAGAGAGCGTCCGTCTGTGTGTGTGTTTTTAGCGTCTGTCTGTATGTGTTTTTGTGTTAGAGGGAAACTAAAAGTAATTGGGTTTTTGTTTGGGGGGAGAAGCCCGCTCAACATTTCGCCTTAGTGCTATGTGTTTGTAAGTTTTCTATTTTAATTATTATATTTATCTTATATTATAATATTAAATAAAAGATACGTCAATAAATTTAAAATTTTTATTTCTTTTTTAAAATTTCTAAAATAAAATGTTAATATGAGACAATACTTATTTTGGTCAGCGGTATTTCGATAGTTTGACCATTAAATAGATATACCAAATACATTTTAATTTTTTTAATTTATCCGGGTTTTAATCTAGACTTTCGTTAAAGTAATTTTTTTCTAGATTTTTAGAATTTTACTTATTATAACATTTAAAATATTAATTTAATTAATTTAAAATTCCTATTATAAAATAAAATAAAATAATAAATATAATTTTTTGGCAACATTTCTTAATATATATGGTAACACTTTAGAATATTGTTGTAATAGAGAAGAACAAACATACCTATTGCAACAATTAGCAACGGCAACAACAGGCTAAAACGTTGGGAAAAGTCATCTATGGCGTAGTGTCTAAAGATGAGACAATTATTTTCTTATTTAGTAATCCTAATAGAAATAGGATTATATTTATTCAAACTAACAAAATCATAGATAAAATACAATTTATATTTAAGATTTGTAAGGTAATACGTACAATTGTTATTATCGATTTAGTCTTATAATTTTCTTAAATTTCGAATAGAAAATAAAGGATTGTAAAGATAATAATCATTAAAAAAACTGATAGCAACAAAAATTAGAACCATAAAAGAATAATAATTTTTAACTAATAAATAGGCATCAAAAAATAAAAATAATTAACAAATAAAATAATATATAAAAAATAGGAATCATATATTAATTTTATGATAATGTAAATGGGTCTTGATTAGTATTGTGTTTGACGGGCACGGGAGGCGGCCCAAACTAATTTTTATCTAAATAATAATAAATTTTCTATTAGTATTATGTTTGACAGGAAAGTCGCTAAATTTTTTTTTATAAAAGAATAATAATTTTTAACTAATAAATAGGAATCAAAAAATAAAAATAATTAACAAATAAAATAATATATAAAAAATAGGTATCATATATTGATTTTATGATAATGTAAATGGTTCTTGATTAGTATTTCGTTTGACGGGTACGGGAGGCGGCCCAAACTAATTTTTATCCAAATAATAATAAATTTTCTATTAGTATTATGTTTGACGGTAAAGTCGCTAAAATAATTTTTTATCTATGTTATAATATTTTTTTTTGTTACACAATTCAAAATAATCTTTAATTTTGTCATAATTAGAATAATTTTTATTAGTATTGTGTTTGACAGTAAAACGACTCAAACTAATATCTAAATTATAATGTTTTGTTATAAGTATTGTGTTAGACAAGAGAACGGCTCAAACTAATTTTGATCTAAATTATAATATTTAATTTATCATAAAAATAATAATTATGGATTAATATTGTCTTTGACGGGAGGGGGGTTCGAACTAATTTTATTATTAGTATTGTGTTTGACAGAATGATCACTTAAACAAATTTTTATATCAATTATAATATTTTTTATTTGTGATATGTTTAATGGGAAGATGCCTCAAAATAATTTTTATCCTATTATAATTCTGATTCATATCAAAATTTATCACGGCGCCGCGAAGCGCGGCTTTTTTCACTAGTTTTCGATTATAAGATACTCAGACCCGTATATATTATGATAATTTCTAAACCAAACATTAAGAAAATGACAAAGAAAGACGTATCTGAAACTTTACAACCATAAAGTAGCCGTAGTGGGTAAAATAAGAAAACGATGGTAACATGGCTCGAGAAAAGCGGTGGAAAAAATATGAAATTATTAACGTGCAAATCAATCTTTACAGAACGGATCTTACGTACACCATAACAAAAAAATTAAAAACAAGAAAACAAAGACGATAGTAGGTTGTTTTTTTGGCCTTGTTCGCAGAACAAAGTTGACCTTTCTTGGCAAGCAAGTCAACATTGCTCTCACTTTGAATCTAGTTAGGCCACTCTTCACACAAATTGTAAACTTATTAATGTAACAAATTAAACATGATCACACGAATTGAATTGAAGGGGAATTTGAGGCTGCTTAAACCCTAGCTAATTAAGCGTACGTTACGTACATTGATTGATTAGTCTCCGTAGCTTGCATGGCCGGCGCCGGTGGCTGCGCCACCGGTGGCGAGGTGGTGAGAGGATTCTCCGACTGTGTGGTGGCCGTATCCGGCGGCGGCGGCGGCGGGGATCATGACGGGCTTCTTCTTTTTCTTGGCTAAGCAGAAGAGGCCGAGCGCGAGGAATGCGAGGAAGAATACGCCGCCTAGGGTGGCGCAGACGACAATGACGGTGGTGTGGTTGCTGCCGCCGCCGGAGGGCGGAGGAGTTGAGATGTCTACGCCGGGTGGGAGTGTTGGTGGAAATGGAGTGGGGCCACCTGGTGTGGGCCCGCCTGGCGTGAGGCCACCTGGTGGATAGACAGGTGGATATGCTGAGGGTGGCATAATTGGCCAATTAGGAGGCGCGCCCGTCTCCGGAGGATACGAGTATCCACCGGGAGGCGATGCGCCCGGTGGCTTACTTGAGCCACCGGGAGGCGATGCGCTCGGTGGCTTATGAGGCGTGTATGGAGTCCCGGGAGGTGATGCACCGGGAGGCGATGCAGTAGGTGGCTTATGAGGCGTGTATGGAGTCCCGGGAGGCGATGCAGTTGGTGGCTTATGAGGCGTGTATGGAGGTGATGCACCGGGAGGCGATGCTGTAGGCGGCGAGGCCTTCGGTGGATGAGGATATTCGACAGGCGGTGGAGGAGGAGGTGGCGGCTGATAGTGATGATGTTTTTTAGGAGGCGGAGGTGGTGGAGAAGAGTAATGATAATGTGGAGTTGGCGATGGTGGAGGAGGGCACGGTGGAGGCGGTGGCGGCGAGCTAAACACAAGCGGCGGTGGTGGCGGAGGCGACGAGTAAAGATACTGAGGCACCACCGGTGGCGGAGGCGGTGGCGAAGAGTATGGATAAGCTATGAGCTTCCTATTATAACTCGATGCGCTACCATAACTCATTTTGTGCTACACTGTGAAGAGCTCTTAGTGTTATGTTTAAAAGTTGGTAATATTTGATTATGGAAGTGAAGTTAATATATAAACCCTAAGGGCGGCTTTGAAAGTCCAATTATCCAACTGGAAAGAGAGCAAGTTGAGATAAGAAATAACAGTGATGATCCCTAATGATCCCTACCTAAGTTTAAATTAAGCTCTAATAATCTAATTGCATAATTAATATGTTTGGTTAAAAGACTTTTGACCTCATTCTTAGCCGAAACCAAATTAATTAAGGCGCAAATGTTAGTTAGACACCGCATGCTGTTGTGTATAAATGAATGCACATAGGCTACCTAAACCTAGAATACACATTTTTGCATGTGTGGTCACGTGTTTAAATCATAATTTTTTACTTAAAAACATAATCGTGATGGCTAATTATGGATCCGTGACGTTGCATTCAAACAAATTCTAACGTAAGTAGCTAGCTAGCTGCATCTTCTTGTAACTTGCTTAACTATGTTTGTATGTTGTGCATGAACATTAATGTGCTCTTTCATAGTCTCATACGTCTGTAGATATGTTACAAATTGCATTATATTTTTATTAAATTACCTTTTCTTCAAAATTCTTGGGACATTAGCGTGGATTAATCAAGGCATTATATATCTTTCGCTCTTGCCAGTCGAACTCTGAGCACTGTATCAGCATAAGTTCCGATATTATATTATTAAATTATATTACATTATTAATTTTTCTAAAATGTCAAATGAAAGTTCAAACAATATTTTATATTAGGTCATAGACGGCAACAAACCAAACCCCATTTCCACAATCAAATAATTAAATTACAAACCCGGCAATTGCCCAGCTCTATTATCGTGTTTATAGGACTCGAAAATGTTAAAGGGAAAAACTATCACAAGTTTGTATTTCAATTTACCATTTTCTCGGATATGTAATAATGGTCTCTCTATCTTTTTCAACATTTTAGTCACTTGAAGTTGAAGGGTATAAAAGCATATACCTTTAGATCTTTCTCTTTTGTATAATAAATTTATTTTGTTTAACATTAAAAATATATGTTTGTGTGATAAATTTAAAACTAACTGAAACCAAGATATATGGCCGAATCCAGAATTTAGTTGGGATGCTTTTTCAGTCACTTAATTTTCTACATTTTTCTAATAAAAATTATTCATAAATCATAAGTTATTGTTAATCATTTTATTTTATTATTTTTAATAATTTATAAATTATTAATAAGTTAAAATTATTCAAATTAACAAATTTAATACCCAGCTAACATTAAATCACATAAAATCATAAATTATATTTTTAAATTTAGCCAAACCAGCTTTAAAGATCGTTCTGCTAACCAAACCACAGTACAAATAATCGATCACCTATATAATTAGCTATAGGCGCATCCGTGCTTAATTTCTCATTAAGCTTTACATTATTGTGAATCTGTCAAAACAATGTATAAGACAAGTAGATAGTAGATAGACAACGGAGCATAAGAAGAGCTCCATGTGGTGCCAACTAATGGGCGACTTATGTCTCCCTTTATCATGAATCATTTTTAAATGTCACAGAGCTACACATACAACGTAGTTGCCTAACAATTGTGCAGTTGAAACTTGAAAATGAACTTTCAAGGAATTGTGGTCTGTTCTTCTTTGTCCGCTCGAGGAGCTCACCTTTGCATATTTAAGCCTCAGTTCGGTGGCCTTGTACTATTGTTTGTTTCTCATCCATTTTGTGAAATGTTCACTTATTATGTTAGGAAAAAACAGTTGAATACTAATAAATAAATCAATTATAAAGTGTATGACAAAAAAAAAAATCAATTATAAAGTGAAGCTATATATTTTAGTGTTAGATTCTTCTGAAATTAATTTTGTACTTCAACTATTACCTTCTAACATTACTCTTTTAACTTTGCATTTAAAAAACGTTTGTCAATCTTATTCCAAAAAGTTTCAACAGTTTTGACGTTCGTAAAACGTGTTCAATGAAAAAAAGGCATGCAACTACGAATTATTCATTCGCTAAGGTCGGTTCATTTTGATTCCCAAAAAGAAGTTATTTTTTTAATTTCCAAATTATAGAAATACTTTTATTCAATATAAATTTTATTACGAGTCATAAATCGTAATACCATAAGGCTAATAAATAACACCTCCGTTTTAAAATATAAATTATCTGACTTTTTACCACACAATTCTAATTTTTTTACCGCGTAATTAAAATTATCATAATTAATTTTTTAAATAAAATATTAATTTTTATTTTTATTTTAAAAAAATTCAAAAATAATAATTTTAACAATGAAAATCGTAACACTGTTTTCTTTTTGGACTACTCCTGCAAGCCCGACTACAATATTGGGCTGGATCTTAACATCACTCCATGGACCATGACTTAAACATAAGCCCACGAGGGTGAAGAATAATATTAAATGACAGTTATACACTCGAGCTTGATAATTAGGGGTTAGGGTTTATCTGTAAGTAAAGAAAGCCCACAATCTCAGCTCGATCCTCATCGCATCAACTACTAATCTTATTCACGGTAATCTCCATTTCTTATACATATGATTCATATGTTCTATCTGTATTTACATGTATTAAACAGTTTTTTTGAGTTGATTTTGTATTTAATGGTTCAAATTATAAGATTACAGTTGTGATATTGAGTAATTAGTAATGTGAATTATGAATTGATGGCGAGGCTTTGTTGTGATTAATTGGTGAATGTATTCGAGAAGTAGAAATGAGTTAGAATCGCGAGATCTGTTTGGTTGACTGAAAAAGTTGCTGTAAGCCTGTTATAAATGTAATCGTAAGTTATGATTTATGAATGTGTGATTTCCGTTTGTGATATGATTTTGTTTGTGTCGAGAGTCGAGACGCTCCTGGATTAGATGTATAAAGACTGTTATAATGTATGCACAAAAACTGGTTGATAAGTGATAACATATATAAAACTTCTTATGTATGTTTACTTCCACTCCCGTCAGTCCCTCTCTATGTTCACTTCTGTTCCAAATCAGGAGGCCCGTGATTTATAATTTTATTAGCCAATATAAATTGGAGTTAAAGTTAGTAGTGGCAAGAATGAATTGGAGTCAAAGCTGCTACTTTTCTATAGATCTTTTATAATAAAGGTAATGTTTCTAACTATAGATTTTGTGTTCCCATTAGCAACTGAACATACTTTGCTGAAAGTTCTCCTAGCTCTGTTATCTTTACTCTTAGGGGATGTTAGAAATCATGGGAGTGAACGACCCAGTCATAATCCACCAAGCTAAGCTACATCAATTTAATGCTATACTATAAATGTGCAACATAGATTATGTCGAAGGTGGATTAAACTTTTAAAGCTTAGCTATCAAACTATCAGCCAGTCATTGCTCATGAGGCAGCAAATAGTCCATCTCTAGTTACACGTTTAAATAAACTCCATGAAGACTTATGCATGTGCATTCGTTTTGTGCTTCTCACAAACTTGTTAAGTAGATGGTCAAAAAACTTTGTTATGTATGTACTATATAACCTTATATCTGCTCTCGACCTTGTTATTTTCTTTGCTCATAGCATGTTCTCTGTTTTGGTGTTGTTCTCAAGGCTTGACCCATCATGGTCACCTTGGGAAATATATCGGCTATATCTCAGTCCTCTGTTTTGCTGCCCCAAGTTCAATTCCAAGCTTCTATCCGAGGACGGCCTTTTCTTCCTCGCAACGTGACTTATGCAGGAGCATATACTGATTGTACATCTGTATGTTTCTTGAAGACCAGGTCATACAAACAGTCTCACACAGTTTCTGCTCTAAATCAACAAGAAAAGCGTGCAACTTGGGCAATTAATGCTAGTGTGATCCCTGAATCTAAAGTTCAAACTTCATCTACTGTTAATTCAGCTAGTGAAGGTGTTGGGATTGAACCAGATACAACTGGAGGTGGAGGTGATATTGGCGGTGCAAGCGGAGGTGGTGATAGCGGAGGTGGAGGCAACAACTGGGGTAATAATAACGAAGGTGACGGAGAGTCTGAACAAAGTGGGGATAGCAACAAGAAGATGGCCATGTCCATGTCCCAGAAGTTGACATTGGGTTATGCTGCGCTGGTTGGATTGGGTGGGCTAATGGGCTATGTGAAGAGTGGCAGCCAAAAGTCAATAATCTCTGGAGGAATATCTGCTGCTATACTGTTATTTGTTTACAGTCAGCTGCCCACAAATCCTGTTTTTGCATCATCGGTTGGTTTTGGAATGTCCGCTGCTCTTTTGGGAGTAATGGGTTCTCGTTTCAAGAATTCTGGTAAAATATTTCCAGCTGGTGTTGTGTCCTTGGTGTCCTTTGTTATGACTGGTGGGTACCTTCATGGTATTATGCGCGGCATGCACTGATGCACTGATTATGCTTGAAATTGTGCAGATGGATGTGTAAACTGTACGTAACTTGATGAGTTGCCATGTTTCTGGATGATGTTTCTTTTAGGTCACTGAATAAATGTAATGCTAGCAGTACTATCGATCTCTACATCTGACAAACTTCCTGCGCAAGTATATGTATGATGAATTGGGTTTCTCTTCTTCCCTTTACCTTGTCCACTGGAGTGCCTAAATTTCACAATAATGTCTAGTTGTGTTTCCTACATGCCGGTGGAACCTATCTGCAAGTTTATGTGTTTGTCTACTTTTGCAAGATCATTTCTTCGTCTGTGTTTGCTATTTTGATGGTGTTGTTATGGTGTCCTGCTATTTTCTCATCGGTGGTGGCAACAATGGTGCCAGACAACCATGATTATGACACATACATCCTAGTTCTACACAATTGTCAAGGTAGTAAATATCATATGGACTAGTTACTCCTAAACATATACATAGACTGTTATTTTCATTGAAAGCAGGCGTGACTAAAATTTATTGCGCATCATGATCATATAATATACTTGGAACCTGTAAGATGATGAAACATTACACACCTTTTGGTGCAACAGTTAGCATGCGACTAAGAAATATCTGAATTTGACAGATGACCACAATCTAGGCTCAGTGTTGTTCTGTTCGGGGTCACTTCTGACCAAATTGGAGTTGCAATTGTATACTACTTTGTTTTTTAAGCTAAAAATTATAACGGAATTATAGTTGTTTAAGGTAAAAATTGTAATGGTATTATAGTTGTTTAAAAACCTATCAATTAGGCTGAATATAGTTCGGCTTTGGTTAGAAAATCGGTTAGGAAAGAGTAACTTCCACTCAGGGACGGAGTTATAACGGGAAAGTGAGGTCACTTGCACCCATCAAATTTTATAGAATGTTTATGTTCATTTTATAGAATGTTTATGTTTAGTTTGTTGAAATTTATAGAACTGCAACTTTACCTCACGAGGCGGTGTTCTTTATAGAGAAGGTAGGGATTGGACCCTAGTAACTTTAGTTTGTTTTTTTAAACACAAAAGAACTCCCTGCAAAGCACATAAACTCCCTCTTGCATCGATCTATTTTGGACAACAAAGCCGGTGTAACTATTATTCGTAAACATCGATACCTTAATTATGCTTCAATTTTCTTTTCTCACCCTACCACAAATCATTTAGAATTAGAAATGATACTTTAACAATGACATAGTGGATTGTTTGTAAACAAGAGTGCTGGCTTGATACATTTTTGTACATGTAATGGCGAGATTTGCAGTCTGATGCTGTTTTTTTTTTTTTTTTTTTTTTTTTTTTTTTTTTTTTTTCGGACAGTCTGATGCTGTTTAGTTCTTTTCAAAAGTACTACTCCGTCCCAATGAATTGTATACAGTTTCCTTTTTAGGACGTCCCACCAATTGTATACATTCCAAAAATAGTAAACTTTTATAATATAAAACATCATTACACCAACTACTTTTTTCCAATATCTCCATTTTATAATAATATAACCACTATTACACCCACTACTTTCCTCCACTATCTCAAATCTATTATTAAATATAAATGGGTCCCACCACTATACCTACTTTTCATCTAACTTTACTCATTTCTTACACAATTTCAAATGGCTGGGACGGAGGGAGTACAATCTGTTGACTGCTGAGTGATCAAAAGAAGAGTACAATCTGATGAAGAAATAATAAATACACCATGTTCTTTCCTTAAGTACAAAATTTCAAACACAATGCTGTAAAATCAATAATCAAGTTTCTTGAGTTGTTTTCCTAGATTATCAATCAACAATTTAGACACTACCAATTCACTACTGTTTGCTATTTTCACATTCTCCTCTACTCCCTCTTCTTTATTATTCTCAACCAACTCTCTCCCCTGCAAAACACTCGTTGACCTTGACTTTCTCAATCCCCTCACACTACTCCCCTTCACTCCCAATCCCAACTTCTTCCTGACCACATTCTCATCCAACAGCCCAATTTCGATCTCATTTATCGAACCAATCGATTTCGATTTTAACCGAATTCGACCCGAACCTAAATTCGAAACTAAAATTGAATCCGAACCGAACTTTAGACTTTCCAACTCAGCACTCACAACACTAGACACTTTCCTGTTCCTTCTATTCCCGCTTCTGGATGCTTTGACCACATCACTACTACTGCATTTATATTCCTCCAACGCGTCGTACATCACGCGCTGAGTAGAACATCCCACGCGCCGCCCAAAACTACTCCAAATGGTCGTGGATGACGAAAACACTCCTTTTCTCGCCTCTTTTAGCCACTGCACCACCTCCGACATCTCCGGCCGCTTCTCCGCCTTCGATCTCACACATCTCGCCGCCACAATCACGATCTCTCTCACCACCGCCTCATTCTCCGGCCGTTTAATTCTCCGATCACATATCCCTAGATGATCGCCGGACTTGATGATCGGCACCGCCCAATCCACCACCGACGGCGGACTAAACTTCATATCAATTGCTTTTCTACCGCTAATCATCTCTAATAATAGAATTCCAAAACTGAACACATCACTTTTTGTACTGAGATCACACGGCGCAAGATAGCAAGGATCTAAATAACCGAACGTGCCGGCCGGCGGCGTGCATTTCACGCGCGCATCATCCCCGTGTCCTCTCAACGCCAATCCGAAATCACTTAGCCGCGCGCTCCGACTGAAATCAATCAACACATTCGACGACTTAATATCGCGGTGAATCACCGGCGGACTGAGCGAATGCAAATGCGAGACGCCTTTCGCGATTTGAATCGCGAGTCGTAACCGCCGATTCCAACTCGGCACCGAACCGCTGACGTGGAGCAGATCATGTAAAGTTCCGTTCGGCATGAATTCAACCACGATAAGCCGGCGATTATTAGAATCAATTGAAAATCCGAGTAAATTGACGATGCGCGGACTCCGAATGCGCGAGAGAATCTCGATTTCGTTGTCAGCGGCGGAGAGAGATGTTAATTTCACCGCGGCGGTGACCTTGCCGTCGTAAAGCGAGGCTTTGTACACGGAGCTCTGACTGCCTTTACCGAGAAAATTAGATGAAGAGAACGCATTTGTCGAAGAATGTAGAAGAGAGTAAGAAAATTGTTTGACACGAAAATTATCAGGTATCGTTTGGTTAGGCGATGAAATGCATGTTGAGATTGAGATGGATGACTCTGCATTGCAAGAGGAAAGATATCCCATAGTGACCGGCCGTACCGCTGGTCACGTTAAACCGATTAGTTCCGATTTCCGATTATCGAGTATTACGGCATTTTATGGTATAGCAGTAGATTGGTAGGGAAGCAAGTGTAGATTGGGAAAGAATGAGAAGGAATAAAGGAAGAGTTAAAAAAGAGTGAGATTTGTGATAAAGAACCGACAGGCCGTTGTATGTTTACAGGCCTTTATATTTCTTTCTGTTCCTACTTATTACTCCCATGCTCTCAGGGAAACATGGCACTGTGCATTTCCCTCTAATTTATTTTCAAAGTGTTTAGATTAAAAAGTCTATTGTGCATTCTGTTAAGTCTTCTGTGGATCAAGGGTTGTTGTACAAAGTCAAGACTTGAGAAGTGAGATAAGCTACTAAATGTATTTCCGTGTATCAAGGTCTTGTTTATTTAAATATCGGTTTTCATGGCGAGTTTTTTAGTGATTGTTGTGTATGCTACTGCTTTCGACGTGCAAAGAAAGGCGTGCGAGGCTTAATGAAAGAAAGAAAGAAAAAGAGAAGGGACTGAGAATGTAAAGGCAAGCTGTTAGTACTACCTTACTGGGTAGTGCATGAAACTACCGCACCAAAATTAAATTAGATGTACAAAAAATTTTAATTTAAATTAATTCATTTGATTTGGGAATCAAATGGCGAGTTTAACACAAACATGAAAGCTGGTTCCTATGTTAACCCGCATTTTTTTAGTTATTATATACATTCCATTCCTATTTGACTAAAAATTCCTGATGTATCAAAAAAAATTCCGTTATCCTGAATCGAATAAATTAATTGATTAATTCAGATATCAATTCCGATATCTGATTTTTATAAATATATACAATGAGTAATTATAATGTAGTAGATAGAGTGGCAAAACTCTGTCATGATAATGGTGGGTGGAACTTGGAAGGGAGGGGGGAGGATTTTAAATGGAGGGGAGGCGGTGGTGGGTGGTTCTTTAAGGAAATGACCCCTATGCTCCGCATCTCAACATTATATGCTGCTCCCTATGTTTTCACATCTCCACATCCACTCTACAGCTGGGTGGTACTATTACTATTATTAAATACTCGATTCATTTTTACCGCGTTACGACAGTCAAAAACCATGTTTCACACAAATAACTCAGCCAAGTTTCCAGTTCTTTTATGGAAATATCAAATCTCGTGTGCTGTTTTTTAGGGTAATACAGAGTCTATATCATACTGTACTGAATTTCAGCATTTGCATGCTTAAATTGAGCCAACACCCAATTTTAAACTCTGATTAGACAGAAATTACAAATTCAGGATACCTTTAACGATAAATTAGTTTTTAAATTACCGTTTTAGTGATCAGGTTACGCCGTAAATTTCAAAGCAATTGAAAAACTGTTCCTGCTATGTTCATAAATTTGCACTATTTTCAAATAATCTTTTGATGTATTGTTCTGCACGTTTTAAATACTAACAGTGCGCACAACGCATTAAGAACTCGAAATCAACAAGGAAAGAAAAGCGACTAGGTCCACCATTATTAGTACGTCTGGACCATATCTCATTCAAAGTGTTCTCCTGTAACCGGAAATCTGATCTAGCCACCCAAGCAGTTTCCGCCTCCTGGGTAGCTCATCCACCCAAGAGTCTGAAGGCCAACAGTTGTTTAAACACGGTCGGGGTACAAGTATTAAAAGTTCATTCTTGGGCTACGAGAATCATAGGCCAAAGCTTAAAAGGCAAACTTGTATAACCACAACCACTTGAGTTATCAACTCTATATATCTATACTGAAAGACAAGGAACAGAGGCCTAAACACAAACTGTCTGCCCACATTAAGAACTTCAAGATCGAGGAAAAAAAAAAAAACTAGTCCCCCATTATCAGTAGGCCTGGAACATATCTCATTTCAGGTCTCAACTGTTCTCCTGTAACAAGAGAATCTCCTGTATAAGTTTAACCCAAGCAGCAGTAGCTTCCGGTTAGCCATCCACCCAGAAGTCTGCGAAGCCACCACTTGTATTGTTAAACAAACTTGAGGGTAAAAGTATCGAGTTCATTGTGGATTAACAGTACTGTAGGATAAAACTGAAATGGGACACTTAACAAGTTAATAACTCTGTAAGCTATAGACCAAAAGAGACTGCATAAACTAATAAAAATAAAAAGATAAAAACAAGCTATACCATCTTAATTTGCTCTACTTCTAAATGTACAATAGGGCATCAACAGTTTTCATGTTGAATCCGCAACACCTTTTAACATCTAGTTCATTGGGTTAAAAGTATTGTAGGATAAAACTGAAATGTAACACTTTGAGTAAAGTTACTAACTCTATAAGCTATATACGGGAAGAGACTACATAAACTATTTGATGAAAAAAAGATAAAAACCAAACTATACAATCCTAATTTGCTTCACATTCAAATATACAAAAGGGCATCAACAGTTTCATGTTGAATCTGCAACAGCTTTTAACATCAATCAAGTAAACTTCCCCAGCAACATTGAATCCACGTCATTCTCTGCGCTAACAACAATAATTTCAAACAAGGACAAATGCTGAGGAAAGGAAGGTCAATAATTTATACTATCTGCACAAAAATGAATATCAAACATGGCACGGAAAAAATACAGGACATAAAAATTTAATAAATGTCACACAGAATTATACTCTGATTTTGACAAAGAGTATGACTGGCTCAACTTATACAAGAACTCTGGAGACCAGCTTTTATCTTTACATGACAGAAGCCAGGCACAGTTATGCAATATATTTCTAGGGAGTCAACATGAGAAAAATATAAACTCGTGTAAGTACACTAAATTATAGGAACCCTGACGCCCCACTTCCGTCAGATGTGTCTTTTCGGTGTAGTTGCCGCCCCAATCGTCGAAGCTTTGTTTCCGTCCTTCAGCTTCTCCGATTAATTCACAACTGCCACCTTGTTTCTGATAAATCAGGCCCCATATCCTTGCTGCTTGTTTGATTTGGATTGATATATCTCTGTTCTGATTATGTAAATCAGTCTACGTGAATTACTTGCTCTTTAACGCATACTTGTATATATACGTATATCACTGGCTGTTATGTTAGATATAATTGATGATTACTAATGTTCTTAAAGTTTGTTTAGAACAGGAATCATCAGAGTTTAATCTGGAAGCTGATCAGAGTTTAGTAAAGTCTGACAGAGTTTGATAAAGTCTGATCAGAGTTTACATAGTCAAGACTCGTCAGAGTTTACACGTGGAAAGAGCTCAGAAGCGGATATACTTCAAGGAAGGATAGAAGCGGAGGAGTGATTTACTGGCTATGGAAACTAAACAGAAAACTGGAGCAATCTTTGATTGATAGAATTCATAGCTGATTTATAGGATATCAAATCAGAGATTGATTTTGTAACTGTGTCTATATAAACACAGATTAGGGTTACTCTATATGAGTTGAGTTATCGAGTACATTGTTAAGAACCCTAGCAGCTCTTAGTGATACAATATAAATCACTGAGAGAGTTTTTGTAACCATTCAAGCTTTGTGAATAAGAGTTTATTGTTTTCAATCTCTTATATTGTCATTCTGTTTTACTGATTGTGTTCACTATATCATCTCATATAGTGAGTTTATAGGACCTAACAAGTGGTATCAGAGCCAGCTCTGTTAAGATTACTACAGTGAGATCTTAATCACAATCATGTCTGAAAAATCACAAGCTTCATCCTTTAGAGTTCCAATCCTTAAGGCATCTGAATATCCAGTCTGGAAAGAGAGAATGATAATATTCTTAGACTCTGTTGATCCAGAATACCTTGACAGGATCTTTGATTGACCACATATGCCCACCAAGCTCTCTGTTGGGCTTGCTGATGAACCTCAGAAGATGGTTCCAAAAGAAAAGAAAGATTATACCCCTGAGGACATCCTGTCAATTCGTAAAGACTCCAAGGTGAAACACCTTCTGCACAGTGCCCTTGATAATGCAATGTCTAATAGGGTGATTGGGTGCAAAACTGCTAAACAAATCTGGGATGCTCTGGAAACCAGATGTCAGGGAACTCAGGCCATAAAGAAAAATAGAAAAACAATCCTTACACAGGAGTATGAGCACTTTGACTCAAAGTCTGGTGAGTCCTTGACAGATCTGTATGACAGATTTTTCAAACTGCTGAATGACTTATCTCTGGTGAACAAGGAATATGATCTTGAAGACTCAAACCTCAAATTCCTTCTGGCTCTTCCTGAAAAGTGGGATTTGAAAGTCACCACAATAAGAGACAATCTTGATCTTGGAGAAATGTCTCTTGATGATGTTTTTGGAAGACTGAAGACCCATGAACTTGAGATGGAGCAAAGAAGCAAACGTCATGGAGGCAAATCAAAGTCTGTTGCTCTGAAAGTTCAAGAGGAAGCTGCTAAGAGCAAAGGAAAAGCTCATGTCACAAAGTCTGACACTGAGTCATCAAACTCTGATGACTCAAACTCTGATGTCTCAGACTCTGATGACAGTGATGGTGAAATGATGCAGTTAGCAGCATTGATGGTGAAAAGCTTCAAGAAATTGGCCTACAAAAAGTTCAACAAAGGCAAAAGTTTTTCAAGGAAAGACAGAAACTCTGACAGAGTTTATGATAAGAAGAACTTCAAGAAGAATGAGGGCAAGGAAGGGAAAGCTGGAAAAGCTGACAAGTATACCTGTTTCAACTGTGGTGAAAAGGGTCACTTTGCATCTGAATGCAAGAAAGCCAAGAAGGAAAAAGAAAAAGCCTTTATCACCAAGAAAGGAAACTGGACAGATACATCTGATTCAGAAGAAGAAGTCAATTATGCTCTGATGGCAAACACTGACAACAACTTTGAATCTACTGCAAAGGTACCTCATTCTACTCTTGCCTTTGATACTGAAGATATAACTGAGTTAAGATTGTTTCTTAAAACTTTGCATATCAGCTTTAGAGATCAGACTTTAGAAAATGAAAGATTAAAATCTGAAACTCTAAGTGTAAAGAAAAGGAATGATTATCTAGAAAAAGAATTAGTTCAGATGTTGGAAGTTCAGAAAGAAAGAGATGATGCTGTCATTATCAAAGATGAATTATTAAAAAGGTATGCATCTCTTCAATCAGAACTTGCTAAGGAAAGGGAGATCATTAAGACATGGACTAATTCAGGCAAAACTACTCAGGATATCTTAGGCAGTGGAAACTGGAAGAAGGGACTAGGTTACACTGATAACTCAGAAGCTGAGTCATCAAAAGCAAAGGTTGTTAAAACTCAAAAACCTAAGGTTAAGCCTGTTAAATTTGTTGCTGAATCCTCTAAGTCTAAACAGATTAGACCAGAATCAGAGATTAACAACAATTTAAAATCTGATAAGCCCAAACAGGTTAACATAGGACTGATGACTCAGAAACAGCTTAAGCATAAGCTTAAAGAAGTAAAGTCTGATAGCAAAGACAAGGAGCCTAGGAAAAATAGAAATGGCAAGGTTGGAATAGACAAGAGTAATAACTACATGCCTGTTCCAAATGCACCTAGGAAGACATGCCATAACTGTGGAAATACTAATCATCTTGCTAATTTTTGCAGGAAGAACAAAGACATTAACTCCTTACCTACAAAGTCTGGAGTTAGAAAAAGTAGTATTAGATATAAACCACAGGATCCATGTTTTCATTGTGGTAGTTTATGGCATTCTATTTATACTTGCAAAGAATATCATAGTTTGTATTATGATTATTATCAATTGAAACCTTCTTTAAAGAAGTTTAATAAAAGCTCTGCAAGTACAAAATCTGTTTCAAGTACAAACTCTGATCCAAAGTCTGTTAGCTCAAACTCTGATAAAAATAATTCCGCTGCAAAAGCTAACAAACTTAATAAGGCCAAAGGATTCAAGCAAGTCTGGGTCCTTAAAACTAACAATTAGTGGTCTTTGTGATTGCAGGGCAACAGGAAGAATATTCTAGTCTTGGACAGTGGATGTTCAGGACACATGACTGGAAATAAGGCCCTGCTGTCAGAGTTTGTGGAGAAAGCTGGCCTAAGTGTTTCTTATGGAGATGGCAACATAGGAATATGGCAACATCAATCTTGGAAATGTCATCATATCAAATGTAGCTCTTGTTCAAGGGCTAAAACACAATTTACTCTCTGTCAGTCAGATCTGTGACAGAGGATATCATGTTGATTTCTATGAAGAACACAGTGAGATAGTAAGCAAGTCAACAGGCAAAGTGGCAGTGATTGCTCACAGACATGGAAATATTTATGAAATCCACTTACCTACAAACTCTGAAGGAAAAGCAATTTGCTTGTCTACAAGGATCTCTGCAGAAGAAAGTTGGAAGTGGCACAAGAAGCTCTCACACCTGAATTTCAACTCCATAAATGAGCTTATAAAGAAAAAGCTTGTGAGAGGACTCCCTGAATCACTACTCACATCTGATGGATTATGTGATTCATGTCAAAAGGCCAAGCAGAGAAAGACATCCTTCAAGAGTAAGACTGAATTCTTAATAAAGAAACCATATCATCTTCTACATGTTGATCTATTTGGACCAGTTAATGTACCATCCATTGCAAGGAAGAAATATGCTCTTGTCATTGTTGATAAGTATACCAGATACACTTGGGTATATTTTCTTCACTCTAAAGATGAAACAGCCTTGCATCTGATGGATCATGTGAAACAACTGGATCATGGATCTGAAGACAAAGTGAAGATCATTAGAAGTGATAATGGAACTGAGTTCAGAAATTCAACAATGGAAGAGTTCTGCAAAGAAAGAGGTGTAGTGCAACAATTTTCTGCACCTGGTACACCACAGCAAAATGGTGTAGTTGAGAGGAAAAACAGGACTCTTATAGAAGCTGCCAGAACTATGCTTGATGAGGCTAAACTACCTACTTATTTCTGGGCAGAAGCTGTTCAAACAGCTTGTTTCACTCAAAATGCAACACTGATTAATAAGCATGGCAAGACCCCATATGAGATGGTGAGGAAAAAGAAGCCAAATCTGAAGTACTTTCATATATTTGGGTGCAAATGCTTTGTATTGAAGACTCATCCAGAACAGCTTACCAAGTTTGATTTAAAAGCTGATGAAGGCATTTTTGTAGGTTATCCTCTGATAACAAAGGCCTTCAGAGTCTACAATCTAAGAACCAAGGTGATCATGGAATCCATACATGTGTCATTTGATGACAAGAAAATTATGGGCTTAACAGATATGGATGATCATGAAAAACTGCATTTTGAAAATGAAGAAATATTCTCTGATTCGACAAACTCTGATGAACAGTCAAACTCTGACTGTGAACAAAATACAGCAAACTCTGATGAAAATTTACAAGTTCATGATGATGAAGCACTTGCTGAGGGGGAGCATCAGAATGTTTCAGACTCTACCCAAGACTCATCAGAGAATGCTAACTCAAACTCATCAGAGAATACTGATTCAAACTCTGATAGCACAAATGCAGGGGGAGCTACAGAGAATAATCAACAGAATCAGGAGAGCATGGATCAAGGGGGAGGATCCAATGATGAAAATAGTCAACTTCCACATGCTAGGAAGTGGACAAAATCTCATACACCTGATTTAATAATTGGAGATCCAGAAGCAGGTGTGCAAACAAGGACAGCTACAACAAATGAGTGTTTACATCATTGCTTTCTGTCACAAACAGAACCTAAAAAGGTGGAGGAAGCTCTTCAAGATGCTGACTGGATTCAAGCAATGCAAGAGGAGCTAAATGAGTTTGAGAGAAACAAAGTGTGGACCCTAGTACCAAGACCTAAAGATAGATCCATAGTTGGTACAAAATGGAATTTCAGAAACAAAACTGACAGTGAGGGTGTCATAACAAGGAATAAAGCAAGGCTTGTGGCAAAAGGGTATTCACAACAGGAAGGTATTGATTATGATGAGACATTTGCTCCAGTTGCAAGATTGGAGGCAATTAGAATCTTTCTGGCCTATGCTGCTCACAAGAAATTCAAGGTATTTCAGATGGATGTCAAAAGTGCTTTTCTAAATGGGAAACTGGATGAGGAGGTATATGTTGAACAACCTCCAGGATTTGTGGATTCAAAGCATCCAGACTATGTCTACAGATTGGACAAAGCACTTTATGGACTAAAGCAGGCTCCAAGGGCATGGTATGTCAAAGATTTGCCAAGCTCATGCAGTCTAGGTACCAAATGAGCATAATGGGAGAACTCATCTCCAAGGATGAGAAGTATCCAATTCAGAGACCTCTTCTGATTCCAGCTCAAGTTAGAGCTAGGATGGACATGCCCCCAGTACAACAACCACAACAACCTCAACCTCCAGTCTCTCCTACAATCCCCAAACAACCCAGAACTTCTGCATCCAAGTCCAAGAGGGCTGCAAAGTCTGATGCAGCCCCCTCCACTGCCAAAAGAACAAGAACCTCTGTTGCTACACATGTTCTGAAAGCAAACTCTGAAGTGCCGACAAACACTGATGAGCCAGTAAACTCTGAGGCTCATTTAAACTCCGAGGCTCCAAACTCTGAGATTCCAGTACACACTGTAGCTGCTTCTCCTCAAAAGCAGAAAAGAAGAAGACTGGTTGCAGCCTATGACTATGATGATCTTGAACCTGCACATGCCGTAAACTCTGAACCTATTCCTACAACAGACTCTGAACCTGTTCAAGCCAGTACTCAAAAGCCAGCTAGATTTAAAAGAAGGGCTCACAAGCCTGCAAGGGCAAGCACCATCTACCACACTACCAGAACCTTCTCAAGCTCTGATGGTACTTCCTCTTCAGGCTGTTCCAATCTCTGATGGTGCTACAGCATCTACTACATCCTCTGAAGTAGATGAAGAAATAAAGTGTGATGAGCCAGTTACAACTGAAGCTGGAGCAAAAATGTCTGATCCTCAAACTCCATTATCTGATCATGGCCCCTCCACTCCAATTCCTCATTCTCCAATGAAAATTCCTGAGGATGCCATTGTTCATGATACAGCTCCAGAAAACTACAAGTCTGATGTAGTTGATGAATCTGACAAAGTAGCTTTGGAAGCTCTGCAGTCTCTTGCTAAGGCTGGTGAAGAGCCTAGCAAATCACAGTCTCAAACTCAAGAACAATCTGCTCAAGATACTGTTGAGAAAGTTGCTGATCCTCCATCTGATAATGATGAGGATGATGAAAGTTCAGATGATGACAATGATGACAATGATAATGAAGTTCCTCAGTCACATCTACAACAGAAGTGGGAGTCTACCAGCCAATATCATGACAGGCTGCAAACTCTGAATACAAACTCTGAGCCACTTCCCAGGGATCTTCAGGTTGATCCACCAAATGAAGTCTGGGATAAACTCTGGCTGAGCCACCAACATTCTCTGGAGCCAGCAAAAGCTGAAGATTTTCTATCTATGGCAGAGAATAAAATTTCAAACTCTGATGTTATGTCAAGCCTCAAAGGCACAATTCTCTATCTGAAGACATTTCATCCTGCTCATGCCCAGACATCTAAATCAATAGATGGTCTAAGAACAGAGGTGGCTAATATCAAGGAGACAAATGACATGGAGAAGAAAAGGACTTTGCTACCTCTGAAAGAAAATGTACAGAAGCTGGTGACTGCCAATGAATCTCTGGACAAGAGGATGACCATGATTGAATCAACTCAAGAAAGGATGTCCAAGCAGCTTGAAGCCATCCAATCTTCACTTTCTCTGATCACATCAATTCTGATTCCTAATGAGGATGATGTCAAAAAGGGGGAGAGAGTAGCTAAAGTCAAATGCAAGTCTACTACTCAAACTCTGAAGAGGAAGAAGAAGGATGATGATGATGATGTGGATGACTTCACAAAGCACAAGAGATTTCAAGCAGGAACTGGTGGAAGAGTTTCAAACTCTGACAATTCAAAATCTAAGCAAATGTCTGTTCCAGTGCCAACACATAATGTTACATCTGGGTCAAAGCAAAGACCAGTGGCTGGATCAGATAGAATATTAACTGATGAAGAACTTGCTAGATTGGTCTTTGAACAAGAAAATCCAGAAGCCAAATTGGATTTGGAGTTGATTGCTGCAGATATAATTGATGATTACTAATGTTCTTAAAGTTTGTTTAGAACAGGAATCATCAGAGTTTAATCTGGAAGCTGATCAGAGTTTAGTAAAGTCTGACAGAGTTTGATAAAGTCTGATCAGAGTTTACATAGTCAAGACTCGTCAGAGTTTACACGTGGAAAGAGCTCAGAAGCGGATATACTTCAAGGAAGGATAGAAGCGGAGGAGTGATTTACTGGCTATGGAAACTAAACAGAAAACTGGAGCAATCTTTGATTGATAGAATTCATAGCTGATTTATAGGATATCAAATCAGAGATTGATTTTGTAACTGTGTCTATATAAACACAGATTAGGGTTACTCTATATGAGTTGAGTTATCGAGTACATTGTTAAGAACCCTAGCAGCTCTTAGTGATACAATATAAATCACTGAGAGAGTTTTTGTAACCATTCAAGCTTTGTGAATAAGAGTTTATTGTTTTCAATCTCTTATATTGTCATTCTGTTTTACTGATTGTGTTCACTATATCATCTCATATAGTGAGTTTATAGGACCTAACATGTTAATCGAAGGATGAATAAAGCCAGTTATATTTAGTCTCAGTGGATAATCGTGCGTGTGGGACTGATTTGTGATTAAGTATATATCCAAGATAAACTAATTGCAGCAATATATGTTATGTGTATGATTAAAATGATTCGGATTAAGATTAGTATTTAAAATTAAAATTTCTTAATAAATACCTCTACAATTGTATGGGTATATAGAGTATATAGCCCATTTAAACTGTTTTAGTAGACAAGCTGGTCCCTTTGTGCAATTTTGAAATATATAGTGATTTAAAATCTAAAATATTTGAAGATTAGTTTATGGATAGCTAAGTACTTTGAAAAGGATTATGATATAAAATTATTCTGATTTTGTGCAATAAAATTATAATCATAATCCTTTTCAAAGTACTTAACTATCCATAATCTAATCTTCAAATATTTTAGATTTTTAAATTACATATTTCAAAATTACACAAAGGGACCAGCTTGTCTACTAAACCCATACAATTGTAGAGGTATTTATTGAGGAAATTTAATTTTAAAAACTAATCTAAATCCGAATCATTTTAATCATACACATAACACATATATATGCTGCAATTAGTTTATCATGGATATATACTTAATCACAAATCAGTCCCACACGCACGATTATCCACTAGACTAACTATAACTGGCTTTATTCATCCTTCAATTAATAGCCCATGATATACGTATATATACAAGTATGCGTTAAAGAGCAAGTAATTCACGTGAACTGATTTACATTATCATAACAGATATATATCAATCCAAATCAAACAAGAAGCAAGGATATGGGGCCTGCTTTATCGGAAACAAGGTGACAGTGGTGAATTAATCGGAGAAGCTGAAGGATGGAAACAAAGCTTCTAAGATTGGGGCGGCAACTAGACCGAAAAGACACACTTGACGGAAGTGGGGCGTCGGGAGAGAAGATCGAAGAGGGACATCAACAGGGTGGAGCTTGGCGGCGGCAGATGACCTCAGCGGAGCACGTCAGCAGCAAAACTGAACGATAGGGAAGAATACAAGGGTGAGATATTGAGGCAGGGAAAGATTTGGAGAGATGGTGGCGAGGAATTGAAGGGATGACGATGTATTGGGAGAGATTGAAAAAAATGACGAGAGAGAGTGTGATGGGTGAGAGTTTTAGGTTACTGAAGATAAAGAAGAAGGAGATACACGTAGCTGAAGGTTGGAAAAGATGCAAGGCCACGCGGCTTAATTCTAAGCTGCCATCTGTTTTATACGCTGATTAATTAACTATCATATACCCGCTTGTAACCTATTTACGGAGATAACTTATAGTAAGTAAAACTTCAACCGATAATTACCGAAATATTTTTATAATTACCGAAATATTATAAAACTAATTAACACCACCAACAAGTTATTTGGAAAAAAGTACTAGGCCAGAAGTGATTTACGAGATTTGAGACATACATTAGATGCAAGATACGTACTACGTTATTACAGAGATCATCTACTCAGAAGAACATGTTAGGTACCTTTCAATTTAGTTTTCAAGCTTAGCTCTGTGTACACTCAAACGGGTGGAGGGTCCCTTCTGTAAACTCGTGCATTCGAAACCTCTCCAAAAGCTCAATGGGTCTGGTAAATGAACATTAAGCATGATACTGTTAGTCAAAGGCCAAAACATGAATAAAATGCTACAAGGATATGTAAATAACTCTACTGTTGGACTTCACAGTTCTTAGAAATGTAAACAGGGATCATATGTTAATAATATTCTGCACGGCGAATTTGTCAGACATGCGTTCATAAGAAGTTTGATTGGTGCTTCAAGTTGTTTTTGGGCTATGTTGAGCCCACTAAAGTATATTGGAATTTCTTAGAAAACTTGAGATAAGGTACATATAAACCACCAGCACAACCCAATTCATGCGACATGCTATCCTGGGAAACAGTGATCTGAATCAGAACCGTGAAATTTGGCAGCGGAGTTCTGTATAAAATCTAGATCCAGATCTCAGTTCTAAACATCATTTTATATAGCTCCATTAAAACATATTTTGCCTCACTAGGGCATTACACAATCCTATCAGCTCAACCCCATGATATCTGTGAGATCTTAGTAAGCATAAAAAACAATAAAACACCAAGATAGTGTGTGGGTGGGAGTACAGTCCTTACAGCATGGCTTCACGGTTACGAGACAGCCTCCGCTGATTGCTTTCCATGATATCCAAGACATCTGCAGTCTCTGGTCCAGCTGCTCCACCAGTCACAATGGATGGGACTGAAGCACTAGGTGTCCAAATCTATAATAATCCCTGGTTAAATCATTCACCAGTAAAAATGTTGAACGGGTTTAAAACTGTTTTACCTTGATAGTATTATCAATCCCACTAGTAGCAATGGTGCAATCAAATGGATGGCACTGCACACAGTTCACGACTGGGAGAAAAAGGTTAATATGTAGGCCTGACATAGTTAGAAGTATATTTTGGAATCACAGAAAAAGTTTGCAAAGACTTACCAGCTTCATCACCAAGCAGCACTTTCATTAGTCTGCCAGTTCCTTTTTCCCAGATGAACCATCTACCATCATCACTTCCACTAGCAACATAATCGCCTGCACTTTCATCAAATTTCTTACATTTTTCTTACAGATAGTAATATAGATAACTATCTAATTACACACACACACACACACACTATCTAATCGTACATTTATAAGATATACCATTATATTATAATAGTATCAGTCTTTAAAATTCTGGTTGTTCATCAACATACATATAGTAATATCGTTTTCAATCATGTAATAATTCTTTAGGTGATTTACTAATATACGGTAATTCATTTTTTTAGGTATGTGTCAAAAATTTCAAAATTGTAACACAAGTACATAACATATCAGTATAAATAAGAGTTAATTACACTTTGTAACCCCTAGGTTCGCTCCAAACGCAGTTTAGTACCTGAACTTTAAAACGTGGCAATATGCACTCTACACTTAATATTCCCGTGCAAGTTGTAACCCCTAGTCACTATTCCGTCCAAATCTGCCGTTAACTACTTAAGAGATAACAATGTGTATATTAGTTTCTAACAGTTATTTTACCTCCTGTGACCCCTCAAAAATTATGTATTATATTTTAAAATTATTTCTGAATACACACAACATTGTAAGAGAATTTAAAATAATTTTTAAATATGTATCTAGATTTAGAATCTATTTTTTTTTACATAAACGATGTAACTTGTTTTAAAATTTTAAAATAAATACATATTTTAAAATTTAATTTTTTTTACATCGTTGTGTGTGTTCAGAAATAATTTTAAAATATAATACATAAACTTTGAGGGGTCACAGGGGGTAAAATCGTTGTTGGAAACTAATATACACACTATTACCTCTCAAACAGTTAAACGGCAGATTTGGACGGAATAGTGACTACGGGTTACAACTTGCACGGGAGTGTTAAGTGTAGGGTGCATATTGCCATGTTTTAAAGTTCAGGTACTAAATTGCGTTTGGAGCAAACCTAAGGGTTACAAAGTGTAATTAACTCTATAAATAATTAAGTTCATTCAGACTTCTGTAGAATATTTCTTTGTAAACGAAAGTATAAGCAAAAAAATTGATCCAAATGACTTCCACTAATATATATTGCAACATAGGTTTTACATGGTTAAAGAGTTTCTAGAATTCACTTAAGAGAGCTTCTCTACTTGTTCACCAAAATATATAAAATTTATTTAATCATTTTTTTAATACTCCAACCGTAAAGATGCCAATATCTTGGCAATATGATATTGTATACAAAAGACTATTTCGTCTAAAAGTAATAAAGTATCCCATGATAATATTAGCTTCTCTATATTTTCAACGATATAGATTTGTTGCTGTTGAATGTATATTACAAATTCATTGCTGCAAGCCACTATATCGGATGGAAATTTGAACATCTACCTAATTTTGTGTACTTTTTGCATTCATACAGTTAGATTGTTAAACAAATAACGAATTTATGAACTTGCAACCCACACCTTCATTACATTGAACTCATAAGTATACATAAATATATAGTTATAATTGCACAATACCTCGTTGGCCAAGAAAACTGGCTTGTTTTATGTCGGTCCCCACATTACAGTGGCCACAGTATCTCTGCTTCATATCTATGACAGCCTCGGGCTGCAACAGCACATGGAAGCAAAAAACAGATGAGCATGAAAAATGAGAAAAAATATATTTATCATATGCAAGGTGGTGGGAAAAAAAAATGCATGGTTTGCATAGTGTGCTTGACAATAAATTTCCTTAATATCCCCACACTTTCTAAAGTAATAATAAAACAACCATGAAACATCTCAATACACATCATGATATTTGGACCAAAAAGATCATCCCTTCAAAGATAATTGCATAGTTATCTAGTGCCAAACTTTGCTTCACAATAGTTAGTACATAGAAGGAATTATATAGCAAATTCATCTATAACATCCTCAATCAGAATAGCTTGTATTATTCAATATCCTGCCACCAAGTCGGCAGAGACAGGACATCCAACATTCTAATAAGAAATCACTATTTAATTAGTTCCACGTCCTGAAGCTTGACAACCCCAAAATATAGGTATTAGAATTCCCTTTGGCAGATGCAAAAGACTCTGCTGGTAAGATAATAGAAAGAGTGGAAAAGACTTGAGAAAATACATGTATGTACAGAAGAATACACACATCATATAAAGAAAATGAGGACCTGGCGGAATAACTTCAAAAGCATAGTCTTAAAGCCTAATCCTTACAGTGCATCCATGTCTATGAATTATCAGGCCAAACCTGGTATGTTTTTTCATCACTTTGAGATTTAGGGGATCCAAAAGAAACATTTGCGTGATCCGCACCACCTACTGCTGATTCATCTTTGCCATGAAATCTTAGATTTATACTTCGATGGACCACGTCTGCTTCAGTATCATGTCCTTCATCACCTGATATTGATGTTTCAATATCCAAATCCAATTCTTCGTCATAATCAGAATCTTCCCTCTCCGACCTCGGATCATCTGATGACGAATCAATATGCGCTTCAGAACGATAAAGGATATCACTCAAAGATAGTGTTCCTTGAGCTCTAGATTCATTTGTGGGAGCTATGTTGCTCGACTTGTTTTTCTCAGATTCAGCTGACACTGCAAAAGTTTATGAGAATATTACTACGATCCCAAATGACAACACATGCTGAGACCTAAATAATGTAGCCCTTCGATAAAGAGCTGAATGTCGGAATCAAGAACGCAACCTTCCCATAAAGACGGGAAATGCTGAAATTTGTACATTAAAAGCAGTTTAGTTTCAGTAAAGGTTGGATGGGATAGGATATATTGGAATGGGATATCAAAATTTACTAAAGAAAGAGAGAAAAACAACTTAGCAAAAAAAAAAGCGAGAGAAGAAGAAGAAGTCACTGTGATTCATTTACTCCTTATATTAAGCACCGGCTCATGATGCCTTCACAAAAAAAAATAAAAAAATCATACAATGAGGATGAACAGGCAGCACTATAAAGATTATGTCTATGTCAATATATAAGTTGCTTCATTTAGCTGAAGTCCTTCCTCAATCAAACTTCAACTTGCTATTTACTAGTTATGAATCTAATGCCTCAGCACCCAAAAACCCTCTCATATACACTGTTTTAGTAGAAAAATAAAAAAACAACATAGGTGGATTCCGACAATTACCAAAGTCCTCACGAACAAAATTACTACTAACTATACTTTTATAAGCAAGCATTGCATGTGCACATTCGAGCATCCTGGTTCAATAATGAGAAAGACAAGGTACTTGCTCGCATTTTAACTATATCCAGCATATAAAATATAGCGCCAACTAAAATTTGCATGTTTAAGTACTCGTACCGAGCGTCCTTGCAATTGATGAAGTTTGCACCACGTAAATAAAAAAAAAAAAAAATTTGTGACATGAATAACACGATAAATTGCCACCAACCTGCAGCGAGCTCCTCTCGTATAGACTCCATTGTTCTTCCGATTTCTGAATTTGATGGAGCCAGTGTTTCAGCTGCAATGGCAAAGTCTAGAGCTTCCTTGTGCTTTCTTAACTGCCCAACAGTAACAACAGAAAATAAATAATCCATGATATAGCTTTAAAAATTCAGAAAGTTGCATAAGTAAATAATTTGTGATGGGGTAGATCTACCAAGATCTCATATAGTCTTACCAAGATGACTGCATGGAACAGCTAAAGAGAATATATAATATATTTTTAGATAAAAGTTATTACACATACCAGGGACAAAGCTTTAGAAATACAATGGAGTGCCCTAAACGAAGAAGAATCGATCTTTCTAGCCCTCTGACAATCTCTTATCGCCATATAGGCATCATTTTTCCAGTTGCGCTATAATGAAAGATAGGATATGATCAATCAGAGACATTCATGCAAAGGAATATCACTATAGAAGAATAAAGGATGTTACAATCTTAAAGACAACCCATTACAAATGAACCTTCAGAAGTAAAGATGCCCGTATACATAGACATTCATGCATCAACACAGACCCAATCTCGTGCCCATGCCCATCCAAGACTTCATTACAAACTTCAATAGCATAATAACAGTTTGTCCCCTCTTTTAAAGATTTTTCAGCTATCTGGACTAATTTTCGGCACTTGTCGAGCTGCATCAATGGCAGTAAACTTTGAGTGAAATAGGAGAAACATTGACTAAGACATTCTTCAGTGTGCCTAGATAAGAACTATTGACAAGATACAAAAAACATGATTGAGGGGGACAAAGATCACAGACCCTAGAAACAATGTTTCTCTTTCTAGGGAAACCATTTGGGAAGACCCTAGACACTGAAGACTTCAAGTCCACTCCATTAAGAATGGGATTTAAACTCATAAGCGTCATGGCATCTCCAGACGTATATCGCATAGCACTCCCACTGGCTGCAAAAACATACAATGCCAAAAATGAACATGATGCCTTCATATTGCTAAGTATAACCTGTTCGGATAAAAACAAATATGTTATATATCTTTTATCTATATTCATTTTCACTTATTTCGCTCTCTTATTCATGTGTCCATTTCACCCCATTTTTCCCACAATCCATCAAAGAAATTCCAAAACATCAAAAAAATGCATATTAATCAGTCGTATACTACATATATAACAAGTAAAACAACCTAACTATACAAAGAATACATGGAAGCTTCGAAAAGAAAAGCATACAAGGATTTATATCCATCAAATAAACATGCTCTCCACTATAGTTAAGAAGCACTTCGTCTCCATCTGGACTAAATGCAACATGGGTTAGGTGCAAGCTAGAAATTGCCTGAAAGATGATGAGCAGAATTAGAACTTTTACAACTTCTGAAAGTAAAAGGCTATTTAGAGATTAAGGATATTCAGTACACACACACAGGCACGCTTATTATCAAGGCATCAATGAAGATCTTTCAATCCTGTTTACAACATGGCATTTAAGCAATTTCAATGCTTTAAACTCTATTTTCAAATTTTAAATAGACGTCGCCAAATTTTTGTGGTTGATAATGGAATCTTATTATGAATGTCATTTACTGCACTACATAGGGCTAAATGATTTGTTCTAACTTCTAAGGCCTTTCATACCATCATTACGTGTCGCTTGTGTTAAAAGTATATTACTCCCTCTGTCCCGTTTTTCTTTTCCCCCTATCAAGACCCACCTTTATTCAATCATAATAACTAAGCTATATGTTACCAAAAATATGTATTGTTTTTTAGAAAAATTAGCAAATTTAACCTACAATTTACCATATTAATTTAATGTGGACAACCTTTGTTGGACAAAAAAACAAGGAAATGGGGACTAGAAAACTGGGACGGGGGGATACCATTATATTTGCCCCGAAGTTGTGTTTGGCATTTTGGTGGCCCTCTTCCATTTCCACCAATCCATACTAGACTATTTCAATCCTTTAAGAAAGAACCTACTTCAACGTTTATTGGGCATTTGGTTTGTTTAAGTTTCTAAATACTATACCATCTTCTACGTCTGAATCAAGTTATATATGTCACCTACTTTTTAATAGTTCACTTTTTATTGCTAAATAAAAATTACTACAGAAGTTGTATATAAAAGAGCCAACAGATAGATAGATTAAGGAAGTGTTACTGACACGATCTGAAAGATGCATGGGGCAGAAGTAGTTGACACATGGAGGTGGTGACAACTTTTTCATAGAAGAAGATAGGGGCGGCAGCATCCGTCTATCATATAAACGAGCAAAGGCATCACTGTATTCATAATAATAGATAGGATGTAACACGAGATTGATAAGAATGAAGTTATTAAACACTTAACATAACAATAATAATGTACCTCCCACCAACGACAAGCAAGTGAGGCCTCGATGAACTTATCTCAAATGATTTCAGTGCGAGATTTTGCTTAGGAGTGTCAGATAAAGACTTTTTAGCCCCACATCGCAAATCAAGCTTGGATCAAGCAAAATAAATATATCACAACCACATAAAATATATAAATTCAGTAAAATGTGAAGATTGAAAGAGGAAAATAAAATTCATTTAGACTAGAAATATATGCTAAAATTTAGCATGTTCAACCCTGCAGTCTGTGTTTGTGTGTGCGTTTGTGTTTCTGTGTGTGAAAGTGTTTAGATAAAACAATCAAATTCAACTCATCAGAGAAACTAAAGTAAATTCCTGGAAAATAAAATAGATCGGCTTTATGGTTTGAGTTTGGATTTTGAGACTGATGTTGGGTTCATTAGTGCTTTAATACAACGATGATTTACACATCAAATAAGATTCGCTAGTTATCAATTTAATCAACTTTCTCTCCTGACATGTAATACAATATTACAATGTATTCACATGATTATTTCATGTCTTCTCCTCTAGATTGCCGTACTAAACTCTTCGTTTCCCATTATTTATCCACACAGCTTGCTGTAGTTGTTACAATATTCTTTAATATCATACTTTCTACGAACTTGTTTGGTTCGTGGGGTGGTATTGGGTTGGAATCTGGAATCAGGTTAAGGTGGTATTGGGTCGTGGGGTATCATTTCTGATATCACGGGTTTGGTTGATTGGTAGAATGATATGTTTTCAAATATATCTGAGTCATTAATTCATAACATTAAGTAAATTAACATTTTATATATTATTGACTCACTGATTTAATTTTGTATTTAGATACTTGCGTGTAATTGTATATATAGAGCTGAAAATAATTAAAAACAAATTTAATTTCCCATACCCAAGCTTCTTTATACCACCTCCCCTCTTGGGTATCAAAAGCCCATACCTTGTGGGTTCGAGATATGGGTTTCAAAAATTTCATTTTTCCCAACCAGACAAGTATGGGGAATCCTTACCTGATACCTAAACGCCACGAACCAAATGACCTACATCACCCATGGGATGATAGATAAAACAACTTCAAAGGCTATGCCTGCTATTATATGCGGACACTTGCAAGCCAATCATTCTTTTAGAGTTTTAGTTCAAAACTATTGTAAAAACCCCAGCTCTTAAGCTTGATGCCAACCAATCATACCCAGCAACTTCACTCAGTGACATTTGTTTTTGAGTTCAGGCAAGAACACTTGGTCATCAAGCCTGAGAAACAAGAAACTGATGCTGATACTTACTAGAATGTTGCGACATTCTTGATGAGCAGAGCTGGCAGGAGGACAGGATGCACCTTCCCGAAGATCATGCTGCCGCAAAGTGCCATCTTCACTGGCACTCCAGACCACATTGGGATTTCCAGCTTCCACCTAAATTAAGAACATCATTTAAGATGCAAATGTCTTAGTTTCCATAGAGTGGGCAAACCTCAAGTAAACCTCTTCCTTCTGTGTGTACCTGAAGAAAATTTCTACCACAACATATTCACTAAAAACTCTCCTGTAAAGTATGCTTACGATAATAGTTTGTATTGATAAAATGGACTTGCAATGTGACAAAAAACCATTATTTGACATCCTATTAAACCTCATTATTTTACTTCCACTTGCTTCTCACATTTTCATTACAGTGCTCTAAACACAAGAGAATAGACATCTTACTGCAAGTTTTTTTACTCTTCTGGTGTGACATTGAAAGACTGCTGATGGATTTATAGTATTCTCTTCGTGTCCTCCGCCATCCAAACGAGACAAATGAAAAACGCGTACCTGTCAATTACCCAAAACTTTCAGTCAACATAAATAGTAATCCATTAGTACAAAGAGAACGTCATGGAAAATAAAGGTGAACCCGTTAAGACATTACTTCAGCATCTCCTGCACCAGAAACTACTATGTCATCTGAAGTTTCAGGGACAAATTTTGTGCAAAATATATTGGCACTATGACCAGTTTCCACAGATTGTAAAAGCTTATGGTCTGAATAACTCCAAATGTTAATCTGCAAAACCACAAACATCTATGAATCATAGATCTTATAATAGAGTGAAAAAGATTATTAAAAAAAAACATATCAAGTTTGGCATAAAAGTTTTTATTCAAAAACTCTTTTTTACAAATTTCCATGGTTTTAAATTTTAAGCATTTTCCAGAACTTCCTATGAATTGATTTTTACACCTTGGGTCTTCAAGATAACAGTCTCAAGTGGAACATCAAGTTTGTTTGGTTCAGTTTGGACCATATCTCTACCTGTAATCCAATTCAAATCAACAAACAATAGTGCTAAGGTATACCCGTGTATCATCAGATCCGGATATCAAAAGAGAGCCACTTGAGTTCCAAGAAACAGCATTCACACAACCTTGGTGCCCCTGCGTATTTATAAAAACAAATTATTGGAAGAAGTGGCTTTGAAGTATATAAATATGAAATATAACACAGATGATGTCATCCTTATTTCAAGAATTAATGATCTGATAAGAATTCAAAACATGATTAGGTCATTCAACTGAAAGTCGTGATCTCTAACAAATGCTCATAGGAAAAATGCGAATCACATGGGCATAAAATTATCACATGAACTCCCCTCTTCCCAGGTATAATCCTCAGTTCGGCCCAAAAATTAAAAGTATAACTACCAAGATTTGGCACCACATACAACAAAGGAAAAATGTTCGTGTTCAGATCATTTTGGACTCAATTTGCAATACTGCTATGATAATTAGGGGAAAAAAACTCAGACAGATATATGAAATAGTCTTTCCCATGGAATATACTCCAAAACAGTTGGGATGCCCTGAAATTTTAAATTACATTAACAGATAAGTATATCGCAAATTCAAATTACTGGACCATACAAGTATATAGCTCTATAATTGAAGTTGTTCGGCAAGCTCAAATCCAGCTCTAGTAACTCTGAACATATTCGGCTAAAGGTTGACTCATTCATGTCTGAACTTAGGCCCGGCAATATTGAGCAGCTCTGACTTTTTAGGAGATGCGAGGTTCTACTATATTTACTATTATTTCTGAAAAAATTCAGCCCAAGGTTGACTCGTTAATGTCAGGACTAGGCCTGCCAAGCTCAAGCAGCCGACTCGTTAGAAAGTGTAAGGGTCCCTACCGGACAAGTGGAATATTTTATAACAACTCTTTTTAGTCACGTTTTCCATCTTCTGCTAAAACTTCTAATTGTATATGTGAATAAAGCAGTACAAGGGAACTACAAAATGACAAGCAGTCCATATTTTCCGCGAATAGAAACGATAAAAAAAACTTAACACTTAAAAAGTTAAGTCACATTAACATAAAAATATTAAATTGGTTGAAAAATAGTACTGATACATAGAAGAACAGAAGCGATGAACTAAACAAGATGGAACTATAAAAACTAAGTAAAAATTACTTAATTTCCCTTTACTCGTGGTTTTGGAGGCGCTGACACACAACTGATATTAAATTAGGGTTAGCATTGCACAAACCTCTAATTCTTTTTCCTGGGAGAGCCTGCGTACCAGCGATGAATGCATTTGCAATCCATGATTAATGTCCTGCAAGAATTATGTGGAAAACGATAACAATACTTCAGCCAATGGTGGTGGTAATTAATAGCAGTTATTAGAAGAGTTTATATCCAAATTATCACTTGAAGAGTAAACGCTAAACAAAAGAAAAATCCTCGTAGATAAACTGTACTTCAACTGTACTAGAATATTTTCTACTTCCACTATATAACAATAAGCAAACTTTTCTTATATCTTAAAAATAATTGACGCAGAACTATGCCATGAAAACTGTTGAAATTAATGAAACAAATTGTTTTATTATTGAAGTATATAATCTAAATTATTTCTAATACTCTACTTATCTAATACGAGTTTAATTATATATATACATATATCATCGAAATTTACAATTTATTGACAGGAAGATGTAATTATCAATTATTCTTTTAATTCCTTACTCTACCTTCTTCTCTTAGAAGAACTCGAAAAAGTTTTATAACAAGGAAGCATCCATAATCATCATATGAGAAATGAAAAAATTGATAGTTTCATGAAAACCATTCTGATCTTTAATTCTTCCATAAGATCAACTCTGATTTGAGTATAATACTTGGTTGTTACAATAGCATATTCAATGTACTTGTTTGCTTGCAAATTACCAAGTGTGCCTTGGAAAAAGTCCTGTGCCAAATTAAATAATTACAGTCACAAACTTAATCTATGTCATGTCCGATATTATGCACGCAAGGATTATCATTTGAAAGTATGGTCAACGCATGTCACTTAAAAGTCAACTACACGGATGGTTAACGCATCTCAAAAAATTAAAAGGCACAGGAGTGAAACCGGGCACGCAAAATACGTGAGAGAAAAAACCTCTTGGTGGAGTCCAGTCCCTGAATGGCTCTCGATTATTGAACATGGTCGGGAGATTAGGCGGTAAAGAGCTTCAGTTTAGGGTTTTTCCCTTAGTAGTCAAGTGGTAAGGTAGGGCGCTATTTGATGGAAAGAAACAGACTTTAATCAAGTAACATTCCCTAAAGATTTTGTTTGGAAGTTCCAGAAATTTGAGAAAGGTTATACACATCCCATACTTAAGCAAACTTGGACATACAAGCTCTAAGAAAACCCAAAAGCCAGGTATTTCTGCATTTGCATCTTTTCACTGAGCTAGGCACTTTCCAATCAACAATTAATACGAAATGTGTTCTCACCTTGCTACAAAATTGGTGCTTGGCATACTCTACATGTCATTCTAACCTAAAAGATAGAACGCCTCCAAAAAACATTTGAATGTGGAACACTACGATATCTTAAAAATAACTCCATATTGAAACAAGTTAATTTTAAAGGGAGCTGGTGATTAACCTTACTCACCAAGTGTGATGAGCATGAAGAGGGGATAAATTGTCCCCTTCGGCAGATCAAGATGTTACATGTGATAAATTTAACGGTTGGGGGCTAAAAATTAAAATTATATGATTTTAAAAAGAAAATCCATATAAAATATAAAACGTATTGATATTATGGGAACCTCAGGGGTGGCAATGGTCCCCTTTGGCCCCTATTACGCTCTGTACATGAGTACAAGTCGAGTTCGAGTGGCACTCAGTCAAGTTCATGCTCCGTAAAATATACAAGTCTTTTTACTTCTTAAATTGTTTCAGATTTATTCGGACCAAATCAAAAGGTCCAAGAGTATGATATATCTTAAAATTAGAACACTTATATTTCATTTCTTTTTGTATGTGAATTCATATATATACAACGACTTACTGATTCAAGTTCAAGTTCGGCCTTAACGAGTCAAGCACGAGTCATGTCACGTCGAGTTGAGTGTGAACACTAATAAACCATGATCCTACGGAGTATGTGGTGAGCAAAATTATTTGCACTTGAGCCTTTATACTTCGGACTTTCATTGAATTTTAGTTTAAAATAGAATCAAATACTATCGCATAATATCAGCCTACAGCCCTACACAAATTATTCCTAACCAAAATCAAGCCTATTGATTCTACATTCTGTCATCTAAAACCAAATCGTAATATTTAACAGTCAATTAGTAATAATCATACACTCATATCATCTAAACGTCATGATCATTATAAAGCGCGAATAGAGAGACGTACAGAGCGAGTTTCGATAGAGCGATGTTGAATGAATTGAGAGATGTTGCCGTCGTGAAAAGGAAAGGAGTCCATTGATGATCACCGCAAAACCCTAGAATTGATGGGGGGAGAGAGGGAGGGGGAGAGGGGGGGAGAGAGAGTGAGAGAGAGAGAGAGAGAGAGAGAGAGAGAGAGAGAGAGAGACTTGTAATTTTTAGCGAGACAAGGAGAGAGGTGTGTAATTATCAGTGATATCTTAATCGCAGAAAGAAAGTAATAGCGAGAGAGAGGTATGGGGTGAATTGAGTCGGTTATCACCCACCGCCTTCAGCTAAAATCTGACGCGTAGGGCTGTAACGGTCAAATCTGAGAGAAATTGTTTTGCAGTTATCTGAGCTGGCTTAACTTTTTTCTGAGTAAATTTTCCATAAATTTTAATTGTTTAACTCGGGGTATTTATGAAATCTCATGCGGATCATTAAAACAGTTTTTTTATATTATCTAAGATATTAACATAAAATTAATTATATTTATTATAATATAAATTTATATGAATTTCATATTTAAAGTAGAGTTGTTGGAGTCCACATTGTTCAAAACTATATAAGTACTTTCGATTTTGATTTTTCTTTTCATGTTTTTCAAAAAAAAAAAATTCTGAATAAAAATTTAAACATCAAATTTTCATTCAGAAAAAAATAATTTAAAAATATTTTACGAAAACTATATTTTAAAATAGTCCTAAAAATGTGCCAAAAAATAAGGTATACAATTGAATGAGACGGAGGAGTACCGTCTAATTTTAAAACTTCTTTTTGTAAAAAGTAAATTTCAAAATCCGAGTGGATCGATATCATATATTTTGTCTTTATAATTTGGTTTTTATTTAGGCTATTTGTATCCTCGTACATGAATCCAGTGGGTCGGACTAGGGGAAGTACATACATCCCCTCAGGCTAGTGCTTCAAACTGAGAAACCACTTTGACTACATACGATCTCTGTTTTTTCATTTGTGGGGAGTGGATAAATCACATTTTTCTCACCACAGTATCTTCGGTTCTTCACTCTGCTCTCAAGTTTTAGAGTACCGATGACAACAAAAAAGAGCACAAATGAAAGAAAAAGAAAAATTAACTTTTCTCCTCAGAGTTGTTGATAGAAAAGAAAAACATGGAAATAACAAAAAAACAAAAATTAACTTCTGCAAAAAATAATCGATTTTTTTTTTTTGGAAAATTCTTAAAAAATTTCTATACACCTCATTTCTAGAATTTTCATGTCGAGCACTTTTTTCCCGACTGACATATGCTACTATCATTCATGTGTGTCCATGAGCACACATATTAATTCATATGCATATGTTCTGGCTGCCTGGAGAAACTACCCTTACTAGAAGCATTAAAAATAGAGGAGCATACGCGAATCTCAGAACTTTAATAAACCAAAAAGTGGCCCCTCAAGTCACGCCTTAGATTTGCACCATTTCAAGGACCAAGAAGTCAGCACACAACTTCCATCACTCACTATCTCAAACACTCCCTTTAGTACTATATTCTACAAGTAGTACAACAAATGCATGCATGCGAACCAATATGCTGATGCTGCTACTACCTAATACCATATCAAGAAGCAACAACACAATCAAAAGCATATTTGACAACAACATTCCACCAAACAATGTAATACAAACACATATCATTACACATATAATATCACACAGCTGCGAAGCACACCGAATATACTATTACATAGGAAATAAATACATCAAAGGAGTTCACACATGGAGCTCAGGAGTTCACACATGGAGCTCAGCTGTTATAAATAGATAGTGCAGTCGAAAGCTCCTCGAGCAATCCATTTGTAAGAGCTTCAGACAGGGAATGAGATTCATTCACCCCACAATAAGTGAACAAAACAGGATTACATAAAAGTAAGAAAGCGAGAGTTTGGGTCCAACTCACCCACCGGGCGTGCATTCTTTTTCCTTTGTGGGGTTTGCTTTCTGGTCTACGAAGGCAACTTCCATGTTAGGGAGTGAGTGTTACTCTCTCTTAATCTTCAAAGATATGTAGCCATCATAGATTGACCTTTATTGGAAAGCAACATTTATACTACTTCTGCTTTTTCTTTACATTACTAACTCAAGAGTTGTGAAAAAACTCCTGAATCGAAATCACCGGATTTGATCTTGTGCCAACCAAGTCCGTAGGAACGAAACCTTAGAATTTGACCTTGTGCCAACCAAGTTTTTGGGAACAAAAGCGTAGAAAAACTTGAACGAAGTACCATTAGAACTGCTATCACTACTGGTGCTCATGAGAGTATGAAAGAATGTTTTACTGACCATCAAGGCCTAATACTCTAGCTTTGTCCTTTAAAGATCGGAGGTAATGGATAGCATCGTCAATGACCGCAATAGAATCTTTACCTTTTCCATCAGGAATGATGCTCTCTAAAATGCTTATGGTCTTGCGTATTTTGTCTATCTTAGACTGTTGGTGAGACACTGAATCTGATTCTCCCAACATATTGTTGCTGTTACCACAATTAGATTCTGCATCGTGTTCATACTCGATGCATTTATCACTTTTAAAGGAACTTGCAGTGTCCACGAGTGATGGAACATTATGTCCCTCGCCTGAAAGTTTCTGTTTTTTGGTTGGCATAGCTGAACTAGCAACTTCTTCACCGCTCTCATCAGACCATACTCTTTTACCGAAAGGAGTAGTATCAGGTGAATGGCCAGTGCTGGCCTCTTCCTCGTCCTCAGAGTAATCATCTTCATCATCAGAGTAAAGTAGTGCATCAAGTTCTTCACTGTCCTCATGCATCTCACTTTTGACATCAGTTTCATAATCTTGATCAACATATCTTTTAGGTGAAAACTGCATAGATGGATTACTTGCATCCCTTTTACTTTCTAGCTCCTCCTTGTACAGAGTGAATGCATTAGAAGGTTTCGGGCGCAACGATGGCATGTTGCTGACAGGACTATTGATCCCAGAACCGAATATCAATGTGGTCTGATCTCCAGACTGATCGAAAACAAGAAACCTCTTAGAAGCACTCTGAGTATCAAGGGACATTTTTGGAGGACTCTGGGTATCGAAAGGCACAGAGTCCCCGCAGTTTTTATATGGAGAAGCAGAGTTCAGCACCGGGGTAAAAGCCTGACGGAAACGAGGCAGGCAGTAAAACCAACCACGCGGTTCATTTGGTTGACTGTCCTTGACCTGAGGCATCCCATAAAACCCATGCATAGGCAGAACCCCTGTCGTAGAAGTAAAATTACTGCACAGGTTTATATAAGAGGGGACCGTAGTCTGCTGCCCCAAACCGTATTGAGCATTCAATATATTCAAATTGGGTGATTGCCCATTCGATTGCTGGTGACCATACCAGCTTCCAATGCCCTCTTCCATCCAACCGAAACCACCCGACAGAAAATTGAAAGAGTAAGCTCTCTGAAAAGAAGAATAAAACAAATTAGTCAAACTTGTACAAACTATCAACTTCAGAAATTAGACACTGATGAACATGAAAACGTACCAGATTGACAACGCTTGAATATTGACAACTATTGACTGTTCTTTGACAACAATGTAAAAAATAAAACTAAAAACTCCAGCTTAATAAGTTGAACACGAGTACGAGAAAACCAAACTACGTTACAGGTTTGAGCAACTGACGAAAGTATTCAGCCTGAAAAATGATATCAAGTGTTAGACCTTTCCACAACAACTGGAAAATCATTCACAACCATAAGAGCAAATAAAATTAGAATCTAACTACTTACCTGGCAATCCTGTAGAGGTTGAAAGCAAGCAATAACTCTAACAATTATGGTGGCACCCCCGGCAATTCCATTTTCATGTTTCAATGCTCGGAATTTTGTTTGGCCAGCTGCTTGACACACCATAACTACTTTTTTCCAACCCTTATATTCCCCCCTTTTCTTAACCCAAACTAAAATCTCCAACACGATATACCCAAAGAAAATCCCTCAACAAAATCAATTCAACTTGAAGGCAAGAAAGTAGATCGATACAAACCCTAAAAGACAAACTCGGAAAGGAAATTACTCGAGAAATTAACTAAAAACGAAGAAATTTTCACTAAATCTGGTAAAACTAGAGCAAAAGAGTGGAATTGGAGTAATTTAACCTAACAAGATGATACTAACTAACAAGATTTTCAACTGATCAAACGACAATAACAAGGAATGACAATGAAAAGATTAGATCCCATTGATGAATTGTGTGTTATATCAAAAACCAACAAAAGGGAAAGCGCAAAAGTATATAATTGAGGGATTTAAAGAGCTGAATTACAGAATAACTCGACAATACAAGCTGATAATGAATCTACGGACAACATAAACAGAGAGACTAAACCACCGCATGCTGTTCTTTCTTGTATATATAAAATCTGATATATATAACCAAGATTCTCAATCAGTCACAGATTCAAATCCACCTGCAAATAGAATTTCACATATAAACAAGATTCAATACAAACCCATCAAATTAATGTACAAATTAAACACAAATCTGTAGATAAATACATGCAACAGATCTAGCTAGTACACATAAGCTCATTATACAAAACAAAAAGGGTAGCTTACAGTGAAAATTCGCTTGCTTTGTGCTTAACTTCTTGAACTTTTAGATCGGAGAAGCCCAGAGAGAGAGAGATTGCAAAAAGGAGATAAGAGAGAGTGTGTGTTTTGAGTGTGTGTATTGGATTACAGAGAATGCATAATAATAGAGGGAGGAGAGTACAGACCACAGAGTGTGTAAAGACAGGAGATGTGAAATGACAAGAATGCCCTTTTACAAGATGTGAGTTAGGTACTGGTGAATCACGCGTGTGTTAGTGCACGCTTGCTTGCATTGGGTTTTGATGGAAAATGAATGAATTATGTTCTGTGGCTGGACCCCACACACTTCTTGCTAATTACTCCCTCCGTCCCTATTTATCTATCTGTCCATTTTGGAAGTAAAATTTTGTCCCTATTTATCTGTCCATTTATACTTTCAAAACTAATTTAATGATAGTTTTTCAAATATATCTCCATAATTTCAATTTTCAAGCCTTGACTTGTTTAAAACTTGGTTGAATTCATGTTTTCAAGACATAAAATAGGGGTATTCCACCATTTTCAAGATATTAATTAGAGGTATTTAATGAAAAAGTTCATACAATCAATTGTTTCTTGGTATGTTTTTTTTTTTAAAAATGGACAGATAAAAAGGGACGGAGGGAGTAATTGTCTCAATTTTCACTCTTATAAATTTAACATTTATAATAACAAAATATAGAGATAAATGGATAATAAGTTATGCCATAAATTTTGTTGGATTTTAAATTCTATTTCGTTAAAACCGATAAGTTCCATAAAATTATGTTCATTTTCAAAAATAAGATCTTTTTTTAAAATATTTCCATGACATTAAAGTGTTGAACATTGCATAATTAAATTTTTATATATTAGTGACTTTAAATCCAGCTATAAATTAAATAAAAATTATATTCTCTCTCATATTTTTCTTATTTAACTTTTTGTAGTCAAATTGACCGAATTTCGACTATCATTTATTTTCATCGTTTTATAATTTATAAACTTTGTAAAATATATATTGAAAGTACTTATTAGTGGTACAAATTTTATTACATAAATTTGATAAATTTGCACAAATAAGTAAAATAAGTTTAAAATAATTTTCTATGAAAAGAATATTGTATTAATTATATTAACTGAAAAAATAAAATAAATAATTATAATCACTTTAAATTTCCAAATTCTACAACATTGGAATTTGAGTGGAAAAATGCTGCCGCGAGGCGCAATGAATGTCTTTAAAGCCGTGTAATGTAGTCAAATCAATTACAAGCTTTATAGACCAAGATAATGCATATGGACCCGTTTTTGTTGAATCAATCTCTAAACCTAACCCTTCTTTTCACAGAACAAGGTAAAATGTCTTTTATTTGTTCTATTTATGTTGGGAGTAGAATTACAAACTACTACCATCGTCCATCGGATACAAGTATACAACTCGGATGTGATATTATCCTTTAGACCCTAATCAATCACAAAACAACAATCCGTTTTATACAGGTCGGTTTATTATTTTTTGCCAATTTTTTAATTATTTTAATTACATAATCAAAATTACTTTATATATATAATTTTAGTAAGAATATATAATAAGTATTTTAGTGAAAAAATTTAATACTTCAAATAATCACCGAAGATAAATATTTATGGTTGTAAAGCATAATTAGGAAAAATGTCAAACAAAGAAAACAGGGAGCCGAACATCTCAAACTACAATCTCTATCATAGCCTGTAGGAACAAAATTAAAAGAAAAGCTCATGCCCACTCTGCCCTGCACAAAACCATAACCATAAACTTCTTTTCAAATGATGTGATTTATGAACATATCTCAATCATCAACAAATTTAAATGACTATTTTATCCCCGTTCCTAAATTATAAAAAGGAACACTAGCATGCGTATGTATAGACGCTACACAACAAGAGTATTGTATATAATTAAAGATAATTAATCATGGTATGATGAAGCAGACTCCATTACTTATGGCATAATCCTTGATGAAATATTGCCTAATTACTTGATTACTTGATAGAGCATAAAACATGATTTGTGATGAAACTGTATGCGTCATTACTTGGACTTTTATACATGTAATGACAATATGACATGCTTAGCAATTTATTTATATTGTTTTATCTCGAGTTTTGATTATTTTATGGGAGCAGGTATTTTCATCTGACGGTCAAAGTTCAAATTTAATAAATATACTACTGTATATTTTATCTCATCCGTAAATGGTTAGATATTAACCTTCCTGTTAAGTTTTTGTTTGGAAAATTGTTATCAGAATTATTGTGCTGCGAGGAAAAAAAACAACAGTCATAAGGTACTTTAATTTTATAGAGAAATACTTTAGTTATAAGTGAAAAACTGATAATTATTGATAATTAATATATTTTAGAAAAGTTATTTTATGTATTCCATGATATTCTCAATTTTATTGATAGTTTTTTATAATATCAAATTGGATTTAACTGTTAAGTCATCATGACAAGTAGAACTCCGGTTTCTTAATAACTAAACTTGGCTCAGATTTTAAATTATTTTAAATTTTAAACTGAAATTTATATAAGTCAAAACCTGGCATAGTTTTAGAATTAAACCAAACTGTCTAAAGGCAGAAATAGTAGGATATATTTTTTTTATCAATCTATTTTATTTTTATGATTGTTTTTAATAAAAAATCATCAATATTAGAATAATAATTACCAATTTGATTTATTATTACTATTTTAGTAACTTATAAAAAATTTAATATAAAATTTTCCTAATAATATTTATCACATTAAATCATTATAAAATATAAACCATAACTTTAAATCTGTTCAGAATTCTGGGCTCTGAATCTGGAACTAACATAATTGACTAAGTTATGGCAAAGTCAAAGGAGCCATGCACTGGTTTTTTTAATGAGGAAGCACCATGCGGAGATATTTGGCACTGGAAGAAGATCTACAACACCACAATTATTTAACCACTGACATAATTTAAGTCACATACTATGAAAAAACAATATATACTTTAACATAATGGGTGCATATTTAAATACATACATGTATAAAATAGTAGCAATAGTTATATACACAACCCTATTGGTTGGAGTGGAGGGAACAATATTCAACCCTAATCAAGTTCTCCCATTCTCCAAATTCCATTGGGTCTTTACTTTGTAAGACACTCCACCATCTGCAGATAAAAAGTAAAGCACAAAAGAGGCTCGTTCCGAACTTATTTAAACGTATGTTACTTTTACTTTACTTATTTAATTATTAAGCCATATGCCCGGCAACATGAGCTTTAAGTATTGCCCACTTAACAAAGACTTACGTATCTTTTACTGCCACCATCGATAAAAGGCTTCAACTATATTTTCTCCGTGAGAAACACATTTTTGTAGGTTTCATGATTTTATGAAAGCTCTTTTTTAGAGTTCAAAAAATGTTGTGCCGGTGATCAGCTATCTGTCAATTTCAACATTAAATTTTTAATATTGGTAATGTTATTTGATTAGGAGGGGTTTCGGTTTTCATAGATTGAGTTTGAATTGTGAGTTATGACTCAGACTTAATGTGTTAAATAGGGAGTCCAAAATATATAATTTTGACTTATTATTAATTTATAAATTGTTAAAATTATGATAATAAAAATAAAACAATTTACGGGGAATTTATGACTTATGAATAATTTTTATAAAAAAATTTAAATTAAATCACTGGGAAAAAACCTCAAAATAACTTACGACTTTGAATTATGTTTTGGCTTATTTCCGATTATAAGTCAATTTCAAACTATTACATAAATATTTTTTAACTTAAAGTCAGAAACAATTTCAAACTCTGACTGCCCACCAGCCACTCACTTAATCATGTGTGTGAGATATTATACTGTCGTGTAATTTAATTTAACTAGCATAAAAGCCCGTGCGAGGCACGGGGCTCTAGTTTTTGCTGTATTTTAAATAATATTCATATGTCATTATATTGTTATTGTATGGACCTTGAGTTTGTATTATGTTTTAAATAATATCCGTGTGTCATCATATTGTTTCGAGCGTAACTATTACGTTTTACTTTTTGACAAAATATGTAAACATGAAAAATGTAATATATGCAAGCTAATAGCATTAATAGTAATAATAAGTACTATTCCCTCCATTCCATTTTATATGACCCTTATTCTTTTTTGAGACATCTCTAAAATAATGAACTTACTATACTTACTATTTTTAAACACTACTTATCACTATTACACACACTACTTCTCTATTTTATACTCTTTTATATTAAATAAACACTATTACACTCACTACTTACCATCACTATCTCAAATCTATTATTAAATTTTGATATATTCCACCACTTTACCTACTTTCCAACTAAATTTCCTCTTTTTTACTACTTTTTTCTTAATCTCCGTGAAAGTCAAATAATGTCACCTAAAATAGGACGAAGGGAGTATATTTTTAAAAAAAATTATAGATCAAAAACTACATTTGAACTGATATTTCTATATTCAAATTCGTTAGGATATAGAGACCATCATCATATTATCAATGTTCAAAATTATATGCGAAATTAATACTGAAATTTTAAATTTTAAATATATTATACCTCATTAAAAGAATCTGTAATTTATTGTTGAAATTATTAAATTATTTCAACTAATATACCATGATTTTGATAAAAACCTGTTTTTGATATGTGAATTACGATATCCTAAATCATGATTAAATGAAGATGTGTGGTCCGCGTTGCCCTACATTTATTTCTTCTTTTTTGAGCGTACGTTTGCATAATTATTAAAGTGATACATGATGGAGCAGATCATCAACACATTCTTTTTAGCATATGTTGCACACATTTTGTATAAATAAAAATTGAAACATGTGTTGTACGTAAAAAGACACGTACCTTATTTTATTATAAAAGTATCAATTGAACACTAACCATATAATTGCACCCCAAAAATTTCTGACACCTTTGATGTGTCTTATCCTTTTATTTTTCATATCAATTACTACCTCCGTCCCATTTTATGTGACCCTTATTCCTTTTTGGGACGTCCCAAAAAGAATGAACCTACAATACTTACTATTTTTGAACACTACTTTTCACTATTACACCCACTACTTTCTTCCACTATCTCTTTTCTATAATAATATAAACACTATTACACCCACTATCTTCCTCCACTATCTCAAATCTATTATTAAATATTGGTAGGTCCCACCACTTTACCCACTTTTCAACTAAACTTACTACATTTTTCTTAATCTCCGTGAAAGTCAAACCAGCTCACTCTTTTTGGGACGGAGGGAGTATATAGTACTTCAATGTATTATATTTTTATTGTTAATTTAAAAATATTTGATGAATATTACTTTGATACAGTATGTTATAACATTATCTCGTTATAAAATTTTAATTTTCTATAATTAGTTTTTTGAGCTTGTCTATTAAGACTTTAATGATTTTTCATGTAATCGTTATAAAACAGATCTCAAACAAATGATTTTATGGAATTTCAAATAGCAAAAAGAGAGTAGATATGAGTTAGGCATCATGAAGTTCATAAAACCATAAAATATTTAGTTCAATTAGTCGTGTAGTTACTTTTTTAGCTTTGTGCAAACTCACATTTTTAATATTTTGATACTCGTATTTATTAGGAGTGATCAATGTGGCATATCATGTTCAATTGTTGAAGATCAAGTTATATATTCGATATTTTGAATCATGAAAAAACTATTCTTATTCTAGTCCCGTTTAACCAGATATTAGTTTCAGAATCAGATTATCCGGTTCAGAATTAATTATATTTTATTAGTTTAATTTGTAAATGATTAATTTAACTGTAGTTTGAATCATTTTATTTAACTGGTATGTTATATATTGAATGATGGCATATTAAAAATTATAGTTTTAAGACTTTAATATATATAACTTATTTCTCTGTGTTATTTTATTTAACAAAGTAAAATTTATAACTTAAATTTTTTTAGTAGTTCTCGTAAACGCGTTTTATTATTATGTGGTTGACTTTTGATTAACAATATAAAATTTCCTTAAATTCACCTTCATATCACAAGTTATAGTATTTCAAATACATATATCATCAAAATTATATCATTTAGATATATTTTCCGACACCAAATTTGATGTATTGTCACTATCCTTATATCTATAATTTTTTTTAAAAAAGATTTAGTTACACATCAAATTCTGAATTCATAAGTTTAAAATAAAAAAATATTCTACATAGGAATATTCTTTCAGTCACCTTATTTCGTGTTCTCCAAAATATTGTAATCTCTTTGTAAATCAATATACTTATATAAAGGAGAAGCGAAGGGCGTGTAGGTGGCGCCTCTCACATCGCTCCGTTCTATATTTCTAATTTTATGGAATTTTTGGATGAAAAATATCAAAAAATTAGAACTACCTTTTTTAGTTTCGGGTATATTGGAAGCAAGTTTTAGAATCTGATTTTATTTCAGATTATTTATGGAATATAGTAGTCTGTGTATGTGGCGCCTCTCACATCGCTCCGTTCTATTTTTCTAATTTTCTGGAATTTCTGGATGTAAAATATCAAAAATTAGAACTACCTTTTTTAATTTCGGGTATATTGGAAGCAAGTTTCAGAATCTGATTTTATTTCAGATTATTTATGGAATATAGTAGTCTGAAAGTTTTAATCTGATTTTGTTTCAGATTATTTAATTATGGGAAAGAGTAGCACACAAGTCTCTCTGCACCTATAAATACCCCTATAGATCGTAGGTTTTGGATCATCTAAACACAACCTCCTCTCTCTCAATACTAGAACTCTACCTCTCTCTGGTGATAATTTTATTGCTTGATTTCTAACTTGGTGGTGTCGTTCTTCTGCAACGATAAGTGAATGCTGTTTATATATTATTAAAAAAATAAAGGTTGTTGCAAGCAAAAATAGTTATAGATCGCTACGTGGGAGTCGACAAATTGAAACAAGGGAAAAGAATATAGTCTTGACATGATATTGATGATTGATATCAATAAATCAACTATTAGTGATGTATGTTTGTGGTTATTCTTTTATAATATTTGTTTTGTTCATCGGACATGTTTGTTGTTGTTAATTTTTATATGATTTACTTTGTATACAAGAAAATATGGTGGAGAAGCGAGGGGTGTGTAGGTGACGCCTCTCACATCGCTCCGTTCAAATTTTTTTAATTTCTGAAATTTTTGGATGAAAAATATTAAAAATTAGAACTATCTTTTTCAATTTTCGGGTATATTAGAAGCAAGTTTCAGGATTTGATTTTGTTTCAGATTATTTACGGAATATAGTAGCTTGAAAGTTTTAATCTGATTTTGTTTCATATTATTTAATTATGATAAAAAATAGCATACAAGTCTCTTTGCACCTATAAATAACCCTATAGATGGTAAGGTTTTGGATAATCTAAACACAACCTCCTCACTCTCAATACTACAAACCCACGGATTTAAGTTAGATGATTTTGTGCACAATCAATCCAAAAAAATTGGCGGAAGGTGACAATGTAAGAACAAGATTACTTTTAAAAAAAATAAAAAAATTAAGATTCGTCGTGCTTCAAATTGTTAATTACCTGTATAAATTTATTTTCATTATATCACCATGAATTATAGTCCACTTTTACAATTTTATATATTAGTATTGGTATTACATCAAGATTTTTATAATATAAAATTATTTTAACCTACAAATTTTAATTTTAAAACGTTAATATAGTTTTTATAGACATCCAAAAAATTATTTTATTCTACAAATATTAATATTGAATCATTAATATAATTTTTATAGGCCGCCGCAACGCGCGGCTTCTCAACTAGTTGTCTTTTATAATAAAAGAAATTTATATGACATAGCCCATGTTGAAAGCCCATCAATTTTTACTTTCAAAGATGCTCGCTTAAACCTCAGTTTTTGTACTTATTTCTCACATTCATGACTTAAAATTTCTATAATATTGTATCGGTGCTCGTTTAAACTATTAAGTTAAATTTGAATTCGAATACGAATTATATCTATTTTTTGAAATCCGAATCATGGCACGAACCCGATTATTCATATTTTTTTAATTTTAAATTTATTTATGTAAATAATTAATTTATAGATATTAATATATCATGTAAACAATATATGAGACTTAACTGAAATAATAACTCATCTCAAATAAATAAGATATTGAGACGAATATAAATACAAAAGTTTTAAAGTATGTGATTAATGCTTTTGAGTAATAAACTAATTGTTTGTGTAGCTCAAGTGGTTTGAGTGATGTATTTGTATTGGAGAGATCCCGAGTTCGAGCCTCATGAATAACATCTTTTTTTTATATATATGAGAAGATGTTAGGTTCGGAGTTAGGCTCAGGTTCGGAGCTAGGTAATGCTAGGTAATTTATTTGCTCAGGAGGGAGGCTTGACACGAACCTGTTGGGCTATTATATATATAAGTAAGTAGATTATTTATTAAATATTATAAGATTTTGTTGATCTTTTTCCAAGATCCCAAGACTTGCTTGACAATACTGGTGCGATCTTGTATTTAGTTAAATTTATTCAATTTTTTGACCTCCGACGAGATGAAATGAGTGCGAAACTGTTTCAGCATTAATATCATGCATTTTCGCTGTATAAATATACATTCTTAATTTGATTTTTGTGGCGGCAACAAAAGCATAAGCATAAGCGATATCCATGTTACACACTTCCAAGATTAATGCTTGAAATGATATCAAAGAGTTTGGGTAGTGGGGGAGCCAGCCCCATGAAGCCGTTTGGTTGTGGATTCACCAACAAAAACATCCACGCTTGTATTAAATATATATAAACCTCCCTTTAAGACTTCGCTTTTGCGACCTTTTACGAATTACTCCGTCGTGTGTATATGATTTTCTTTCTACAATTTGGGTTATGAATAAATTCCAATGATGGCCAAGAAGTTAAGCCACTAGTTTGACCTGGTTTTATGATTTTGTCAATCAAGAGGATATTAATTTATCTCACTAATCATGACAAATTACCTCATACATATAACATGTAGCCTGTAGGTACCCTAAATTTAAATTAACGATTTTTCTATCTGTGCTCATAGCACAAAATTTGATATCTTTTCTTTATTTTGATTGACTTACATCCATTATTAAATGATGATCCTATGCAATCATACCAATTAAAACACACCAAATTTATGAGTTTTCGTGATTAGCATTGGCACATGAACACACAATCGACAAACCTCTAAGTTATCGGTTTCTTCCCCTCTTTCTGTACCGTCCCTGACCTCAACTACAATTATACATTTACTGTTCTAAAAATATATGATTTATTAAAAGATTATTAGGTTTTTACTTTTTAAAAAAAGATATTCTCGTTCAGTTTCCGATTGATTTTTAAAAATTATTTTATCAACTCATGATTTAATTAAAAAACTCCTATTTATTTAAAATATCTCTAAAATATTTTGAATCAGATCCGTCAATTGATTTCGATTTTAAATATTCACAATCATCCCCTCGACTTGAAAGGAAAAAAGGTCCTAACAAATACCAACCGAAGAATATTAAATTCAAGTAATCCTCTCTCATGTATGATTTTTATGACTTCATCACTCCATTATAAGATATTGAGGGTTCTTCATAAGAAAAAAAAAAAGCAGTGTATGATTTTTTAAAAAAAATATTTATGAATATGTATGGTGTATAATGACATTGAATCAATACTAGACAATATAAAAACACCTAGCGCAAAAGGAGGGAATCCTTTTCAGGCCTTCCCTACAAACCCACGCACATCATCCTATATTATAATACCTGAGTCTACCACACTACAGTTAACCAATAAGAAAAGAGGAATTATTTTACAGCCAATAAGAAATTGATCCTAAAATTTAGACCAATCAAATTATAACACTCTTTTAGTTAATTAACTTGAGCTCCAACCATGGTTAGTGGTAACCAATAAAAAAAGAGGAATTATTTTAGAGTCAATGAGAAATTGATCCTAAAATTTAGACCAATCAAATTATAACACTCCTTTAATTAATTAATTTGAGCTTCTTCAACCATATTTAAATTTTAATCTTTAATAATAAAAAACCAATCTAAAATTTAGACCACTTAAAATTTAGACCAATCAAATTATAATATTCTTTCTATCAATTATCTAAAATTTCAATCATAATTAATATTTAAATTATACCAATGAGACGATATTAATAAAATAATAGTAATTAACTACAATGCACATTCTTTCAAAAAAAAAAAAAAACTACAATGCACATCAAAGACTATTCTACACCAACTCTAAGTCATGAACTCCCGTAATAAACCAAATAAACCTGGCTAACCAATAAGAAAATAGAAATTATTTTAGAACCAATAAGAAATTAATCCTAAAATTTAGACCTATCAAATTATAACACTCTTTTAGTTAATTAATTTGAGCTCCAATCATGATTAGTCTACCACACTCCAGTTAACCAATAAGAAAAGAGGAATTATTTTACAGCCAATAAGAAATTGATCCTAAAATTTAGACCAATCAAATTATAACACTCTTTTAGTTAATCAACTTGAGCTCCAACCATGGTTAGTGGTAACCAATAAAAAAAGAGGAATTATTTTAGAGTCAATGAGAAATTGATCCTAAAATTTAGACCAATCAAATTATAACACTCCTTTAATTAATTAATTTGAGCTTCTTCAACCATATTTAAATTTTAATCTTTAATAATAAAAAACCAATCTAAAATTTAGACCAATCAAATTATAATATTCTTTCTATCAATTATCTAAAATTTCAATCATAATTAATATTTAAATTATACCAATGAGACGATATTAATAAAATAATAGTAATTGACTACAATGCACATTCTTTCAAAAAAAACAAACTACAATGCACATCAAAGACTATTCTACACCAACTCTAAGTCATTAACTCCCGTAATAAACCAAATCAACCTGGCTAACCAATAAGAAAATAGAAATTATTTTAGAACCAATAAGAAATTAATCCTAAAATTTAGACCTATCAAATTATAACACTCCTTTAGTTAATTAACTTGAGCTCCAATCATGATTAGTGGTAACCACTAAAAAAAGAGGAATCATTTTAGAGTCAATGAGAAATTGATCCTAAAATTTAGACCAATCAAATTATAACACTCCTTTAATCTACTTCTATATATTAAAAGAGAACCAGGGGCAAATTGAGCCAGAAAAATGGCTGTGAAAAGACATATATACCCTCAACTAATATTGAATTCCAAAATTGTCCCTAGCAAAAAGACGTTCTGTACATATCCCCTCGATCAGTTTCATGGATTATACACACATGAACAGGCAAGCGGTGATCGAATCAGTAACAATTCATCTCCTGATATCCTCATCTCTCCTCGCCGATGTCGAGTATCTTTTGCGAGATTATGCAGGTATCCGCCTCCTCTCTGCCCCAAAACCCCCCAATTCACTCATAATAATTTAAATTGCATGTATGTATTGGTTTGGGTGCATGAAGTTGTTGGTTGTATGCAAAATTCCAATATTAAGTAATACATTGTCTCTACATGATCAATCTGATTTCAGTTGAGATTATGACCAAAAAAATATCCCCTTTTGTGCATAGTGCATTTCCAGGTCATGCTATCATTTTGTTTTAAATTGGTTAAAATTATTGATTCGTTTGATATGTGGTTTTTAGGCTTAGTTGATCTTAAACATATAAATCCTAGATTTTTCTGGTCTCTGAGTCCCTGTAAATTTTTGTCTGCAATTTACTACACGGTACCTCCATTCTTGCCCAATATTTGTGTCCTTGATTGATCTTTAACATTCACATCGATGCTCATCTGTCTGTTTTTGTTCTCAATGCTTAAATTATTGTTTTAGTATCCTCAAAATCTTTTTCATTGGTCATCTTAATATCAGAAATGAAGTGAAAATTTAGCCAACAAGGGATGTAGGCCAATTGTCTGAATACAGCACTTTAATATCAATTAGTTCAGAGGACTTATAGTTAAAATAAGCCCCTTTATATTACAATATATGCAAATTTAGATGTTAAGTATACATTTTAGCAGCAAATATGCAGCTCCAAGACAGAATGCATACAAAATTTCAAAAAGATTCGAGTTCTCCACTTATACCAAATTTTAACAAAATATCCACTATGTGGCGATGCAGGTACCTAGAATTCAGCAGCAGTTGCCCTGATCTCATTTGCTTTAACTTGCAGGGCCTTGCTTTGTATATGTATTTTCATCTAAAATTGTACCCTATAGCAAAATATATTATAAAATCTTAAGGGATTCACTATCTCAACGATTATATAAGATATCAAAATTTAGCCAACCCTCAGTTTAGAATTTATCACAACAATATTGCCAGTATTAAATTACTAGATATGTTATATCTAATCTGAACATAAATACCTCCTACATGCAGGATAAGGATAAAACTGCCAAGGAAAGAAAGGTTGTTATCTGTATATTTGACGATATTGTTGAGGAATGTCGAGAGGCAGCGCTCAAGTGAGTATTCATCCATAAAGTTATTTATTTCATTATACAATTAACCTTGATATGTAAATATTGCACTTGGTGGTCCAGATATTATAAACATTATCCTCCCTTTGTTGGAAGCATGCAATGACAAAAGCCCAGATGTCCGACAGGTTTGTTTATTGTAAATATTGCAGCTACTTTCAGGTCACTGTTTCTATATTTAACACATTTTTATGCTCGCCGTGTATGGGGTAGGAGTATGTGCAGGGTTTGGTGGATCTGCGTTCAAGAATTATGTTGGTGGTAGAGGCCTTCACATTTGCTTCGTCAGTTGGACAAAAAAATAGTGTATATTTCCTAAAAGTTTGGTTAACTTTCTGCAGAGGCTATTTCTAGATTGGATGTTGTAATAGGACACCCCAATAAGTTGGATTTAGACAGGATCATGCCATATGACAAAGCTGTTTCGCACTTCGAAAAATTTGTTGATTTCATCGTGACAAGTTAAATTCAGCCCAGGTCTTGTACACATTTTATCTTGCATTAAGTATACACTACAAGTGAATCAAATATCTTTGCCTGATTTTGTGCCAACTGCACTCAGCAAGAGTCAAAGACATAAAGTGTTGTCTAAGCATTGTAGAAGACTAGATGGTATATCAGTTTTAGTTTTAGGGGTATAAAGTGTGATATATGGCGAACTATCCTTTTGCAACCTATAGGTTTATTATGAGAAGCGCAAAGAAAATATCCACTTAGTAATCTAAAGTCATGATAAAGATTTCTGTTTTGAATAACAAATATTTTAGTTTGTTGGTTGTTAGTCTGCTAATTTAGATACTCATGTTCACTTCACAGGAGCTGAATACCAAGCCAGTGACTTGAGTTTACTCATTGAGAACACCTCGGTTGAACATTTTGGTTTGGCAAGAAATATCACCATCACTAAGGATTCGACGACCATTATTGATGATGCTGCATCAAAGGATGAGATTCAGGCTAGGATTGCACAGATTAAGAAAGAGTTGTCTGAGACCGACTCTGTTTATGATTCTGAGAAACTTGCAAAGAGAATCGCAAAGTTATCTGGCGGGGTTACTGTTATTAAGGTAGGTGCTGCAACTGAGACCGAGCTTGAGGATGGTTAGCTTCGTATTGAGGATGCAAAGAATGCAACTTTTGCTGCCATAGAAGAAGGTATTGTGCCTGGTGGTGGTGCTGCCTTGGTTCATTTGTCAGAACATGTTCCTGCCATCAAGGCCAAGCTTGAGGATGCAGAGGAGCGTTGCGGAGCTGACATAGTACAAAAGGTAATTAATTGTGTTACTTGATGATGGATAAAGCAGTGAGTAGGGTCTTGTGTATATTTACTAATTTATTTTTTAATTTCATTATGGAAGGTAAGAGAGTAATAACTTTACTGTCCCTGATCAATTGACATTGATATAAATCATCTTAAGCACTTTAAATATTGATCTTTTCTTCTTGCAATCCAGGTTGTAGCAACTAACTATACCCCTATATTTTTTTGTATGACAAACTGGGCCAGGTTTTTTAATCTTCAAAGGTGATAACCGAGAGCTACACTTTCTTTGTCTGTATGTTTGCTTCAGATTTCCAGTCTTCTTTTTGATATTCTAAGAAAAAATTGAAAAACAATTTCTTAATTGAATTATTAATATATTTCGTGGGGCTGCAAATTGTATGTCGAGTGGATTTATGATTATCAGTGAGATTTTAACTATTTGTTTACTTTTAATTTCTTCTTGCAGGTTGTGAGCATTGTATCTTGTGTTAGTGGTGATGGTAACTTGGTAAGTAATATAGTGTCTGTGACTAATTAGCAAAAAGACTATCTATAATTGTACATTGTCCTCGAGTATATATAATGTTAATGATTTCAGCTTAGGTTTTTGAGTTAACCCTCTCCCACTCTTCCCGATTCTCTTTATTGTTTCTCTTCTTAGTAAACACACTTGGTCAGTTCCCGCCCCCCTTTATTTTGCTGTATTTACATGCTAGAGATAGAGCCTACTATATCGTTACTATTCAATATGATATTGTTGTAGTTTCTAGACAAATTAAATCGTTCAATCTGAGTTGCTACTAAACTCTTCTTCTTGGCTGTCAAGGTTTGAAACTTCTTCATCTAATGTATGCAACGAGACACAATTTATTTGAGGGACTACTAAGATAGATAAAGAGCTAGAGAATGTTTACTCAATTGCGGTAATTTTTTTAAAGTTTTCATTATATACTTTTTATCTTAGAATTTTGAAGTATAAGCAATTAAGCATACACACTTGGTACTAATCTTTTACATTATTGCCAATGTTTGTAAAGTTGACACTTACGAATGCTTTTATATTAATTTTGGATTTTGGTTGGGTGTTTCATGTGTTCTTCAGTCCACCAAAAGGCATTGATTTTTGAAAGTGGATCACCTGGATGCTGGTTTACATGAGACTAGAAAACTTATTGATGCTACAAGAGGGGAGGTATGAGTGATTCAAGAATATCTACCTTCATTTTGTTTACATGTTTTCGTATTAAATGCCTTCTTACCTAAATCTCTGAATCCTGTAGATACCTGAACTAAGAGATGATCTCAAAGAAGTTGGTGTTGATGTTCGATTAGTGCGCCATACAGTTCAAATGCCGGTGATATATCTAACTTGTTACTGGTCTAAAAGTGAATATTGATTCAACATTGAAGTCTTTGCAATTTGACTTTGTCATTAGTCATATTCTACGTCGAGGATGGCATCGTCGGCATGCGTGGTGCTGCAGCGCCGCCTGTAGGGTTATAGACTTGTACTTACAACTTACAAGGATCGTTTACTACTACATTGTCGTTGTATGAACCAGTTTGTCCACAAGTCAGAAGATTGGTATCCTGGTAGGCTTCACCTGGATCTTGATAGGCCATTCATCTCCGGTATGAAGCACTATGTCCAGAAGTCAACATATGATACTACTGTACTTGGTTAAGTACTTCAAGTACCTGCACGACACCACCACCTTCTGAACCTCCTTCCTCATTAATAATACTAGAAATCTTTTCCAAAGCACCTTCGAAGACAAGTATTTTTCAAATTTCCTACAGTTTGACAGCCAAAAATCAGGTCTGCTTAATCAAAGCAAGTGATACCTCAACATCCCGCATCAAGTACATAACTATTAGCAATGACTCATTTCGTATAACCTAAAATAAATTCCGCACCATAAACTTATAAAATAAGTTTTTCCAATCACTAAATAACTAAAAATATAAGCTTAACTGGAGATCAAAATAATAAGGAATAATTCCGTCCCATAATTAGGTGGAGAAATTTTGGGATAAACGATCTGTTGAAAGATGTAAAAATATATTGGTGAGATTTTTTTAATTATTTTACATGATTCTAATATTATCAAAAATGATCCACCCGAACATAGGAACATTATCCTTAAAATTTTAATAAAAAATAATTATATTATAAAAAATAATTAAATTAGCTATTAATTAGAATAAATTATTATATATTCTCTTATATATAAACAGGCCCGTGCCTTGCACGGGCTTCTACGCTAGTTAATTAACTTGAGTCTCAACCATAGTCAAATTTTAATTTTTAATAATAAAAGACCAATCTAAAATTTGGGCCACTTAAAATTTAGACCAATCAAATTATAATATTCTTTCTATCAATTATCTAAAATTTCAATCATAATAAATATTTAAATTATACCAGTGAGACGATATTAATAAAATAATAGTAATTAATTACAATGCACATCAAAGACTGTTCTACACCAACTCTGAGTCATGAACTCCGGTAATAAACCAAATTAACCTGGCTCTAGACAAGACATAGAACAACTAACAAGATAGAATGTATCAGAGAGAGGCTAAAGTTCGGATAGCAGCAATTTTTAAGACAAAATTTTCATTATATCAGTGGCTGAAAATAGATATAAAAATCAAATATATGTATCTTTTTAAATTTTTATTTACATAAGTGAATTTTTATAAATTTATATTTTTACGACATGCTCTATTGTATTTAATAATTTATATTATTTCATAAATAGGTAAAGTGCCTACAAATTTTCTAAAATATGGCTACAAAGACTAATTATACACATATAAATGAGTTTATGAATTCAAATTAAATAAATTATATAAATATAATATTACAATAATGATTGATATTAGGGGATGCATCCATTCGTTCCGATCAACCTTCATCCGAAATTATGTAATCCGGTACGGAAAAATGAAAAAGTTATGACCTTTAAATTGCTCGCCACGCTCCTATCCCCATTCTATAACCGGCTCCCAAATCCTCATCTATACTATAAAAAATTATATACAAATATTACATAATTGTTGAAAATAAAATTATTTTATATGAGTCCACCCCTAAATTTTTATATGATTAATGAATATTTTCAATTTTGGATCAATTTGATAGATCTTTTTTAAATTATGTGAGTCTTGACACCTTACAGATTAGAACGAGCTTTTTATTTACTTGATGACAAATAAAAAGTTTTCATTTGTTGCGGTGGTTAAAATATTAACATGTATTACGTGACGGGCATGATCTTTCGAGTATTATATGATATAAAATTAAATATAATCTATTTAAAAAATTAAATAAACTCATCTAAAATAAACATCAATCATTTTTATAAGTATAAATATATAATTATAATGAGAGATATAATATAGAATCAAAACAAGTTAGCATCTAGAATGACCAGTTTTTAGAAATCTCACGGTGACTTTGTAGTTTGCTAGGACAAAATTTTCATTATATCAGTGGTTGAAAATAGATACAAAAATCAAATATATTTATCTTTTCAAATTCATAATATTTAATTTACATAAGTAAATTTTTACCAATTTATATTTTTACTGCATGCTTTACTGAATTTAATAATTTATATTAATTTATAAATAAGTCAAGTGCATACAAATTTTCTAAAATATGTCTATAAAGACTAATCATGCAGATATAAACGAATTTATGCTTGCAAATTAAATAAATTATATGATAATAATAATAATGACTAATATTAGGGGATTCATCCACCCGATCCGATTAATCTTAATATGACATTACTTTATTCAATACGGGAAATTGGAAAAATAATATACTATAAAAAAGTGTATATATAAATATTACATAATTGTTGAAGATAATCTAATTTTATATGTACATTTTTTATTCTCTTATTAGTTTTCAATATTTTATATTATAAAAGCGAATTAATTTGGATCAGCATCGATGCAAATTGAAACTAAACCGAGATAATTCAAATCTTGGGTTCAAAAACAGGAGCATGGATTTCATTCCAGGATCTCTAAACGATAGTCAATCCTTATACTCCCTCCGTCCTGGCCAATAGTATACACTGGGGGACGGGGACGGGGACGGAGACGGAGACGCGAAACGGAATTTAATACTTCAATAAAGTATAATTCTGCAACTTATTTTTAGGATATTCTTTTTTTGTATAAAAATATAACACATTCATATTTTTATAAAAAAAAGAAAATTTTATAAATAAATTATAGAATTATATTTCATAAGAGTCTTGAAAGGTGTGCCGAACGATGAAAGATAAACGTATACAATTGAATAGGACGGAGAGAGTATGATATCTGATTGAAAAGAAAATATGGTTATTTCATTTAATATAATACGAGGGGACATTTGCGGTTAATCAAATTAGATTATTTAAGAAATAATATAATTTTTAAAAAATATTATACTTATATTATGTAATAAAATTTTATGAATAATATCAAAATAATATATTCTTGAATTTATAAGTATACAAATTAAATTTATTTTATAAATATAATCGTTCGGTGCGTAGCACGGGTAAAATGCTAGTTTTATATTAATTATTTTTCCGATAATTATTTGCATACCACCCACTTTCATAGACTTTTATTCCCAAGTTCTTTTTTATATGATCAAAAGCAACCACACCATTCCATCTTTCAATCCTCCTTGTAATATTGAAAACATGTTTATATTGTTGTGCACTTCCCAAACTTGATTAATTTAAAGCTTAGCGTGTTAGGTTTACTAATTGCTATTTCATCATCAAACACGTGTGGTTGATGGACACGTATTTAGAGAAAACCTACTCTTAAATATTCTATGGCATACATAGTAACTAGTTTTGTATTAATTTTTAAAATAATAATGTGTATGAACACAATGATACTCGTAAGAAAGTCATTAGCAGGAAGAGTAATTATGCTTTACATTTTTTATTTTGTTTGTACATAAAATGAACTATATGTTTGTGTCTGCTATTTAAATGCAAAATAAGTTTTTTCATACTTATAATATTTATTATGAAATTATGATATAGCCCGTTGGTGTCGGGAAATCTACAGGATTGCGGAAAAATTAGAGATTTTATCATTCAAAACATCTAACGCTTATGTTTGGTAATCACTAATTAAAATAATGTTTAAGCTAAAAAGATTAGTTTTGAAAAACTTATATGAAAATGAAGCTCCAGTAAGAGGATTGACATGTGTAGTTAAAAATTAAAATATAAAAGTTAATTAAATAATTAAATAATTAAATAATTATATATTAATTAATGTCATGCGGTTAGTCAATATAATTCAGCCCGCTAACTTTTATTTGCCACACACGACCTAAATCAAATGAGTACATTTACATAAAAATACATATGTAAGACTGCAACTATGAACAAAAGTTGGTGGAATTAGGAAATATGTATGTATGGGCATGATGTTGGATCTAATGCCCCTTAAAAAGAATATTTAAACGACATACCACTAGCATTTTATCTATCCTTTAGTTCTTAAATGATTAATTTAAAGGTTTATTAAGAATAAATGAAACATCTGTAACTATAATTAGGAGGTATTGATGCGAATCATTTTAATGCACACCGCACACGTTTGGCTTCAAGGTAACGAGAAGCCTTGTATAAGTTACAAATTACAATAATAGCAATCACTGCAGCTCAATGGACTATAAAGAAAACACTCACTTCGGCCAAAAAACTAAAAATAAGTTATATGCGAGGTTAATTAACATATTAAACATATTTAAAAATAATAGTTTATCGATGTTTACAATTTATTCTTATGCAAATATCAAAAAATTTAAATCATTGTCACATTTTTTACTCAAATTTTCAAATTTTAGTGTCATAAAATTTTGGGATGTAATTGTCCGGGCGGAATGAATCAATTTCTTGTATAATATTTACTTCGATTATAAAAATTTTGAATTTGATTGTAGCGAGTTATCACCGAATTCCCCTCATATTTTTTATATTTAATTTTAATAAATAATTTTTACAAATCGGAGGTGCTAAACAATTCTAGTTCCTTTATACATTTTCTTTCTTTCGAAATAGCTACCAATTATGAAAATAATTGTAACATTGTAAGCTTGCAACTACTAGGTGGTAAAGTTATGTGAAATAATTATTTATTAAGTGCATACGTGAGCAAAGAGAGTATAATATTACTCCCTCCCTCTCTAATTACTTTTTTTCTTTTTTGTACTTTTCACGTTTGTCAACACACATTTTTGATCGTTAATATCTTTCATTTCGTAGTAGCATTAGATATAAAAACTTCACTGTATTAAAGTACTCGTGAATAGGAATCTAACACTATATTTACTTTTATAGATTAGATGTAGATTAGTAATTTGTCTCATGTTATGAACAGTACCGACATCACAAACAGGAAAAGAAAAAAAAAACGGAGAGAGTACAAGGAAAGGAATAATATTTGGAGTGGGATAAAATAAAATTTAATAAAAAATCTTGGAATCCCGACAAGAAAATCTAGTTTGACAGAGGAACAGGCTTTGGTAGAAAAAGGTAATCACGCTACTCAAACTCCTTTAATTAACACGCCCGCCGTCTTCTCCTTCCTTTGCAGAACAAACAGCTACAAAAATCATTACCATGCGTATCAATTTTAATTTATTTTTGGCAACTAAAGCCAGCATGTACAGTTAAGCAGAGAGAGTAAGAGGATCACAATTATTCACAAGTACATGTTTTTTTAGAAAAATTGCACAAATTTTTAGAAAAATTGCAATTTGTGTACGGTATTATACTTTATAACACTGTAATACTATTTTTCAAAAATTTATACTTATAATATTATTCTTCAAAATTTTAATATTTAACTAATATATATTTTTAAGCGTTACTAATAGTGTTAAGTTAAAATATAAATATATAGAATTTAAAATTTAACTTATATATCTGCATTTTGAAATTTACCAACATCATACTTGCAACAATAACATATATATTTTATAACTCAACGGCGTTAACAACAAACTAGATGATTAATTAAAATTAATTAATTTCCTAAACAAGTGAAAATAAGCTAGGACTTAAGACCTCCCTTTTGTAGTCAAGATTTACGGGGGTGTATTCGATTGGGATTTTAATGCATTGTTTTTAGTCTATAGATTTTAATGGATTGTATGGGATTTTGATTTTGTGCGGATTCTTGACGAAATGTCGCAGAGTTGATAGGATTTAGGTACAATGCTTCAAAATCCCATTGAATTTGGTGGGATTTCAAAAAACTTAAAATACACGGAAGAATGCCACAAAATCCATCATTTTATGAAATGAAAAAAAATCCATCAGCACTTGAATACCATCAGATTTTAATGGATTTCAAACAATCCCAATCGAATACCCTCGGATTTTAAAGCATAATTTAAAATCCCAATTGAATACCACCAGATTTTGTAGCATAATTTAAAATCCCAATTGAATACCTCAAGATTTTAATGGATTTCAAACAATCCCAATCGAATACCCTCGGATTTCATGAATGCAAAAAAATGCTTTAAAATCCCAATCCAATACACCCCTCTTAATCTGCTGTTTGCAATTAATTACTTTGATCTATAAATATAATTAATTATGTTAGAGAAAACTCTCATAATTAATTATTTATATTTTTAACTACACATATCACTATGATTCAATTTCATAAATGATTTATTTCAATTAATAATTTTTCAATGCTTTGATGACCTAATATTAATATTATAATATTGGTCTATTTAGACCTCTAATATGGTTCAATATTTGAAAAAAATTCAAAATTTTGAATAACAAACACCTGTCATTTAATAAAATTTAATAAAATTATTTCCTTGACCAGAAGATAGGATAAGTGCCTATCAAATTTGCTACAACCTTTATCCCATTGTCTAAATACCCAAGCCCATTCTTGACGTTGTGCAATTATTGACATACAGTGCAGTGTGGTCCAGAAAAAATTATCCGGACATCCCAAACCCATTTTCAATTTGTACAAGTCTACAAGAATAAGATATTCGGGTGTGGTCCAAACTAAATTGGCCCAAATGATAAAATATGATATGTAAAAACTCGACATGCACGATTACAAATGATTAGATTATCAAAGACCACTTTAGATAATCCATTGATTGACCTACATCGTGGCTTTAACTAAATTTTATATAAATAAATAAAAAAATATTTTGAGTTGAATATATGTATATGTGTTTCCAAATTATCTCGCTCATGTTTGGTATCATCGATTATCACAATCTTTTTAGGTCATTTCAAGTTAAATTTTTTAATTAAATAATAATTTATCAAATGATAATTTTATTAAAATGAGATTATTGGGGGCTTCTCCTTGAGTATCCTATAGAAATAGTAACTTAGTAACTTTTATCAGGAGCCATTGATTTGCATTGATATGAAAGAAAAGGAAGGTCAAGATTAAAAATTGAAAAGAGACACGGCATAAAAATAGGAGACACACGTACAAGTATCCAAACCCTAGAAATTAGGAAGAACGTGCATGAGGTGTTTAGTTGTATCTATGTTCTGTAATAGTATTTTATGTTCTGTAGTTATAGCTGTATATAAATTAGTTATAAATATAATACAAAAATATGTTTATTACAAAAGTGAAAACTATTAAAAAATTGATGGGTTTAAAAACACATAACACATTTATGATTTGTAAATAAAACAAAATTTATTATATGTTATGTAAAAGTAATTATGTACAAGAAAATATAGAACAAAAAAATATATATTTTAAATAAGAAGAGATATAAAAATGTTAAAAAAAAGAACATACAACAAAACAAATACAGAACACAATAAATTCAAAACGTAAACTAACTAAAAATACTCAAACTGAAATTATAAAACACACAAAAGATTATAATTACAAATAAAAATAATAGAATCACAAAATATATACAAAACGCAAATAGAAATACATAACATAAAAAATTTAAAAAATAACCAGAAATACAGAACACAAAATCTTTTGAATGCTACAGAACACAAAAAATTACAGAACACAAAACAAAAATTATCAAAAGCACAATAAATGTTATAGATTATTAAAAGATTAAAATAAAGTTAAATTTTTCAAGAAATAGTATGATATAAAAAATTGAAATATAATATTCAAAATAATTTATGATAATAATGTTTTGTAATAGAAATAAATTAGACAAAACTAAATTCTTATATCATCACATATTAGAGAACACAACACAGATCGATGAGAGAAGAACACATAACACCAAAAAAATAGAACACCAAAAATTTTGAATAATATATAATTATAAAATAAAAAACAAAATTATAGATCATAAGAAAAAATATAAAATTGTACCAAAAAACACATTACATTAAAAAAATACACAAAGAATAACTTATATATAAAACACCGAAAAATACAGAACCTTAAAATTTCAGAACACAAAAAGAAAATTGTAGAACGCAAAATAAAAATTATAATATACAAAAAGTTAAAAAATTATGATGAAATTGTATAATATAGAAAATTAGAAAATTATATGTTTTAGAGTATTTAGTATGTAATATAAAATTATTAATAGTAATATTTTTTATAGTAAAAATATATTTGGCAAATTAAATTCTATTATACGTAACATACTAAAAGAAATTTATTATTAAATTAATGTAAATCATGTTATGTACAATAGTATATATAATCAGTTTTGTTCTTTTGCTAAAAAGTAGTGATGCGTGTGTTCTGAACACATTGGGTGAGAACAAGCAGTTATGTTACAGACACGTGCACCACTGAGATTTAGTTACTAGGTTACTCAATAATATTGGTTCCTCAATGAACCACACCCTGAGATTATTTATGATCTCCATAAATAGACAAAGTGTAACAGCACTCTCACTCTTTGATAAAATAAATTTATTTTGCTAAATACAAAGACTATTATTTTCAAGAGAAGTTGGGTGAAATAATGTTTAGAAACTCATAATATTATAAGTATAAAAATTTGTTCTATTATTCATATCGTATATTAAGTCTATTTTTAAACTATACAGAGCCGATACTTTATAATATTCAAAACAATCGAAGCCCAATTCTTATAATACATACGTTATTTTTTAGCTATCCAAGGGTTTTAAAATCCATTTAAGAGTATACTATTAGATAAAGTGTTGCGTCACAAATCAAATAATAATTTATTAATTTTTTTTATATTCAAGTGAGTTATAACATAAAGAATAATATATTTTGCCAGATATAACTGTGAAATAGCTCTCAAGTCAAATACTCTATTATTATAAAGAAAAATTGCTTGCCAATTTTCTCACAACAAGCTTGTAACAATACGAAAAGGACCGTAATCGTCCCGGTGTTATATATTGTGCAGCAGAAAAAGAAAAAAAAAAAAAAAAAAAGCCACCCCCATTGAGGACTTTTAAACATTTATCGGATACTAACTAAAATTAGAGATATCACTTTAAAAAAAAAAAAAAACTAAAATTAGAGATATTGAGCATTAAATACAAGTGTGAGTAAGGTGAGACCTGAGAGACTTATTGCTGGGCCTTGCCTTGTGCACATCTTAGTTTCATCTCTCCATCCAGTCTCCGTGACATTATTTATAGCAGAAGCATCTAACATTCCCTGTTATTGTATGATGCATTATATTATCAACAATTTTTTCCTATTTAGCTGAAAATAACTCATTCTAGAATTTATACCTTACTACAATTTTTTTCTGCCAAACTTATGCTGCTTATAATCGATTGTCGTGAACCATTATTCTTATCGGAAACTCTGCATGTCATGCAAATTATTTTCACGAATCTAGTTGCTGCAATTATGATTGATCTTGCACCTTCTGTAGCAGTATTCTTCGATGAATTGTATAATGATTTTAAAAAATTCGTCGTGTTTAAGTTCTAAATTATTGCCTAGTCGGGGAGAGCTTGAATTTTCATTACAGTGATGAATAGCTGCTCATTTCTGCAGATTGAGATTCATGGCTCACAAGTTATTAAGAATTCAATCAGAATTTGTTTATCATGAAAGCTCTTTTTCTGTTATAATTGACAAGCCCTACTTAACTTTTGTCATAACTTTTCCATATGGCTTCAAATGTTTATAACATAGGTAAAGTAGAGAGTGATAGAGCTATTTACTCACAACTTGATAGTTGATACGATTTCAAAAGCATGACTTGTGTGAAATTGTAAAGGGAAATGTTATTTTCAGAGTTTTTTTTATTTCAACAGCAATATGTTGCTCTGAAAATAAAAAATTTGCTCTGAATTTAGATTTCCTGAGAATCAAATGCAAGATGACAAAGATGAGACAAGCATGTAATTTATTAATAAAACTAACCAAAAATTTCATTTCTCCCGGGTCCTATATAACTAATTTTTTTTTTTTTTCTCTTTTCACAATCAGCAAAAGGGAAGGCATCAAGGCTCAAGCATAGTACAAGTTTTATATCAAAGCAAATGTACATTTTTTATAATCTACTCCATTTGTGCTAATAAGCTTGTCTTCTCATATCCCAGCTGTTAAATAGGCCTAGTAGTTAACAGCTAATGTTGATTGCATGCTTTCATGCTCTGAGCATGAAATAACTTCTAGAGTTCATTTGGCTTTTGGCATGGTCTTGCCTCAATGACCCAACTTCACGAAAACCATGTATTCACTGTATACATTTGGTTCTTGTTTTCCAGTAGACAAGGTTTGGGGGAGGGGGGTCATTGTGCTTTAACTTAGCTTCCTCCTTTTAGTGTTTTCCGCATAATGAGAAGAACTTAAACATGATTCAACTGTTGAATCATCACTTCTATAGCTTAAACAAGCGGCAGCATCTAGCACACCACTAGGGCTTCGGGGCAATGATGATGGGATTAATCCATTTGGACCACTACTTCTAAATGCACTGAAAGATGGTGATGATCTCTTTATCAGTTCGACACATTTTACCAATTTATCCTGCAAAATATGAAGGAAAAACTATTAAAACTTTTGATACGTTAGGCACTTTTCTCAAATCTCGATATCCCTATATAAGCCGATTAATTCCACATTTTGGCATTTGAACCTAATAGGATACAACTTTTGTGATTGCTTAAGGCATTTACATGATTTTGGTGTCTGCTTAAGTATCCGATTACAAGAATAATGCACAAAGTGGCTGCAAGTAATTAAACTCGAATCACAAGAAAAATATAAAAGGCAAACATTATTATATCATTCATCTATAACTCTCCACTTCTCTCCTTTCTAGTTATGCATCATTTCATTGTGACTCTCCCATCCTCCCATTTTTAGATAATGGACCACATAGTATTTACCTTTTGTAAATGGTGATCGAGTTCATATAATGCATTTTTGGTTTCTACTGTATGAGTGTCTCCTGCAACAGACAGAGCCACTGCTGCTGCAATTTCAGAAGGCCTGAATTCCAAGAATTCAATCCCTGAATTTAAGTCACAGTAAAGATAATATCAGCACACACACGCAAAGCACACACACATATGAACCATCAAAAATATAATAGAATGACCTTTTGTCAGGCTTGCTATAAGTTGCGTCGATCTGTATATTGTAGACGTTGATGCAATATGATCCCCCGTAGTCTTTGCAATAAAATACTCAATAAATGAGAAAGGGGTTACTGATTGCATTCTCCACTTCAATGTACTCAAAACAAGAAGTTCCATTCTCTGTATGGTTCTTGCTTCAAATATAAATTTCGATTCACAAACCTGATCATTGAAGTCATAATTCAATCAGGGGAATCATCTTAACATAACCAACAGAAAATCTTCAATGAATCAGTAAAAACTAACAATGCTACAAGTATACCTGTAAATCTAAGAGCAATGGCACTTCAGTCTCCTCCGTTTTGGCCGCTAGAGATACACAGGCAACAGCCAACAACTGCATCATCCATGCTTTTCCAGCCTAAAATACAGAATGCATCAATCATACATTCATCCACACATACACAAGTAGATTACGAAAAATAATCAAATGCCATCGACCTAAATACATTAGGAGCTTACTGGTAACTCATAGGCAGAGATGAATCTGTCAAAGTAGTTCACAGATAAATATGCACACTGAGGTCCAAAATTGAAATAGGAATTCACCTATAAAACAACCAACACACATCATCACTAAATTTTCAAGAACTGATAATAATCCTTTTATAAATAAATCTTCTATAAACATCCATACATCAATTAAAATTCAGCCAAACCCCATCTCATTTTTCTCAATCAAGAACCTAAATAAGCCCAAAAAATCCCTAAAAAAGTTACAAAATCACATCTAGTCCTAAAAAAAGTACTTATCTCAAAAAAACACAAGATATTACCTTTCCAATCCAATCAACAGCCTCTTGCCTAGCCTTCAAATCCAAAACCCCATTTCTCAATCTTTCCCCATAATCAGAAGCAGGCAAATGCTCACATTCTTTCTTTAACATCAAATCGAAAGCTTCATCACTTTGTAAAGGCAATAAACTATAAAAAGACTCTTCTTTAGCCTCAAAGATTTGATTTTTAATAGTTTTGTTGTGAAATGAGGTCTCAAGGTCTTCAACACACTCATCAAAATAGATACTTTCAGTTTCTTCAGAACAGAGGAGACTTGATACTGCACAATCAAGACCTGGTGCCATTCAAAAACAAATTTACCTCCAGTATATTAAATCTCTCTGGCTTCTAACTTGAATCTTGATGAATATCTATGTATATGCAGTGCGTAGGAGGGAGGGAGAGTGAGAGAGATGGGGCAAGTTGAGAGAGAGAGAGAGAGAGAGAGAGAGAGATGGGGCAAGTTTGGAGAACAAGGGAGAAGGGATTGCAAAATATAGACAGAGCAAGAAAAGGGGGAAAATAATAAAGGTGGTGGTATTTATTTTTAAATAAAAGTTAATTTGTTTTTGCAACTAATTTTTATTATTTCCTAAGACTCTGGGAGTGAATGATATTTATGGGAATAATTATGACTCGCTGACAGCGTGATGCAACGTGCCAAATACTTTTCTACGGTAAAAAATTAATAAGGAAAAATTGTGTAAGTTTTGGTAAAACCTAATTTAATAATCCAAATATTTTTTATAAATAATGTCACACGTATTAAATTGACGCGTGCATGATATAGTTTAGAATAATATACTTGGAGAGATTTATACATATAAGAATGATTATCATTATTGTTATTATTATTATTATTATTTATTTTTGAGCAGATAAGAAAGATTATTATTAGAATTATAGTCAATAGTATATGACACATATCATTTATACCCATTTTTAATCTATTTAATATTTCTAACATTTTTGCTTTTTTACTTTTTCTTCAACTAAAATATTAATACGAAGCATTTCCCTTTATTACATAAATGTACACGATTCCATTTATATGCTATCATGTTTCGAAACGTGTTTTTCTTATCCACAAATATTGCATTAGAAAAATATAAATTATTTCCATTTTTTACACAAATTTACTTTTTCCTTTTATGCAAATTCTTCGTAATTTTTTATGAACTAAGCAACACCAATCTTTCATAAAATCTTGTGCGAAGAGTCGTGTCGTTTCATATTTTTCCAATTAATAAAATTAATAAAATCTTATAATTCTTATAGTACTACTGGTATCGCTAACAAATTTCGGAAAAGAAAAAGAGGGTATGTATCGCCGATCTTGCAAAAAATTAATGGTTGCAGAGCCATTAATGTGTACGATTATTCTTAATTAATTCACATGCACCCGTGTTTTACATCTTAAAAGTTGTTTAACGACTTAACTTAAGGAATATTAGGAAAAAGTAATAATTTAGAAAATTCAAGACACCATGGTGACCCATTCGTACTTTTTAGTTTTTAGTGTTTTTCCACAATGGGGTGGTGACATGTGGATCTGAAACACCGGCCTATCAGCCTCTCTGTGCAAGCTCCGATGTATGGTGATTTTAACTTGGATATAAAGTTTGTGTAACAAATTTAAAATTAATATGTTGTATTTCATAAAATATTTTTCAAATTTTTAATAAAAAGAAATTTATAACTGAAATAGATAATCAATAAAATTTATTTTTTATTATATTAATAATTCACAAATCACTTATAATATAAAATTATACAGAAAAATAATTTAAGTGCATGCATCACGTCAAGTTATAGGTTATTGTTTTAAATCAGATCAAACTAACCTAGAGAAATGATTCCAATCCCGTCACCAAACGATTCTTTAGTCTTTCTTTCGGCTTGTAAGGATATTTCTTACTTATTTTCGGTTAATAATTTACTTAAAATTTCTGTTCGAGACCTGAAATGCAAGAAGATTTAACAATATGTGAAAATATCTAAAGACTAGTTTCTTTATTCTAAATCAGTTAATTAACATAAATAAAAAAAAACGAACATATAACATAGGTAAACAGTCATTGCATTTTAAAAAAACGAACATATAACATAGGTAAACAGTCATTGCATTGCTTCCATTCCGCAAGTATGCTATTTAGGGGCCGTTTGGTTTATCTTAAAATAAATGATTTTTCAGTGGAGTAGAAATGAGAAGTAAATAAGTTAATAAAGTGTTTGGAAAATAAGCAAAAGTTGTGAGAGAGAAGCTAACATTCTCGGTTTCTTAAAAATACTTCTACTTCTTTACATAAACGGATCAATAAAAGTAACAGATTCTTAAAAATACTTCTACTTCTTTACATAAACAGGTCAATAAAAATAAAGGTCAGAAGCAGTTTCAGCTTCTTGTAAACAAACACCAGCTAATTGAGGAGATAAAGAAAAAAGAGTGGAAAATGGTGACATGAAAGAGTGATGAAAAGAAATAAGAACAGTAATAGCCTTTTGCTTTTTAGCACTTTGGAGGAGCGCTTCTCTTTTCCAAGTGTGGTAACTGGTAAGCCTCGAAAGTTCAATTTCACAAGGGAAAGGAAAAAAAAAAAGCATAACGTGATTCAGTGATTCTGACCATCGTTATGAAGAACATACAAGACAAACACTAGGCGCGAAGAGTATTTTCATCACATATATATGTTAATAATAATCTAGACCATTGATAATTTGCAATTATCTTAAATTAATGCGCAAGAGTTTCTTATAAAATATCCCATAGGGGTCACGCTCCATGGAGAACACATTTTAGTGTGAGAATACCAAGGACACTATTGTTCTGTTGCTAAACAATACAACATTTAAAATGTGAAATATATGCAGAACAATTGTTCTTACTATTCCCACGTATAAATTGCTGTCACCTGATTCAGTGTTTGTTTGTGTGTGTGCGCGCGCACAAATATAGGTACTACTCCAATACAAACCATTGAAAATGTGAAATATTGCTGAACAATTGTTCTCACTTGAATCAATGTGTGTGCATGTGGACATGTGAAATACTCCCTCCGTTCCTTTTTATTAGTCGCTTTGACTTTTTGCACGTATTTTGAGGTGCAATAAAAACGTATTTCTACACATTATTTTTTAAATTTTCTTTTTTTGAATAAAAATATAGATGTTAAACTTTTATTCAGAAAAAGAAAATTTGAAAAATAATACGTAGAAGCATATTTTTTGTACACCTCAAATTACGTGCACAAAGTCAAAGCGACTAATATTTAGGAACGGAGGGAGTATTGCTGAACAATTATTATCTCGTGGGCGGGTACTCTAGGGGTGGCCTCATTTTGATTTGTCAAGATTTTGACCATAGATCCATCTGCTGACCTTGTAAGTGGATTTATATGTTTGATCATGATCAAGGTACAATCTTTTCATGGTTTTCCTGTTGATTTTAATGAGTTTATTATGGGTTTTGTTATGTGTTTTTTGTATTCAAAATTTCTTTTTTTGTGCATCTTTTATGTATATTATGTGTGTTATGTGTGTATTCTATCCATCTATGTGTGTTATATATTGATGATTATAGTCTAGTCTTGTTGGTTCCTTGTCATTGCTGTGAATTGGTTGTGCAATCGTTGAGTGGATGTGGATGTTGTTTAGTAGGTTAAGTTTAAGACTTTTACATATTCTCAGGCTTGGTTTTTGAATTTTAATTTGACTTTACTACCCTCTGAGAAAGGTTTCATTCTTATAAGATCTCTGTTGAAGTGTTGATGCTTGTTACTCTGGGATATTGATCTATGTGATTTTTACATTTTTGTCGGTAGCAGTGCAGGTGATCTAGTGTTTGTTATAATGAATGTAATGAAGGTCGAATCCGTTACGTTTTTCAATCCATAATTATTATGATTGGTTGATTTTTTAGGTAATAATTTATTTGTAAATTGGATTGGCCTTAGTTACGGGTTTCTCTTTTATTGACTATTCATTATTTGTTTCTTTAAATAGAACAGTTACTTTAAATTGTGATTGTAATCGGAGGGATATTCTTTATGAATATTTATTACAATTTATGGGAGTCATTAATTATGACTTTATTATGCCTTTAATGGTTTTGTTCAAGTTTGGATGCCATTTTATGGCTTGTTTACCATTTTGACTCACTTGATTGTTGCTAATCTTGAATTTTATTTTTTTCTCGAGTAATTGCTTTTAAATATATGCTCTAAATGCTTTAATTCTCATTGATTAGGGGTTAATGCAATTTGTTAACCGGTGTATATTTATTTGCAGTCTTGATTCATGGTTTTGTTCGTACCGTATATGGGTGGCCATAATTGATGGCGTATATTCTTGGCCTAATAATCGGCAATTTGGTGCCATTTTGTTGGCTTGTTTATTAATTTTAATTTAATTTTTATTTAAAATTTTAGATATTTTTTGAAAATTATAGTTTTATTTTAATACATTTTATTAATTATTCTTAGTAATTATTTATTGTGTTATATATCTAGCCAAAAGGTCTCCCTTTGGTTAGATATATTTTTTATTCTGTTTTCTTTCTTATTTTATCTTCTTTTTGTCAAAATATTATATATATATCATTTCTTCTACTTGTACCATTTTTTTTGATAATCTATACTGATTTTAATTATTAAATTTATTATTATTAATTTCTTGTTATTAATGGATCGTATTTGTTTCAGGTGGCGTGGTCTTACAAATTGGGACGATTTCCTTTCGGACATTAAGGTCTTATTGTCTAAGCTTCCGGAGACATTTTCATGTCTTTCGGTTAGATGATAAGCTTTTTTGAATGAAAGAAACTCCTCGGAGTATTGGCGTTTATCGATACGAGCAAGTGTATTTCTGTCAAAAAAAAAAAAAAATAATCTAGAATTGCTTCGGTTTTCGTCATCTTTGTCAAGTATGGAAGCAACGTCTTGTCACCGGACAAAAAAATTCGAAATTTTATTAATTAAATAATGTCTCCGAGTAAATTACTCCCTCCATCCTAAAAAAATAATCCTATGACTTTTTCATGCATTTCAATGTATTTGGAAAAGGTTCTTTTAAATATTATTTTTTAAATTTTTTTTATTTTGTCTAAAAATATGGATCTTATATTTTTATGCAAAACAAAAAAATTGAAAATTTTGTTTATAAATACACCTACCAAATACATTGAAATACGTAAAAAAAATAATCAAAATATCATCTTTTTGAGACGGAGAGATTATTTTTAACTTGCAATAAAGTCGACCATATACCATCTCATATAAAAATTAGGCAATCAGCTGAAGCCATAAGATCGAAAGTGAAATTATTTAAATCGTTGATTCAATTTTTTGAAAAAATTATTTTTCATGTAGGCATGGATAGATCAAATAAGATACGGGAGATAAGTGTCCGTTGAAATACAATGTAAGACTCGCGTGGGTCTTCTTCTAATAATTTAAAATTTTATATGGACTAATTTTCAACATAAACTCAACTAGTTATCAATAATGTTCTTAATTTTTTATTTATTTTTTGACATTTTCATCATTTTAAGTCTTACAAAATTAAAAAATATTTTATAATGTTTAAAATTAAAATAGGTAGATGTTTTTCAAAAATTTATCCGATATCTCCAAAATTTGAACCATAGATTAACTTAGGACATTTTCTCAAAAAAAAAAAAACCTTAGGACATAGTTGTGATAATATGATATTATGCTAGTTTTTGACGAACTTAGTCAAATGAAATTGATAACAATAAATTTCAGTTAATAACAAAACATTAAAATTTAGTAGACTCTATGCCATGTCATAGGCTCATAGCTAGTTTTTCTGCGAACAAAACTATTTAGCAAGGCGATAATGATTTGGATCTAAACAGGGTTCCTTCTCAACAACAAAACAACAACAGATGAAAGATCGTTGGGGTGACAAAATCCCGATTCATAATTGAGTTAATTTGGATTCGATGATTTTTGTATGAATTATTGAGATTATGTGGTCCATTTTCATTATTGGTAACTCTCTTTTCCTGTTTGCGTTGAATGGAATATTTATGCCCCGTACTTCAAAATATAAACTTTTTGTCTCATACATGGTCAACTCAATTTACTCACATCACTCGAACACTCTTTCAAGTAGGAATTGAACTGTACTCGGTGATGATCGCATTGTTCAATTCTCATTCAGTGTCCAAAATCATACAGGCTAATATAAATTAAATTTTGTTTTATATATAATTATTAAACGATTTATAAGTATAAATAATTTTTTGGTTTATAATTTTATTTAAAATTAAACATATTAATTATTAGATATAATAATTAATAACATTATGAAGAAATTTAGAATTTTCAATATACTACAACTAATAAGTTATAAGCGTGTTTATAAATTTATTACACAAATAATTGATCTTGTTCAATATAATTAGTTATAGATTAAATAATTTGAAAGTACGATTATAATTGAAAAAATAACCGATCTTAATCAGTATAATCAGTAACAAGTCAAAACAATTAACAGAAGTATAATTATAATCGGAAAATCGTATTAAAATGCACCGGGGACAATGGTAAATCTGTTTACAACTTCGGATTCTATCTAAATTTTTAAAAATCCGTTTTTGAAAAAATCGAGTAAAGATACTTTAGACACGAACATCAAACCCTTTTACCTCAAATTCCATAAATCGCGAAATCTTTCATAATTTTACCTTTTGATATCCCTCCCAAAAATTTGCTTTGGACCAAAACGTAGCAACCCATATGATTCGTGTCAGAGTTTCGTGTATTGCGTGAGCGGTGTATTATATTCTCAGTGTCTTTTTGTAGTAAGAGCTCGCAGAGGAGCGTTGAGGACCACCCACGATACGCATTCTATCTCCTTCTTTGGGTCGTCTTGTTTATTTTATAGCAGTGTTGGTGCAGTTTTGTGGAGATCCGAGCTCTTTGATTTTTCTTAATGGTTTTTCTTACTCAGTGCCGAGCCAGTGGATCAGGGAAAAATATAAATGCACATGATCATATTCTCCTCTCTTCTGTGTGTGTTTCATGCTGCGAGTTTTTTTGGGTGGTCAAAAGGACTCAAAACCGTCCTTACATAAAAAATAAAAAACTTAAAACCGCACCCACGTGAGAACGATAGTTAGGCCTGATAATTTGACACGTAACACGCTAATATTTGAGGACATAACACGTTAAATATTTAATTTTCCACGAACTTGATTTGTCTCTAATCATATCTCGCTTAAACTGATGGTAATATGGGAGTAGAAGTTGGAACAGTCTTATGACTAAAATCCTGTATTATTCTTTATGTAGTAGTCGTTACCCTATCACACCTCATTAATCTCAATAATATTTGCTATTGCGTATTCCTTCTGTCTCATTTTACATGTCCATTTAGAAAATATATTTAGTGTATTTTAATATGCAATTTTCAAATTTTAAAAATAACGAATATATAATTTGTAATATTTAATCAAAAATTGGTTAATTTAACTCCTTGAAAACGAAAATGAACATTTAAAAGGGGCGGAGAGAGTATTACACATCCATAGACGATTTAAGCCTCTTTATTTCAGACCACTTAATCACCCTAATAACTAGGATAAACATAAAAAATATAATTATCTGTAATTTATATGTCTAAATATTTTTATTAGATCATTAAATATAATCTAACAAATAGTACTGTCACTACATGTCAGAATTTACTATATATTCTTCAATTAATTACTCATTTCGAAGCACAACACTGCAGTCTGCAACCTAATTTTCATGCAATAATCAGAAGGAAAGGACGTTAAATAAAAACGGTCTTTCTAATGTGTGCCCAAGGGCATATATTAAACACTAAATTCTATAAAAATAGCTTGTTTTGATTGGTGGAGTTGATGTGAATGCAGGGGGCCATTGTCATTTATTGTTCATCCACCAATCAAAATGAGTTATTTTTATTGGAGTTGGGGACTATTGTGTGCCCTTGGGCACTCCATAGTAAATCCCAAATAAAAATACTATTAAATCAGTAATGCAGTAAGCATTAATTAGCGACTGAGGTTTTGTCGCGGAAGTAGGAAATGCTGCTTATTTTTCTGCAAGAGTGGTTGTTAGATCATGATTTGATCTGTGATCTAAAATTCTAAACGCTTTGTGTAGGAATACAATTGTTGTTTATATGGTATGTAAAAGAAGAAAAAACAATTATCAGTTAAATCATCTGTTTAATTTATCAAGCATATTATCGACAAACTTTTTATTTTGTTTTGATAAATTGATATAAAATTATTCATGTGAGAGAATCTCCGATATCATAGAATCATTAGCTTGTATAATTAGCAGTTTAGTAGTACAATTTTAAAAAGATAGTGTTTTTATTATTATAAATAGTCGATTTGTTGATGTTGATTGTGTTTGGTGGACCACCCGTAACATCATCTAAGTCTTACAAAATCTAACATATTTTATGTAAATCGAATTTATTCAATATCGTTGGATATACTCTTAAATTAACATAAATCTTGTATTGAAGGATTTTTTCTTTTTAAATTCAAATTTCACAATACTTTATCTACAAATCAAAATGATTATAAATTCAAATACAATAAGTATATAAACGTCATTGGGAACTCTTCTTCTTTATTTTTTTCCCTCTTTGCTTCTATCATTTTATCGGCATTTGAATTTAGTTTATCTAATTTATCAAGTGATTTGTATCTTGGAGGATGTACTTTCATATTTCAGCTATAAAATAATTACCCAACCATTCACGGTTCCTCTTAGTGATACTGCATAAAAAAGTATATATAACAATTAATTATACATATTTTAAAATCTATTTTACAAATATACATTAAATATACATATTTACACTCTATTTGCATACATTATTATTATTATTATTATTATTATTTTATATGCACACAAATAAACATACATAAATATGTCTAATATCATTATTCGACACAATCTTTTATAATAAATCCAAAATTGTTATCAAAATATTCATAAAAAACCGTACTCGTGTACTTCCGTCCAGCTACTCCTCCACCTTGGTCCGCCATCTCAACCGTCCACCCTAACATCCGCCGCAACTCTTGTTTCTCGATCTCCACCTCAACTACTAAAAAACAATTACACGTGTACTTGGCCCAGTTCTTAATATTCTAAGACGACCAAAACCTAGTATTTAATTGGTCGTGACATTCTAATTATATCTTTAAACGAAACATTTCGAGCTGGCGAGATTGTCTTTAACATAATTATCTAATCTAAAATCATTAACATATGTTTATTTGTGGGTGGGGATTTGTTGAAGGTGACAGATCCATGCCCAATGCTCAAATTTAAGGGCTATTGCTTCATTTCTTTATTTTAATTGGTCAAATGTACTTTCTTTTACCGAAGATGCTTAGTGCTTTTTTAATGTGTAAGTTGGACATATGGAATAATATATCACTTGGTTGACTGGCTGTATTTCGTATCGAGTTTGTTTTGCTTGGTTTAACAAGAGCACAACTCCAAAATTCTGAGTTGGTTCTGCATATGAAGAACTTATTCAGCATTTGTGCACGGGAAGCAGGGTTATAGAAATCGGAAATATGAGCTAATCAGTTGAACTCTTGATTCAATAATTTATCGAATTTTTTAATTAAATCAGAGAGTAATCAATAAATTGATTATATACATTTTAAAAATTAGTCAAGAATTTTTAATGAATCCGAAATTTTTAGAACACGGTAGTTATATGATAAAAAGACTTATTCTATATAAAATTAAAGTCGAAATTTCTTAAAAGATTTCAAAAACTGATTTCGCAAGTAAGGACTTATTTCTGTCTGTCACGTATTTGTTTAAAAATAATGAGAAGATATTCTAATCCGTCTCATTCGGCTCACTTTAATCTTTTTCCTCAGGGGCTTGATAAAAATGCAATTATGCAATTCAGTCAAGGGCCTATATTTTGCGCATCCTTACTCCTTAGATTGTTGGTCTGGGCCTGATTTTATATAACATTGTTTATGGGTACTCTCATAGTGGGCCTCTACACTTTTCTTGGACTAACCGTCGGTTTGGTCTTGCATTTTATCTCATCTTTCATCATGGGGGTGTCGTATCGTTTTCTTCTTCTCTCATTTTTTTTATAATTTTTTTTAATTGTTTTATAAATATAATTTTATAATATTTTTTTAAAATTTGTTTTATGTATTTAAATTAAAATATTAAATTTTTGTTCAAATTAAAAAAATAAATAAATAAATTACGAACTATGTTTTTCAGAAGCATCACAATATTTACCAAACTCTCATGCCCCAAATTAAACTACCTAGTGACAAAGGAGTATATGTTAATATTTACTATCACATGTTAAATTATTATAAAATAAATTATGCATTTGTGAGGCATTATTTTCTTTAAAGAAAACGTGCTCCATTCTTACCGGTCACAACATACAATCTTGAAAATTTTAACTAATTAATTTTTTTGCGAGAATTGCTTTTTCATTAATGTAATAATAAATATTATAATGGCTTAGCTTACATAAAAAATTAATATATTCTCATGCATTTACTTCTTAGGAAGGAGAAAATAAATTTTGTATTTGTGCTGTTTTTAAAGAAAGAGTGAAGAAAACAAATAGGGAATATGACATTCGATATGTTTAGTTGGCCTCTTAAAAAATTATTTAATTCTTTTTCATATCAATATAATACTTTAAAATCATAAAATTATGTAGAGTTACAGAAAAATCGTTTTGCTGATTGAACATAACTTTTCGACTTCAGCATCCAACTAGAGAGGATCACATTATAATACGCGATTTAATTAGATGATTTGTAATTCATACAAGATTAATATATACACATATAATGTAAATTAAATTAAATCAATATACTTATATAAAGGAGAAGCGAGGGGCGTGTAGGTGGCGCCTCTCAGATAGCTCCGTTCTATTTTTCTAATTTTCTGGAATTTTTGGGTGAAAGATATAAAAAAAATTGTTTCAGATTCATTGATATGGTATATATCCTGTCATAAATTAATCTGATTCTGTTTCAGATTATTTATGGAATATAATAAATTGAAAGTATTAGTCTGATTTTATTTCAGATTATTTATGGAATATAGTAACTTGCAAGTTTTTTAATCTGATTCTATTTCAGATTATTTAATTATGGAAAAGAGTAGCGCACAAGTTTCTCGGCACCTATAAAAACCCTTATAGGTTGTAGGGTTTTGTATCATCTAAACACAACCTACAATGTCTCTCAATATCACAGTTAAGGGTGTGCATTCGGTTCGGTTAACCGAAAACCGAACCGAATAACCAAAATAATTTCGGTTTGGTTAATCGAAATTTATATTTCGGTTCGGTTTTCGGTAGCCAAATTTTCATTTTTCGGTTATCCGGTTTTTTAACCGCGGTTTCATAGAATTTCAGTTTCGGTTAACCGAAATAAATTTCGGTTTCGGTTAACCGAATGCACACCCCTAATTACAATGGTATATTTTTGTTGGTGATTCTTTTATAATATTTGTTTTGGTCGTCGGACGTATTTGTTGTTGTTTGCAAGGTTACGGTCTGTTTTATTGATGTCATCAGTCAGTATAGTCGTATGCTTTTTATATGCAGGTAGTGGTGTATGTGTCTAAGAAGTAGTGTTTGGAAAAGTTAATGACAATGTTAGTCAAGAACATGATTACTTTTCAAAAAGAAAAACACAATTAAAATTAAGATTCGTCAGTGCTTTAAATCGTTAATTACATGTAGAAACTTATTATCATTTTTTCACATATGAATTATAGTCCAATTTTGCAATTTTAAAAATTAATATTGGTATTGCATCGAGATGTTTATAATATAAAATTTATTTTATTTTATAAATATTAATTTTGAATTATTAATATAATTTTTATAAGTCGCCGCAAATTGATTTTATTCTATAAATATTAATTTTGAATCATCAATGTAATTTTTATAGGCCGCCGCAACGCGCAGATTCTCAACTAGTAATTTATAAATCAGAATGTTCGAGAAAAACGTGAGAATAAACATAAGAGTAAAAAAATGGCAACGCTGGTGGCAACAAAAATAAGGTCCATATTTTCATCAGCATCTTCCCCGGCGATTACTAGCCGCCGACTTCCGATCGTCGGAGTATTCTGCGTACTGAGTTTTGGCATCTCCAACTTCTACACTTCTCTTTCTCTCTCCTCCAAGCCTTCTCTTCTTTCCAGGTACTCTCTCTCTCTCTCTCAAATAATTACGCACAATACTCTCTCTCTCTCCCCCCTCTCTCCCCCCCTCTCTCCCCCCTCCCTCTCCCCCCCGCTCTATGTATATTTAGTGATTTAGTGAGCAATTGCAGGTCTAGAAGTATACATACAAGTACAATCAGGATGGAAGCAAGTAACAACACTGTGCCTAGTATTGTTGTTTATGTCACCGTGCCCAATAAAGATGCAGGTACTGAGGTTTTTTATTAATTATGTTTTTTTTTTTTTGTTTTAATTGCGGTTGGTTGTGTAATTGGTTGAATTTTATTTTAATTTGATTGATTATTGATGTTTTTATTGATTTCGAGTGATTGGTACTAGCTATTTAGTAAAGCTGATGATCGTGCAACTAAGTAATTGAATCAATTACAACAGAAATTGATGAGGCCTAAAGGCAAACTAGTTACCGTTAGAAGTACATTTATCAATGAAACATTGGTATTGGATCCAAAGAGGATGCAATAAGCAAATGCCTGATATATTATCACTTGCTGCACTTACATGAAAGACGATGTTAATGGTTACTCATCGGGGTTATTATTCTCAGTGTAATGTGGAATTTCAAAGAAATGTGGTGATAGATGGGAGTAAAGCTGGCATTTAGTAAACATACTCGCATCATCTATGATAATATTTGTGAAGCTAAGGGGAATATAAGGAGTTTTGTAGGTATTGCAGACATCATTCAGGACTAAGGGAGAACTTGCAGTCTCCGCTTAGTTTTATTATGAAATTACGAGTGGGCGTAGGTGTAGGTACTGTGGAACTCAAGTCTTTGTACTAATAATCAAGAGATGATATACCATTATATCTATTAAATACTAAATGGCATGTCACTTGTAATCTTTATACAGGGAAAAAGCTAGCAGAAAGCTTAGTTAAAGAAAAGCTTGCAGCCTGTGTGAATCGAGTGCCAGGTATGTGTGTTATATTTTCGATGGGGGATGTTAATACTAGTACATGGTACATATACTGCTACATAGTACTTGGAGTATGGTTTTTAGTTTGGCTGATAAGCTTTTCAATAAAAAATAGAATATATTAGTTCCAGATTCGTGTATATGCTTTTAATTAAGCCAATATTTATATATTATCTTACCATGCTCTTTTGTGATGTTGCTTGATAAAACTCGTCCTCTTCTCCTTGAAACAATCCAGCATTTATATCCTGCCAAGTATTAACTTATGCAAATATGTCACCATGTCATTTCTACTGGAAACTATTAGGCCATAGACAGTAAATATAATATTTCTTGCTTCTAACCATAATGTAGTTTCCAGACAACCATTTTAAAATGTTGAATCTCATGCTTATGGTAGCAAGATGGAAAAACTCAACGATCCTCTATCTTGTCCTTGTGATTAGAAGTATTTCAGTACTTCTGTGCCTTCAAGGAGATGATACTTTGTAATTTTTATGCAGGTATCGAGTCAGTTTATGAGTGGCAGGGACAGGTAAATTTTCATCTCAACTAATAATACAGGTTTGTAAATTCAAGTGGTAACCTAGGCAGCCATGACCGAAGGTTGCCTTGTTAAAGAGCTCCGTGTTTGTATGTGGGCCTGTGTCTTAAGATGTGCGATAAATATCTGTTTACCTTTTAATCCTGATAGATTGAAGCCTGAACAGAATGCATTTGTGTGTGGGTGGGTGGGGGGATGAGGATCAATGCAGATTCACCTATATCCCCTTTTGCATGCCCTAGACCTCCTATACCCGAAAAAGTTGCTAACTAGATTTTCTACTCATACCCTTGCAGGCTTATTCACGATGATATGTTTTATAATTTCTAAATTGTTGCTAAGAAATTAGTAGTACCTCATGGGTGCCATAGACGGGTGGTCCAGTTCAGGGAATTCATTATGGAATTGGTAGTTCTGCCTGGTCACTTATTCTGAAATTGTTAATAATTTGCAGATACAGACAGATTCTGAGGAACTTCTTATCATCAAGACTAGGGAGTCACTTTTGGATGCTCTTAAGGAGCACGTGAAGGAGAATCATGAGTACGAGTAAGTAGTAAAAACAACTAAATAAGTACATAAGTAAATAGGTCATGACATTTGCTATATAAATGAGCAAATATCCGTAAATAGGTATATTGACTTATTTCAGCAAGGTTTAATTTATCACCCTTAACATCAATGGCCGTCTTTTTTCTTCTTACCTGGCTGTTTTACAGTGTGCCTGAAGTGATAGCTTTGCCAATTGTTGGCGGTAGTCTCCCGTACCTGGAGTGGTTAAAAGCAAACACAAGGGAGTAGGGACTAGATTCTTTTTTGGTATAGTGGCACTGGCACATATATGTGCAGTGGAGTGGAGCCATGAGAATCTGCTGATCCTCAAAATGTCTGTGCTACTCTATGAGTTGCTTGATAGAACATGGTCAAAGCATGTTGTCTTTAGAACATGATCAAACTATGTTTAATAATTTAATCAAGCTAGACTATGATGTTTAAGTCTTTTAAACTATGACTTAATAAGTCAAAAAATGATTTAAAATCAAAACTAAGCTAACTAAGTTTTTCTGATTTAATGCCAAAAGTTGGTGTCCTTTTTTAGTGACTTAATTTTTATAATTTTTTTAAAAAAAGTTACTCATAAGTTATAAATTGTTCATAAATTACTTTTTTTATTATTATATTTTTAACAATTCATAAATCATTAATAACTTTCAATAATTTATAAATTATTAATAAATCAAAATTATTCAAATATATATTTTAACCTCACCGTTCATCTTTAAGTGATAAGTTATATTTTAAACTCAGTCAAACGGACTCTTCCCACTGCACCAAATCCTTGTACCATATCTACTGTTTACATCGGGGGATGGGGACATCAAATTATTATACAAAAAAGAAAAAATTTAAAGATAACTTATAGAACTATGTTTTATATGTGTCTTAAAATGCGTGTCAACCAGTGTTACAAAACTGTAAACAGATGAGGGGATATAAACAAAGGGTTTGTCTAGTGTGTGCCCATGGGCACATGTTAAGCACTAACATTTATAAAATTGGAGGGATTTTTTTTTTTTTTGACAAAAAAATTGGAGGGATTTGATTGGTGTGGGTTGTAAATGCAAAGGGGGCCATCATTATTAAAGAGTGTAAGCCAATCAAAATCTCTCAAATTTATAAGTTTTAGTGCTTAGTGTGTGCCCTTGGGCACACCATAGAAAAACCGATAAACAAATGAGGGAACAGAGCAGTATTATTCATCGACTGAAGCTATTAGTTTTCAAAAATTAATGCAACTATTTGTAACTTCCTACGAGCATGATAAATTGATGTAGTACCTTCTTTACGAGACACATTAGACACAATTAACATCTTATTAATATATCTGATTAAGCAGCCCGATTATTAATTGCAACAAGGTGTATCAGGGAAAAACTGTCCAAAACTTTGCGGTTTATACAATATACAATGACATTGCACTGCTGTTGAGTTGCAAAATACCATTTCCAACCCAACCAATGCCTTGCCTAATTTTGTGCAGTAAGGTATTGAATTCTTTAAACAGTATACAGGTTACAAAAAGAGGTTGCAAAATAATATCGCACAGTTGGAAAGGTCGAATAGCAAATCAAGCAGCAGACACAGTTGGAAATGCCGAATAGCAAATCAAGCAGCAGACACGACAAAACATCATACCAATTACAGGGAAATATTTTAAAACTAAGTAATGACTTGTGCAATTATGATCAAACCTTGCAAGTAAAATGGGTACTAAATGCCCTTACTTCCAAATTCTATGTCACAGGCATTGTACAAGGAAGTGAAAAGAAGAAACCAAAACAATATAAATATAGGGAAAAACTACTCTACACTTCTATCAGTGCAGTTCCATATCATTCTAGATTTTCTTAAAAGTATCTAGTATTTAAAAAAACGAAAGTACGCCTTGGATGGAAACTTATCAAACGACATACGATCAGTCAACATCAACATATGACATTCAAGAGGATTTCCTCTCTGGAGAGATAGTACTGGTCAGCTTACTCATCCGGTTGGTCCTGCAAAATCCAGATATATTGAACTTAGAATACAGTATTTTTATCCTTAACTAATGAATTAAACGACTGCCTTAAATGATACCACAATGACTTTATTACAAAGTAGGGAACTAACCTGTATGTTGTCCGAAGTCCAGAGGGTAAGATTGTCCCTCAGGAGTTGCATAATAAGAGTACTGTCTTTGTATTGCTCTTCTGCCAAACTGTCTAGTTCAGCTATGGCTTCCTCAAATGCCTATTTAATTATAGAAGAAAACAAGAGAACCAATACACATAATATTATAACAAGTTGCAAACAAGTAAACATCCACCGCTCTACGTTATATGTAGAGCTATATACTGCTGCAGAAATATAAAAACAGAATACAAAGGCACTTTGTGTGATGCCAGTTATTAGCATCATAAAAATGTATTATAATCGAGATATAGTTGTTTTTTTATGCAGCACTTCACCTCTAAATACTCAAGTATAAAAGTATAATGCTTCCAGCACACTGAATCACTGATATGATTATAAAATACAACACTGAACTAATTGTAGTGCTTGTAGGCTGCAGCCACTCCTAACAAGATTCTATAATAAATCTAATCATCAGAGAAGTATAAGTACTACATAAATACAAGTGTTATACAGTATGTACATGTTCATCATGGTCTAATTGAAAAATAATACCTTTAGATATAACCATAATGATGATTCAATATGAGTAGAACAAAGTAAACAATTTTTTTAAAAAGTAAACAAATACCTGCTTTGCCATACTACAAGCTCTTTCAGAGGAGTTGAGAATCTCATAGTAGAAGACAGAGAAATTGAGTGCTAGCCCCAATCTGATCGGGTGTGTGGAGGCCAAATCGGCCATTGCAATCTCCTTCAGGAACAAAAAGCAACAGATTAGAGACACATTTTCGCAACAGCTGTAAATTTTAGTACCTAATATATTCAGTAATTACATTGCCTGTTATAGCTAGGCAGACATAATCTAGGAAGGCATGGTTATAACAGGTAAATCTGAGTTTATTATTAAATTGCCACCAAACAACTAAATACATTAAGCACATAAAAAACATCCAAGCTTAGTTAAACATTCTCAAAAATATAAACTACAATTTCAGTTTATAAAACTATTCAAGGCCAGTGAAATTTCTTTAGTTTGCCAAACCATTCTCAAATTTAGTTCATAACTAAAACACAAACAAACAATTGAAAAGTTAACACAGAAGAATCCGGGCTTAAGAAAACATTCTCAACACTTAAAAAAAAAAAAATCCCAAAATGTTATACAGTAATAAACTTGGATCAAATAATTATCTTTCAAAAGCTTCTTTAATAGCAATCGTAAATCAGTACTCACTAGTAAACCATAACAACCAACCACAAAATTATACACATAACAAAATCTACGCTCAAGCACACTTTCAATTACATAAAAAGGCCTAAATTAATGAAAATTAACCAGAATTAAATCAAATTAATCCAAATTTAACAAAAATTCAGCAATAATTCTCGACACTACCTGAGCAGCCTTATACGAATTCATTGTATCCTCCGCAACACGCTTCCTCTCATCCCCAATCTTGAACTCCGACAAATACCTAAAATAATCCCCTTTCATCTTCAAATAAAACACTTTGGAGTCACTCGAAGAAGCCGCCGGGACCAAATTCTCCTCTAAAATCTTCAAAATTCCGGCACACAGTTCCGACAACTCCTTCTCGATTTTCGATCTGTACTCCCTAGCCATCGCCACATGATCATCATTCTTCCTTGCCTCCTCCTTCTGCTCAATTGACGAAACGATGCGCCACGCAGCGCGGAGCTGGCCGATCACGTTCTTGTACGCCACGGAGATTAGGTTCCGTTCCTCAAAGGTCGGCTCGGCGCCCGGCGCCAAGCCGAGCACGAACCGCTCCATGAACTGGACCATCTCTTCGTAGCGCTCGGCTTGTTCGGCGAGTTTGGAGAGGAACACTAGCTGCTCTCTGCTCAAGTTTTCCGCCATTGTGATATCTGCCATTGCACACAGAGAGAGATTGAGAGAGAGAGGTGGGAGAGAGATTGTTTTGATTGTGACGAGGATGAAGTGTTTGTTTATATAGTGATGTGCGGGATGAAAGAGATGGGGATTTATATGGACCGTTGGATTGGACTGCTGAGGTGGCGCGGACGGGTGAGATTGGGGTTGTATCTTGAGTAAATTTCGGCTGTGAACGACAGATTTAAAGAATTTTCGGGAATATAGAGAAAGAGACTTGTATTAGAATCGGAAAGTCTGAGGTTGACTTTGGAAACTAATTGCGGCAAGTTATATTCACGTCAAAACATAGTTTCATAATTTTCTTTTGAATTTCCTTTCAATGAAAATAAAAAATTTAGGTAATAAATATTTATTTTGAAAAATAAAAAATTCAAAATAATTTATTAAATTATATTTTATAAAAGTATTAGAACGCGTGCCGACTGTCGAATATCCGTCTCCTCCCCAGTATAAATAATTGAGGCGACGGAGAGAGTATAAATTAGGCAAAGACGGACTGCCTTCGCAAAAGTTTTTGTAAAAAAGCGAAACATGAAAAATTATTTTTTTTCTTTTCTGTTAAATGTAAAACATGAAAATTACTGAAGCATATATGGACTGATTAAAACTTTCTATTACTCAAGCAAACATGAACCGATTGAAATTTTCTATTCCAATTATTCTTAACTTTCCATTACTCGACGTTAAGATGTTAAATTTATATATTATTTGACAAAGATTAATATTCATTTTTAAAAGCATATGGATATGCCTTTTATTAAAAGATAACATTTTATTTTTTTACAATATCACGTCTCATAAGTATTTATTATTAGGAAAAAGAAAATATTTTTTCTGATAAATATTAATGACTTGTTTACAAAAAGATTAATAGGCAAAAAGATCACCAAACTCATGATCAAGTTGTAATTCGGTTACTAAACTCAAAAAGTTTGCAAACGGATCACAAAACTGGATTTAACTTGCAGTCAACTCACAGAACAAATAAAAATTTGCATTTAGGTCACTGCGCCGTTAAATATCAGTTGACTTTAACGGAATTCGTTAAAAAAATTAAAAAATACATAAAAATTCGATTTTTTAAAAACTCGATTTTGAAAATTTAAAACTTCGAAAAAATCTGGAAATTCGGAAAAAAGTCTGAAATTTTTTTAACTTCAGAAATTTAGGTATATTTTTTGAATTTCAAGATTTTTTTTATTTTTTTCGAAGTTTTTACATTTTTCATATTTTTCAATAAACATTCCATATTTTTTAAAGGTTTTTCAAAATTTTCAGATTTTTTTTAAGTTTTCAAAATTTTTTGAGAAAATCGAATTTTTATATTTTTTTCAAATTATATATATATATATATATATATATATATATATTTTTTTTTATTTTTAACGGATTCCGTTAAAGTCAACTCATGCTTAACGACACAGTGACCTAAATGCAAGTTTTTATTAATTCAGTGAGTTGACTGCAACTTAAATTTAGTTCTGTGATTCGTTTGCAAACTTTTTGAGTTCAATGACCCAACTGCAACATGACCATGAGTTCAGTGATTTTTTTGCCTATTAACCCGTTTACAAAATATGCTCGATAAGGAATGGAACCCAGTTCAGGCTTATTTGTCAAATATTCTCTGGTACATGGCAAGTAGGAAACGAATGAGCGAAGCTCAATTGAAACAATCATACGCAAATTGGACACATGGTGTATTATTTAGTTGGGCTATCTGCTTCCTTAAAAACCTGGCTTTGTTTGTTCACAAACTAGCCTGCGAGCCTGCGAGTAAAAATAGAAGTTGACGTGTTATTAACCATATGTACAGTTTTTTTTGGCTAAATAACATGTTTTTTAATGACTCCTCAACTTTGTCTTCATAGCCTTCTATACCAAAACCAACAGACAAAATGCAGCAGTGAGAGAGTATCTTATTCTGATCTATAATAGCTGCAGACAGATAATCTGAGAACGAAGATATATTAATTTACATTTCTATACTTTCTGGCAACATGGCACCATTCATTGCCAAGGGCAAACCAGAAGGATTCTTCAACTAATGAGATATATTTACAGGATTATAACAAGGTCAGATGACTCGGATGAAACATATCATGTGTCACGCAAGGAACCCCAATTATGTACAAAGTTGCGGTCACATAAGCTGCAAACATGACAAACAAACAGTGATCTATGCATTACCCGAGCCTTCACCAAGCAACTACTCGGCCATCCTAGAAAAACTTTGATATCACCCTACATGAGGTCCAGAAGGCTGCTGAAGCTGCGGTGATAATAGCTGGATTTTGGTATATCCTGTTTCAAAATTAGAATGGACCAACCTTTGTTATATATGAAAAATAGATAATCATGTGTACCACTATAAGTTCATTACAAAAATAAGATCATACTATTAGATAAAACAAAATAAACTCAGTTGTAGCTAAGAAATTCATACTAAATCCATACTCAAGTCATAAACTTCTTAAAGATGACATTCACATTATGTGTGGCCAACCCTATTCATCCAATATAAATGAATTTAACAGAACTCATTTAGTACAGCAATATCAAACTACCCCAGAGTCTTTTAAAATGAGCAGCGCAGATTTTAATCTTCTGTTTCATAATTCTTTTTGTGATCATGCAAATAATAACAAGAGAAATGCTACTGAGCATATGACTTGAACTGTTTATTGCATAGTCAAACACAAAAGAGAAAACAACACAACTCATTCTTCTTAGTTTTTTCTGTTTTTCTAGCACAATTATGTGGGCTAACTAAATTAGCTTAATGATATTAGTCTAGCTTAATGATATTAGGCTAAATACCAGAACTTTATTCATGGGAAGCATTGCTGTTGCGGTGCTACATCATCGTGTTGGTAAGGGGTCCTTGATAGCCATAAAGATATCAATTAGATATCATTTCGGGTCATAGAATCTTCTCCGATTCGTTACTAGGATTGGCTACTGATGAATAATTTCTAAAGTTAATGGCTAGTGAACTGAGATTTTCTCCATCTTAGATTATAGACAGTATCAAAGATTTCACCCTTTTAATTGTAAGTTTCATAGAATTATGTAATCATGTACAATTACATAGATATGATTCAGGTATCAGATAACTTGAACAAACTTGACTCGTATGGTATAAGGTTCTTGGTTATATGTAATAGTAATTTTAGAAGTTCATACACATTTAAGTAGTTTTCCCCAGCTCCTACAGACCCTACGTTGCTTGGAAAAACTACAAAAAAGAACTATAATAGGTTTAAGGGAACTAATTTCATAACAAACATTCTACATATGAAACAAACAAACGTTTTATCATGATATTCACATTTTGTGCATTTTTTCTCTACTCCCAACATGTGGCAATTCTCTCCTTCCTGAATTTTACATTAGTCCCAAAGGTCTCCTTATATCAAACAAAACAACAGGCTTTTACTACTGCTGGGATGTCAAGAATAGAGGAATACTAAAGATTTTGAGTTGTGTAGCAGAGATATTATATTCGATACTTTATGTTTCGCTCATCTTCAAATGTTTCTATCACTTATTACACCCTTTTAATCATTCAAGGAAGAGTAGTTTCTAAGAGCCCAGTTTCCACATTGACGCATACAACATTGGTATTTATACATTTCTTCGCTATGAACCAGCTGGAACATGCGCTAGAAGCCAAAAGATAATGCATCCATTGAAAAAAAAAATAACAGGGGATTTGTAGGAATATGGAATCACAGAGCAGCTGCCAAACTATATATTCATTAAACCAGCTCAACACGAGGAACATACCCAATCGCCGTTGCTCCCCATGATGCAACATTGTATATGAGTTTGCTTCCATCCCATGCCTTCTGAAGCTTTCCCCTTTTCTTTTTCAGGGAGAAGGTTTTGCTCAGAGCTAAAACACATTCCAGCTCATGTTAGACCCCTTATTTTCCTCATCTCTAAATATAATAATAGGTCGGAAAACTTAAATGTATAAGGAAGAACAAAACTTAATCAAGCTAGATAAGCTTTTGTACAAAGGCACTACGAGAAAGCCATAATTTAAAGATAACCTCGGTACTTACCGTTCTGGAGCTGATTTGGTGTCAAATCCTGTTTAAAGAAGAGAAATAGTATATTAAGCCAGATAGATTGTAATTTCAGCTCCCGAGAAGAGGCAAAAGCTAGAGCATGAGAGCCATTTCTTCTCTCCAAATTACAAATGCAAATAAACTATTTACTACTTTCTAGTATACTACTACAAACATATTATCACAAATGTCATGTGCATGTAATGTATAAATTAATCACAGAAATGGTGAATGTCGACCACCATTTTTTAATTAATGACACAAAAAACCGAATACCTTAGTCTCTTTTAGTGATAACAAATATGCAGCCATGAAGCATGCGATACCATCCACTATATCTTCTTGCCTAACTAGAACGTAATCTTCTTCTAAATCGAGACTCCCACTTTCCCACGCATCCTTTTCACTAATCATGTCCCAGGTACTACCTTCTTCTGTCATCACATAGACATGTAAGGATCTTATCAGTAGCTACAATCAAATCATAACAATTGAAAATATTACAGAACCTATAACGTAAAAAATATGCTTGTTCCACAACAGAGAACTTGTTCACTTCTGGACATGCATTACAATTTACAAGCTTCAGAGAAGAAACATGTAGAAAAACTGAAGTGAAGCAATACATATAAAATTTACATGATGCAAAGGATTTAAGATTACAATAAAGTGCAGGTGGTACATTTCACGAAAACATACCAGACGTATTCTGTGGAACAGACACCTGGGCACTTTCTATCTTCTCAAGAAAGTCAGGTCTCTCAACTCTAGATTTAAGGAGACTGCGTAACTGACATATAAGAAACATGCACAGTAAATGATTGTGAATCCAGCAGAAAGATATGAAGCAAACTATTTTAAAACACAGCGTAACTTCTTTTGAATGATAAATCTATTTAACAGACTTGGAAACCTAAACTGGGAGTGTGCTAGAGTCTAGAAGGCAAAGCTCCATATAAGCAGATAAAAATGCTATCCTGATTTGTAATGATAAGACTTGAATGTAACTACTAGGAAAATTTTGACATTATAAAATCGTGCACAATTATTGTATTGTTAATAAGCCACTAGGCCCGCTACTTTTAATTTGTATATATGGATTAATTCTCTGAGTTCATTGACAGCAAATGCAAATTTATAACTTCAGGTGCCACTTTGTGCTTAAGAGGTCAGTTCAATAACTTGCCTCGATTTAATCAATTTTCATCAATGTCCAAACCATTAGCCAATAAAATGGAACCATCTTTCCAAAAATGTCTATCCAACTTCTGTTATGCCACTACACCAAACTCTTTCCACCACTCCACACAATTTTAATCGTCGCCTTTTAATTTGTCACAAATCCCTCCAACAGCTTTCTATAGACCCCCTTTTTTGCATCTATATTTTCTCACGGAAGCAAATCCAACAACCAATCACACGGATGTTTCTTATAAGCACTAAACAGTACTTCCGGATTTGTCTTGATCCTTAACATAAATCGGAATCCCAGCACTTGTAGATAAATTTACCAAGTTCCATACCACAATTTACGTCTATATATTACTGTTTTTTTATTACAAGTGCAACAGGCATCAGTAACCTTCACAGTTTACAGTAGAGTCATTCACAGTTGCTCGCTTATTCATCCTAAAGCTTAGATGAGCAGATCAATCTTGAATGCTCTTCTGGAAAACTCAGTTGCAATGAAGAAAAAAGCTTCATTGCTTATAAACATCCTCTTCCGAGTCCAAACATCCATTCCTCTCACCCAGCAAAACAGAAACAAAGCACCATATGCATTTCTTACTTTTACAAGTTATATTATATATCTAATTAGGCTGACATTAAAAAATAGTGGAACAAAAATCAATTCAAACATCCTTAAAAAAGTTATCCCCTAAAATCCCTATCAAACTATCAAGTAAATTAAAATATACTCAATTCTAATTCTAATATACTACTGATGCAACAGACTTTAGATTAAGTCGACCTAAACAAACAACACACAATTTAAACACAGTCACAAAATAACAAGATCAAAACGGATATGAACACCGCAGCCAAATCAGACTTACTAGTTACTCATTCAAGCCGAATTGCAAACCAACATCAAATAATATTATACACAATTCACAAGATCCAGGCTCGATGAAGGGCATGAACACAACATCCTATCTGATAGGGTATAACCCGGATTGGCTTAATCTGGACCCTGGATTGGCTTAATCCGAACCCGAGCACGATATGACCCGGAGATGATCCCGGACCCAGGAGAGGATCCCGGACCCAGGAGATGGTCCCGGACCCAAACACAACCTATCCACTCTTCTCCCAGACCGGGATACAAGAGTCCAAGCCGACACCTGAACAAGCCACATTCTAACATGAAAAAGATTGGCTTAACCCGGACTCTGGATTGGCTTAATCCGGACCCGAGCACGATATGACCCGGATATGGTCCCGGACCCAGGAGATGATCTCAGAACCAGGAGACGATCCCGGACCCCGGAGATGATCTAGGACCCAGACGCAACCTATCCATCCTTCCCCCCGGACCAGGACACAAGAGTCCAAGCCGACACCTGAACAAGTTGCAGTCTGACATGACAAGGACAATACCCAATGCCAGCTACTGACACTATGAAGACAAACCTCATAACACTCCAAAATACTATTCCTTAGCTGACATCTGGACAGGTGTTAAGCATCCAAGCCCTACAGATGGACAGCAGGATCCAAGGTACACATCCTTAAACCCTCATCCTTGGCCTATAAATAGACCAAGGATGAGAGGCTTAAGGATCTTCTTCTCCACACTCTCATATTTCTCATACACTCTAAGCCACCACAAACAGCATCCATACACCTTCACCCACCACACATAGATAGCTCATTTTCCGTCTATATATTTTCCGACGCCTGTACTCATTCTCACGCCGGAGGCGCCGCGGGGCTCAAACCCCCCTCCGGTGTTGTTTTGCAGACACCCGTCCAGCAGCTACACCAGCAGCTACACCGCAAGACACCGGTACACGGCAGAGGAAGCACCAGAACGGGATTTGGCGTTATCACTATCCAGACTTACTAATTCAAGTCAATTCAAACAAACATCACATAATACCTCACGTAATTCATTAGAACCAAGCTCAACCAGGGAGTTAAACGCTACAATCCAATTATGCACAGACATAGCCTTATTATACACAACTAGAAAACAAACATACCTCAAACAACAATATAAACACCGCAGCCTAGGCACACATACTAATTCGAGTCAATTTCAAATAATCACAACATATAATTCCATGAAATTCATCTGCAACAAGGAGATTTCATCATAAACACTAGAATTTAATTGAAAACAATACATACGAAAACTCGTATACATACATACATATATGAGTGCGTGTACCTCATCAGTTTCGTTGCTCCGATCAATCTCATCGGCGTTCTCGTTGCACACGTCATCATCATCGTCATTAACAAAACCAGTGTCGTTAAGCAATTGAATAGCTCGTTGACATTGCTCCAGCACAGAATTCAACGCTTTTCTCTTCACACGAACCCTAGCTGTATTGGAATCCGTGCCGTGCGAAAAGTTCGGAGCCGCTACTTCCATGCCCTAAAATCAATACACAGAGATGTTGAGTATTGATTTGCTTTTAGTTTTTGGAGAGCGAGAGGGAGATGATGATTGGATTTTAGGGGGATTTAATTAACTTTTAATTTGGCGTGGTGGCGATGTGAATGAATTTAGAGACGTTTGTTTGTTGTTCGTCTTGTTGTATTATGATTCAGTGTCGTGTACTGATTATGAAAGATGATGATTATACAACTGTTAATTCTGTGCTTAACACGTAATTCACGTGTGATATTAGGCCCGTGTATTTGATCTTAGAATTTCGTTCACTTTGATTCTCCCAATGTGTTGTTTGTATTTTTTTTTTATTTTAAAAAATAAAACCTTCTTGCGTTGTTGAGAAAAAAAAATCTTTATATACTAATAATATAAACTCTCAATTTTAATATTTCAAAAGTAGTGTTCACTTTTCATATTTTATTGATATATACTATTTTTAAATTAAAGAATAGATAAATTATAAAGGAAATGGTAATCGTGCTATATATTAGAACTAGTTGAGAATCCGCGCGTTGCGGCGGCCTATAACATTATATTAATGATTTAATATTAATATTTGTAGAATAAAATAATTTTGTGATTGTCTATAAAATATATATTAATATTTCAAAATTAATATTTGTAGGATAAACTAAATTTTATATTATAAAAATCTTGATGTGATGTCAATACTAATATATAAAATTGCAAAATTGAACAATAATTTATGGTGAGAAAATGGAAATAAAATTATACACGTAATTAACAATTTAAAGCACGACGAATCTTAATTTTATTTGTGTTTTTTTTTAAAAGTAATCATGTTCTTACATTGTCACCTTCCTCGAATTTTTTTGGATTGATTGTGCACAAAAACATCTGGTTTAAATCCATGAGATAGCGGTCTATAACTACTCTTGCTTGTAACGACCTTTATTTTTTGGTACTGTATAAATAGCCATCACTTAAAAGTTGCTTAAACGGAGCAAACAAATTATGCATGAATGATTTTTTCATGTATACAAAGTAAATCATATAAAAATTAACAAAAACAAACATGTCCGATGACAAATATTATAAAAGAATAATCAACAAACATAAATCACTAATAGTTAATTTATTGATATCATCTATCAATATCATGTCAAGATTACTGGATTTGTCGACTCCCACACAGCGCTCTATAACTACCTTTGCTTGCAACAACCTTTATTTTTTAATGTTGTATAAACAGCCTTCACTTATGTTCGTTTTAGTTCGTCGAAAAACGGCACCACCGAGTTAGAAATCGAGCAAGATGACTATCACCAAAGAAGAGAGGTAGGGTTGTGGTATTGAAACAGAGGAGGTTGTGTTTAGATGATCAAAAACCCTAAAATCTATAGGGGTATTTATAGGTGCAGAGAGACTTGTGTGCTAATCTTTTCCATAATTAAATAATCTGAAACAAAATCAGATTAAAACTTTCAAGTTACTATATTCCATAAATAATCTGAAACAAAATCAGATTCTGAAACTTCCTTCTAATATACATGAAACCAAAAAGGTAATTCTAATTTTTGTAATTAAATAATCTGAAACAAAATCAGATTAAAACTTTCAAGTTACTATATTCCATAAATAATCTGAAACAAAATCAGATTCTGAAACTTCCTTCTAATATACATGAAACCAAAAAGGTAATTCTAATTTTTGATATTTTTCATCCAAAAAGTCCAGAAAATTAGAAAAATAGAACGGAGCGATGTGAGAGGCGCCACCTACACGCCCCTCGCTTCTCCTTTATATAAGTATATTGATTAGGTATTGTCTGGGGTTGTTAACAGCGGCTTTTTGCTGAAAAACATGTGAAAAACTGTTTGGTATATCTGAAAGCAGCTTTTCTGAACAGCAGCTTTTAGGAAAAACAGGTATTCTCATGCTTTTGGAAAAAGCTGTCTTCAGCTTTTGCAGGAAACTGTTATAAATTTCACTATTGAACCTCACCACAAAAAATATTTTTTATATTATAACTCAAAATAAGCAAATATCAAAAAACAAAATACCAAACAATTATCTAATTTCTACAACATCACTTATTTTACCAGCACTTTTTTCAACCGCACAACAATTTTTAACAGCACTCCCAAACAGACCCTTAGTCATGTGAGCAAAATAGAATCACAACTGAAAAATCTAATGGAAATATGTGAATCGGTTTGTTTTAGTTCTGGAATTCAGATATTCAGTATAGATTGAATATACCGAAATGAAAAATATATCAATCAAATAAAACGAATAATACATATAATATATAATATATTTTATAATTTATAAATATTATCTAAATATAAAATTAATTATCTCTATTTGGTGAAATGAGTGGTGATTAAGTAATATTATTTGAAAAAAATTATGATTTTTAGTTTGACTTATATTATATATATAATGGACAATTCATTACGCATTTTTTATGATTTGTCATCATCACTGATAGCAGCATTAGTTTGCCATTATTACTTATCATAAATAATATAATAATTTCAATGTTGATAATTAGAGTATTCTCGTCATTTACGACCATCATGTATGCTTTAATTATAATTTATTATCAATAATCGACCCTCAATTTTTGATACAAGTAGATTCTCTGTTAGTTGTGAAGAATGAGGTTATATTCAGGAGAGAACCATTAAAGATAGAACTCATAGAACCCTTATCATATTTGTAGTATTAGTTAGGATTTAGTAGCAGTCACATACAAAAAATGTCAATATCTATATATTATATTTTAAAATTATTTTTGAACACATAAAACGATGGAAAAATATGAAAAAAAACGTGTATTTTGATTTAGATCCTAAAAATCTATTCAGATATTAGGGTTCTGCAGCCGAAACTTAGTGGTTCTATTTTAAAGACTGGTTCTTTATTCAGCGCGACCCATAAAAAATAATAATAATCGTACGAAATAGTATAGTTAAACTGTCATCTGTCATCTAGTACGATCTTTTTCCGTCTTTCTCTAATTAGCTAGAAAAGAAATTGATAGAATTTCACGTTATATATAGCTTAGCTCACTCAGAGAGTCAGACTGTACATAACAAATTGTACATTTTGTAGTTCTACAAATCTAACACCGGTCCTATGTGCATCAGAAATTGACCCTGGCCACAGGGACGTATGCACATGGGGGTACTTGCCCCCAATGAGCTGCATAGTATTTACTAATATATAGTATACATATTTCATAAATCAAAGGATTCTGTTGCGGTATTTGATAAGCAAAAGTTGATTCGACTTACTCAATTTTATCCTTATGAATTTTCAAGGGTTCAAATTGCTATACTTGAAGATCAATTGGAAACTTATATTTTTGATATGAGATCCGACAAACGATTCTCAAAAGTTCAAGGCATCGGTCATCTTTCCAAGACTTTAGTTGAAACAAGGAAGAATGTTTTGTATCCTCTAGTTTTTTTGTTAGTGAAATTAGCTCTAATTTTACCGGTTGCAACGGCATCGGTAGAAAGAGTATTTTCGGCTATGAATTTGGTGAAAACTAGACTACGTAATCGTTTAGGAGATACTTTCTTAAATGATTGTTTAGTTACGTATATTGAGAGGGAAATATTTGATAGCATTGATAATGAGAAAATCATTCAAGGCTATCAAAATATGAAATCTCGTAGGGAACAATTATGAAATGTATTAAATATATTATTATAATATTTGGAAATTATATACTCTGCCCCCGTGAGGTTGAGATCCTGGATACGTCCCTGCCTGACCACGAGTATATTCAAAGTATCTACAAGGGTATATTGTGTTGTGTTGTAAGGGTCTTTAAAACAAAGATCAACGTGATTATTTTGTTAACTGTTAATGACTTCTACGTGTGTTTGCTTCAGTTTATTCCTCTGCTAACGCTTCCACAAAGTCTTAGTTCGGTGGTATACTCGCAGGTATAAATGGGCCTCACGTACAGCGGACAATTAAGTGGGTGTTTGGGAGTGGAACTTCTGGGCTTTTAAGCCCAGAAGCCCACTTCCTCTCTTTTCTCAGGCGTTTGGCAAATGATGGTGAAGGGCTTAAAAAAGGTAAAAGAAGCCGGTAAAATAAGCTACCAATCGAGGCTTTTTTTGGACTGAACTTATAACTTCTTTCACCCGTTCCTTCCTCCTCTTCACTTCCAATTGTTTTTATTTATTTTTTATTCTTCTGATTTATGTTATCTCGTTCCAAATATTGAATATAAGAATTTTTTTTAATTTAAGTTTTTGTCTTCAATTTTATGAAATATTTAAATATATTAATATTATATATTAATATTTATATAAATTTTTAAACACACTTATAGATCATTTAAATGTGAGACAAAGCAAACCAAAAAACATTTTTTATATAATATAAATATTACTCTAATCTAAACTTTTCTCAATTTATTTCGTAAATATCAAATAATTATATTACAAAATTACGAAACTATGCCAACTTATAAGTTAAGTTATCCAAACACTTAAAAACTTATAAGTTACGGTGTCCAAACACTTGTAATAACTTATAAGTCTAAGTCAACTTCTCACTTTTAATCAACTTCTTTACTTTAAGTAATAAGTCACTTCTTTTAAGCCCAGCCAAACGGCCCCTAAATCGTTTTTCATGTAGATGCGGAGACTTGATGATGGAGGAAGCATGATATTACGGGTCGTTTGGTTCGAGGGGTGGTATCGGGTTGGAATCAGGAATCAGTTTAAGCTGGTATGAGTTTGAGGTATTGATATCATGTGTTTGGTTGAGTACTGGAATCAATATATACAATTTTTATAAAAAAATCAGTTATTAATATATATTAATTAAAAAAATTAATAAATTTATTATTATCATGTATTTTTGCATCATTGATTTAATTTTGTATCAAACATTAATATTTCATTACTTAAAGAGAGACAAAAAAATAAAAAATAAATGTATCTCATACCCACCTCCTTGCTTGAGTATCAAAAACTCAAATGGGTTTCAGATTTTGTTTTTCTCAACCAAGATATGAGTTTGGAATGAACAAACCCCATGATTGATTCTAAAAACCCACAAAACAAACGAACCCTACATTCTTCACAAACACTCCCCTATCTTTTCAAATATAATATAAGTCGTTTGAGTCTTTGGCACACAATTATAAGTTCTTTGATCGCATAGTTAAAATTATTATTTTTTAATTTTATTTTTGAATAAAAATATATGATTAATATTGTAATTTGAAAAAAGAAAATTTCACAAACAACAATTTCAACTAAGCGATCAAAAGATTTATAATTGTGTGTTTATATTTCAAAATAGAGGGAGTACTGCGTAAAAGCACATGAACAACATGTCAGATTTTATATTGGTTTTTGAAGGTGGCTTATAAATTAACGTAAATTTATTCTTAGTACTGTTGAATGGTAAATACGCATCACATTCTTAATCTGCTGGTTTGTTGGAAATGTGTTTGCCCTTTCCAAGGCTCTCCACCTCTCGTTGGCCATCATATTTGCTCCGAATTTTCGAAAAATCTAAATTTCTCGGAACATTCATTTCTTCTATGTTGTAAAAGTTGTTGCAGGTCAATGTGGAGGTCCTGGAGGGTGTTGAGTGGTGAACACATAGTAATGCCAAAATCCTGGGCGCACTACAAGTGCCTCACCATGTATCACACGGCTAAGGTTTGTTTGATTATGGTATGCAATTGTGCATGAGAAGAATACAATAGACTTGTATTCTGTGTGTTTCCTCGCAACTACGAGCTATATTTGTATGAACCTTCTTCCAAATTAGTTCTATTGTTTAGAGTGTGTTTGCAATTTTTTTCCATGCTATCAAGTCAAGTATCTTGGAAAACTCCCATAATAATAAAGGTGTTGGATAATCTTACCATTCAGAAAATCGCAAAATTACGCAAACAACAATAAGTTAATAATATTATGTATGATGTACTACTTCTTTTATTTTATTTTGTAAGTTGTTTAAATTTTGACACACATTTGAGTGCTTTCACTGCATAACAAAAAATATTATTTTTAATTTTTCTTTAATGAAAATATATAATAAATATAATAATTTATATAAAAAAAAATTAAAAACGATATTTTTCGTTATCTAATATGTGTCAAAAATAAACATCCTTTAAACAAAACCGAGGAAGTATTTGTTAGAATATGATCATGGTAATTAAGCCCTCCTCCTCTTAATATTTTGAGATTTTGGAGAATTTGTTATTTAACATGGTATCAAAGCTTGTGACCTCCAATATTCTCAGAATTTATTTAAATTTATTAAGGATACGAAAGCAAGTTATGCCCCAAAAAGATGGGCGCCCGTGATCCACCCTCGATCCATAAATGGGTTTTCGAGTGAGGGGATGTTAGAATATGATTCTGGTTATTATTGTTTTGGTTACAAGAATTTGTGAAAAAAAAGTTTATTAAAATATATACCGGATACTACTTCTTGGTTATCGAGTTGCGGTGATATAAACAACACTTTTACAAAATTTATAATATTCAATTGCAAGAAAATCAGTTTAACTAATTTTGTTGATATCTTGACTAATCCACTGCAACCACAATTTGTTAGTAGCAGCATCTAGTTAAGAAACATTTTCAAAAAAATTCAACAAGTGTGCAGTTTTTTATGAATTTTACACAAACTTGAGTCAATATCAAAGCTTTGAAAACACGAGTTTTGAAATCATTAACAATTCAGAAATCGTGTCTTTGTTTAGTAGACAATCAAGCAAGGAACAAATGAAACAGAAAATTGGACCAACCCTTGGGTATTTTATTTTTTCACGTCATCATGTGAAGGAGAGTAACTTAAAAGATCGATTCAACCAAAACACTTTGTTTTACTGTATTGTAGCACGTAGAGTAAATAAATAGACAAGCAAGAAGAGCTCTGGGTTCACGTAGAGAGACAAGATTGTTCTGTGCGTGTGGTCCAGCCCGAATATTTGACACAACTAAATATTTACGCTTCTCTGTCTTAAATTCCTTTCCCCTTATGTACGTACTCCCTCCGTCCCATTTTAGTTGTCACATTTGGTATTGTGCCAGTCAAATTGACCAAAATTTGACTGAAATTTATTAATATTTTATCAATTGAAAAAATAAAAAAAAATATGTTACCGAAAATTACTTTTAATCTACTTTAAGATGTAATTTTCAGTTTTTTAGAATAATGAAGGAGTGACTTGTAATCTTTGGTCAAAAATTAGTCAATTTGACCAACACAAAAGGAAACGTGACAACTAAAATGGGACGGAGGGAGTAGTTCATAATATAAAATAAAAAACAGCCTTTTAAATATTATATTTTAGTTTTTTAGTTTAAGATTGAATAAAATTTTCTATTCCAAAATGGTAAATTTTAAAAATTAACACTACTATATCTAAAACTTGTGTTTTTATTTTTCATCTCAAAATACGTTCTAAAAATTAAACAAACATTCCAATATAAATCGAACATTCTGATACAAACCAACCGAATATATAGTGAAGATTAGTTAAAATAATAATACTGATGTATCGAATTAATATCAAATCAATCACAGTATACAAGTAATAATATAAATTACAATTTAACAAATTAACAAAATTTATGTATTTAAAATTAATAATAGATTAAGATCTAAAAGAATACTTTCTTAAGTTATTAAATGTTATAATCTAAATTTACTTATATTATTTTTTGTTATATTTTATTTATATATTTTCATATCCGATTCTAATTTCAAACGAAACGATTTTTTTTTGAAACGGACATTGGGATACTAATTTTTAACACATGTATAACGTATGCATGCTAAAAAATATTGCTCATAAATTAATAATCTATCGTATCCTAACTTGTCAAACTCACTTGACAATACTTTATTGATTAAAAATTAATTACACTGAACTTTACCATAAAAAAACTGACCATTAATCAACAGTATCTGGAATTTCTCGGTAATATCAATGCAATATACGTTTAAATAAATAACCGACATAGCTTTATAGAATGCGTACTCTTCTACTAGAACCAAATTCTCATACTACAACTACTAAATACATGACTTGTGTGTCTATATTTCCATTAAGCCCTAATTTCTTCACCTATACACACAGCATCTTGTATCTATATGTAGTTTTCATTTGTTAATTTTGTGATAATTTGATGTAATTGGATTGAATTAGGGTTCATGTGTGTGGATAAATGCTCGGGAGAGGCGATCTAGGGTTTGTGGCGGTGGTTGCGGCGGTTTTCGCGGTGATCGGGATTGTGATACGCCGGAAATGGAGGACTGCGGCGGCGAGGAGGCGGGAGGTGGAGCGGCTGTTGGTGTTCGCGGCGGAGGAGGCGGAGAGAGCGGAGTTGGAGGCTTCGGTGCAGTACGGAGCTGCGGTGGCGAAAGAGGAGAGTGTTTCGGAGAAGCTGGTGGATAGGAGTGAGTGTGCGCTTTGCTTTTCGGTGGCGACGAAGTTTTGTTCGCGGTGTAAAGCGGTTCGCTACTGGTACGGTAAATTTTAAGTGATTTTGGTGTGTTTGATTGGGAATTTGTTTGATTTTGTGTCTGAATTGTTTGGTTATATATGAAAGTGATGAATTTTAGGTGTGTAGATAGAATTGAAGTGAAATTGTTGGGGAAAGTTTTGAATTTGCGGGTGAAATGTTGTGGAAAATGATATTTTGTTGACATAAAATTGATATGCATCTTGTAAAGTATTTATGCTGAGTTGATTTTGGATTTTGATAAGTTGGGTTCGTTATCTGGTTTTTGAATCGATTATTTTGTTAACTGTAATTTGAATGGTAACGAGTCGCTTTCTGTCATAGAATTGAAGTGGTGCCGCCTTCATTAATTGTTAGTGTCGTGTTGCTTATGATGCTAATTTGTCTCAAAGAATTTGATGTTTGAAAGATACATTTAATAGTTTGTGACATGTGCCGCATACTATGTTTTATAAAACACTTTTTTGGAACGGGATTCATTAAATTCCTAGTAAGGTGAGAGGTGTAAAATTCTTTCTAGATTACGACAATTTGAAGCGATTCAGGTTTCAGGACTGCTTTATTCATATGGGTGGAACCACTTTCTAGGAACATTGTTGCACTTAGTGAATATAAGTATTAAATTTTGTAACTTTAATGCATTGAAAATTGATAATTAGTAGACATGTAATAGTACAAAGGATGTGCTTATATAGGTCTATTCTATGATTTTTGTGTCTCTATAATGCGTGTTTTTTATAGTAATTTAGTTCTTGATACAAAATTTTCAGCTCTGGAAAATGCCAAATAATTCACTGGAGACAAGGTCACAAACAAGAATGCCGTCCATATTCCATCGTTAAAAAGGGTAATGAAGAGAAATTTTCTTGTCAAAAGGAGTTCAATCAAGAAGAACCTAGGAATTATGGCGATAGCTATGAGTTAGACAAGAGTCAGTATGCTAAGCAAGTCGAAACATCTCCTGGAACTTATACAGATGTCGGTAGATCTGATCTTCTGCACAGTAAGGATGATATTGAGGGTGAAGGTCTTACAGTTGATGCGGGATCTAATTTGTCTGAGGGGAGTTCTGAACCGACTTGTACGTCCAGTAAAGCTTCGCTTGATGCTTCTGTTTACGATTCTGACGGATTAACTAGAATTCAGTCTGCCATCGATGTCTTGCTCAAGTCTGAGAGCGCATGTGTGGACATGGATCGAAATAGGTCACCATTTGCTGAGACATCATCCAATCTGAAAAAGTCGTCCATAAAGAGTGTTCAGTACAAACCAGATTCTAGTGATGGAGATAGTCATAGTTTCTCAAGCAGTACATCTGGTTGGAGTGTTGATGGTTCAAGTGATTCTCTTTCTGAACCGTATACCCCCTCCTCTGGTTTCTGGGAAGGAAATATCAACTCTAGGAGGTCTAGAAATGGTGCTAACTATGATGGCACTCAATCTATTTTAAGTGATTTTGGTGGAGATGTGATGTTAAGTCCTGTATCTTCTATGCGATATTCAGCTGACATGGCTAAAAGTCTTACCCGTGGCATGCCTCAACAAGGCTTCAACTCCAACACAATGATCTCTAATGGTGGTCCAAGTGCATCAAGGACCAAGAGGTACGTCAGTGATGCAACTTCATCAGTTAAATTATGTAAAGATAATTTGAAGTCAAAATCATTGAACTTAGAAACGTCTGCAAGTATGCATGTTGAAACTGGTTGTAATTCACGGGTGCTAAATTCTAGAGAAACCAAGTCTTCTTCGTCCGATAATCATTGTGCTCGCCCATGTGCCAATGATCAAGGGCATTTAATAATGAAAGATTTCAAGAATATCAGTAACTCACCTTCATTGTGCTCAGAAAGATCAAATAAAGTGCGCAATGACACAATCAGCTCTTCACATGCTTTGGAATCTCAGGAAGTTGGATCTGTATTGTGCAGAGATTCTGATACTGGATTGACATCCAGTACCAGTCGGGATGCAGGATTGACATCCAGTACCAGTCGGGATGCAGGTCACATAGCGAACTTGTCAAAGGTCAGTGATGGTGTTCATGGGTTTGCCGGTTCTTCCTCAAAGTCGCCAATTAATTCTACAAGTGCCAGAAATGGTTTAAAGTCAACAATGTTAAAAGTTGTTGACCAGCTCAAACCCTCTAAAATTTCAAAACCTTATTCGACGGGGTTAGATAGTGGGACTGTGGGAAAATACAATGTCAAGGTGCGGCACGACCTCTTAGATCTCATTCGTGCATTTTATCCAGTTTGCAATATTTGATGTTTTTCTTGTTAATCTAGAATTTAAATCGTTTTCAAACAGGGCCTGTTTTCGTACGAACTGTTTGTCAAGCTGTACAACTGGAATAAAGTTGACATGCAACCGTGTGGGCTCATAAATTGCGGCAACAGGTAAATTTAAGCGGCCTCCTAAATATTGACCCTAGAATACAAAATTATGAAGATGGAATGATATCCTTCAAGTCAAAAACATTGCGTGTCAGGCGTAATTCCTGGTCAAGTATTTAATTTGCATTAAACAATTCTTCATCTACTGGCCTGACAACAAATATTTGGCCCTTATCAACCATGTCTCCCCAGTCATTTATAGCAGAATTGCACCCATATTCAACACATGTCTTGGCATGCATGTGATATTACACTCTTGCATAATCTCTTTATATAAACGAAGAAAAGATTTATATCTGGTTATAATTTTACATAGATTAGTTTAATAAACTTAGTCCTATCTAAAACAGAAACATTAACGGAGTTTGATTTGTTTTTCTTTCAGATTTTGAATTAAGGCTGACATGTGTTGCTCCTTTAACTTTCTTTGTTGACATTTTTGTAGTTGTTATGCTAATGCTGTGCTCCAGTGCTTGGCTTTCACGCCACCTATCACTGCTTATCTTTTGCAACGACTCCATTCTAAAACATGTATGCTTCTAATTAGCTCTTTCGGTGTTTTTTTTCCAATTCCTTTCCAAGTTGTGTTTTGTGTAAGGTTTTTACCTCAACTAAGTTCTTAACCTGTTTGATATTGCTGCATTAGGTCAAAATAAAGATTGGTGTTTTACCTGTGAATTCGAAAATTTAATCGTGAAGGCAAGGGAAGGCAGTACTCCACTATCTCCGATTAGAATACTCTCCCATATTGAAAACATCGGGAGTCATCTTGATTATGGGAAAGAGGAGGATGCACATGAGTTTCTAAGGTGATTAATATCTGCTTCAGGAAAGTTTTAGTATATGGAGGCTTGTCATATGTATAAAGCGTAAAACGACTAATTGTTGAGTTGACAGGTGTGCCATTGATACATTACAATCCTCTTGCCTCAAGGAAGCCACCTCAAAAATCTCAGGCTCTTTGAATGAAGAAACTACTCTTATGGGCCTTACATTTGGGGGTTACCTCCGGTCCAAGGTAATATATTAATCATGAAAGGTGAATAAGTTTAAACTCCCCTCCCTACTTCCCTCCCAATCGTACTTGTTACATTTCTTTAAAGAGATTATTGTTTGATATTCTTGCATATGAATATATTGATGGTGTGTGCAAATGCCCAGATAAAATGCATGAAATGTGGTGGCAAATCTGAGCGCAATGACAGAATAATGGACCTTACTGTTGAAATAGATGGAAACATATGTACCCTAGAAGAGGCTCTACGAAAGTTTACAAGTACTGAAATTCTTGATGGAGAAAACAAGTATAATTGCAGCAGGTTTGTTGTCTTGTCTATTTGCTACAAACCTGAAAGCGGGTTTTGACATATATGTTCATTTTATTCATCTTTTGTACTCTCCTATCATTTCAACTTCACATAATGAAATCAAACTAGGAAATGAGTTTTTAAAGTATTTTGCAAATTCAGCATCTTCTTTTTTCTTATAGACTATGATAAAAAATAATTTGAGTCGTTTGGCAGATTCTATAGCAATTTTTGGTGAAAATTAGGTGTATAAAGAACTTAATGTATAAGGAATTTAATGATTTTTCCGCCGGCTGTTATAGCACATATGTTTAACATTTCAGTTGGTTACATTACGTAACTTAAATTAATGGTTGTTTTACCCTAATAGTCTAATACCTAAATAAATGGCCTTTCTGTTTGTGTGAAAATAATTTATTAATCGTGTTAGCTTCATCTGTCAGATGCAAATCTTATGAGAAAGCTAAAAAGAAGTTGACCATAATAGAAGCTCCTAATGTCCTGACCATTGCGTTGAAGAGATTTCAGGTATGTCACGTAAATGACTTTTTACTGTACTTGGCGTGTGCTCTGTACTTAAATTGTTTCTTTGTCTTGCGCACTTTTGCAGTCAGGCAAGTTTGGAAAACTTAGCAAATCCATTGAATTCTCAGAGATTCTGAACATGGCCCCATTTATGAGCTCAACAAGTGACACGTCTCCAATATACCGGCTTTATGGAGTTGTGGTTCACTTGGATATCATGAATGCATCGTTTTCTGGTCACTATATCTGCTATGTTAAAAATATTCAGAATAAATGGTTCAAGATTGATGATAGTTCGGTATGTTTTCTTCGAACCTCGTATAAACTTGTACTTTCCTTTAAAAGACGTGTTACTCTTACTTAATCGCGGAGGTTGTTAAAAGCATTCTAACCATATTCCTGGACATTGTTTTTAAGAAAACTATTTTAACACGCGCTGATGTGGGAAGTAGAAGTGTGTGGAACAAGTGTAACCGGAAAGAAAAATGGCGGCTTGAGTTAATATTTACACCGACTATGACAAAGTATTAGAAACACAGTAATAACTTTGACTTAAAAGGAATTTATATAAATATGGTATATATCAGTCTTTCGCTTTAGTCAACTTGTTTATTATTATAATATTTGTTCACTAGGATTAGGTTTTCTTCTTTTACAAGTGGCTAAGGTATGTTTAATGAAGAAGGTTTTTCTCTTATAGCTTTAAAATTATATTATGTTATGCAGGATGCCATAAACTATATGATGAGCTGAACTCATTGTGTATTATATTGTATATGAAATTTGCCTGCTTTGTCAAAAATAAATGTATTGACTTCTTCTAGGTATCTGAATTATGACTTGCGTGCTTTATTTACGAAACTGTGATATAAATGTATCCATTCAGATCGTAACATATAAACAGATAATCAAGTCCTACCAATTTGTTCTATTGGCAATAAAGGTACCACTACTCAGGGCTTACTTAAGCCATTTGCATGCAGTGACAGAGTCCATTTTTAATATAATCCATGCTTGGATGATCCAATATATTGTGACAAAGAGTATCCTTGTACAATATAGAAGAGAATGTCTTGTAGAAACTCAACTCGATTATAGATATAAGTCATTGTGTTGGGTTGGTTGGATACTTTCCTCTGTTGGTCTGATAAGGTGGTCATGTTTAGTTTATATATCAAGAAATATTGTTGACTACCATGTTGGTGGTTCAAGTTATTTTCTATTGTATTGTTGGGCAATAATACCCTGTTGATAATTTTAGTTCTGATGTTTGGGATGCTTTTACAGGTGAATGCTGTGGAACTCGAGAGCGTCTTGACAAAAGGAGCATACATGCTTTTGTATGCGAGGTACCGTATCAATTATCAACTGCTTTTGTCACCAATACCTCAATTTTAATTTTCTCCTTTCGTATGACATTTTTTTTAAATAATGTCATTTAAAATTTTAATTCTGCTATATTCCCTTAGGTGTTCTCCACGGGCCCCGAAGTTAATAAGAAACTCAATGGTACCTCGTGATCCAAGAAAACCGAAGAATCCATCATTGAAGTCAAGATCCCATTCCACCGGTCTACTTGATTCTCCCAGAACTAATCATTTAAATTATCAGACCGGTGAAGGCTTCTATCAAACTCATCCGAGTTTTCAACGGGTTTCTTCTGTTCTGGAGGATGATTCTTCAAGTGACAATTCTTCCTCCATATTCTCTGAGGCTGCTTCATGCAGCACTGAAAGCAGCACTAAAGACTCAATGAGCGCTGATGACTACTTTGATCAAATATTTGGTGATTTTGGACACAAATTGAACAGCTCCTGGTGGAATACATCCGACTCGGACACTTCATCTTCTTCATCATCTCCCTCCCCTCTGTACACTAAAAACATACCATACAGCAGCTCAGATCATTATGTCCCCGGATACAATGAAGAAAACCACTGTTCAGCTGATCCAGCAGCATCAGCGGAGGATGGCCGCGTTTGGGCAAATCAACCAGGCAAGAGTAGCAACTTGGACAGCTTGAAAGGTAAAGGAAGCACCCCCATTTTGTATTCTGACAAGACTAAACAATGTAGAGAAGTAGTAGATAGTAATAGTGATTTTAGCTGTAGTAGATGTAGAGCAACTAACTTGAACAGCATAGGAAAGATCAATCCCTTGAACAATGTTAAATCTGGGATATCTCACAGAAGGTATAGTAGAGGACAGTCAGATTAAAAGATTTCTGACTAAATGATAGCAAATTAAGACTAAACTCGTTCAGTTGGCATTATGGAAGCGAAGGAGGAGGTGGGCGAGGGCAAATACTCTCCACATTGACAGCTCAGATGCATGGGGTGTGAGGCGGAGATCTGAATGGAGTAATACTGGAGGAAACTTTCTTTTAAGACCCGTCTTAAAAGAAAGCTTGCAGCCAGGCCAGCTTGGAAGCATAATTTTACTAGGCAGTAACTAATTGCAGCATAAGGACTAATAAGAGTTTTGAAGGGAGGGTTTAGAGAGTGGGTGTGTATGTATATGTGCTCTTCTTGTTGGCTTTGTTCATAAAATGATCCAGCATTTTGTCACCCTCCTCCCCCTTTCAGAGTTAAAATAAAATTTTGCCCGTTATACTTGGAGCATGTCTTGCTGTTATATCTTTGTCTGTTAAATCAGATTGTTATCTTTTGTACATTTTTTCTTCTCACTTTATATTTTCGTGGCAAGTATCACTTTTTAAGTTAAATTTCTTTAAAAGGGTGAAATATAATTACTCTACACACATCGTCATAGTCTAGTAGCTAGTTTATTTAAAACCCACAGTTCACACTTTATGGTATAAGCTTGTTCACAAAGTGTGCACCTTTTTTTAGGGTTCAAGTTGCATGATTTTTGTATTCAAAATATGCTTGTATTTTGTTACACCATTGTCCTAAAGCAAAAAATGGGAAAAAATAAAGAGTAAGATACAAGAGGCCACTAAACATAGATACAATTATGCATTACTGAGAAATTTTTTAATTATAATTTTATCTAATTGTTTTTTTATCACAAGTCAAATTAACAATCATGTAATGTAATAAAATAAAAATCTAGATGCTCATGATAAAGAAAAAGCAAACAATTTCAGGTAAAAAAAATACTCCCTCCGTCCCTTTTTATCTGTCCATTTTGGAAAAAAAAACACATACCAAGAAATACTTGATTGTATAAACTTTTTCATTAAATACCTCTAATTAATATCTTGAAAATGGTGGAATACCCCTACTTTATGTCTTGAAAACATGAATTCAACCAAGTTTTAAATAAGTCAAGCCTTGAAAATTGAAATTATGTAGATATATTTGAAAAACTATCATTAAATTAGTTTTGAAAGTATAAATGGACAGATAAATAGGGACAAATTTTCACTTCCAAAGTGGACAGATAAATAGGGACGGAGGGAGTATCAACTTTCCAAAGAATCAATTAATTCTGACATGAGTAATATATTATATTAAATGAGCACAAAGCTTACTGTTTATAGAATACGGCTATGTGGATGGAGAGAGACATCAAATTCCTTTTTTTTGCATTACATTATTATCTAATGTATACAGTGACTTTCTAGTTGGATAAAAATGTCTTCCCGATTGCATTATTATCTAATTATTATCTAATGTAAACGGTGACTTTCTAGTCTCTAGTTGGATAAAAATGTTTTCCCGATTATCAACATGACTCAGACTATTAAATCATTTGTATACAATAAATACTGAAATAGATTGCATTAGAGAACTATGTTCAAAGTATAGGAAATAAGATCACTTCATTTGTATACAATGAATACTGAAATAGATTGCATTAGAGAACTATGTTCAAAGTATAGGAAATAAGATCACCTACGCCCTCCATAACCAACCGGTATAGGGGACAAGACAACAGAAGAGTCACATTTAGAGTCGCATTTCAGCTCGCATTCACGTTCCTCTGAACAGAAGTTACATTTCCATTCACAAATCACACTCACAATTCCACTGTGTTACTGTAATAACCATATTGCCATTTTAATAAATACTGCGAGGAAACGTGACTGATTGTATTTATGATAAATAAATACACCGAAAATCAGGTCAGTTTAGTTTACCTGACTCGAGGTAACTTCTATGGGACTCGTAATAGATACTCCCTCCGTCTCAATTTATAGGTCCATTTTGGAATAAACACGCATATTAAGAAAAAAGTTGGTTAGATAGAATCTTATGTCATGTATCATTAATTAGTACATTGATAAGTGAGAATATAGTTGAGTTTCAAAAAAATCACAATAAATATAGGGATTTAGTGCATTGATAAATGAAAATAATGTTGAGTTTCAAAAAAGTCACAATTAATATGTAGATAAATTTGTATTGAAAAAAGAGAGGGACAAGTGTTTTGGGACAATTTTTTTTTCCAAAATGGACCTATAAATTGAGACGGAGGGAGTAGTAACATACAAAAGGGGTATCACAGCGCCTTATAATATTTTGATTCTAACGTGAAAAGAAATAAAGTCAAGATGCACCTCCATATCAAACCTTCCAGGAGGGAAAAAAATTGCAGAAACTTCATTACCATATGTCCATATCAAAAAGGAATGAGCAGCCCTCTCTCATGCAATTTGTTAACAAACTTAAACACTGATTTCTTACACTGTAATCTATTCATCAGTTTTGGGTTTATCGGGAGAAAACTATAAGAACTTGTTTACGGGGCAGGATAATCAACTATGCCAACATATGCGCTTGTTTGGTAAAATGAAACAGAGTTCAAACATGACAGTGTTGAAGACGTTGCAGTAATAGGAGCGCATTGAGCATGATGAAGAATATTGGGGACTATCTCTGTAGCAAGAAGATGGATATAATTTGTCAAAATCTAGTAATGGGATTGATAGCCAAGGGAAATTCAAGGACACTGTCTTAGAATAAATTATTGAAATAAGATGAGGTAGAGCTGAGGATAAAACGTCATGATTAAATGTCAAAAGAGTAGGCTAACAATATATTATCATCTTATCACACTCCATCATTACATCATGTAACACTAACATAAGGGCATATTACAGGTAGAGCGTGAACAGAAACTAGGCTTAGGGTTGATGAAAATGACGATATGGCGTCAACACAAATATGCCTAGAAAGTAAAATACATACATATCAGGTAATAACTTTCCCAGAGGTAAAGTATTATGAACATAACACGAGTAATCAGAAAGTCGGAAACTATTCAAAACTTTAGTTTCTTTGCTCAAATAATCAAATTGACACCCAATAATCAGATTCCTACAGAGTAAAAACCTGACATATATTGCTTTAAGAAGGTATGAGTTACATGAAAAAGTACCCTTAATTAAATTCAAGATTATAATCTATACGCCCTTGAGATATACACATTCCAAAATAGTATGTGGAGAACAAAAGTAAAACGGTGTCTCCAGCTTGAGAAAAAAGGAATGAAAGCAACAAAAGTTACAACACTCTAACATTTAGTTAAGTTAACCATTCAAGATTTGAAATCTAAAAACAGTCATCTTCTACATGCAACATCCTCATTGTCTAGATCAGATCATAAAAAATAGCAAAAAATTAAAATACCTAGTTTAAATGCAATGCTCACCCAGCTTATAATCCTAGTTTGGGCGCCATGATAGCCAACATCAAACACCATAATCAAAGGATATAAATATAATATGAGAAATAAATAGTAATGCTAGAGAACCCAAATTCGGTACACAAAATTCTTCCCAAATGTGGAGTTGATGATATGTCAATCTGGGATGTTTTAATTGGTGAAATTATGACTTCATTTTGGGAATGAATTTGGGTGCTCTAGCATTTTTCATATGAGAAAAGCGGATAACAGCAATATTCAAAGCTACAACTTTAAAGCAGTTAGTTACAAATTCATGATTTGGAAACTACAAGTCTCTACAACCACATGAACATAAAACAACATAATAACCAACGAAATAAAGAAACTGCCTACCTACTCCAATTCAACACAATGCTAATCAAACTTCTGAATCCTACTACTGCTTGTTCCTTGCTAGTCAACATTTTTCAACAAAGGAAAGCTTTACCTTCTTAAATCCGCCTTTCATTACACATTCTTCCTTGGCCTGCCCCTCTTCTTAGCACCCGTTGACGGAGCTGAACCCACAGTCACATTCCTATGCACAGGAGTCGCATTCACATTCCTATGAACCGGAGTCACATTCCCACTCACATTCGCATTCCTATAAACCGGAGTCACATTCCCATCCTCATCCCCTCCATTCTCCTCCACCCCTCCCTCGTTCAAATTATCCACATTCACAGGCGGCACAAAATTAGGCACCCCCGAATCCTTCTTCCCACTCCCACTTCCCCCATCCTCCTTCCCTGTAAACCCCATCGGGAAAAACCCCCAACAACAATAATACGCATCCTGCCCTTCCACAAGCGGAGGCAAAGTCCCGATCTCCGTCGCCTGAATTGCCCTCCCACAATTTCCACATTTCAACACACAATCCTGATAAACCCTAGGAAACTCATACAGATTATAACAATAAGGACACGCAGTCCAGAAACTCGACAACCTCCTCGCCCCGCCCGAAGCCCCCTTATACTTATCCTGATTACTCTGATTCCCCTTCCTCCCCACCAAATTAACCCTACTAAAAACCCCATACTCCCCATCAAACACCCTCTTCTTAACCTGATCAGACAACACCCCCCACGCATCCGCCACCAGCCTAAACGCATCATGGGCAAAAGGGTAACTATTCTTATCAGGATGCAACAACAGCGCTAGCTTCCTATACTGCTTCTTAATCACTTCAGGACTCTCAGATTTCGAGTCAATCTGAAGAATCGCGTACCAATTCAGCTTGTTATTCACCTTCTTCGTCTCGGCGGCGAGAATCACGTCGGTGATGGCCAGGATTTGGTCGGAGCCGTCGAGCAACGGCGCCGTCTCTTGCGCTAACACCGCGAAGTCACGGGCGCTGGTGAGATCTTTCGATTGTAAGAACTTCTCGGCGATTCCGAGGAGGCGCTCGGCTTCTGCTCTGCTGTCGGAGTCCATTGATGTTGTTTGATGCGAATAGACCGAGAGAAATCAACTTTATGAGAATATAGTGTTGTATATCATGTGTCTTGTGTCTATCTTGTATGTATAGGAACTATGGTTTGAACCAGGGTTAAAACATGGCAAGTACAAGGTATTGAGTAAAGGGTCCTGTTCCTTGACAACCGCGTGTTAAATAAGGGTTATCTAACACATTGTACGGGGGCCGTTAGATCTATATTTCAAAGGCTCAGATTCAATCTGAGATTTTAATGTATCCGCTATAAAAAACCGCGGATAGGGAAAACTCCCTTCCGCGGTAAATAACCGCGGATAGGGAGTTTTCCCTTCCGCGGAAAATAACCGCGGATACATTAAAAACCCAAAATTGGATCTGAGCCCTTGAAATATAAATCCAATGGCCCCCGTACAGTGTGTTAGATAACCCTTATCTAACACGTGGTTGCTGTCGAACAGGACCCTTGAGTATATCCACATATTTGATGATTATAATTATAATTTTTGCTATTCTTAAAAACTAGTAGATGATACTGAAACAAAATATTAGATTATTTTCCATATCTGTTGATATTAAATTTGAAATAATTGGAATTTGTAAAAAATAAAAAAAATTCGGCACCGATAATACTTTTGTCATTTGACAAATAGGAGGAAAGTTCTATGGAGACCGCATTTTTATCGGAGACCTCGGAGACCACGTATATTCTGCAATCAAAACACTGTAAAATACATTATTTTGTAAAATATGTTCTACAAATATCATGTATTCATTAAAATTGTTGAAGATCATCAATGTTTAATAAATAGATAATGCATGTTTTGCAAGTTGAACAAATGTTCTGCAAATTAAACATATTTCATAGAACAAAACATTTTGTAATGTTCTACATGTAAAACTTATATGATATTCAAGATTTTAAATGTAATAATGATTTCGGAGAACATGATTTGTAAAATTATAAGTTTTGCAATATTTTTATGAAATATTTTACTTGCAGAACATATGTGGTCTCCAAGTCTCCAGAAAAAATGTGGTCTCCATTGAACTTAACTCTTGACAAATAATATGATTTAAAAGAATTTGTTACTGTAGTTTATATTGTGAAAATATCATTATGATGGGTTAGATTAATAATATTAATTCCGGCCTTTATAACTTTTGACAAATTAATAGTAATTTATAATTAAAATATGGCAAAATTGAGATAAACTCTCGATTTCTTTTGAGCGAGATTTCAATAATTAATGGACCACTAATGCATAGGCGAAATAATCAGAATAATAAATATAACAGTTTGCATGTCTATCTTGGTTCTAATCTTGTAATAAAGTCTAAACGGGTTCGGTTTTACCGGAATTACAAGAATTCCCTCAACTCTCTAACTATTTCGATTTTTCAAGCATTCCGTTCCAAATTCCACCAAGTATACAAATCGAAGGTCGTTTTCAGTAAGGATGTTTAGTCTTTAATAATAAGATATAAAGGATTTTTTCATTAGTCAAGTTTGAAACCCTTTATCCTATATGAAAGATGTTTACTTAAAAAAAACCATCTCTTACTATTGCGAGGGCGTTGCACAAAACTAAATCACCCCCGTCGATCAAGTACCAGGCTCACATCGAGTAAATCTGTAACCCTTCCCCCTCCTACTAAGACCACAAAAGATAAGTTAATAACAATTGCGTGCTGTGACAATAAAAAGAAGGAATTTTCAGCTAGTAAAGAAATATAAGAGTACCGTCTAACATCATGTCTTTGATGCACTCCTCATCAGCATTAAGTTGCTTCTTACTTCCATTGCTCGACCCTACTTCGTCGGGATTGAGGAAGGGCGAGTGACGCAAGACTAATAGAAAGGGCGCTGAATTCTTCATCCTCAACTTAGTCAATCTCTGGTTGACCATATTAAATAACCTTTCTTGAAATTCCTTTAACTCATCAGTGTGCATACAATACATTAAGAGCTCTTCGGCACATTTTTTTTATGCTTTTAATAAATATACTTGGTCCACGCTAAATCTTTGAAACTTTTATTTAGGGAATAGTCAACAGGAGTTTTCATAACACATGATTCAAGTAAGCGTTCCTAACCAATCTAGCTTTGTTGCTCTCCTTACTCATAAGAGTAATTAAGTACGTATCCGCCTAACTTGTCAATTTCTGGAAAATGATACAAAAAAGTATGTAATCCGAAGGGGCTCATTTAAAGTATCAATAATGATTTTCTCGGTCACATTATCCTTAACCAAAGGTAGGAGCTGAATCAACAAATTCATTTATCCAGTTCGAGTTCTTGAAGATCTTTTTGTAAGATCTTAAAAGTTGGTTAAAATTGAGCATTTTGTTGCAACATGACTTCATAGACGGTTGAATACGTTAAATTAATGTCTAACACCAAATATCAGTATTTCTTATCATTTCCTCCAAAAAAAGAATTTCTCTCAATTTCATGAATTTTTTTATAATATTCATTTCTTCGATATCATTCCAAAGAGTTACAGATTGTCTAGTATTTAAGCAACTCAAGATTCCAAACATATGATTAGTGTAGTGTCTTTAGTATTAAAGTTCATTCTTTTAAAATATGAAAGATTATAAAGATATTTATGATATCATCATATTTTCAAAGATAATATGAAATTTTGATTGATGCTATAAAATCTAGAAGGCACACACCCAATATTTTGATGTATTTTAGAGATATAAAGTGAACTGTCCTTGAGTTTTTTTTTTGACAAATATGACTCATAACTTTACAAATGAGTATCTGTTCTACGGAACTCTCAGGGGTGAGCCAGGGTCGATCACAGTCCTTGAATTTTTAAATCCACACAAAATGAAAAGATCAAACCTGATTTTTTCTTCTTCTCTCACTATACGATTTCTTACGTAAAATCCAAATTAACTATAATTATTAATCTGTTAACTTACGAATTTCTACAACCAAGACCCTTGATGTGAATCAATACACTACTTGTTAAAGCTTTTATTCTGGCGAATGCCGCAAGTAAATATTCGTCGAGATCAAATGTAAAATTAGTGTGGAACTATTAGTATTTTATGCGGGAAACCTTTTTAGAAGTAATACACAGATCTTTTAAAATCTTATTAATGTTAATGTGATTTCTAACAAGAGAGATACACTCAAATTCTTAAAAAATCTAACTCGTACAATTGTAATTTAATCTTAATTAACAAATCTTTACCTGAGAATATTCAAATGATATTTGTTCAGATAATAGTAATACAAGAATTTACGTAGAATTTATAAATTTTGAATTAATTTTTTTTTTGTATAAATTCTACACTGGCTCCTTACACATCTTGCAATTTTTGTGGGATTTTATTGGGTTCATATCATATATTAAATATAATTTATTTGGACTATTTAGATTTCAAATTATAATTAAATAATTTTTTTAGTAACATCCGGATTGAACACGTCCGTTTTTATAACTTTTAACATCCAATAAGAGCCTGCATTGCAATTCATGATGCTAAAGATATATGTAAAATCTTATCTGTATATCATAAAATCTACGAGTCAATAAAACTTCTTGTATGTGGATATTTTGAGATTTAAATCAATATAAAAATCCAAATGGAATATCTATATATTTAAATTATATTTTTTAGGAACGATTGAGCATATTCAGATATGAAAGTATTATAAAACATTATCATCTCAATGAAATTAAAAAAAGTACAATCGGGGTTAACGGCTCCTGATTTTTTTAACAATAAAAGATGAATAAATCACATTATACAATGTGTACGCGTATTATCAATTTTGTGTACAGTAAAGTCCAGCTGGCAAGAAGTAGTAATTTTCACGCGCTCCACGCGTCTATATCTCTCCACAGTAAAATCCAGCTGGTAACAAGTAGTAAACTACACGCGCTCCACGCGTCTATTTCTTTTCACAGTAAAATCCAGCTGGCAACAAGCAGTAAAATACACGCGCTCCATACTCTATCCTCAGTATATAAGTATATAACCGAGGTCTGAGAAATTGACTCGACTTTGAGAAGCTCCCATAAATCAAATCCCCAATTTCTACATAAACCCTAGATTTTCGTGCCTAAATAATCACTGTCTATCTTTAATTTCATCGAAATTAAAAAAAAACCCTAAGTTTTGTATGATTATTGATCGCAATTTGACTCGATTATTGATCTCACTGAGATGACGAAGAGTTCTCTCGGTGTTTTCGACTTCGACGAGGAAGACAACGCAGCTGAACTAATCGCTGCCAAGTATTCCGGCAAAATCATGGACTCCGAAGCTCATCAAAATTGTAATCTCTCTCTCTCTCTCTCTCTCTCTCTCTCTCTCTCTCTCTCTCTCTCTCTCTCTCTCTCTCCCTCCCTCCCTCCCTCCCTCCCTCCCTCCCTCTCTCTCTCTCTCTCTCTCTCTTTCTCCCCCTCCCTCCCTCCCTCCCTCCCTCCCTCTCCCTCTCTCTCTTCCGTAAGTATCGCATTCTCCAAAATGGTAATTTTTTATACTTCCTACATATAGATAAATGTTTGTGTGTACCGGATTGTGATTACTTATCTTTGTTTCTGGTTGTTTAAATGGAATTTTGTAATTCTGAACTTTAGGTTTGTGGTTTTTATCTAGACATACGTGCATAATTGTGTTAAAATAGACTGAATTGTGTCAAAAATGGTAACCTTTTTTATTCGCACATATAGATAAATGTTTGTATGTACTGAATTGCAATTATTTGTATTTGTTTTTTGGTTGTTTAACTGGAATTTTATAATTACAAGTCATAAATTTGTGGTTTTATCTAGACAGATGGGCATAATTGTGTAGAAAGAGACTGACTGTTTCCTGTTGCTGAATAGAAATTTTGTGAAGTAAACCCTAGGTTTATGGTTAGAAGAACTGGTGCGTTTTCTGATTTTGTTCCTAGATGGATAAAAAATTACGGTTTAAGAAGAGCTGAATCTGTGAAAGCGTAATGAATGAAATAATTGAGAAGTTTTAAGCAATACAGCGAAGGAACTTTTTTATTTACCATACTAGTTAGCGGTACGTATTTGAATATTGGCGGGTGGAGTTTCCCGCATTTCATGGTTTGGAAATTGGCGGGGTGAATTTGAGGGTTTGACTTATTCTTTTTTTTTTTCCTTGAAGATCTTTGGCACGTGACAGGCTTTTATACTTCTATTTTCTGTAATGTTGATATCATATCTAGGTGCTGAGGGAAAAAGCATGCAGTTTAAGGACCGTGGCAATGTAGCACGTGTGGATGTTGACGGTACCAATATAGACAACAACAGTGAGTGTGCTGCTTCATCTGCCTTTATGAATGGAGAGGATTGTGATGTTAACATGTCTGATTTTGATGCTATGCCACTCACGGTTTCCTGTTTTGCTGAAGAGCTCCCTCAGTCGAGACCAATTAAAGTCGAGCCTGAAAGTTCCTGTGGTCAAATGGGAGGCAGTTCAGTATCAGGAATAGCTTTACCTGCAAATACCAGATTTAAATGCCCTCGGGATGTGTCATCCAGCGTAAGTAATGAATTTTTACCAATTCCATTCTTCAGAATTGACCGTTACTAAAAGCTCACAAGGGGTTGTACTTGTGCAGGACGAATTCTCCGATGCTGCTCCAGGTGCTGATAGAAGCTTGAGTGAGACATCTCCTTCAACTTCTTCCTATATTGGAGATGATGATTATGGTGATGATGATGGTATATGCACAAACCTCTAAAGGATACATGTAGAAGTGTTTACCCTATTAGTTTTTGTGCGGAATTATTATAGCAATACTAATACGTAGTTGTTATTGCCGGAGAACAACACAACTTTTTAATGGTTTGGGACGTAATATATATGTATTGTGTCTGGCAAAAACAAATGTCAGTGCAAGGAATTATCACAGTGATAATAATAGTTATTTCTCGAGAACAGTATAATTTTTATTAGTTCAGCGCTTAAAATTCACGCATCATGTGTTCTGGCAATAACAAATTTAGGTACACCTTATTTTTTTTAGCTTATTCCAGGCTTTGACTGACTTGTTTCATTTTGATGTTTGCACTCTCAGTTCCTGTTGATGGGTCTGCAAACGACTGGCTTGGCTACATGGATACGGTAAACAACTACTTTTTCTTTTTGTATCACATTGTTTACTTCATTTGATACCATTAGTTGGAATAACTAAAATTTAAAGAATTTATGCATTTCACATAGAAGATTTAAGTAATGATTAATGACTGTTGATGCCATTTTACTAGGTAATGTAATAGGCATACATAAAAGAGGAACTGATTCAGTGTTAATAAATTGGAAAGTAAATGCTTGATTTTATCAAACATTCGGCTATTTGCTTGCCAAAGTTATTCAAGTTTCTTGGCATTTAATTTGAATTCACAAGTTAAATCTACTTATATATATTTGATTATATTGGGAATATCAATGGTACGAGGTACAAGCTCTGCTTCCAACAAAAAGGTTGGTGACGACTGACGAATAGTTATTTTTCGTTGTTAACAATGATTTTATATATTAAACATGAGCATGAACAGTAAAAATTATCATTTATGCCGACCAAAACTAGAACTCATTTAATTAACTTATCCATGCTGAATGGGAAACTTTTAGAGGAGCCAAGGTTGGTAGCTTATTGATATGATTCCAAAGTCCAACCTGGAGCAAGTTCAAACTGCTGTAAATCTCTTATTAGTTCTTGTCTATAACTTTTACTTGCAAGAAATGCTGAACTGTGAATTTCAGGCTTCTATCAGGTCATGAGCTCAAAGCTTTTAATAGAATGATGATAACTTTTTTTCTCTGGAAATGCAATCCCTATCCTGTTTTTATTATATGCACTCTCTTGACCAAATTAAATAATTGAAATATAACATAATTATTGTCCTGTAATTTTGTTGGTTCTTGCTATTCTTTTGCAGTTTGACGGGGAGTTGGGCGTTGCATGTTTACCAGAATATATCTCGTATCGTGATAAACATCTGACAGACTCTGTCATGATCTTTTCAAGCAGCCGGATCACAGTTAGAAGTTCAAAACCTTATGTAGAAGAAGAAATCTTTGAATTTCAGTTGGGAGTTGATGATATCATCAGTGTCGAGTCCCACTGGTGTGAAAGGGTGAGGTTTATTTGGCCATGTTTCTGTTTTCGTTAATTGAAGTGTTACATTTTTGAAGTGACAGAATTTGTTTCTTTCATGTATAATGTTCAGTTTGAGATGGGAATGGTAAAGATTCACATAATTTCAAAAGGTTCAGTTTTTGCTGGAGATCTAAACGCCACTTCAGGTCTGATGGTGGAAGTACAACTTTTGAATTCCATGGTTCTCTTGCTTCTGTTTTTGTGGAATACTTATTTCTTTCTGTTAATTGCATGTATATATTAATTTTGTATTGAAGTTTTTTAATTAACTTATTTATTCATCTCTTTGTATGCTAGTCTTGATTCTTTTATTAAAACAATATATAGGTGTTGAGGAGTTGAAGTTTTCAATTGTTGGAGACTGGTGTGGAAGACAGAATGCAATCATTTCTATGGATGTTTACAAGCCTTTGTGGAAAACTGTGCTCAAGTGAGTGCTTTGAACTTAAACAATTTCTTTTGTTTGTTTGAAGATGTAATTCCCTGTTGTGAAAATGCTCTTGATTACATATTTATGAATGTTAATTTGTAAAATATACTTGTGGGATTTCATAATTGCGTAATCTATGTAACCTTATATGGTTACGTGCCATTACTATGGTCAAGAGTAATCTTTTGATGCGGAGCACCAAAATAGAAAATTAATTTGGATGTCTTTAATGCCCTTACTTGGGAATAAAGTTCATTGTTAATAATTGTAATAAATAAATATATTGTGAGGGATATTTTAGGTTCTGGTAGTAGGATAATGGAAGGATTTGTTTAATATATTTACTAGTTTCCTTATTTGTAAATTTTGCAGATGTGAAGTATTAGTGCTTCACTAAAAAAAAGGAGACTTAATTATATGCTATTAGGAGACTTTAATTATCTGAAATTGACATTGTTATCTTGTCATGGAGGTGTTTCAAATAAATTCCTGTATTTTGTGAATCATTATTTTGGTTTCTCTTTTTTCAGCTCTGAACTAAATTGCAACAGTGAACTTGGGGACAATGGTGAAGTGTTCTCGGATCGTTATTTTCCCAAGTAAGCTCAAATATGCCATGCCTTTGTTTATTTTCACCAAAACAAGATTGTTGCTCTCCTCCTCCTTTACTGTTATGCATTTGATTCTTTATATATCATGACCTTATGTGGCTCTTAGTTTTCCTCTCTTTTGATGCTAAAATATTGTCACACTATCATTTTTTACTCAGCTGATTCTTAAATATGACCAATGTTCATCTACAAATTTTAGAAATATATTCTAATATTAGTTTCTGATTACATATGCAGATTTGATTAGTTGCTATTAAATATTTTCGATATATACATGGTGTTCTTGAGTGCTGTCGTCTTCTTCGATCTGTTTGTTTTTAGTTGCGAGTTGCAACCGATTGTAATCAGCATGTATTTGTATGTACTATGTATGTGTACCAGTATGTGTGAGTAGTATAAAATGTTTACGGAAGTATATACTATGTATATGACGGTCATGTTCACCTTTTGCTTTCTTTGAATTAAACGTTTTTCTTCTTTCAGCTTTTAATTGTTAACATTAGTTATTAGGTTTAGATTTAATTGTGCGGATTCTGTTGAATTAAATACTTCTCTTTTTTCTTTTCCAACTTTTAATTATTAACATTTGGTTAGTAAAATTGACTTTAATGCTGCCTAATTCTTAACGGGCGGACCGGACGGAAGGTTCGGACGGACGGACGCATACATATGTATGTACGTACGTACGTACGGATATAATAAGATGTAGTACTGAAAAACCTACCCCCTTAAAGCAATTAATTCCACAAGTAGCAGATATGCATACACGCATTAATTAGAAATATTCTCTTTATCACGCGCAAAAACAAAAAAAGTTCCTTTCGGGGTATCACGTATTCATGTATAAAAAAGGAGTCATAACACATCCTTTCCGGCAGTGGTTGCAGTTACCCTGATTATCTTGTATTCACGGTTGAGTTTGTATTACTTGTTGGAGTTGTTTTAAAGAAAGGCCGTTTAATTTACTTATAATGTACTCTGATTATCTTGCTTATAGTTGCATTTCAATCTTTTTGTTTCTTGAAATGTGAACTGTTTTTTTTATGTGGCAATTGTGCAGTTTTGATAAGGCTTTTGAAGACCTTATCTATCCTAAAGGGGATCCAGATGCTGTTTCAATCAGTAAGAGGGACATTGATCTTCTACAGCCGGACACGTTTGTTAACGACACTATTATTGACTTCTATATCAAGTACGGACTTTGTGGTATTACGTATTACCTTGTAATCTTTCTTCTTTGCAGAACCATGTTGTGTCGCCATAATCATGAAAATCTCATAATTATAACCATTCATAGATTATTAGATGACGTGAAAGGAGAGGGGTAGGGAGTGGGATGGAGCAGACTGTATTATTCTAACCACAAATTTATGGAATATAAATTGCAGGATGAGGTATAGGCATCTGTTTGGTTTAATGTTTAGTATATAGAATGACAATTCCGTCTGCTTGCCACATTTTTTTTAACTATCTCATCTGTTTCAAATATTAATATCCAAAAGTTTTCTGTTTAAACCTATGTTTACTTGTTTACTATTTTATTTTTCTAATTTCTTGATGTCACGTAGGTTTTACTTTTCTGTTCCTATTAAACCTTACTATATGTATCATGTTATTAAAATTTAAAACATCTTAAGCAAAAAATTGTTAATTGAAATAAGACAGAAAGGGTAGTCCCATGTTGTTATGTTTCTTTGTTTAACAATTTTTTTATATCTTCGCTATAGTTTCTTCTTACAGTGTCTTACTTGTTTGTCTAATGTCCAGATACCTGAAGAACAAAATTGAACCCTGTGAGAGACACAGGTTCCATTTTTTTAATAGTTTTTTCTTCCGGAAACTGGCTGACCTTGACAAGAACCCATCCAGTGCTGTGGAAGGCAGAGCTGCATTTCAGCGAGTTCGGAAATGGACTAGAAAAATTAATTTATTTGAAAAGGATTATCTTTTCGTTCCAGTTAATTTCAAGTAAGATATAGGCTGTAGACAATCTTCTTTTCTGAAAACAATGTCTGCTTAAGACTGAGCTTACTTGAAACTTGTGTGCCTTTGGTGACAGTTACCACTGGAGTCTCATTGTAATATGTTACCCTGGTGAAGCAGCTGAATCCCTAGGCAAGTTTTTTGTAGGCGATTTAAATTCCAAACTGAATTCAGTAGATGTATCTGATTATAGTTCTACTTCTGATTTTTCAGATCCTGATCCACACAAGGCCCTTAGAGTACCATGTATATTGCATATGGATTCTATCAGAGGAAGTCATTCTGGTCTGAAAAGTCTTCTTCAGAGGTATCCGAATACCATTGTAACCCAACTCCTTATTTGCGCTTTATATTATTAAATTTGGAGTTGTACAGGTAGAATAAGTGGCACTAAACTTTGTTGAATTCATCAGTTATAGGCATCTTTATAATTGATCTAGATATCAAAACTCGCTGACATGAACCATGTTGTTGCAGTAAGAACTTAAAAAAGTGTTTACTTGCTCAATGCTTTTTCTTGCAAGGGATAATTTGCTTTAATCACCAAGTGACGGAGCCAGTGTTTGTTCATCAATTTTTTTGTTTGGGGGGTGGGGGGGAGGCTAACACTTAATATAATTTTTTTCGTGCAGCTTTACAAAACATTAATCTAAAGTTGAAGAATAATATAGATCAGAAAATCATTATACTTAATTTAATTTTTTTTCCTGCAGCTTTACGAAATCGAATAATCAATCTTAAGCTGAAAAATAATATAGTTTAAAAAATTAATTATGGTAGAGATTTGTATTCCCTGTGAAAATATTTAGTTTTTGTTCTTTTTTTGCAGCTTATGGAATTGAAATATTTGATTTTGAATTTAAAATAATATAATGGTCAGAATTATTGTTCTAAGCACAACAGAAGTCCAAAAGGTCAAAAAGGCTGGCAGAGAACATTTTAATATAATGAACTCAGACTCTTAGAGACAATGTGTTTTTATGTAATTTTATTTGAAGTAGTTCTCTTCCTCTTAATTCGGGGTACATTATGGAGCCCACACCTCACTGTTTTCAGACCTTTGGAAGTACGCCTAGTACTTTGAATATTGAAAAAGAGAATTTTCTTTTATTCTCTAATCTTAGACCCAACAGTATTTAGTGTAAGATCTAATTGTCTTCGTACTTTTCACGGTATACTGACAACCAAATATCCCTCTTATAGTAACCACTTATGATCTGACCAGTTTAGAAATAATGTGATTTAACTGTAGTCACTAGACAGTGGCGGACCCATTGATATTTTACATATCTTGCTAAAAAGCCAACCATAAAAATGCCGTCCACCGACTATGATTTCTAGACGACTCATAGTAACAGATGTAACATTAGATTTTAAATAATATGTTTGATTCTCGCAGAAGGAACATAGCAAAAATTCCGCCGGCAATAATAGACTGTTTTCTCTTATTTCTTAACATTACATATTTTAAAATGGCAGTTACCTGTGTGAGGAATGGAAGGAAAGGCAAAAGGATTCGTCGGAAGATATCTCCTCTAGATTTTTGAATTTGAGATTCCTGTCACTAGAGGTACAGAGCCAACTTCATATTGTATGTGGTGAAAGTAGAATAATGTATTTATAAATTGTTTTGGTAGAGGCATACTCATTTGAACCCTTTGGAATATATTTTTGATCTCCTTTTGTAATTTGTACTTGATGGAAACTGAAGTATTACTTTACATTCTCACATTGGCACACTCACTCTTGAGGTGACAGTATGATATTTTGCATTAATAAATCTTTATATTATGTCCAGCTTCCGCAGCAGCAAAATTCATATGATTGTGGGCTTTTCTTGCTTCACTATGCAGAGCTCTTTCTTGAAGGAGTTCCTGTTAATTTCAACCCTTTCCAACTAACAAAATTCTCCAACTTTGTAAGTGGGCTGTTCACTTCATTTGTTATGATTTCTGGTTAATTTGTTATAGCTAGAATTTTGTTCTAAAATTTTCTTGTTTAGAAAACCATTTTTTGGGTCTATTATTTCTCATGTTGTGGTTTAGCTTGGATCCACAAACGTTAAGTTGATCTCTATTAGAATATAATAATATGATCCTGGTAGGCCCTTTTCCCAACACCGCTCTTCTTGTAACACCCTGAGGTTTTAGGAAAACTGATCACTTAACATGATATCACGGGAGACTCCGGTTGGAGTCCTTGTAATCTCCAATATTTTAATTATTTATTAGAGACACGAAGGCAATTTTATGCCTCAAAGATGGGCGCCAAAGATCCACTCTCGACCCAAAAAATGGTCTTTCAAGTGAGGCTCGACCGCTCGAGTGTGGGGGAATGTTAGGATATAATATGATCCTAGTAAGCCTTCCTCCTAACACCTTGAGGTTACCATCCTCCTAACACCTTGAGATTTTACAAGAACTGGTCACTTAACAATCTCCGAATGGTATAATCTTTTAAGATGGGAGCAATATTAAGAATTTGATTACCCTCTTAGTGCACTGGTGGATAAACACGGTCACTTTGTAAGAGTTTCTCGTCACTTTGCAGAATAAGTTTGCTATCTTCTGTCTTACAAATCCTGATTTGCTTATTATAGCTTACCCAGTCAGTTCTTAGTTTACTTGGTTCTTCTTGGTTTCACTAGAAACTGTGTGGTCTTCTTAAATAATGAGTTCTTGTTTTGAGCATATCTGTTTTGTGTTTTTGCAATTTTATGGTCTTCTGTGTGTTGTCTGGTAATATGGCAAGTGATTGCAGAATTAAGTGACATCACACTACTAGTTACATATATTAGCCTAGTACTTATATGGGAATTATGTTTTTCTTTTCCTAAAAGATGTCTTTGAAGGGGACTGTGGATTGCATTGTATAAAATAGTTTGCGTCTTAGTCTTATTCATTTATGGAAAATGCGAGGAATGTTTTTATTGTTTCTTCTGTGTTTATATTTTTGTATAGCAGTCAAAACTCAAGATAAAAATACTTCCTTGCCATAGTTTTTTTCATCCTAGTTCTGTATCTAACAGTAAGGTAGCGGAGGGAAGAGTAGCCCTAGTATAGCTAATTGAACTTCTACTATTTTGTATTTTCTTAGAGCCCCACTTTAATTGATGATCAGGAGGTGATGTCTAGATTTGAGTCCATCGGAGTCATGGCCACAGACCAGTTCGATTGTAAACTTAACATGTTTGCACTTGAATGATCGTAGTTCACAAACTTCTATAAAGCATTTGAGTTCTCCAGTGGTATTAATCCCTTGATTAAATATAATGCACATGGTTTCATCTTAGATCTAGTTCATGAGTCATTACATGTTTCATCTTTATGACATTAGTCCTCCTGCTTTTGACTAAGTAATCTTAAAGCTGGTTTCAGGTGGGAAAAACTTTTTCTGCCTGGTGTCAAGATTAGACTCCTTTTTTTCTTTGAGCAACTGGATAAAATATAAATCATATCTGGATTTACTCATCATATTAAACAGTGTTGTTTATGTCTAAATCAATTTTCAGCTTACCGCAAATTGGTTTGTGCCTTATGAGGCATCCCTGAAGCGGGCCTTTATCCAGAGAATGATCTATGATCTTCTAGATAACGGGTGTTCACATGGAACTTCTTATGGTGCTGGAAGTAGGAAGGAATTCACCTCAAACTGTTTGCCATCCTCATTCGAAAATGGAACTACTAATGGGTTTATTGCAGCTAGATGTAGTCCTTCAAAAGCTTTCTACAATAATGCCATGGGTTCTCAAACTGGGCAGGAACTTGAGTTGACGTTATTACCATCCGTTGTGAAAAGTCCTGGTTGTAATAGAGATTCAGGTTTGGTTGACGCAGATCCTATGGAGTCAGGTGATGCTGTAGGGTCGATTTATCAATCTCTAGAGCAGGCAGAAAACTCAGCACCTCTGAATAAATTTAAGAATGCTATGCTGCAAATAGAGGTATAACTAAAAATCTTATCTTTGATTTATTTGCTAATATTTGTAACATGATTATATTGATTTGATCAACATTCTGTAACATTTTCATCAAACCGCTTCAAATTTATTGGCATTAATATCTTTTTATTTCATGACATTGACCACAATTCTTTTAGATCGTTTGATTCGTTTGCTTTAGGTTATAAATGTTTATCTAAAAGCAACAACATTTGGTTTGTCGAGTAAAATGGCCATTTCATTTCATTATCCTTAGTTAGCAACTAATGTTGACCACCGGCCATTCCTTTAGGATATTAAGCCATTAAGATCTCGAAGGACCTACTTATGTTTGTCGCGTGTATACAATTTTTTGGCCATTGGTTTTTTTCACCTGTTATGTTACATTGGTAATGCAAGGCATCTTTTCTTGTGAACGTCCTCCATTGAGTTTAAAAAACACACACATTGGAATAAGTCCTTCACAAATGTAAAACTTGACCTTGTCTAAGAGCTTTTTGAGCATACTAGGTGGATTGAGAATTAAAATTTTAATAATGCTAACTTTCATATGTATTAGTTTTGACATGACACAACACTTTGCAATATTTTGAAACAGGGAGAGAAAGAGGCGGATGGGTTTTGTGGCTCCACTGCTGCAGCAGAAACTGGTCTTGAAAGGTTTGTTGCTACCACATATCAAGAATCTAATCCGTTCTCATCTACAGAATTCAAAGGAGAGCCATCATGGAACTTAAGAGCGTCTGTTCATCAGATAGTGCCTGATGAAGTTAAGTCATCACTAGAGAAATCTGTCTGTGTCACTGATGAAGCATTAGATGTAGAGATGGTGAATCATGATCTCGAAGGGACAAATCTGAATTTCGAAGTGAACGTAGATCAATCCAGGCCACCAGAGGATGACGAAGAGTGCGTAATGGTTCCCGTTACCTCTGTCCCCAGTAGGATACTTGAAAATTTTTATAACAGTCCTGATCATATTCACTACCATGAAAGTGAGGATGTGAATTTGGTCACAACCTTCCCAGAAAGTATGCTTGGATCATCTGCCCCAGATTTTGATGCTGGAGAGGAAGGGATCATGACGCGCTCACAATCATTCACTGATGCAGAGTTAGTAACTAACGCGCTTCAAGGTGTTGTAGACCATGGTCTAGAAGGGACAAATCCGAATTTTGAAGTAAACGTAGTTCAATCGAGGCCAACAGAGGATAAGGATCTTTGCCTTCGCTCTACCCCCGGGAGGATACCTGACATTGAAGGTGCGGAATTGGTCATAAACTGCCCACAAAATTTACTTGGATCATCTGCCCAAGATTCTGATGCAGGAGAGGATGTCGAGATGTGCAAAGGTTCACAATCATTTCCTGATACAGATTTTGCAACAAATAAGCTTCACGAGGCTAAGAGAAGGAAGCTTATATCTCTCGAAGGACGGCTGCCAGAAAATTTGGCAGGGGACCTGCATCTGTAGTTCAACATCTTTGGGGCAGTTTCTCGTAATTGTAGTTATTGGCCATGGAATATTTAGTGTGAATACTATTAACTTGTTTGGTTGTCTAAGGTCATATAGGGCTAGTAGTAATGGATTTTTCCTTTTGGGTGGCAGGTCAGTTCATGACTGCATGTTGGCAACATTGCACTTGCATATGTTTTCTGGCTTTTTCCCAGTAGGATTATAAATATTTCAAGAATATGGTAATCTATTGGTTGGATTATAGTAGATATTTTGGCTGGTCCAATGGGTTTTTCCAGAATTTCGGGAAGACTGTCATTGTTTTTTTTGTTTGATATGGTTAAGTTTAATTACAGAAATATAGGTGCCCTGTATCTTTTGGTGCACACCTACTGATGAAGAGGACAAAATATCCTTGAATTTTGTAGTATTTCATATGCTGTGATGTGTTTGCTGATGTAGTATTTGGATTGCTCCGGGCTTTTTGAGTTTCGAGTTTCGAGGTCAGTGGGTTGGATCATAGAGGGTTAATCTGGGGGGCTCAGACTTTTTTTCCCAACAATTTCCTAAATTTTCCATCACATCAGCGAGTAAAGTTGCTGGCTTGTCCCCTGGGGAAAATATTTGGAGGAAGAGTAAATGTTATTTCCAGGTGCCAAACTGTCTACAAAAGTTCTGGTTTGACTCAACATCTTATATGATTTTGTGCACTTTGTAAAGTGAGGGCATCAGTAAATCAGATGTGTTCCTTTGTTTGGCCACGGTAGGCAAATTTAGAGGTTGTGTTGGCATATTCCTGTCGATGCCACAACCAATGTCTATGGTGAGTTTGCCGTAAATGCCGCTTAAAAGTCGAAAACTGACTTCCCTCCTCTCCAATGCCCTTTGTAAAGGATTCTGCCAACACTAGCGGTCGGGCATAATTCTTTTCTTTCCTTTCCTAATTTTGGAGCACAAGAATAATCTCCTTCCCTTTCTTTCAAACTGAGGGGCATGTGAGAGAAGAAATTTTCATGTTAATTCTCTTCTCATCTTCCCTTACAAAACTTGGGAGCACTGTGTTAACAGATTATTCCCTTTCTTTCAAACTGGGGGGCATGTGAGAGAAGATATTTTCATGTTAATTCTCTTCTCATCTTCCCTTACAAAACTTGGGATTCTTATCTTCCCTTACAAAACTTGGGAGCACTGTGTTAACAGATTATTCCCTTTCTTTCAAACTGGGGACATGTGAGAGAAGAAATTTTCATGTTAATTCTCTTCTCATCTTCCCTTACAAAACTTGGGAGCACTGTGTTAAACTGTTAATGTTTGTATTACTGAATCGCGCCTGAATAATGAAATTTGAATTTTGTTAAATTTGGCAAGTTTAGTGCCTTGTGGTCATATGAAGTGTTTTACTTGAGAGCTGTAAATATCGCCCATGTAGAACCTTTCCAGCTCATGAAATCATTTTTGTATATATTTTACATAATTTTGATGTAAGAGATTTATCATTTACAAAAAAATATATTTTTACATTATAATTATTCCAACTCACTTGCACTACATATTACATCAAAATGAATCTATGTATTCCTTCCAAATTGTTTGAAAGTGTTTATTTTGTTGTGATATAATTAAATATAAATAAGATAAATGGAAGAAAATTCTTTTATCGATGATAATAATAGTATATTCGATATTTTGATAAAATTCTAAACTTTGTATGTGGACCAGATTTTCAATATGCATGTAAAATCAAGTTTAACAGATAAATTCTTTTATTGATTTCTAACATGCATGTAAAATCAAGTTTAACGGATTTTCAACTTTGGATCGTAGAAGCTTTCTCGAGAAAGAAGTGTTCAATTCTTACTTGTAGAAATGGTTTCAAAAACTTCTATATTTGTACACCTAAATTTGTTAAACTTTTATATTTGTACAAGAGTTTTATGGTGTGTACAACTTCAGAGTTTTCACCAACACGTATATGGTTCAACGCGTCAGTGTAGTGTTCAACACTTCTTTCTCGAGAAAACTTCTGCGATCCCAAGTTAAAAATCAGTCAAACTTTAATTTTACATGCATGTTAGAAACGTAATAAAATTTTTACTATCTTTAAATTGACTTGACCGTCACATTCATTTTTACTGTATTGAATAAACATATATTTATGCAGAACATGAGTGACAAACTTCCATACTATGGGACGTTTGGACAAACGAAGTGACTTTTTGCTTAAACTAAAAAAGTGGAGCAGAAGTGAAAAGTAAATAAGTGAATAAAGTGTTTGGAAAAGAAGCAGAAGCTATGAGAGAGAAGTTAGGATTCTCAGCTTTTTAAAAGTGCTTCTGCTTCTTTACACAAACGGATCAAGTTTATGTCAATGAGTGGTTTTTTAAGTTGCCGTGCAGTCGGGGTTAAAATCCTCCAGCCCATGTAATCACTATGTCCAGAGTAGGCTCAATCCTGTAACAAGTAAAGTTAAATAAGCCCAGCCCAGCCCAGCCCTTCTGTTAATTTAAAAAGTTATCATGCCCTCGGTGGTCCCCAGCCTTCCTCGGGTGTCTATAATTTATATCACGATACTGGCCCAGCCCACCTGTGGCCCAGATTCTTTACCATTATGTAGGTTTGTTATTTTACTGATTTTCTTGTCATTACGTGCAACTAGCTTTTCAACCTTTGCCCGGGTTGTTTTAAATTATTTTTTTAATAGTTCTTATATCTCTTTGTTCATTTTTTTAAATTAAAATTATTTGTATTATAAAAAAATTTTAATTTGATATTAAATTTTTCCATCATCTAATAAAAAAATCGAATAAAACCTGACGAAAAACCAGTGAACACTTTGCTGAGAAACGAAGATTCTTGTTTGTTTTTCTTCGAACTCCCAATCCGCTCTCGCTCGTTGCTAGTAACGGAGTCTCGGTTGATTTCCCTTCCTTTAGCTATTCAAATGTTCCGGTTCATATTTTAAGCTAGTAATGGAGTTTCGGTTGATTTTCCTTCCTTCAGCTACTCATATTTGTCGGTTCATATTTTTTAAGTCATATTATGTTGATTTTTATATGTACTTATATTATCACTATTATGATATTTGTTAAAATATAGATATAAAAAATATCACCATCTAAAATTTTATTATATAATTAAATTACCCTAAAAAAATTGTTAAAAATTTGATAAAAATAAGATTTTTGTCATACCAGAGTTTTTGTCATATAGTTATATATTATATTTATAATTATATATACATACTTTTATTAATTCATAATAATTAAATATTCTTAAAAGCAGCCGATTAATCGATAATCGAATGGATTTTTAATCCGATTTGACAAAATTCGGTTAAAACGATGATTAATTGGTCGAAAATTGGATAAATCATGTAAAATATTAAAATTTAAAAAAATGTGGGACAACTTTAAAATTTTAAAATATGGTTATATATATAATAATATTAAATTAATTCTAGATAATGATCCTATTAATCATTTCGATAAATCACCGATTTTCAGATATCCTCTTTTTACAACACTGAATATTTATTTGTTTATTTATTTATTAAATCATAATTATAAATATAATATATATATATATATATATATATATATATATTTGTATATAATATACATTTTTGTATTGGAATTTTGATTATAAACTTATTAATGCATATTAATGAATAGACATTAATGTCTAATAAATAGGCTAGTATTAGAAGTCTATAATAAACTTTACATATATTAATTAATATATGTATAATGAGCAGGGGTAGTTTAGTATTCGAATTAAATTATTTGCAGTTGCTCTATTAGATATATAATAGATTGGTATTGCGTATTGCATTCGTTCTGCTAGAAATTCAACACACCCTTGTTTCTTGAGACTCTTCGTTATTTTAGCATGGTTGAATCACAGTAATAATTTTGTTCTCGTAATTTTTAAGCCACTTTGATTTATTTTTTTAATTGAGTTGTATTAATAAAATTTAAATTATACTCATCTTCACACATGACTCTAACTGCGCAGATGGATATACTCATATTCACACATGACTCTAACTCGCAGATGGATATACTCATCTTCACACATGATACAAAAAGAATTTCATGATAAAATAGAGGTATTGAATATATTAAAAATATTTCATTTCAATTATCAAAACCGAAAAATATATCATTTATTTAATTGATATGAATAATTGGTATACATCTTAATTGCACCAAAGCCTGAAAGACTAAGAAGTACAAGAGAAAACACAAGAGCATCCGAATCCACCGACAATCGGGCCGATGCAGACTCCGACACCGTTGTGCTGCTCCCTGCAAGTTTGTACACAATCCGGACATTTACTTATCTTTATAATATCCACACAAAGTGCACCTTCAACTCCATTTGTCATCAATGTAGCTGCAAAATACATTTATAATTTATCAAACTCAAAAACTTTATTTAAAAATTAATTTTTTAACTACAGATATATAAATATCAATTTTTTGATAATTTAGATTTATATATCGTATAAATGAGTATCTTTTTAATACATTTCAAAAAAATTTCTGGAATAACAGAGGATAATTCCACTTTCGGGAATGACGAAAGAAAGACATGAAAATAGAAAGAAGACACGTTGAATAAGCTGAAAATCTATAGTTCTATACCCAGATGGAAAAGAGCAAGAAGACCAAAAAGTAAGCAATGTAATTTTCCCATCTATTATATGTGTGTCTCTGAAATACTTGTGAACTGAGTATATGCTGCACAATGGTGGTACTACCAGTACTTATAAGCTGGTAGCATAGTAGATCTTACGTTAAGGGACGTAACCGTCGAGAATATTTTCAGTTTTGGTTAAACGTATTAACTATCGAGACAGTAATTATTGATTTGTTGTTGAGCCCCCACCTATCCAGAGTTAAAAGTCAAAATTCAAAATTTCGACCTTCCATTCGAAATTACAGGCGGATTCATATTCATTACATTGATCAAACTAGGATAATTTGAATAGGGATATGTTTGTATCCGTATTCTCATTTGGATTATTTATAAGGCGGAAGGATTCTCGGGTCATAACCGTTTGGATTTGGGTTTAATTTTCATTAAAATATAATAATTTATTGTTTTCTAGTATTTAACATATACTATAAATAAAATAAATTTATTTATAATTATTCTGTAGACGTGCCTCCTTTTCTCACGGTCCTTACAAAATAACATCAAATGTTCTAAACTAATTAAATTTTATAACTAAATATATCAATATCCTAATTATTTATTTAAATTTGAATTGAATATGTCTAAATTTTGATGATAAAAATGAATCTCATAGATGTCATAAGTATCATTAACAACAGATTTTGAATGATTGTTAAAAGAATAACGTTATTTATCTCAAAATTCTTTTTCAAAAAAAATTTCAAAGACAACGTATTATTAATTTGAATTGGTGATTAATATGCATAAAACACATTCTATTACTATTCGTGTGTAGAACTAATATTGATTAATTTGAATAGGTGATTGATATGTATATAGCATATTTCATTGCTATTCGTGTGCAGAATTAATTATGCGTTGCTAACTTAGATTTGAATTAAAATCAAAAAATAATTTTTGAGAAATCTTGTATTTTTCTAAAATATTTGTGATCGTCTGAAAATCTAGTTTTTCTAGATTATCATGTGATATAAATATGGAAATGGCTTTTTATAAAAACAGTTGATGGAAAGATGAAAATATCTAAAAATAATTGAGTCGAACAAATATAAAACGAATTATACGAGTTGATTAATATAATTTTATGGAGATAAAGTCAAGCGACTTTTTAAAATTAATGCATGTATGTTGTTTCAAAAAAAATAAAAATTAATGTATGTAAATGTCCGTTTCATCACAACTCGTTTGAACTATCGACTATAATTACAATTTCATATAAATTTTTAACAACATATCACACCAAAATACATAAAAATTAAATCAAAATCAAATTGCTCGCTCCTCTCAATTTTTTTCCTAGGTGCCCATCAGAATTTGTTCTGAGCGTGACTACATTTGAGCATATATCTGGATATAAAATTCATTTTTGAGTTTCAAGTCTCATATAATTGTTACAAATGTTGCGATTTGAATACAGACTGAATTTTTCTTTATAATTTTGAAAAAAATTATTTCGAAAATTCAATTAGCATCCAATTTGTAAAACCTAATTGCTGATCTGCACAAATTAAATAACATAGTATATCGAATAAAGGGAAAAAAAGATATAACAATTATATTGGCCGAGTATCGATGGATATCGATAAGAATTAAAACCAAGAATCACGGTTTTGACAAAAAAAACAAAAATACAAGAAAAAAAAAACAAGAAAAAAAAACTAAGAATCAGGACATCTGTAAAAACAAGTGCAAGCCTGTGGGTTAGTGATAGTGCACGCCGCCACGGTGCTTTTGTTGGGATGTTTCTTTAGGCAAGTATTCAAGCAAACCGAATATTCACACTTATCCACCCGCATAGAGTCTTCGCAATAATTAACAATTTTGTTCATAGTCGATTCAGCTGTAAATACAAATATTCAGAAATTTTTGAAGCTTAATTTCATAAAATATTATGACTAGAACGAGAAGTTAGAAGGGTCACCTGAACACAGAAGGGCTACCAGGCAGAAACAGAAGAATTGTAGCTTTGCCATTATTCTAGTACCGTACCCGTACGACGGAGCTTACAAGCGAACGGAATTTATTCCAACTTGGATAAGTGCTAATTATGTTAGTTTATTTAAAATATGATATATTTCTATAATAACTATTGCCATATTTAAATTTGAAAACTATTTCTATATATTAAAGGAAGAATTAAAGAATAATAGTAAGTCATTAACATAGTTCTCCCTCCCCGATCTCAATTCATCGTCCCTATCTCCTTCTCCACTTATTCCACCTTCATCTTCACCTCCATCATTAGTTCTTTCTTTCCATCTCAATTCTCTCTCTCTCTCCTGATCTCAATTGCTAGTCGTCCCTTCTACATCAACACAACACCTCTACTCTTGTTTAAATTTTTTTATCAATAAACATTCTCATTTATCTGTTTCTTCTTCAATAAAATCGAATTTTGTTCTACAAAACTCGAAAATATTTAAATTTTTTCATTTCCTTCTGCTTGAGTTATTATTTGTGTGTATGAATGTCTAGTTTTGTGTGATTTGTCTCCTTTTATTTGATGTGTTGATTATGTTGAAATTGAATTTTACAGTGTATTGGGAGATATGTAAATCTCGCATCAACAACACTTTCGGCAATTTTATAGTTGATGTCCGACAAGTAAATAGCTGAGATTGTAATTAATTTAAATTTTTATGCGGAGTCTAATTGATTTTAGATAAAATATAATTGACGTACAATCCTTACATTTTAGGATAATATTTCAAAGTCTCGTGGATTATGATGATAACTATAGGGAATAAAATTATTTTGAACAATACAAAATTCATCAATTTATAGAATTAAAAAAATGATAATGAGTTTTCAAATATCATAATATTTGAATAAATTATAAATAATCTCAATTAAATATTATTAAAAATTTTAAGTATAATTTATATTCCTCATGATCCTATGGAATAACAGTAGATTTTTCAGGATAATTTAAATTTTTTAATAAACATCTTAAGATTTGAATAATTTTTAAATTCCAAATCGAATAAATAGAAAAGAATATATCAAACTAGAGATTTTGTAGATTGTTTAAAATTATTCAGGATGGGCATATCTTAAATTCTGGCTTTCCTTCAATATCATCGTGGTCTTAAAATTTGACTTTCTTTCATTATCATCATGTGTGGGAAAGATGAGTGCGGATACATATACGAGTACGCGGTGGTAAATGAATATTTTAATATGATAAATTTAAATGAAAATATGAGAATTTGATTGCGAAAGTTTGACAAAGATTAATATATTTAAAATATATATTACACATATATTTAAAGAGATATATTTATTTTTAACTCAAATAATTAAATAAATAAATTTAATATTCATAACAATTTATAATATAATTATTGAATGACACAATTATTATGAGATAGTTAAGTGACTAAAAATTCAATTAATTATAAAGTAAATATTTATAAAAAAATCTCTAAAAATCGAGTGTGCTATGCCATGAATGAACGAGAGATCATTTGATATAAACATGGAAATGTCCTTAATATTTTTTAATTGATAACTGAAACTTTCAAACCATCCGATCATAATCAAATCGCTCCTCTCTTTAATTTTTTTCTAGAACCACCCTGTGCAGCGTACTCTTCAGAATTTGTTTGCCTGTGATTACATTGAGCATATACCTGGATATAAATTCTTCTGCTAGCTTCCAGGTCATATACAATTGTTTTAAATGTCCAGATTTAATGAATGAATTTTTCTTTACGATCTTAAAAAAATATTAGTTCAAAAATTCAATTAGCATCCAAATTTGTAAATCCTATATCAAATAAACGAAAGAAATATAGAAATAACAATTATATTGGCCGAATATCCATGGATATTGATAAAAATTAAAACTAAAAATCACGACATTTGTAAAAACAAGTGCAGGCGTCTACGTTAGTGCACACCGCCACAGTGCCTTTGATGGGGTGTTTCTTTAGGCAAGTACTCAAGCAAACCGGAGTTTGACATTTATCCATCCACATCGTGTCATCGCAATAATAATTAATCCCGCCGTTCGCTGTCGATTCCGCTGCAAATAAATAAATTCAGAATTTCGCAAAAGTTAATTTTATAAATTATATGACATTTAATCTTTGAACAGAACGAGAAGTTAGAAGGGTCACCTGAACACAGAAGGGCCACCAGGCAGAAACAGAAGAATTGTAGCTTTGCCATTGTTCTAGTAACGTACCCGTTTGAGCTTACAAGCGATTTATAAGTTAAAAAATATATTATCTCTCCGTCTTATTTATACAGGGTCTGATAAGTGCCAATTATGTTAAAAATAATATGTTTCTTTAATAACTACGGTCATATTTAAGTTGATCGAATAAAATTTGAAATCTAAAGTTTTATTATGGATAAAGTAATTAAAATAAAATGAATATTTTCGATATCATCTGCAAGTTTATGTGGTATATTCAACCGAGATTTTAGTGTCGTGTGTACGATCTATAAATTTTAATAAATCGTATCTAATTTTGATTCTATGCGGATTCTAGATTAAATATCACATAGTTGATATAGAGTCATAGAATTTAAAGACAATACTTTAAAATCTTATGGATGTAGGTGGAATTTCAAAAAAGATTAAAATACACTGAATAATTCCACAAAAGCTATCATATTATGAAGTCCAAAAATTCGGCATTTGAATACATGATTTAAATACTTATAAGATTCAAAATTTTTGTAATTCTTTTTATAATTATTCTAAAAAAATTCAAAAATTAGAAATCTTGTAAAAATGAACAATCGTTTTTAAATAATTATTTAAATTCTGAACCTTATTGTTCTAAAAAGATCTTTTTATTCTCTACAACTTTCGTTCTTTAAGTTTTTCCGAAAAATATCGTTTAGATGGTCAGAAAATTTAAATAAAGGTCTGATTTTAATTAAATATAATTAAATTTCCCAAAATGCCCCTGCAAAAGTTAACGATAACAGCAGAAATTAAAGAAAAGGGTGCAAAGTGTCTACGAGTTAAAAGTCTGGGGCTGCAAAGTGTATTTTCCAAAACTATTAGGTGCAATGTGCATTATGTCCAAACATAAGGGGTGCCAATTGCATATAACTCTACTTATAATTCAATACCATCAGATTTTCAAACATAATTGATGCCTATCAGATTTTATATCATAAATTAAAATCTTAATTGAATATCTCAAGATTATGATATATTCTTTAAGATCCGAGTTGAATGCATTCGGATTTCATAAATGAAATAATTTTTTTAAAATCTTTATTGAATGCCGTCCTAGACAATTATAAACATTATTTTTATATATTGTTGAAATATAATAAACACAAAATGTTTGCATTGAAATTTATACTCTCAATCTTTTATTATTAAAGACGGAAAATATGCTTTATTAGCCTAGGAGCCGAATGTTAACAAATCAAAAATGCTCGATCAAGCGGCCAACGTTATAGTCCATTTTACTAAATGTTATCATACAAATATACAATCTAGTCATAACCTGATCCGTTTAAAATTTCTTGATTGAGCAACCAAAGCAAATAGTCTATTTTATCAGATGTTATCATACAATCTAATCGGACTATGTGATCTGTTTAATACTCCTTATACAATCAAATCATGTTGATTTATATTAAATTTTTGACTCCTACAACTAACCAGAGCAATACCAGATACTCAAAAGAGTTCCAATATGTTCAAGTGATATGATCTAATTTAATCTACTTTGTCGATCAATTAATCGGAAATCATTTTGAGATCAATAGCATTTCTCCATGTTTTATTTCATTACTAAAAGGGAAGATGTTGATTAAACTTAAAACTAACGATCACATCTATAAAAACAGCTGCATGCACTTCGGCCAACACAGAATCCAGTACTGCCTTGCTTGTGTCTGTCAAAGCAAATCTTGTTGCAGTCGGAGTATTTGCACTTAACAATGGTTATGAAATCAGGACAAACTGCAGCACCCACTTTGTTCGTCGTCAAGGTCTCTGCAAAAAAATTGTCAAGAAAATACGGGTTATGTAAATTTACTGCAAATTAAAAGAATTGAATAAAGAGTTTGATGGCTAAGGAGTAAGGATCACCTGAGAGGAAAAGGGCTAGGAGACAGAAGCAGAGGCAATGTAACTTTGCCATCACAGTGTGTTTGTTGTGTTGATCTCTTCGTATGATACTACGTGTTATATAATGTTCGAATCTCGTCAACAACTAACTGCGGACTGCCACCAAATTGAGACATTTATGATTTTATGTATGTCACCATTTGACCCCTGAATCAAGGTGGAGCTGCTTTGTTTCTTCATCCATTTGCTGATGTAAAGGCCACATGTACTTCTGTTGAACTGTAAATTTAATATAAACTTTATCGGTTTGTCTAGCGTGTGTCCATGAGTACAAGCTAAAAACTAAATTTTATGTATATAGCTTAATCTGATTGGTGTAGTGTTTATATATGCAAAATACATAATCTGATTGATGTAGTTTTTATATACGCAGAATAAGCTAAATTCATAGAGTTTGGTACTTAGCATGTGGTCATGAGCACATCCTGTATAAACCACCGAAACTTTTTTATTATAGGAGTTACTCGGGTCAGATTTTGTAACTCCTACGAAAAAACATGGTACTTTCGTGGGATACTCTGAAACCCAAAATCTTTGTTGTTATAATGGATTTCATGAAGTCTGCATCTAAACATGGTGTGTTCGGAGAAAGATTAATTCAAAAGTGATGGTAGGTTCAGCACAGGGTAGATTGGAAATTGAGATGGCTCTCTTTTCTTTTCTCATAGGCCTTTTAACAAGACACAAGAACAATTGAGCAAGCGCTAATATATGTTTGAGAAATACATTCATGCATCTCCAACTCCGTGAAATCCTTACACAAAAATAAAAAGATGGAAATCGGTCCCAAAACATATAGGATTTCATCCACCAAATCAACTTCCTTTTACTGTACCCAACACTCAGTATTCATTGTCACTGCAATGATTAAATATCCCGTAATGAAATACTCACATCCATCATCTCGTATCAATTAAAAGTATAATAAATCTTTTCGAGAGTATGTTAGCATTAGCTAAATTTTAATAACAAATAATTATAAATCAAATTAAATTATAAGCTATATAAAATGACTTCTAAAATGATTAAATCATATCAGAATGATGAATGAATTTAATATTTATAAAAATTAGCAAAATTCAATAACAAATGATAAATAATAAATTCAATTAGGAAATGAGTAAAATGACTTCATAAATAATTAAGGGAAATCTACAAAACTACCTACCTTTTCTTTTATTGTTTTCAAAAATACTACCTTCCAGAATTATTTTTAAAAATACCTTTTCATAAAATTTTTTTTTCAAAAATACTGTTTGCAACTTTTGCAACCTCATTTGCAACTACAGGCGGCGCCAGCCGTGTTGCAACCTGATTTCAAGTTCCAGTTTTCAAATATCATTTTCGACCTCATTTTCGAAATCGATATATATATATATATATATATATATATATATATATATATATATATATATATATATGGTTGCATATGGTTGCATATGGTTGTATTTAGTTGCATGTGGTTGCATTCAGTTGCATATGGTTGCATTCAGTTGATTCTATTGTAATCTAATGGCCCCGCCAGGGGCACACCATACATCTGTTGTTACTTACAGTTTTCAGTTGCATTTAGTTCCAACTGAGGTTGCAAAAGTTGCAACTGCAGTTGTAACCTCATTTGCAACTTTTGCAACCTCATTTGCAACTATATATAGTTTTCAGTTGCATTTAGTTGCAACTGAGGTTGCAAATGAAGTTGCAACTGCAGTTGCAAAAGTTGCAACTGCAGTTGCAACCTCATTTGCAACTTTTGCAACCTCATTTGCAACTTACAGTTTTCAGTTGAACTAGTTGCAATTGCAGTTGCAACTTTCCATTTTTATTTGCAACTTTTGCAACCTCATTTGCAACTTTTGCAAACTCATTTGCAACTTTTGCAACCTCATTTGCAACTTTTACGGCTGCGCCGCCCAAGGTTGCAAATGAGGTTGCAAAAGTTGCAAATCGTATTTTTGAAAAAAAAATTTTATGAAAAGGTATTTTTAAAAACAATGAAAAAGATGGTAGTATTTTTAAAAAACTAATTTTACAGATGGGTATTTTTAAAAAGATCCCAATAATTAACCGTATCAAAATAATGAAATTCTTAACATTTAATTGATATAAACAATTATTATATTAAAAGTCATTTGAATCAATTTTATTAATGGGAACACGTGAAATTTATATTATTGCGTAAAATTAATTTTTAAAATTTTTTTATTGGACCACAAGAAATACTTTGTATTAAAAGTAATAAAAAAAAGATAACAATAATTCCTTTTTTTTTTGAAACCAGATAACAATAATTCCTTGATTTCGACATTCAAAATATCTTTCTAACTTTTAAAATTTTATTTTACAAATAAAATTAGTTTTAAAAATAGTTAGCAGTGTTTTATCTTATTATTATATAAACCTCGTTAAAATAATTTCGTAGCCCGCAATAAATTATTATTGGGAGTTTTCTTATCCAACGGTTGAGATTCGGTGATATTTACTTGTAATCGTATGACAAGACTCATAACAGATATCTCAAATAAGAAATATAACAGAATATGTAAAAAAAATCAATTCTAATAGCACATTTCTAGTATGTAAAAAATTAGATGTTGATTACTTTTAACAAATTTTCGTCATCTAGTATCATATATAAATATATAGTTTATTTATGATAATTTAAAAAATAATTTCATGCTGCTTTTAGAATATATTTAAACATCATAACAATGTTGTCGTAATATAACTCCCATAACTTGTATTCCAAAACTATAACTCTTGAGTAAATGTGAACTCCATGAAAACCAAAACTATAACTTAAGAGTAAATGTGAACTCCATGAAAATCATAACTATAACCCGGATATCCAAAAATATGAAAACTATTTTTTTTTGTCATGGTCAACTGTATTGAATACAATAATTGTATCAAGGAATTCTTCCAATCTAAGAAAGTTTGTTCTCTAACTGAAGATCATGTAAGATGTTCCAGAAATTTGTAAAATAAGATTTTAATGATTAAAGAGATAACACCATCTTATGAAAATATCCCCATATTCCTTTGCTCCAATCCTGAAAACTATTTTGAATATGAATATATATGACTTCTTTATGTTTAAAATAGATCCTGTTAATTTTTATAACCTAGATATTCGAGAATGAATATGAAATCTATTTTAAATATTAATCTTGTGCGTTGTGTAAATCATTAAATATGACCGCACAACAAATTTATTTTAATAGCCGGTCCTGCGTGACAACAACACAATCATCTATCGGAAACATTAATTAAGATTTTAAATATAAATTCAGATTTAAATTCTTGTATTTTTAAGTACAATTTTTGGAATTTAATTTCTGCATTTGAAATAAAATCCGACGCGATCTTATAAGTAGCACGTTCAAATTTATTTTATATATAGTAATAAAACCCAGGTGAATATCAAACTAAAACACCCGTGAAAATAAAAAGGAGCAACAATCACTGGGCCATGTCATCAACGTCTCCCCAAAAAACACAAATTTGAAATTCATACTTATTAAACCGCCTACCTCTTCTGATCTTCTCTCACTTTTATTTTCATTTATCTGAATCGACTCCAGTCTTAATCTCGCCTCTCTCCCCGTTTTCAAATTACAGAATCGTCTCTCCTCTTTCTCTCTCTCTCTCTCCCCGATCTCAATTTACAATTAAAGAGTTATACTGAATTTATTGATGGAGAATTCGGAGACGAAAGACTGTGTCCGAGTCGCGGTGAATATCAGGCCATTAGTAACAGCTGAATTAGCTGTTGGTTGTACCGATTGTATCACCGTGCCTCCTGGTGAACCGCAGGTAAAATTGTTTGTGCAGAGTGGAGAATTGACTTGATTTGTAGTTTTCGATATTATTCGAGATCATTAATTGATTCATGTTCGATATTATTCGAGATCATTAATTGATTGATGTTTATTGTGATTTGTATTTAATAGGTTCAGATTGGAGCGCATGCGTTCACGTTTGATTATGTTTTTGGTAGCTCTGGCCAACATTCGTCGCGAATTTACGAGCAATGTGTTGCTCCTTTAGTTGATGCACTATGTAATGGATATAATGGCACTGTTCTTGCGTACGGTCAAGTAAGGCTCTACTACTTCTTAATTGTTTCTTGTGCTCATTGATTAGTATATCGATCATCGAGTTTTCTTGTGTCTGTGTATGATATATATGTTAGGTTTACTTGGCTATTACTCTAATTATAGTAACTTGATTTTCATTCATGACTAGCATATTTTAGGAGGTATTTTACTGTGATGAAACTTTTGTATCTTTCTATGTGTCATAGACGGGATCAGGTAAAACGTACACAATGGGGACTAATTATAACGGAGAAGGGCATAATGGAGGAGTTATTCCTAATGTGATAGAAACCATATTCTCTAGAGTCGAAGAAGCTAAAGACTCAACAGAATTTCTGATAAGAGTGTCGTTCATTGAGGTATCAAATTCATATAAATTCCACTTTCAATTGTCATATGTTTATGCTGCTGAGTTAATATAATGTATAATGTCATTTCCCAGATTTTTAAGGAAGAAGTGTATGATCTTCTGGATCCAAACCCAGTAACTTTCTCAAAAGTTGATGGGACATCACAGGCAAAGCCCGGTGGTCCTGCAAGAGCTCCTATTCAAATCAGAGAAACTGCCAATGGAGGCATCACACTTGCTGGTGTAACTGAGGCTGAAGTCAGGACAAAGGAAGAAATGGCTTCGTTTCTCTTGCGTGGTTCTTTATGCCGAGCTACTGGGAGCACAAACATGAATAGCCAATCCAGGTGCTAAAATCATCACTGAATTTGTGGAATAGACTTTACATATATGTTTTTCTCTTAGATGATCATTTTTATGTTTGTATTTCGAAAGAGTGGCATTAGCACATTTTGCAAGGATACATACCTATGTTTTCCTTGTTTATGAATATTATTGTACGATGCTTCATGCTTGTATTATATAAGAAGTCATATACTTGGTGGTGACAGTTGGACCCTTTATTTCTACCAAGTATATCTTCTGAGTTTAAGAATATTATGAAGCAGCCCAACAAACTTTAAAATTTGTTACAAAATATAAACAACTGCGTTATCGACTTAAGGTTTTTCTATATGAGCTTTCGTTACACTTGGGGAAATATTTTAAATAATATACCTTATATATGTAAGCTGATTTAAGTTAAAAATATTAAAGTATGTATTTGTAATACAGTCTTCACTATTGTAGTACATATAATGTTAATAATCAAGTTCAATTTTGTCTATGATTTCTGTATAGTCGATCACATGCAATATTTACAATTTCAATGGAGCAAAAGAGGATTTCTTTAGCTAATGGAGATATGCATGATGCCAATGATGATATTCTGTGCGCAAAACTCCATCTTGTTGACCTTGCTGGTTCTGAAAGAGCCAAACGAACTGGGGCTGATGGGTTGCGTTTAAGAGAAGGTATGATTACCAATCAGCTTACAACTGATAGTATAGTTTAAAATTTGTGTTAAGCAATTGTGTTTAAAATATTATATTTGTACTTTTTTTTAGGTATTCATATCAACAAGGGGCTATTGGCACTTGGAAATGTGATAAGTGCGTTGGGTGATGAGAAGAAGCGGAAGGAAGGGGGGCATGTTCCTTACAGAGACAGCAAATTAACCCGTCTCTTACAGGCAAGTTTTGAAATGGACACCTTTCCTAAAATGCTCTAAATTAATTTGTCATATCCTTTGTTTTAATTATTGAGTACCATGTAAGTAATTCTGAATAAGTATCTACTTCCAACATTTAGCTAAAAAGGGTATGCAATTGTTCAAGAATAATTTTTGCATGTTATATGATTTTAAATGTGTGCTAAGTAGATGGATTATATTGAATTTTTAAGGACTTAACAAAATAACGGTATTACTTGATTCCTAAGGCTAGCCTGGAACAATGTATTTATTGCATTGAGATTCTTGTCAGTATTTAATCTTGTATCATTTGAGTCTGTGTGCAATATATCTTATATCCATATCTAGTCAGGGTATAAACGCCTATCTAAATCACGGTGTTGAAGTATATCACCCACCTAATCTGAGAATACTATAATAATATTTATGCTTGTTTTTGGCTGCTTGTCGCCATGTCGGTAAACACTTGTTGAATGATAAGTTGTAATAACTTGTTTATATTCATGCAGCGGAGATTTTGTTGTTGTATTCCCCAGTGGATGAGAAATATTTAGACTAATTTATTTCTTATTTTAATTATCTGTAAATTATAATTCGAAAGCCTGTTGATATATGAATATGCATAGCACCAGCTTCTAGTTCACTTTATTTTTTTCTGTACATTTTCTGTTTTTTTGTTTACCCTCTATCAACATAACGCAGGACTTACTCTCATGTAGTCAAGCAAGCAGTTTCTTAGCTGTTTCTTTAAGCTTTCTTTCTGAAAACTATTGAGTTTTGAATCTTATTTAGATGAACTTTCAAATATATTTCCTAATTATTTGAAGTTAACACTCTAGGATTCTCTTGGAGGAAACAGCAAAACAGTCATGATAGGTATGCTATTATACAACTTGTTCATTTCATCATATAGCTAATACAGGGATGTTCATCATGTAGCTAATACAGGGAGTGATTATGTTATACATGTGATGTTATGATTTTGCAAAAAAAAATAAAAAACACTTTAATGTTTTTTTGTTTTTCCATATATGGATGTAGCTTGTGTAAGCCCTGCAGACACAAATGCAGAGGAGACACTGAATACTTTAAAGTATGCAAATCGAGCGCGCAATATCCAGAACAAAGCAATTGTGAGTTATTTCCTTTTTATATTTATGACGACTTTATAAAACAGCTTGTATATGCTTAAATTATTCTTTTGCACCTCGTATTGTTTTGCAGGTCAACCGTGATCCAGTTGCAGCACAGACCCAAAGAATGCGGAATCAAATTGAGCAATTGCAGGCTGAGTTACTTTACTTTCGTGGAGATTCTGGTATCCCGTTCGAAGAACTTCAGGTAATCAGATAGCAAAGCCCATCATGAGGCTGTCATCTGTGGATTTTTATGTTTTAGTTTCACTCCAGATTATCTGAACCTATGGTCTTCATTTTAAATTGATTATTATTTTCGTTCTAGATTTTAAAGCACAAGATCTCTTTGCTTGAGGCAAGCAATGCAGAGCTACAACGAGAACTTCAAGAATGTCGAATCAACTCTAAGCATCTCTCTCAACGAGCTATTGATGCTCAGGTACTGATCTATCATGATAACCTCCTTTTTGGTTTCCGGGAATCCATTTCTCAGTGCTATCTCCCAGATTGTGATGTAATCAGTCACAAAAATGTGAGTTGATCTTTTATTTCAGGTAGAAAAGGATAATCTGATCATGAAACTGGAATTAGCACGAAGTGGTAGATCTTGGGAGGAAATTGATGCTGATCCGAACCAGGTATAATGTAGTGTGGAGCCTTAGTTAGACTGCTACATTTATGGGAACTTCTCTGATCTTTGCTTAAAATATTCCAGCGAGATATTGGGTTGGTTAAAAATTATGTGACGAAGATCCAGGAATTAGAAGGTGAATTGTTTCGACTACAAAAGTCGAATACTTCCAAACACCATGAACTTGCAGATTACCTTAAATTGGATGTTGTTGGTTATGCTCCCAAAAAATCCTTGTTCGATCAATCTGACACCGAAGCTACAGATACTGATGGTAACTTTCTTCCATATATTTATAAATTTCAGTAAAAGATTAGCGGGTTCTTGTTATTTGTGATGAAAAGTTGCAGTGCGACTAATATATTTTGTCTTCAGCTAATGGTGGGCGTGTAATCATGCTTGTGGCTTACAGTTTGTATCAATAGATAAATTTTTCAAAATTTCTATGTCTATCTATCAATATAAAAAATTATGTAATATTGTACGCCAAAAAATATATTAAAATATAATATCATTTGTAGGTGAAGCTGAAGTTGATGTGAAAGAGCTAGAACATTCTAGTATTCAGGAAAAATTGGACATGGAGCTCAAAGAATTGGACAAAAAGCTTGAACAAAAGGAGGTATGCATTATCGTTATTCTACTTTACAAATGTACCCATGGCTACTGCTTCTTATCCTTGTAGCCTGTAGCTTCTATATGAGCTTTATGATACCAAGTTTTGTATCATTCTCTAGTTAATTAACTTGTAGAAATCACCAACTAAATTTATTTTTGCTTCTACTAAAATAAACTAAGATTTTCTTGATTCGAACGCAAACCCTGGCTTCCCTATATTCTTGCCATGCTAACTTTGTAATTTTGCATTGTCAATGAATGTGATCGAAGGCTGAAATGAAGCGATTTGCTGGTGTCGACACATCTGTTCTAAAACAACATTATGAGAAAAAAGTTCTTGATTTGGAACAGGAAAAGAAGACTCTGCAGGTTAAAGTCTCATAAAACATTATTATAATCTTTACATGTGCTTCTGGTTATACTGTATATTTGTTACATCTTGTGATCAACTTGCAGAAAGAGATCGAACAACTGAGGTGTAATCTCGCAAATATATCATCCTCTACTGATGGCAGTACTCAAAAGCTAAAGGAAAATTATCTTCAGAAGTTAAACTTTCTTGAATCACAGGTGATTCAATTTTCAATGTTTCTGACTCCATTTTAAAGTTACTAGCTTAACAGACGAGTCCTTGTCAGGTTTCTGAGTTAAAGAAGAAGCAAGATGCTCAAGCACAGCTGTTGAGGCAAAAGCAAAAGAGTGACGAGGCTGCAAAGCGTTTACAGGATGATATTCAGAGGATAAAGACCCAAAAGGTGATATTACTTGTTCTTTCCAACTAAGATATATTCTGTAATTTGTATAATACTTAAAAAAAATCCTGGTCCAAAAATCATTCATATAGGTCCAATTACAACAAAAGATCAAGCAAGAATCTGAGCAATTCAGATTGTGGAAGGTGTCACGGGAAAAAGAAGTTCTTCAGGTACGCATAATGTAGATTTATAGAAAAAGCGATCAACTGATTATGATGCAATCTTCTCAGTTTAGTGGGAATTGTCCATGTCTGTCTCATGGCGTTAGTGAATGAGCATTTATAATTAAACCGGAATTTATGAATCCTGTGAGGGTAAAACTGGAGAACTGTAAAAAAAGTGGCAGGATGTACAATGACAAATTTAAGGGGCACAGAGGTACAGTGATTTTCGTTGAGGATTTATGTGTCCATTTAGACAAACTTAGGCCCCGTTTGATATTGCTTTTGCAGACATCAACAACAGATTTTTGCTGAAAAGCAGGTTAAAAACTGTTCGGTAAATCTAAAAGGAGCTTTTCAAAACAACAGTTTTTGGTTGAAAAGCTGTTTTTAGAAAAAGTAGGTATCCCGTGTTTTTGGAAAAAGCTGTATTTCAGCTTTTGCGGGAAGCTGTCACAAGTATCACTATCAAACCTCACCAAGAACATTATGTTTTTATATTATAACTCAAAATATGCACATATCAAAAAATATACCAAATAGCTATCTGATTTCTGCAACAACACGAGCACTTTTTCTACCAGTACAACAGTTTTCAACAGCACTCTCAAACAGAACCTTAAAGAACGAATGTGTTAATAACCCGTATATTTTTAGGTACCCAGGTGAGTATGTCAATATTTCATTCATTTGAGGTAGAAGATAAAATTATCTGGTAAGCTAAATGAGAATTTGCAAGTAGCAAGACAGGTTAACTAGATTACTAGTACTACATAGTAACTCTGGTTTGTGTTCCTTTTAAACATCTGAGTTACTACTTAAGTTAGGAAAACTTGCAACTAAACATAGTATATGCTTTTAGGGCCTTGAACATTATTGATTTAGAGATCAAAGCATGATAAAAATTTTGTAAGTAAATGCTCGAAAGTATGTTATATGCCAGCTTCACCATTTTCTCATGGATAGCAATTCCAGTTCAGATGGTGGCTGGGGACTTCTTGTGCGTGCATTGCTGTAAAATATAACTGAAAGCATTAGCATGCACTTAATAGTTATTGCACATTATGCGTTCTTTCCAAAAAAAAAGGGCCATTTTCTTAAACCAGCTAGTGCTTTTAATATACTGAACTAATGCATAAAGTTATGATAATCTTTGTCTCTTTGCAATCTCAATTCGTTTAATAATATGGAATCAAATATTTTATTGGTAAATAGGATCATCTAGCTTTCATTACTATGTTTTCCGTTGTTTACTGGTAGTTTGCCTTTTTCGTAACAGCTTAAGAAAGAGGGTCGGAGGAATGAATATGAGATGCATAAGTTATTAGCTCTGAATCAGAGGCAAAAACTGGTAAATATTCCAAGTTTCCAACTAAAGTCTGAAATCCTTGCTTGTCAATTTATAATAAAATTGTATTTGTACTTATTCTTTATGTCAGGTTTTACAAAGGAAGTCAGAAGAAGCAGCTATGGCTACAAAACGGCTGAAAGAGGTCTTAGATTCCCGAAAGGCTTCATCACGTATGCCATATGGTATTGAATATTTTTTAAAAATGATTATCTTTGCAGGTTTCTTTTTCATGTTTTTCCCAGTTTCTATATCATTGTTGTTAATTCTATTTGCAGGTGATGCAACTAGCAATGGTCCGAGCATTCAGGTACAGGTTACTTAATTGGAAGGAAACAATTGTGTATAAGCAGATTTTGTAAGTTGAACCAGCAGTATTGTTGCATTTGGCATTAAAAATGGTAGATAATATGGTTGTCGCTGGGGTGGTAGTGTGGGACAAATGGGGAACCCGCCCTGTTAACATAGGGTATGGGGCCAGTAATAATATGGTGAGAACATGAGATTCATATCATCCTGCATAGGGAATTGTTTAATGTGTGTGTGTGTGTAATTGTTTATCTTCTCTTCTTTTTGTTTTTGCAAATTTATTTTTGTTTATCTTTAAAAATATGTAATATTAAATTTTTTGAATAAGTTTTGTTGTGTCAATTGTTTAGGTAATATATAAATAGGCATATATAAGTAACACACAATATAACAATCAAAATTGCATGTAGTTCTTCAACTGTAAGTATCCATGGATTTTGATCTTCCTTATTACCAGATATTAACATTAGCAAATAAAATAGAATAGATGTCTTGCGGGGATACTGGGTGAAGTATGTGTCATGGTTGCAGAGTGGTCCGTAGAAATCAGAAGTATCTGATGTTTGAAATGATTATAGTACTAGCTTATAGTTATGCTAAACGTTGATGTTGGCCTCCGTAGAAATTGGAAGTATCTGATGTTTGAAATGATTCTAGTACTAGCTTATTGGCATGCTAAACGTTGATGTTGGCATTCCTCTTGTTACTCTTTTGGTTCACTTTTAGTAACTAATGATATATTGCTATACATAGGCACTGATGCATGCGATTGAGCATGAGATTGAAGTCACTAAACGTGTACATGAAGTTCGTTGCGAATATGAGCGTCAAATGGAAGAGTAAGTGCCCTGTATATGCTGTTGTTGATGAGTTATTTGTTATATAATTAAATAACCTTTTTCACAAGTGTATATATATATCGATCAAAAATATGCTATGGTGCATTTCATATTTATTAGCAAACAAAAAGAAGCTCAGAATCAAATGTTTGTTAGTCTTTTAATGTTACCAGAAAGTACTTGTCTTCTACTCTAACATATGTACTCTTCCTTTATTTTTTGGAAGACTTACATATGTACTCAAACATCATTTTTTATGGATATAGCTCTTTGTCATGTGGCCTGATTTGTTTATTATGGACAATTCTTGCTGTTATAATCTATTGACATCTTGCATCAAAGCTTGTATATATACTCAATATTTTGAAGTGTTTATTATACAGACATAAAAACTTTAAAATAGTATGGCTTTGTTATTATGACTACTTACCTATTGTTTAGCTTGTATCTTTATTACTCTTTAGGGATATTTGAGATTTACCTAGTTAATGCTTTTGTTTTGATCAAAATTATTTTGGCTTTTAGGAGGACTAAAATGGCTAAGGAGATGGCAGAGTTGAAGGAAGAGACACAACTTATTAAGCGAAGTATACTAAGGTTTGAACTTCTGTTATGAAGTAGATTTCTTTCCATACCAGATTGCCTCTATTTCCCTTTTCTTTTCTCTTGGTACTTTTATTGACATTAATGTTTGATTGATTTTCTAATAATATGCCTTATATTTGCAATCTAGTGATTGTCCCTCAGCAATGTCGCCTGGTGCCAGAAATTCAAGGATTTTTGCTCTTGAAAACATGCTTTCCACGACTTCCAGCACCCTTGTATCAATGGCATCTCAGTTGTCAGAAGCTGAAGAGCGGGAACGAGCTTTTACTGGCCGCGGGAGATGGAACCAAGTTCGATCTCTCGCCGAAGCAAAGACAATAATGAATTTTTTGTTCAACCTTGCATCCTCCACAAGGTAAAATTGAAAAAAAGATATTTGTTTTTATCCAAAAGTGTAGAAATTAAATAAATTATAAGGTATATAGTTAGAAATTAATGGATGACTATAGCTGGTAATTACTTTTATTTCCATTTCGTGAAGGTGCTCACTATGGGATAAAGAAGTGAGTTGCAGAGAGAAGGATTTAGAAATAAGAGAACTGAAGGAGAAAGTGGTACATTTAGTTCGGCAACTGGAAATGCAGAAGGCTGAAATTATACATCAAGAAAAATTGTTGGTTCGTATATCTGCCATATAATGCTATTGTCCATGTTTTTCCTAAAATTAAGTATGGATTAAAATCGTTTTTAATTATTTACTTTTAAAATATAATTGTGGATAAAAATGGTTTTAAATCTTTCTTTTGCTGATAGTTTTGAATCAGTTTTTTTGCTAAATAAAATATTCATTTTCCACATACTGACGTGATTTGGGCTCTTATATCTAGGGATGTCAAACTAATATGATCCGATGGATCTTCAATCTGAAACCTGAAATTTTGGAATTACTGAATCCAACTTTTTTAATTTGGATTTGGATTTAGTTTTTAGCCCGAAATTGTTTGGATTTTGATTTAGTTTTTAACCTGAAAATGTTTGGATATGGATTTTACTTAAAAATACTTGTCACTTGCAAGTAAATATTAAATATGTCTTAAAAGTTTCCATCAGTCTGGATAATTTTATTAGCAATGTATAACTTATCATATACAAAAAAGAGCAAACTAACAAGAAAGGATATGATTATTAAGCTTACATTCACAATATTGTAACAGAAAACTTCTATTAAGAACTCTGTGAAGGAAAAGGATAGCAACTCTGGGGATTTCATACAGAACCAGAAATCACGTGTATATGACCTGCGGCTAAAGGTATTCACCACATTCCTTTATGTATTAGCTATAGCTACAGAATTCATAATAGCTAATGTTCTTTGGGGGTTCATGCACTTTGATCATTTCAGGCATCTCAAAACTCCACCATATGTGAAGCTGGTGGATACATTGCCGAGTTACTAGAGGACATGGATACATCTGAATCAGAGCATTCAGATAGAGAACATGATGATGACCGTGACTGGGAAGTTTCCGGTCCTGATGAAGGGGAGGACAGTGGCTGGGGGTTTGCTAAAGTTAAAGGAAATAGGCGTCAAACCAATCAAAAAGTGTCCAAGAGTGGAACACATTTAGTTTCACTGTCAACTTCAAGTTCCGTCGTTGAACCAGGAAGTGTGAATATGGTGTCTGTAGTTGCGGAAAATCCCATCTTGCAGCAAAAAGCATTTGATTTATGCTGCTCATGTAGCAAAAACTCCTTTTGCAAGACAGGAAAATGTGAGTGTCGAGCTGCAGGGGGGAGTTGCTGTCTTTCTTGTGGGTGTCATCCTAAAAAGTGTAGCAATAGGGAAGAAAATATGATTAAGGAGTTGGGTGCTTTGGCTAAATTAGAACAGGGTGCAGGCACAGGAAGTGTTTCAAACTCTGATACAATAGATAGTAGCTGCAGTCTTGCTTCTCATGGTGCAATGTTACTTCAAACGGCACTTGCTGAAATTTCTGTCAACACTAAGAATGACGCTGCAGCAAAGAGAAAGCCATTGTCTGACATCGGGAACGCAATGGTATGTACTTTCTTATTTCTTTTTATCTGCACTAATCTGTGGATAGGAAACCATTTGTACTGCATTGTTTGCATGATTAAAATGACGGTCTTGAGACTTGCTATGGGCAAAACATGCCTATGACTATTTGCAATTTTTTATCTTTTTCCCTGCTAATAGAGACTTGAATTACTTCAGCCTAAATCAGATGCACCTAAGCCTGACAAGAGGAAGAAGTGGCGAAAACCAACATATAAAATTGTTCAAGATGCTCCACCTTCTCAGCCAGAAATTTCTGAAGTTCCAACAAGCACTGCAGTCGAGCCTGATATTCCTCTTATATTACCGAGAGCTATGAGATCTATGTCCTCAAGTACGACTTTGAAAGAAAGGAACTCTGATCAGCAGCCCAAAGGTCTTGTAGCTACTAAGGAGGCTGATAGTCCAGCTCCAAGAAGTCCTCGGTTACAAGCAAGACCAGCAGATGACAAGGAAAATGGCCTTTGAGTTATCCGTTTGCTTATTTATGTCCTATAAGAGAAGGTTAGTGTCCTTCTCTTATAATGGGATTTGAGAAACATAGTTCTAAGATTTAACCATCCATATAGCTTGATATTGGATTTATTGGATTATTTTTTCTGCACTATTTATAAATGTGTCTGAAGACTCTTGAAATCAGAAACTAATGGTAGATGCTGGAAAGGATTACAACTTTCAAATTATATTTTCATTACAATTAGTTCGGAGATTATACGTGTTTAGGGAATAGCTAGGGCAGAGTCCCCTAAAGAAGTCGGTTTCTGATTCTCTTCAAATTCTTGATCTGCGATTCCAGAAACAGAATAACACTCCACTTACAAACTTACTGCTATTTGATATACGAAGAAAAGAAAAAATTCGCATTCATGCTACAAGATCGTAAAAATTATTATAAATTGTATTGATAGAGATTTGTTTAAATTTATCTTTAATTATTATAATATTATTTTTTTCTTTTTACATTCATTAAAATATCGGTTAATAATCGTATATTAAATCTCTACATATAAATTGGTGTAATATATATGATACAATATTATAACTTCAATTTAACAATTTATTAAATATGATATAATATTAGGAGAGGTATTTGTTATCAGCTTATTAAAATATATATACAAAAATTACATGAGGCATTATTCAAATAAACTCTGTAAAACAATCATTTATGTTTACACGTCGGGAGAATAAATCCTAAGATAAAAATTATTACGTTATTTTGTGTGCACGTGTTTGTATATAAACTCAAATTCATATAAAAAAGTTGGAATAAATATTATTGACCTAACATGAATATCTCATCAATAATTATGGTGAAATAAAAGTACATAGATCTACGTGCTTTGCGGGATAGAAAGCTCAAAGCTGACGTAAACTTAAACAGAGAATTACTTATTTCCTCTGGAAATTAAATTTGTCAAACATTGTAGACTCGTCTTGCCATCAAAAGACTGAAGACAGCAATTTACTTGCCCAGGGAAAAATCCACAAGACAGACTGTTCACAAAAAGCGCTTTAAAATTTTAATGAAAAATTCATTCTGCTCATAATTTTTCCTACTTGATAACTTGTCCCAGCAAGCTGGTTGAAGTTGCAACCATTCATAAATTTTTTCACATCATATTCTCTAATTCTTTCAACAGTTACAACAGGCTCTTTAAAGATGAGAAGATAGATTAAGCCTAACGGAAAAAAACAATGTATATGCCTTTCTGTGCTCATTCCATAATACATTCTTTGTGGTGGGCCACAGAAAATTGAGCTTTTCTTTACCAGTTCTAGCTAGTCCTTGATGCGGCAATTATGTAGTTGCACATGTAATAGCATGAAGCAAGCCTTTCAAATACAGATTCCTTGCAAGACATTATGCATTGCTGTTGATGCTGAGCCTTGTCATCCAGTAGTCCATTTGACTAGCAACACATTCTGAACCTGTAGATCCATATGAGCTGAATTTCTTGATTGAATTTTCTACACCAAGATACTCATATACATCTTGATCGAAAACTGGACTAATACTTCTCAACTCATCAAGACTCAAGTCCTGAAGCTGACTGTTTTTGGATACACACAACGCAACAGATCTTCCAACTATATCATGAGAGGTCCTAAATGGTATATCCTACAAAATAATAATAACGAATTTAAACACATGTGTCATGACTCATTAGATCAAAATTAAACTTCCGAGCTCAGTGCTTGCTATAGATATTACAAAATTTAGCTTACAGGTATTATTGATTGGAATGAATAGTACTTGTAAGAATAACCATTTGAAATATCACAAGTCATCTCTTGTATAATGATATTTTCGGTACATGTAAGCTTAAGTCAGTTGTGCCTCACTTTATTACCTTAGAAAAATTGTCACATGCTATCTGTTGTGAAATATGTCCTCCGGTACGTCCCATTCAAGTATCAATTCTCAATCTACATATCATGTGTCTGAGACACTTCCCACATACCAGAAACTTCTAACTTCATATTTTCGTAATCTAGGTATTTTTACAAGGTGAAACTTGCAAGGATTGTGATTCCAAGCTAATCGGCATGAACAAAGTTACTTAAGCCCGGGGGAGGCCTTTTATTTAAATGTGGCAACTTTTTCAGATTATTAATCAGCTCAGTGCAAGAAAGTTGCACAAAGGCTTAGGAGAGTAGGCATATATATATATATATATATATATGGAAAACCACTTAAAAGACTTACCTTCTTCACCAGATAATCTGCAAGTGTAGTTGCATCAAGATGGCCTGCTGGTAAAGCATTACGTATCCTCTCTGAGTTGAAGGTAATATTTTGTGCAAATTCTGCCGACACTTCAAGCATTCCTATGATTGCTTTGACACTGTCGAATACAGGCTCCTTATCTTCCTGTAAGTAAAGAAGTAGATAGACTTGAGATGACATCTGACATATTGTCGAGAAGAAGCTAACTGTATGCAGGTTTAGGAGAAACATAAAATAATGTCTGAAGATTTCAGGCGATAACATAAAGCATGGAGCATCAGAATACAATACGAAGTCGCCTGCAGGAGGATGCTGATATATTGGTAATTGATTTTAGCTTGAACCCCTTCAAAACTACTCAATGAAATTCCACTATGAAATTATGGGAAACAAAGACCTACCTGTAAATCACGGTTGTAAGCATGAGGAAGTCCCTTGCATAAAACAAGAAGGGTAACTAGATCTCCAACAACCCTAGCAGATTTCCCACGAACAAGTTCCATTGGATCTGGATTCTTCTTTTGTGGCATAATACTGCTTCCAGTTGATACAGAGTCACTAGGAGTTATAAAGCCAAACTCCTCTGATGCCCACAATACCCATTCTTCACCAAGCCGAGAAAGATGAATGGCAGTGATGGAATTAGATGAAAGGAACTCCAAAACAAAATCTCGATCTGAAACTGCATCAATGCTATTCAAGTAAACATGAGTTATTAACAGCCATACACTTTAGACGTACATACACATAACAAATCCACAAGACATGAGGAAAGAAGAGTAATTTAACTCCGTTCACCACAGTTGAGATAACATGGTTTCCAACAAGCAACACGGCAAAAGTGTAATGAAGAATGGCTTTGGAAAAGTTATCTAGCAGATGTATAAACAGAAGAATGCACTGAATATATTATGTGGGATTTGCGATTGAGACATGGAGAGAAATTATAAATACAACTTTTGTTTCTTTGAATATTCAAGAATACCCATGTAATCGTATAGTAAGGATTTAAAAAGGATGGTTTGGTACCTGTTCCTCATTGGAGCGCTGAAACCCAAAGCATCAGAAGTCATAAATCGATCTATGGGAAGGCCAGTACCAGCTAATGCACATGCACCCAAAGGGCAGAAATTAAGTCGAGTTCTGCAATCTAGTAAACGTCCTGCATCACGTTCAAGCTGCAAAGAAACTTATTATTCTAAGGCTTTGGTCAATGTATAAAACAGAGGTTGAATGATGAGATTATGATATAGTTACTATAAACATAAGAGTGAAAGTGGGAACTAAGAAAGTAAAATAAAATTGTTCTGCAGGTACAGCAAGCCAGCAACAATGAATAAAGAAAAAAATTTATTTTCTGTCCGCAAAAAATTCAGACCTGCTCAACATATGCTAAAAGGAGATGTTGCAGTAGCACAGGTTGTGCCCTCTGCAAATGTGTATAACCAGGAACAATCAGGCCCTCATTCTTCTTAGCCAGGATCACCAGTGCAGACTGCGTTTTAAGAGAATAATGTCAAGACTTGGTGAAATGCATACGCCGACATCCAGATAAGGTATGTTTATTGTGACCAGTTAGACAAACCAGAGGTCATAGTCGGATACCGGATACCTACATAATTATTCGGGGGGGGGGGGGGGGGGGGGGGGGGTATATGCAACTTTAATATACTGGAGTACATCCAAAACTATCAGAAAATAATCATATATTTGATAGGATAATTTCAAACAGACACACAGTGAACTGTCTAACAACACAAGTTCTTGTAAGGCATGTACATATATACAACCTGAAGATGCTTGATGCGAGAAATAATTGTGTCAATGGCATCTCGACACCACAGGCGAAAATCAGTTGAAACTTGATCATTTCGACTCCTAGCAGTGTGAAGCTTCTTTGCAGGTTCACCAACCAAATCAGTAAGAGCAGCTTCAATATTCATGTGCACATCCTCCCTATCAGTCCTCCACACAAATTTACCCATTTCTATTTCCTTCTCAATCTGATCAAGACCTTTAAGAATTATATCTTTGTCGCCTGCTTCAATTAATCCCTATAAACATACAAAACGAGATATTCTGCTTAATACAAACTTACAACGAATATAGACATCAAAATCAGAGGAATTAACACAATGCCCAAAATAAACTTCTTCCTAATCCATAACAATTTGCAACAGTAGTTAATTAGCTAATTATCGTAAGCACATCCTCCATTGCACAAATAGTCATACAACAACCAATAACATGATCACGTTCATAACTTCTACTTATCGCTTAATATTCACAGTCCCGGCTCTTATGCCTGCATTTTCATCATTATCACACTAATTCACAACTATGACTTAATTCATTCAATCTATTTTACTACGATATATAACCACGCTTAACCCATAAAAATGTAGTCTTGACCGCCCTACGCTTACTTTTCACCTACCCACCAAACCGAGCACCAACAAAAACCCCAAATTCCCAACTCCATCAAATCACATAGTACTAAACCCTCTTACAGTCAATTAATCAAACACCTGGTGTGCAAGCATAGTCGCATGAGCCCTGCTCCCCATAATATCCTGCTTATAAAGCGCCTTATCGAACGATATCGACTCCGTAAACCTCTCCACCGCATCAGTGACCCCCTCCTCAAACCGCCCGCCCCACAACTTCGTTTCTTTCTCTTTCAGCTCCACCTCATTCTTATGGGCAGTGCAAGACACTGTTAGAGACTGAGGCGAAATGCGCATCTTGTGGGTGCGTTTTGATAAGTGAAAAAATGGGCTTCTGAGAGTGAGTGAAGATGTATGAGTGTGTGTATAGATTGTAGTGCAAGTGTGTAGAATTGACGACTCCATTAGCTCTTTCTGTGAGCGACGGCTGTACTTTAAACTCTGAACTCTTTGCTTTTGGCTGCTATTGAGTTAGGTAGTGTTTGGCTATACACAAAGTTCTTTGATGTTAACACTAAAATTAATCAAAATTGTAGTATGCGATAATTTAAATAAATTTAGAAAGATATATTTATATTTTTCAAAAAAAGAAATATTTATATTAATTTCAAGAGTTTATATTATTTGGATTTAAATATTTAAACTATAAATATATTTGAATGGGACTAAAAAATTTTAAATAATTGTTTACAAGATAAAGTTAAGTAAAAAATTGAGTCATATTACATTAAAAAGCAGTCTCGAAACTAGATTAATAATTAACATATTATATTAATTAACACAGACAAACAAGCCTCTCCTTATTTTAATTAAAATCATCTAACCAAATTTTATCAATTAAATAGATAGTCATAAATATATTATTTACATAATATATGTTTATCAAATTGGCATAAATAATTTGTTATCACAATTTTTTGGTGTTACATAAATTTTATGATAAGTTTATTAAAATTTATATGTAGTAATTTTTATATGATATAAAATAACGATAATATATATTTTTTTGTGATGGATGATTATAATATTTATTTATTTTATCGCCGAATTTTTGTATCATAGTTAATATTGTTTGAGAGATGAATTTATGTAATAGTTATATGTTTCAAATTTAACATTATATATTTATGTGGCGTCGTTTTGAAGAAATAAATAATGAATTATCATGTATGAAATATTAATTATTGATTATTATCTCACTTATTAGTTTATATAATATTATATAGATATATTAAAAATAATTATCATAGAGTTGAATGATTTCATAATTGTTTATTATGTCTTAAAGAATTTTCAATGTAAGCGAAAACAAGTTGAGAAATTACTTAAGAGTCTATTACTTTTTTTATATCTAACACATATTATGTCAAAAGACGAGAAAAAATTTCGGACTTCACAAAAAATACAAATAATATCTTAAATAATAGAATCAGAATAAATAGTCTCAAATATAATTTTATTAACACGGGATAATGGAGATGCGGAGAATGCGGTACCGCTACCTATTACGAGTTATTAACTTATTTTTCGCTAGATCTTAACCCTAGCAAACCGAGTTACTTTTTCAAATCGCAATATTTGAGGTATTAATGTTTCAGTATAATAAAGGCAACACCCTCAGATGGCCTGCTAATTTGTTCATCTAAGAAAGACTTATTTTTTCTCTATTGACTTTTCAAAGATATTAAAGTTGATATGTTGTTTCTCACAATTTTCTAAGAAGAAGGTTTGTAAGTTGAGATCCCTGCCCCCATTTGGTTGGTATGTCATCATTGTCTATAAAGATATATATTAATATAAAAATCTAACTTCAAGAGTTAAAAAATTAAACAAGAACTACCAAAAATTAAGGTCTAATCTCCAACTACTTAAATATAAAATAAAATGAAAAAACCAACAATTCATATGACCACTTTACAAGAACTACCTTTGCTAGATAGTCCCAATATCAAATGTAGACTTGAATTCTCAATCCAAGTCCGACTATACTTCCAAGTAAACTATCATATCACCTCCAACTACACCTACACTAGAATTCTTCTAATCCCTATCCACAGGTACTTGTCCACCATCAACGGAGTTGGGTAGTATGCCTTCCAATTTTTTTGTCGCTCCAGCTGGTTTCTGAATTTGTCTCGGATCATTTAGAGCGCTAGAAGATGTAGACTGCGTAGTGCTTGCTAAACCTGTTCGGATGTAGTGTACATTACTCGGTAATGAGCTTCCATTGTTTTTTAACAACATGGCTTCACATGGATTACCAATCCGAGCCCCGGCCGCAACTGCAGTAGCTTTTACCATTTCATCAGTGGACTTTGTTGAATGGGCCTTTGAGTTGACCAAAGATTGAGATGAAAGCCCCAGTACAACAGTTCGTTGTTGTGCTCCATCCGCTTTAGATTTTTCATTTTGATTCATGTTAGACGTCCCGCCAACTAAAAAAATCAATGGATATATATATATATATTAGTATAAATCAATATTTACAAACGAGCTGTTATGTACAAAGTATAAATATGTGCAAACTGATAAATTAGATATTAAGTGAACTTCTATTGAACTTTTCAAGACAGTGCTTACTTAAGATCAATCATCCTATTTAAGTTTCATCTGGTTACATGGTTTTCTTTTGCTATATTAAATACATTAATTATGAGTAAGAGATAGAATTACCACGGGAGGAAGAAGCCATCAACTTATCTGTCAAAGGCATGTTGAGGGCTAAAGACATTGCCCGACGAGCAGCAAGTTGAGCCTCAGAGAGTTGTGCGCCGCCTCCTGAACTTGAGTTACCCTTGCCTCCTAAAGTTGAGTTGCCCTCGCCACCTGGCAAACTTGAGTTTCTCTTGCGTTTTTTAATAATATTCCATCTCTGCATGTGTCAAGTGTTGCATAAACTCCGTAAGCAATACACAACTCTTTTCATTTTTTTAAATTAGTGTCACTTTTTATAGTCTCAACATGTCAATTTCTACCCAAAATATATATCCAATTGTAGACAAACTCGATTAAAATTAGGAGAAGCTCATAAACTCAGATGATTGCAATCATATGAAATGCAATAAAAAAGGAAACATTTATTTTGCTACAAGTATTACTCCATTCAAGGATCTTTAGAACATATGAAGTAAAGAAGCAACAACATTTCCAAATTCCAACTGACATAAAAACTAAAATTAGCAATAACTATAGTCATGAGCTACTGAAAACAAAGATTAGCATAAAGAAAAATGGCATTGGATTTCTCCAATGGCTAATACATCCAAGTTAAACATTGTGCGCCCTTTTTAAATGGCAAAATATATAAACAACTTCAAGCGGCCTAGGAATTGGCAAATATGTTAATTTTACACTATCTATTCCTCTGTAGTATGTACTTTATTTGTTTCTTTTTTCCTTCAGCCAAAAATTCATTGAGAAAATATGAGTACTTGAAGCAGGAACTGGGGCTTTTAAAGAGTAAATTATTCACTAAAACTTTAAATTACCATTCTTGTCAATCCTAAGACAATACTTTATAGGAGGTCTAACAATATATATCTTCTATAATATGCATAAATTTATATACACATAAACTTTACTGCAGCCTATATGAACAGAGTCTAAAGACGAACAGTTAGACGAGGCGGAACAAAATGAAGAGCCTAATAAACACGAAATATATTCAAAATGAAAGAAAGCTAACTCTATCAAGTAACAGCAATTCTATGGCGGCAAAATAAATAGATTAACAAGTTAAGCGAAGATAAGCTAAGACAAAAACCTGAGATAATTGTGAAGCTGTTCTTTCTTTCATTAATTGCTCTTTTAATATATTTGCCCAGTTACCCTCGCCGCATTTTTTTACAGCAGCAAGCAGTTCCAAATCCTCCGCATCAGTCCATAGTTTCCTTTTCCTTCGAGGAGGTAGGTTTCCACTTTCCAATCCTTCAGCAGTTGTGGCAGGTGTAGCAGCTGTAGCAGGTGTAACTGCAGGCAGTGGCTGTTTCTGAACAGAAACTGGAACTGTAATACTTGTCCCGTGCACAAATGTTGAAGGCTGTGAGTTTGCTGAAGGACCTCTAGCTGGTTGTCTATTAGGTATGCTTATAGTCAATGGAGCCTCAATTGTAGAACCAGTTGGTAGAGTAGAGTTACTTGGCATACCAGAAGCAATCAGTACCTAAAGAAACAAATGATCACCATGGAAACCACTATACAGTAACAATGCCACATTTGTACGGTGGAAAATTGACACAAATCTTAAACATGCATCAGTTCTAAGCATTCGCCAATCTTCAGAAAAACCAGTATTAGTTGGACAACCATCACTCGAGTTTAAGTCCAACACAATGACATTTTTTTAAACAGTTTCTTTTGCAATTAGTCTTTGATATGATTTTTATGACCGGAAGAAAAGAATCACCTGCTACTGAACTTTTACTTAACTTACCTTAGTTATTTGTAAGGCTGATAATTACAGATCATCATTACTACCACTTTTCTGATATTTTATGACAGGGTTGTCAGTCAACCATAAAGAATAAGTGTAAATATATACCTTAACACATGCTGCAGCCTCAGCAGAAGCATCAGCCGTTACAGTTGGCAGAGCTTCCAATTCACAATCCAGATCACTGTCATCATCCTAGACAGAAAAAGAACAATTTTCTTTGCTGAAATCGATGAGTACAACGGGATCCGGACTGATCCATAATTGAAACACCAATTTGACCAAATACAATTATCCGCATATAAAGCATGCACAAGTTGAGCAAATTAAAATAAGAGAAGTATAGAAACAATTTCCTTGGTAAAATTAAACTTCATGAGTTAAATAATATGCGCAATGTGCTCAAATCAATGAGTATCACCGCGATTCGGAACAATCAGTAACTGAAAACATTAATATGCCCAAATACAAATTTCCACATATGAAGCATTCATAACATCAACAATATTAAATACGACATATATTTATAAAGTTATTAAACTAAGTAAAAACTAAAGTATCGATACTTGACAATCGAGCAACAAATTGCCTGGATCTAAGCATGGCAACAAAGCCGAGTTCAAATTAAATACAAGCGTTACACATAGCACCAAACCAACCGTACACATACAAGCAAATGTTAACATTCTGCAACCACCAAATCAAAGGTAACAAAAAGGCGGTAGACTTACAAGAGGTTCAACCTCCTGATCATCGAGTTCTTCAACCAACGGCGCACGATAAGCCAAATGTCGCCAGACCATCTGGTATTCTCTAGCATTAGTTATTCCGGTGTTCGAATTCTTCACCAGCTCATTCCAATCATACTTCTTGCCCGGAACTTGAGCTACCTCTTGAAGTAATGCAAATATTGTCGTTCCAGAGTACCTTCAAAAATCAACAACAGAGAACAGAATTAAAATCAATGAATACCAGAACTAGCAGAATAACAGAAATAACAGAACATTACATATACAATACCCATTATATTTAATAAACAATAAATAAATATGTAAGGACCTTCCTAAGAGGGTGGAGATGTCTCCTTCAGTGATAAATACTTTTTTAATTGTAGCCATTGTGATTACTCGCCGAAATTCTCGCGGAGATTTCACCGGAGTCAGGAAACTAAACCCTAGCTTAAACAAGAGGGTTTGACAGTGAAATCAACTTTTTCGCGGTTAAATTGGCCCTACGCGTTACCGGAAAAGGAATATTCCGGCAACAATGGGGACTGTCAAGGGTGATATGTGAGCACAAGTGAACAAAAAGGAGAGAGTAGAGTGCACGCGCTGACCGGAGAGATTATGCCAGGAGAGACCAGCGAGACTGTCAGGGAGAGAGGAGAAATATATGGAGAAAAGGGTGGAAAATATTTTTCCTAAATTACCATAATGGCCTGGTGTTTTTTTAGAAAAATCCTATGTGGCCGGATCTCTAGCTGTCAGCGTCAACGGCTGGGATTGCGTATTGGGGGTGTGGGTCCGGATCGTGGTTTTGTTGGAAAGTACAAATCCGTGTCGGATTGGGAGAATAACACGAGCGGCATTGTATGTATACCAAGGGTGTTTTGGTAAAATACATTCTATTATTGCTGTATTAGAAAATTTTGAATTTGAATATAATATTTTGGATATTAATACAGATATTATCCCGATTATTGTGAAGATATGTATATATTGTTTTGAGTATCTTTAGAGGAAAAGTTTATCAGAGATTTTGGGAGATGTTTAGCTTGGAGTGGAAAACAGTTTTTTGGATTTTACGAATTTGGATATATTTGGTTAGAATTTTGAATAATATATTGATATTTATATAATTTAAATTTTATTTTAAATTATGATTTTAAATAACAATTTATATATAATATCATATTAATCTTTTATTTAAAATTCATAATATTAATGATAATGTAAATTTAAAATAATATCTCAAAATATGTAATTTAAGACTCAAACCTTGACATGAAACACATTCCTAAATATATTTTATAAAAAATTAAGAGTGTCATGTCAAGATCTAAAAAAATTTCTCAGTGGATTTTAAGAGGGGTGTATTGTATTGGGATTTTAAAGCATTTTTTTGCATTCATGAAATTCGAGGGTAGTCGATTGGGATTGTTTGAAATCCATTAAAATCTTGAGATATTCAATTGAGATTTTAAGTTATGCTACAAAATCTGGTGATATTTTTAAATTATGTTTTAAAATCAGATGGTATTTAATTGGGATTCTTTAAAATCCATTGAAATCTGATGGTATTCAAATGCTGATGAATTTTTTTGCATTTCATAAAATGATGGATTTTGTAGCATTTTTCGGTGTATTTTAAGTTTTTTGAAATCCCATCAAATTTAATGGGATTTTGAAGCATTGTGCTTAAATCCTACAAACTCTGCGACATTTATCAAGAATCCGCATAAAATCAAAACCACACACAATCCATTAAAATACACAAACTAAAAACAATCTATTAAAATCTCAATCAAATACACCCCCGTAAGTAACTCATTAAATTCTTATATTGATTTCGCGACACTCTGTTAGAAATAAAATTAACTAAAATAAATTAAAATTTTACAAATTCTTATTAACTAATTAATATATTCATTAGAATACTTGAACCATTTTCTCACAAATAGAGAATTATACTTCTCACCTTTCTCACCTGCATGGTTGGTTTTAATTATAATAATTTCAAAATAATAAAAAATTCTACTTCTCACGTGCATGGTGGCTTTAATTACAATAATTTCAAAATAATAGTATCACACTAACCGCATAATATTTTATTAGAAAAAGAACATTTTGTATTATAAGATTAGGGATATTTTGTAAAACTTCTTCTCTTTTTGTGGCTATATTATAGTCTTTTAGCATTCAAAACAATTTTTTCGAGAAGTCAAAAAAAAATGTATTTGGTTGAGATTTTAATGAATTATTTTTTATACATGGATTTTGATGAATTATATATGTTTTTGACTTTGTGCGGATTCTTGATAAAATGCGGTAAAATTTATATAGTTTTTTTAGAATTTAAACACACAATACTTCAAAACCTCATACATTTTAAGTGAGATTTCAAAAAATTTAAAATATAACGAGAACTCCCACAAAATCCATCATTTTATGCACCTAAAAATAAATATTAACATTTGAATAACATCAGATTTTATTGAATTTTAAACAATTCATCGGATTTTAAAATATAATTTAAAACCTATCACTAAATTTTGTAGTATAACTTAAAATCCAATCTAAAAATCTCAAGATTTTAATGGAATTTAACAATCGCAATTGAATACTCTCAAATTTTATGAATGAAAAATAATTCTTTAAAATCTCAATCGAATACACCCCTAAATATAATCGTGAGTTATTATAATATCATGACTTTTTAATTTTTTTCATACAAATATAATTTTTATCATCTCACTTGTTGAAAGTTTAATTTAGTAAAATTTTTTTCAAGCCCAACGACATGAGAGAGAATTATTATTTTATTTCTGTGTCAAGTTATCAATTTTCCTTAATATATAATTTGTTATAAAAGAAATTTTTAGTGAACTGTCACATTCTATTCCTACTTTTTTAAGAAGAAAAAATGAATTATATTTTCTATCCCATTTACAAGGTCAATTAAGATTTTTTGAATTTGAATTTAATGTTTAGACCTGAAAATTTTCCCATTTATAATTAAATATTACGTATCATAAATGTATTATTTAAACAATTACGTGGATAATAGTGTAATATGAAAATTGATATAATCATTACAAATAATTATTAAACGTGATACATTTATGTGTATTTTTAATTATTAATTCATTTGAGCAATTATCCTTGATCTTCATTAAAAATTATTATAAAAATCATTATGTAGTTATTATTAGATGATTCAAAATTATCCAAAATTTAGAATTTTAACTAATATATGTTTGTGTCAATCGTTTTATTTTTATTAATATTATAACTACAAAATGATATTATTATGTTTTTTATTTGTTTAAAAAGTTCAAATTTTGTGAATTTGTTTAAGCAGAATGAATTTGAAATATATAATTTGCATTTATATTAAAAGTATATATATAAAATTCATGACTTTTTTCATTAATTTAAGTTATTGAAACTTCAAAACTAACTTGCACAATTTCAAATAAAATATATTTAATTTTCTCTGCGATTTTCATTATTAAATTTGGAGACTATATATTTTTTGAAATCTCATACTGTTTCATAATATTTCCGTCAATAGCAGTTCGGTTCAACAATAATATGACACTCTGACAAAAAAAATAAAATGACATGCGTGTGTGACGGGTTGTAACTTTAATCTCCTCGCAGACGTTGAAGCTTCATTGAAGAATACACACAAATACTCTCTCTCTCTCGCTCTCTCTCTCTGTCTCTCTCTCAGATCTCAATACTCACTAAACCCTATCTCATAAATCATATCTCACATATCAATTTCTACACACAATTCAACTGCTCGATCTGATCAGGTATAACTTTAATCTTTCATCTGTTTCTACTCATCTAATCGTGATCATTGACTCAATTAACACGTGCGCGCGTATCGGCGTATGTATTTTACCGAGCCTACAGTTGATTATCGTTTACAAGTATAGATTAGTTTGTTTGAGTTTATTCCAGTGTGTAATGTATTTGAATTCGATTTTCCGATGAATTTTCGGTTCGTTTGTTGGTGAATTGATAACTTATTTTCTGCTGTTTGACACTTCGTTCGGTGTACGCAAATTATGATGCGTGAATTAAGTTCCTGTTGTAACTTGATTTGATTTATGTATAAGTTAGTTTATGTCTGTGAGTAGTGCAACTGAATACGATTTTTCGATGAAATTTTCCGTTCCGTCTTTACTGAACTGAATAGTTATTTACAGATTATGATATGTGAATTAAGTCACTGTTGTAAGTTAATATGGCTTTCGCCTTTTGATAAATTGAATTGCTACCGGATCGATAAGTTTTTGTTTTATTTGTTGTTTCTTTGTACTTGATTCATGGTTATATAAGTGTAAGTTGGAGGAATTAATTGATCTTACTCACTAAGATTGACAGTGTCCTGTAGAGTTGCTTGGATGTACTAATTACGAGTGTTTGATTTGTTTTTTACCTGCATATATTTTGTTTCCATGTTTAGGTATTGATTGAGCAAAACTCAAGTTGATGGCCTGTGATGGTGTTTTATCTGTCAATTGCTGGATTTTGACGTATTGCTAGTTGGATAATATTGGGGGGCTAGCATGAACATTGTAAAGGGTGTTGCTGACCTTATCCGAAGGTCATCTACTGGTTACACTTCAGAGTCTGGAGTAGGGTCGGGGAGGTTACCACCTCCTAGTCCAAAAATCTGTTTCAGGTATAACCCTTGATGTTTTATTATTTACTAAGGGGGCTTATTCATGTTATACTTTACTGACGAGTGGTCGCTCATCGGATCATTCCTTTGGGTCAGAGAATGGTGTAGTATTTGCCTGATGACTACGCAAGATACTCCCTCCGTCCCACCAGGTTCTTTACGGTTACCTCTTTTGGACGTCCCATCCATTTCTTTACATTACAAAACTTTCCCAAAATAGTTAATGGGTCCCACCACTTTATCACTTTTCCTTCCTTTTCACACTACTTTTACTCCCCTATCTCTCTTTTATATATTAAAAATCGATGGGTCCCACCACTTCACCCACTTTTCTTCCTCTTTTTCACTACTTTATACATATTTCTTAACCTCCGTGCCCAAACCCAATGTAAACAATTGGGTGGGACGGAGGGAGTATAACCTTATCAGTGTTAGTCCAGTTGCATCGTTCCTTACTTGGTTAATAGTTTTGTTAGGTCATTTGGCTGTTCCTTTGCAGATTTTTTTTTTTGGGATGTAACAGTAGTTTAGACATTTTGCTCAAATTGGTTTTTGCAGCCTTTGGAATTAAATGCCCACTGGGCATCAGTCTAGCTGACTAGACATAGATGACATAATCCTCCTGATACACGGGGCTCCCTAAAGCATAAGTAGTTGTGAGAAAGTTTTTTCAATATAACTTGCTGAATATTTAAATACTTAAAAAAAAAAATGCAGTTTGGCAGTTTTGAATACTTTCAGGTTTGCTTATCAGTATGTATTGAAATTTGTTTTTCCAAATAACTTAAATGGTTCTGGTTGCATACATCTAGAGGTGTCGTAAGATGGGGTATTGGAATTCTGAACTTCCTATGTGTATTTTAAGTTTTCAACATATGCGGGGTGCATGTTGTCCTGAGAAAGGGCACCTTGTTGTTTGATTTATTGATCTGTATTCTTAATTTCATAGAAGACATGATTTCCTTTATTTGATGCATATCTTTCTCCATGGATTTGCTAAATTTTCTTGCAATTTTTGATGTCATATTTTTGGTTTTCGCAGGATTCATTTGTACTTAACTAAATGGTAGGTAGACATAATCAAATAAAAGTAGTTGTATGATATAAAAATTCCTGTGTAGATTGTTTCTTTTTTCTTATGGGTTAGATAATAGTCACGCTGTAAAGACTTTGTTAAGTTCTATTGTTTTCTTTATTAAATGCGTAATCAAGTTATTCAATTGATTGTAACATTAATAACATACCACTAAGATGCCCAAACTATTATGTTTCAGTGAAATTGGTGATGAAGCAATTTTAAGTACACTTTGGGGAAGGTACAATGATGCCCTCGATAAGGTATTTATCTGTGTGTGTGTATATATATTGTCATGTTATATTATGAAGAATGATTGTCGGAGTACTAAAAATTATTTTATTATTAGTGATATTCTCCTTAATTCTTTTTGAGTACACTATATATGTTTTATGAAGGCCACACAAACACATCAATTTCTCTACGGTGTTAATGATTTTCTTCTTATTTTTTGAATATAATATATGTTTTAATTCAGGCCTCCTTGTACCTTACGTTTTAGAAAGCTAAGCCAACGTGTTATCATAATTTAGAGCGGTTTTAAGGATATGTCTCGGGTTTTAGGGTTCCAACCTTCTCATCCTTGATATTTCTGAATTTTTTTTGTTTGTTTGCCCGTTGTCTGGTTTTTACCCCCACGCACAAGTATGTGACTTTTAAGGATTTAGGAGAGCTGATTACTTCACAATTTCTTACTGGCCTTCTGGCGTGATAGTATTTCTTGTTTTTATTGACAATTTTGAGTCTTCAAGATATTTAAAATGTCCTTTTTAAGTTGTTTAACTTATTATTTATTTTTGATAAGATCAGTCTGACTTGTTGTCTTTACACTTTCCTCTGTTCACAAACCTTATTTGTCCTCATGTGAAAAGCCATGTCTGTTGGATCATAAGATGTTAGCTATATATCATTATATGAGAACTGGAGATTCTTTTAATGTTATTATTTTATATGTAATTTATATAATTTTTTAACTATATTCTTCATTATCGGCACATGAGAATTTTAATTTTTCAGATTGCAATTGTAGTCAGCTACCTCTTTTAACTTTGTTATTCTCCCGAGCCACGATTTGCCATTCTTATGTTTTACTTTTGCTTGGTCTTAGGTGGAGAGAAAGAAGTTCTTTCTTATGTTTCTGAAGCAATTCTTAATTGTGTACAAGAATTGGAAGCCGGTAGATCTAAGGCAATCCCAGGGGGATGCTTCACCTGCCTTCCCACCAGCAGAATATTCACAACATGATGATGTGATATTTGGCTGTTCTTTTGGTCACCCTGCTGAAATTACCATAACCTTAATCGAAGAAATCACACATATAAATGCCATAGTCTCAGAATGTAAGTTGGCCTTGTTGTTATGTGGGTTCATGTGAAGGCACTTGACGATATAAATTCTCATGTTCAATTTGGGGGACCGCTTTTCTTTATCATTAATTTATTGTTAGTCTCATTTCCCTCTTTGTTGGGATTCTAAATTGGGTATATGTGACTCCATTCTTTGTTTATTTGGCAAAGCTAACATAACTATGCTCTTTTATGGGGGTTGTGAACGATGCGTTAGGTGAGACAATTGAATGCAATAAGTGGTAATTTCAATATAAACCCCCCCTTTTATGTGCCATTTTTTCTGTGGCCAAGAAACATAATATCAGTAGCTGTTACAGATGAGTTCTTCAGTAACCCTAAACGCTGCACCAAGCTTTATTCCCAGATACTGCTATGTGCAAATAATGAAAAATAGATTTGAAACAATTCTGTAGCGGAAAAGAATGAGATTAGTTCAGAACTGTCAACGTTGAGTTGGAATGAAACATTAAAGTCAATATAGCTAGTGTTTTGTTGCGACAATGACAGCAACTGAAAGATCTTTTGAAACTTTATTGTTTGGCGAAGATCTTCAGAAATTTTGGTAATTAATACCAATTAAATAATTTGTTAGGTATCCATAGACATACATTACCTTTTCTACTATCTGGTCTTCTTATACACAGAACCTACTTTTCTCCATAGAAGTTTTGGTTGTGGAATTCTCTTGATGAACAGAAGGTAGAAGTAGAGTTAAGGCATGGTGTAAAGTAAAATAACTTTATTTTGTGTGCACTAGACTTAAAATAGGTGCAGACAATTTCTATTACGTGCTCCCCATCTACTGTCTCAATTGGGGGCATGAATAATAAAGGACTATAGCAAAGACAAGAGTGCCAATTGGTAATTGGTATTATGGAAATGTTCTATTGTTTGCTATATTTCCAATTTAGCCCACTTCTAGGATGAAGTTTATTTAAAGGATTGGATGTATCTTTGACTCTCTTTGCTCACCTATAGAAATGGTACAAATTTGTTACAATATAAACATATTGTAATATTGTAATTTTGCAAGTTCAATCATGAGGCAGTAAATAGGATAATTCAGATAGGAGCAGTGTGGTTTGTTGTTTTAGTTTCATTATGTATTGGACTTCCAATACCCAGTTTTCTTTGACTAATTTATGAGATAAATAGATTCTATGTTTCCTTTAGGGATAGGCAAACATTGTTGCTGTAGAAGCATAAACATATCTCTGAATCCCTGTTCTTATATTCTATAAAGATCTAGTTTACATTTACATTATCATTAATATATAAAAATGGTCAACTGAGGATGAAATCTGGAATTTTTAAGTACATGGAGGTAGGGGGTAATAGAAGGTACATTCTTTATGCTTAATCAAATGAATCTCTTGACTGGTAGATCTCAGTAGCCTTATTCATTGCATTTTATTTACATAGTATATTTAGATCATTTTTCTTGATTAGCTTATAATATCTTCTCAGAAGACTTTCATTGTTTTCTTTTTAGTTACATCGGTGAACTTGAGCGGGACGATATCTACCACCGAACGGTTAGGGAATGTAACTAGCTATACTCTTACATCTGAAGGGTTCCCCATTTTGGATGCTCTTACTATTGTAACAAGGTCAATGCACAACTGCAAAGTCTTTGGTTACTATGGTGGAATTCAAAAACTCACAGCATTGATGAAAGGTATTCTTATATTTTTTTCTTTCAGGTTTCATATACAGTCATCTACTTCGTTATGTGTTTGTTTGATGATTTAATATATAATATTCGACATACTATATGGGAAATGATGGGGAAAATGCGGAACATAGTTTGTAGTATTTAAGTTGAAGTTTAGCTAATCACAGTTTTATGCTCTGGCCTCTTTTTTTAGTGGCTCTAGTTTTCAGGGGTCTAGTTAGGTTGCATGAGAAATAGATGTTTCTAGTATAATTAACTTCTTATATTATTTGTAAGGTGTCGAACTAGTTTAGGTGATGATTATAAAATACTTATTTTTAATTGAGAAAACAGGGGTCTTGTCCGCGAAATTGAAATACATATCATTTGCGACAAATAGAATATGATGTCCATGGGATCATAGTTATGATGTTGTCACAGCTACCTAGAGTGCCAGCAGCCTGCTGATGTGTGGTTGCCCATGTCATAGTAATGGTGTTTAATGTGTGGTGTCCTTTTCATTATTGCAGCGGCTGTTGTCCAGCTCAAAACAATCACCAGTGCGCTTTCAGCAGATGAAAGTTTATCAAGCTTTATCCTAGAGAAGATATCGTTTCTGCAAACTTTACTTAGACATGTTGTCTTAATAATTTGTAGCTTTATCAATCTATATTCAGATGTTTACGAGCTCTCCCAACCATACTATAGTATGTTGAAGTTTAGTTTCCTGAAGGGTGGTTCAAAGTCAGTAGAATCTTCTAGTGAGACGACAGCTCCCTCTGAAGCAAGAATTCGTTGGCATCAAAAGGCAGTTATTTCAGTGATGGAAGCTGGGGGACTAAATTGGTTAGTAGGTAAGGTAGGCCGCTTATGGTTTGCTGAGATCTCATTTGTATGTTTAAAGTTTTGTGACCATTTACTTATGAAGGAAGAATAGTACATGTGCTTCTTTTTGCTAAATGTCTCGAGGTTGCACTTGGAAATAAGGCTTCTTAAAAGATGATGTTGTCACAATCACTGTTTACTTACATGCTAGTCCCAAATAAAGTTACTTTTCATACTACAAGTAGCCTTTTAAGTTTTAGTGTTTTTAAAGCAAGTAATTGCTAATTAGTCATTTCACCTAGATTAAATTCCTAAAACTCATTACCTATTATGCACTCGATCACTCATCTATTTAGCACAAACTACTTAACATTAAACACTAATAAGATATTTAGAATTGTTATGAATAATATTCTTTAATAATTCCGAACATACTCTTATATAAGTAGGCTAACTCTAACATGGAATATTAATGCAAAAGATTTCGTGAGCAAGATCACTAATACTTTATACTATTTTCATCTCTTTGATATGTAAGCGGCATTAACTAATGCTATGAACCCAGAAAATGTACAAATGGTTCTTAGTGGATTATGTAAAACTGCACGAGATACGATTTATTAAATATATTAGAAGATGTGCAGCTACAATTTGATTCTAGGGTTCGTAGTTTGACCTTTTTGGGATGAAAACGTTGAAGTTCGAAGAAAGGTTTATTTCTTATTGTAGGATAGGATTTTTTTTCCATTTTAACTCTTCTAGAATTTTATGTTAGATATAGTTTTTCCTACTACAATACTTTGCTTACTTATGGGATGTGCTTATTTTCAGAGCTATTGCGAGTAATGCGAAGGTTGAGTATGAAAGAACAGCAGACAGATACAGAGCTTTATTGTTTGACACTAACAAGCCTTCGATCAGCATTAGTAAATAACCCGCGTGGTCAAAATCATTTTAGAAGTATTGGGGGACTTGAAGTTCTCTTGGACGGACTTGGATTTCCGTCGGCAAACATATTAAAAGCAAAGATTTCTTCTTTTTCTACCAAGGATAGGTAGTACACGGAATTGTTCTATTGCTTTATCTGGTTCTGTTTTTTTTGATATATATATATATATATATATATATATATATATATATATATATATATATGCCTCTGTATCTTAAACTCCTAAGCTGACCAGGATTGTTTGCTTGCGGTTTGCTATTTATAAAGCAGTAAGAAGATGTTATAGTTAAATTTATTATGTATATCTATCTAGTCTGACAAAGTCACTTGTAGCTATTAAGCAAATCAGTAATAAAATTTACATATTTTTGGAATGTGTACCAGTGGGCGTTGTCTGCTTTATACATGCTCATCTTTTGTGTCTGTGAGTGTGCAGTCAGGTGACATATAAATTCGAAACCATGTCTATATGAACCTGTTGCAGCATTGTCCTAATTGCATGGGTACAACACTCCCTCCCCTCCCCTCCCCTTGATCATGTGATTCCCACTTTTGTGGCAAACACATGCCATCAAGTACCAGAGTGAATTAGTTTATTTTATATTGTTTCAAAGTGCTGCATTTTGAAGCACATGTTTCATGTCAAGTGAACATACTATTCCTGTAATACGATGCTTTATTTATCTAGTCAGTAAACTGTATTTCCTGTCACATTAAGTTTTCGTTGTTCTATTTTTTTAACAATCTACGATTTGATGTATTTTTGCCATAGTATCATATATTAGTACAAATCATGATTGAAACAGCAATCCGATGTTTATTTTTACTCTTATTTGCACACTCTATGTTTTGCCCAAGTAATATCTTAATTTCAATATTTTTGCAGAGGGGAGGATGCTTTTGGGGGAATTCTGCTGCTCCATGTACTTTCCTTGGAGGTTCTTAGAGAGTCTGTGTATCCTTTTTGTTGCAGTCTATCTTTTGGTAGATATCATACTCACTCAACTGTGTGTGTGTGTGTGTGTGTGTGTGTATATATATATATATATATATATATATGCGCTTTGTTTGTTGGCCAGCATATGTGTGCACGTAGGACTATTTCCTTTGTATTTACCAGTGTTTTTCAATATATTCCATTCTAAAACGAGAAATATTTTTTTCTAGTGATCAGTTCTAAACAGTTTACAGGATAAATCTTGGCTTTTGAATTTATGTTTTATGATATAGAGGAATAAACCTGAAATATTTTTTGTTGCTTCTTGGTTCCACACAAACTAGTAACAACGTTCTCCGGACCATTTGATTTCAATTGATAAGTTTAAACCTCTTTTTAAGACACAGTTAAAAGGACCAGTTATACCCAATTGTTTGTTTGGGGGTGTGTGTTTGTTTGGGTGGTTAAGCAAAATGATTCCTTAGTTGTGACGCCCTTTACTATTGTCCAGATTTGGGAATTTGAATAATTTGCAGTTCTTATGTGAGAATGGGAGAATACACAAATTTGCAAACAGTTTTTGTGCACCTGCATTCATGCTTCAGGAGTACAAGCAGCATAGCAAGGACTTAATTGTGCAAGAAAATTTGTATCAGCTAGTTTCAGATGCCAAAGACACTAATACGGAATATCATGGATATTGGAAACATTATGTTGTCAAATTAAGCAAAGTCCTCACTGCATTCCTTCTTTCACTAGAAGATTCAATTTCTTATGATTATCAATCACCAGCTGGTAAAACTACCTTGGCAGTTTCTTCAGTCTACGGTGAACTTTCAGTGAAGTGGTTCATGAGGGTTCTTCTTACTGTCTTTCCATGCATCGAGGCCTGTTCAAATCAAAATCAGCTACCTAACTATTTAAGGTGACTTATCCATTTGTATGCATTTTGGAGTATTTAAACCTTATCTTTACAGTTTGTGCCGCTTAAATGTTTTTGCTACCTTATCAATGTGTTATCATTGTTTCCTCTGCTACTTTTGACACCTTTTTTCATGGTAATGAATTACTTTTTTGGTTTTAAATCACATGTGCAGGTTGTTTGTCTATGTCTTGCAGCACCATGTTCTCTTTGTCTTGAGGAACGTTCTCATTTTGTCACCTTCACAGCTTGATGTATTCCGGTCAGAGGGCGTGTGGGATTTTATCTTCTCAGAGAATTTTTTCTACTTCGGTCCAGTTTCAGCTGAGTGTGCTGAGGGTTATGATTCATGTAGAGAGATTCTTCCCTGGGACTATGCATGCAATTTGGATTCCAGCTCCACTGACCATCAAGTGAACAGTAGCGAGATAGAAATTCTTCAAAGTGAAGTAATTTCGATCTTGGAGTTTGCTGCAACTTTAACTGGAAATTCGCATAATCTGGTGGGTGCTTGTTTTAGTGTTCAATCCCCGATTTGATGTATGTGGCATTTCCATGGTTAAAACACGTGCATGCAAAATCTCCAGTTCTAACGTCTTTATAATTTCATTCCTCTTTTTTCTTTTCTTTTTTCTATTAAGTTTTTTGGTATTCTGAATATTAAAGATATCATATAAATGCGTATAGTTCTGACACAATATGATCATTGATTTAACACATGAACGTTTGGTCATTGAATATGTTCTCGAAATTATTAAATAATATGTTGAACCCTCAAACCCAATTCAATTATGGATCTATATCCGAGGATCCTGAATTTCTGAAGTTCAAAATTTTCAGAAACAGTAGTTGAGCCTGGTTAACAGTGGCTATTTGGTTGTGTATAATGTCTCCCTGGATTATTGCATCTTAGTTAATCTACCAACATTTGTTCTGGGCATATTTATTTTTGTTATACTGTACTGTTATCACTAAAATACCAACTTCATATTTCTTGCATATATTTTTGTGTCAGTATCTGTTTGTTGAGTTTTTAGGCTGTACTTTGGTCTTGTCTGCTAAGATTGATAAATTAAAAAGCAGCCTGCTCATGAACTAATGACCTGTATACCTTTTTTATGTGCACCTTTCCATCTACTTAGTGTCATGTAGAAAAGAAGTAGATCAGTCTATCTGTGGATGTTTGGGGCTTAGCTATTTATGCTTTAGTTTTGTATGTCAGCATAGGCCACTATCCCTCACATGTATGAGATCATAGTTTAGCATTTTTAGGCATGTGACAAAATTACTAAATAGTCATTTAAGGGTTGTATTCCATGTAACTGTTTCAGACACGGGACAAATTGGTCCTATTTGCAGTGGTTTCTTCTAGCTGTATTATACAAGGCATATCATACATGTTTGATAGTCTCAATTCTCTGAATTACATTTAGTTTATAGAACTTCTTTCTCCCTAATATTTTGTAGCTATTTTTGTGCTTGTAAAGATTTTTAATCGTACTCTTTATTTGCATTCGAAGAGTTTTTCCGTGTTGCATTGACTTTGGTTTCTGCAAGCAGTCTTTTGTTGAGTACTTATAAATATGTTCTAATTCACAGCCAGAATGTTCTGCTTTATTGGATGCCCTTGAACATTCTGCGTGTAATCCTGAAATTGCCGGTGCTATAGCAAAATGCTTGCTTCGAATTTATCAGCATGCAGCTGAAAAAACTGCTGCTTCTTTTAAGACCCTTGATGCGATTTCACGGGTGCTTAAAATTGCGTGTATTCAAGTACATGAATCTAGGAGGCTAGACCATAATTATGCAGAGTCTGAGAGTGTTGGAAAATCTACTCCGCAAGAGATGGTGCAAAATTGGTATGCAAGCTTGGAAACATGTATGGAGCTTTTTGGGAAATACTATTCTACTACAGAAGATGCAAAAATTTTGATTTTGCGTAGTTCTAGTTGTATTGATTGCCTATTTGAGTTGTTCTGGGAGGAGAATTTGAGAGAACGTGTTCTTGCTTATGTTCTTGATCTGATGAAGGTCTGCACCCAACTCCGTTGTGATATATATTTTATGTGATATTTGAACATATGATTGATCCCTATCCCTCTTTCATTGTTTAACAGATCATTCCATTTGCTAAGCAAGACCGAACCGCTGGCTTGTATTTGTGTTCCAAATATCTAGAAACATTTACTCATGTAAAGGAACGTGAGAAATGCTTTACAGAGTTGTCAATTAATTTATTACTTGGTATGAGAGGCATGCTTCTATTGAACCAAAGGGTAATATTTTTGTTGAACAGTTATATTCTTCTCGCTAACTAAAATGGTTTTTTTACGTTGGACACATTGTCTAATATGTTTGCCGTTTTGTTTTCAGTATTATCAGGCCTTATTTCGTGATGGTGAGTGTTTTTTACATGTTGTATCTTTATTGAATGGGAATCTTGAAGAAGAAAATTGTGAGAAGCTGGTTCTTGATGTCCTTGAAACTCTGACGTGCCTGCTTGCAAATAATGATATCTCAAAGGTATTATATTTGTGATGCCTGTTCCTTGCACTTTAAATTGTCTATACTTCTACATCCCTGATGTATGAAGTTGAGGTTTTCATTTACATTGCATGCCTTAAATTGATCTAAATATATTCATGTAATTATAAATCTAATTCAAATACACTCTTTTTCTCAGAAAAATCTACTTCATTTTTTTGTTTGCTTTGCTTGTTGATCATCTTTAATAATAATATTTCCTTCTAATGAGTGTTGGTGACTTTCCGTTTCTTTTTCCTAAGGATACATTTAGAGCTCTTGTTGGCAAAGGTTATCGGACTCTGCAAAGTTTGCTGTTGGACATCTGTCAGTGGCTGCCTAGTGATGGTCTTTTAAACGCTTTACTCGACATGCTTGTTGATGGAATGTTTGATATCAAAACAAGATCTGTTATTAAGGTGATACTGCTAATACTTTGTCACAATTATTGCCTCTTAAATAGGAAAATTATATCGGACTGTATACGTTTAGTTTCAATTTTGCACACGTGTTGTTCTTTCTGAGACATCTTTTTTACTGTGCTTCTTTCCTTATTATAACAGAACGAAGATGTGATTTTACTGTATCTCAGTGTTCTGCAGAAGGTCGGTAATTATTTGTCAGAGCAAGTTATATGTGCATATAATTTTTATTCCTTGTACCCATTTTTTTGGTGGCTTATCCATCGCCATGTTTTTAATGGGCAGAGCAGTGACTCATCACGGCTTCTTGGACTCAACTTGTTTCTTCAATTGCTAAAGGAGTCAATTTCCAATCGAGCTTTGTGTGTCAAAGCCGGAATGCTAAACTTTCTTATTGACTGGTTTTCGCAAGAAGAAGATGATGGCGTTGTACTGAAACTGGCTCAATTAATTCAGGTCACTGGTGGGCACAGTATATCTGGAAAGGATATTCGCAAGATTTTTGCTCTACTTCGTAGTGAGAAAGTAGGAACTCGTCAGCAGTACTGTTCACTATTGTTAACCAGCATCTTGTCAATGATGAATGAGAAAGGACCAACAGCCTTTTTCGATCTTAATGGCAATAGTTCTGTAAGTCTGATGCTTTTGGCAACATCACTGAAGAATCACTATAGCTTAATACTTGGTAACACACATATATTTTATTGGTGTGTTTGCGTGAGTTAAGGTTGGTATCCTGGAGTTACGATAACAAATAGTGATAAGCAACTAATAAATCTAATTCAAAATAGTTTTGAAATTTAGTACAATTATAAGCTCCTTATAAGTCCGGGATCGAGTTATCCAGGGTATTTATAGCTTGATGAACCTTTAACAGAATTAGAATTACTTCTAGAACAATATGCCTTTGTTGCACAAGGCAGCCTTATGTTGTTTGCATAAAGAGAAGAATCTTCAGAAGTACCACATAAACATGTGCATTTGTCAGTGTTTTGTGTTATTAATCATTCTCAGTTGGCTGCTTCTCATTGAAGGAGTGCATACTCAAAATTATGAACCATCTACCTTTTAAATGCAGCTATGAAATCTATATTAGTAGTCGAAGAGAATTTCTTATTTGCATAGACCTAATATGCTTGCATGGCTCATTTTCTATTGTTTTGAATAACTTGTATAAATAAACAGAAGAATGTAAAAAACAGTATGTAGCTTGTACTAAGAACTTGGTTAAAAAGGATTAAGGATCTTCTGAATGGAAACACAGTTGAATAAGCGTTCCTTTCTGCTGGATAGGTAGATGTCTGTACTGTTTTTGGTTTGTTATCGCGAAAATGTTTCATTGTATATGTTTCATTATATTTGTTTTTCATTTTGTCATCTTGTCCTTGCAGGGTATTTTAATCAAGACGCCCGTGCAATTGCCTTTGTATAAGGGATTTTCATTTTCTTGTTGGCTCAGGGTAGAAAACTTCCCAGAAACTGGAACAATGGGGCTTTTCAGTTTTCTTACAGAAAATGGTAGAGGCTGTTTAGCTGCTCTTGCCAAAGACAAGCTGTTCTATGAGGTGAGAGATAAATCTTGGTAGAAATCAGTAATTTGTTTCTTGAGTGGAATTGCACTTGACTTGGGCACTTTGTTAAACTAGTAGTATGATCATTATATCTACGCTTGTAGTTGCTTATTCCTTCTATACTTGAATGCAGAAGAGGTTCATGGTAATAACTTTCACTCTATGTGTTTTGCAGTCTGTAAATCAGAAACGACAGTTTGTCTCTCTTAACGTGAACCTTTCAAAGAAAAGATGGCATTTTCTCTGCTTAAGTCATAGCATAGGGAGAGCTTTTTCAGGGGGTAGCCAGGTGAGGTGTTATGTCGACGGAGTTTGTGTATCGTCAGAAAAGTGCAGGTCAATTACATGTTGTATCATTGTTTTCTTAAAACACCTACTATCTTATTATTCCAAACTTCTAAATTTTTTACTGATAGACATATTTGTACTGATTCAGCTATGCCAAAGTTAATGACACCCAGATGAGTTGCACAATTGGCACGAAGTTAGATACGCCTTCAACTGAAGATGAAAATTCTGCACACTGCATTAAAGAGTCATCTCCTTTTTTTGGTCAAATTGGTCCAGTTTATATGTTTAGCGAGCCAATTAGTTCTGAACAAATACAGGGAATTTATTCCTTAGGACCAAGTTATATGTATTCATTCCTTGACAATGAAATTGCATTTCGATCAGACAGTCCATTGCCTGTTGGAATTCTTAATGCTAAAGATGGTCTTGCATCGAAAATAACTTTCGGACTTAATGCTCAGGTTCTTTCAATTAATTGACTGTATACATACATGTATATTGTGGTGAAAGTTCTAGTTATTTGTTGGTTCTAGCGAAGAAAAGTAGTGAAAATTTTACCTGTTATTTTTTTACAGGCTTCTAATGGGAGGACATTGCTCAATGTTTCACCAATGCTGGATCATGCCCTTGATAGGAAATCTTTTGAAGCAACAGTCATGGATGGTACTCAGTTATGTTCGCGTCGGTTGCTGCAGCAGATTATATATTGTGTTGGGGGAGTCTCTGTGTTTTTCCCCCTTTTTACTCGTTCTGAGTTATACGAAATTGAAGAAAGTGGAGAAGCAGGACATAGTTTGCTCCTTCCTACCAAAAAAGAGCGGCTTACTGCGGAGATTGTTGAGCTTATATCTTCAGTCCTAGATGAAAATTTAGCTAACCAACAGCAGATGCTTCTTCTTTCTGGATTTTCAATTGTAGGATTCTTACTGCAATCAGTTCCTCCCCAACAACTTAATTTGGAAATGGTTTCAGCTCTGAAATCTTTGTACAATGTTGTTGTTAATTGTGGTAGGTGTCATATTATCTTCTTCTATATCAAGCACACATTGGTTTAGATTTGTTTGTCTTTATAATGATTCACTTAAGCTTAAGCTTTGTTTTCCTTCATAAGTTCATATTTGTTTTTGTTCTTCAGGCTTGTCTGAGATGCTCGCTAAAGATGCTATTTCTCACATCTTTCTGAATCCCTACATCTGGGTCTACACAGTTTACCCAGTGCAACGTGAAGTATACATGTTTCTCATCCAACAATTTGATAACGACCCAAGATTGCTCAAGAGTTTATGTCGTCTACCTCGTGTTCTTGATATAATTCGCCAATTTTACTGGGATAACTCAAAATCTCGTTCTGCTATCGGAGGCAAACCTCTTCTTAATCCGATAACAAACCAGGTTGTTGGCCAAAGACCAAGTAGGGAAGAAGTACATAAAATTCGTCTTCTTTTACTAAGTCTTGGGGAAAATAGTTTAAGGTAATTCTGTCCACCTTTAAAGTTGCTTCCTTGCTTCTTCGCATAAATTAGCCATCTAGTTATGGAATCAGGAGCAACCTTCATATGTGCAGGCAGAGTATTGCAGTACCTGATGTTAAAGCCCTAATTGCGTTTTTTGAGACTAGTCAAGATATGGTTTGTATTGAAGATGTTCTACATATGGTCATCCGTGCTGTTTCCCAGAAACCATTGCTTGCCTCCTTTTTGGAGCAAATCAATTTGATTAGTGGCTGTCACATTTTTGTTAATCTCCTAGAAAGGTATTATTCATTTATCGGAAGACTTGTAATATTAGTTGTTGTATTACAAGTTAAAAACAATACAGATTAACAAATAAATATATAGTTCTTTTAGTTTATATAAAGAGTTATGTAAAAAAAAATTAATATAAAAGAGTATATATTTGTGTAATGGTAGAATATTAATGAATCTAAACTTACAGGGTAAACTTAAAAGTTTAGTTTAGATATTCAAACAATATACCATAATTATTAATTATCATAAAATTAGGTATTAGCTAAAATGCACTTTTACTAAGAACGTAACGTATAAAATGAGTATAGATGAATAATATTGCTTTAATTTTGTGAAAGAGTTTCAGTTATTGATAAAAAAAATTAAATAGGGGTGGTAAACAAATTTTGGTACTTTAGTGTCCTGAGAAGCAAATTTTTTCCATATTGTCTCTCATTGCCCTGGGGGTAAATATTGTTTTGTAGAGTTAGTTGCAACAACATGAGGCACATTTTGCTTCAAGAATAGCTCAGTTTGTGATTATTATTTGTATGAGAGGAGCGTAAATGTAATTGATCTACAGTGTAGTTTCTTTCTGGATCTCTGGAGCACTGTGTTAATTCATCTGGAAACTGACAAATAGGATCCTCTACAATCTTAATGCAAATAATAATCTTACTTCAACTTTACTTGTTCCAGGGATTATGAGCCTATCAGGTTGCTCGCCTTGCAGTTTCTCGGAAGACTTCTGGTTGGTCTTCCTTCAGAGAAGAAGGCATTAAAATTTTTTAGTATTACTGTAGGAAAATCAAAATCTCTTTTAGATAGCAATAAAAAGCCTGGTCTGCCGATGCAACCTATATTTTCTGTCATCTCGAACAAGCTTTTCAAATTTCCTCTGACAGATAACCTTTGCGCTGCATTGTTTGATGCTCTTCTTGGCGGTGCTAGTCCTAAACAGGTGATTTCTGGTGGATGAATATATCCTTCTGTCTTTAAGTGTTTAGTTCTGGAGTTTCTGGCTGTAATTATCATCTTCTATCATAAGTTTAACATATTTTTCCATTCTAATTTTCATTATCGGCTACACTCTTATTGTTGTTGTTGCTGACTGTATTCATATGTTATTTGCTTGAATTAATATGCATTAATATATATCAGTTGGATGAGTTTCTTTGAAAATATGTTTGCAGGTTTTGCAGAGATGTAATCAGTTTGAGAAGCAGAGGGGACTTATGAACAACTCACAGTTCTTTCTTCCTCAAATCTTGGCTCTCATTTTTAGATTTTTGTCAGGTTGTGAGTCTGTAGCCGCAAGAATAAAGATTATTGAAAATATACTTGATCTGCTTGATACCAATCCGTCAAACATCGAAGCTCTGTTGGTAAATTTTTTTCCTGTATTTGTCGCAATTAGAACTTTTCAAATATTTGTTTCTGTAATTCTCTTTGTATTTCTTGTTTCTTTTAAAATCATCTTCCTTAACAGGAGCATGGATGGAATGCATGGCTAGTTGCTTCAGTAAAGCTCGATACTTTACAAAACTATAAAATGGACTTGCGAGTTCAAGGACAAAGTGAGATGAGTGAGCAAACTTCTGTTAGGAAGCTTTTTTGTGTTGTCCTTTGTCATTGTATCCAGTCTGTTAAAGGTGGCTGGCAACAATTAGAAGAGACGGCAAATGTTTTACTTATGCATTGTGAACAAGTATGTTCAACTATTTTATAATTGACATACACTTGCAGTTGGATTATGTGTCTATATTTGCTTATTATGTTTCTTTCTTCAACAGGATAGTATTTCATATCGATACCTTCTCCGTGATATATATGAGGATCTAGTTCAGAGGCTAATAGATTTATCTTCAGAGGACAATATCTTTCTCTCACAGCCATGTCGAGACAACACATTGTACCTCTTGAAACTGCTTGATGATCTGTTACTCTCTGAAATTGATGCTAAGCTTCCGGTATATTAATGTTTGCGCGTGTGTATATGATACCACCTAGGAATTTTGCTTTCATTTTTATGAACATGTCTTAACCCCAGAATAGCATTTCGCTGAAGGACAAATGTGTTATATGTTTGTATGTCATCCTATGCGTATTAGTCATAGAATTTTTTTATTACTAGCAGGATGGAGATATTAAATCATGATATCATGTGGTCCGGCATGTATTCACTGCCATAAACTTTTACTTAAGCTAGTTAGTAATTTGCCCAAAATTTCTATTGTTGTACGCTTCGAAGTATAAATTAATTAATTTCTTTAAATGAGCTTTAGTTTATAAGTTGTGATCTGCCGATTTGAGATTATATTGAGTTTATCAATGCTTTGATAAATTCCTTTTCTCTGTGGCCTGACTAAACAACCTGTAGGACTGCAAGCTGGATGAACTGATAATTCAGGCAGAAAGGAATATATTGATTCTTGAAGAATTTCTAATTTATCTTGCCTTCTTCTTTTGTTTGTGTTGATGTTATAACTTGACACCGTTGTATGGTTATTCATGCATGAAAGTGCTTCATCTGAAATCCGCCATAGTTAATTTAGTTTTCTTGCGAATATTGTACTAGCTGGGGCGCTTCTAAATGACCCTTAGAAGAAACTATAAATTCTCTCCATGCTTACTCCTGCCCATATATTTTGGAAGATTAGATTATTCTAGTGAAGATTGCCTAACTTGCTATGTGATGAAAGAAATTCTAAATAAAACTATTGTAATTGTTAGTGGAACTCAAATCATTGTGTCATAAATAGAGAATTTTTACTCAATAATTTGTTATAAGTGAATTTATTTTTCAAAATATAGTTTTTATTCTAATTTATCTTTTCATTGTGCAGTTCCCTTCTAGCTTCACAGATATTTCTACCAACTTCCTGGAATTAGGAAGTCACAAAGATCTCAGTTCTGCTCTGTATGATGCTTTGAATGGAGTTTATGATGGCCAACCATCTAGGTACTGTATTGCACATTCATTTTTCTATCTAACATTTATAGACATCTTTTTTAATGTTCTCCTGTTTAGAGTTTGTCCTGATCTTATATAGTCTATATCTGTGTAATTGTTTGTTATATAAGTCCAAGAATATTAATTTCATCGGAGAATGTGTTAGTTGCTATTACGACATTCTTTCATTCTTCTGTAATTGTCAACTGACGACATGCAGCTCTTTTTAAAGTTATACTCTTGGTATCCCTGAAGAACTTAGGTTATCCACATATGTTGATTAGTGAAGACCTCTGATATTTTAATTACAATACAAGCAAGTTTATTATGTATGAACGCGGTTTTACCTTTATATTATTGCATTGCGAGTAGCTTTACTACAATCAACTGTTTCCTCACATCTGTCCGCAACCATCATGTAATATTTTTGGTTTAAAAAACAAACGAGAAAGAATAAGTAGTAGAATAATTTTATTAGTAGTATATTTGGAAAGAAAAGGCGAAGCAAGCCTGTTCTGAGAACATCCTAACATATTTTTTCATTTCCAAGAATGTTTGTATATTCATAAAGTAAATTAAATTAAACATACTGAATTGTAATATGTTTATTAGGATCCATGATTATATATGTGTATTTATGTGTGTAGTAATATGATGGGACATGTCATTTCCGAAAATGATATTGATGAAGAATGGTGGAACCTGTATGACAAGCTGTGGATAGTTATTAGCGAGATGCATGGCAAAGGGCCAAGCAAGTTACCAAAATCATCTTCATCTGCGGCGCCATCTTTTGGACAGAGAGCACGGGGTTTGGTAGAATCCTTAAATATCCCTGCTGCTGAAATGGCCGCAGTCGTTGTATCAGGGGGAATTAGCAATGCACTTGTTGGAAAAGTGAACAAAATTGTTGATAAAGCCATGCTGTTAAGAGGGGAAAAGTGCCCACGAATTGTATATCGGTTAGTGGTCGTGTATCTATGCAAATCTTCTCTTGCAAGATGTTCTCGATGTGTTCAGCAGGTCATTCCTGTTCTGCCTTATCTTCTGACAGCTGATGATGAGCAAAGCAAAAGCAGACTGCAGCTTTTCATCTGGTACTAAAACATAAATACCGTATTTGACTTCGTAAAGGTTGAAAAAAATGTTTCCTGCTTATATCAATAAGTCCGGCCTATATTCTTTGTAATCCTTCTTTTACCTTTGCATTTGTGCCCAGGTCATTGCTTGCTGTTCGGAAACAATATGGGATGCTTGATGATGGTGCTCGGTTCCATGTAATTTCTCATCTAGTTCGAGAAACGGTCAGTTATGGGAAGTCAATGCTAGCCACCAGTCTAGCGGGTCTAGATGATTCATCAGATTTAAGCAGCAATCAAACAGAAACCGGAGCAGTTCATAATCTCATCCAGAAGGATAGACTGTTGGCTGCGGTTTGTTTCATTTCTTCTTAAATTGTATTAATGTCAGTTTTATATTTTCGCCTTAACTCTAGTTCTGGTCTTTGCTCTGTCTGTAGGTATTAAAAGTAAAGAATAATAGAAGTCAATTGAAGTACTAATTTCCTTTAAACCCCAATTTCGCCAACATTAACCCTTTTATATGAATTCCAAAGAGCATGAAATTAAAGATTATTTATGACATAAAATGATGTGAGACATCACACTACTCTTTAGAACCAAATAAAACTACCACTTAACTACAAGTTTTAATTCAAAGTGGCATTCTTCATTAGGATCTTGGTTCCATTTGGTTGGGGCTTGTCTATAATGGAACATGACTGCTTGTTTTAAAGTAGAGGAGCTTTTAGTGATTAGGCAGTTGTTTACTTTAGAAGCACAATTGTAAACTGTCCCTGTAAATATGGGTTCTCTTAGTATCTTGACCAACCGATCCTTAACAGTGGAATAGTACCCAAGGAAACCATTAGTCATTTGACGGGTTATGCTCTAGGCTTGTACCTAATTTCCCCCACTCTAATATTTCCTCTATACTTAGATGTTCAAATTTGAAGACTTTGTCTTTGAAACTAGTACATTTTGTATTCACTAATGGACTCTATCATAATCAATTATACTTGTTATCTGGTAGAGATTAGTGATTTAACAGTACCGTCTTCTATCCTCGTTTTACCCTACCCACATGTTTGCACCTGAATAAGGTAGAAGTGAGAAAGTAGCTCTTAAACCATGTGTCCTCTTATTAATGTATATAATTGTTATTGTTTGTTGATTGTGTTCTATCAGGTACAGTTGTAAATCCTCAGCGTGTTTCCTTGACAAAGATATGATTTTTTTTTCTTGCTTCATTAATATTAATGCATATTTTTACCTTAGTCCCATCCTTGTTTCTATAGGTCTCCGATGAAGTAAAATATATCAAAATTTCAAAATATGATCAAGCCAAACAGTTGCATGACCTTCGTGCAAGGATGAATGACATACCATCATCTGATTCATTCCATACAAAATCATTTGAAGATGAGATACAGAATAGCTTAAATGGGATTCTTGCTTCAGATGATAGTAGAAGGGCTTCCTTTCAGCTCGCCTATGAAGAAGAGCAACAAATTGTTGCTGTGAGTACAATTTTTAAAAAAAATTCCATTAGTATGCTCTCATTTGCATATTACTGTTTACATATGTAGGCGACTTTTTCAGTTTTAATAACTATAATATGCTAAAGAAAAATGCATCTCAAGGAAATAAAATTTTGATGAGTGGGACAGTACTTGTGGGGAACTAATGGAAATTTTTTGGTGTTCTGGCATCTATATAATTTCCAATCTTGTCGTTGGCTTCTACTGGTTATTATCTAGTTTTTGGAGCCTCTGTCAGAGCTTTTTTAAATTTTGAATTACTAAAACAGGACAAATGGATTCACACACTCCGCACGTTAATCGATGAGAGAGGTCCATGGTCCACTATTCCCTTTCCAAATAACAGCATAACACACTGGAAACTTGACAAAACGGAGGATGCTTGGCGGCGTAGGCCAAAATTGAGGCAGAATTATCAATTTGATGAGAAGCTTTGCTATGCTCCGTCCAGTATACCAAGCACCGAAACAATTCACCTTGTCAATGATGGAAAAGTTGGTTTTGGATCACATATTCCTGAGCAAATGAAGCAGTTTCTACTGAAAGGAATTCGCCGGATAACAGATGAGGGTTCATCTGACACCATTGAAAATGAAAATGAGTCTGGTGTGCTAAAGGAATCTGCTTCCGAGGATCAAGCTGACAAACGGCAATTTGAGGCACTTAAAGACAGCAGTGTTCAGAAGGATAGTGCTGTAGACAAAAAGGAGCCTTCATTCATTGCAACCGACTCACAAACTAGTGAGGTATTTCTTTTCATATAATTGCTTTTGTATGTGTGCATAATATAAATGATGAGACTATGAGCCCGTTTGGCTGAGCTTATGATTTATGACTTAACGTGGCTTATGACTTGTCGTGACTTATCTGATAAGCTGACAGCTTAAAACATCTATTTAGGTAATTTTGACTTATGAATGACTTATGTGTTATTAAAAATATAATAATAAAAATAAAAGTGATTTATGAGTAACTTATAATTTAGGAGTAATTTTTATCAAAAAAAAAGTTCAAAAAAATTTATCCATTGAAAAAAGTACCTCAAACTAACTTCTGGCTTTAAGTTAGTTTCTGAAGCTGGCTTCTGACTTATTACACACACATACATTTTTCAGTTTAAAGCCAGAGATGGCTTAAAGCCTGGGCTTTAAGCCCAGGCAAACACCCTCTATATCTATAAACAAGGCTCATTTTCAGGTTCTAAGGTCTGTCGCCTGTGTGCTTGTAACTCCAAGAAGAAAATTAGCAGGAAATATGGCAGTCACAAAAAGTTTTATGCATTTCTCTGGTGAGTTTTTAGTGGAAGGAACAGGGGGCTCATCTGTTTTCGAGAACTTGGGCACATCAGGAAATTTTGATGCAAGCAAGCCTGATCAACCGGGAGTTGAACAAAAGTTTATGATCAGTTTGGATTTAAATTCAGAGAGTGGCAATGCCATTGATAGGATGAATGCGACCCATGGTTTTGCTCTCAAGAAGCAAACTAAAACCATAAAGCGTCACAGGAGATGGAACATTTCCAAGGTATTCAACTGATAATATATTTTTTTTTGCCTCACATATGTATCTCATATTATGTTGCTGCAAATTTAAATTTTCTATTAACCAATTGTAGATAAAGGCTGTACACTGGACTCGGTATTTGCTCAGATACAGTGCAATAGAGATTTTCTTCGACAATTCAGTTGCCCCTGTATTTTTTAACTTTGCATCACAGAGAGACGCAAAAGATGTAGGAACCTTGATAGTTGCCGCCAGAAATGAATCTGTGATTCAACTAGGATATAAAGACAAGAGTGGGATAATATCCTTTGTTGATAGACGTGTAGCAATGGAGATGGCAGAAACTTACAAGGAGAGCTGGAGGAGAAGGGATATTACAAATTTTGAATATCTAATGAGACTTAATACTCTCGCGGGACGGACCTACAATGATTTAACTCAGTACCCTGTTTTTCCGTGGGTGCTTGCTGACTATTCCTCTGATAGTCTTGATTTTAATAAGTCATCGACTTTTAGGGATCTTGCAAAACCTGTCGGGGCACTGGATTCGAAACGGTTTGAGGTTTGCTTATTTATTTTCTGTTTCTTAAATGACCAAATACATTTTTCCTCCATATATTTTCTTCAATGTTGGGGCTTACATTTCATCTGTACAGGTTTTTGAGGACAGATTTCGTAGTTTTTCTGATCCTGATATTCCCAAGTAATCCTCAAGTTCTATTATAGCTTACTTGAAGGTGGTTCCATATTCAGTAATTTTGCTAAAGTGCATTTACTCATTTGCAGTTTTTATTACGGATCACACTACTCCAGTATGGGGATTGTGTTGTTCTATCTTCTTCGGTTAGAGCCATTTACATCTTTGCACCGCACTCTACAGGTAATGTGGTCATTACATTCAGTACTCACGAATGAAATTAGTTCCATCTGTGGACTTTGTCATGGATCAACATGCAAAATCACCAACTTTTATTTCCCTTTACTATATTAAGCACATATGACCTTATGTCTGCTGCATATTTAGTAGACATATGCCTGGTGCTAGAGTTTTTCTGTATATTCTCTTTTGTGCTTATGTTATATTCACTTGATGCATTTTTAGCTGACGTCAACAATATTTAACACATTGGTTTTTGCCAGGGCGGCAAGTTTGACCATGCAGACCGCCTTTTTCAAAGCATTGAAGGGGCTTATAGGAACTGTCTCTCCAACACAAGTGATGTAAAAGAGTTAATCCCTGAATTCTTTTATATGCCAGAGTTTCTTCTCAATTCAAACTCTTATCATTTTGGGGTAAAACAAGATGGCAAACCCTTAGCAGATGTTTCACTCCCTCCTTGGGCCAAGGTATCTGATGCAAATACACACCTTTAATTTACTGTGGAAGACATATTCCTTTTTTAATTATTAAGGATATATTTTTAACGAAAATGTACTGATATGAAATATACTGCTGCTTCACAGTTGCTCACTTTGTGTGCAGAAACCTGATTCCTGTTAAAATTTCACTATATTTTGAAAAGAAATGAGTTTCTAGTATAAGAATTAGTGTAATATGTAAAGTGGCTCTGAAACTGAAAGATATTTATACAAGCCCCCCACTGGATCACTTGGAGTGAACTATAATTTGTACTACTTAGTATACAGATAATCATTAGTGACTGTCTCTGCCCTAGTGGTGGGTTAAGGTGAGTTTCTATGTTATAATTTGTATGCAAGCATCTCTGCTATTATGACAAACTGATAAAAGTTCTTTTGCTAGACCCAGACCTTTTGTTTTGTGCATTCTGATGTGTTACTTCATTAGCTTGTTTAGTCTACATAGAGACTTGGCTATCTCGGAGAAACTCACAAGGCCTTGATTTGAGTTCTAGAATAAGTGGATGAATAGAGCAAGTATATTTTGCATGCGTACTTAAATTCTTTACCTGAAGTTTCTGGCTTGAAGTTGATCTTTTTGCCTTGACCTTTATATCTGCACGCACTATCCATATTGATTTCCATCTTGAATTGATGTACAAATATAAAAGTTTTTTTTGTGTAACTATTAATTGCAGGGTTCCCCTGAAGAGTTTATAAGCAAAAATAGGGAGGCCCTTGAAAGTGAATATGTCAGTTCAAATCTTCACCACTGGATAGATTTAGTGTTTGGCTACAAGCAGCGTGGAAAACCAGCAGTAGAGGTATCCCAAAAAAACCTAAAAAAGGAAAATATCCGTTTCCTGATTTTGTTTCTAACTTGATTTTTGTTTTGGATCCATTGAATCATAGGCAGCGAATATCTTCTACTATTTAACATATGAAGGGGCTGTTGATCTGGACACAATGGAAGATGAGTTGCAACGGTCAGCTGTAGAAGACCAGATTGCTAATTTTGGCCAGACACCAATCCAGATATTCCGCAGAAAGCACCCAAGAAGAGGGCCGCCAGTTCCAATTGCTCATCCATTACGCTTTGCCCCTGGTTCTATTAATCTCACTTCCATCGTGTCAAGTACAAGCGATACACCTTCAGCTGTTTTGCATGTTGGTGTACTTGAATCTAACATCGTCCTTGTGAACCAGGGACTCACCATGTCTGTTAAGATATGGTTGACAACCCAACTGCAATCTGGTGGAAACTTCACTTTCTCTAGCACACAGGTATGTAATGGGTACAAGTTAAAATAAAGGATTTGGCGAACTGAGTTTTTACTTTCTAGATTGATGGTTTGACTTTTTACAGGAACCCTTCTTTGGAATTGGTTCAGATATTCTTTCTCCTCGTAAAATTGGGAGTCCTTTGGCTGAATATATTGAACTAGGAGCACAGTGCTTTGCTACCATGCAGACGACATCTGAAAAGTTTCTGATTTCATGTGGGAATTGGGAAAACAGCTTTCAGGTCATATCTCTAAATGATGGTAGAATGGTGCAGAGTGTTAGACAGCATAAAGATGTTGTTAGCTGCGTTGCAGGTAGTTTTTCTGACAATTTTATAAGACATGACAATTTTATAATACACCTTGACAAAATTCGAGTAAATACAATAGTTAGTGGGCACAGTTGGATTTAGAAGTCATCTTTCTTCATGTGGTTTTATTCAAGTAACTTACAAACTTGCATATTCAAACAGGATCCTTGGTCCTGTGTCTGCTATCTTCTCTGTTATGTTATTCCTGTGTGTGTGTGTATATATATATTTGTATTTCTTTGTAGTGTTCAGTTACCTTTAAAAATTAGTTAACACATAGATACACACACACACACACACATATACATACATACATCCATACATACATACATACATACATACATTCCAATAGAAACTACTAGAATAGAAACTACTAGAATAGAAACTAAATGGAAATCAATGCAATTAAGTAGAATGATGCGGGTTTCGGGACCGGGGATGGACCCCGAGATGGGCCTAGACGGGGTCTAAGTGGGGCCTCATAGGGCCAGGTCGGGGCCTAGTGGGACCAAGGTGGGGCCAAGGTTTGGCTCTTTAAGACTGTCTGGAGCATGTCCAGGGCCTGTGAGGAGCCTTGGCGAGGCCCTAGCGGGCCCGGGGTGGATTGAGTGGGGGTGAGGGTGGGCACTAGGTGGGTGATGACATATAGGGGGTGGGTGATAACATATAGGGGGTGGGTGATGACATTTAGGTATAGTTTCTCTTGATTCCATTTTATCTTTTATTTTAGTGGTTTCTATTTGAGCAATTGCCTATATATATATGTGTGTGTGTGTGTGTGTGTGTATGCATATGTGTTTGTGTGTATATATATTTTCAGTGAATCTATGTATTGTTAAAGATTCTGTGTTCTATCTGTAATATATAGCTTTTAAGTTGTTAATAAACATTTGACATGATGAATACAGTAGAAATTCTTGTAAGTTCACATTTTTCGTTAAAATTTTGGATACGAAGATGAATCTGTTGTAGCGTCCATTGATTCTTGAAGTAAATTAATACTGTAAATTGAATAGGTAATAGTAAATTATTGGTGATGAACCTGAAAGCATGACAAGAAAATGGAACTTTTATATGCCCTCTAGATATGTAGCTGAAATAAAGAACCCCAACTTTACACATTCAAAAGGTTTTACCTGGTGGGTTTTAAGAGCATCCACTTGCCAGTTGTGATGATCGCCATTATTTCTGTTATCTTTTTGGTTGCACTGTATACCGTGTTATAAAGAACTTTGCTTCCTTTTCTTTTGTCGAGTACAATAAGCATATTTAGTCACGATGAATTTCAACTACAATAGAATTCAAAAAAATTCATTAAATTGTGTTATGAAATAAATAAGCAAAACATATATCTTTGTAGGGTAATAGGAATCTGGTGATGTAATAGTAATAATGAAAAAAGGGAGTATATAGAATTACAGGGGGAATACTAGGAATCTAGGGGTGAAACCAAATTTTGGTACTATAAGTCCCAGTTAAAATGGTTTCACTTATTAATAAAGGGTATAGATTAGGACCAGTAAATCCAACTTTCTATGTTGAGAAGGTTTTTATTTGATACTAAATAATAGACTTGTTTTAGGGTGGTTATTACTCATAAATTTAAAAGAATTGTATGTGAACTTTCTCGGTTATTATCTTATTAATTTGAAGCTCACAATAGTCAGAGACAAACTGCAATACATTAAAAATTTATGACTAATATTGCATTATGTAAATTACTATGTTCTGATTTGGGGTTGTGCTTCAGTGACTTCTGATGGAAGCATCCTTGCTACGGGAAGTTACGATACTACTGTTATGGTTTGGCATGTTGTTCAGGCTAGGACACAGGAAAAGAGGGTTCGAAATGCCCCAACAGAGATGCCACGTAAAGACTGTGTAATAGCTGAAACTCCCTTCCATATTTTGTGTGGGCATGATGATGTAATCACATGCGTATATGCAAGTACGGAACTTGATATAGTGATAAGTGGATCCAAGGATGGAACATGTATTTTCCATACCCTGAGAGAGGGAAGGTATGTGAGATCCCTTCGACACCCTTCTGGTAGTCCATTGTCAAAGCTTGTTGCTTCATGTCACGGAAGAATTGTTTTATATGCTGATGAGGATCTCAGTCTGCACCTCTATTCTATAAATGGAAAACACCTGGCAACGTCTGAATCCAATGGCCGTCTGAATTGTGTTGAATTAAGTAGCTGCGGTGAGTTCCTTGTTTGTGCAGGAGACCAAGGCCAGATTGTTGTACGGTCTATGAACTCACTCGAGGTTGTTAGAAGGTATAATGGAGTTGGTAAAGTAATAACGTCATTAACTGTGACCCAGGAGGAATGTTTCTTAGCTGGTACCAAAGATGGAAGTCTTCTTGTATACTCCATAGAAAACCCACAACTTCGTAGAGCCGCTGTTCCTCGGAATCCAAAATCCAGAGCCTCTGTACTATAATAGATTTATGTATGACATTTACCGATAGTTCATTATTCGCCATTGTGCGGTAATTTAAGGTATGTTATTGCTGTGATATATCTAAAGATTATTCTTTAATATCTGCGTGTCTTACAATAATGAATCGATATGCAGATTGCAGACTCTAGGTAGCAGTCACGCTCCTTGGCCAGAATCCGTCTCCTGAAAGACTTGAAACAGAAGTAACTTTTCCACCCCAGCACAAGAACTTTTGGCATTAGGGGAGATTGTTAACATTTTTCTTTGTGTACATGCTGTGCCATATATACACACACACATAGACACTTCCAGTTCCACCCTTACAGTTGGAAGAAATTTGATAAGTTACCCAAGATATGTATCCCGCTGCTTATATTATACATCCATCATAGCAGTAATGGCTTTATGGCTGAAGAAGGATCAAGATTTATACATGTACAGTGTTTTGTCGCAATTTTAGATTAGAAATGTTGTGTATTAGCTACAATGAAGTCTAGGCTCTACATTTCTTCATCATCTGCGAAGTGTTGACAATCTTCAGTCCATTGTGCGGGCAAAACACTTCCTATAATAAAAAGATACAGCTTCCTTCAGTAGCACTGTCTTTCTCCACAAAAGTTGCCAATGAGATAATTGTTTATGTTCAAAGATGATGATGATGATGATGATGCCAAATATGAAAATAAGAGTTCATTAAAATTTTGAAATATGTGGACCAATTCGTAGACGGATTTCCCCCCAACAATCTGTCCCCAAATCGAAGGCAGGCAAAATTGTGAAATATATATCTGTTTCCAGTTGTTTCCAGTTGTTTCTTTTAACTAACGTTAAAATTCCTTGTTTACCTGCAAGACATTAATCAACCTATACAAGTTTATAATATTCCGTGGTCCTCAATTTCTTGATATTGCCTTTACTTGTATCATTCGTAGCTTCTTCCCATAAATATATTGTTCGAGCAAAAACTAAACGTATTTCATCTAATGACACCTCACTTCCTCCTCTTTCAGAATGCCTATGATTTGATCCTTGTAAGACGGGTGATTGTGTGTGTTAGATTATAGGTAAAAATCATGACTAATCAACCAACATCACAAAAACATAGCTGATCAGTGAACGTACTTTTTAGCTGGCGGTGTTCACCAAAGAAACATAGTCTAAGTCCGCTTTTGGGAAAATAGGACAAAATGACGCATTTATCATAAAACAATTACACATTAAAATTGTTGCAACAAAGAACTCTATTTGGACTGGCCATGGCCCTCAGGTAATCTGTACAAACACACACAACAGAGAGAACTACAACGCAAGTTTCTATACATGTTCTGTTTGTCTTTAAGAAAACAAACTAATTAAAGTTAGTAGGAATATCCATCTCTGCTTCTGAAGTATCTGCAAAGTCAACAAGCGTATCCTGCCAAAAATTGGATAAAAAAACAATGGCTACATGGAAAAGCTATTACTCAAAAATATAGCTACCAAAAAGCAAAGTGCAACACACAGTTATACCTGATCAAGGGTGCCCAAGGGACTGCCAATTTCAATAGGCAAACTTTTGGCAAGCGCTTCAGCCGTATCGGGAAAATCCTGTACAAAAGGTAGAAATTTTGCCCAGCATTCATATATTCGATTCAGACTATTAATAGAAACTATCAACCATATAAAAAAGATACCTGCTGTTAGACATACTGTACATGGACCCCTATGCTAACCCACCAGTTACATTATTATGGACCCAACCAAATAAAATCAGCTTTATTCCAGTTTTGACAAGCATGGGTGGATTAGCATAGTGACTTTATCCTAGGTGAATAATCAAAGAAAAATGTCAAAATTGGACTTACTTTATCTGGGTCGATAGATTGATGATGATTTGCTACTTCAACAATAGCCTTGGAAGGATCTTCTGGAATAACCTGCATACGCAATACATTAATACTTTATCAATTGCATTTTTCATGTCAATTTTCCATTGAGTTAAAATGAACCATACTAAATCATCAACAGTTCCAGCATAATGTTGGTCTTCAAGAAGTAAAGGCTTGATTTTCGCTGGTGTTCCCTACAAAATCCCATTGACATATCAAGAAAACTAAACTTATCTGTCAGCAGTAAAATATTCTGGGAACCATGAAACTATAAAGAACTACAACACTCTAATGCATTTACCAGTTCAACTTGATCAACCGGATGATTCCTTCCTCCTCTACGGAGATCTCTTAATGTTCCCTGAAGGTGGTTGAACAAACTGATTACAAGATTGATAAAATAAATATTGTGTATATCTGTAGAATTGACGCTTTTTTGCAAGTGCTTTCTGTTATATAGGTGCAGGTAAGCTCTCTGTATCCAAGTAGTTTCTTGGGTGGAAATCATTGACCATGCCAAATAAAAGTGTCTACTAGTACCAGAATAGAAATGCAGAGATTAAAATATTTTAAGAAAGATATAGGATGCTTGTAATTAACTTTGCAGATGTCTCTACTCTGATCTAATTCTACGCCAGCATAAGGAAAAAAAAACTGCTTTTCCAAAAATTCCAGCAGGAACTCACAAACCTTATTGGCCCACATAAGCCCACATGCATTACACAATGTCCTTGGTCCGGCGGGTCCACGACGCATAGCAGGAGTAGAACTTTCACTAACACCACAATGATGGCACCTGCGGAGATTTCTATGGGAGATACCATAAACGAATTTGAGTTGAACATTCCTCCGCATATTCATTTCAGAGTATCAGAAAACAAATATATAAATGCACAAACAGAAACTTTAGAAATGAGTTTAAACTCACAAAGTTTCTAAATGACACGAACCATCTCCTTGGGGCAAACTCCTTTGAGAATCCAAATTAGAAGACCGACAGTCTTCTCTCAGGGACGCAAATTGTCCATTTTTCCGGTGCATCCTGGTATATAAATAAACGTGATGTAAAAGAATTTTTATAGAAGCACCTATGCTAAGATGCTTTGGCACTCATAAGTGATAAGCCATAAAAAAAAACCTCTCCTCTGCTAGCTCCTGTTGGGAGTTTAATATGACCAAAACTTCTACAACTTTTTATATTGAAAAGCATGGCTACACAATGGAGTCATTCTCATAATACTTCCATATTTCGTATTCAAGATTAGTCGTAGAGTTCCCCTATTTCCTTTTGTTTAAGTTCTACAGAATAAACGACCTTGCATACATGTATCAGGAGACTATATATAGTCCGAAAATTTACAATCATCTGATGGATAAAGCACATATGCAATTTCTTATTAGCATTACCAAATTCAACATACCAGAATAATGTATTGAACAATAAACATGATTATTTAATGATTTCTAACAACTTACAGAGTTTACCTCGGATATTCTATAAGTTAACATTATATACAGAATGAAGTAATTAATGTACACGAACTAACTATTATAAAGAAAATAATCTTCATTTTATAAGCCGGTGATACATTGCTTGGACTCAGGAATGGCTATGCTCATTTCAACATAATGTGAAACTATTAAAGCAGTTGAATTTCCCACTTTCTGCTGCAAAAAGAAAAGAATGCAAACAGCGAATAATAAATACATAGATAAGAGTAGATGTAAATAATTCATGATAACTAATTCACAAAAGCTTAAAAAACCCACACCATATATGGAGAGCTTAGATTAAGAGTTTTTATATACAACACATTGCTTTTTTCACTTTTTCCTTTTATTACAACTTAGCAAGTATAACCTCTCACCTCTGAGCAACCTCTTTCCTGACTGTGTACCTTATCTTTTTGTCAAAGCATCTCTCTTTCCGTTTTTCACGGAACCTAACAAGAGATGCTATTCTCCTTGAAAGATTTGAACGTTTTGGTGAATCAGTCATGACCTACATGCAGAAATATATTAAAAACAAATCTCAAAATCATAAATTGCATCAATCCTTGCGACAGAAGACTTACCCTGTTGTCCGGAACAAAAGAAATTTCAGGGGGCACTCCAACAGGTGTATCACGTCCCCCCAAAAGCAAGAGCACAGCTTGCACCTGTGGCATAAAGCTCCAACTATATTATGCACTGCACCCGTAACTAAATACTCCAAATTCTTCAAAAAACATAGTTCGAAATTGTGCATGGGATGAATAAAGAAAACCATATATGCAGTAACTTTGGCCTCCATCCAGATAAAGTTATATTGCATCCATCTTAATACTGATCCAAGAAAGAGACGGAATTCTCAGAACTCTTAGATGGCACATATTTTATTAGTAAACCAAAGATTGAGATTTAAAAGTAAGAATCTAGTTTCAAAAAGTATCAGGACAACAAAGCCCTCTCATACTTCCATTAAAAGATGTCCACCAGCAAAGAATAGGAGGAGCACATGGCAATAGCAAACCTAGGTATTTCTTTTTTTTATCTCTGTAAACCATTTTTGGCAATAAAACTGGATTATAAGAAATGTAGATTGCATTTAGGTAGACACTAGACTAGACACTGTAATCCTGAAAGTTTAATAGGAGTAATAAACAGCTGCAGTACATATATTTAACAGCAAACCAAAATGTTCATTTTTCAGTATCTTTCCACAAATTACAATCAAAGTGATAAACAGTTGCAGTACATATATTTAATGGCAAACCAAATTGTTCATTCATTTCAGTATCTTTCTACAAATTACGATCGAAGTGAACAGGAAAATATTTTTATACTCCCTCTGGTCCATTATGCAAGTCACTTGACTTTTTTCCCGTTTTTTCAAGAGCTTTGACTCAAATAGTTAAAATTATTACTCCCTCCGTTCAAAAATAAATACTAAATACATATTAAACTTTTATTCAAAAAAGAAAAAAATGAAAAATACTAATTTTAACTATAGAGTCAAAGTTCATGGAAATGTGTGGATAAAGTCAAGCGCCTTACTCAATGGATCCTATTTGACGCCTCAGAAATTTTAGGACTTCAAACATGTCAACAATCTATAACCTCAAATCCTGCAGCCCCGATGCATTCACCTAAAAGTACGAAACTGAAGTCTAAATTACTCTAGCCTAAATTGAAGGAACGATATGATCAACTACACTGTTTCAGAGCAACTATTAGCTAAGTAGAATAGTACAACCCTCTGAATGAAGTTTAACAGTTTATTGACTTTCATATACAAGTCGCGCATCAATCATACAAATCAACTAACAAAGCACATAAACTGACAGCATTTCCCGTAAAAACATTAAAACAAAATATAACACTGTTACCAAAAACTCATGAAAATTCAACATACCTAGTAGGGAAAAAAATCCGCAATCTACCTATTTATAATCGTATACTATCTAGTGCAACCAAATTATACAATTTAAACACAATAAAAATCACGAAAAGCAAAATCACAACTAAGATCACCACAAATTCAAATTCAAACACTCAATTAAATCACCTTCTCAGGAGTAACAGCCGGAAACACATAAACCTCCCCTTCGAAAGCAAGACTAAGCTCACTAGTCCGCGACGCCACCACAAGGCCACCACTACCACTAATATTATAACTAAGCTGCTGGTGGCGCTGCGGCGTCGTATTCACATCCGCCACGCGACAATCATCAATCTCATCATCAATATAATCATCATCAAAAGCAGCTTCTTCTTCGTACTCAACGACGTCGTCGTCATCATCAACTTGCATATTATTGTACGGACGAGCTTGAAGCGGCGCCGCCATGACTAAACAAGTACAGTGAGCTTCAATAAAATATTATTGATAAGATATAAATGGAAATATGTGTTTCTGTAATGGTTGAAATGGAAACCCTAACCCTAATAGATGTATAATTGAGAAGTGTAATAAAGTGGAAGTGGAAGTTGAGCAAGTGCAGATGCTGTAATAAGTAACGATGATGACGGTGTTACCTAGAAACACGACAAATGACAATTATTATTAATAAATTTTAAAATAAAAATAGAATGGATATATATAGAAATATTTGCGTGTCCTGCTTAGGATCAGATGTTTCATTAAAGACCCTATTTTTGGAAACTTTCCTTGTTTCTTTACTTTGACTAGTCAATGAATTTTTACATCTCGCTTTCGGGAAAAAAATGTAATAAAAACTCTTTTTCTACTCCATTTTAACATATTTCTGATCATTTTCAACAAATGAAATGCGTTTCTTATTTAGGAAAAATGATAAAATAAATAAATAAATATAAAATAAATATTACGAGTTGAAATTTTGAGAAAAGATGCCCTGATAGAATGGAATCTATTTACACATTTAAATTTGTGACCTATTATAAATTTTTATATTTTAATTTCCATGTTTTTTAGAGTAAGTTTGTTTGAACTGAACATGGCAGCTGAAGGATCCGTGTTGACAAGCTCATCACTGCAACTTACTGCAAAACTCGAAATCGGTTTATATAATGTCGGTAATGATATTTCTCAAGTTTTTACAGAGTGTCGGAGTTTCTTGACAAATTGGGGATATTATATAGAATGAGACCCATCACAAGAACCGCGCTTCCCCAGAGGAAGAAGGGGCTCAAGGTTACGCCTTCCGGGAGATACGGCAATGGAAGTGCCAATATGTATATTGAAAGCGGCACTGCAAGATTGCAAACGATTCATTTGGTAAGAGCATTTGTATAAAGATTGGGATAAAAGCAAGAAGAGACAGACGCGGGAACCTGAAAGCAGTACGGCAAGGGAAGAAACAACTGCAGAGGAAATTTTGACCAGGTTGAGCAATGATATATTGAAAGCTATGTTGGTGATTATGTACAGAAGAGGTAATAAAGGCGCTCCGTCACAACCTGAGCAATGGCATGAGAATAAGAGAGATCGCGGTTAGTACTATGAAAGTAAGAGCAAGTGCAACTTAGATATAAATCTATATCCCTGTCCAAATGTGTGTAATTACTTACATTTCTTGTAATTGACCTTAACCAAAAAAAAGGACAGGAGACAGAACTAGAATTACAAGTTCACCGTCATATTAGTTGTGAGGAGAAAAATACAGACGGAGAGATTGACGAGGGTAAAACGCGGAATTTGGGGACAGAGACCATGATATAGCATGTTGAAATGTAAGGTAAATAAAAAGATTATTTGTCCCAGTTTGGGTACTTTCCCTCAATAGACCATGACATATTGGGGGACAACGAATGGCACCGGTTCAGTTCCCCGTTCATATTCTGTTTTTAGTAATGATAAACTTGCCAAAGCTTAGATGGCAGAAAAAATAACAAATGAGGTGGTGAATAATGATATAACACACACAATTCATGCACAATCACTATTAACTTGTTGATTTGGAAGAATTATTAGCAGCATCATTTTCAGTGGAAGAAAATAGGAATGACGCAACACCACTATATTTTCGTGAAGATAATGGAAATAAAGATATTTCACAGCAGATTTAGTAGAGAGGTTCTTTTCACAATTCTTTTCTCATCATTCATTTACTAATTGACTCATCCAATTTGAATAATAAAATATGTTTGAACTGCATGTATATAACTGTCTCAAATTGCGGAGCTCTGTGCACAATTATCATAGAAGCTACACAACTTTTGACAAACTAAAAGCGGTATAAAAGAGAAAAAATCACATTAAGTACCACTTAAAAAGAAGAAGAATAATATATTACCTGTTGTGTTGGTTCCGATATTAAAAAAACAACCGGCACCACTCATAATGTACAAATGGAGTTGAGAGAAAGGTATGCCTTTCAAATTTGAGAGTAGAGGCAGACAGAGAAGTACAAAAAGGGCCTACATATACAAGAAAATGGAAGATTGTCAACTGATAATTGAAGATCACTAATTCAGTTTAATAGAGAGAGAATCAAAAGAAGCTCTACTGTTCATTTAAGATCAGATACATTAATTACCCTTCATACAACACATAAAGAAACTCCCATGTGATAAGCTAGAAAGCATGGGCAACCACACAGAAGTTTGCTTTGTAGTTTGAACATCTTACCCACATGTACAAAAATTGGTTCAACACTTTAAATAGTCCAGAGCCAACTGTCTCAGACCCTTTCCTTCAACTAAGATAAATTGGTGCCAACATGATAATTAATCTGACAAATTTGATCTGTTAAATTTGTATCTGTATACTGTAATGGGACTGGAAAGGCCTTGATTGAAACCTCAAATACAATGTTCCAGGGTTTTCTGAAGATAAAAAGAGAGTGCACTGTGCAGGGTAAAAACAAAGCCAACCTTTCATCCCATAGTCACCAAAAAGGGAAGCTCTAACTCAAAACAATCCACAAGATTCTGATCAATAAGTCAGACATCAGCAACATTTACATATGCGTTTTAATGAAGTCAAATATATAATCTCAAACTAATTTATATCTTAGATACTCATGAAGATCACTATTACAATTAAAACTAATAGCCACCAAACAAGAGAGTGGACACTAAGGACATGTCATACACTTATTCAGAACTTGTGGTGAACTGCAAAAAGAGTAACAAAATTTACCTGAAATCCAGATCCGAAAGAATTCACAACAAATATGTCAAGCAATTTCCCCTGTATATTAAGAATTTTTCAATTTAGCGGCAATGACAATATTTTTTGTCCGTATGCAAACTTTAATGATAGGATGGTAGTATTTCTTGATACAGATGAGATATACTAGTTGCACCTTTAATCGTTTCGTTGCATCAATGAAAACAGATTCCTGTCACAAGCAAAATGATTAGAGAGTTATTTCCCTTTTTCATGTAAAACCAACATGGTATGACCAACATTTTCAACTACCTTAAGTATTGATGCACCAGCTTGAAAGGCACTTGATGCAACCATTAGCAGTGGCCACATAACACCAATTCCAGAAAGCATTTGACCAGAGTCTGACCCACTGCATCCACATTATACAACTATATAAGACATGGCAGATGTCTTGTTTAAAGTAAAATTGTACAGCTGTTGACATATTGCGGGTACTCTAATCTGAGACATCTGTGGTACAATGAACATTTAAAAAAAATAATTAAATGATGGCACTGTGTAAAGGAACTTGATATTTAATACGAGGAATAATAAAGCTAGAGTCCTGCATACAAAACAAAGTAGATGAAGCAAATACTATAACATATCAGTATATCACCATACAATAATTAAGCATACAAGTTTAGCCTCGAAATCAATCACACATTAGCATCTGGAATTCTCTACAGAGCAGAAAATTACAACACCTTGTAACTGCAATGACTACGCCCACAGCAACAAGTAAGCATCCAGCAATTTTATTCAATGAATAGCGTCTTCCTAAGAGAATGGTGGAGAAAGCTAATTGCCACAACAAAAATGTCTGCAAGAGAGATTTATAAGAACCAATCTTGAAATCCTTTCTAATATAAAACACAACTCATAACTTACAAAGTATTAGAACTTTCATGTTATACTTAAAGGGACAGTTGAATAGATATCTACAACTGACATATCTTCCATGAATAAGATGATTATAAGTTTCAACTCGTGGGTATCGACATTGTAAAACTTCAATCTGTCTGATGTTATTATTCAACACGTATTGAGAGTCAAGTGATTATTGTAGGGACAAGTGGGTGATGCAAGACATAACAACACATATTGGAGACACTGAACAGAATATTGATTAAACAATACCTGGTTCAATACAGGAATAGCTGGTCCAGGGAGCATTGCTGGAAGGAAAATATAAAATTCGGGAAGGATGTCAGATATATGATAATGTTCAACTAAATCTTCTCCCTCAATTTTTTTCTCGAATTCATAGCATGACTTTTAGGAAACTGGTTGAAGTTAATAGCTGAACATGAGAAAACAAATGCAGGAGACACTGGATTTTAGTATTTAGCTTACTAAATTAAATATGGCAATGAGGCTATGGTATAAATTTTCATCCTAATTGTGCTTCAAAACCAATTTAATAAGTAAACCCTGTGTTCTTTTAATAGAACTACAATATAGCTAACAACACCTCCTGAGGACATCCCAGCAACAACTCCTAATGCTTCCAGAAAACCAATGATCACGAAACGAAATTTGGGAATGGCCATCATCTCATTAGTCACAATTCCAGCACTGTATCTTATATACAATACTGAAACATAGATAATCACATACCTGCGTTCAAGAAAAAATAAAAATAAAAAATCATATTATAAAGGAAAACAGACAAATAACAAGAAACATAAACAGTTATGTGGAAACAGAAAAACAATATAATAAAACTTCTAATCTTATAAAGGTAATCTCAATACCGAGGCAAAGTCATCGTCAAGATTAACAAAATTTCAACAGCCGTCATATTATGATGCAAGATTCGACTAGTTGCTTGCAATGTGGTAGTCTAATAACGAGTAAATTTAATCTTAAACACTCCTAACCCTACAACATTTACTCAGCCGATTAACACAACATTACCAGCATTATCAACCTCTCTATCCTATTAGGTAAACTCATCGGCCCGTAGACACAACATTAACAGCATTATCAACCTCTCTATCCTGTTATGTAAACTCATTGGCCAATGGACACAACATTGGCAGCATTATTAACCTCTCTATCCTATTACGTGAACTCCTTGGCCCGTAGACACGGCATTGGCAGCATTATCAACCTCTCTACTGTTCAAACTTCCGTAACGAATGCTAATTATCCATAACAAAGCACAAGTATAATTGGCGAAAAATAACAAATGCATAACTCGCAACTTATTAAAAAAAACAGAAACATAAGAAATTAGGAATTAAAAGTGCTGTACCCAAAAGTATTGATCTGAGCTAAAAAGAACGGATACTCCTTCATAGGAACAAGCGCGAGTTTGTACAGCACGCGATTCGAGATCGCCAATGCAATCGTGATCGCAGAGCATATTAAAATCAACTTATTATTATCACTCGTACTAGTGGAATGAGTTAAATTGAGTTCTCCGGGATCTGGTGAAGCGCAATTGAGTCGAGTTCGAGTATTCTTGTGAGTGAATTTGAAGAAATTGTGAGCGGCGTGACGAATGTGAATGTTGAATTGTTGTTGATGATGATGTCTAGGGTTTTGAAGATTGATTGTGAGTGTTTTTGTGGCGGTGAGTTTGGTGAGGAAAGGTGAAGTGGAGGGGAGGGAGAGAGCGGCTGATAAATATGAATATGAAGATGGAATTGCCATTTTCGGTTGCTACTGATTTTTTATAAGCTGTGTTCTGCTGTTAGTTTTATTATTTGGGATCTGGAAGTGGAAGTATCGTGTTCCACGTGGGGTTGACTGCGTTCTGTTTTTTTTTCTCCCCAAAAGGTAGTATGCGAATTCGGCCCAAAATTTATCAAAACTATCTTTTTTTTCCTAAATTTTTTTGTGATTTTATTATATTTTAAAAAATTGTAAAAATTACTAATTTTTTAAAAAATATTTATAAAAATACAGTTTGCAACTAGATGTAATCAGATGCAACTTCAGTTAATTAGCCTCGGAGTGATTACAAATATGATTGCATCTGGCTAAAACGGGTTGCATACACTATTTTTGCAAATATTCCTATAATTCCAAAAATTTGGTATTTTTGTAAAAACAATTCTGGACTTAGGTATTTTTGAGAAAGCCCCAAATTTTAATAGTATTATCATTTATTTTTTAATTTTCTTTTCTATTTCAAAAAAATAAAAATTGTATTACCAGGTTTAGTAATAAAATACTAACTCAAATAATTTTATAAGTCGACTAAATAAATTTAAAACATAAAATTTTAACACAAATATCTTTAAAGAATAAAATTAAATCATAAAAAAAATTAAATTTTTTTTTGGTAAGAAAAAAAGAAATTAAATTTTAAAAACAAAAGAATGTGTATATGTGCGTTCCCAATTCCCATGCGTAAAACCGATTAATACTCACCACTAACTTTACCGACAGACTTTACTTACACACAAGGAACCATATTTTTATACTATCATTTAAAAATCCTAAATGTCGAATTATTAATTGTGGACTATATGACACTTTTTCAAAAAAAAAAGAAAACAACCTGGAACTATATGACACCTGTATTATTTTATTTATGTTAAATAAAAAGAAAAGATTCCAACGGTAACTCACACGTGTACGAATGTAAATGGCGAGATGGTCCGGACTCCGGAGCCCGGAACGAAGGCTTTTAAATTATGAGATGGACCAGGAGTCAGGACACACAACTCTACTCAACACACCATATCTATCTCTTGGCGTAAAAGTGAGTATACTTTTTCTATTTATTGTGCAAAATGAAATTCTGGAATATTGAAATTTCGTAAAGAAATTTGCCACGGATCAGAAAAATATCCTAATATTGAGTAGTTTCTATGATAATATGATATATGCAGTGTTCTAGAGACCCCGATTAATCTCCGAATAATTTTTTTGAAAATATTTTGTCATTTTTGATTTGATTAAAATTTTCTGATTTCTTGAAAAAAATTCTGATAAAATTTGAATGGGTCGATTAGTTTTGATCACGGTTCATCAAAAATCAAGATCTGTCCGAGACAATTGCGTAGCTCTTCAGTAAAACATCAACATACAACGTGCCAACTTCAAAATTGAAGCAGAGGAAGAGGTACAATTTACCCATGGTTCGAACTTATGATGTATTATACTTTTTTTTTTTCTTGCATTGAAACGGTTCTTGAAAGCCATACTTCGTGATTCACCAAACGCACTGTCATGATATTTTTCTTCAAGTTCAAGGAAGATGTGATGACTCGCTCCGGAGATATCATGTTAAGCAACTGGTCCAATTAAAACCTTAACGTGTCCGAGGAAGCTCACAAAAGAACCATTAGGACCGAATGCATGCTTGTGTGTTTAGCCTATAAGTACATTTACAAAACTTAATTTAATCACACTTTCACCATATTGAGAGATATATTCAAGATACAGAGCTGCAGAGAGCATCATGTCTTCTGATGATGGTGTTAAGTTAGTTATTCAAGATCGACATGTATGCCTATATCATAGTTCTTCATTTTGTTACACATATTTTGGTGTCTTAGTAATTTATTTCCGTGGCACATCTCTGCATGATTTAGGTGACGATGGATAATGGTATACTCCAGGTAACAATTTCGAAGCCTAAGGGCATGGTCACAGGAGTGTCGTATAATGGCATCGACAATTTGCTGGAAATCCGCAATGATGAGACTAACAGAGGGTCCGTAAATTGATACTGTTATTGCAATGAAGATTTACAGGGTATGTTTGTGGAGGGAATGTGTCGCGGATTTTTGATGTTTTTGCATACTCTGAATTGCAGGTACTGGGATGTTGTGTGGAGTCCTCCAGGTAGTAGTGGCACGACAGGAACATTTGAAAGGTTCGTCGTCTTTTTATTAGCTGTAACATTTCTTTTGTAGGATTTAATTGAGTTGAAGATCTGATTGAAGCGCAGAATTAAAGGGACAGAGTTCAGTGTTCTTGTGGAAACTGAAGATCAAGTGGAGCTGTCTTTTTCAAGAACATGGGACGCCTCTCACAGAAATCTTGCCCCTTTAGGCGTAGATAAAAGGTTATGCACAAAAACGGCTGTTGGCCCTCACTGCCACAATTTTCAAGAATATGGCCCCAAATACCATAATGACCGTGACACAGTTACAAAAATTATATGTTACAGGTTTGTGATGCTACGTGGTTCATCGGGTTTTTACTCCTATGCCATTTTCAAGCATTTAGAGGAATGGCCAGGGCTAAACCTCGACGAAACAAGGATTGCTTTTAAACTCAGGAAGGACATGTACACAGATTCACTTTCGTCCTCATTTAAATTGTATAAGTAACTGATTACTGATGGAAATGTGACTTTAGTAGTGGCGTGGACATGCAGGTTTCACTACATGGCAATGGCTGATAATAGGCAAAGATTTATGCCACTGCCAGATGACCGGTTACCACACAGAGGGGTTCCCTTGGCCTATCCAGAAGCAGTCCTCTTAGTCGATCCCCTGGAACCCGAGTTCAAAGGAGAAGTACAGAACTAAATTAGGCCATATATCAATTATAAAGATGTGCAATATTGCATATACAACATAATTAGACTGCATTTTTGGCTTTACTGATGCAGGTGGATGACAAATATCAGTACTCTTGTGAGAACAAAGATTTGAGAGTTCACGGGTGGATCTCTACTGACCAATCCGTCGGCTTCTGGCAAATCACAGCCAGTGATGAGTTTCGGACTGGTGGACCTGTCAAACAGAACCTCACGTCTCACGTTGGTCCCATTACACTTGCAGTAAGTCTGCATCTTCCTTTCTTGATTCCTTTTGGTATCTGACAAAATCTAGTTCTGACAAGTCCTTTTAAGAATCAAAGGCATTGATATATTTTGATGAACAGATGTTTGTAAGTGCTCACTATGCTGGAAGTGATTTGGTGCCTAAGTTCCAACAAGGGGAGTTTTGGAAGAAAGTTTATGGCCCCGTATTCATCTATCTTAATAAAAATGATGGTCTCGACCCCCTTGCACTCTGGAACGATGCCAAAACGCAGGTGTGTGCATAATCTTGTCAATTGTATACGTGTGGAGAAAAGAAAATGAGTTTGTATATTTTTTTTTCAGATGTCGATTGAAGTGGAAAGCTGGCCTTACAACTTTCCTGCTTCAGAAGATTTTCCTTCAAAAGACCTGCGTGGCAATGTATTTGGAAGATTGATAGTCCGTGACACGTATGATGTCATACATTCAGTATCATCTACCAATCTTCTCAGCTCAACAAAGTTGTACATTACAATACTTATATAATGTACAACTTAATAGGTACATCAGTGAAACTGATTTATCAGCAAAGGGTGCTTATGTCGGAGTAGCCTCGCCAGGAGATGTAGGTTCTTGGCAAAGAGAATGCAAGGTAATTATGCGCCTGTTCTCTTTTTCTTTTTGAGGGGGATCTATACAGAAACAACCTCTCTACTCTTTTCGGGCAGAGGTAAGGTCTGTGACACTCTGTGTACATCGTACTAACCATACTAGTCATTATCTTGTTCAGGATTATCAGTTCTGGACCCAAGCAGATGAAAATGGTTATTTCTCAATTAACAACATTCGTGCTGGTGATTACAATTTATATGGATGGGTTCCTTCTATTCTGGGAGATTACAAATACGATGATCATATCATAGACATCACTGCAGGTCTTACTCTTACTTTAACTTCATTATTATGAACTGGATTTAACCAAGTCCAGAGCTTAATTAAAACCATATTTCTAAAAAAAAATCAAATATATATCTGAATTTTTACGTGAAACCAGGCTGCAATATTGATTTGGGTGAGCTTGTATATGAGCCTCCAAGAAAGGGGCCGACATTATGGGATATAGGCATCCCTAGCCGTTCAGCTGCTGAGTTCTATGTTCCTGATCCGAACCCCAAATATATCAATAAGTTGTTCATTAATCACCCTGACAGGTTTACTCAGAATGATATTCTAATTCAATTTTTGTGTCTTACTGCTTGAACTTTTCCCGAGTTATTTGATAAGAAAATAAAAATATACAGAATTCTTGTGTGTTTTTTTTTTTTCAGATTTAGACAGTATGGATTATGGGAAAGATATGCAGAGTTATATCCAGACGCGGACCTGGTTTACACAGTTGGCGAGAGCGACTATGCAAAAGACTGGTTCTTTGCTCATGTTACTAGGTATGATAAGTCTTGTGCACTGGCTACGGGCTTTTTCAATTACATACACTTGTGATAATCTAAGTGATCTGCAAAATGACTTGAAATTAGTTTCATAAAATGACGTGATAAAATTATTATGCATTCTATTCCTGAATATCAGGAAAATGGATGATAAAACATATGAAGGAACTACGTGGCAGATCAGATTTAACCTCGACGAGGTAACTTATGACGAGACTTACACACTGAGGCTGGCATTGGCATCTGCAGCTCAAGCAGAATTGCAGGTATATTTTATACTAAGGTCTTACACCGCTTAAGCTAATCCGATAGGAACTTCAGAACTCGTGATTTAATCTGCCTAAGCGCGAAGAATACCAACAAAACAGTGCAAAATTTGATGCAGGTAAGAGTTAACGATCCGAGTATGGAAGCAGTGTTTACGAGTGGATTGATCGGAGGGGATAATGCAATAGCAAGACATGGAATACATGGGTTGTATTGGCTCTACGCAGTTGAAATACTGGGGAATAAGCTTAATGAAGGGGAGAATACAATATATTTGACACAAGCATCAAGTACTGGTCCTTTTCAAGGCATCATGTATGATTATATTCGGTTTGAAGCACCTTCGGACATTATATGACTTGGTTTGGTTGTTTCGAATTTCAGTATGTAATGTATTTATTCCGTCTTTGAGTTTTGAAGGAGAAAAGAGAATATAAGAGTGGACAAGATGCTGGGGCTGTGGTTGAGCTCTTGTATCACTTGCGGGAAGAAATGTAATAAATTTCAGTAACTTGCTTTCAAGTTTTAAAAAAAATATAAAAGAACTATTTCATTCTTATTTTTGAAAATTTAAATTTAACTAGTAAGGATATATTGATAATATTAAATTCTATTATTTGACATGGAGCTTTTGATTTTTTATCTTCCTTCCTTCCACTCTTTCTTTAGATCCAGTTCCTCCTCATGGTGTTGCCCTCAATTATAGTTTTAAAGAAGGTTTCATTGTCAGAAAAGATCACTCCAACCTAGGTCTAGCAATTTTGGTTTTCGAATCGAGTTGACAGTTTCGAGTTTAAAAAAATTTCTCCACTCAAATCCGACCCGAACTTTTTAATGGGCCAAAATATCTAACCCGGACCCGACCCGAAAGATAATAATTATTAGTAAATTATTTCTTAAATATTAAATAAATATCATTTTAATTCAAATAAATTAACTTTTATTAAATCAATTAATTTTTATTACATTTAACTAACAGATGTATTTTACGGATCGGATTCTTGTCTGGGCGGATTTAATATTGCCACACCTGCTTCAACCTATCAATTTGCAATCCGAAATGCTAGATCATTTTTCAGCGGTACATGATCTAACATTTGAGACCCTAGACGTTATTTCATATAATATTTTAGTCTTGAAACATCGGATCATATTGAATCATGTTATATTTTATAATGATTTTCACCCCTGAAATAACACAATTGGATATTTTTTTAAAAATAAAACGTCAGATTATCCAATATTAATAAATGATATTTTGAATAATTTATCCCACCCCTGTTTTTGGACGTTACTTATCGAAATTGTAACATACCAGACCTTTTTTCCCTCGGCTAGGGTTTGAATCAGGTCAAAGATTGTTTTTCTTCTGATCAAGTTTTGGAAAGGACAAGCGCGCTGCAACCAAAAAGTTGTGAGGACTAACAAAACATGGCAGGTGAAGATGAGTTGACAGACCTTTAATCTGTCTCACTCTTTAGTTGCACTGCACATCACATGCCTCCATGAATATTTATCTTTTTTCTGTATATACACCTACACACACTCTACTATACGTTATAGTACATCTTAAATCTTGAACCATCCCGTGTAAGCTTTTGTCATTGCTCAAAAAATTCAAAATCATTCTTCTTTAACGTAAAGCCTCTCTTTACTTTTCTCCTTCTATCCAAAGGAGCCTTCTTTTAAAACATTCTCCTTTCAAGACTCTGCAACAGCAGCACATGTACACGTTACAAGATTCGAACTCTCGACTTCTGGTAAGCGGAACGAGGGAGATACCGTCGGACTAGAGGTTATTTAATATGTATTTGTAGTCTTGGCATTTGTTTGTGTAGCTAACTCATATAATGTCGTTTTTTTTTTTTTGTGATTACAGATCAGTGTCCTTGATATCAAAGCCTGATATGGGAATGCTGTTGCATGCTCAAGATGATTATGTAATTAATTATATTACTTGTTGATAGTTTTGCTGTTCAATTGCAGTTAAATCTAGATATATGAATAACCTTGAGACCACAAAACTTTATTCCATTTATAGATTTTATTCGCTTGTCGACATGGTTGTAGAAATCGGGAATCAGAACTCATCAGTTGACCCACCGATTCGAGATTTATTAGGGATTTATCAGATTTTTTTTTTTTTTGATATATCGGGAATTTTTAGTTAAATCAGAGTGTAATCAGTAAAATATTTTTGAAGGATTATTCGGGAATCATTAGAACATGCTAAAATTACAATTTCTGTATTATGTTGGGTTTTTGAAAAATTATTATTCATTTGACTGAGGTTTATTCATTTATCGAGTTTCTACTGTACTTTTAATTGTAACTAAAACAAACCTCGCAGTTTTGATTTTCTTTTATGCCAATTGATGGGTTCGAGCTACGTTTTTCTCTTGAATAGAGAAAAGGGCATTTGGATTTTAGAACTTGCTCAATCCTCTCATTAATGCAAAATTTCCCAGTTTGTAGACTTACTGTAGCTGTATATGTAGAAGTCTTTTTTACTTCATAAGTTTTGTTTCTCTTGTTATTTGAATCATGAGAAAACTATCGTTTTTCTGCAGATAGTGATAGATAATGGAGTAATCCAGATCACATTAACCAACCCGGGAGGAAATCTAACCAGAATACAGTACAGCGGAATAGATAATGTACTTGAAACGCATAACAAAGAATTGAATGGCGGGTATGTGCATTTTGATACTTCTTTGGTTTTGGATAGATTTTATAGGTCCAAGTGAGCTGCCAAGTGATGCCTATTTAAATTTACAAACACGCTGATATCTGTAACTTGGTGCATAAAATTAGTTTAGTTTAACTTTGCTTTAATTATCCGATCTTCTAGTATTGTTGAACAACTAAATTGTGCAGATGCAGTATGTGGGTAACTTATTATGTATATTCTTTATACATGGCATTGGTATATGCAGGTTTTGGGACCTTAACTGGAGTGAAGCTGGAAGTCGGAAGAATAGGGGGAAATTTGATACGTACGTCCCTTGTTACTGTATTCGCTGTGTTGAATGTTTTATGAATTACATTTAATCTCATCTAGGCTAGTGTATTGTTTTACACCTCTATCAGACAAGGATGTAATATTACAAGAACAGGAGTTATGTTCATCAGACTGTTATTCATGATTGATCCTACCACTTGATTAAATCCACATGAAGTGCTTGATCAATTCGATCTTGCATCCCTGTCAAAAGTGTAGCACAATAAAGAAATATATATATCGTACAGGGCTAGTTCTGTTTCTCTACTTCTGCGGCTCATTTTTTGCAGAAACTACAAAACTTGTGTGCATGTTTATTTTGCATTGTAAACAAAAATGTAAAAGTTTCAGACTTCTGGTTTTGGACTTGAGGCACTATTAATCTACATATTTTTTTAATATCTGAAAATCTTGAAACAATGCAGGATTACTGGCACTAGTTTTAAGATTATAGTAGAAAATGAGAAGCAGATGGAACTCTCATTTACAAGACCATGGGATCCTTCGGATCAGGGTGAGCACGCCCCCTTGTATATAGACAAAAGGTACAATGAAGAAGTCTTAAATCAATATATATTTGAGATGAATTAACTTTTAAACATTCATACAAATAATGATATTAAATTTGTAGGTTTGTGATATTGCGCGGCGTCTCAGGATTTTACTCCTACGCCATATATAAACATTTGAAGGATATGCCAGCCTTTAATCTCAACACGAGCAGGATAGCCTTCATGCTCAGCAAAGACAAGTATGATGTTTTCTTGTTATTTAATAGATCTCTGCTTCTTTTAGCGTTGTATGTTATACAAAATTTAGACTATATGCATTAGTTCATTTTTTTTTTTTTTAAATTTTTAAATACATACTTTTAGAAGAGTAGTAGAATGTTTTAAGTAAAATTTCAAGACTGAACCATCACAATTTTAAGCACTTGGAAATTAGCAGGCAGACGTTCTGGAAATGATATTAATATAAACTTATGATGTTGTAAGCTGCTAAGGTATAGTCGAAATTTAAAAATATGCTTGCCTTGTCATAAAGCCTGCCTTCTAATGCACACTACTGGAAATTGTTCAATTCTGTATCATTTCCACTCAATTCTAAATCATGAATTACCTCTTAAGAGTTTAGGATACTTGACCTGATACCATGATTTTACCTTAAGAGAGAAAAAATTTCTAGAGAGACAGGAATGCATAACAAATTATGTTGGTATCTTACTTTTAGGTTTCACTATATGGCTGTAGCAGATAACAGGCAAAGATACATGCCTCTCCCAGATGATCGGCTGCCAGGTAGAGGAGAAGAGCTAGCCTACCCTGAAGCAGTTCGACTTGTTGATCCAGTTGAGCCTGAATTTATAGGGGAGGTACATTACATTTTTTTCTGATTAAGGTTGGTCTACATTATTGACAAATTCAAAATCCAGCTTTCTGTAAACATATTAAAACGATGCTATGCAATGTGTAACTTAATAATGATGCAATATGACAAAGAGAAAAGAGCTGAGGAATCGAAAGTATAGAATATTTGAGGTGACTCTAATGCATCATGTGCAAGTAGTTTTTGCATTGGAAAAAATTCTAAACTGATTTGTTGGGAAAAAATGAAATAAATATCAACTGATTAATTTCAGGTTGATGACAAGTACCAGTACTCCATTGAGAACAAAGATAATCGTGTTCATGGGTGGATATGCTTTGACCCACCAGTTGGATTTTGGCAGATCACACCAAGCAACGAGTTCCGCAATGGAGGGCCATTAAAACAAGATTTAAGCTCTCATGTGAATCCAACAACCCTAGCGGTATGCTGCTGTAGTTGATCTTAATTTAGGCATTTTTGTTATCATCATATATACAACGTCAGTTCCTCATTTAAAAAGAACACAAGTAGATAATATTCAGTTGCCAATAATAATTATTCAAAGTAGCAATGGCTTCTTACACTAGCTTAATGCAGTCGTTTTTGTCTGGTTGTAATTCATATATATTTCTAATCATATCATGAAACAATTTTATTCAGATATTCTTAACTTCTCATTACGCTGGAGAAGATCTTCTGGTAAAACTTGGAGCAGGGGAAGAGTGGACAAAAGTTCTTGGCCCAGTTTTTATCTATTTAAATTCTGTACCAAGTGCTGCTAATGCACTTTCCCTTTGGGAAGATGCAAAAGAACAGGTAGCTATGGCACCCCTAGACATATAATTGCAAGATGAATTATTATGTCAAAATCTATAACAATAATACGATTTCATATCAACTTATCTGGCAATCAATCTTCAGATGATTAAAGAAACCAACTGCTGGCCCTATAATTTCCTAGCCTCAGATGATTTTCCCTGTTCAGATTATAGAGGCACCTTGAGGGGCAGATTGCTAGTTTACGACAGGTTTTATATAAAAGAATAGTTTTCGTCATTTTTTTACCCATTGTACCTACACGTGCTGATGAACCTGACTGCTAGGTATATTGCTGAATTCGATGCTCCAGCAGCCCTTGCATTTGTGGGGTTGGCCGCACCAGGAGATGCTGGATCATGGCAAAGAGAAAGCAAGGTTTAGTTATGCACTTTAGTGATTCTGAGCTTTTTAAGTTGTTTGAAGAATAAGCTGATCATTCTTGCATTCATTTTAGTTAGATCAAAGAGTAACAAGAAACATTGTGAATTTTTATGCTATCTCAATCTTGCCAGGGTTACCAATTTTGGACTAAAGCTAATGAATGTGGCGAATTTACCATTGGCAATGTACGTGCTGGAAGTTACAATCTTTTTGCATGGGTGCCTGGTTTTATAGGGGATTATCAATGTGATATTGAAATTTGTATAACACCAGGTCTGTCATCTCGTTTGACCTATATCTTGTACCAATTGTTGTAGCTAAAATGTTTTGTTGTTTGTATGTTAATCATGTGTACATAAAATGCCAAAGCAGGTTGTGACATTGACATGGGTGATTTTGTGTACGAACCTCCAAGAGATGGTCCTACGATGTGGGAAATTGGGATTCCTGATCGTTCTGCAGCAGAATTTTACATTCCTGACCCCAACCCAAAATATATCAACAAACTCTATGTCAATCATCCAGACAGGTTAGTCTACTTACTGTTAGCAGTAATGGCTATATACGGTGTTCTTGCTTCGTACCTGGCAAGCAAACAAAATTAAATGCTTGATCATTGAAAGACAACTATATTTACTGTATTATCCTTTCTGGCAGGTTTAGGCAGTATGGCCTTTGGGAACGATATGCAGAATTATATCCGGATGAAGACTTAGTTTATACAGTTGGGGTTAGTGACTACACAAAAGATTGGTTCTTTGCTCAGGTCAATAGGTATACTTCTCCCTTTCTGTTCTACTTTTTGATGTATGAAGTCTCTTGTATTTTAGTAGCTTAGTTATCTAATAAGTTGACAATTTTCACTTAAATTTTGTTGTTGGATGATAGGAAAATAGGAGATAGAACTTACAAAACCAGTACATGGCAGATCAAGTTTGAAGTTCTGAACATCGAAAGATCTAAAAACTACAAATTACGGCTGGCACTTGCATCTGCACATCATTCTGATTTACAGGTAATTGGTACAAGGACTTTGCCCTGTTAATGATAAAAAGAAATCATAATTCTTCAGCGTTCATACATTGTAAAGTTATTTTAAATTATACACCATTTTGAACCCTTTTAGAAAATAAATATTAAAACAAAATTAGCAGTTGAAGTTGCATCTGTGCCGAGTTTATCTGGCTTATCAGCATGCACTTTTACCTTCTTTCACCAAAGGTAAGGATTAATGATCCTGAAGGCGACAATCCTCTGTTTTCAACTGGAGAAATCGGGGACGATAATGCAATTGCCAGGCATGGAATCCATGGGCTCTACTGGCTGTTTACTGTAGACATTCCAGGTGATCAACTAGTGGAAGGGGAAATAAACACCATATATTTGACACAATCGAAGAACAGCAGTCCTTTCCAGGGGATTATGTACGATTACATCCGTTTAGAAGCTCCTTCTCCAGAAAATACGAAAGCTGCATCTTACTAGTTTCCTTCCTTTTCATAGTGATTTGTATGATCTTGCATCCATTTATATACTTGCAAAAATTAACTTGTTTCAGAAATGGAGCCGGGCACAACCCTTGCTAATAAAGCTGTCCCGTGCCAAGGTTCTTAATATATCTATGTTCGACATCTTCTAAATCTTGTACTCAAGATGCTCACATTTGTTGAATTATAATCAGAATGTTCACAGTACTGAACTGTAATAAGAAATTTTCATCTAATCTGTTTGGAAAACTGAGGTCTCAATGTACAAGTTTGAACCGGTACAGAAAATTGAACAATCAGTAGTTCTTTGTTTGAGCACCAGCCAAATCTTAAGAATTTGCAGAAGGAAATAATGAATTTCTTGTCCGAAGTCTGCAAATTCTTACTCCTGAGTCCTTCACAGTTCATGTAATGCCACTAGTTGGGGATCAGAGACTCATCGTACTAGCATTTCACCATTGAACTCGAAACATAGAACTCAACAAACTCTCTGTCACCATGCGTGTTAGTAAACGTACATTATGTTCTAATATATCGAAAAAGGATGCTGTTTAGAGAGTATAAGGAACCTGCAGACAAAGAAAGAGTAGCAACTACTCATATATCTTTATTTTTCTTCAAAGCTATCTACTCTTAAGTTAAATAATTCGAAGATGGTGTATACGTAAAGAGAATCTGTTGGAAGAAATTTTATAAGTGGGTAACCTTGTCTCACTTCACGTGTTCACAAACACACAAGCACAACAGTTCAAAACTGCACAGTCCCTCAGGCCTTATCTCTGTTTACAAATTCAAGAGCTACACCGCCATTTTCGATGCAGAAAATCTATTTCAGCTTGTATATTTTCTGTATTTACTTAAATTCCTTTGTGTCAAGTGCAGCAGTAGAATTGCATGTTTCAGATGATCAAGTAAGTTTCTTTGTTCTTATTAATTTGTGGATTTTGTAATTTACATTGAATTTCTACTTATATGTAGAGATGTATTATAAGCTGTATATGATTGAACTCCTGTGTCCTCAGCTGAGAGCATCAATTGATGCTTTCATGCAAATTTATCGAAGAATACATGAATTCTAATAGAGGCTTAAGCACATAGAAGTGTTCTGTTTTGAGTGAGTAATATTTGCTTATAACACAAGAAGCTTGGCGAGCAGAGGGGCGGATTTAGTAAGAGGTACAGGTGGACACGTGTCCCTCTTTTTTTTTTTTTGGCATTTTTTCACCATTCTAAATTTTACAAAATTGTAGAAGTGCCCCCAGAAAATTTGTAAATATGTAGGTGTTTTCCAAAAATTTGCTTGGTGCCCACCAAAGATTTCAATCCTAGATCCGCCCCTGTAATGGCTAGTATAGTGATAATCTAACATAATCAGGATTTTGAGGTAGCTAGTAAGACAGGAATCTGAATACTGATCGTTCATGCTCAGGTGGTGATGTATAACGACTTCCTTCAACTCACATTTACGAAGCCAGCAGGTCACATCATTGGAATTCAATATAATGGAATCGACAATTTGCTAGAGCTTCACAATCCAGAGTTGAATGGAGGGTACAATGTCTTAAACTGCAGCTCTTATATTCACAGTAGCCTCAAGTAAAAAAAAAAATTGAAAATTATGGTTTTCACTTTTCATTTGGAGTTACATTTAGTGTAGGAATAATGGTTTCTGTAGAAATTTCGTGATTGTTAATTTGTTACTGAACATTCTTTTTTTTTTTCCATCTGTTTTTTCTCCACTTCCCATTGTCCCCCCATTGCTGCAAATTCACTTCATGACTTATTATGTGATGTTTTTAAATTTTGGGTGAAAAGCGCAGGTTCTGGGACCTTAATTGGAGTGACCCTGAAAGTACACAAACAAGAGGAAAATTTGATATGTACCTCCTCCTCCTCTCTCTCTTTATATATATGTTACATGCTGTCAGTAATTTCAGAGTGTTGTGATATGTATTGAAGGTTGAATGTCTGTTTAGGATAAACGGAACAAACTTTGAGATTATTCTGCAGAATGAAGAACAGGTAGAACTCTCATTCAAAAGAACATGGGATTCGTCATTCGAGGATGAGCATTCCCCTCTAGAGATTGATAAAAGGTTTCTTTTTAAGTCTCAGAAAAGATGGAAATTTATTTGGAAAAGGTGACCATGATGTATGAAACTAAAAATGTCGTGGATGTTTCAGGTTCATTATGCTGTCTGGTTCTTCAGGCTTCTACTCTTATGCCATATACGAACATCGAGAGGACATGCCTTCCTTCAGCCTCAATGAAGCAAGGCTGGTGTTTATGCTCACGAAAGAAAAGTACAACTATTACCTTTGAATTAGAAGTCGAGTAATTGGCTTAAGGCCGCTGAGATTGTGTCTGCATTCTAGGTTTCACTACATGGCAATGGCAGATAATAGACAAAGATTCATGCCTCTTCCAGATGACAGATTACCAGGAAGAGGTCAAGAATTGGCCTATCCAGAAGCGGTCCTCCTTGTTAACCCTGTGGAGCCAGAATTCACAGGCGAGGTACTTTTAACTCTTTTGTTTGAAGAATATCTATATCATAATGCTGTTAAACTGCTTCTTAGCAAGTACTTGAGTTTTTGGTAGCTATAGAACTGATTATCTAAGGTATCAATTTATTCATGAGAGCAGGTGGATGACAAGTACCAATACATGTGTGAAAACAAAGATAATAAGGTCCATGGGTGGATATCTCTTGACCCGCTTGTAGGATTCTGGCAAATCACACCCTCTAATGAGTTCAGAACATGCGGACCTCTCAAACAGGACTTAACCTCTCATGTCGGCCCCGTGAATCTTGCTGTATGTAACTAGTTACACAAATTGCTTCCACAGATCCTAATGACTGTTGCAGAAATTGACTGTTGCAGAAATAGGAATTGGCTCTTGTGTCGCGCATAGTAGTTATTGAGCATTTGCTGACTAAGTTATTCTGAGTAAAATTTAATCTCTACTTCTTGTCTGAATACACTGCAGATGTTTGTAAGTGCTCATTACGGGGGTGTGGATGTAGTGCTCAACTTCAAATCTGGTGAACCATGGAAGAAAGTCTTCGGGCCTGTTTTCATTTTTCTTAACACCAGTTCAGATAAGGAGAATGCTGTTCCAGTACTCTGGGAAAATGCCAAAGAACAGGTTTCATGACAACTTCACGCAACTTTTCTTTAATAATTTCCATAAACTTGGCTGATACACCTTGTGACCTTAAAAAATGCAACGTACTCCTCTTCCTTTTTTCCCCGACTTCAGTTTCTTTTTTTCCTCCAGATGAGAACTGAAGTCCAAAGCTGGCCGTACCATTTCCCATTGTCAGAAGACTTCCCACAGTCTGATCAAAGGGGTAGTATCAGCGGCACCTTACTAGTTGATGACAGGTGAATCTGTTCAATATCCGCAACTATTTACATTTACCTTGTTTTGTTAGTTACTATTGGTAATAATATGGTTGAGTCTTTTAGCTATGTCAGCAACGACCATATACTTGCAGTTGGTGCTCACGTAGGATTAGCTCCACCTGGAGAAGTCGGATCATTTCAAAGAGAAGGCAAGGTGGCTCAGCATTTCCATTATCTCTTTCCTTTTCCTGAAACAGATCACAGTAACACGACATGTATTTTTTAAAAGCAGGGCTACCAGTTCTGGACCAACACAAATGATGAAGGCCACTTCCATATTGAGAATATCCGCCCCGGAGTTTACAATCTTTATGCATGGTTCCCTGGTTTTATTGGTGATTTCCGATGGGAAAAACTCATTACAGTAACACAAGGTCAAATACCTCGTCGAGTTCATGTCATATACTCATATCAGAATATTGCCATTCATAAAAATTTGTCTGCATCTTAGCAGGTGGAAGCATTGATGTAGGCACACTAGTCTACAAACCTCCAAGAGATGGACCTACCTTGTGGGAAATCGGCACTCCTGATCGCTCTGCTGCTGAATTTTTTGTTCCTGATCCCGATCCAAAATATATAAATAAACTCTACGTCAATCATCCTGACAAGTAAATCATCATATATATTTAACATGGACAACTGCTTCGAAGTATCATTATTTCCAGAAGCCTCTTGCTGATCCTTGATCCTATAATAAAAATTCTTCGACAGGTTCAGACAGTATGGTTTGTGGGAGAGATACGCAGACCTATATCCGGATAAAGACTTGGTCTACACAGTTGGTATTAGCCAGTATCACAAAGATTGGTTCTATGCTCAGGTGACTAGGTAACTAATAACTACATGCTTTCATATATTCGAAATCTCAACTTGATCCTCTTTCAGTTTAGAACTTGGTTCAGAATTGATTGGCAAATGTGTGCTACTATAACAGGAAAGTTGATAATGACCTGTATACTGGAACTACATGGCAAATTAAGTTTCAACTTGAAAAGGTTGATCAAGCCGGAGTCTACAAACTTCGACTGGCTCTTGCATCAGCAACGTTCTCCATATTAGAGGTGAAGTTCAATAAACCTTTAGGCCCCTCAGCAGTGTATATGTGTGTGCACGTTTATAGCCTAATTTCTTGTAGGTACGAGTGAACGATGAAGAGGCGAATCCACCAGTCTTCTCAACTGGTTCAATAGGAAAGGACAATGCAATTGCTCGACATGGAATTCATGGACTTTACTGGTTGTTCAATGTGGATATACACTCCACTCAACTTTTCGAAGGTGAAAATACCATATTTTTAAAGCAAGCAAACGGAAGTAAGTTTCAGTTCGGGGTTATGTACGATTACATTCGTTTAGAGGGCCCTGCATTGTCCTCGGAAAATTGAAAATACCCTGCTGATATCTTTCCATTGTCAGTAATAATCATCCATGACTTCTGTTATTCATATAGTTTCTGCTTCAGTAGCTTTTCAAAAACTAGCGTGTTGGCCCAATCTATCACTTTTTAGAGATAAGACCTCAAATATCACTAACGAAAAAAATGACCTCAAATATCAGTTTGCAATTCAAAACTCTAGATCATGTAGCATTCATCCTACTTTCACTTCTTAACGCCAGATCGTGTAGCTTTTTAGAGCCTAAACGTTATTTCATGTTTCATTCAAGAATGCCAAATTGTATTATTTTTTGTATTGATTTTTAAACCTGAACACAACACGATGATGTTGAATTATCCGGCGTTAATAAGTGATATTTTGGTTCATTTTTCACCATTCTGGTATTTTGGATATTGCTCGAAGAAATTGTGATATATGGGGCATTTTCTCAGCAGTGAAAATGTAAAATTAAACCGAATAGAAAAGGTTAGAACCTGAGTAGCTCTTGCAGCTTCTATCAATTTTAGTGCATTAACTAATGAGTTCGTCTCTAGTTAGAAAAAAAAAACTGGTACACATTGAGTGACAACTGAGCTCCGAACAAACATGCCATAACAATTTCACCAGAGGTCTACAATGATTTTGGTTCTCTGCGATGAGGTTTAATAATCCGATGATACTAATTGGAAGGGACATGGTAGAATTTGCCATGACACATGCATCGGTAGACAACAGGACAAGGTTCAGAGACACTGATGGAACACTTGAAGCTCACCATCACTCTCTTGCATGGAGTACAAGGACCGCAAGCATGCGAACAGTCAGGCAGACTCGAACCTGTCGGATACAGCTCCTCCATCCTTGCTTCGTTTCTTCTTCTGGTATCCGCCTGCATTATTCATTCAAAACTTTAGTTTTTCATCACAAGTTACCACATTTCACATGTACATAAGATTAGGCCTTAAAACAACATTAAGGAGCATTGTATTAGGCCATATATGACGTAGTGCCATCTATGACGTAGTATAGCAACATTAAGGAGCATTGCATAAGGCCATCTATGACGTAGTAGTGTTAAGAAAAAACAAACCTCAGCTTGCCTATCAGTTCGATCTTCATAATTATATGCATTTTTTCCATACTCCATCGCTGAAATTTCAAAGCATGACTTCATAATTAGTTCTAAAATCCGCGCCCACACTCACGCACACACAAGATAATGCAGAGAACTTACAGTGCTGCAGGCGGATGCATTTAGCCGGAATTATAAGCACGAAGAAACTAACCGTCAGAGGCAACAGCACATTGATTCCTACACAAACAACCTTCTTCATGTTTTTTTTTTTCACTTTTTACCTTGAGCCAAACAACAGTAAATTAATAAACGATTCGATATTTGGCAATGAAATATTGTGACAAGTCGAAATCGAGCGGGCATTTTATAGACAGAGTGATGGTATAAATGGTGGGAGCTAGGTGGAGATGGTATAAATGAACAATGTAGATGATATCTAATGCACTTCACATGATACACGGCCACTTTCTGAATTAAGGTTTCACATGTTCTAGTGAGTCTCTTCTGCCTTGAAGGAGATTGATTTATCTATTCGGTATTTATATCAGTTACAGTACACACCAGAGGAGTTTGACCGGCTAGTTAATGCATGCTAGTATGCTACTACTCCCTCCCTTCCCGGGTTTAATTTTTTCCAGGTAATTTAATATATAAAAGTTACATTTTTAATTTTTAATAATTATATTTAACGTAATTTTTATAAAAATATATATATATTTTTTGAATTTTTATTTAGAAAAATAAATTTTGAAAAATAGTATGTAAAGATATAATTCTTATAACTCAAATTATATGTAGAAAATCAAACTAATTATTATTTTGAAATAGTGACAGTGTGTTTAATTGAAATTTGAATACTTTCTCGTTGTCAAATACAATAATTAAGAATATTTTAGAAACTATAATTATGAACAAAGGAAAATGGTTATGTGCCATCTACTTCTTATTGCATCAATTTAGAATAATATACATAATACATTATGAGAATATTTATTAAATATATTCTCATATTTATAATAAATTATAAGATCATTCAAATACTTTGTTATAATAATCACTCTGATAGTATGTTAAATTCTCTTTTAAAATATTAGGGTGTAATAAATGAGAATAGATTTTATTTTAACAAAAATAGATTTCATTCTCACTAGCTAATATATAGGTATATATATAATTATTTAAAAAATATAAAGAATAATTTTTAATAACAATCTAAATTTGTTGAATTTTTTAAAAGTACAATAAAATTATTAGTTTAAATGAAGAAAGTGTTTTCCGCAAAAAATAATCTAATATGTCGCTTACCAATCAAATATGTAAGTTTTATTAAAATAATATATTAAAAATAATTGTATAGCAATTAATTGATGATTGATTTTAAAAAACAAAATTAAACCGTTTGGGCCATGGAAAAAGATCCTGGTTGAAAGATGGGGTCAAGTTGAAGTCATGACGAGCTACCATAGACGTGAAGACAAGGGCATTCGAAACTTCAATTCCTTTTGTCTTTTATGTCACGATCCACTATTTTTTATCATTGTCTTGTTTTCTTCTATTAACTACTACCATAGCAAATGGTTCTCACTTCCAACACTTCTAAGCATTAATGGAAATCTTGAAATTGAAACCAAGGTTGATATTGTTTGAACCGGCCAATGCCCCAAATAAGAACGCAGGTTTTATTGGTAATCGCACTAGTTTAATGTGATTAGGCAAAATTGGGTAAAGAAAGGTTCATGTAAAAATTGTTCAGGTAAATCAACAATTATTTGACAAAATTTATATTGGTTTGGTTAATATATTAAAATTTGTATATTTGTAAAAAATAAAATTAACTATATGTATAGAAGTAATTGTATTAGAAATTAAATTAAATTAATTCTAAATAATAATTCAATTAATTATTCTAATTAACCATATGCTAGTCCAAACTTTTTTTTAAGAAGTGTGATCCAAATTTCTCAAAAAAAAAAAAAAAAAAGAAGTGTGATCCAAACTTTAGTTCATGTTCAGTTCAATTATTATGGCGCTAAATTCAAATAGGACTTGGTATTTTCAATCCAAAATTTTATAGATATATATAATGCTATTCATCATGTATGAATAGAAACTTATAATATACCTATCATGATTATATATGACATATTTTTTTAAAAATTTTATATATAATATAAATTTGTAATATATTTAAAATTATTTTTGTTGAAAATTATTTTCAAAAAGCAAGATATATTACAATCGAGCATCCGTGAGGAAAGGGAGAAAAAAAAGGTATATGCAATATTTTATTGTTGAAATAACTCTGGTAAAGGAAAGAATTTCGTATAAGTAACTAGTGACGAACGTGTAATAGCTTTCAGTTTCTTATAATTTAATTTAGTAAAATGAATATTTTATTTATTAGACCTAATTATTAGTGTGTGTTTTCTAAATTCAATAAATTTAAACTCTTTGGCGTATCTTTAAGTTGACAAATTTAGTGGCCGTTTATCAATTTCTTTAACTTAATTTGGTTGATTTTTATGTTTTGACCCCCTAACTCTCAGTTTAAGTCAATATATTTTTTCCGAAAAAAGTTAATATATATTTTTTATAAACTTTTTTATTATTGAGAAACCAAATGTTTGGATTTACTCTCGAGTCCTCGTCCGGAACAGTGCGAAGCCAAAAAAAAATATTCTTTGAAGAGACGCTAATAAATTTCGGACAGCCGACTTTTTATTTTATAAGCTTTGTCGGAGCATCATACTTTTCCTTAAAAAGAATTTAGTGGCTTAACGTCAAATATTCAGATGGAACAAAAATCCTCTCGTAATCTCGCCCGAAAAAATCATGGAAATCCATTGGACCGAATTATCCAATCTCGAACATGCATTGTACTATGTTTTGTATGATACGTAAATTATATAGTATAAAAGAATACCCGTATCTATCTTTCATTACCAGTAGATAATATAAAAAATTATGAGAGATTAGTTGTTAATAAGCTGTAAAGTACGCTTGTTCAGTCGGCAAAAATTAATAAATCTACTTTACCCCGAATCTATTTGAAAAAAGATTCCACTGATTTCTTTCTCTTCTGATGAAAGAAAATTAAACTTAAGTTTCAGGTCATGCTTGTTCACCTGGTTGGGTCTGCTTTTAACGGTATAGTTATATTAAAATGGATTATATTTACATTATACATAAAAATTATTTTAATAATTCTCAATAAACTTCTATTATATGTGTGAATAGTACAGTCCTCAGACTTATGAACTTCTATTCAAATTGTGATTAAATTTCCGTTAAATCAATATATATATATAAAGGAGGATGCGGGCGTCTATAGAATTACTCGATTCAGTCTTCTGATTTTTCTTAAATTTCGGATAAAAACTATAATTATAATTCAAAAAATCATGTTCAAGAATTCTAAAAGTAATACAACTCTTTTCTTATCGAATTCTAAATATGATACAATTCTTTTCTTATTTACAAATCTTAAAAGCAATAGGATTACTAGCAATTATTGATAAAATACAATTTATATTTAAAATTTATAATGTAAGTTAATACAATTTTTATTTTCGATTAGCTCATCGTCACCATTTTGAACGATCAGATACTAATTATCACCAACCTAATTGTATTGCTTGCAATAAAAAAATAAACAAGGATGGCACTGTGTTTTATTTATTCAAAATAAAATTATTAAACAAATATAATTTAAAAATACAATTCTTATTTTCAAAAGTTATAAAATTTATATTATATATTAAAAAATAAGAACCAGCATATTCCAGAATCTCATATTGTCTAAACATGTTTGTGACGCTAAACTCACGTCGTTCCATAATAGTCAAGAAGATAGCATCTCTGTCATTAAAACATCTTTAAGATCTTCACAACCTCATTCAAATAGTATGCATGGACTTACAACCAATCTCGATAATAGTTGGATTCAATCTTATAATTTTCTTAAATTTCGAATAGAAAATAAAATTATTATTCAAAAAATAAATTCAAAGATTTTAAAGGTAATACAATTCTTTTTTTATTAGATTCTAAGAAAATAAAATTCCTTTCTTATAATTTTCTTAAATTTCGGATTGAAAATATAATTTAAAAAATCAGGTTTAAGGATTCAAAAATTAATACAATTCTTTACTTTTTGGATTCTAAAGATAATACCATTTTTTTCTTATTTAGAAATTCTAAAAAGAATAGGATTATATTTATTTAAACTAACAATCATAGATAAAATACAATTTATATTTAATATTTGTCAGGTAATACGTACAATTTTTATTTTCGATTTATTCTTATAATTTTCTTAAATTTCGAGTAGTTAATAAAGGATTGTAAAGATAATAATCATTAAAAAAATAATAGCAAAAAAAAAAAGTAGAACCATAAAAGAATAATAATTTTTAACAAAAATATAGGAATCATAAAATAAAAATAATTAATAAAATAAAATAGGATATATAAAATAGGAATCATATATTGATTTTATGATAATGTAAATGATTCTTGATTAGTATTGTGTTAATAATAATAATTTTTCTATTAGTACTATGTTTCTCGGGAAAGTGGCTAAAATAATTTTTTATCTATGTTATAATATTTTTTTTATTAAAACGGGACCACGGTTCAAAATAATTTTTATCCAATCATAATCTTTAATTTTATCATAATTAGAATAATTTTTATATTTAATTATACCAACAATCATTGATAAAATACAATTTATATTTAAGATTTGTAAGGTAATACGTACAGTTTGTATTTTCGATTTAGTCTCATAATTTTCTTAAATTTCGAATAAAAAGTAAAGGATTGTAAAAATAATAATCTTTAAAAAAAACTAATAGCAAAAAAATTAGAACCATAAAAGAATAATATTTTTTAACTAATAAATAGGAATCATAAAATAAAAATAATTAATAAAATAAAATAGGATATATAACATAGGAATCATATATTGATTTTATGATAATGTATATGATTCTTGATTAGTATTGTGTTTGACGGGCACGAGAGGCGACCAAACTAATATTTATCTAAATAATAATAATTTTTTTTATTAGTATTATGTTTGAGGGGAAAGTGGCTAAAATAATTTTTTATCTATGTTATAATATAGTATTTGTTAAAATGGGACTACAGTTCAAAATAATTTTTATCCAATTATAATCTTTAATTTTATCATAATTAGAATAATTTTTATTAGTATTGTGTTTAACAAGAGAGCGGCTCAAACTAATTTTGATCTAAATTATAATATTTAATTTTATCATAAAAATTATAATTATGGATTAATATTGTCTTTGACGGGAGGGGGTTCGGACTAATTTTATTATTAGTACGTGTTTGACAGGATAGCCAGTTAAACAAATTTTAATACTAATTATAATATTTTTTTATTAATGATATGTTTAACGGGAAGATGACTCAAAATAATTTTTATGATTATTATAATATTGATTCGTATCAAAATTTATAACGCCGCCGCGTATATAAAGGAGAATGCGAGCGTCTCTAGAATTGCTCGATTCAGTCTTCTAATTTTTCTTAAATTTCAGATAGAAAATATAGTTATAATTAAAAAAATCATGTTTAAGAATTCTAAAGGTGATACAATTCTTTTCTTATTGAATTCTAAAGATGATACAATTCTTTTCTTTTTTATTTAATATTTTTATTGAAATCTAAATATGACACAATTCTTTTTTTTATTTAGTAATCCTAAAAGAAATAGGATTATTCTTTTCTTTTTTATTTGATATTTCTTATTGAATTCTAAAAATGACACAATTCTTTTCTTATTTAGTAATTCTAAAAGAAATAGGATTATGTTTAAAAAATCAGGTTCAAAGATTCCAAAAGTTAATACAATTCTTTTCCTTTTGGATTATAAAGATAATACAATTCTTTTCTTATTTAGTTATCCTAAAAAGAGTAGGATTATATTTATTCAAACTAAAAATCACATATAAAATACAATTTATATTTAAGATTTGTAAGGTAATACGTACAATTTTTATTATTAATTTAGTCTTATAATTTTTTTTAAAATTTCGTATAGAAAATAAAGGATTGCAAAGATAATAATCATTAAAAAAAACTAATAGCAAAAAAATTAGAATCATAAAAGAGTAATAATTTTTAAGTAATAAATAGGAATCATAAAATAAAAATAATTAACAAAAAAATAGGATATATAAAATAGGAAATAATTAGAGAATTTATCAAATATATTACTTTTTAGGATCTTATTTGCAAAAATACCATCTTCCTAAATTAATTGCATATTTACTAAACTAAGTTTCTAAATTGCAAAAATACTACCCCCTCCCCCTGCAACTAAATGCAACTGAATGCCTGATTTCAAGTTCCACTTTTCAAATGTCATTTTCGACCTCATCCTTGGAATCCATATATATATATATATAGATTCTGAAAATTCTGGTCGAAAATGACATTTGGAGACTGGAACTTGAAATCAGGCATATTTAGTTGAATTCAGTTGCATTTGGTTGCATTCAGTTGATTCTATTTTGATCTAATGGCCCCGCCAGGGGCACCCATACATCAGTTGTAATTTACAGTTTCCAGTTGCATTTAGTTGCTTATGAGATTGCATATTCAGTTGAATATTGCTCCTGCGGGGCCTGCAACCCAAATCCACCACAATATCACCCCATCCTAAAAAAATTCAGTTGCTTATGAGGTTGCATTCAGTTGATTCTATTTTGATCTAATGGCCCCGCCAGGGGCACCTATACATCAATTGTAACTTACAGTTTTCAGTTGCATATGAGATTGCATTCGACCATATGCAACTGAATGCAACCACATGCAACTGCAACTCCTGATTTCAGGTTCCAGTGGAAAATGACATTTGAGAACTGGAACCTGGAATCAGGAGTTGCAGTTGCATTCAGTTGCACAAGAGAGAGGTAGTATTTTTGCAATTTAGAAACTTAGTGTAGTAAAACTGCAAATAGCTATTCTTGAGAAAAGTAAATTTGCAAAAATTTACTTTTTCTTATATATTTATGAAAAACCCCCAAATATATATTGATTTTATAATAATGTAAATGAGTCTTGATTAGTATTGCGTTTGACGGGCACAGGAGGCGGCCCAAACCAATTTTTATTTAAATAATAATAAATTTTCTATTAGTATTATGTTTGACGGGTTAGTGGCTAATATAATTTTTTATCTATGTTATAATATTTGTTTTTTAAAACGGTACCACAGTTCAAAATAATTTTTATCCAATTATAGTTATAATTTAAAAAATCAACTTGAAGGATTCCAAAAGTTAATACAATTTTTTTTTTCGAATTCTAGAGGTAATACAATTTTTTTATTATTTAGGAATGCCAAAAGTAATATGATTATATATATTCAAACTAATAATCATAGATAAAATACAATTTATATTTAAGATTTGTAAGGTAATACGTACAATTTTTATTTCCGATTTAGTCTTATAATTTTCTTAAATTTCGAATAGAAAATAAAGGATTGTAAAGATAATAATCATTAAAAAACTAATACCAAAAATATTAGAACCATAAAAGAATAATAATTTTAAACTAATAAAAGGAGTCAAAAAATAAAAATAATTAACATATAAAATAATACATATAAAATAGGAATCATATATTGATTTTATGATAATGTTAATTAGTATTGTGTTTGACGGGCACGGGAGGCGGCCCAAACTAATTTTTATCTAAATAATAATAAATTTTCTATTAGTATTATGTTTGACGAGAAAGTGGCTAAAATAATTTTTTATCTATGTTATAATATATATTTTTGTTAAAACGGGACCATTGTTTAAAATAGTATTTGTCCAATTATAATTTTTAATTTTATCATAATTAGAATAATTTTTATTAGAATGTGTTTGACAGTAAGGCGACTCAAACTAATATCTAAATTATAATGTTTTGTTATTGGTATTGTCTTTGATAAGAGAGCGGCTCAAACTAATTTTAATCTAAATTATAATATTTAATTTTATCATAAAAACAATAATTATGGATTAATATTGTCTTTGACGAGAAGGAGGTTCAAACTAATTTTATTATTAGTATTGTGTTTGAAAGTATGGCCACTTAAACAAATTTTTATACCAATTATAATATTTTTTATTTGTGATATGTTTAACGGAATGATGATTCAAAATAATTTTTATGGTATTATAATACTGATTTATATCAAAATTTATCACGCCGCCGCGAAGCGCGGCATTTTTCACTATTTATACATACATAATAATTATTAAAATTCAAGTTCCTATATTTCCACATGCTAAATGGAGACTTGCATGTCTATAATCATGGGTGGATATAAGAAGAGGCATGGGATATTTGCCCCCTAAATTATTTTTTTTACATTTTTTCATCATTTTAAATTTTACAAAATTACGTAGTGCTTCTCAAAATTCAAAAATATATAAATATTTTCCGAAAATTTGCTTGATACCTCTTAAGATTTCGTTTCTACGTCCGCTCTATCTATAATTATGACTCTTTGAACCTAATTTGTAATCTAAGTGCAAACCCAATGCAATTCCCTATTTTCAACCCCTAAAATATTATATATTAATGGAGACCTAAAATATTGGGGATCAAAAAACTATTTTGCTCCAACGGTGTTCCCTATTTGATTCCCTAACTCAAGGAGAGAGAAAGATTGCACTAATAAATAACAGAAAAATGAGAGGAGATATGAGCTGGTGATGACATGGAGCATACAGGGAGTTGCTTTCCCTCAAATAAGGTCACCTAAAATTAATAGGAGATAGGGAGTTGCGTTGGAAGAGCTCTTTTTGTTCTGATCCTCAAATTGTGCATAAATTGTGCATTGGAGTTGCTCTAACTGATCAAGAAAATACCTACGAAGCGTACGTCAAATCCTGGTTATAAAAAAAAAAACTTGGTAGATTTGTTATAGACTTTAAAGTAACACATAAATAAACTAAATAATTTATACAAATATAAAGTGAATCGGATGAGCAATTATGAATGCGCTATCCATTTAGGCCACTTTCACAAAAGCAAAAGTTAGTTATCCCTCTCATTCTGCACATATATACTAAACTACTTATAGTGGAGTGAGTATGATGCGATTATTTTTCAATCTAGGTACTGATGCAGATATCATTTATTCTTAAACTCTCCATTTTGAGATACGGCACGGATCCGTAAAACAATTTTATGGATTAATTGTATTGTTTAGGATATGGATTTGTTTGGTTGGGTGTTTATATATTCATTTTCAAAAATATTTAATTATAAGTTTTGATAATTAAAAATATTAATAAAATTATCAATGTATATAATTTTATACGATTAATTTAATTTTATATTCGATATTTATATTAATTACTTAAGTAAAAGTAAAAATTAGAAAATAAAGCTCATTTTTATCATACCCATCCGATCTGTAAGTATCAAAACACATATCATGATGGTTCCAAATATTTGTTTTAAACTTTATTTCTTTGAAAACTTTATTTCTTTGAACTAAATATGAATTTGAGATTTGTTAAAAAAAAGTAAAAAATAATATGAATTTGGGATGAACAATATTTGTCTGATTCCATATCTCTCCCAACCAATTGAACCCTAACATGTTTGGTGATATCAAAAGTTAAATTTATTTTTATTATTTTTCTAAAGGAATTAAGAGTGTTTGACATGTGCAAATTTTTATAGGTTGAAAAATGCATATATTTTATGTTATTGTGACACTGCTATACGATTCCACATTATCACTCCACTGAGTTAGTTTTTTAATTAGCTTTGTTTCTTCGGTACCTTCTGCAGAACCCAGGAGCTAAAGGCATTTTAGTTATTGCTTAATACTTAATAGAAAGATTATATATGAAATAAAAATGCAAATTATATTGCAAAGTAATAAAAATAGTAAAACCACTTGTGTTGAGATTATAATATATGGAGATACACTCATACACATGTGAGAGCAATAAAAGTGATATGCATGTATGCACATTTTTGTGATATAATATAGGTACGAAAATTGACCTTAACCTTCGTTAATGCAAATATTTAAATAAACGGACCTAACTCCTCACAAGCATCATTAGAGAATAAGGTTTGAAGTTGGAGGACATATGTGTCTATATGCTGTCTTTTCTCTAGACAAATTGGGTTTCCTTTTAAGCATGAATGATTGATCTTCTTTATCATTTCATTATCATTATTTTTGACAACGGTATTTAAGTTCACGAGTCCTGATCAAAATTAAATTATAAATCCAAATTCTTGTATATCATGCATGTTGAAATATAAGTATAAGATCCTCTTAACACCATAAGGTTTTAGAGGGAATAGTTCTCTACATGATATCAGAACTCTGGTTTGCGGGAGGTCTCGGGTTCGAGCCCTGCCACACTCAATATTCGTATATTAGTTATTTTGAACTTCCGAAATTCTAAATTTTTGAATAATTAAACGCAAGACTTGTTCGTTTCGGAATTCTAAATTTTTGAATAATTAAACGCAAGACTTGTTCGTCTATAGCCGTAACCTTGTTATACTAATGCTCTTGTTGATTATTGTATGTTATCATCTTAATTATTGCAGCTGTGTCTTTGCACATTACAACTCCTACTGGTTCATCCACTAATGAACAGGTTACTGTTCCATCCCTCTTATCAGCTTTCTCCTGTCTTTACTCTTAATAAGCACAGAAGTAGATTTGTATTTGGAAGTTGATCAAATAAAGAGGTCAATTTACTTCTTTAAGTAGGTAATTATGAGTCTAATTTAAAATTTGATTGTGTTATAATTTGTTTACTATATATATGCCTAATCCTTGCTATGTCATTTCATAATACAACTCACAGCTTATCACCAATTCATGACTTGAAACTTGAAACTGGTTAGGATCATAGGCTACTTCAGTTGGCTGTTATATTTGATATTAAGTTGGAATTAAGCTCTTTTTCGACGATTAATTGTCATGGTTCAGGGATCACCATGTCTAATCAGAGCTTCACAATTGACTTGATAGGATAGTACCCCCTGCACCCTGTTAGGACTGTTGAAGTAACATAAGTTTTTCGAGTTGGATGAGATTATGTTTTAATCTGTCTCTGTTCCCATGGAATGTTTGCGGTGATTGTAGTTGTCTGATTATGTGTTTATGAAATTGAAATGATAGTATGGCGTCTCCATCAACTCAATTTGCCACGGCGAGGAGGATGGGAATTTATGATACACTTCACCAGATTAGTATGTGGGAGGACGTGTTGGGAGGCGGTGTTAGTCCAGAAACATGTACATCTCCGAATATGAAAGAAGATGCAAGGCTGATTAACAAGGTATGAATTTTTCGTGCTCGTTGGAGTAATATTTATGTCTTTGGATCATTGTACTAATAAGTGATTGTTCAATTTATATTCTCTAGACCGAGTATACCTCTCAGGAATCTCTAGGCCCTTCGTCAGATAATCAAGCAGCAAAAATATTATCTGAAAAGGTGAGTAATACTCTTTCTAAGCATTGTCAATGCAGCCTTCGGATATTCTTACTGAGTAGGTTATTTACAGCAATAGACTATCGGCAGAACTAAGAGGGTAGAAGATGTATAAATTAAATCATGTTGTATTGATTTTGTTTTATTTAACGAAATTGCAGTTGCAAAGGCGGCTAGCACAAAATCGTGAAGCTGCACGTAAAAGTCGTTTAAGAAAGAAGGTGAAGGGAAAGAAAACACCTGCAAATTTCTAATATGTAAGGTATATTATTTAATCAACTGACTTGATTATACTTCTGAATTCTGCATTTATAGGCTTATGTTCAACAATTAGAAACAAGCCGTCTAAAATTGGCCCAACTGGAGCAGGATCTTGATCGAACTAGGCAGCAGGTGAGGATTATTTTACTTCTATATATCAGCATCCTTTTTTACTTCTATGAACAGACATCTTGATCTGGTATGACTTGAAGAACCAGTAAGTATTTTTCTACAGGGTGTGTACACTGGGGGTGCACTTAATATGGGCAATGCTGGATTTTCGAGTACAATGAATTCAGGTGCTGCATTTTAATGTGCTTAGTCACTTTATATATCTTTGACTCTTAATTGGATTATACTTTCTTACATCAAAGATATTAAAGCTTATGAATCATGTCTTTGTATGTTTTCGGTGTATATGTAGATGCAGGACTGATCACATTTGGTATGGAATATGAGCTCTGGCTAGAAGAACAAGAAAAGATGAACTGTGAACTTAAAAATATGTTGCAAGCCCACATAAGTGATGCACAGCTTCGCATGTTTGTTGAGAGTGGCTTAAACCATTATGCTGATCTTTTCCGAATGAAAGCAGATGCTGCAAGGTGTAATGTCTTTTATCTAATGTCCGGCATGTGGAGAACAACAGTGGAGCGGATCTTCCTCTGGATCGGAGGATTTCGCCCATCTGAGATTCTTAAAGTAAGTCGATGGGAAATAATTCTCTCAACATTTGGTCTTATACAAGTTTATAATTGTACTTCTTGTTAAATTATAAATGATTCTTGGATCCAGGTTCTTAGGATTGAAATTTCATCTATGTTTATCTTTTACTTTCTTAAGGTCCTGGACTCCTGGGAGACGCCATTGTTAAAAATGTGATAGACTGATAGTTACTAAAGTTACATTATTTTTTCCTTTTCTAGATTATCAGGCCCCAACTCGAGCCACTGACTGAGCAACAGCTTGCAAGTGTTAGTAGTCTGCGCCACTCATGTCAGCAAGCAGAAGATGCTCTCTCGCAAGGAATGGAAAAACTTCAGCAGACTCTGACCCAATGTGTTACTGATAGTTCTTCAGGTTTATCAAACTACAACTGTCAGATGGTTACCGCCATGGAGAGGTTGGACTCATTAGAGAGCTTCATGATACAGGTAGCATATGATCTCTTATTCCCTACCATGTGTCGTAATGTTTCTCTAGACTCTGCTTCTCTAGACTCTGCTTAGTCACAATATCAGTCGTTATGTTATTTTTATGCATAGCTTTTATTTGTCCTGAAATTGTTGATAAAACGGATTCTGCCCATTGCTGACTAAGATAATGCTCAAAACCTGTGAACAGGCAGATCATCTTCGCCAGCAAACTCTGCAGCAAATGTTCCACATCTTAACTGTTCGCCAAGCAGCTCGAGGACTGGTTGCTTTTGGGGAATACTTTCAGCGTCTTCGTGCTATAAGTTCACTTTGGGATGCTCGATCTCATCAACATACTTAGTTTCAAACCACCAATAATCATTTGCCTGGCATGTATTACTCCTAAGCTAAAAATCACTTCTCTTTATTGGATTTCTATCAGTTCTCTTGGAATTTTTAGCATAATCAGCTCTCAAATTTGAAAATTGTAAATATGTGGAGCTGTAAACTGTGCATTAATACGAGTCTAGGAGAATGAGTCAAGTTGTTATTGAAGGTAGATGTATGATCTGATAGATGCAGATTCAATTGTTAGAACAGAAATGCAGTCTGGTATATTGATACCGTCCTGTCCCATTTGCAAATTTGATCAGGAAGACGCAAACTCAAAGCTCAATTTTTATGTCCAGCCAGACTAAACATAAGGAGAATCTGAATATATCCACATTTTTCTCAAGATTTTTAGAATATGCCTTCAGTAGATACAGTTTTACATAATAAGTAGTTCGAAATTGAATGTGCAATTACAAAGCACCAAAGTCAAATTGATGGTGGATGGGGATCTGCAAGTGCCAATGAATCACTTTTGGCCGTCACTGCTAATGCTCTGGAAGGGAATAACAAGGCTTTCACTGCAAATGTTATGGTCTGCCGTAACCCCTCCACCCTATAAACACCGACCCCAATAGCACAGCAACTCCGGTTACTGCTATACTGTACATAAGGCGTTTTGGGGAGAACTCTGGGGGATGTCTTCTTCGAGGACCACGTGCTCTTTCAGTTCCCTGTGTGTCCTTGGAGAAAGGCCATTTGATTGCATCGAGTACAGATGCATGGGTGCGTAAGAAATGTTCCTCAATAAGTTTCCTAGGCACCATATCAGCACAGACTTCGCATTTTACAAGATTCCGGGAGCAGTAAGCATAGTGTGAGTCAATATTTGAAATAGGTATTAATCGGTCACTGAACACATAAAATTAAGTTAATCAACCACAAAATATAGCATTAGTGATATCTATCTACCAGGAGAGGATGTCGGCAAATATATACCATTTTAACATCTACTAGGAGGATGCAAAAGAAATCATTTAGAAGTTAATCATTCAACATTGAGTAACAATAGTGATGGTCTCAATTGTGATGGACATGAAGGACCCTTGAACTGCTCAAGTGATATTGATATAACAAATTGCGGAACAAGACATTTAAAAACAAACAAATCAGGATATAGGTCTTAATGTCTCATGGATAATGTTCAGAACAGAATATATTGTTATAAAGCTCTCTAGCTCTAATAGTCTAATCTTTAAGTTCTAAATAAACCATAAAGCCAAACACAGATCAAAGTATAAGGAGAAGATAAAACATGGGGCAACAATGCACTTCTAATTTATATGAATGAAATATATGCTAGGAGAATAATAAGAAAATATCTAATTATCAGAAATCTGCACTATAACAGACATATATTCATGGATTAGAGCGCAAATAATAAAATCTGCACCGACTTAGCTAGTTTTGACGATAAGCTCACGCTGACACGAGCTAGGCCCTCGTTTAACAAATGCTTGAGGTCAAGAGTTCTATTCTCCCCTTCCCTTCCCCCATTCTCACTAGTCAAAAATACCCCAAAAATGGAACCAAATCAATGTAGCATAGATATTAGCTTTCTTTTACAAATTTACAACTAAATCTATATTGAAATACTATCACAACAAAAACTACAACATAATAACAAACATTCAGTTGTTCAAATGCTACCATTTAATATTTTTCACCACAATCTAAATAAGAATAGTTAAACAACTATAAACAAATATCAATCCGTATGTTACAGATCACGCCACATCTAAAACTCAATTACCATAAACCAAATTTGCAGTAACCAACACATTCTTCTCCATCTCTCGGAAAAACAAGTACACATAAAAAGAAACAACGAACAACGGGCATAAGAACATGATATACTAAACGTGAATCCGCTATGATCAGAAACCCGAAAAACATAATCATAAGAACAATTAGTTCTGCAGTTCATCACAACTAAATTCATTACATAAATACATATCCAATACACCAAATATTATGAAATCTAAACCGGTTAAAAAATTAATTGATTAATTAAGATCAAAGATTTTTACCAGTGATTGCAAACACTTGTTGCCTGATCAGAAGCTTCTGCCATAATCATATCCCAACACTTAGATTACAAGATATCCGCTGCAATAAGGGATCAATTAGCTTCTAATTCATATATATAATCAATACATACAACTTAATTATTTTAATTAAAACAAAGTAATTTAAACAATATTAGGGATAGGAAGATCAATTAACCTGTTATGTCGAATTTACGAAATTGATGGGAGAGGAGATTCTCTTACACAGCACAACAAGAGTCGTTTAGCTGTTCGGTTGGATTTGATTTCATGCTTTTATAATATCAATTTTTTATTATTATTTTTTTGACGCAATTTGGTTTTTTTTTTTTTTAATACGGATATGTTTTCTAGTTTTTTATTAGTTACGGCCTTACGGGCCTATGCAGCAGTTTATACGAGGTGTATTCAATATTCACGAATTTTTTTCTCAATATTCAGTTTAAAGTTTAAGAAATAAAGTAAAATCGTGAGATATCTGATTAGAATTATAGTTTATTGTAAAAGTATAATATTATAATCAGAATCTTAAATTACATTTAAAATTTTGATAGTATCCAGTTGAAATTATTTAAATTTTAATTAAATATGATGATATTCAGAATTAAATAAAAAATTTAATTTTATAAAATAATGAATTTGATAATATTATTTATATAATCTTTTTTAGATTCCTCTCATAATTGACAGAATTTTGAAATATTGTGTTTGAATCCTAAAATTTCGTAACTATCTTATAATATTATTTCCTAAAAAAAATGCAATATATCCATACAAAAATCTGTGAAAGATAATAACGAATATTAATTGATTAGTTTATGTGAATAAAGAGTCTAATTATTATTAATGTGAATGATATTAATCAAATATTATTGAAAATAAAATTTTTGAACAATACCAATTTGCCATTTTCCTTGTCGTAAACATGTCATATTTTATAAAAAAATATTATTATTAATTTTTTTTGAAAGAATTACTTATTAGAATTCAAATTGAATAATGACTCGCGGCCCGACAAAGTATATCTGCAGGACTTTTTTAATTGATTTAGACTTCTTTATTACTGTGACAGTAAATTTCTGTTCAATCAAAAGCTATAAGAAAAATCAATAGCTACAAAAACCCTAGTTTGAGAACCCTGAGTTAATAATATTCTTGCGCTTGAACTATGCAGCAACAGAACATGTCTGCGAGATTCATACCTGATCAAATCTTAACAGAAATTCTCATAAGACTTCCCGTAGAATCTCTTTTACGTTTCAGGTGTGTTCGAAAATCATGGAACTCTCTCATCAAAACTCCTTATTTCATAAACCTTCACTCAAACTATAACCACAATATTCCTGCAAGTAGTCCTAAATTTCTCTTGTTCTGCTCGCTTGATTCATTATCATTATCTTTACGTTACGATGTTCGCCAATGCAATGAGTTTAAACAAATTAAATTTCATCCTTGCCTGGATTTTTGCGACTGGTATGCTATATCATCCGGTCTCATATGTTTGTCAGGGTCCCGAACCTCGAATATATATCTGTGGAATCCTGTTGTTAATAGGTACAAAACTCTTCCTGTGCACAACTTACCACCACTTATTAGCTCGACGGATGTTAAGTGGGCTAGTTTATCTTTCGGATTTGTGCATTCGATGAATGACTATCGGGTGGTCAGGATTGTGAATTATTATGCTACAAACAGAACTGATCGATCATTTGTTGTCTGTGTTTATAGTCTAAACACAAATTCCTGGAAAACAAAAACTATTCGAGATGATTTTTTAGTTGAGATTCTTCAACCTCGGTCTAATACTGTGAATGGTGTTTCGTTTTGGCTGGTGAATAAGGAGAATGTGAAAACACTTCTATCTTATGATACAAATAATGATGTACTGCGAAATACTGCATTACCTGATCATCAAATGGGCGCGGTTTTTTCTATGCATCAATATGGTCAATCACTTGCTTATTTTGCTGGAGTTAATTCAAATGTTATTAACATGTGGATATTGAAAGACTCGAAGAATAAGTACTTTTGGGAGAAGAAATTCAGTGTTAATTTAGATAAAGATATTGGTACTGGAGTTCTGGGTATAAGAAACAATGGGGAACTGATATTGTCAAGACTAACGGATTTGGTATCATATGATGCTGAGCAGAAGAAGGTAAATGATTTTGTCGAGTCGTGGAATTGTTGGCCCTGTAATGCTAAGCATATGGTGCTGGCACCTGGCTTCCCGAGTTGCTGGTGCACGAATGCTGTGAATAATGCCGGTTATCTGGGAACACCGCCTTTTGTTGCAGAGCAGTTCGTGGGTAGTCTGGTATTGTTGGATGTGGAATGGAAAAACTCCAGCAGACTCTGATCTAATGTGTTAGTGATAGTACTTCAGGTTTAGCAAACTTTAGGTAAGCATATTCAGTATATTATGTTCTGAAAGCACCACCACTCTGCTGGCTGCTACCTTTGATGATTTGAATTAAATAAAGATAGTACTTTAAAACCTTGCTTTTAAGTTTCAACTATGTGATCAAATTACTTAAAGTTAAGTGCAGAATTAGGATTAAAGGGAATATCATAGCAAGGCAAGAATTAAAATGAGCCACCAAGTGGTCAAAATACAAACAGCTATCACTGATCATATTCAGAGAACAAGTCTTCAGCATATTTGATTAGCTAACCCAAAAGTTTTAGGGCACTGGTTAGACTTTACATAAAATTTGACACTACGCACGTTTTTCTTAAAATTCTGTACCATAGATGATCTTTCTTTGTTCCCGTTCCATCTCATAAATTTTCAACTTCCAATACAGTTGTTCAAGTGACATCGTCTTGAAGTCTGGCCTTCCCCTAATAGCTAAAACCTTAGGCTCCAAATGGCGTGGCATTATCACCATGAATTTCCAGTTAGTCTCTCTCAGCGGGTACTTCTTCCCTTGAGCACTTAGTTCGTTCAACAGCCTATTGTACCTCTCAAACACTTGAGTGATACTTTCACCGGGAAGATATTTAAATGCTTCATATCTAGACGTCAGGATATCCAGTTGGTTTTCTTGACTTCCTGCCATTATCAGCTCCATGGTATCCCACATATGCTTAGCACTCTTACAGTTCATTAGCTGGTGACTCATATCATAATCCATAGAGTCAAAAATAATCAACTGAAGATTTGCATCCAACTGAACAGCTTCCTTTTCCTTGTCTGTATATTCAAAAGGGTCTTTTGGGACTTCCACTTCAGGAACTGAAGAACTAGTACTGGTCACAGCAATTCCAGGAATTGTCTTCTTAGGCACATAAGGACCACTTTCCAAGATTTTCATATACGCAGGATTTGCTGCCTTAATGAACAGAACCATCTTCTTTTTCCACATATTATAATCATCTCGCGTAAACGGAGGAACCTCAATACTACTCATCTTTCCAGATCTGAGAATTTGAGAATTATAACAGCTAAAAAATCAACAAGATTTCGCAATATCTAACAAAGCAAAACCAACCGACAAGAACTCCCAAACTCCGAAAACCAAAACTATACCCAAAATTTGCAAAAACTGTGGGAAATAAAATCACTACAAACTAGGTATACCTAGTAGATTTTTGGCCAAAGATAATGGGTGCAATTGCAAAATGCAATTCACTTAGGTTAAAACTACCAAAAGAATATTGAAACCAACATTAATGAACTATAGATATTAACTTTCTTTCACAAATTTATAACTAAATTATTTTATAGATATACTTTTTCAACAAAAAAATACAATATAATAATTTACACTAAGATTTTATACCACAATCCAAATACAAACACTTTATAAATTATAAGACAATATTATGTGTATACAAAATTAGTCACATCTAAATTCAATTACCAACAACGAAATTTACACTAACCAACATATATTTTTGATAAACATGTGCCAAGGCTAGCTCCCGCGCAAGGGGCTAGCATAGCAACCCACCGCCATGACCCCCTACTTAAATCCAGACATCCAATTGGAATCGCCCCTACTTAAATCCAGACATCCAATTGGAATCGAACATGGGACAAAGGGTGTAACCGTATAAGAACACATACTATTGGGGATCCGATATCATCAGAAACTCGGAAAGCATATGCATAAGAACATAAAGTTTTGCAGTTCATCACAACTAAATTCATTACATAAATTTATATACTATACACCCAACAAACTGTCTAAAGTCTAAACCAGTTAAAAATTAAATACAAATAACTAATTCTATCTCGAAACTCTTAAATTACAAGATATCAGTAGTAATAATCACAATTAAAGATCAATTAGCTCTAATGCATATCTATTCGAAACATACAAATTATTTTACTTCAAGTGAAACAAAGAAAGGTTTTGGGTTCGATTCTCGTCAAGGTTTATTATAACAGAAGTAAACTTTAAATCGTAGGGTAGAACAATGAACCTGTAATGTGGAACCCCCAAATTGATGAAAGAGGAGATTCTCTTACAGAGCACAGCAATATAGTCGTTGAGCTATTCAATTCGATTTGGTTTCATGATTTTATAACCCTAATTTCTTTTAATTTTTTTTTTGAAAAAGAAAATTGTTCCCCCTAATTTTATCGGTAACGGGCCGTAAGATGTTATATTAAACAGAAGTATGACTTGTGGGCTCGGCCCAAATACATCTACAGAAAGTAAAAACTTCGTCTTCTTTTACTTTTGCGTAACTGGACTGCGGACTTTTTGGCAAAAAAGTTTTTTTTTTTAAATAATTTTTTTGGATATATGCCTTCGATTAGTGACGGGTAAAGAATATAAATTATTACTGTAATTCCTTCTCTTTTTTTTTCAATCTGACCTGATCGAGATTATAGTCTAAATACTAAATTTTGAAAATTAAAAACTAGTCGAGATGATCTTTAATAGGAAATAACAGAACCAAAGGGAATATCATAGCAAGGCAAGAATTAAAATGAGCCACCAAGTGATCAAAATACAAACAGCTATTAGTGATCATATTCAGAGAACAAGTCTTCAGCATATTTGATTAGCTAACCCAAAAGAAGACTTTACATAAAATCTGACACTACGCACGTTTTTCTTAAAATTTTGTACCATAGATGATCTTTCTTTGTTCCTGTTCCATCTCATAAATTTTCAACTTCCAATACAGTTCTGCAAGTGACATCGTCTTGAAGTCAGGCCTTTCCCTAATAGCTGATACCTGATGCTCCAAATGGCGTGGCATTGTCAACATGAATTTCCTGTTAGTCTCCCTCAGCGGGTACTTCTTCCCTTGAGCACTTAGTTGGTTCAACAGCCCATAGTACCTCTCAAACACTTGAGTGATACTTTCACCGGGAAGAGATTTAAATGCTTCATATCTAGACGTCAGGATATCCAGTTGGTATTCCTGAGTTCCTACCATTATCAGCTCAATGGTATCCCACATATGCTTAGCACTCTCACAGTTCATAAGCTGGTGACTCATATCATCATCCATAGAGTCAAAAATAATCAACTGAAGATTTGCGTCCAACAGAACAGCTTCCTTTTCCTTGTCTGTATATTCAAAAGGGTCTTTTGGAACTTCTACTTCAGAAACTGCAGAACTAGTACTGGTCGCAGCAATTCCAGGAATTGTCTTCTTAGGCACACAAGAACCACTTTCCAAGATTTTCATATACGCAGGATTTGATAACTTGATGAACAGAAGCATCTTCTTTTTCCACATATTATATGCATCTCGACTAAACAGAGGAACCTCAAAACCACTCATCTTTCCAGATCTGAGAATTTGAGAATTTATAACAGCTAAAAAACCAACAAGATTTCACAATATCAAACAAAAAGCAAAACCAACCGACAAGAACTCCCGAACTCCGAAAACCAAAACTATACCCAAAACTTGCAAAAACTGCAGGAATAAAATCAGTACAAACTAGGTATACATAATATATTTTTGGCCATAGATAATGGGTGCAATTGCAAAATGCAATTTACTCTAGTTAAAACTACCAAAAAAATATTGAAACCAACATTAATGTACTAAAGATATTAACTTTCTTTTACAAATTTACAACAAAATTATTATGTAGATATACTATACAACAAAACAAATACAATTTAATATTTTACATTAAGATTTATTACCACAATCTAAATAAGAATACGTTATTAATTATGGAATATATTACATGTATACAAAGTTACGTCACATCTAAAATTCAATTACCAACAACGAAATTTACACTAACCAACATATTTTTTTAATAAACAGGTGTTAGGGCCAGCTCACGCACAGGAGGGATAGCACTGTAACCCACCCCCATGACCCCTACTTAAATCCAACATCCAACAGGAATCAAACATGGGTCAATGGGTATAACCGTATAAGAACATAATTTACTCATGATGATCCAATGTGATCAGAAACTCAAAAGGCAAATACCTAAGAACATATAGTTTTGCTTTTGCAGTTCTTCACAACTAAACTCATTACATAAATTCATACACTATACACCTAGCATACTGTGCAAGTCTAAACTAGCTAAAAAATAAATAAAATTAACTAATTATAGGGCCTGTTTGGGTACAGATATTAAGGGCTTATTAGGAGCTTCTTCTTCTTTTTTTTAAATACATATTTTTATAATTTTTCTGGATATAAATATTAAGGAGGTATATAATATTCATTATGTGAAAAAAATAAGGACTTATTTCAAAAAAGATAGAGTTTCATGTACTTTTTTCCAGAAATAAACCCTTATTTCTGAAAAATAAGTGTAACCAAAAGGCCACTATATCTCAAACACTTAGGGGAATTACACTTGGGAGTTGGGGGGCAATTCGTTCATGGTTAATAAATCCGGTTAACGGGAATCGGAACCTCAAATTCATGTATTAGTATTTGAATTATCCCTTTTGTGATATGGAATGAGAACCTCATTCTCACCTTACGCTTAAATCATTCCGCTCTTCATTCTCATAAGTCATACCCCTGATTTCTATTCCTGATTCTCATCTCCCATTCAAACGACCCCGTTAATTTCAAGATATCAGTTGCAATAATCACAAACTAAGATCAATTAGCATATATAATCGATAAATACAGATTATTTTACTTCAGTCGAAACAAAGAAAGGTTCTGGGTTCGATTCGCACAGGATTTATTATAACACAAGAAAACTTTATATCTATCATATGGGAAGAACATTAAACCTGTAATGTGGAATCCACGAAACTGATGAAGAGGAGATTCTCTTACAAAGCACAGCAATATAGTCGTTACAGCTATTCAATTCGATTTGGTTTCATGCCTTTGTAAATTTTTATTTTTATCATTTTTTTGAAATAAGAAATTGTTTGTGTTCTAATTTTATCGGTAACGGGCCGCGTATGCTATATTAACCGACAGAAGTCTGACTTATGGGCTCGGCCCAAATACATCTATAAAAAGCTAAAAAAAAATCTTTTTAAAACTTGTGTAATTGGACAATCATCTATCATCTATACATGAATGATAGATATGAGTTTTTTTATATAAAAAATAATAAGAATAAGCGATAAGCTGGGCATAAAATATATTAAGATAATATATTATATTTATAATAATTTAATATAATAATTATATAATATTTTCTAAAATGTAATCGACAATTTCATTGAAATATAATAACTTATATATTCTACAAATTTTATATTATATTTTACTGATCGTTTATAACCGTTAAAATGCTCTAATGAGCTTGAAATAAATCACCAAAAAAATTGACCACCAAATACTGATTTATTCTATTTTTAATTCAAAACAAAAACAAAAGTTGAGCAAAGAGAGTAAAGTTATAGTTGAGCCCCGAGTGGGTATATATGTTTTGGCCTTTTGGGCCTAACCTTAACGAAATAAAAAGTTTTCTTTGAAATTTTAGCTATCACTAGAGGACCTCAAGAAAGCCCAAAACAAATCTGAGCCTTTTTCTCAAAATCACAAATACACTAATCTCATAAACCCCCAAAACCTCTGCATAAATATTTCTAGATAAGCTGAAATTATGAGGCCTTCTTCTTCACTCTCTGAAAATTCATCAAACTGTAAGCTTGTTAATTCATTTAATTTTATTTACTCTAGTTTGGTGTAAGTGTTGGCTTTTTTGAATAATCTTTATACATTAATATCAATAGTAATACATTAATATTGGAATTTAGGGTCGAGTTTATGGATTTAATGGTGCCTATACAGCAAAGCCGTGAAGGGTTTTGTTTGTTTCATTCTTTTTGTAAGGATAGTGATATAAAGATTCAAACTTTAAGGTGTAAAGATAGGGTTAGAGTTTGTTTTAGTGGTGGTGTTAAAGTGTTTGATGGGGAAAAGTTTGATTCTGGTGGAAATGGTGATGGGTTGGGGAGAAATGAGGTTTTTTCGGAGAAAAGGCGAAATGAGGTATCTGCTGTTTCAAGGTCTGATAATTTTGGGTTGAATGGGGAGGGGGCTAATTTTGATGTTAGGAATGGGGGAGGTTTGAGTTTAAGTAAGTATTGTTGTTCGCGGAATTTTGAGGAGTATGAGAGTAATAATTGTCTTCGAAGATTGGTTAGGGATGGGGAGTTGGAGGAGGGTTTTAGGTGTTTAGAGAGGATGGTTTATCAAGGGGATGTTCCTGATATTATTACTTGCACAAGTTTGATTAAGAATTTTTGTCGGGTTCGGAAAACGAAGAAGGCTGCTAGAGTTTTGGAAATTCTTGAGGAGTCTGGCGCTGTTCCTGATGTTATCACTTACAATGTGTTGATTAGTGGGTATTGTAAGGTGGGAGAGATTAATAGTGCATTAGAGGTTTTGGATCGGATGAGTGTTGCTCCTGATGTTGTTACCTATAATACTATCTTGCGTAGTTTATGTGATCGTGGGAAACTTAATCAAGCAATGGAAGTTCTTGATAGGCAGTTGCAGAAGGAGTGTTATCCTGATGTTATTACGTACACAATTTTGATTGAAGCCACTTGCAAGGAAAGTGGGGTAGATCAAGCAATGAAGCTGTTGGATGAAATGAGTAGTAACGGTTGTAAACCGGATGTTGTTACTTATAATGTCCTTATCAATGGTATTTGTAAGGAAGAAAGGTTGGATGAAGCAATCACATTTTTAGATAATATGGTATCGTTGTATGGGTGCCAGCCAAACGTAATTACCTATAATATTGTACTCTTTAGCATGTGTAACACTGGGAAGTGGACGGATGCTGAAAAGCTTTTGACCGAGATGCTGCGCAAAGGGTGTTCTCCTAGTGTTGTTACCTTTAACATATTAATTAATTTCTTTTGTAGGAGAGGATTATTGGGTCGAGCAATTGATATTTTGGATAAGATGCCTGAGTATGGATGTACTCCGAATTCATTGAGTTATAATCCATTGCTTCATTGGTTTTGTAAAGAAAAGAAATTGGACAGGGCAATCGAATATCTACATGTTATGGTGTCTAGAGGGTGTTACCCTGATATTGTGACCTATAATACACTGCTAACTGCTTTATGTAAAGATGGAAAAGTTGGTATAGCTGTCGAGATACTTAATCAGCTAAGTAGGAAAGGTTGCCCTCCCGTTTTGATCACTTACAATACAGTGATTGATGGCCTTACAAAAGTAGGAAAAACAAAATTTGCTATAGAGCTGTTGGGTGAAATGCGAGGAAAGGGACTCCAACCTGATATAATCACCTATTCATCACTTGTTGGAGGGCTTAGCAGAGAAGGTAAAATTGAGGAGGCAGTTAATTTCTTTCATGACTTGGAAGGTCTAGGTGTCAGGCCTAATGCTATTACCTACAATAATGTCATGCTGGGGCTTTGTAAAGCTCATAGAACTGATCGTGCCATCGACTTCTTGATTAATATGGTAGCTAAGGGATGTAAACCTACTGTAGGGACATACACTATTCTCATTGAAGGTTTAGCTTATGAAGGTCTAGTAAAGGAAGCCTTGGAGATTTTGAACGAGTTGTGCTCCAGGGGTGCTGTGAAGAGAAGGTCTGCACGACAAATGGCGGCCAAGATATAAATTTTGAACGAGTCTTCATTTTGCGATGAATACACCTCTAAGTTTTGAATGCATTTTCTTGTTTTACAATTTGCTATCAATTGTCTTGCAGCAACAGAAAATTATATATATACTGTTAAAAAAGCCCAGATTATGCTGCTATTTGTGCTGTCTGGACCTGTAAAGTTGATATGCATTTTGTGATTAAGTTCAGTACTTAGTTTCTTCATTCCCGGGCAGAAATACATTTCTCTTCCGTTAATTGCAATGGTCGAGATATATGTTTTTGTCAATATATTCTGCGTCAAGGCCTTTTAGCCGCTTAAGGCTTTAACTGATTTTCCTTTTTGAAATCGGCTTGAACTGTAAATTTCTCTGCTGCAAACTTCTGATTTTGAAATTCTGAATAGATAGCTCTGTCGGTAGCTTTCAGGTGTACCTGTTCATTAGCATTAGCACTTGTGACAGGCTCGATTCTTGTCATTCCAATATCAGTGGTCGTGGATAGAACCCTAGGATAAGAAAGATCAACAAATGTGGAAGCTTCAACTGAGCACCCGTAGCATCAGGTTTCACCAGTTGCGTCACTGTCTGAAGTCTCTGTTATCTTCTTCTTCGTACGATTGTAAGACTCCAAGATTCAAATATGGCTGCGTTGCAAGTCAAGGCTAAAAGTACATTACTGCGTAAAGTCCTTTGTTATACATTTCTACTAGAAGAAACAAGAATTGAAGAAATACTGGTAAACAAGTGTCGCATCAACTGGCGAGTCGAGGCTAAAAGTCTTTTACGAACTTTCAAAATTATTATAATAATTTCAAAATGATCATTTCTGGTCTGTGGGCTTTTATAGCAGACCATTATCTTAAAATTTTCCGATTTAACTTAACTAATCACTAATTAATCTTTATAATGTATTTTATGAATTCAATTTTATAAAAATTAAACAATCAGTGTGTTTCAGGAACTATAATAATGGTTTTAATAATTTTAAATATTATTATTTTATTCTAATATATATTATTCACGATGACTTCATCGATCAAGTCGATTCCCGCTTTTTAGAATATCCCGCGTACTGGACTGTGTTTCAAAGGGTGAAAGACAATCAAGCTAGCCTGTTATAAAAGGAGGCCTAAGTCTGGCTCAAATCACAACCGATCATTCGTATAGCAAAAGATGGGAACAATAGCCAAAGTGTCGCGTTTGAGCTCTCTCGTCACATTTCTACTATTAGTATTTGTGTCTCTTGATTTACCATCAAAAACCAGAGCATCATCCTCTTACTCTCCAGCACCACTACCAACTAAACAACCATCTCCTCCTCCGCGTTCTATCCATCATATCAAGCCTCCGGCTTCTCACTCACCACCACCTAGAGTGCCTTACTTTCCTTATTACCATAAAAACCTTTCCCCGCCTCCACCAACGCCCGTTTACAAGTACAATTCTCCGCCACCTTCTCCTCCAATGCACTTGCCTCGACCTATTGTGCCTTACTTTCCTAATTACTACCACGGACCACCACCACCACCATACGCTTATAAACGCCCACCACCTCTACCACCTCCACCCCCAGTGCACTCACGACCTATTGTGCCTTACTTTCCTTATTACTATCATGGACCTCCATCACCACCCAAGTACAAGTCGAAGTCTCTACCACCTTCTACTCCAATACACTCGCCCCCACAAAATTATCACCACTCACCTCGACCGACTGTGCCTTACTTTCCTTTTTACTACCTCGGACCACCCCCACCACCACCACGACACAAGTACAAGTCTCCCACGCCCCCCAAGCATCATTAGTATTACCCTCCTCCCCACGACCAAGAAGCACGTCCTCTGCTAAGGTACGAATTAATTAATCTTTCTGCATGTACTATAAACTAAGCATTTTTCTAGTGTCTGTGCATGGACACATAATTAAGTATCAACAACTAATTTTTTGATAAAGTAGCCACATTTATAGGAGCAGAGGATTGTGCAAAGCACTGGCAAACGTAGATGATGAAGAAATATAACAGCGTGCAGTATATTAGCAGCGTCTATGTACTATTCCTTATTTGCTTATTGTTGGAACTGATATGTATGTGCAAAACGTATTGATGAACCCTCGAAATAGAGGTTCATGTGTAATTGCTTAGACAGTCGGTAAATCAATCTGCAGTACTATTTAGTGTTCTTGTTCAATAAAGCTAAAGCTGATTCCTGAAGATGGTTTATAATGATCCTAAATTTACCTTAAAATCAGCTTGAACTGTACAGTTCTCCTCCAGCAACTTTTGGGTAGCGGAGTTTTTAATGGATCGCCCTGCAGGTAGTCATCTTGCAATGAAAATAACATTCTGTGCAAAATTTAATAAGCCTGCATTCTTAATTTATTTAAGTACAGAATGAGTTCAGACACTTGGGACTAACATAAGTAAACTAATCAAGTTCCACCTGATTTGGAATAACTATGAGAACCAAATTCAAGAATACAATGGACATCCATCAACTGCAATACCCTTTGCGGTTGGACATGAAGCCAGAGCACAGTGCTCGCCATCAGATCCCCACCATGATATGCCTATGTTTTCCATACTCAAAGTGAAGTAGAGAAGCACCCCCATGAACGCTAATCCTGCGTCCAGTGCTGCAGAAAGAACATAATTGTACCGCTTCCACCACGTTTTCCTGTATCTGAAAACAAAGAAATTGAACAGTATTCCCAGGAAAATCCAGCTGTTGAAATTCAAGCTTGACGCTGGAGGCATCATAGCTGTCGCTCCAAATACAACAGGAAGGTTTATCAGTCTTATCCACTTCTGATTCGGAAAGGCTTTGTGCAGCAGCCATACTAGTAGAGGACCTAAACCACCTAATAGGAAGAACCAGTTAAGCTTAGAGTAATTTCCAAGTGGACCAAAGATTCGTATTGGACCCACGAGTCCCCAGATCACCGATGCATCAAAGAAGACTCTGTCATTAGGGCACGTCCACGGACTGTTATGTGGCAGTATTTGATCCTGGCATATGTCGGGGATGGTATTTAAGAGCCACCAGGCGACACCAATGTTTATTGTTCCCGCCAGTATTGTTCCGATAAACTATTAGTTGATAAAATTGAGTGTCATTAAACATAATGTTCGTAATATATTAAAAAGAGGTTTTAAAATCTGATTATGAACAGCGAAAAAGCATGATACCTGAACTATGAACATCGATCTTGGTGGAATCTTCATGTAATGGCCCAACTTGAAATCATTTAGAAAGGAAACTGCCTGAGTCATGCTAATGTAACCATAAGTTTTGAAGCACACATTCGCAACTGGTCTTCCAGGATAAATGATCCCCATCAAATACTCTGTGATGATGTTTAGTCCTGGTGTCTACAACCAAAATATTATTAAGAACATCAGAACAGTACAAAAACTGGAATGTGGATAGAATATCCCTCTTTCCACAAATAAAAACAAAGATATTAAATAGATCGTTTCAGAATGGACTAATGTTTCTTGAAATGTGGTTCAAAGACATCGGAAGTCAAATGTTGGTTGAGAAGATGCAAAATTTACTTCAGAAATATGTTAGAAAAAGGCACTAATGATCACCCACCTGGTTTGTGGTAGCTGTTATGACACTAATAGGAAGGGTAAATACTGAAGCAAGGCCAGCAGCAAAGAGGAGTCCCCACCATGGCAATTGGACCTGATCGTTCATAAAAATGCAGAGGACTAGGGATAGAACAATAGCCGCTGCCAGCATGGTGTGAAACCACCAGTTTGGGATGTCTTTATACTTCTTCATTAGTTTTGTGTGTATGTCTTCCTTTCCTGTTTGTGCAGCTTTAAACTGGCTAATTATCTCGCTATTAAGATAGAGCCATCACATACTTTCAGTATAATTCACACCGCCAAAAAATTAGTATAATACATTATAAAAGACGGGTTGAATATTATATCAGCATCATAATTTGATGTGGTACTCAGTTGATTACCTTCCATTAAACAAGGCCACATGAGATAGAGTAGAGATAACAGCAGCAAAACCACATCCATAGGTAACAGCAAAGAAGGTGCTGAGATATATAGGTCCCTGCTTATTGTATGCTGGTATATCTAGCTCAAAGTTATTATTAACAATTGCACTAACATTATACGCCTGGCCCCGAGAGGTAAATAAATGTGACGAGAAGAAGGGGAAATTTTTGGCCTTGTACAAATTCAATCCCCAATATGATACTGGAGTTATAATAAAGAGGATAATCACGTATCCAACCAATACATTGACAATGGCGAAAAATGGAGTAATAAGAGGACTGCCTAGAAATGAGGCTACAACAGACCAATCTAGTGTGAAGGAGGCAAATCCTAGTCCTTTCATGCCTGATCCGAGTTGTTGGGCTGTCACGGACTTGGGGAGGGCCCAACAGAGCAAGGAAATGTTGCTCAATGTGGAAAAGAGGTAGCCTGGGAAGACATACCAGGAGAAGCTACAAACTAGGGCAATAACAAAGAATTTGCCTCGGGACAATCGTTGATTATCTTTCTCATGGAGAGCTCTGCACATTATAACAAGATTAGCATGTTTCAGTTTTTAACTTGACTAGGTATACAGATCTAGACCAATGTATGATCCAACTCATTATCTGTCCCTCGATGTAGAAAGCAAACAGAATTGCGATGATCGTACCTAAAAAGAGATACTTGAACCAGACTGGCTGGCCACCACATGTGCGCTGGATCCACAACATACTTCCTCAGAATCCCTGCCCAGCCATATCCTAGTACCTGCATTATTCCAATAACAGAGGAAAATGTGAGTTCAAGTTCAGTTTCTGCAATATCATCATAAATCTAATACTTATAATTTTATTTTTTCCAATATCCTTCAATATTTTTTTCCATACAGAAGAGATTTTATATTTCAAATCAATGTTTGAGTTATCAGTGCACTGTCAAGCTGGTAGCACCGTGCCCATGAAGTCACATTTTTATCCCCAAATGCTATTACCGCATATTCTAAATTGAATACACATTAATTTCTTAAATCCAAAAAAATCTTAAAGAATCCCGATTGAATATACCCCCTGAAGTATAAGCAACAAACCTCTTTTCCAATACTCGTGTCCTCTTCAACTTGATATTTTACAATAAACCCGCGTAAACTGAGCCGCTAATTTAATAGTATAATATAGTAAAGTACATGCATGATGAACAACTCCCCGGAATGTATTTAACCGGGATTTAAAGGATTATATATAATCAATAAATTTTAATAAATTGTATCTGATTTTGATTTTATGCGGATTTCAGATAAATATCATCCGACCTAAATAGCGTTCAATAGTCGAGAATAAGGTTACCATCACTATACACGTGTATATATCAATAACGACGTCAAAGACAAGACGAGTGCGTGAACGTGTACAAACATAATAACAAAACCGACTAAAGCCAGGCTGTAATTACCTGAGTCGTGATCACCAGAATCCAGCTCGCCAAAAACGATATCTTCCTCCGATAAAACACCTTCACAATACTCACAATATCCACCGCATACGCCGCCCCATTCCCAAACGCCGACCCCGCATTCGCGAAAATCGATATCAACACATGCTCCTTCGTATTAAACGGGCCCGGGTTCAGCGAAAACTCCGCGGACCCAAACCCGAAAACCCGAAACTTTCTCCTCGGCAACACTCTCGCCATCAGCTTCCCTATCGGCAGCGTCGCCACTTGCACCGAAATCATCGAAATCAGCAACGGCTCGGTCCGGTAACTAAAAAACGTGTTCAAAAACGATAATAAACAGCACGAGATGATTCCGAGGAACCACATGCGAAATGTCCAGACCGGCAACGTGGGATCGTCAACGTTGGAGACAGTGAGTCGGACTTGTTCGACGGGGGAGACTTCCTCGTCATTGTCGGTGTTTTTGTATGCATGTGCGTCGGATTTGTCCGGCGCCGCCATGGGAGATGAGATGAGAAGAGATGAGAAGAGGGGAGGAGATGATGGTGGACTGAGTTTAGGAGAGTGTTGAGTATGATGATAGGGCAGTTAGTTATGAGGTGGATGGGAGTTGGAATCACTACAATTGCTCCTTGATTTTAGTGGTTTTATTCGGATTCTTCTTTTTCAGAGTATATCGAAATATATCGAAATTATCCAATATTACCATACGAGTCATTGATGAATCCAGGATTCTGAATTTGAATTAATGTTCAAATTTGTTTATTCAAAATATTTTAGGATATTTGTCGAACATACCGTTTTTCTAAGATTTTTTATAATGTTACTATTTTTTGAAATTTTTACAAGAATACTGTTTAAATCTGTAACTCAACGTAATTTTTTTGTCGAAAAATAGTTCTTAACTTCTTCTAATTAAGTATTTTATATGATTGGAGATGTTACATGCACAAAATATCGACCAAATATAATATCAATCAAATAATAACTATTATATATTTTAAAAAAAAATTTTGAGAAAAATAAAATAAAATATATAATAATTATTATTTGATTGATATTATAAAAAAAAATTAATAATATAAAATGTATCTTGGCAAGAAAAAAAATAAAAAATGTACCAAACTATGTTCTAGTAATTGATTTAGCTTCCATCCAGGCAAGAGATTCGAAAAATACAATTAGCCATTTCTTTTGGATAATTAACTTGATTACCATACTCAACTCAACTTGGTTACCAAGGTTTGATCAAGTTTTATCAGAACTTTAGAGAGAAATTAAAGCAGCTCTTCTACTACTGAAACTCTTTCAATCCTTATCGCATAGTATTTTCACTTTTCTTGGTGCTCTTCTTTTTCAATGGCTCTAAGAGCATCTCCAACCATCTAAATCCTTTGGCTAAAAGTTGAGTTGGCATACCTAAAATAAAAAAATTTAGCCAACAGCTCCAAAAACTCAACTCCAACCACGCTCACCTGTTGTCTATAAATTTAGCCAACCTCTTATGGATGGCTAAATTTGTCGAACCTCTACAGGTCTGTAAGAAAATCTGTAGGAAAATTGTACATCATTTATTACCATATTGAACTGATATATTCTATTTTAACAATTTAAAATATTAATAACATACTATTTTTAAATTATAGCCAACTAATATAGCCAGTACCATTGAAGCAAAATGTCTTACAGGTTCAGCAAATTTTACATAATGTCTTACAGGTCTAATTTAGCCAACGATTATAGCCAACGCCGTTGGAGATGCTCTAACAAGAATACTTGGCCTATCAAATTCTCGTTGTCTACACAAGTCTAAGCACGCCTTTACTAATGCTCTTCATCACACCCCTGTAGTGTATTCTGCTACTACTAATCGTGTTTTAATCGCACCCGTTTTTCGAAATTTTTGTGCTTCCCCTGTGGCATCGAATGACATGCAAAAATCGGAAGCTGAGGATTTAATTTACAGTGTAAAATCGTTACGAGCGGAATTTGAATTACTAAGAGGAGAGATCAGTTTATTAAGTGAGGTGGTCCGCGGTATTCAGAAATGCAATTCGGGAGGTAGTTATGTCAGTAGTTACGAATCAGACTCGGATGAAATATTTGCGAGGAGTCAGGATAACGAGGTGGCAGATAAAATGAGTGAGGAACGCGTGATTTGTCAGGATAACAAGGCGGATGAAAAGACGAGTGATTTGTCAGGGGAACGGGTGATTAGTCAGGATAACAGTGATTTGTCAGAGGAACGCGTGATTAGTCAGGAGAACAAGGCGTTGTCAGAGGAAATATGGAGGAGTGACAACAGGGGCAATGATGAGAAGATAGCTGCAGAAAAGATGAATGATTTGTCGAGAGATGAGGGATATAACGACAAGGCGAGTGAAAAGATGAGTGATTTCTCCGAAGCTCTGGCAACTGACAATGCAGAAATACAGAAGAGCGAAAATGAGGAGCGCAACAACGAGAGAGTTCCTGATGGCAAAGAACAAGATCAACTGCGTAAAGAAATTGAATCAGAGATATCGCGTGTTCTGGACTTCTGTCGTCTGTCTTGCCAGGTCTGTTGTTGTTGGTATTATGTTTTATAGAGTACATGTGGATTGTTTATCATACGAGTCGTGTTTGGTTATTTTTAGATATATATGTTAAATAAGTGTTTCATTCAGAAAAAAGTTACAATTTCATGACTTTTCTCTAGAAATAAGTCATTATTTCTAAAAAAATAAGTTTAACCAAACATCAAAGTATATCATAATGTACCGTCGGTTCATGCTTGTGAATGAGACTATAAAAATTCTTTATGAATTATAATTTTTTTGATTACCTGTGCTGTTTCATCTCACATTTATATAGGGTAGATGCTTTCCAGCTGATTTCCCCTTGGAGGTGTATTATGATCACCCCGGGGTAGATTCAGTTACCTTGTACCGGGAGAACAAATCGGAAAAAATTTATGTCACTGCCAGCCGACCTTCTATATTCACTCCTGTAACAGCTAAGAACTATGCTTATCACAAAAGCTTCAGCTTCAAAATGCAGCTACATGTTGCAATCTGGCCTGTCATCGCGGATGGAAGAGGCATTGCCTTCAAATGTTTTGCATTCAGCACTGGATTTCTGATTGAGGAAGTTTACGCATCTGCTCATGACAGCAGAGGGCTCAATTTTAGGTGAGTGGCATTTTTTTGAATACTAACCGCTTATTTGTAACACTGTAATCCAATCTGCGATTTCAAATTCCAGTGACCTGAACGGAGGCCTGCAGACGGAATTCAAGAAGTATTTAGAGATGAAAGGAATCACGACTAGCACGACAAATACCATATTCGGCTACATGCTGGATAAAGTGAACAGAGAAAAACTGATAACTTTAAATAAATTGCGCGAGCTGGGGGAGGCATAACATCCTTAGTTCCATGATCATTTCGTTGTTTTGGTATTTATCTTATAGTATAACTCTACCAATATAGTTCCTTCTAGTGTGTTTTGGCGTTTTGCTGTTCAGATGAACTAAGGATGGATTATATTCCGACACTTCTTGATGATCATTATGAAGTTGCGACGTTTGGTTTTGATTTCATAATTTTATTTGAATAATCATGTCAGGGGTGTGTTGCAGTATTAGGGATGATGAGATGTTCTGAAAGTTTTCTGGTGGAAACTGATTCTGTTTGTATCGTGATCGGAAATGAAAATTGGGAATGAGAATGAGTAATATCGGAATCGGTATCCCAAGAAAAGTGTAAGGAATGATTTAAGCTCTAAGTGGAATTGGGGTTCCCATTCTGTGTCATAAATTGTTAATCCGAACAACACATGAGTTTGAGATTCCGATTCCCATTAACCGGACTCATTGATTATGAACCAAGTGCCTCCTAAGTCTGTCATGTTACTTAAAAGTTAAAAGGGTGGCTTGGGAGCCTGTCATGCAAAACATTGGATAGATTTTGACTGGTAGAATCTCGCTAAATAAATAACTTCGTCTATTGAACAATTTTATCGGCCCCAACAGCATAACAGTGGCCTAGGTCATGAGTATTCGTCTATACAAATTGAAAATATAAGTAAAAACTAGGTCAGGCTTATTATTGATAATGAGGGATACAGAAAGAAAACGACCATAAATTTAGTTATTTTTGCTCAAAATTGACACTAACACTAGAATATATCCTGCGTGTGCTCATATTATACACTATATTCAACTAGGAGATGACTACCTTTAGTTTATCCGCAAGTCATAAGCAAACTTCTCCTGATCCTCCTCGCTAGATCTCCGGCCTCTACATGCCATGCCTCGACATTGCTACATGGCCAGAAATTTACAAGGTTTTATGAAAAACTAGACAATGTCAGTGGACCAGAGAAGTTTACATCAATCAGCAAGCCCGGAAATCACATTAAACTGCCGAAATCCCCACATGAGCATTTCCCATTTACAAATTTGTGGAGTCTCTTGCTATCACGGATGATAATTTCTCTTTCTGTTATCACTGAGATGAGTTTAATGAAACTGTGACAATCACTACACATGCTTATACTCTTGATAACACGAATTGGCGATTCGTTTGGTGCATTTAGCAGCCCATACGCAACAGCCAATTTTTCACTGTGATGAATGATCTTGGAAGTTGTTTGCTCTAACCCCTCCTCATCTGTTACCCCAAAACTTCCTTGAGCCTCATATCCGATGGTCCTGGCTTTCTCAAGCAAATCGGCCAACATCAAGTCCACCTCTCCCCCGGGAGGACAGAGCCGGTCATCAGGCTTAAATGAATGAACTTTGTCTCTTACGCTAATCCAGCTCCAATCTTTCAACTTCCCTACTTTTTCAATTTTCATCCTCTTTTTCACTCTTGAAACATCTTGATATTTCCCAGCAGAGAGGTACATGTTCAACAACAAGACGTAGGTCTCACAATCTTTTGGATTAAGATTGAGCAACTGTTCAGCAGCGTAATAAGCTAATTCTAAATTCCCATGACTTCTACAACCTGCAATCAGGTTTGACCATATAAACTCGTTGGGTTCAAATTCCATCTTTTTAATAAAATCAAAAGCTTCATCTAATTGACCTAATCTCACATACATATCAATCAAGCATGCATAATGGTCCATTACAGGCTTGATTTTGTATTCATTTTTCATCAGCTTAAAGTAAGCCAGTCCCTCATCAACCATACCAGCATGGCTGCATGCTGATAGTACAGCTACAAAGGTAATCTTGTTTGGCCTAACACCAGCTAATCTCATGTCCTCAAAGAGCTGCAACGCCTGCTGAGAGTGACCATGCTGAGAGAAAGCTGTAATCATAGAAGTCCAAGATATCATCGTTCTTATAGACATCTCCACGAAGGCTTTACATGCTTTCTCAATGCTGCCACATTTATTATACATGTTAAGTAATGCAGTCCCTACAACCACATCAGATAAAAATCCACTTTTAATAGTTTGAGCATGAAGCTGTTCACCTTGTTCCAAAGCCACCAAAGCACTACATACTGTTAATACACTCGAATAGGTGAACAGATCAGGTTTCATATTTGACCGATTCAATTTTTTGAATATGTTAAGCGCCTCCATTCCACTGCTGTGTGCCAAGAGACTATCCACTGCTTGTTCCATCATCTTGGCATGGCCTGCAATCATAGCATTCCATGTAACTAAGCTAATTTTTCCCATTCCCTCAAACAATTTCTTCGCCTCGCTAATCAATCCACATTTCAGGTACAGATACATGATAGAATTTGTTACAGGTATATTATTTTGATAGCCAAGCTTAATGCTCAATGAATGCACCTGCGACCCTACACCCATAGCTTGCATAAAACAGCACACTTTCAAAACACTGGTAAACGTATATTCATTTGGCTCAATGCCGTCATAAAGCATTTCAGTGAACAAACTCAATCCCATGACAGAATCACCATTATCACCACAAGCTGAAATCGCTGTAGTCCATGAAATCACATTCTTATCCCCGGTTCTTGAAAATGCTTTCACCGCAGAATCCAAACTACGACATTTAGAGTATAAGCAAGAAAGTGCATTCCCTATGCTCGTGTCATCTTCGACTTGATATTTCACAATAAACCCATGTAACTGCTCCCCTAATTTAACCGATAACAGTAAGGTACAAGCATGAAGAACAACTCCTAGAGTGTAATTAGTCGGATAAGTCCCATCCTCCAACATTTCACTAAAAACCCGAATAGCAACCATTGGCTCTGAACTCTGTATGTACCCCGACATCAACGAAGTCCACGTTACAACATTTTTCTTAGGCAAGTCATCAAACAGTTTACGCGCCAAATCCATTGCCCCACACTTCCCATAAACATTAACCACAAATGTCATGAGATACAAATCCTCAAAAGTCCCAGTTTTAATTATATGGGCATGAATCATTTGAGTCTGTGAAACTGACTGATTGTTCATACATTCTTGTAAAATTGGGATATAAACATTCGACTCAAAACCAGAACTACCATCTTGAATTACAGACAGAGCCTCTCTAAAGTCCAAACTCACTGATTCATAAGATTCTACCAACTGGGTTGTTGCTGTTTTGTTGTTATAATTCCCCTAAGCAAAGACAAAATATTAACAAACAAAACATACATATATACAAATACGAAAATACAGAACCTGAGATATATTTATATTTAGGTAATTTTTTAATCAGATAGCGAATAAAATGACTTTATTTTGATATACAATCTGTCATTTTATTCGATGTATCTCAGGTTCCTCATTCTCGAAAAATATTTATACAATTAAGTGAAGAAATGAAGTGAAAAGTTGTTACCTTCTGTTGTACTGAAAGAGAAGTGGTGGGGAGATGTTTCTTGAAGTCTGGTTCGAGCTTGAGTGTGTTATTACCAACTAGAACTGAAGGCAAAGACGCCATGAAAGCTGAAGATTTGAGTTTTTTTTATTTATGTTTGGACATTGATTTCTTGGAGATGTTGAATGATAAAATTGTGTGCAACTCTATCTTCTTTTGTTAACTGCTATACTTGTGTTCTGTGTTTGGTTGGGATTGAATGTCTCTGTTTATCTGCTAGACCGTTTGGCTTGCCACGTCAGCTGCGATATGCTGACATGTACATCGAAGCGGTAATTGTCGTGTACGTGCCGTTGTTTCCGGAAATTGTCTTTCTTTAAGTAAATAAATAGAATAATTGTTGTCAAATATATATCTAGACACAACTTAATAAAATATTATAAATTGTGCATTATAACTATATTTTCAGATGAGGGACATAGGCGAAATTGTAATTTTGAAATAATTTCCTCGACAAGAATATATAAAATTTCATCTTACTTAATTTTGTTATCACAAATCAAAATATGTCTTGAAATTCAAAATCAATATATGTTGAAATTAATATGAGTTAACAAAATATGTTAAATTCAATTTGAGATTTTCATTGAAATTCTAACCTCGTATATATCGAATTTAATTTGAATTGAAATCTTAATAAATTATGTCGAATCAAATTTGAGATGGATGATGACGATAAGCTCTATTATTTGATCAAAATAGATCAAAATATATCAAGTTTGTCAAAATCCAAAATCAAAATATGCCGTATCGACTTGAGATGGATCCATTTCCAGAGCAGTAGTATTTTTAATATCACCCTCTATGCGAATTGTGATTTGTTCATTGTTACACATTGGTATTACATAGGAACTATTACATATATTTTGCTTCTATAGGCAAGGCGCCTGGCTGGCACGAACTCAAGACAGAGGTGGTTGGTTCAATATTAGACTACATTAATAGAGTTTTACGCATTGCTAGACCACAATCAAGCTAAGACCATAACAATTCCAAGTAACGATCCTCCCATCCCCTGTGCATTTTTGCTCCACAAATTCCCAAAAATAATTGTCGAAGTGAAGTTGCCTGACTCTTCTTTGTCTCTGTCAACGTGAGACGACCGCCCATGTTATGCCACTATTTTAAAAATACGCGGAACAGACTATTAGATTCCCATAAGATCAGAAATACAGTTATACATCTGTTTATAAAACACAGGGTAACACAAATTACTTTTAATCGCATAATCAAATTGTCTTTGCAAAACCAATCCATAAGACACAGCATACCTTCAATATGTAACTCTTTTACTTCATTGTTTGTATTTCATAGTCTCCTTCTCAAAACCAATTGTGGGAAACTGTTTGGCATATTCCTCCACTTCATGCTTTATGTTATTTATGTCAGACTTATAGATGTCATCTTTCATTGTTGCCACAAAGTCCTTCAACTTTGTTCCTGATCCAGTATGTATAGGGCATGTGTAAGCAAAAGTATCATATACACAAAGAGAGCACTTGATAAGTTTATAGACTTTAATAAACCTTTTGAATCAGCCTTGATCTTCAAAGCCAGCTTCACTGCAGCATCAAAGAACTCAGCAACTTTTACAAAATCCTCTTCAACAAAACCCCTCGATGTCAGAGCAGGAGTTCCTGAATTTCCGGGTTAACAACTCATACAAATTATAAATAGCACCACCTAATTCCAGTATCCAGCTCAAGATAATCAAGGAAAAAAGGATTTACCCATTCGAATGCCACCGGGCACCATGGCAGATACGTCACCAGGGACGGTGTTTTTGTTTGCTGCTATGTGCACAGATTCCATAACCTTTTCAACTCTAGACCCGTCAATTCCCTGCAGCAAACAAGTTCACATAAATTACGAAGTAAATTTCTTTAAAGAGTTTATATTAAGTAGTGATTAATTTATATTAGGTAACTTTCTATTCAATCAACCAGTTATTTGTAATATACTACATGTTTTCCAGACCTTATTTACAAATGCTTCATGTAGATAATTCTTTGCGAGGAAATTAATGAATTATGTAGCATTATAGTATTATAACATAATTTATCAGTTTTGGTATTAAATACTTAGACGACCAATAAATCTTTTCCAAAGTCATTCTGTAGAGCTTGAGAAAATTGCTCTGTAAAACCTGACTTCATACAATCACCATTATGTACTTACAATTCAAAAAGAATTGAAACACATCTTGTCATTTTACCTTGTTCTTCAGATTTACCAAAACCAAATGGTTCTCAGTTCCACCGGACACTACTTCATATCCCATTTCTGTGAGACTCTGGAATATAAAGTTACTTCACAAGTGAGGCATAAAAATGAACTTGAAATAATAAAAAATTAGAGATGAATACAACAAATGAACAATTGCTCACAAACTAATTTATGTGAGAAGAATCTCAGAAATATTTAAGTAGGTTCAGTACCTTTGCAAATCTGGAACAGTTGCTTAAAACTTGTTCTTGGTAAGCCTTGTACTCAGGAGTTCTAGCCTAATATGACATACTAGTCAGAATGAAAAAGGAGTTGTGGGGATTTTATAACATCAGCCATGCAACTTCCCAAGAGGAGCAAACAAGGGGAAAAAAATTAAACCTGTTTCAGTGCAACTGCCAAGGCAGTAATAGTTTGATTGTGTGGACCACCTTGAAGTCCAGGAAAGACAGCCTGGTTGATTCTATCCTCGTAGTCATACATCACCTACTCGGGGGAACTCAGATGTTAGTTAAGTTGTTCTGATACGTTAGAACAAAATTTTCAGCTGTATACAAAATTGGAAATGACAAAGCAAATGCAAACCAGGCTAAAAAAAAAAAAAAGTACTTCGAAAATCGCAAGCCGACATAATATATACAACTCACTTCTTCCCCTTTTTTGTTGATCTCTTTCAACCCCTTCCTAAAGAAGATCATTGCTCCACGAGGCCCGCGCAGTGACTTATGAGTCGTAGTTGTCACAACGTCTGCATATTCAAAAGGAGACGGGATAACACCAGCAGCAACTAGGCCACTAATGTGAGCCATGTCTGCCAGCAAAATAGCTTTCTGCTTGTCACAAACCTACCAATCAAGTGAACGAGATTCATTGTTCAGTAAGACTAATAAAGTAAAGATAAAACAAACTAAAAAGTTAAAAGCATTTACCCAGCCTGGCATATACCTTACGCATACGTTCATAATCATACAAGCGAGCATAGGCACTTGCACCAGCAACAATTAATTTTGGCCTAAAGAGCACAGCGCTTTTCTCCATCTGCCGTAGAAATCACAGATACTAAAAAATACCACCTTATTTTAAACAAAATGTAATATGTAGCTAATTATATCTTGAATTTAACAAGTACTATACATTCACATTTAACATGCACTTTACACTTATCATAGTCGAATCATAGTAAGAGAAAGTTGATAATTGTGACCACAGTATATGGCATCAGTCATCACTTTAGAACTGGCAACAATGTAAAGCACTTCTCAATTCCACTTCACATTGGATGTTAATGTTAGAAGGGTCAAAAGGCAATAAAGACTTCTAGTTTCTAGGATGAGGGAGGAATAATGTAATTAAAAAAAGTATATGCTTAGCAACATATTATGTTGCTTTTTCAATCAGAGACAGTTCAAGGGTATGGCAAATTTCATAATATCTTCACTCTCAGCAGACATGAGAAAAAAAAATCAAATCAAAATAGTTATAGATTTTGAAAGTAATCCAACTTGAAACTGACAAGTCACTGCCAACAGGGAGGAAGCAAGAGCAAGTTTAACACACACACATGCATGCGTGCATACACATACACTTACCAAAAGAACTTTAAGATCGACAACTATTAGCTACCTGATCGTAGTCAATGTAACCGGTGCTCTCATCCAATCTGTATGGCATTGTCTCGAAAAATATGGAGACAGCAGATATCTTTTTTGTGTCCGTCTGGTAATAATTACAAAAATAAAAACAGATATCAACCACCTATATATTATAATGAGCTCATGACAGCAGCGCAGAGTTATATTTACAAACCAGAAATACCCTCAATGCTGATTTTAAGGGGTCGTTTGGTTCGCGGAGTGGTATGGGGCTGGAATCAGAAATACCCAACCAAGCGACCCCTCAGTGGTTTTGATTAGCTGATTGAATTAGCTATAATTTTTTCCCAAACCTCTAAATTCCAAACACGACCAATAATGATGATGAACTTTGAAGTATATTAAATACAACTGTTCAATAGGTATGGTTCTGATGTTCGTCATTTATAAGTCGCATAGGGCTTCTATTGTGCAAACACTTGCCGCTAATTTATATTCCAAAGTAAAAAGGGAAAATAGGATAAGTAAATGCCAACTTTAATCCTTCAATAATTGAACTATTGGAGCAAAATAAAATGGTAATAATTCAAAAGTTATCCAGTAATTTTCATTTTACATATTGCACCTGATAACCATGGGAAAGATGTCCGCCATGAGGAAGATCAAGGGCCATGATTCTGTCGTGGGGTTTCAACAAAGCAGTATAAACCTGAAAGTTAGCTGGAGAGCCGGATAGGGACTGCACGTTGACTGTAAGAAAAAGTTCCTTGCATTATTAAAAGAGCTGCTACACATAGCACAATTCACTCTAAAAAATGTAGTACAGAAACATCAATATATATGTGCTACATGTGTGGCTTGTAACTGGGAGCCACAAAAAGACAAAGAACAAAGAAGGCTTGGTGTAACATATTAATCTTTTAGATTGGATGCCTAATTAGATAGTGCAAATGCAAAATGACATGACCATGTTAAAAATCTACCACCACTCCGTTGGTGTCTACGCCCAAATCAAGGTTTAAAAAGAAAGCGCATTGCATAAGTGGTACTCCAAAGCTCATGTAATTAATATTGGGTAACAAACTGATACAGAGCATTGTACTTTACCTCCCCATTTTGCAGGATCTAGTCCGAAAGCTTCTAACGCACGCTTCTGACACAATCTCTCTGCCATATCAATATACCTAAACAATTACAGACCGAACTCCAATTAATGTATGCCAGGTTGTAAAGTGCAAGTCAATGTTTATGACCCTGAATTTACAGTGGATGTACATACTCATTTCCTCCATAGTATCTTGCACCAGGATAACCTTCACTATACTTGTTAGTCATCACTGAACCAACAGCTTGCATAACTGACAATGACGTGAAATTCTCTGAAGGAATAAGCTCGAGTCCCTAAAACAAAGCATTTTAAATCACGTCCAACATTCCAATTCAAAGGTTTAGAGCATCTCCAGCAGCTTCCCTATTTGGAGTCTTAAACCAAAATATGAGGAATATGGGAAAATAATCCACTCCAACAGTATCATAGTGATTCCCTAAATCACTAAGAGCAAGTCCAACACTATGCTAAGAGGTTCCCTAAAAATATTATAGAATAATATGTCTTAGTGATTTAGCACGAGATTTAGCACATGAGCTCCAATAGTACTCCCTATATCCATTCCCTATTATTATAATAATATTAAAAAAGAGGGAAAGAGGAAAAACAAGGGAGGGGAATGATGTGGAGGAGAGAGGGAAATGAATATTTTAATGATAGAACTAGTTTAGAAGTGGCTAGCATATTCTAAAAATAGGGAAGGGGAGGCTTGTGCTAGTGATTTAGCACATCACTAGCATAGTGTTGGAGTGCACTTTTATCCCATATTTCCTATTTTTGGATTTAAGACTTGATTTAGCACACCTATTGGAATTGCTCTAAGATCCACTAGCCATGCCTTATCTTTAGGGAACCTCTCTCCTCTCCTAAATCTTATTTTATAATAAATTTTGAATACAAACATGTTCTCTCTCTTCACCTATTGCAATAATGGTAACTTTTAATAATAAAATAGTATATAAGGAATGAATATAAGGAATATTGTTGGAGGTGAGAATAGCTATTATTATCTTAAGTCACTAGGATCCAATATTTTATATTGATTTGTACGTATTCAATAAATAAATTACAAATCACGAAAAACTAAAAAATTACAAAAGCTAGGTCGAAATGAATGCCACGTTATACCTTCCATTGCCTGGCCTTCTCGAGCTCGATAATGTCGGCAATCTCCGGATCGATCTCTTCAAGCGGAGCATTCAATTGATTGATCCACTGGCACCGACAATACATCAAACACATACATTTAACCAAACCAAACACAAATTCTCCACATGTTAATAATCATCACAGATCTTATCACAACTCAAAAAACGAAAACAATCAAGAAAACAAAACAACAAGAAACACATTAACAGATCATATATGAATAGTATAGTATCCAGAGCTAGCGTAGAGCAATTACCGTTACGCGAGAATCTTGCTTATCGCCAACAGCTCGATCAGGCAAAGATGACTGCAAAAACAACAAAAACAAGAACAAGAACAAAAATAAATAAATTATCAAAAGATAAAATATAATTTTATGATGTGAAATAATGATTGTACCATGAGAGAAGAGAGGCGAGGATGAGAGAGAGCGCGAAGAGAGATTGGAGATGAAGAAGAGAGCCTTCGAAGCGCCGAAGCCATTGCCATCTTCTACGCTGCTTCTGCTCTGTTTTTGTGTTTTGTTATGTGTATGAAAAATGTGAAAGATAATATGGATGGAGGGAGGGAGAGAGAGAGAGAGAGAGAGAGAGAGAGAGATGGGATCGGAGGGTGTCTGAAAATTGGAGAGTGATGTGGTGATGTGAGTGGAGGGGTTGGTGAGGGGTGTGACTCCCTAGGTGCTTATGACGCATCACCAACAACTGCAATTGCTCCCTGCAACGGTCTGTTTAGGTCCGCGTTTACACGAATTTTGATGCTTTTTAGTTTTATGTTTTTTAATTTATTTTTTAATAAGAATTTAAACAGTAAAATTAATTTAAGAAAAATATTATATAATTATATTTTATAGAATTTTCAAAATACATGCAAAAAAATAACGGAAATATAGGGCAAAGAAAGTCGAGAGAGGGAGTACATATTTTCCGTTGGCTGCTAAATTTGCCTACCTAACTCAACTTTTTTTTTAAACCCGTTTCGAACACTAATTTCTTCTAATCCACTTTCAATTATCTTGTAATAAAAATTATTAAGTAAATTGTATTTATTAGAGTTAGAATTGAAGATAATAAATTAATTAAATCTGGATTTATTCTTAATGGTGCCATTGGTGTTTCCTACCGGTATATTTTGATTCAACATACACTTATATTAAACCTAGGCTCTCTCCTAACCGGTGGAAAGACCCGAATCACTTGATTGCTTTGTTTTTCTTTATAGTTTTTGAATAATACATCTTTTCGGGAAATTTAGATCTAAAATCATCGGAGATTTCGCTGTCTCTCTTCCAAGCGGGTGAGTTTCAGTCTGATTTCTCTTGTTTTTGTGGTTTTATTTCGGATCTATTCTCGGGAGAATTCTTAAATCTAAAATCATCGGAAATTTCGTTGTCTTTCTTCTCTGTTTCAAGCGGGTGGCTTTTCAGTCCGATTTCTCTTGTTTCTGTGGTTCTGCTTCAGATCTAAGGTTGTTTTCTCTCCCTGGTGAGAGTTTTGTTTTTCGCTTTTTAATTGTAAGCAGGGTTTTGATTTGGTGATGAAAGTTTGTATGGAATCGCCGTTTTGGTCGATAACTCAAACGATAGCTCTGTGAGGGCATGATGAAGAGGATACCAGTAATTCAATGAGGATGCATGAAGCGAGTACTTGTATTTGTATATACATTTTCTTCAAAATATCGTTTAATTATCTCTTTATGAGAACAGACGATTACAAATTACTGTTTGTTCGACTCGATCATTGGTGTAGATGCCTTATGGCTTTTTATTATTAGATTAACACTTTTGTTTTAAAAGAAAAGATACACTTATATTTTTTGTAAGGCTACATTTTTTTTCCTATGAAGTTAGTCTTGTATTCTTAGTTTTAGCTTAAAGTATTTTTAAAAAAAAATGGAAGAAATACGTAGAGAAGGTCTTGGCCTCTTAAAACAACAACCATTTTTTGTATCTTTTATATTCATATCTTCATTATCCTTTTTATAATAATATTTTTTATTAATTTCTTATATCAGAAGAATTCTAAATAAATTTAATAAAGGTAAAATACGAAATAATCATAACTCCATTCCATGCACAATAAGATCGTGTACATAAAACACAGTAATTATTTTACTCACATTTTATATCAAGAAAAGGAGACAAAAGTCAAAAAAGTTGCAATACAAAATTATTAATCACAGCTTGAGATGCTTTCAGTACAGCCAGATCTATCGACTCTCCTGATTCAACTCGCCACCGCCTTGTCTCCCGTCCACCGACTGAAACTGCTGCTGCGCCACCCCTGCCACCGCCGTCGTGTAAAACACTTGCCTCCCTTGCGCGTCATAGCCAACCTGTCCATACGGGTCACCCATTGGTCCCACAGCGTAGGCCCCAACATTCTTTTGCTGAAATGATTGTTGCTGCTGCTGCTGGGGGACTACACTGTATACCGGCTGCTCCCGGTAAACTTCCGGTACCATCCTTTGCATTCCGTAATATCCTTGACCGACTTGTCCGGTCACCGGTCGCATCACCTGAGTTTGATAAACTCCGGCGGTGTTCGCCGGAATGTAATACATCTGTTCCCCTCCGGTCCTCTCCTGGTAGTAACTTGCTGCCGGTTGTTGGACATTCTCCGGCGGTTTCTGTCCGAAAAAATCGCCGTAATAACCGTCTCTCGCATTCAAAGCCTCCTGATTCGATGCATTCATATTCATCCTTTCCATATCATTTACAAAGCTACGATCATCAACGTGCTGAGACGGCACCGACTCAGCCGCCTTACACGGCGGCGCTTGCCTATCACCGTGCCCTTCCTTATCAAAACCGAACAAAAAGTCCGGCGTCGCCGACAACGGCGGCGTCACCGCCGTCGACGAAGCCGAGTCATTATGACTCTGATTCTGCACAGAATTCAACGCGTCCACGAACCACTGCCGATCCGGCTTCGAATCCGACGAGCTGAACGCCGACGATGGCGCCGCCGGCGCCGGAAACAGAAACAAACGGAGCCTCACCGGCTTACTCGAGGCTCGATAAAGTCGATCATACTCGAGCATCATATGCTCCAAATCCTCATCATTCGTCACCGAAATCAACGCATCGAGATCTTCGCCAGGCAGCTGATACCGAAAACACAGAGACTTCGCGTCAAGATGAGAGAGAGCCGATAGCTTGGAGAGAAAGAGAGAGAACTTGATGTTGCGATCGACGGCGAAGATCTTGGTGTCGCCGGCGACGTACGCGAGCTGATTGTCGTGCTGACGTGGCTGGATTTTCCCGCCATAACTGCACATGAGCTTGATTTTGTAGTTGCCAAGTGAGTGCTGTGAATCATCATCCCAAGTAGCATCACTGGTGGATCGTGGAGATGATTGAACACTGGAGTATGAGTAGTTGTCCATTTGTTTTTCTGAGTGGACTGGAGGGGATTACTGGATTATATCTATTGTATTTATTTTTGTGAAAAAGTTGTGGATAATGGAGAGTTGGCAGGAGAAGAATAATCAAATTATAAATAGATATAGATACAATATAATTCATTTATGTATTAAAAAATTGGTTATAAATCACTGAAATGACAGTTTGATTGATTAACTTTATTTCACATAAATAAGTATTTATTTGTGAAAGAATATGTACAAATTTTTTTCTGAAAATAAAAAATCATTTATTAGTAATAACTGATAATAAATAATAAGTAAATAGCTCTTAACTATTAATTTTTGTATTAAAAAAATATGTAGTTGTATATTGTTTTTCTTTGAAAATAATTTTTATTTAGAATGGAGTTGCCAATGCCAAAAAGGCCAGATAATAATTCTTGATGGAATGATTTGGGGCCATTGTTGAGCTGGATCCAACCCACAGTCTAGTCTAAAGTTCTACAGCTGCACAAAAGTGTGACATATAAAAATATATTACACCTCATCATCAAAAATATATTGCATGTTTGAGTGGTAAATTTATCAAATAAATTAACTTAGAGTTGTTGACTGATGTTAAGGTGAGCAAAAAGGCTTGTCTGAATACAAGAGCAGAGCTTATAGAATGATCAGTGGAAAGCATACTAGTATTCTGGTTCGAAATTTGTGAGAACAAGGTGAGCACTTCATCCTCCTATTAGTTGTTAGTTTGTGGCAGCAGTAGCATCACTAGGAACGTCAGTCCCGCTTGGGATTTTGCCGGGGAAGTTGGTTGTAGAAGAATCTGAACATATCATGCTGCAAGAACCCAAAGTTATGGCAACTGAAGGATGATTAACATAAATTGATGTGTGTGAGTTTATACGACACGCTTACCTTTTGTCAACAATGACCACAGACCGAAGCTCACAATTGTTGAAGCTGAGAAGGTTTTAGAAGTATGATCCATGTTAGTGAGCATTCGTGACAACCGTTTGAATAAAAGGAAGAGATGAAATACAACAAAGAATAGTCCAGTAGGATCTTTAGTAATGAAGTGTAAGTGTAAATGCATGAACTGCTGTGATCTGAAATTATACATGGTTCTTTTGATACTAAAGAAAAGTGATGCAATATAATGATCATTACGGGGGAGATAGGATCCCTGATTCATCTCTGTGCTTATTTAGGAGTGCTGTTAGTGATATCATAGTTTCATGACTGAAGACAAATAGTCTGATTATCTAATCTAATCTTGCTTTCCCTCAGATCAGGCTCGCTATACACAGTAATCCATCAGGACCCCTTGTGAATTATCTATTAATTACTAAGGATTAGCAGGTTAATATTGGATTGTTTGTTTGATTTGCCAAAGCTCTCGGTATGTTTAGAAGTCCAGAACAGAGATAAGAGTTTTTAGAACTAATTGTGATTTTCATCAGAGCAACAAAGAGATGCATATCACTTCTTCTAATCGCCTAACAAGGATACATTGGCTAAGGACATGCAGACACGACATCATTGTGAGTCATTACTTACCTTTTGGAGCAAATAATATTGTGATATATTTGCAATTAGTGTTTAGCTTTTTCATTACCTTGTTTTAAGTAGGCCAACCAATTAGGAACTCAAATCAATGTTCGATCCGATATAAGTTTAACTTGTTTATAAAAGAAGATAGTCAAGGGTTGTAGTATTACTCCATTTCACTGAAGCTAAAATGAATTTTCTGATGAACAAGAGTTATCAGATTTAACGGTTAAAGGTTAGGTTATGTTCTCAGTTTTGTCTCAGACAGACCCTTATATGTTGATCTGTATACTGTAAAAAAAAAAAAATCAAAGGATCATACAGACTACAAACAGCCTAATATACTAAGATTAGGCCTTAAATGTTTTTCAGTAATCTGTGGTTTTAGATCAATTAATATTACTTGTGTCTTAAAAAACATAGAAGTAGCAAGTCAATCAAATACTTACAATGTCCCCATTTCACTCTTGATGGAAGGATGACAATCATCTCCATATTCCTTCAAAGTATGGACAAGAAGTCCGCTGTGTGTGACAACTGCTATCTCTTTCTCTTTTCTTGTCCACAGCCTGATGAAAATGATAAAACTTAAGCATAAAAACATATTGATAACATATATAGAGAAAAATCCTAATCATCCAAAGACATATTATAACAATGTCTACAGATGATGGATCTGTTGTCAGTACTCCAACACATTTAAGAGGAAAGCAGGAAATGCAGAATGGAGTAGCATTATCTACTATGTAAAAAGTATGACGTAAGATGATTGTCTAGAGCTGTTTGGTTATAGTGGCTAATATTTTTGAGATGCTATAAATTGTAGATGAAGAAATGAAGGTCTCTTGAGGCAAACAAAGCAATCAAAAAACTTGTTTTCTAGATAAATCCAACTACAGAGATATTTAACGGGTAGTAATTTACCAGTCCAAAAATTTCTTTCCTCTGGCAGCTACATCTTCATTCTTTTCTCTGATATCAGCTTCCCACAAAACATCAGCATCATTTTCTATCTGAAAACAAATAAAAGTTATACAGGTCATCAACTCCAGAAAATGATTCAGGCACATCAAACAAATCAAAAACCACACAATTTGATTAACTTGAGGGATTAGGGACTTACCAATGAGAAATCGATTGCAGGAAACAAAGGTTTGTACTCGCTGATGCTTCTTCTCTGATCACATGGATGAACTCCCTGCATTGTTATTTAGTACGATAAGAAGACCCTGGATACTGACATTGTTTAAGAGGGAAGAACTTTCATGCATCTTGAAGTTAATTTCTAGAAGTTTAGGAATTTCAAAACTGAAGTAGAGTGTATTAGTTCAGTATCACAATCATTTCCGATATCTAGAACCTAATTTCAGTTAGAAATGAAGCCAATGCAGGTAAATACTATCTATGCTAGCTCAGATAATGAGAGTGGATTTATTATATATGATTTGCAATAATCATGCAATATTTTGAAACATTCAGATATATGTTCAATTTTCTTTCAGATAACAGGCTTTAAAAATTATCGAATCCAGAGTGTTAGATAAAGTGACAATTCATAATCAAAAAACACACTCAGCTGCAAATTGTAATAATGTGAACAAAGGCAGAGATGTATTTATGCAACCCCATGTCTATATAGAGAAATGGTGCATCTTGGTGGTATAATTCATAACAATGGCAGAAAATTGTGGTAGAACTGTGCTGGGGATGCAAAAATTACATCTGAAGCGCTGTTTTCTCTCACTATGATTGTAAAAATTGGTACAAGTGCACAATATGGATTTCTACTTTTCAGTTTTAAACTTAAGTGGGATGACTACTGAATACCTCCGACATCTCGAAACAAGAGTACAAAAATAATATGTGGGAAAGTAAAACCGAACTCGAGATAAATTTGTAACAAATAGGACAGAGGACAGGGTCAGATTGATTTTGATGTACATTACAAGAACAGAGAGCTACAGCTAAATGCAGCACATACCAAGTGTTCACGGCAGAGCTCCAAAGCTATGAAAGGTGGACAATTTAGACTTGAGATTTCAGGGTGATCACTATTACCAGCATTTTCTATCATCAGTGGAGGCACATTTGTCTCATCTGTGCAGCCTTCACCTCCGAAAGCTCCAACTGCTGTTTGCAATGTTCTATAGAGGAATTGTTAGTAGATCTAACCACCGACATAAGTACAGAAAATTATAAGATAAATCAAACTGAATATAGACTAAACTCCAACATATACATACAGCTGACTAAATTATCTGTTAATGTTCGATAATATATATATGTGATGTGTGGCTTCTAGTTGGTAGACCAGCCATGGTTGTAAATTGTGTATTAAGTTACTACCCACGATTAATTAGGAAAGAGTGAAAGGATCGGACTATTGAACAAGTTTATTGGATAAATGATACTGCTAAGGTTAAACCTAAAGTGCAAGCAGGATACCTTAACAAAGGTGAAACAACAACTAGTTGGACACTCTCAAAGATTCCAGAGGCTCGTACATGCTTGTGCAGATTTTCTACCTGTTAGAATGCATCATAATAGTTGAAATAGTACTCTCAGTAAAAACTTCATGTTAGTGTCACTGGAATCACGCCATACAAATCTAGGAGAGTATTAACGACGAACATCTAGCTAGATGTTATTAACAATTTGTCTTAATGAAAACAAAGTACACATTAACTATAAACCTAATGGGTACACGAACAAAAAAGAAATTAATATTAAAATACACCATCCCTTCTCTTGTTCTCCTTTAATTTAATTCGCTGAATTAAGTATCTACAACAGGCAACATCCAAATTCCAGACCACATTCCATAGACATTACCTGCTGCCAGCCTAATGGGGTCAGATGTGCATCAAAATATTCTCGAGATGAGTAAGCGCTGTGGTCCTTTTCTCCTGCTACATTATGAATCCCTTGAGCATGTCTCACCTACACATACTGAATCAACATGAATACATCTAACCTTCAATTTCGGAATGCAACGCAGCTTCACAATTACAAGCCTAACAGAAATAATCGCGAAAAACAACAGCAACAGAATCAATAGCACTGACCAGGTGAATAATTTTAGACCGGTGCAAAGGATATACACCAGTGCCAGAATTGGAACCCATACCAGCAAATACTGAACATAGAAGAAATCTTATTAACAAAGGATGCATCAAAACCTTACGAACAAAAATCAAAAAAATTATAAATCTAATCACTAGAGTTCCTGTTTCATTCCCGATTAACGATACAAGTGATGAGGCTTTATCCTCGGTCGAAAAAATAACAATATCAACGATACTTACGCAATTTACAATCCGATTTCAATAATTCAACAATTTTGTTAACAACTACATTCATGATCCAAACGATTATGAATCTACAGTGAATTCCTGTTCCATCCCCGATCATTAACCCTCATGGCATCACGTGCCTACTTACACACATTAACAATAATACGAGTGGTAAGGGTTTATCTTCTGTCGGAAATTGAAAAAATCAGAATATAGATGATAGTTGTGCAATTTATCTTCAAAATTCAATAATTCAGCAATTTTATTACCACTTACATACAAAAAGCGTTACCTGATGAATGATGATGAAAAGCGAAATGTATGTAAAGATGTAAGAAGCTTTTGTGTTTGATGTGATTGGATGAACGAAAGAGATGGTGTGGCTTTTGTAAGAAAATTAAACTGGGATTAAGGAACGGGATTAATGATAAATCCAGCAATGAAGGGTGTAATAACAGCAATAATACTAGAAACAGCCAAACAGGGATAAGAGTCGTAGAGTAACGTGTGCTGTCTTTGTTTTAGTTTGGACCACTATTTTATTAGCTAGTGGGACGTGGCAGATTTCGTATGGCTGGTTTAGAATACTCTGGAGTAACAGAAATATCTTCTTTTCCGGTATACACCTCCGTCCCTTTTCATTTCTATACACTTTCTTTTTCGGCATTTCGGCATGTCTTATTAAATTCTATACATTTCAAAATTTTCTCAAAATAGTAATCTTTTATAATATAAAAATTTCACCCATCCACTAATTTCATCAACTTTTTCAAATGTATCACTTAAATATTAATGAGTCCCACCACTTTACCTACTTTTCTTTCTCTTTCTCATTGTTTTACATTATTTTATAAACTGTTCTTAGTCTTCGTGACCGTGCCCAATACAAATGTATACAGACCTGAGGGGCGGAGACAGTACATAATAATCACCTTTTAACCTATATCCTCCATTCAATGAATTGTTTTTGTTATTTTTCACACATTTTCTAAATCTTTTTAAAATATCTTTTCATGATAAATTTTTTTATCTGAAAAAATTTAATGTTTAAACTTTTATTTAAAAAAATAATTTTAAAAAAAAGTTATTAAACTATATTTTATTGAAGCATCAAAATACGTGCAAACGCATGCATCTCGTCGAAGAGGGTGACAGTCGTTTTCTAATGCAGCCGACATGCATGCTTCCAGAGACTTTTTTTTTTGTGAGCATCATGTCAAAAAAAAAAAAAAATCAGAACATGGACTGAAATGATATAAAATTAAATTTGCTCTTATGCTGTTCTGACTGTATGGACTATGAATAGTTTGCTGGTTAAGGCCCAAAAAATGTTAATTCTTGCTCGTATTGTTAATAGTCCTTTTTAGATTTTTTCCTAATCAGGCGCCAACAACATTTTGCACATCAGCTGATCAGCACATCAGAACAGTATGCCGGTTGAGGCCCAAAATTTCTTGACCAAGATTTTGCCGAAGATAAAGAAAATGGGTTGGGCCCTTTTGACCTCTACTGAATCATGACTCATGAGTGAGAAGTGGTCAATAAGAGACTGTTGTCTAGTCCAGTCTAGTTTCTAAAACGTGAACATAATGTATTTTTTGTTTCGAGTTTATGTTTGTAAAAAATTGATTTTAAACTAAAAACAAGGGAAAAATAAGATTAAAGTCAGTAATAGCAGCTATTTTCTTTTAACTTATTGTATTTTTATATGACCAAAACGGATATCTTCATAAAAATGGATGACTTATCCTATTGATTTTTATTACCATACTTTTAATAATTTATAAATTAATTATAATACAAAATTAACTAAAAAGAGCTCAATATATCAAAATGGATATAAAAATAGTTATAAAATGATGCGCTGATTTAACATTTCAGAATATTTTGATCGGGAAAGTTGATGCAAGTGCTGTGACGCTATTTTTGGTGTATTTTACAGCCATTCCGAGTTTTTAGTACTCCCTCCATCCCACCGGATTTTTTGCAATTTTCTTTTTTGGACTATCCACTCATTATTTATATTATAATTTTTTTTCAAAATTGTTAATTTATCCCACCACTTTTCTACTTTTCCTCTCTTTTCACGCTACTTTTACTCCACTATATCTGTTTTATATATTAAAAATCAATTAGTCCCAACACTTCACCCACTTTTCTTCATATTTCCCATTACTTTATACATATTACTTAATCTCCGTGTCCAACCCAATGTAAACTATCGGATGGACTGGGAGTACTCTTTATATCAAAAGTTGCAAAATTTTAAATTTTAGGATTCTGGATTGTAGGCGTTGTTAAATAAAATTCGATAAATATATTACATAGTCACGCAAACATACCTTTATCCAAAATTAGATGTTGGACATATTTGTCCTTTATAGTTGAACAAAATAAAGATTAATTTAAGAAAAATCATATTTATATAATGTTTTATAATATTAAGTATTGAATAGATATTTATCATTTTATATTTATAGAAAAAAGTGGCTAATTTCTAGAAAAAATATATTTTTATATAATTTTTGGAAAACGACTTAGTTACGAAAAATAATTTATACAAACATCAATATAATTTATAATATTTACTGTTTTTAATTATCTTTAATTATTCTTATCTAAAAAGGAAAAAATCTCTTTATTTATAAGGGAAAAAAAAGTCCGCTTATCGATAAAAGAAGAAAAAAAATCCAACATTTTATCATATCTGTGCCCAGTAAAAATCATTTGATTTGTATCCATAAATCTTATCTTATTTTAGTCCCCAAAAGGTCACCGTAATTCAATAAGCAGTTGTGTGTTGTGCTCGTGAATCCTGCCTTCCTCTTCCTTTATCTCAACTTCACGGGGCCAGAAACTCAACCCTCCCTAGACTTTTCTACGCAACACAATAACACAATAATGTGTTAATATGCATGTCATAAACAAAAATATATGGCCTAAAGTTAAATCGTAATTTAGTATAATCTCGAACTGAGCACGAGTCGAACATATTGAAAATATGACGCAAATATTATTATTGCAACTAGCTTTCACAACGAGTCACCGATTATTAGGAAGAAAGTCTGGATCTACTTCAAACTACTTATTTATTTACGAATTTACGAACGTGCCTAACTTCCTAGTTGAACAAGTTCATGTATCGTCATTATTTTAAAACTGAATCATGAAAACCAAAAAGATAGACAAAGATGAATGGATCCTGACGTGTAGCTTACCTGTTGAGCAATCCATCCGTGCATGCACAGCTTTGACAATCCGGAGAGACCCGATGTGAAATGTTTTTTCCCGTATTTTGTGGCTCTTTACAAGTATTTATGTGCTGTTTCCGTAATAAATGCTCCCGTCGTGATATATATTTGGTTTTAGTTAAATACTCCCTCCGTCCCTATTTATCTGTCCACTTTGGAAGTGAAAATTTGTCCCTATTTATCTGTCCATTTATACTTTCAAAACTAATTTAATGATAGTTTTTCAAATATATCTACATAATTTCAATTTTCAAGGCTTGACTTATTTAAAACTTGGTTGAATTCATGTTTTCAAGACATAAAGTAGGGGTATTCCACCATTTTCAAGATATTAATTAGAGGTATTTAATGAAAAAGTTTATACAATCAAGTATTTCTTGGTATGTGTTTTTTTTTCCAAAATGGACAGATAAAAAGGGACGGAGGGAGTATTTTGTATTTGGTCATTACGTAAAGAGTAGAACGACGGTGCTAAAAAATTCGTATTCCCCTTCACAGCTGCCAAGATCCATATGTGTGCATGAAGCCTATATAAGGCAGTAGTGCCAAACGATAACATCATCGTTTGTTCTCTCTCTCCCTCCCTCTCCTCTCTCTCTCTCTCTCTCTCTCTTCCCCTCTCTCTCTGACTCTCTCCCTCTCTCTGATTCTCTCTCCTCTCTCTCTCTCTCTCTGACTCTCTCCCTCTCTCCGACTCTCTCCCCTCTCTCTCTCTCTGTACACAGAAGTGACAATGATGAGTGGAAATCTAGCAAAGATCGATACAAGAACGAAAAGAGATGATGAGGAGATCTGTCACGACGACAGTGCCACGCCAGTGAAAGCGCAGACCATCGACGAGTTACATTCGCTTCAGATGAAGAAATCAGCTCCTTCTACTCCAATCAAAGGTGGTGGTGCAGGTAGCGCAAGATCTTCATTCGATTCTGCAGTCTCTGATCAAGACCACCGAAATAAACAGCAACTCCAGTCCATCAGGTCCGCTCTTCGTCATTAACATTGTTCTATGCTTCTAATTAAAATAAGATCATCGATGTAATTTTTTATTAAAGATTAAAAGAAAAATTGTTAATGTTAGAATATATGATTATGATCCTCTTAAGTGCTCCCGTCCTCCCAACACATTGAGGATTAAGGAGAACGAGTCACTTAATATAATATCAGAGTTTAGGCGGAAGTCCTCTTCCTGGCGTCTCGACATTTTAGGAGAACGGGTTACTTAACAGCTACTAACACACGTAAACTGGCAGTGCATCACTGGCATCATTGACAAGAGAGACCGGGCCGAAGGTGGTGAAAGGGGATCCAGCATCAACCAGGAAAGCTGCAGAAACTCCGAAACTATCCTCTCATCATGCTACTGCTACTGCTACTCCTACTCCTAATATCAGTGATAGTTCCCTCAAATTCACTCACATCCTCTACAATCTCTCCCCGGCAGGTATTTTCGTAGAATTATGCATACAAATTATTTCCCTTCCTTTTAATAAATTAACAGGGCTTGTAGAATAGATAAATATTTCGTTTATATTTATTGGTAAAATATTTGTTTTCCTGAAAAAGTCAATTGTTTTTAATGACAAGGGATGAGACGTTGAGTTGCCATGAAACTTTACTCGAAATGTGAATTTCATTGCAAGTTAATTACAATTTTTCAATGTGTAAATGTAGAGCTTTACGAGCAAGCTATCAAGTATGAGAAAGGGTCATTCATAACTTCAAGCGGAGCTCTAGCCACGCTTTCTGGTGCAAAAACAGGGCGATCTCCCAGAGACAAACGTGTCGTTAAAGATGAGTCCACCGCGAAGGAGCTCTGGTGGGGAAAGTAAGTCTTTAGAATCCGTGTTAATATGCATCAATTTTGGACCTGTTTATTAGTTTATCATGTCCATTAATTTTATATTTGTGATTTAATCTTGTGCAGGGGATCACCCAATATTGAGATGGATGAGCAGACATTCTTGGTCAACAGAGAACGAGCTGTTGATTACTTGTGCTCTTTGGACAAGGTACTTATTATTTAAATTACAAGATAAGAACAAATTACTGAGATGATTAACGCTTTAAGCCTTTAATATATGACAAGAGTACTATGTTTAAATTAAAGAATCAGATAGCAATTCAATACATGTGACTTGTTATAATATAACATAAGATCCATTCGAGGTCTTCCTCTAACTCTATTAAGGTTTTAGATGGACTGATTCTGAACATGATAGCAATTCTCAGTTATGGGCGCCGTAATCCACTCTTCAACCCAAAAAATGAAATTGAGTGAGGGAGAGTGTTGAGATATAGCATAAGATCCATTTGAGACCTTCCTCCTTAAAGTTTTAGATCGACTGGTGCTCAACAAATGTAATGTAATGTGTAATCCTCGTATGTAATGTGTGATCCTCGTATAATAACAAATTCAATCCTATCATTGTCTATCGGATGCTTGATTTTATCTACACTTATGTCATTGTGGATAGAAGCAGTTGTGGTGCATATAAATACACTGTTTGTTTCTGTTGTTGTTTAGATATGATGATGCAAGCATAACTGCACTACAATATTATTTCATATCTGTTGATTTCGTCTCAGAGTTCAAATGATCATAACTCAGACATGTAATTTTGCATTTCAGGTTTTTGTAAACGACCAGTACCTTAATTGGGATCCAAATCACCGTATCAAAGTCCGTATTGTATCTGCCAGAGCTTACCATTCCTTATTCATGCATAACATGTAAGCCTATGAAACTAAAGCAGTGCTGGTTGTCTAAATTATAGTAATCTGAATAGATGTGCATTGATGCATATGAGTTCATCTAATTGCAAATTGCAAAGATGCTACATGTTTAACTCCGTGAATTTCAGGTGTATCCGACCAACACCTGAAGAATTGGAAGATTTTGGCACCCCAGACTTTACAATTTACAACTCTGGACAATTCCCATGTAACCGATATACTCACTACATGACCTCGTCTACTAGTATAGATATTAATCTTGCTAGAAGAGAAATGGTCATTCTCGGGACTCAATATGCTGGGGAAATGAAAAAAGGCTTGTTCAGCCTAATGCACTATCTCATGCCTAAGCGTCAAATTTTGTCTCTGCATTCTGGTTGCAATATGGGAAAAGATGGCGATGTAGCCCTCTTCTTCGGGCTATCAGGTTCTTGATTCTTATTTCTCAATCGTCAAACAGACAAGAAAAAATGAATTATCCTCCTTTTTTTTCTAACAGTTTGTATGCTCTGTGATTTTTCACTCAGGTACCGGCAAAACTACATTATCCACGGATCATAATAGGTACTTGATTGGAGACGATGAGCATTGCTGGAGTGAGAATGGTGTGTCAAATATTGAGGGAGGATGCTATGCAAAGTGCATTGACCTTGTGAGGGAGAAAGAGCCTGATATCTGGAACGCCATCAAGTTTGGAACAGGTACTAATATCTTAAGCCGGGTAAATATCTTATTTGAAATGAAGTTCATTGGTGTTTTGTCTGTGACAGTGGTCGAAAATGTGGTGTTTGATGAGCATACCAGAGAAGTAGACTACTCAGATAGATCTGTATCAGGTACATTACTAAATCATGATTCTTAGAGTAGTTAACATTAGATGCAATTTGAAAGGCAAAATAAGAAACTCACAAGGCTTGATTTGTTAACAATTTAAAATTCACAAATCATGATTTTTGGACTTTGCACAAGACATTCAAAACTAATGATATTTTTCTGTTTACAAATTTGAATTTTAGAGAATACTCGAGCAGCATACCCAATAGAGTACATTCCTAATGCCAAAATACCTTGTGTTGGTCCTCACCCGAAGAATGTCATTCTTCTTGCCTGCGATGCATTTGGCGTGCTTCCACCAGTGAGCAAACTGAGCTTGGCACAGACAATGTATCACTTCATTAGTGGCTACACTGCTCTGGTAAGTGATTTCCTAAATTTACACGACTTGTAGATTCCGGTTTCTGAAGTAATACTTACTAATGATATAATCTGCAGGTGGCAGGAACAGAGGATGGTATAAAGGAGCCACAAGCTACATTCTCAGCCTGTTTTGGAGCAGCATTCATAATGCTCCATCCTACCAAGTACGCAGCCATGCTGGCTGAGAAAATGAAAAAACACGGCGCTACAGGTTGGCTAGTTAACACAGGCTGGTCTGGTGGAAGGTACTAATGGACACAGACACATCCACATACTCCTTCCATCTTAATTCTTTTGTATTGTTTGACTCTTTGTGATCAAATTGACCAAACTTTGACTGGTAATTAGTAATTATTCTTACATGATCCTGAAAATCGAAAAAATACGTTTTAGAGCAGAATAGATGTAGATTCTAGTAATATGTTTTTTTATATTTTTTTTCAATTATTCAAAAGATGTAAGTTTTAGTCAAAATTTGGTCAATTTGACCACAAAAAGTCGAACAAGACAAAAGAATTTGGACGAGGGAATATTAAAGATTTTGGTTTCTTGTATTCTAAAATTAAGGCTTTCGTTCCATCCTTAGGTACGGATCAGGCAACCGTATCAAACTGGCCTACACCCGAAAAATCATCGATGCCATCCACTCAGGGAGCCTTCTGAATGCAGACTATTCCAAAACTGAAGTGTTCGGGCTCGAAATCCCTACTGTAGTCGAGGGGGTGCCTTCAGAAATTCTCGACCCTGTGAACACGGTAAGTTAAATAATTTCATTTAAGTCTGCAATATTTGCTAGTATTTCTAGCTGTAGTGAGAGTTCTAGTGAAGCTAATGCTGTTTACATTGTGTTAATGTAGTGGTCAGACAAGAAAGCTTACAATGACAACTTGTTGAACTTGGGTGGTCTGTTCAAGAGGAACTTTGAGGTATTTTTGAACCACAAGATTGGAACAGATAACAAATTGGCTGAGGAGATTCTGGCAGCTGGTCCGAGATTTTAGATTCAGCAGAAGCAGTCATGTGAGAACAACAATATGAAGAAACAGAAGATGTAACAAACAGAGAAACGCGCCAAAATCAAGCTAAATATTTTTAATAAATGGGAAATTTTGAGAACATTCAATATTAACTATAACTGGTACTTGGTGCATGACAAGCAAAATTTGTATTTTTGATACATTTTCACAATTAAGTTGAATATGGTCAGTATTCTTTTTCTCTCTTTTTTTTTTGAGTATTTGATATGTTTTTTTTTAAAAAAAATTTTATGTGCAGTCATCAAACACAGAGTAAATCAAACACAGAGTAAAACATATATATGTTCACTTGCATCGCAACTCAGCAGCTTTACCCATTTTATGCATCTTCTGGTGAGTTTAACTTTGAAAAAGGAAGAAAAAGATTGCATTTTCAAGAATATTTGCATTTATAGAGTGCATTCATTTCTGGGTGTTGACAATAGTTTTTTTTTTCCTTGCTAAATTTGTTGACAAGAGTTGGCAGAAAAAATTGTGCACTGTTTAATCTAACAATATCTATACTATCCTATACTATATTATAATTCGTACAAATTTTAGTACTTTTTCTATACAAGCAGAAGTATACGACATATCAAGATTGTTAAACATTTTAAATACTAAAAACATTCATCTTGTGTTATACAAGACAAAAACTTTATCATTGTCTTTTTAAATATAATTTATAATTAATTGAAAAAAAGTGAAACTACTATTAATAACATATATTAATACTAATAAATACTTATAAACAGATGTATAACTTATAAAGGAAAAACTAGAAGTCAAATTAAAAATTTATATAAATAAGCGTGAATATTCTTAACTAATATTCTTTTTCTTATAAATAAAAAATAAAAATTATTAATTTATAATTTGTTTAGTTTAGTACTCCCTCTATAGGACTAGAATTCTACAACATATCAAGATTGTTAAATAATTTTAAATACTAAAAGCACTCGTCTTGTATTACAAGACAAAAACTTTATCGCTATCCTTTTAAATATACTTTATAATTGGCTGAAAAAGAGTGAAACTACTATTAATAACATATATTAATACTACTAAATACTTATAAATAGATGTATAACTTATAAAAGACAAACTAGAAGTCAAATAAAAAAATTTATATAAATAAGCATGAATATTCTTAACTAATATTCTTTTTCTTATAAATAAAAAAATATTAATTTATAATTTATAATTAGGTAAAAATAAAAAAATAAAACTATCATCAATAACATATATTAATATATAGATGAAAATAATACTCCCTCTGTCTCATTTTAACTGATGTTTGACTTTCTAGCACGTATATTGAGATGTAAAAAAACAATATCTACACTTAATAAAATAATTCAATTCTTATATCAAATAAAAGTTTAGGTTCTAAACTTTTATTTGATATAAATTTTATAAAAAATTATTATGTTTAGATGTGATTTTTTTAACATCTAAAAATACGTGTAAAAAAGTCAAAAGCAGTTAAAATGGGACGGAGGGAGTATATATTATTTGTACTACCTTTTTATGTTATATAAATAAATATTTTAAAAGCTATATGTCTACGAGATAACATAATCGATTTTTCAACAATAATTTCAATACATTATCTTATAATAATTCATATAAAAATTATAATGACCTTAAAACTAAAATTATAAATATTATTCTTTATCGTTTCACAACATGAATAAGTCATGTACACTTTGATTAGAATGATGGATACCTCTAGGGTTTGAGCAGGGTCTAGAAACATAAATATTAGTTATATAATACGTTTAACTTAGTTTTTACGTTGAAAAATTAGTTTATGTATCTCTCCAACACAATTTTAGCCGATGTTAAACAAAATATGTTAAAAAAATGTTGAACTCAAATTATATATGTGTTGAATGTATAAAATTTGTAAGTTTGTACCAGAACCCACCTCTATATATATATATATATATATATTTTATTCTCATATCTAATTTTATTTTGCACTATATATATATATATATAATATGATTTTATTCTCATATTTAATTGTATTTTACACGATTTGGATATTTATTCAATATATTTTGATAGGGAATAAAGAATTTCATGTTGACTGCGAAATCAAAAGATTTAAAGAAGCAATTCGATAGAAAACTTTTTATTTCCTTCTTCTGTCCCGACAAAGCATGATACTAAAATACTCCCTCTGTCCCTTTTTACATGTCTATTTTGATTTTTGACTAGTCAAATTGATTATATTTTGACTGAAATTTACATATATCAGATAATTGAGAAAAATAATAAAACTTATATCATTAGAAAGTATATTTAGTCTATTTTAATATGCAACTTTCAGATTTTAGAAATAATGAATAGATAATTTGTAATATTTAATCAAAAATTGGTCAATTTAACTCGGGAGTAGTAATTAGTCTGCAGATTAATTAACATAATCTGAATTGCCCATGAATCATGATAATTAAATACTTTTATAAATAAAAACATGTAGTAATTCAATGTAGTAATGGAATAAGCAGATGAATTAATACAACTCCGAGTCTCCAACAAGCTCCACCCTGTTTGTCAGCACATGCCCCCCTTCCCCTTCTCCAATTATTTCCATTTAACTTGAATTTCCAAATCTAATCACTTTCTCTCTCCTAGGGTTTCAAATCAATCCCCGATTTTAATCCCCAATCATCTCTCCATCTCTCTCTCTCTCTCTCATTTCTATGATCTACACTCATCTCCCCAATGGCTTCAATACGACGATCTCTCTCGCCGTATCACGACCGTTCGCACACTAACGGCGGCAGCCCCTTCTCCGTCAACTCTCCGTCACACAAAAACGCTAACAGATCTTCCTCCTACTCTCTCTCCCGATTTCTCGCCGCTCTCTCTCTCCAGCGACATTCTCGGAAGGCACAGCCGTTCTGGCGAAAATCACTCTTCAGGTGCTTGATTTTGTTTATGTTAGGGTTTTTATTGGGATTAGCGCCGTTTAATGAGGTTGATGTCGTGTCAAATCATGATTTTACTTTCGAGATCATTAAGCCTCCGCCGGTTAATGTTATCGAAAACGACGTCGTTATGAACCATCCGGTTCAGCTTGGGGAGCGGAAGCTGGAGAAGAGTGTGGAGCTTGTGTATCGAAAAGAGTTGATTGTTGTTACACCTACGTATAATCGGGCTTTGCAGGCATATTATTTGGGTAGGTTGGGGAATTTGCTTAGGCTCGTGCCTCCTCCGTTGATTTGGATTGTGGTGGAAATGAATGAGGCGTCGATGGAGACAGCGGAGATTTTGAGGAATACCGGGGTTATGTATAGGCATTTAGTGTGTACGAAGAATTCTACGAGTGTTAAGGATAGAGGTGTGCATCAGAGGAATACCGCGCTTGAACATATTGAGCGGCACAAGCTTGATGGTATTGTTTACTTTGCGGATGATGATAATGTGTATTCGCTTGAGCTGTTTGATAATATTAGAGAAATCAGGTATATGGTTTTCTCTAACAAGTTAATATTGTTACGTTTCCGTATGAATCTTTAAATTTGAACTCATGTTTCTAAGTTCTAACTATAGTTCTAAAAAGTGTTTAAGATTTTAGTTGCTTACCGGCATTGAATGCTTGTAGTTAAGTTGTTCTTTGCTGAAGCTTGATTTAGTAGAATTGAATTATTAGATATGATTGTTAAATCTGTGCCCTTGGAACACCCGTGGTCGTAGATCTGAAAAAATACATAAAATCTGCAATTCAGTACTGTTATTGCAGTTATCGTGTTTTCAAGTTTAATTTCCAGTCACATACACTGTTAAATTGCATAGCAAGCAGTTAAGTAGGAGTTCCACATACATATTGTCATTGAATTGGTCATTGCTGAGGACCTGAGGTACTCTGTTCTATTATTAGATCATAATTTGGTCTATGCTCAATTGTCCGTATTTTGTTTCTATATGTTCCTCACGATTTATTTCATATTTGAATATCTTTTATATACTAATACACCCTAAAAATGTCTATAAAACCAAACAAACTAAATTCCCCAAGGCAAGCATCTGTGACTGGAAATGGTTACCCTAAATACATTATTTCTGATGATGGTTACTCGTCTATAGTCTGTCGTCGAAATTGTGCATTTATATTGTGAGCACCTGCTCATGGATGGCATATTCTATTAAATGTTTTATATATCTTCTTTTCTTTTTTGGATAAGACATGTTAGGCTATGGGCAACATGCTCTTGCCATGTGTATTTATTCGCTTTAGCAGATTGAGCTTGTGGAACAGAAATTGGTTTGATAATGGAACTATTGGCTTGTTTCTCTATTCAGCTATCATTCTAATGTCTAGTTGTGGACCTCTTTTCTGTTTTATGACAAAATAATGACAAGAAAGAAGAAAAGTCTTTGGTGATGTCCTGAATTGAAATTTGGTTAGATGGTTAGAACATACATATTGTCGCAGCTTTTAACTATATGGGAACAAGCTGAAGTCTAATGTGGTCTTGATTTGATTCAGTGGTGGAATGCCAGAATGTTATTGAATATATGTGTGATACATATTAATATATAATTAATTCTGATATTAGGCGGTTCGGCACATGGCCGGTGGCCATGCTTGCACAGAGCAAAAACAAGGCTGTCTTGGAAGGTCCAGTATGCAATGGAAGTGCAGTTATTGGATGGAACACAAATGAGAAAAGTAAAATTCTTCGTAGGTTCCATGTTGACATGTCAGGATTTGCCTTTAATAGCACCATATTATGGGACCCAAAGAGGTGGAAGCGACCCACCACAGAACCAATTCGACAGTTAGATACTGTGAAGGAGGGTTTCCAGGTAAGCATCATTTAGTGCATCTTAAGATGGCAGTCAGTTTTGTTCACAGTTAAATTGTCATTAACATTACATAAATTCATCTACCCTGTGTTTTATTAGGAAACCACCTTTATAGAACAAGTAGTAGAGGACGAAAGCCAAATGGAAGGAATTCCCCAGGATTGCTCGAGGATCATGAACTGGCACCTCCATATAGAAGCTCGGGATCTTGTTTATCCTGATGGTTGGTTGCTTCCGAAGAACCTTGATGTTGTCCTACCTATTAAATGATGGGATTCAATTTTGTGACACTTTATCTTGTGTGTGATGTTCATTTCTGACTTCTTCTTCAAAGGAAGAATATGTGATCTTGAATTTGTTGGTCGGGGGTTCAATGTGGCGTGTGCAAATTCATACTCTGAGCAACAGAGTTCGGATCTCATTCTTTCAAGGCAATTGGTAATTCTGTGTCTGCTTATTTCCCGACCGGATAATTGTGGCTCTCTGGGTCTTTAGGCAGCAACAGCAGCAGCACTGCCAAAAATTCTGGCAGTCCAAACATAGAAAGAAGTTTATAGAAACTTAATTCAGATTATTCTTTTGGAAAAACAACATTACAGTGTTATTATTGTAAATCTGGAGTTTTCCTGTGAGGTGAGGGTGTTATTATTATATTTACTTTAGCCAAAACATCATATTATATGAATACATTTTGAATGAATACCAGAAAATATCAATTCTAGTAGAATAGTTGTGTTTCCGGTCAGAGCTGCATTTGTTTCTCCTCTTCATTCCCCCTCTGGTTCTCCGTTCATAAGAATTCTAATTAATTGGAAATTTTGTTACTATATTAACAGCATATTATTTTTGTATATTAAATGTTTCTGTGAGCCTTGATATGAAGCAATGTTATGTCAATACTGATAGCCCCATTTCCGTTATTAGATAATAATGTTATTAAGTATATGTGCAACTGTAAAGTTATGTTAAAAAAAAAAATTACAGAAGTATTTGGACTTTTTTTTATAAGTCTATAGAGACTACCGAATATTTGCCAAAAATTCCCAGAAAAAATTCCCAACAATTTGGACTTAATTTTGTTAGTTTATCTATGTACATTAATGCTCTAGACCGCAAAGATAGAATTCTTTATATTTAATAAAAAGAATTATGAAGGAGAATTACATTAAAAATCTAATATTCAGAATATAGACCTAATGATCCAATTCGTATTATGTTATCCAACTATTGTGTATATATTGCATAAAGATTGTACCACTCACTTAGGCCCAAATATTCTGGACCGTTAAAGTCTAATTGAACTTACTAGCCCATTACCCGCCATCTATTTCATCATTTTTAGTTCTAAATTCAAAGTGTTTAAAGTTTTAGTATTTAAATTTCAAAGTCTCATGTTGATATTTTAGTTATACTAATTAACTTATACAAAGTTTACAATTACAGCAACAAGCCAAATATAAATTATACAATCAGTAAACATAAATTTTTTTTGGATAAATTGAATTTTATTTGGATGTGAGTTCCTGAAAATATGAATTCAAAGTAATTTACTTAAAAATATATAATTATATCTACTAATAATTAAAATTTTAATGTATTGTTGCAGTGTATCATGCCTCTTTGCTCCCTCTTTGCCTGGGAGTGTAAATGTCAAGTTTCTAGCAGCACCAGATAAAGTCTAATTGAATATGCAAACATTATTCTTATGTTAACTACTAATTTGTCTTGTACGTGACATGTCAGTTCGGCTAGTTATATAAGATGAGACGTAAATTTCACCTTTAGTTCAATTCTTATCTATAGTATGAACTCTCATAGTCTCATGATGAACAATGTAGATTAAATACTGGTTTTTTTGGCTACAGTTTTTTCAAATACGAAAACTTCTCACATTTTCTCCATACCAATATTAGCACTTATCACGCGGATAATTTTGGTGTTCAGACGGCAACTTTGCATATACATAGTGCTTTGTGACGAGGGGACTGATGTCTGAGTACTCGACGCTTTCATTGCCTATCAACTCATGTCAGCCTTTGACTGGATTAGCTAGTGCTTCTGTAGTCCTGATGGTTGATGTTCATCTCCTGATTTCGCACACACAAATGATATGAATTAATTATACATATCTGTTGTTTGTGGAAATTGACCTTTGTGAAAGGCACCAGGAAAAGCAATGGTGATCCTGTGGAGTTTGATTGTTTCAAGTATATTTGGTTTCATAATTCTGTAGTGCCTGATCATGTCTTGTTCGACTTCTTTGCATCTTTCTTTTTCTGATAAGTCAATTTGCAAAATTGAGTGCTGACTATCCAGATGGTCAACTTGTGAAACAGAACAGGATAAGGTTTCAGAACACTAGCATTTTGTATAGAAGAGGATTTTAAATTTCAAACCACTATCTCTAGGCGGTGCTTGTTTCTTTTCACTTGTAAGCAAAGTTTCCTAGTTTGAATTTATGTTTAGACATTACCTTTTAAGCTAATTCTGTTCCTCCATCTGTCATTCTTATGTGAGCAGTAGTATTATATGACAAATAATACTCTGATTCATACTTTATATAAGAACCGCTCTATGAAAATCCATTTTAGCGTGAGAATGATGGGTTTTTTTGAAAAGTACTGAACAATTGTTCTCAGTGTTCTTATATGAATCGATACCCGTACTCGAAAGTATGATTTTGGGAAATATATCCAGCTAGAGTGAAGTAGAGAGATTGTTTACGCCGAATTTAAATGGTTATAGATAAATTAGATATTTTTTATCTTTAATTTGCCGTCACTCCACAAGATTCCAATATTCTAGTTTACAGAAATACGTGTATGATTAAGCATTTTAGTTTGAACAGTTGAATCCAAACATTAACATCTTTCATGGTGGATTTGACTACAAGCATGTAAAGATAAACATGACTCAAATCCAATTTGGTAGCAGTGAGAAAACATGAGCAAAGATAGCTGGGCCAAAAGTGCCACTTTTGTTGCTACACAATCCGGATTTTCGTTCTAAATGAGAGACTGTACAATATCTTATATATGTAGAGACAAAATTAAGTTTTTCCAAAATATGTGAAGCAAGCAATGGCCCTAAAGCCAATGTCACGTACCCTACAAATTACAGACTCTATGACTGCATAAGTGGTAGGGGCGTCACAGTCAAAATCAGCTTTCCATAATTTACATATATATTTTATATTTTCATATATTTTTATCTAACAGTTTGAAAAATCACGGGGTCCTAGTGATAAGGGATAGTCAACATCAACTTTCGGGTTCATAATTTATTTATATTCTACATTTTCATATATTTTTACCTAACAGTTTGAGAAATTACGGGATCCTAGTGATAAGGGACGGCACAGTCAAAATCAGCTTTCCATAATTTACATATATATTTTATGTTTTCATATATTTTTATCTAACAGTTTGAAAAATCACGGGGTCCTAGTGATAAGGGATAGTCAACATCAACTTTCGGGTTCATAATTTATTTATATTCTACATTTTCATATATTTTTACCTAACAGTTTGAGAAATTACCGGGTCCTAGTGATAAGGGACGGCACAGTCAACATCAGCTTTCGGGTTCATAATTTATATATAATCTACGGTTTCATATATGTATATGTATACTTAACGATTGAGAGATTACGGGATCCTGATCATAGTATAGAACGACACATAATTTTATATATTCTACATTTTTATATATTTATTTATACCTGACGAATTGAGAAATTTCAGGTCTTGTCGGGTACCGCGGGTGGTACCAAATGAATAGCACTAAATGACAGTCGTAAAGTCATGGCTGAGTGCATGTTACAGCAGAGGTTAAAAATGGTCCACCATTTGTCCATTTGATAGCAACGCAAATCGGGACCCTAGCTAGCGGAACGCAACGAGGGCTCTTTATAAATTGGGTTTGGAAACCAAGTCCATACGGCTCTGCAATTCTCTGCGTTTTGTTTGATGCCACACGATTGGCATCTTTGAATGGTGATTCAACTTTGGAATTATGTAAAAGATTATAGCTAGCTTGGTGGTGTGGTAAAAGCCGTATTCGTTTCATAATTAAACTCTTAGCTTTTTATCTATCAGACGATATGACTAGCTCCATCCTCATCCAAATGGACAGTTCTCTAAAACAAATTCCATATTAATTTTTTAGATTGAAAGAAGGCCAAGGCTTGGAAACTGAAAGACGTGTATTTGTTGCCAATGTGGCATTTGTAAACTAGACAAGAGGATAATTCCGACAACTAATTGATCAAAGTTTGAAGAATGATAACGGTCGGATTTGATGAGTTGTAAATTTGAGTCCTGCCATGGTTCCTAAAATTTTAATTGCAAATATGATGATTGTTTTAATTTTTCCAACCAAGTCAAGTCTCTCATCGGTCATGTTATCCTCATTTTAGTTTTTTTGTTTTTTTACACAATCCTAATTTTAGTGTTGATATCTAATATCATAAATATATTGTTTAGAAAAGTATATATTATGAAAAATACAGTCATATTTTGTTATATTAATATTAGTTGGCCGTTAAATCGCTCACTTAATAATGATCGGTTTTTGACCAATCACTCAATTAATCATAACCAACAATATTATGTATATTCGGTCAATGAAGATGAAAAATAATTATTTTATCAGAACAAAACAACAATATTATGTACATTCGGTCAATCAAGATGGAAAAGAAATATTATCAAAATAAAATTTCAGATTTCAAATGTATATTCGTAAAATATCAAATATTAGACCTGTCGTATATCATGATTGGGATCCCTTCACGTGTAGAAAAATATTGATGAACCGCCAAGTCAAATTAGGGATTTTTTGTGATTTCCAGGGTAAGTAAAATCATGAACCGTTAAACAAAATCGGTGACTTTTGTGATTTTTTGATGGATATTGGAAGTTCTCTTAAATCCAAAATCGATCATTTTTGTTGTTGGATTTGATCTCATTCCACCTTGTATATATGAATCCATGTAGAACCTAATGAATAAGCTGCTCCATTATCAAACTCAAAATTCTCTAGTATGCACATATTAAATCATATCCTAAGAAATGTCAAGACTTCGTAACTTAACCAACACGTTGCATTAACCATATTCACCCCTTTTCTAGGCTATAGATGTAATGAAACGATCCACCTTTCGGCAAAGAAGAGATTGAAATGTGACGACTTGAATAATTTCCTCGCAAATTTATAACTTATCTTTGACGTCTCGAATAACAACGTATCAACGCTTGTAAAGCAACCCAAAGTGTTGATTAGTGGGCATAAATAGTGGACGATTCTTTAATGGAATAATGGGTGAATTTTAAGAAAGACGTTAGCAGGAAAATAAATATAGTAAAAAAGCAAGAAATCCTGTTGCCAAATGTGGATTTAGGCATATGTGTTTGATTTTGGCAAATGACTTGACATAAACGATTAATTTAGGGACAAGTTGTTGAGGTTTGTCGCTGGTTTGGATCTCTCGTTTCTTTTCTACTTTTGTGGAATTCTATGGTGCCCGAATCAACCCTACCACTTCTTCCACCAATAGTGCGGCAGCTAGTTTGCTATTACTTCTTTTTTCATTTTTTTTAATACAGGAGGAATCTGTATTCAGAATTTCTGGTGCGTGTTCATGGAACACATTACGAGCTATTTTTTAGTTATGTGGAAAATTTTGATTGGTGAATGTATGTTGGAATCATTATTATTAATGAGATGGGAAAATGGTTTTTAGTGTGATAGGCACACGTTAGAAAATCGGTTCATATAAATCAGGAATCTTTAATCAAATCGGAGTGTAATTGATAATTTGATGAATTTTTTTAATAATTAATTGGATATCTTTTTTAATAAATCGAAAATCTTTAAAATTTTATCATATTTATTCTTGATATTAAGATATTAATCCTGATCACTTCGAAAATGAACTAAAATCAAAATTTTATTTATTTTAAATAATTTTTATTTTATATTAAATTGACTTGTTTACTAACATGAATTCAACGTGTAATATAAAATTCCGTGTATGAAGCCGGAGAAGCATGACGAGGATGCAATTGGTTGCTGAATTAGCAAGGTCAGTAAAGTGATTAGAGATACTAATACAGGTGTTGAATCAGCACGGCAAGCACTAACCAATCGGAATAAATTCCAATTAACAAAAAAACCAAGCCCCGCCACGTGGCAAGATATGATTCGATGCTGAAGTGACACAACAAGATGTGCTGGACAATGTTGTTGTACGTTGAGGTTGATATCTCACACAAAGCAAGCACCAGTATTCGTAGATTCCCCCATAAAAAGCCAACCAAAACGCACTGTTTTATTATCAACAAAGCATCTACACACGCAGCACGAGTTAACGTTGTAAGATTTTAATGAAATCGTTTAAATGTACTTGAAGAAATACATGATCTCGGACCAAGAAAAACAAAAGATGTTTATTATTATTGCATGCAGTTCTGAGAGGCGTGTAATTAGGGCTGTAAATCGATACGGACTATCCGGTGTCTCGGCTCATATCCGGCTCGAAAATATGATACATGTCTCATATCCGTTTTGAAAACGATCCAAATCTGGCGGAAAAATTAAGCCCGTATAATATATGATCCCGGATACGAGCACACCTATACCCGCTCAGATTCGGTCTCATATAATTTTTCATAATATGATCCTACCCGAATAACCGAATATGATCCACGGTTCATATTCGATTCAAACTCATATAACATATTATATTTTAACACCATCATATTTGTAAGTAAATAATCATCATTTTATAAAATTGTAATATCTTATTTAAGTTTATATCTTCATAAAATATGATTTATTTAATGTGATTATGCTTATTATCTTCATATATATATTTAATAAATGATATATACCAACACATAACTATAAGTTTTAATTCAAAATTATTATATTTTATAATATTATGTTTACTTAGACTAAATGATAATTATTTGAACAACTGAAATAATAATGATATTTGACGTTAGTGGATCATATCCGGCTCATATTAGATGGATCATAAACTACCCGGTTAAAAAATAGAAAATACGATACTGGATCATATCCGGTTCAGATCCGAATCTCAAATACCCGGGATCGGTTTATACCCGAATAAAACGATCCCGGACCCAAATCTGGACAAGCTAAAAATAATATGATCCAGTACTTGAGTAGAGGGGTACCCGGGATCACCCGGATCATTTTACACCCCTACGTGTAATGGATACCAGCAATGTATGCATAAATGTAAGTTTAGTGTTTGCAGGTATCCAATAAGAGCAGACATGAGTTGGACACACAAACTGGGAAGTGCAGGAGTTTGTCTTTCCACAGAGATTTCGAATTTAGGCCCCCATGCATGCATATATGCACATGCATTCATGGTATACGAACTTAGGCACATCACAACTTCAGTTGGTAGGGTACCCTTGATGCTTTTGTCTTTGCACCACTTTCACGGGCAACCAACGGAAAGGTTTGGGTTTTGGACCGTCCACCGTAAAATTGACTGTCGTTTTTAGAATGACATGAATAAAATAAATAGAGTCGAGACTATTTGACAAAAAATGACTGTCGTTTCGAGAATGACATGATTGACTGTAATCAGGTTAAGTATGAAATAAACCGACAATTATTCTGATTCCTGACAATAATGTCATTGACGGAGTTATGTATGAAATAAACTCGATAATTAATCTGATTCTCAACAATATTGTCATTGTCAGGTCTGGTAGGCCAACCAAACCATGTGATGCTATAATCAATTCGTATCAAGTTAAAATGACTATTCAAATAATCGTTAGACTCTATTTCATGTAGCGTTAATCAAAATAAATTTACTAAGCTCTAACCACTAACATATGTGGTCCTTAAATGCACGTACGTGCTGCTAATGTACAGTACCGAGTATTCGAAAGTGATTAAAGATTTATATATGAGTAAATTCGATAGTGAAAATTCCAAGGGGTGAAAAGCTGTTGTTGGTAAGGGTGGGCATGACAGTGCAAGATTATGTTCTGAAAAAAAATCTTCAGTACTTAGAACTTAGCACGTACTATCAACATTATGTATGTATACAGCTCGAGAATGTTGTGAGACATACAGATAAACAACTCGTTTTTTGCATGTAGTAACGGAGTTGGAGCCGTTTGTGCAAGTGTAGTGACGATGTACTTTGGCTCATTTCTTCGGCAAAGTATCTGAGATTGCGTCTCTACGTTGTTATTTGATCGTCTCGATCATATGCTAAATTTAAGCAGCATTGGAATTCTTTGATGGGACTCCTAAGTTGCTTATAAGTTAACAATACACGTGCAGTTTGAGTTAGTTCAAAAAATGCTTATTATTTGTAGAAAGTTAATTATAAGTGAAAATTAATTTTTATTTTATATTTGTTTGACATTTATAACTTATCGGATGTAAAAGTTATTAATATAATAATAAAATATCATGAATTAATTTTTTATAATGATTTCATATATTATTGTGAAATCAAATTTTAAAAACAAAAATAAATCACTAAAAAAATTAAAAATTTTAATTTCTTGAATTCTGACTTATAAGTTGAAAGTTGACTTATAAATTATTTAAACAAATGGTACGGATAATCTAATTCTGATTTCTAAGTTCATAAGGTCGAAAAATTTTTTGGCCAAACAAGTCCATAATAAAAAGAAATGATGAAAACTAACCAGTTATTAAACGATAAATTATTATTTCTATATACTTTTTTTTTGAAACAATTATTTCTATATACTTAATTGCTCACTAAATTTGTTACACAATGCGAATAACAAAAATATTTTTGGTTTGTAAATTGAGTTAAACACCAGGGGACAAAAACATTAAACTAATTCATTCTCTTTTGTCCTCATTATTATTTATCATAATTATAATTATTTAAATACCAACACCCAATATTTCTAAACAATGACCCTGATTATTTTCTAATCCAAAAATATATTATATTTTTGAGTCCGTTCTGTTATTGATTCCTGACATAATGCCAAATTATAGGCACATGTATATATGGCCACACATGAGTGTGGGGTTCTACTATCTAGTGATCCAAGTGGGATAAAATAACACAAAAGAAACAATTATAATAAGTAAATAAGTAAAAAACTGTATACATATATTAAATAATAAGTAAAAAAATTATAAAATAACACAAAAGAAAACTACCACAACAAATAATAAATAATAATATTTAAATTCGGGATGATACCTAACATTTTTTATATTTAAATGTCCAGAATAAAGCTGGTTTGACAGATTGAAATAAAAACGAAAAAAGAGGGGCAGAGGGGGCAAAGGAGTGCAGAGGCAGGGACACTGTTGAAAATTTGTCATATCTTGAGCAAGTGAACAAAGAGCCACTAGTAGCTGGATTTTGTTTTTTCACTTGGAACCCCCACCCAAATGAAATGCCCCTCAACCTCAAGCAGATACTTTTCTCCAACCTACTAACCATTTCATCACTATCCTCATTCCTCCCCTCTTCTTTTGTACAACACACACTCTCTTCCTAAGATTCCTATTCTTTTCTATCTCACCTACATTCTGCGTCACTCAATTCCCTCATCTTAAATATGTTCCGCAAAATTTACGTTTACAGAGTGGATACTCTTCTTATCTCGATAACAGAATACGTAGCGTAAGTACTTGAGACGAGGACATGCAAGTGTGAGTATTTAAATTTTCCGGAAAAATCTGAAGCATCTCATGTCTAATAGATACCAAGAATCAATGCACCTTTCACTGTAGGCAAAATAGAATACTTGATGTATTCAAATTAAGGAGTTGTAATTGGTGAGATGAGATAACCAAGTTGCCTGTAAAATGCTAGATGCTTCCATTACTTTTTTTTCTTTAGGGAAACCAAAAGCCTTTAGTGGCATTTTTCTTTCCATTGTTCCACAAGTTGGAACATCTGCAACTGCACTCTTCTGCTGTACAGTGTCCGGATATATTACAATATAAATTTAAAAAAATTAATAACAATCTCAAAAACTTTTATATTTCCTTTTGAAATGAAGGGTTCTCATTAATTAATAAAACTCAGAAGATAACGTCTCCAACAATGAACTTAAAACTCATCCATAATTTGTTAAATTTCGTTTTCACGTAGAGAATCAAACTTAATTCTCCTTCCTCAAATGAACGAGTATCATATTTTCGGGAAAGCACGAAAATAAACGAACACGATTTTTTCGAAAATGGAAAAGAGGGGGAAAGCGGAAAAGCTTGATGATGCTTAGAAGAATGCTTTACACGAGTGATTGAAAGATAATTACGAAGATTAAGAAAAGAAAAGCGAAAAGTGTGTGAACAAATTATTAAGCATTATGCTAATCTTTTCCATATTAGGTAGTCAATGTAGTGTCTTTATATGGAAGGGAACAACAACAAAGGTAGCCAAAAATCCTTGCATTCAATCCTTTAAATTAACCGACACATTTAAACACCTTTTCTTATCTCAAAGTACCGACAGCTCCACTAGAAAAGATGTATTTATATTTTGTTCCACTTGATTTTTTTAGTACATTAAAAAGAAGATTATTTAGAGGCGTAAATGAACTAAAAAGGAAAAAGTAAAAATCAAAGAGGAACCCAAAATGCAAAACTCTTGTACTAATCTCTAAAGTGAAAAATCTTCACAGCTTTGGGGGGTAAGTAGTTATGTTAAGTCACACACACTCTGTTGTTGTGGGAATGAGAGGGTCTGCCTCGACTGATTCGTCGAGGCTATGACCGTTGTTTTTTTTGTACGATGTGGGACTTGGGTTGGACGAGGTTATGGGTAATATGGGAGCGGGTTTTTGAGAGGGTGGGGATTTGGTGAGCTCTTTGGCTCGTTCGACTTGAACCATCCAGTCTGTTTTGCAGAGGACGCAGAGCATGAGGATGGCGCATGAGGCCTGAGCCGCGAGGAGTCCGAGCCAGAGGCCAGCGAATCCCATTTTGAAGACGAACCCCATGAGGAATGCAACTGGCATTCCCACTAAGTAGAATGAGCCCAAGTTGATGTTGGCTCCAATGGTAGGCCTAGCACTTCCTCTGAGGACTCCACATCCAGTGGTCTGTGGACAGTTTCCAAGCTCGCAGAGGCCGGCTATTGGCAATGCCATTGCTGTGAGGTCAAGAATTTCGGTATCTGTGGTAAAAAACCTCCCCCAGTAATGCCTCATAAGGGTTGTGAACAGCATTGCAGCAAGGCCTAAAGCGACTGCACAAATGAGGGAAATTATCATGGAAATACGCGCTTTGGCAGGGCGGTTGGCACCGAGCTCATTGCCAACTCTTGTGGAGACTCCGAGGCTTAGTGCAGAGGGGAAAACATAGACTAAAGAGGTGGTTTGGATTAAAATTCCCATTGAGGCAATAGTGGCTCTCGGGTTCACAAGAAGTCCACAGAGCATTATCATTAGTTCATACCACCACCACTCGAGGCAAACGGAGACACAAGTAGGAATTGCAAGGCCTAGTAAAGAAGACCATCCGCGGACACAATCCATGCTTGGAGCCACCCAAGAATCCTTATAAACCCCGGAAAAATACACGAATGCACATAACAGAATAAACAGATTCAAATTAGTCCAGACCATGGCTATCGCGACTCCAGCAATCCCCATCTTGAAATGCACAACCAAGAACAAATTAAGCGGAATGTGTATCACAACGGATATAGCAGAACAAGTAGTGACAGGTAATGTGATGTTCTGAGTCCTCAAGTAGACGCGGAGAGGGTGGAGTAGAGACAGAAAGAAGAGGTCAGGAATGGCGAAAACAATGAAAGTTTGGGCCATGGATGAGATTTCCTTATCTTGACCACACCATAAGAGGATTGTGTTCATGTTAAGCCACATGAAAGAGATAGGTACAGAAGTTAAGAGGAGTAAAAGAACAGTTCTTTGTAATGTAAGGCCAAGAAGCTTCATCTGTTTTGCACCATAAGCTTGTCCACAAATAGGTTCCATCCCCATGGCTAAGCCAGAGATGACAGAGTATCCTGTAATGTTCGCGAAGCCTATGGATAAAGATCCTGCTGCGAGTTCAAGCTCTCCAAGATATCCAAGAAATAGCATGGAGATCATAGCTCTTGAGTATAATAACAACCCTGTCATAGCTGTTGGCCCCGAAATCTTCCCTATGGCTTTCATTTCTTCCAAGGCCTAATTTCATGAAAACATCGAAATCAAAACATGTGCATGGTTGCAAATAATGTTTCTTGTTCTTGATATTGTTAAGTGACCAGTCGGGTTTTAGATGAGCTGGTTACTTAACAGATATAACAACGAAAACGATAAGGTTACATAATTACCTCAAAGGGGGTTGGCCATCTTTGGAGTTCATCATCATCATTAGAGTGAAGATCCATTGTTTTGTTGGGATTCATTTTCTTTGAAGAAACAAATGTGATTGGAGAAGAAGGCTTGTGGTTGCACATGCCTAAATCTTTTCTTGTTCAAGATTTTCACAACAAAGGATGAGAAAAGTTGAAATCTAAAAGACAAACAAATCCCCTGCTTTGTTTAGCAATTGTGGTGTGTTTAGTTATTTCTGGTGGACAAGTAGAGAAGGCTTATAAGCGGAATGGAGATTAGTGGGATATTGAAGATAGCAATGCATTACACATACATATATATAGTTGAAGTTAGCTAGCTAGCGATTGGTGCTCTCTCTCTGTTGGGGTTTTAAAGAACGTGTCATTATGCTAGGACTCAAGAGAGAGTAGTGATTCAAAAAGCGGTTACTATTTTTTAGTGCTTTGATGAGAGATAGAGAGAGGGGTGGGGGCTCATCTAATATTATTATATAGCATCCGTAGCTGAATAGACGTTGTTTTATCCGACTTATTTTACACCGTTGATAAATGTACATGGTCTCGTAACAATATATAATAATTGGGTAGAATATATTTTATCCGACTAATCTTACATGGATGATATGAACCCGTGATGTCTTCCGTATATCTAGAAATGTTGTACTATAGTTGGATTAAAAGTATTTTATTCGACCCATCTTACACCGATGATATGAATGTTCTCATTGTGAAAGGGTCGAATGAAATTGGTCTATCTATCCAACAGTGATCGTGGCCATAGAAATGGCCCCCATAATAATTTAGATGTATGTGTATGTCAGTATATCTGTGAGAGAGATTTGTCTATGTTAAAACAAATGTCAGCAGAGCAAGAGAATCAGAGAAGTGTTAATGGGAGATCACAGTGATCTTATCTAAATAGGCAAAGTCAGAAAAAATAGTGAAGGTCCATGTAAATGATTAGTGGGTTACATTAGTTTTTACCGCCCAAAGCTTTTTCAACAGTATAGTAATGGTGTTTTGGGTTAAGTATTTAAGATAATGTTAAAAACCTTCACTTTTTAGGTTTTCATTTTCTAGCACAGAATTTGAATAAAAATTGTTATCTTTGGATTTGCTCAAGTGGGGTGAAAAGGATTGCAATTCTTGACAATTCAAGTCCATGCTTTATCTAGTTGATGCAAGGACTGAGGAAGTTTGTAGTGTATTCACAATTATGCATTCAGATTGTGATGGCAAGTACCCTTCACAACTTATTTCTCCTGTGGTGGCCATGGATATGTTGGCCTGTTCTTGGACAAGCATTTCACTGCTTCTTTCTCTCCTTATCTTTTCTTAACCTGCCAATTGTCTGTGTCCGGAGAACTGGAGTCCCTATATCATTATTTAGCCGTTAAATGTCATTAGTTTAATCCGACTCCGAAAACTAAAACCAAAATGTCAGAGGAGATAAAAGTCGGGTTTCACGAGTTTCATTCATCACTTAACACGCAGACACTTAACTATCATGACAAAAATTATTATTGATACCGAAGATTAATTGGATTGAGCGTGATATTTTGAAAACAATTAAGAAATGGTGCCACTGCCATCCCATTTGCCTTGCCAATCTGAGAGGCACAAGACCACAAGCCTAGTGTGATGAGTCCCATAGGTTTCCTTGTGGTCATATTTTAGCTTTTTTCTACATGTAGCCGTTTCATCATTTTGGGTGAAAAGAGTGACACAATGGAGAGGTAATGGTCAGTTAACTTCTTCGGTGAAAACGGTAATTCTGATATAATAGGCTGGCCAAAGATGGAAACTTGGAAAGGGGATCTAGTATTCTTTAAAAAGACAAGACAACTTCCGGAGATTCGGAAGTATTTCTCAAAATACTTAGTGATAATATTTAATTGGACTTAAAATTAAAAATATATTACATATATAAGTTAAATCATGATTGATGTTTAAAAATTAATTTGAAATTTTAGCATTATTCAATGAATAGGCTTGAAATTCTAACCTTTTCTATAAAAAGAAATTATTTTTTGCTTTGCTAGCTCATTTTGCACAAGATTAAAGATTTCCTAATTTTTTTAGGAAAGCAACACATATATTCTTTTATCCTATATTCTAGAAAATTTTGTAAACAAACGAATTGGATACCTTAAATGGGACGTACATATTAGTGCTCCACCCATAATATTAAAACAATAATATAATTTACATATGAAATATTTCTCTGAACAATGGTCCATAATTTGAAGAAATTGTATTCCACTCATATATCACCCAAAAAATAATATAACTTGAAAATTTGTTAAATTTTTAATAATATTAATTATAATAGATAATTATATTTTTCTAAAAATATTATATATTGCTATAATTTAAAATTTATATTTATTTATTTATTTATTATATTAATATAATAAGAGATTATGTGAAATTTTATTTTTTCAATAAGTATAATTAATATCGGAGATGGATTAAATTTTTGATTGAGAAAAATGTCATGAGTTAGATGAACTTTTATATAATAATTTATAATATTTTTGAATTAGTTTTATCTACGTTTTTTTTATTCTTTGATAAACTTTTTTTTACATATATTCTACAATACTTGATTACGATATTTTTGAATAATTTTCAAATTTTAGTTATAATTTATAGATACTCTTAGTAAGCCAAATTTCTAAATTTAGCTACACATCTACAAAACTAAATTAGTCAAATCAATAATTAGTGGTCGGTTGGTGGGTCTTTAAGGTTATTTAGTTATGAATTTTGATCATCAAATGGCCCTGTATCCGGTGATCTCTCTCATCCACTCACCTAATGCAATACATAATGTGGTGGTTGCTTTTTATTTATCTTTTTAATTAATATAAATTGTTCACCTCATATATTAAAAACAAAATAGTAGGAGTACTAACTTGTAGTGAAAAGTGTATATATGATTTTTAAGATTTTAACTCTCTTCATGTCTTCTATGATTGGTCAATTCGAATACACCTATGCATATGATATGTCATGATTATAGGGTTAAATTTCTTGATTTTCATGGTGGGATTTTGTGGAGTGCCGATTCGTGATACCAAATTAGTCAACTTTAGTGGGTCATTTTTAAGTTTATTTTAGTAATAACGTGCTTTATTTTGTTTAGCTTTGGGTTTATGTGTTTCCAAAATTATAGTGTAGATGTGAAGAGAAATAAAGCACAGAAAGAGAGTAATTGAAATAATGATCACGAAATGTGAACCAATGAAACTATCAATTATTTTGAGGAAAAGAAAGACGTGTGTATGGGCACCTCAACCCAAAACAAAGTAGATTCCTCCTAGCAATTTGCTATCTGAATCAAGGAATCAGAACAAAATGTTTATGATAACACAAATTGTTTAATTAGTACGAGCGGGAATTGTTCTCTCGGAACAGGACGTCCTGAACTCAGGCTTTAATTTTTCGATACTCCTTATTTTACTCATTTTAGTAGTCAATTTTCAAAAAAATAATTAAAAAAATTGGCCCATATCATTTGTCTATCTTTAAATTCAATACAAATGTATAAATATTTTTTAAAAGATACATTCATTAATATGTCTTGTGAGTGACCAGAATTCAAGAGTGCAAATGTACATTGGGAGGAGCAGGGTTTTTTTTTCTTTTGAACATTAGATTGGAAAATAGATTGTTGGAGGAATTGCAACTTGCAAGAAATGGAAAGTGAGATTAGGCAAAACGGGTAAAGTAGTGTTACAGTGAATTTAGTTAGAGGGAAAGGGGTGCATGATTGAGAAAAGGGAACACACTACACAGTGTGAAAGATAGGGAAATCAGAGATGAGACAACTAAATATCTACGTGCTTTATTTTCGCCCATTGATTTTGTATCACTTCCCTCGCGACATCGTCAGGATCTTGCTCTCTTTTATGAAGCATTTTATTTTATCCCCTCTCTCCCTCTATCTACATCTCTCTGGGAGCATATCATATCTCTCTCTCTCTCTCTCAGCATTTCATTTCATATAAATCTCTCTCTCTCTCTCTCTCTCTCTCTCTCTCTCTCTCTCTCTCTCCTGTTTACACAGACCAACAGTCAACAGCGTTACAGGGTTACAGAGGCCTGACCTCTCCAATTTCCACAAACACCTATTCTGTTGAACAATTTCACAAACTCTGAGGGTCTGTCTCAACAGCTAGCAAATCCCCTAGATTTCCCCCCTCGGGACTTGGGATTCCCTGCGTACGTGTGTGCATATCCCCCAGCTCTGAAAATGGTGCCTTAGATTATATTTCATTTCCCTTAAAACCATTCAAATTTGTCAGGCATCATTATCATGTTCCCTCGACTCGATAAGTTTCCCAAGTGGGGAGCTAGGTGTATTGCAACATATAACGCATTTCATCCTTGTTGACACGGATGGCAGGTGCACTATGTACACACACTGACACACACATTATAAGGTTGGTAAAAACAAAAAGCATCTAACAAACATAGCAAAAGATTAGAACAAAACAATTCCATGAAATTGATGTCTATGACGTGATATCTTTCCTCATTAATCTAGTGCATTAACCCCATTTTATTCTTTTCTGCTGTCTATTCAAATCAATACTTTAGTGTGTTTTGTTCCCGTTAATACTAGAACACATGCACCAAGTTGCAAAAAGAAAAAGAAGGCACTCAAATCTGAATAAAATTTAACAAAATAAGACATGAATTCTCAACCGAATGAAACGCTAGACTCCCCAGGTGGTAAACTATAATCTGAAATAATGTAGTAAATACCAGCGAGAACCTGAACTTGTTCAGCAAACTATTCTAGTTGGTCCAGAACAGGCGAATGTTAGTATCATACATCCCACAAGAGAAAAAACACTTGACAACAAAAACCCCGGAATGAGTCAATTTTTTGCTGGATCACACTCTAGCACCCCTGACACGGACGACCCGGACACAGACCCTTCTCTATATTATAGCAAAGAAAGCTCGGAGTATTGGAATATGTTTTTGATGTCTACTCTACATAAAATCTACCCCGCTCACAGATGTGAATTTGAGTAGACTATGACAAACACATATTCCTGCCTTCACCTTAACCAGAGGGGATGGTTCTTTACGACAATTTAATTGGAATGTGAAATTTATCATTCACAAAGGTAGATTAGTACAAAGACTGTGTACAGATACAAAAATTTACTTTGCTCAAGCATGTACAACTAGAAGTCCTCAATCGTCAAGCTCAAGAGAAGTATCATTATGTAATGATATTATTCTTAATATAAATATGACCATGTACAACGGCATACAAAGCAAGCGTTACTATACATGGGAACATTAAAGGGATACAGACATGTATAGATACCGATAAGTGCATAAACATAAGAATTTATTCCAAAGTTTAGAATGAAGCAAGAAAAAAGAATATATAGAAAAGAGATCCTATAGAATCATCACCCAAAAGCTTTCCAGCAAAAATTGAACAAAGGCACGTCTCCATCAGGGTTTCAATCAGCATAATCCACAGTAACTCTTCGCAGCTAGCTGGAATAATAAACAATACTCTTTCACCGATTCTATGCGCAAACACAGCATGAGATTCCAGGACATTTGAATGGAAATAACAATCCGCTATCAATGTTCCTAATCAGACGTTACTCTTCATTAGGAATAAATCCCAGTTACTTGTCTTCATTGGTAACCAAGTCTGACAGTGATACCACATATCTGTAGTGATTGTACAACACCACTCAGGATGATTTAAAAGAGATGCTCCACTGATTGTTTATTATTTATAACCAAATTATCACTCACAGGTAACAGGTAATCTAAATTTGATATATATCACGGAGACAACAAAAAGTTGTGTTCTCTGTTCGCTAGTATATATAAGGAACCAATTGAGGAGCAAGTAACAGCATAATTTGCCATCAGGATTACAGTTGTCTAAGGTTTAAGACGTTGTCTAGGATAGACGTCCAGACTCTAGGTACTAGAATGACTGAACGAGTAGGCTAAACTATAGTCAGATACTCAGATCCAAAATTCTTTCACTACAATAAATGCAAAAATATAAACACTGTCCATCAGTCGTTATGAATTTGTTGGTGTCCCACTGTTTTGATTAAAATTTATGAACCTTGTGCGGTCCAATAGTTTGAAGGTAGATAAACATAACCAATTGTAAAAGCTAACATCCTATTCTGGTTTCCGAGTAAACATCTAGAAAAAACATTACAAACCTGTCTTGTGATGGCTGCTGACATATACAGATGTACTCCATAGTTCGATCGGCGTGATAAAAAAGGGGCACCCTCATCACAGGCTAAAACATTACTATATATTATCATAATTGCAGCAAGTTGGCAGTAGCCTTTGTATGATAAATATATTTCAGTTTCAAGACCACGGGTTCCAGGTTACAAAACTTAATGATGGCAAAAACAAATGTATTCATAACACAACCTCAAGAGAAAATATGTATGGCAATAACACATTTAAATCAATTAAACGATATATATTTACATAATTCGTAATAGCTATTGCATTGCACTCTTAAGGTTTGAAGGTAAATATGATGTGTGGGGAAACAAGATACAACATTATACCTCAGTGGTGGAGTCTGGATTTATCAACCCTTGGTCGACGTATGGCTATGAGGGCTATGAGTCCGGCAGCAAAGGCAGATAATGCTGCTACTACAAAGGCTGGTGAGTTACCTCCGCCGAATAACTGATCCCATGGTCCACTTCCAAGAGACACTATAACCTGTTCGATGAAATCAAATTCTTAATTCTATACTGAGTTGTAGAGAACAATATTGCTATCAAGTCATACAAATCTGTAGGTTTTAAGGGTTATTCTTCTTAGATCTTATCCTTAATTAGGATAGGCTTTTGTAGTTTTAGTTCTGTAATTGAGGAAAGCCTCCAAGGTTGTGTTTCTGTTTGTGTTTCAGTCAAGTTGTCTATATTTTCTTTTTGTTTCCACGTTCTTTTTTATATCCACAGTTTTACTCTGCCTTAAGTGAGGGTTATTACTTACCAATAGATTTGAGACGAGGGTAGTGTAAAGGACCTCTGTCTTGTATTTTTTAGGGAAAAAATTAATTGCTCAATGTCTAGCTAATTCATATGAAACTCGATTTACCATGATACCCGTCTGAAATTAATACTCAGGCTGATAAAACAAGTATCGGACTTGAAGCCATAGAAAAGGGGATTGTCTTATTCCTATTGGCTTATATATGCTCTCCCCAATAACTACAAATTTTATTTTCAATCAATATTACCATTTGCAGTATGGTTTATGTTGATAACTTGATCTTCATATTATGCCAGGATTAATAATTTATAATAGCATCACCGTAATCGCTGATAACATAAGTGTAATCTACATGGTTAGTTTACAATTATTCTGGCCTTACCACAAGTCTTTTCGATTAATGTACATGCAAATATGTATAGAACAAGATTTATTCATGTTTAATACAACACAGATTATATGTATCCAAAATATTAGATACTGATATTCTTCTTTTTACATCTAACATAAATAATCTGCATTTCTTCCACCCAAAACAAAAACAATTATCTTAACATTCCCCAATTCGTAACTTCTTTATGTCGATTCCCTTAATCAACTAACAAATCAGATATCCTTATCCATTTATATGCATTAACATACTTCTAATACATTTCATAATTTCCCCTAATATTATTCTATTATCTATAAATGTACGCATCCGGAGCTCACTCCTACAATTTATTTTTACTTTTACCCAATAGTGTGAATTGAAGAAGAAGCAACATAAGCAGATTGAGCTCGGTAAATTTGACATTAGAAGACTCAAAATCATGCCAGAGCAAACTTAGAGATGTACACATTTCTGATAAGAACTATATAAAATTTCCTCCAATTAGCAGCTTTAAACAGAACCCACTGATAAATGTTCTACAGAGAACCATCATTAGCACCTGAATTGACATATTCGATGTTTTCCTTACAGTAGTGTCTTCAAACTGAAAAGGCATGCATTATGTTGGTTCAAGTATATAACATATTTACATTGTTACATTAGCTTTAAAGTCTTTAGATTTGTCCTCTCTGTGAATTAAGCTTGCAAATATATCTATCTTATGACCAGGACCAATTACAACTGATATTCAGCTATTAGATGGTAAAAGATTCAGAAACCTAGAGGATATGCAATAAATTTACCTTAAGAAGAGCATTAGTTACGTTCAATATATAGATAAAAAAGTAAAACTTCAGAGGAGATGTAGAGTTTAGGAACAAAGAGAAGAATATTTGGGACAAAGAAAGAGGGACCAGAACATATCCATTTGTGTTTTCAAGCATATATAAAGGAGCAAAGGTACTACACCGTTTTACACCAAAGACCGCGGCTTTAACAAAGCAAAAACAATAAAAAACAAATATGTATGTATGTATGTATGTATGTATTATGTATGTATGTATGTATGTATGTACCACAGACATAAGAGCACTACCTTAATGCCTACAAAAAAGAACATAACTGTAAAAAAAAAAGCCACTAAATAATGAACAACTAGCATGCAGTACATGCACGCACAAAAACAAAAATATAGTTAGCACATTATTAAAACACAGCAACATATCGATACGAAAAAAATACCTGTGGGACAACAATAGCTAGATTTAAAACACCCATCGACAAGCCTACATGAAAACAATACAGGTTTAGCGCAGAAGTAACTACACTTGGATTAAAAAATAGATCGGAAAGAAATTAAGGAAACCCACCTTGGCCTAGACCCAGCGACTCAATCCGCGTTGAGACTAAGGCATATGGAACACTATAAGTGATCTGCAGTAAAATTTCATGTGGCCAGTTAGTTCATTAGATGGAGCCAACCAATGTCCTTTAGTTTTCAATAAGGTCATGCTCACAACACTCCTACACTCCCAGGTAAAGTGAAAGTGGCGTGTGTGTGTGTCTGCGGGGGGTTGGGGGGGCAAACATGCAAACATACAATAGCTGTCAAATTTGCATAGGTTCAATTATTGACGGACGTTTTCTCAAAACATTTAGATTTAAATGGGACAGGAAAGGAACTTACAGCTAATGGAATGCCGAGTATTGCAAAAACTATTAATGCAGAAATCACAATTCCGTTTGGAGGCGGATTAGTGCCGTAGTCCATATTTTTTGCTATGAATGTGATTAAGAGCATTGCAAAGAAACAGATAGTCATTAGTATGTTTGACAGTCCCCACATAAAACCAGATCCCCATATCCGACAGAGCTTCTCCATAAGTACCGAAGTAATACCAAGGACAACCGAATTCATCATTAAGCCAAAAGCTCCCATTCTGACTCCATCACTATAACTTTGTCCTTGATTTGGCTCCCCACCATAAATTTCTCTACCCATCCAATCAGTGTCAAAGAGAATAAAAGGAAACCACCCAATCCAATTCAAACAAGTAACAAGAAGGATTACCCATACTGAACCTGGCAGTAATCTAAAAGTCCCGAACAATTCCCAAAGGAAAGCTTCTTCAATATGACCTGACTGTGCAGTCCCATCTTCAGAAAATTGGGGACCATCCTGGCTGGAAATCCGGGGTCGCTCCTTAGCGGCGCTGATGCTTATATAAGTAGTGATTATAATAAAGATAATATCAATATAGAAAGCAGATTTAAGGTTGGCACAGTTGATGGTACACGAAGAGGTCAGAGAAAATGGGAATACTTTGTACCAACCACTGTAAGCACCAGTAGCATAACCTAGAACATTACCAATAGCCATAAACAAAGAAAAATATGCATTTGCAACTCGAGTCCTTCGGGCATCATTTCCTGAGAATAGGAAAATATTTGTAAGTCTGGGTAGAACATATTAAATTTCAAGCTCCAGAATATCATTACGCAAATCAGCCAACACTTGAGAAGATATTTTCTTGTTACTAAACTGCACTTGTTTAGATCTGTACTTCTGAACCCTCGAGAAACAAGATACACAATTGTTTGAAATATAAGCCAAAGTGTCAAACTCAAGAAAGGAGTTGCATAAAATTAACAGCAGAATCTGTACAACATGACCACTCAAAGTACTCAAATACTATAAAAAAAAGACTCATTACGAACATTCTAATATTCTTGATAATTTTAAGAGTATATAATCAAAGTTAGTGCCTTCTGCTATCACCTTGGATTAGCTCAGGCTTAAAAAGAGGTGACGAGTTGGAGTCCCCCTACCCCAGTATTTCAAATATGTCTGTATATTGATATTTGTCCACTCGTATGGGTGTGAAGGAGTGTTAATAATATTTTGTGCAAGTTAGTACCTTCTACCAACACCTTTAGCTCGTTACTTTACGTAACATGTAAGATACAACAAGAATATATAAATAAGCTAAAGTAATAACCTATTACATTAGTTGTAAAACTAAATGTAAGTTTTGTTAGGACTTAGGAGTTGTCCCACATCGGTTGTGGGAGGGGCAGAAAGCATGAATATAAGCAGCCAAAAAAAAAACTCCATCAGTATGAGGCCTTTTGGGAGATGTCCAAAAACAAAGTCGGACGGGCTCAACCTTACGGGTCTAGTATTTTGGCAAGTAATCCTCTGCCTATGACTTAAGTTTTGGTTACTAAGATGGAAGTTGAAATTGAGAATTTGGGACTAAACTGGGTTGTAAAGAATATCTGCGCCTTGTTGGGAGCCAGAGTCTTAGCTCATTAATTGGACACGATCCGGTGTGATTTTTATTCTTACATCCGCCATCTTTTCTATGAATGACCAAAAGTAACAAAAGTCTGGCACAGCATGGTCAAAGGATGGCAAGATATGTTAATGAGTATCAATTGAACAGGGGTTAGCAGCTGGGAACAGAAGCTGCATTTGGGAGTATAAAATCCTTCTGCTCAGGAACGAGAGGTAGTTTACAAATAAGATTTTATTACACTATGGCTCTATGTCATGATACAACTATACAAGTTCATTAAGTTAGACTGATTATTTACAAAGTCTTTTCCAGGATTTGTACCATAATACAATTTCAGCAGAAGCAGATACCAACTGTCAGATGGTTACACTTAGATCTGCAAATAGTCATTAATTTCTGATTACAAATGAAGAAGGGATGTGTTCTGAAAATACACTAAATATGTCTATATCAAAGCTTTAATCAACAAAGCCATGGTCCAAAAGCAGAACTACTGGACCCTCTGTAGTAAATGAACAATTTTAATGCCCAATAAGTCATTTAATTCCTTCATTTATGTCTCTTGAATCTTGATAATTAAATTATGTAGTACGGTATTCAGTAAATACTATCCCAGGTTGATGCATTGAATATGGGCATAAATTTGCCTAATTTCCCAAAACAATAAATCCGAAAAACTGACTTGAACTCAATTCAACATCAATGCAATTTTAAAGACCACACAGGTCATAACCGGCTAATTTTCTCTAGACAAAAAAAGATATCCTAAATATAGACCACAAAAACAAAACAAAAAAACATATTAATGTACCCTACACAAAATAATTCATCAAAAATCATTAAGAATCACCGTCCCTTGCAATAGAAGATTCCACTTCATTGCTATTGGCCATCAGATAAAGAAACTTAATGCTAACATCAAGGATTATCAATCCACATCCCAATCTTAATCTCTGTTACCAACTAATTAAAATTCGAACAATCTCAATTTCTAAGATTAACAACCAAAACAAATTAGTTAGGCCTTATGATGATCTATAACGATTTGGTGCACAATCGGATGAGAATAATTTTATCATTTTCAGCTAGGAACGAAAACTATATGCAAAATAGTGATTGATATAGTGAAATTTACCGGTCAGATCAGCAAGGAGAGCTCGACAAGGACCTTGAGTCATATTATTAGCAACATCAAGCAACCAGAATCCAATAACGAAAGCGACAATCGCCATTGTTTTGTTGTCGGCAGTGTCTCCCAACAATCCACCGATATCAGCCGAATGCGCAATTATAATGACCGCCAGAATAATCGCCGTTCCTCCGGCGACGATGAACGGCCTCCGGCGACCGTACTTGCTCGTACACTGATCACTCATATGTCCAACTATAGGCTGAACTAACAGCCCCGAGAGGGGCCCACACAGCCAGATTATACTCGACCAGGCGTGAGGAATCCCTAGCTCCTGCACGTACGGCGTGAGCAAAGACAGCTGTAGGGCCCACCCGAACTGTATGCCGCACGCCACGGACGCCACGCGGAGCAGCAGCCGGAGCGAGACACGCGATCGCGGCGGCGCCGCGGCGGTCGCTCCGCCGCGGTGCCGGTTCCGGTCGGCCTCGGGACCCGCCATTTCTGTTACTTCTAATCTGTTATCGCTGCTATCACTTACTTGATCACTTGATTCTTCTTCTGGACTTTCTCTCTCACACAGTGAGGAAGCTACTGTGTGTTTTGTGTTTTCTCTCTCACGCAGTGGAAAGCACACAGTAAAGAAGTTGTGTAGAGAGGGGAAAGTGGCGGTTGACAAGAGCGCGGGCGGTGCTGAGGGGGTTAGGAAAGGTTTTTTTCTCTTTGTGGCTGTCAGTCTTTTCGGACCAATTTGCCCCCGCAAATGTATCTGTAGTGAGTGCATCATGTTTTATTAGTGTTTTTATGTTTTTTCTTTTTGAAATTCTTTTATTATATTATATGTATATTGCTGTTCTTTTAAATATGTGGTCTGGTTTATTTAATATATCAAATCAAATATAATTGGCTTGATGGACATGTGGTTCGAATTAATCGAAGATGTATTTCGATATTATGTTAGATGATATATATATATATTAGAATCTATTATGGGCTTGAATTGTAGTTTGTTTTTATCTATGTTATCATAAATAAATTTACATTCAAGGAATTTATAATTATAATTATTAGTGGCATAGCTATAAATTAAAATCAAAATTCTAAGAATATTAAATATTTTATAAATGATAATAATTTTGTAGACAAAAATAGGATGGTCTGTCATAAATCAAAATAAACCAAATTCAAACTATATTGAATTGTGGACCTGCTATTTGAAAAATCATCTCAATTCCAGTTTTAAATATTCTTATAATATTCAAATATTTAATTATATTACTATTATTATTTGTTCCACCGGTTAATGTTAAAATAGATAAAAAAAATAAACAAAAATTTGGAAACTGATATTCAAATATTAAAAATAAATATTTCAAAAATTCTAGAGAGATGTAAAATTTTGTGGGAAAAACAAAAGAGAGATATTGAATTTTGACATCAGTTTTAGGATATAATACGATGATCTATGCAACCTTATAATATTCGAAGTTCGAACTATGGCCCCTCTCAATGTCGCGGTTGTACATAAAACATGTGTAACTTTCTTAAAAAAGAGATCATGAACCAACCCGATTGAGCTAAATTATAAACGGTTTGGCTAGTGTGTGCCCATGGGCACATGCTAAGCGCGGAAATTTTTGTATTTGGCAGATTTTGATTGGTGTGGTTGGTGTATTTGCAGGGGTCCACCATTATCATGAGATAGGAGCCAATCAAAATGATCCAAATACAAAATTTTCCGCGCTTAGCATGTGCCCATGGGCACACCATAGAAAAACCGAATTATAAAATTACAAACCAAAGAGGTCAGTGAGTTTGTTGGGTCGGGATGGACTGTATGATTTCACTTTAGTGTTTTACAGATAAGAGCTGAGAGGACGCTGAGCAAATAAAATGATTGAGGTTTGAATTTATGTTTACACATAAGGGCAAATTTCGGCAGATTTGAATTTGTCCAGATCTTCATGCACAACTACCGATGCTCTCGCATGTATAGTTTTTAGTACCACCATCATTTCATATACACGTCCATGATTGCAACTGGTAATATCACAGTCTCTGTCCGGCCCTAAATTATTGATTTGATTTTTTGCATGGCTTCGAATATACTCTACTGGCCTTTCTGTTTTATTATTACAAGTCGGTCGTCTGAAATTGAGCTTTCTAAATTCTAACATGTATATATCCTAAAATTTTTAAAGGAGAAAAGTTGTCGAAAATGAATATAATATTCATGTATTCTGTATTTCAATTTATTAATCAGGTTAATACTCCCTCCATCCCAAATTAGATGGCTCCGTTGACTTTGGGCACACAATTTAAGGTTCATTGACCGCATAGATACGTGACTTATTTTTAAAATTTTATTTTTGCAAATAAAAATTAAAATATGAAATTTTCATTTATAAAATAAAAAAATAAATTTCGGAAGTAGACGGAATGCACCTAAAGTTACGTGTCCAAAGTCAACGGGTACATCTAATTTGGGATGGAGGTAGTATTTCACATTATCTAATAAATTTAACTTAATTAACATATACAGACATTTAGAAAACTAAAATTGGACGGATTTAAATTAAATTGATTATCGATAGTTTCATGCAGTTATTAAGTGTAAGAAAATAGGTATTAGCTGTTTATTAACTAAATATTTTTGAAAATATCCTCCTCACAAGCCGATCAGTACAAAAGATAGAAGGCTTATTTTAAAGTGATTGAAGAAGTTATATTAATTAATATGATTATAATAATACTCAATGATTGGAAATTGCATACGTGTAGGCTTGAAGTCCCCAGTTCGGGCTCACCCACTCCTAACTCTTAATATCCAATTGCAAGAACTACCAACCTGGTGGCTTGATTTTTATATATATTGCTATACATGTATGTAGTATATTATTAAATATATTAATATTGATTACTTTTATATTTTTGTTGATAAACACGAAAACTCGTACTTGCACGTGTGAAAAACTAGGAGGGGTCTTCTCAGAAGTTTCTCTTTTTATCATGTTTCGCATTTGAGCTGTCTGTCTTTCTTACATCCAAATGCAAACAGGATCCTTGTATTCAAACAAAGTTGGGCTCGAGCTCAATTAGAGCTTATGTGGTCTTTTACAGAGGAAATGAAAATTGAAAAGACAGGCCCAATAAGGAATTTTCATTTGTTGAAGGGTCTAAACATCCTGCATTGGTAGTTTGACATTTTTCCCTAAGGAAATAATATAATGATGTATTAAGGTTTTATTTTTAAAAAGTATTTTCTTGTTATTCAGTGGCTTTTGAATTTTTAACTAAAATTCTATTTTTATTAAAATTTTGGTATTTACCTTATCACTAAATTCTTTTTAAAAATAAGGTCAATTTGCCAATAATTTTAAAAAAAAATTAAGGTCATTTACCATTTTTATTTTCTTAAAATTTATTATAATTTAAAAATAAAAACTTTTGTTTAAGTGTAAAACTAAACAATCTATGTCCATCCTATTTTGAAGTTTTTTTTTTCCGTTCTTCATTTATTCATGTATCATTCATTTCATGCCATCAGAAGGTAGTAGAGTCCAAGACGATGGTCTTGCTATCTGTTTGTTACAATAATCTGTCAGAATTCCACACAATTGTAGTAACTAGTAAAGTTTTATTTGTTAATAGCAACTGATTAGCAATTTACAACTGAATCTGAAAATTGAAAATTATTCTACAAACAGTAATTACAAATATTATTTGACATGCATGTCTGATTGACACTAGTATTTTAGGAATAAACGAAAATGTTTCTTTGCTTGGATTAAAAAGGTAATTAATTAACATAATAAAATTGATATGGCCATCCAATAATGACATAAGGAACAGGAGTGACAAAAAAGAGCGTGTTAACAGAAAAAGGGTAGAGAACAATATAGAGTTGAAAATGGCTTCTCACCCTCCACTCCAACCCTATTTTTCTCATTTCCCTCTTCTCCTTATCTTCATCTTTCATTTCTCTTTTCCTCATCAATCTCAAAGATGAAACTACCACATATCATGAAGAAGAAAATGAAGAAGAAGAGAAGGCCAGAATTTTAAGACACATTTCTTCAACCAAATATGGTGCTAGGACAAAAATGCCCTTGCTTATTCTGAGGTATCACTATATAACTCTTCCTCAATGTCCCTCTATATTGAGGGTTTTTTGGACATTAACATCACATGCTAGCAGGCTAAATCTAGAGTTAACCTTGGAAAATTTTTATGATTCTTTTTAATGCATAATTTTTTGTTTTCTAAAATTTAGCACAGTTTCAAAATTCTGGTTCCGTCACCGTGAATACACCTCCGTGATAATGGTTTTGTTAATATTGTAGGCGCAATATTTAGTCAGCAGTCAGCACCACTTCTATCTCTTGAATTACGGGGAACAAGGCATATAGGATGGAGCCAGGCATGAAGCATTGGAATCGAGTGTTGTAGTTATTATGGTGTATGTAGATAATTACAGTAATCAGTTTCAAGAATGGTGTTTTTGATGGCTATATATAGATATTTAATTATTTATATCGATGTTTCTATCTGGAGGATGGTCACGGACTTGTGCATGTAAGCTAGCTGGTGATCTGAACATGTCCTGATCGATGTCCATTTACTAGTCTTGGTCAGATCTCACATCTTACTAGTTTGTTGATTATCAAGAATGATAATGGACTGAGTAAGCTTAATTTTATCTTGACACTGACACCACTCACGAGTCATGCAGTACCCTTAACGCTGCCATGCATAAACCGGGGAGGCACGGTCGCACTCGCACCCTGAGGAGCCTCCGACCGATTTGATTAGCAAGCAGAGACGGAACTAGAATTTTAGCCTAGCGCGGGAAAATTTTCTGCTGTCAAAATAGCTTTGTTGCTGCAGGCCTGAAGCATATCTGAGCTGAATTTGAATTTGGACTTTGGGGGAGAAGGTCCAGCTCCATAATTAGTTAATTACCGAGAGCAGAAATAATTTGTTCAAAATATTTATCTATTTATGTTTTCAGTGCAAGTTTTAAAAAATACTCCCAGATTAAGTTTACATCACATATAATTATTTGAATCTGTGATTTTTATTTTCCAGTATTAAATTTACATCGTAAATAATTATTCAGTTAATATGATCAAATATTTTAAAACGGAAGAAGTATTTGGGTCGGATTTGTATCAAAACCCTCCTGTCACATCTCTTTTGAATGATTAGTTTGATGAATGAAAGTAATATAACTAAATCACTGATACTTCTGCAGGGGGCATCACTGATTTAATCCTTAATATCTCTGAAATATATAACAAGCCATAACAAAGCATGACTGGTTTCTCTTATTCTTAAGTCTTACTCTTTTCTGATGAAATCTGACTCACGCTCTAAATACTTAATTCTGGAAACTAATATATTGAAAACCAACGGCAAATACTGCTAGCTAAAAACAACTGGAAACACTATTAATGAAGCTTTATTTATATGATGCAGAATTTCACAACTTCCTTCTCCTCCAGCTTCAAGGTTACAGCTTGCGAAGCATGAATCTGCTAAAAAATGCGAATAATTTCACCATGTCAGTGTATATTATACTGATTTTATAAAGAAACTCACTCATCAATTGACATTAAAACAATTAGGAAAACCAAAGAAGATGAACTACTACTTAGGTAAGAGTTTGTTTAATTTCACCTTTCAGTACTGGAATTTCCGCGGAAACAAGGCAATGGCAATCTTTTCAGAGACTCTTTCAACAGAGTAAAAGTAAGAAAGCCTCCAAGAGTCGATGAAATACAGAGAAGCGCAGAATCCCAAAAGGCCAACAAAGAAACCAGGTGATATCCCAGTGTAAAACCAAATGTGCTCATCATACGAGCCAGTATCATCTTTTCTGTGATCTGATTTCGCGTCAGTAATGCAAGACTTCAGGGGTTGGCCACATAGATTATTGTTGCCAGCATAGATGGAGGGATCTTCAAGGGTCTGAAGCTGGTTTCCTGTAGGTATTTTCCCTGATAAATTATTGAAGGAGAGGTTCAAGCGGCTTAAAAAGCTTAAATCTGATAGACTCTGTGGAATACGACCAGAAAGCTTATTCTTAGACAGATCAAGATATTCTAGTTTACTTAGTTCCCCGATTCCTTCAGGTATCCTTCCACTTAGCTGATTACCCGATAAATCCAAATTTACTAAGCCTCCAAGATCCATCAACTCTTCTGGAATCTCTCCTCTGATATCGTTGTCTGACAGATCAATGGAAAACAGATACCCGAGTGTGGATGTGTATCTTAGCTCATACCCTTTCGCGTCATCTACTATCATTTGACCACTTAAATAACTGAAACCTGGATGTAGAACTTCGCTTTCACCTTCAATCATGGCAATAAGATTGCCGAAACAAGAAGGAATGTTTCCTGTGATTTGATTTTGTGCCAGGTTTAAAAGTTGAATTGATGGGCAGCTGCAAAGCTGTGCTGGAATATTGCCATAGAGATTGTTGGACCGGAGTATTAAATACTTTAGACGAGGTAATTGTTCTCCGGTCCAAGGGGGAAAATTATCATTCAGATTATTTTTTCCCAAATCAAGTGTCACCAGCTCTGTCAAATTTTGGAAGGACAGGGGAATTTTCCCATGAAACGAGTTGTTGTGCAAGTTTAAATAATTGAGATGTACTAGATTACCCAAAGCCGCGGGAATTTCACCTGAGAAACTGTTATTCATCACATCGAAATGGGTCAATTCTGTTAGGTTTCCTAAACACTGGGGGAGCTCTCCTGTAAACTTGTTGTTTGAGAGAATTAAAGTCGATAAGGACTTCACATTGCACAAGAAAGCAGGAAATTCACCCGAAAAACGGTTATTTGAGAGTGCTAATGTATTCAAACCAACTGGAGCTGCTGAAACTGATGACAGTCCTTCGAAATTGATGTCATTGTCAGATAAATCAATGGACTTGAGCCGAGATACGAACACACTCACAAACCAATCAGCCGGAATGATATCTGATATGCCCGAATTTGCCAAGAAAATGTAACTGATCTGTTTCTGTGTCTGGAGCCAGCGGGGAAATTTGGGCCCGACTGTCATGGACTGCAGGTATATATATCTGAGCTGAAAGGGAGGAACCCAATTCGAACTAACATTCAACACTAAGTTAGACCCTGAAGAAATAGCCAAATAAGCCAGTTTCGAGAGACTAAAAAAGTGATGCTCTGATAGAATACCCTCCCATGCATTACCCATAAGATACAACTGTTCTATATTTGATAGTTCTCCAAAGCATTTCGGAAGGCTTCCACTCAGATGATTATCATAAATGTACAATATTTTTAACTTGGACAATTGGCAAAATGATTCCGGCAGACCACCACTTAATTCATTCGTTTGTGAATAAAGTTGTGTAAGTTCCGCGAGTCTGCCAATCTCGTGTGGAATTGAACCATTTAGTTTATTAGATGAAAGATCGAGTTTTGAAAGTGATTTCAAATTTCCAATAGATGGAGGGATAGAGCCTCGGAAACCATTGAAAGAAAGATCAAGTCTAGAAAGTGACGTCAAATTTCCAATCCCATCAGGAATAAAACCTTGAAAACTATTGTGTGAAATATCAAGATCAGTGAGAGATGTCAAAGCCACTAAACTTTCGAGGATCAAACCTTGAAAGTTATTGGAACCGAGATTAAGAACAGTGAGAGATGTCATCTTTTCAATAGAATTTGGAATTTGGCCATTAAATTGGTTAGACCCAAGAACAAGATTTTCAATGTCACTATTGTTCAAAACCCATAACGGAAAAGAAGATTTGAGGTAATTATAACTAAGATCAAGTGAAACAAGAGATGTTAAATTCATAAAAATCGGATAAGAATCGATTTTTTCAGGTAGGTGGCAGTTGATCATCACAAGCACTGTAATTGAACTAGGAAGTGGAAACCAATTATTGGCGCCAGAAAGATCTACCCCGGAGAGATCCAAGTGTTCCAACAAAGAAAGCTTAGATAACCACCCCATATCATCAATACTTAACAGAGGATTACCATTTAAATCAAGGTACCTTAAACTCGAAAGATTTCCTAGATGACGCGGAACTAAACCTTTAAAATTCGAGTTAGAAAGGTTGAGATATGTAAGATCCTTAAACCAACTTAAAAATTCGGGAATTCGGGTTTCCTCAAAATCATTGAAACTCAAGTCCAAGTAACTCAGATATTTCAAATGGAGCAAAGAAGAATTTATTTCGTCACCTTTTAAACCAGCACCTCGAAGATCAAGTTGAATGACTCGGCCGGTTCTTTTGTTGCAGCTAATTCCATGCCATGCACAGCAATCATCTCCGACCCATGACGATAAGTTATTTGATTCATCGATGAGACTATTTTTAAGGATCAACAGAGCTTGTTTCTCGTTTTCAATGCAGCTCTTGTTCGAATAGGCTCCAACTATGCTCCCATAACCGAACTTTAAAGTGGACAATAAACTGAATGCGCAGACAAGTATGAGTAAACTAGTAGTACTTTTTTGCATTTCCATAGCTGGGTAAGAAACTATATATTATAATATTGGCTTGGTTGTGAGCAACTTTATATATATTTTAATCCAAACTTACATGAACACGACACGTGAAGGGGATAGGTGTCTGTGTAACAAGTTACATTAATATTTAAAATTATAAGAATAATTAAACATAAAGATGAGACGTATTCTTTTAATTTATTAATGAATAATAGTTAAATTAATATTTTCTCTGTCATATTTAATTGTATATTTTTTTTCAATAATTGACAGTATTTTAAGGTGAATACAAAGTCACTTTCATAATTTATTTTGTTGAATTATTATTTATCAAAATAAATATTAAAAATAATTTATAAAATTATAATTTAACTGAGCTTAAAATATATATGGAGACCCCTAGATCCCCGGTATATACGATATTTAATATTTACACATAATTTTAAACATCAATATTAATTTATTATTGACATCCCTCAACTTAATTATTATTAAGATCAGTATTCGGTTTAATAATTATGTTGTAGAACATAATATTATGTATAATTATTGTGTAGATTGATTAACTTGTTAAACATAATTTTCAGGTTGTCAGATCACTTGTTATATTTTATCTAATTTTAAGTAAGGTGAACTGCATGACTCCATTTTAAATGTAACTCTATATATTCTTATTTCTATTTTATATATGATATTTATTTTCCATTTCATTTTGTTTGCATAATCATAATATTACGAGTCCCGGTTTGGGATTGGACGGTAGACGGTTGGTATAATTAGGTGAAGAGACTGAGCATCAGGACTCAAAATGCCATTTCTCAAATTTTCCACAAATCATTAGCTTGAGTTGAATGAGTGAAAATGAGTGAAAGGGAAGAGAAACAAAGTTTCAATTTTCCTTTTACTTCGAAACAGGGTTCAAATCTTTAGTAATTTTATATAATGGATCTCGCTAAATTCAAAATAGATTAATATTTATTTGAAATATATATTTAGATGATGTGATTTATAAATTATTTATTTTTTCTATATTTTATGTGAAATATTTAATGATTTAAACAAAAAAATTGTTATTAAGATAGAAGATTTAAAAGAAATAAGAAGTTTTTTTAAAAAACTTGTTTTATCAGCATGTTACTTCTATCTTGTTGAAAGTATTTCTTCTTTTTACTCTTGTATATCTTGCTAAAAGTATTTCTGTTTTTTTAAACTAACATTTCTGAAAAGTGGAAACTGATTTTTTATATAAAAAAAAGTCTGACTTTCGATTTTCAAACATGCATAATATTTATATGATTTCAGTTAATTAAATTTTGATGCATATTTAAAATTAAAATAAATATCTTCTCTTTTATTTTAGTAAAAGGCTACTGTACAGTTAAGATTAATATGTATTGATATAGAATATTATAATTTTTGAAAGTTACATGTAGAAAATTATATTTTACTTTCTCTGGGTGAGCTAATTTGATTAGCGCATTTTTTAAAAATTGAATGTTTTATTTCAATTTGAATAGCATAAAATGAGATAGTGGATATTGGAAAAGTATATTATGTAAATTTTTAATTATAATAATTTAAATAGATGCGATGAATGTCTGGTTTTTTTTGGTATCTAGAAATGAAAACAGTGATTTGCATCATTGCATGAGAGGGAATAGTAATTTTTCTCAGCAACCATGTTCAGAAACTTGGCTGAAGGAGCGAGCAGCCGTGAACGTAAGAACTTTATCACTATACCAACCGAGTCTCCGTTGACTAGTCCGAGACTTGCTATCACTATGCCAACCAAGTCTCCGTTGTTGACTGCTCCCTTCGTCCCAATCAATACTATACAGTTTTTTTTTGAGGAATTATTTTGTATATTGTTTTTTCAATCTTATTTTCAAAAATACTACCTTCTCCAATCTTATTTTCAAATCTCTAAAATATTTTCAAAAATACTACCTTTTTGAAAATATTTTCCAAAAATACGGTGGTTGCATATGCAACCATATATGCAACTACAAATCTTGATTTTGAGTTTCAGTTTTCAAATGTCATTTTCGACCTCATATTTGGAATCCACACACACACACACACACACACACATATATATATATATATATATCAGGAATTCAGTTGCATATGGTTGTATTCAGTTGCATATGGTTGCATTCAGTTGATTCTATTGCATTCTAATGGCCCTGCCAGGGGCACACTATACATCCGTTGCAACTTACAGTTTTCAGTTGCATTTAGTTGCATATGAGGTTGCATTTAGTTGCATATGAGGTTGCATTCAGTTGATTCTATTGCAATCTAATGGCCCTGCCAGGGGCACCCATACTTCAGTTGAAACTTACAGTTTTCAGTTGCATTTAGTTGCATTTAGTTGCATATGAGGTTGCATTTAGTTGCATATGAGGTTGCATTCAGTTGATTCTATTGCAATCTAATGGCCCCGCCAGGGGCACCCATACTTCAGTTGGAACATACAGTTTTCAGTTGCATTTTGTTGCATATGAGGTTGCGTGCAACCTCATATGCAACGGAAAACTGTAAGTTGCAACTGATGTATGGGTGCCCCTGGCGGGGCCATTAGATTACAATAGAATCAACTGAATACAACCTCATATGCAACCATATATGCAAGTGAATTCCTGATTTGAAGTTCCATTTTTCAAATGTCATTTTCGACCTCATCGTTGAAAATGACATTTGAAATCTGAAACTTGAAATCAGGATTTGTAGTTGCATATATGGTTGCATATGCAACCACAGTATTTTTGAAAATATTTTAGATAAGGTAGTATTTTTGAAAATAAGATTGGATAAGGTAGTATTTTTGGAAATAAGATTGAAAACGTGATTATAAATAAAAAAAGCCCTTTTTTTTATGTCCCATCATTTCTATACATTCCCAAAATAGCAATTTTTTATAATATAAAACACTACTACACCCACTACATTCTCCCACTATCTCTATTCTATAATAATAAAAACACTATTACACCCACTATTTTCCTCCACTATCTCAAATCTATTATTAAAAACTATAGGGGTCCCACCATTTTACCCACTTTTCATCTAACTTTACTCATTTCTTATATTTTTTCTTGGTATCCGTGTCCAATCACAATGTATATAATTCATTGGGACGGAGGAAGTACGTGACTACGTCCGAGGAAAAAAAGTCTAGAAATTAAACGAGCAGTTATGGAAATTGGATTCAACAAGCTGTCTGTCACTGGGACCAGGTAAGTACCGTGAAATCTACTCCTCCATCTGGTTCACTGGTTGTTCATGTAAACTTTTGCCAAAGCTCTCGCATTTTTCATAGAATCAGTCCGGGATGATATTCACCTGCGCCTGCTCTATCCCGATCCGATCCCCGCCTCATTCGGATCAGGGATTCAGGGAATTTTTCGGGAGCAGGCAGGGATCGGAGAAAATTTTATAAAAAAAATTAGAGATTTGGGCGAGATCGGGGATTTGGTGTCTCCGCCCCGATCCCCGACTCAGATTATATATATATAATAATGATATATTTATATTTATATATATAATATTATACTAATTATATTATTAAAAATAAATAACATTTACTAATATAATTAAAATTAAAAAGTAAACTTTATTTTTATTAATTGATTATATATATATTTTAATATAATATATTTTATAATTTTAAATTGTGATTTATTTATATCATAAATCAATTTTAATATGATTTGATGTTGAAAATATAAGATAATGTTACTTCCTCCATCCAAATTAGATGAGCTGGTTTACTTTGGACACGCACTTTAAAGTCCATTGACCACATAGCTACATTACTTATTTTTAAAATTTTATTTTTGCAAACAAAAATTTTAATATGAAATTTTTATTTACAAAAAAAAAATTAAAAAAATAAATTTCGGAACTAGACGGTCAATGCACCTTAAGCTACGTGACCAAAGTCAATTAGCTCATCTGATTTGGGATGGAGGGAGTATTTTATTAGTATACTAGGAGTTAGTAGTTTGTCTTTTTATTAATAAATATAATATATATTTTAAAGTTATTATGTTTTTATTAAAAAATAAAATTCTCCGAATTCCCGCGGTGATCCGTTCCCGTTAGGATCGGGGATCAGGGACTAAATTCTAACATTAAGTATTGACTTTAAGTCAGTTTCTAATTTATTATTAATTTTAAATCAACTTCAAATTTATTATACAAACAAATAATTTTATTTTATGGATTAGAGCATGAAACCAAACACGGACATTATGTTGGATCAATTCATAAATTAATTAAATATTATAAACCGGGGAAATCAACACTTTCATTTTTTAGGATGCCAAGGCATTGAAGTATAATTTTTCCGAAAAAGTTGCTGTGTTGGAAAGTGAATAAAAAATAATTTTTTTTTGACTGTGTGACATAAATATCGAACGCATAACAAACTTTAAGTACTCCTATTTAAAAACTTAACACAGCAAACGCATTGCGACCTTATTGGGCCTACTAGTAGGCTTTGGGTACAAACGATCAGGCCCAATCTCTGAACATCTGTCGGTGACTCTTCGATGTTGTAGCCCAGTCTACACTTGAGTACAGAGTTTCATTAAGTAATTTTTATTTAATAATTTAAAATCAGAAATTTTAAAGTCAATCATATTTAGTACCCTTATAAACTAATAAATAAATTAGTCATTCATGCCAAAAAATTAAGATTAAAAAAAACACATTTATGCGAAACACTTTTTATTAAATGTTTGGTATATTTCTGATGCACGATAGAGGAATACAGTATTAAATAAGGAATTACGTACTACTCTCTCTGTATTGGTAGAACTCATTTATATTTAATATTAGATTTGAGATAGTGGAGAAAATAGTAGGTATAATAATATTTCCTAGTAGGACTTATTTATATTTAATATTAGATTTGAGATAGTAGAGAAAATAGTGGGTGTAATAATATTTATATTACTAGTATTATAGAATGGAAATAGTGGAGGAAAGTAGTTCGTGTAATGATGTTTTATATTATAAAAATTTATTTATTTTTGAAATACATATAATTGATGGTTAGTCCCAAAAAGGAAACTGTATACAATTTATTGGGATGGAGTGAGTACTACATACCTGTAACTATAGTAATAGGAGTATTTTATTAATATACCGTGAACTAGGCGCAAAATGCCAGAGTAAGTTGCCAGGATTCCTGACATGAAAGAACAAATCCAGGAGTAGAGCGGGGTAAATGTTATTCTTGGCCTATACTAGTGCATTATTGTGATTTTTGTTATCCATTATGGCACAGTCCTATCTACATGTGTTTATTAGACGGCAAATAAAATTTGTATTCCGAGAAGGCATATCAGAATAAATTTTATTAAGCCCCGTAAATAGTTAATACTCTTTCTCTCTCGGGTTTGATTATTTACATATAAATATCATGATCATATAGACAAATAAGTATATCATATTTTTCTAAATAAAAATAATAATATAAATTTTTTTGTTAAAATTTTGTATTTTAGCAGTTCAAGATGAAGAATATAATAACCAAAAACCTAATATATAAACCGTATCGACAGGCGACCATATTTTAAAAGTTTTTAACCAAAAAATTTAATTATAAAAAATTCTTGATAAATCATAAATCGATAGATTTGTCGATCAATTGTGATTTCCGATTTTTACAATCATGATCAGTGAAGAGATGTACGAGATTTTAATTTAAATAATTTCTTGATTTCAGTCTCTGTGCATATTTTTGTTTGAGACGTACGACATGAAAGTAAAGATGATGGTGAACGAAATTTCACAATCAGACTGAAAGATTCGAGTTCCGCAGCAAAGAGCCAGGACATGATGAACTCAAATAGCACAATATTATTCGAAAATAAAGTTACAGTAGCTTGAGATGTGAATGCATATGCAATTCGTCTTCTTACGGAATCGGAGTTTAAACAAATGAATATGAACACGACACGCGAACCGACGATGCGGAAACTAGCGGATGATTTGATATTTTGATTGGTCTATTGTTATTGTAAAGTTGTGAGTTTGAAATTGTGGCAGCAATCAAAAGAAGAATGCGACAATAAATCTGTAGAATTTTTGGTCCACTGGCGGAAAGCAAACAAAGGGAAGAAAACATAAACTGTAAATAGAAGAAAATAGTACGATTGTCCTAAACGTAAAATGTGGTCATTAAGAATGTAGAATGTAGTTGATCATTGTAATTAAACACTAATTTATTTGAAGACCAATAATTATGTATGAAGGAATAACGTGGAATGACGTCAAATTACACGAAAAAAGTCAAAATAACTCTTATATTATGGGACAGAGAGAATATTATCTTTTGAATTTTAAATCTGATGCGTTCTTTTTAATTTAAATTATTGAAAAATGGTATTGTTTTAAATTATATTTACATAAAAAATCTGGAATATGGTTGATGTTAGGGATTGAGATATTTAATAATATTAAAAGTAATAAAATTATACTCCCTCCATCCCAAATTAGATGGCCTCGTTGACTTGGGCACACAATTTAAGGTTCATTGACCGCATAGGTACGTGATTTATTTTTAAAATTTTATTTTTGCAAATAAAAATTAAAATGTGAAATTTTCATTTATAAAAGAAAAAATAAAAAAATAAATTTCGGAAGTAGACGGTCAATGCACCTAAAGTTACGTGCCCTAAAGTTACGTGCCCAAAGTCAATGGGGACATCTAATTTGGGATGGAGGTAGTATTTTCCTAAATTTTTTTATTGTGTTATTACCAAAATTTTGTATGTCGGGTCTTGAGAAGAATAATTTTTTCCCGAAAATATAGTTTTGGAAAGGTATAGTACTCGAGCCTAATTTAAATTGATTAGTAATTTTGTGTTCTCTCAATTTATCGATTTTTGACTGCAAAGTGTTGATTGTTTTTTACAATTTAACTAAATTATAAACATATTTTAAGAATGTTTTCATATAGTGTTTTTTAGATTTCAAAAAAAAACAATTATTATTCTCTCGGTCCTTCTCATATTATTTATGCTGGGAATAGGAATCGACACATATTTTAAAACCCTCATAAAACATAGCTTGATATGTAATTTATTTTTTTCTTTTGAATTTTAATGTTTAAGTTATTATACAAATATTTTACATACATCTTAAAATGTGTGTCAAACAGTTAAAAACCGTAAAAAGTTGCGAGGGCGTGAGGGGATATTAGTTATATAATATATTTCACTTTAAGTTGAATTTTAGTTGATTAAATATAATAATCAAATTATGCTAGAAATTTGGGGGGGGCAAATAGTAAGATAAATTAGAAAATTAGACATCATAATTTACCTTTTGAAGAAAAGAAATGGACATATTTTTATTACATCTGCAGCTGCCTTGGTTGACTAATTGACTCTAAAATTAAAATGAATGAAGTGTGGTTGACTCTCTATATGAGTTGAACAACTCCTCCTATTCACTAGTCAGTAGTCGCCAGCACTTTATAATTGTTGGTGCGGGGCAGTGGGGGTGCTGCTCAAGGAACACTCGTGACAGTCATTTTTGGACCCTGGTGTTACAACTTGATTTCGTGCGACCCCATTTTTTATTCGCAATACAAGGACCAAATGCATTCTTTTATACGATTATCTTGTAATCCGTTAAAATTTTCAATTATTGGTCACGGCCAGTAAGTTCATGTTAGAGCATCTCCAAGGGTAATCCCTATACTGGTTACCTAGAAAATAATAAAATAATGATTATCTAAAATATAGGTAAGTAAAAAGTTGTTTTACTCCAATGGTATTACCTATACTTGTTACCTATAATTTAAAAATTAATATTTATTCAATATTTAAGATAATATATGTGAGAAGAGGTAGAGTTGGAGTAAATATATGTTGTATTATATAGATAATATTGATGATGTGGCATTATAGGGGTTGACTTTTTGCTCCCTGAAATAAGGGGATGAGTTTTCTCTCCCCTAAAATTTTCAGGGGATAGAGAGTTGCGTTGAGAATTGATTTTTGATGCTAACACCTAAATCATGTACACCTAGACCAAATATGAGTAAGGAGAGTGTGCATTGGGGTTGCTCTTATGATTTCTGAAAATGTGGTGTCATCTGCGATAATAAGCACCATAGTCCTTACAGGCTACTCCTCCGTCTCAGTGACGTACATTTTCTGTATCTACATATTTGGAGAGTTTTATAAAATATAATTTCATATGATTTTTTGATAAATTTTAAATATCAAATTTTTATTCTGAAAAAAATTAAAAAATTATACTTTAAAAGGATCTTAAGAAACATGTCAAAAGATGATGTATAAAATTTATTTGGATAATAATTTATTTACAAATTAAAAACAATATGGGTATAAAAAAACTACTCTCACCGTTCTACCTAAGTGTGCGATGTTGGGTACTATTAGAACGTCTACAATGAGGTTGTTTAAAATGGTAGGCTAAATTTGATTTGTAAGAATTAAATATAAGTATAAGATCGATGAAGGCTTCTTCTAACACTTAAAGTTTCAAATGGAATGATTTCTTACATGCTATAAGAGGGTTTTCCAACATGATATCAGAGCTTAAATTTGCCGCAAGTCTCGAGTTCGATACCCTGCCACCCCCAATATTCTCACAATTTAAAAATGTACACGATGGCAATTTACACTCTAAAGATGGGTGTAGTCCACTCTTCAATTAATTATAAGTATAAAATTCATAAAAGGGCACATTCCCATTATGTATTGTAATATATTTTATTTTGATGATAGTGATTATATTAGTTGACTATATTTTAGATCTATCATATTATTATTATTTCAATTTATTATAAATTAAATGTAATATAGTTGATGACGTGGTATTTATTGTATCGGTTTGATAAATATAACTATCCGTCGAAGCTTGAATAAAATTATAGATAAGAAAATAGTATGATTGAAATATGATATAAAATTATTGTTAAGTGGATGGTACGATTGAAATGTGATAGTTTTATTAAATTATATATATATATATATATATATATATATATATATATATATATATATATATTATTTTTATACACTGACTTAATTTTTAGTTAAGAGTTTTTAATAATTGGAGTTGCTCTAATAAAAGATAGAAATGACATATGAAATATTGGACAAATTTAAATAAAATCTTTTAAATTAATAACATCACAAAATCAGAACGCCGAGAAAAACAACTGTAAATACATAAAAACATTCATCTGATAATTTGAGTACAGCAATCTCATAAGATCGACAGAATCTCTTTAGGAAAAAGAACTCGAGAGAATAAAAAATTCAATGTGTCTATGTGCAGCGTAAACGTGGCGCTTTTTCAGACATTTTAATTACAGATCGAATAAACGAAGATACTTTTAACTTTCCAAATTGTTTTTGCAGATTATTTAGGCAAATCATACCCATACGTGATCCACAAAACTTCCTCAATATTCACTGTATTACAAATCTGGAGATTAAAAGTACTCATTTTCCTAATATCTTGAACTCTACAGTTAGGCATAAATTCCTCTTTATCAGAATTCAGAGTACATTTCTATTTGTGAGTGTTTTAAAACAAGCCTTTTTAATCAATTCTCATTTTACTTTTTTGTTCAACTCTCTTGCTCCCCCTTATATATACACCCCTCCTCATCTTTAAAGACCAAACACTCATTCTGACTATACACGAAAAATAGAGTGAGCTAAAAATATGAATACAGAAATTCGCAAACAGCCTTTCTACACCGAAAAACTCGAAAATGGTGACTCCGACAAGAATTTCGATGATGATGGTCGTGTCAAAAGAACCGGTACTTGTAGCCTCACTTGTTTTATTCTCTGTCGGGGAAAACTGTTAGCTAAAAATCTACGTTTTGTTATCGTATTTTTTCGGGATTTTTAATGGAAGGTATTTGTTGCAGGAACATTGCTGACTGCGAGTGCACACATAATAACAGCAGTGATTGGGTCTGGAGTGCTGTCTCTTGCATGGGCCATAGCGCAGCTGGGCTGGGTCACCGGAACCGCGGTTCTGCTGATTTTCTCGGTTATCACTTACTTCACGTCCACTTTGCTGGCGGATAGTTACCGGTCGCCGGACCCCGTCACCGGCAAGAGGAACTACACTTACATGGACGTCGTCAGATCTCATTTAGGTATTCTTTTTCTTACCTTTTTTTGTTTTTACTTTTAATGTGTTTATACTTATTCTCTGAATCGCATAAATGGCAAAAGAATTGAATTCACAAATTTAAAAATTAAAATTGTGCCATATTATTGTTTTAGAATGCAGGATTGTATATTTCTCACAATATTCCTCTTCTTTTCCCTTTGTGTTACAAATTATGTTATTATCTAATTTTATGAATTGTATTAATTACTATATATTGCACGTGGCGCAGATTAAAAGTCCGATTAAGGATATCTTAAAATTTTCAAAGATCTCGTCTTTGTCTTTTTTTTTTTTTTTTTTTTGAAATAAATCTCATCTTTGTCTTAAAACTTGAAAGTTCTTCTTCAAAAAAGATAACATGGGCTAAGAATATTGGTGTTAAATCCATCACATGTCTTGTACCTTCTCCAAATGTATGTGTTATTCATTTTTCTTTTTTGGAAAATAGACTTTTGTCTATGATATCTGAATACCGTAATTAATTAATCTGACTACGCAAATATATTATTAATCCTAAATTTTAAATTCGATACTCATTCATTTCGATATTTATCAAATAAAATAAATATAATTGATAAACATATTTTTTTTTTAAAATAATCAGGCTGTGTTATATGATTCACTTATATGTTATCTGAACGTTGTTAAAGCTTGAAATTATATAATTACTACTGCGATTTTTCTGGCAATATAATCTGATATAGTATTAAATCTCTGGCTCATGTTATTACTACTAGCTAAACATAATTTTAGATGCGAATTACATATGAAATGCTTTTGCAGGAGGTTACAAGGTTCAGCTATGTGGTTTAGCTCAGTATGGAAACCTTATTGGAGTTACCATTGGCTATACAATTACCGCATCCATTAGTATGGTGTAAGTACCTCGTGTTTTTACTGCTGTCTTCACCTGGCCTGGTAAAAAATTTCCGATGACAAATTTAACGTGTCGTTTTCATGTCGTGTTTGAACATGTACAGCGCTGTGATGAGGTCAAACTGCTTCCATAACAAGGGCACTCGTGACCATAAAGAGTGCTCTGATTCAAGCTACCCATTCATGTCCGTATTTGCAATAATCCAGATTATTCTGAGTCAAATACCGAATTTTCACAAGCTGTCATGGCTCTCTATTTTAGCCGCTGTCATGTCCTTTGCTTACTCCTCCATCGGCCTTGCCCTTTCCATCGCCAAAGTTGCAGGTACATTTTTATCTTAATTTCTCCGATATCAATACTCATTTCCGACTGTCGAGTGAATTACACGAGTGCTCGATATTTCCGATTATTTATAAATATGTTTATTAAATGGTGATATGGGTTGTGAAGGAGGAGCACATCCGAGAACAACGCTGACAGGGACAACAGTGGGAGTGGAGGTAACAGGGTCAGAAAAGATCTGGAGAACATTTCAATCCATCGGAGATATCGCTTTCGCTTATAACTACTCCACAGTCCTCATTGAAATTCAGGCATGTTAACTCGACTTATATCTCTCTTTCTCTCCATACAAAAATTTAATAATTTTAAACGGGAGGAATACCCGCACGACAAAAATGATGAAAGCTTTTAGGCTTATCCTAAAAATCAGCAATTGATTAGTGTGCCATATTGAATGAGGCATGCCATATTGAATGAGGCATGCCGCATCCCATACCCATAAATGAAAGTCATCCACTTGTTGTCTAAGAAGACATAGCATGTTTGCCTCATGCATGCTGTCTACTCCTCTAATTTAATGTCTATTTTTCTGATTACCGTTTTAGTTTCGTCACATTACCGTTTTAGTTTCGTCACCAGACTAAGATCTCGTATAAGGCTAAAAAGGTGAAAAAACCGACTGTATTAATTAGGGGTAAAAACAGACGTACAGAACCAGACGTCTGTTCGTTCATAATCCACCGAATTATTGTTAGGTCAAGGTGTCGTCTTCCAGGGGGTTCATTTATTAGTTTAGATAGTAACGTAACACACCTATGTATTTGTATGTGCTTATTCATGTGTGTACGTGGTACTGTCTGTCTCAATTGTTGTTAATATATACAGAGTATTATAAAGTAATCTGTTCACTTGTTCGTTGTGTACCCCTTTCGATTACCTTAAACAATCTGTTTATGCCGGTATAACATACAGTACGTGGCGTGTATGCATATGAATATGTCTCGATGCTCCGTCGGTTTTGAAGTTCACGGTACTTTAATCGAAATTAGTTTATAAAATTTTGGTTGTAAATATCATATATTTTTTAAATTTATATAAATAATTTATATATGAAATTATGAAATAAGGATTTTATGTTTATAAATAAGAATATTTTACAATCATGATTAATTTTAGAAATATCGAGGTCGGGACTAGTCCTGTCTTATTCCCTAATTGTAGACAAATGTAATTTCAAAATCAATAATGCAGATGTTAGTAGTTCAATTATTCTTAAGCTACGTGAAGAAATTCTACACCTACATCTATTATTACTAACAAGAGTACAAATTCATGAATTAAATAAAAATTTCATTTCTTAGTATACGTTGTGATTTGGCCGCTCCGATATACATTAAGGTGTATGAACGAGGACCATCAATTTAAAAGCTATTAAAAATTGACATTTGGGACCTCCCTAAGTCGATTCCATGTGCATAGACATAGATTTGAAAATGACACCAAGAAACTTCATTATTCTACGTTATGGGTTAAAAAAAGTGGCCTCTTTGTTTACTTTGTAATTTTGCAATAGGAGAATATTAGAGTGAACACAAATGTGGGCCCTAAATTTGGTGGGCCTCACAAATTTGTTTATATGTCCTCTCACAGCATGGTGAGAAGAAACTCCATCTTTCCTTTATGTGTTAACCTTTCTTTATTTAGATCTCTCTTTAATTTTGAGTCACATGTTGCTTAGGTGTCACTTCATTTCATTGTTAAGACTATGATTGACTTGGAGTGTTTCTTTTTATTACAAGGACTAGGTTGGAAATATGTTGTTAAGTACATGGGGTTTCTCTGTTATATGGAACACTGTTTGTACTCTAGGTGGATCATCTTGTCCCAATGTCCCATCTTGAGTGAGGTTTTGAACCACTAGTTTCTTCACATGATTTAAGTTGTTTGATAAAATTTGTGTAGATGGTACTAGTAAATGAGGTTTGGAACCTATCTTCTTCACATAATTTAAGTTATTTGATAAATATATGCGGATGTTTTATGTGTCGTGTTACTTGTTGAGCTACAAATTCTGAACGGATTTTTAAAAATATTTAGAAGGACCGTCATCAGAACTCTGATACGATTTTAAGTTAACGATTCTCTAATCCTATTCGAGATTGACTGAGAATTCATATGTTGCATATGAATGAATGTTGTGATTTGATTGAGCTTTAAATTTGAAGTTTTTGATTTTAAACTAAAAACGCGGGAAAAAATGTGCATAACAGGAAGTTTAATGTTTGTTGAAAACAGGATACACTGAGATCACCCCCATCGGAGAACAAAGTGATGAAAAAGGCTTCCTTGGCTGGAGTTTCCACCACAACTATGTTCTACATGTTGTGTGGCTGCTTAGGCTATGCTGCATTTGGGAACAAGGCGCCTGGAAATTTTCTCACTGGTTTTGGTTTCTATGAGCCCTTCTGGCTAATCGACTTCGCCAACATCTGCATTGCAATTCATCTCATCGGTGCATATCAGGTGATAACCTGTAGTACACAGGCCTTCTTGAACCAAATTTTGCGTTATTTTTCATTTGTCCTTGCAACTAGTAAGCTTCGGTTAGCTTATATATCCTTGCTGCGACAATGTAGGTGTTTGCACAGCCCATATTCGGATTTGTTGAGTCTCGGTGCAGCAAGCGATGGCCAGAGAGCCAATTCATAGCAGCTGAGCACCCGATTCCCATTCCATTCTGTGGAGTGTTGCATATCAATTTCTTCAGGATGGTGTGGCGAACAGCGTACGTGATAATCACCTCTGTGATTGCCATGCTACTCCCGTTCTTCAACGACTTCTTGGGATTAATCGGGGCTGCTGCTTTCTACCCATTAACTGTATATTTCCCAATAGAAATGTACATTGCGCGAGCAAAGATACCAAAGTTCTCCTTCACCTGGGTGTGGCTCAAGATTTTGAGCTGGGTGTGCTTGATCGTGTCGATTGTAGCAGCTGCAGGATCCATCGAAGGCCTGATCACAGATCTCAAGACATACAAGCCCTTTAAAAACGTAGAGGATTAAGCTCCATCGGCTGGATGTTCAGTAATGTAGCGGTTTGTTCGTGTAATATAGTAGTTACAAGCAAGGATGATATGAAATGTTTCGAATTCTATAATAATACATCTAGAATTGAGTTGTTCTTGAGTGCAATTGCACAGAAGGTTGCTTTCAAAAATTTACATGTTACATGCCAGGGAATGAATGTAACAATGTCAACAATTAAAGAATGTGCTTATTATTGAGGTGTCCAGCATCTCCCTAACTCGAAACGTGACGCTGACTTCTGCAAGATTATAGTTACGCCATCTCCAACACTTGAATCCTAAAACTAATTACATCAAACTTCTATGTGCTATGTTATATAATTAAACCAGATCAACAGAGCCAAAGCTGAAAGAGGTCGAGGAAATAAAACAGATGTTGCAGATTTTTTATATAGTTCAGATGTTGCAGATGGAATTCTTTGTTTATACTAGTCCCAAAACATAAACCTAATGTAATAAAAAAAAAAGAAATAGTTTCTGAAAGATCTGAACTTGCTGGCGATTAAGTTTGACAGTTGAAGTTTAAAACATCTATTTTCATGACAATCATGGCATTCCCCACTATCATCACAACTTGATCTTTCAAAAAGATTTCAACTGAAGAAAGCATTAAGTTACAACTACAACAGACGAATCCAATCCACAATTCGGATGAACCAACTTAGAAGGCCGGTATTATGTTAACCACAATCTTCAGCTCTCAAAGAGTCAGTATCAGCGAAAAGCAAGTCCCCACAATCTTTAGCTCACAGAAAGTCATTATCAGCAATTTGCAAGTTATCTGTATTATATAGAGTCTATAGTCAAAAAAGATTCGGGAGACAAATGAGTATAACAAGAAACCATAACATTACCTCAAATTAAGAGATTATGCTGCAATGGACTCGCTAATGACAAATGCATGTATTAGACTCTGTGCTGCACACGTCTGTTCAGGGGTACCGGATATTATAATTGCAGTTTCTGCTGCTCCAGGTTTTGGATCAGTAATCGTAATCTTGGCATCAGATATCTGAAAAAATGTTGGTCTCATCACGAATACAAATCTTTTATGTTCAATAACTACAAAAGACTTTAAACAGTTAGTAAACGCCAAACAGAAATTGATCATTTCACTATGAGTATTTATACCTAACCACCGTACTGCGTCCCTAGACAGATAATTTAACAGGAAAAATAATCCAAAGGTAGATATTTCCTCTGGAGTTGCACCTCTCTTCAATAAGGTTTTCTTTTTGTTTTCGCTTTGAAGGTGCCGATGTACAGTATTCTGCGCATACTCGATTCTTTTTAAAATAAATTATTGACTACACACTGAAGATTAAATATGGAAAAGCACAGGGATTAAAGCGGTGAAAGAGGATAAGCAACCAAGTACATAATTCATTCTCAAGCCGACAGTAAAATACATCCCTTTTCAGTGACATGTTTTAGATCAGAGAGAAATTAGATAGAACCAAATCAGTTTTCCTTTACTAGCATGTACAGATATACACTTGCCATATACAAACAACCAGAAAAATGCACAGCACAATTCATGTTGGTTGTTGGTGATCGCATATAGATTTTTCCACACAAACATCAGACAACTTGGATGTCTACTTGTTGCCTCATATAATAATTACGTAGCAAAATATACAGCAGACAATAAGATACCATCATTATTTGAAGAAAAAACAATCAAGACATAATATCGACTTGATCCACAAAGATATAAAATTTATGTAGGTCTTTCTGTAAGTAATTAAAAAATACTAAGCCTGCCTATATAATAAGAAAACATAATTATGCCAATTTCTTTTCACCAGAAGTTAAAAATTTTCTGATGACAAGATTTACCTCTCGGATTTGTTTTAGACATTCACCATCCTCGCCATAAATTGCAGGTACAGCTGAACGGGGAACTAGTACTTCCAAAGTGGTGCTAGTGATGATAGCATGTTGGCTTCCCCTACATATAGAAAAACACATTAATTATTCAAAATAATATAAGTAACTTAGACCAGGCAGTTCAAATGACACACAAAATACAAAATTCAAAATTCAGTTAACAAAATATGAATACCCTCCAGATCCAGTCATTCTTCTGTCTGGGCCTCCGGAATAGTCTGGCAAACCTATACGTCCACCACCTTCACTTAGTCCCTAAAAGCCATCAATTAAGCACTCATTACAAAAAGGAACAACATATATATTTAAAAGGAATGACATACAAATTTATTGCACTTAAGGGGTATCCTTGCTACTATACAGCTATATCCTTCTATAAAGGAAAACACAGATTGGTGATCCTACATCTTCTACACTAAACTAAATAAGGTAGGTTTTTCCAAATTTATCAAGATATGTCTCGAACAGTCATCTTTTAGATTACATTGAGTACAAATCAGATACTACTAATCAAGAAGCATCCTGCCCCAACTTTTATAAGTTTACTGCAATTCATCGAATCAGTGGTCTTTTCTGAGAAATTATTATTAACTAAATGTGTAAGCAGCAGAAGGAAATACCTTAATAGAACGATATATAGAAAGCCAAAGTACATTTTTACAATTGTCAAGAATAAGCATCAGGAGAAAAGACTCTGCAAGTACAAAAATATAGGACCTGAGAACTCCATGTGGCTGCAGGTAGCATCCTTTCAGAAATATGAGGGGGAAAGCCTGGTCTGTGGATATTGTGCATAAGAGGAGTGCGATCCTCATGCAGATCAAATCCCCCATGCGTAGGAGGCCCACCAACATTAAATTTGTGAGTTGATGGGGTGAGGCTGAAATACGTTCTAGGCGGTGATAGTTCAATTCTTTCCATGTTTGAAAGAAATGGGGGTCCTTGATCTGGAAATGCATGATTTGAAGGATTCTTCATGAAAGGAACTACATTACGGAAGAAATTTTCACGCAGTCTGTCAGTTATGTGCAGTAGGGCTTCTTGAACTTGGTCAAATTCTCCCTTTATCTGTCACATAAAATGTAAAACCAATGTTTAAAAAAGTCAAGAAGTCTCTGTCTAGCACTCATATAAAAAACATATAAATGGCATGTGCTGCATTATATAAACATGGAAGCGCCATTGAAGGGTTTAAATGAAAAAAAACTTTTTTTTTGCTAAACTAAATGGAAAAAACATTTTACTGTAAAAGTTGTTTTCTTCAAAGAAAGCATCCAACCACACCTGAATTACTTCTTCATTCTCTGAGGCACATTTTGGAATATGATCCTTCGGCATTATACGTATATAAGCCCCAGTAAACTTCCTCATTTCAGTTATGATAGCACCACCTTTGCCCAGGAGACAACCAATTTGATTGGAGAATACAAGAATTTTTGCCACAGCTGTTTTCTCCTTACCCTCAGAAGAAGCCGCAACTATCCTGGCCTGGACACGGAGAACTCCATCTTGCGGAGCAGATATTCTATCAGCTGAATGCTGCATTGTAAGTTGCTTACATGTCACAATTTGTTTACTGACCAATTGCTTTGAAAATACTGCTTTAGAAGAAAATCAAAGAAATTTAGAGGGGAAAACAAAAAATGATACCGCTGGACCCGATATGATGATGACACGATCCTCTGAATCTAAGCCACCAATTACTTTTATTTCACAGCCGGTCTCCTGTTGTAATGTGTTGACAATAGATCCTCCCTTCCCAACCACACCTCCAGCTCTTTCAGCAGGGCAGAGTAACCGAAATGTCAGGATATACCGTGAAGGATTCACGTGGCCTAGGATGCCATTTTCACCATCGCGAGGAACAACATAAGGGGGTCCTTGAGATGGAAAAGGAAAGTTTCGTACGGGGTAGGTCTTTAGCCTCGGAAAAAGATGATCAGAAGATTGAGATGGCCTGGTGGTGTTGATAGCTAGTGATTCATCACCCCGGAGAGGATGCTCCAAAAGCTGTTGCGAGACACATAAAAGAGCTCTCCTTACCTTATCCAGGCTCCCAGTTATCTGCATTGAGATTATGAAATAATGAAATATTAAATAAGATTAAAATAAGGACGAAGTACAATTTTATACAATGGGATAAACACATCTACATCAGTGACATTGTGAATGTCACAGGTTAAATGAGAGACCAGGATCATAAGCACGTCAACCTGTCAAATAGATTGGCACCCAGACCTGACAAAAGGTCACGGATTATGCAGTAACTTGCTGAGCCCTCAGTTGCTGCTTTTTTTTGGCTCTCTCCGTGTAGCTTACGCAGATAGATTTGTTCTCAAATAAAATATTGAAAGACCACATATATCCTTTCAACTGATTGCTCAGACAAATAATTATTGACTAGGTGAAGGAAAAAACACTAACAAGGAACTTTTAGTTATAGGTTTATGCAGACCAGAGAAACAATATTAATAGTGACATTAATACAGTTAAGTATTGTAAACATATGTCTTTAAAACACCATCTTGTACGTAACAATTAATAATGATTCTTGCTTCCCATTGTGAAATTACATGATATCATTACGAATATTAAACAAGTAATGATGTAAGCAAATTTCAAGCATCATAATCTTGTAGCTAGTAACAACTACATAATACTTCTTATTAATTTTATCATCCTCTTCTCCTTTTGGGGATGTTGAAGATGTCCTCTTTCCGAAATAGGTTTTTTAACCAATTCATTCAAACAACACTCTTAAAGTGGCTAAAAACTAAAACCTAGCCATATGGCATACAGTTTTCAATTAATGATTATATAAAATTAATCCATTCTCAGAATATAGATTTTTGTACTAATTACAGTGATATATGAAACACTTTTGCGCATTGAGGAAGACAAAATGATTCGAGAGATAGATTAATGATGAAAGCAGAATTTAAGGGAGAATTGAGTTTGAAAAAAACAACTGATATCATGTAAGTCGTGATCGGTGTAATTATCGTAGCTAAATACAAAAAATTAGAATATTCATCAATTACTATAAAAATAAAGCATTAAATTTGGAACTACGTTAGTTTTTCAACAGACATGGTCTAACATATATGACATCTAATTTGGGACGGATTGACATAAATAGATGGCGGGAATTAAACATGTGTAGTTTTCATACCTGGACCACGTCATCATGAGTAGAGGCACAGACAGGTTTCTTATCCGAAGGAATAATTCTAATTTGTGCCCCGCTTTCCGACACCATTTGTCTAATTACACTACCTCCTTTCCCCAAAATGCAGCCCAATTGGGTAGAAAGAATAAGCAACCTCACAGTACATATTGAAGCCTTCTGATTTACTTCATTACCCCCATCTGTTTCTTGTTCTCTCTCGGCAATCTTTTCAAAAACAAGTAACAGCGCTTTCTGAGCAGCAGAAGGTCCCTTTTCCGATCCTGCATCCCCGGCAGCAACAGAATGTTTATCTTGACCATCATTCTCTTGTTCATCTGCATCGCCAACTTCATCACTAGTATTCTTTTCTTCCTCCTCTTTCTTCTGTTCACTGCCACCTTCAACACTGGTATTTTTTCCTTCCCCCTCTTTGTTCTGATTACTGCCACCTCCATTTTCCTTGTCAGACTCAAGAATGACAATGACCCTTTCATCACATCCGGGAACAATTTCCTCAACTCTGACCATTGCACCTGTTCTTTGATAAATTTGTAAGATGATGCCCCCATCCTTACTGATTACACTGTCACCTTTCGATACAGGACAAAGTACGCGGAGGAAAGTGGTTTCAAGAGGGCTTCCCAAACTCTGTGAAGCACGAGCTGCAGTCTTTTGCCACTTTCCCCTAACTTCTGGCTCATTACGGTCGTGCTTTCTCTTAGTCGGAATCAGTTGAACTGACATATTGACGAAACTGAAACGAACCTGTGTACATGCTTCTTATAGTGAACATTTGGAAATACAATCTGGAATTACCTAATTAACGAATTGAGACCAAAGTTGACTACGAAACAAGTGAATAATCAATATCAAGTATGCAATTTTCATCAGTTATATCTTCACACCAAAACTTCCCACCTCAAAACCTTTTTTACCTTCTTTAGCATCATTCGAACGTTAACTCACAATTATTTCAATTTACACACATTACCCTTACTGGCGTCTAATTCGGCATCAAAATAACTCATGCCATACCATAATTTACGTGCTATTTCACACGCGTCAACCAGACACTTGCTAACAAACATTTCCACTGAATTCTTTTAACTGATATCGACACTACATCTCAATATCACACACTAAACACTTATAATTATTTTTACGACTAAACTCCTTCCATTAATTTTAACATCTATCGTCCGAAACAAGAATCACCAACAACTGTAAAAGAATCAAGCTCTCGCCTTTGCTACAAACAAGCTCATACACACATTCAGTACAAAAACAAAAACAAACCAACATCAAAAACCTTATTTTCTTGAACCACAGATATAAAAATTCAAAGAACTAGACTAATTCCTCATACCGTAGAGCGCAACAATTGAGCTGAAACAAGTGAAAGTGAAGTCATTTACATAAACAAAACTGGATAAAACACAACTAAATGCTTACCTCTAAGCTTGTGAATTGAGGGTCTTTTAGTTCAAGAATTTGAGCTTCGATGCAAATGGGTGCAGCCCTTTTCTTTTCGGTCTTGATCAGAACAATTTATATAAGCGCCTGTATGGCTGTATATATTTTTCACTTCCACGGCTCACCGTAAGGAAAAACCCCGTATGTGCTGTATGCCGTATGGTGCGGTATAGTCATATACTCTTGCGACTTTTTTTTTTTGCCACTCAACTTATAGTGTTTTTAGAAACTTACCACCCAACTAATTTTTTTATTCTTTTAGTCACTAATATAAGGTTTGGTTTTATTTTTAGCCACCAACTTAGGTTTGGATTTGATTACCAGTATTATGATAAATTTTTTTATCACTAAACTTATTGCGTTTTTAGAAACTAACCACTGTACTATAATTTTTTTATTTTACTCACTAGTGTTAGATTTAGCTCTTTTTTTTTGTCACTGAATTTGATTATTAGCATTACATTTTATGTGTATCATTATTAAAATATAGTGGTAGTCGGTAATATTTTGATGATTTGATATATGTTTGTATTTTTATATGTAGTACTTTTTATGTCTTCAAAGTCGCTTACCATGGATGATAAGAATTTTACACGCATTATATCGCCTTTAAAAGATGTGGTTTCATATATAACTTTATTTTTTTTCTTCCGAATGAAAATTCAGCGTTTGAATTTTTACACACAAAAATAAGTTATGAAACTATGTTTTATAAGAATCTTAAATACATGCTAAGCACTAGAGAAAATTTGTAAACTAATGAAAGGGACGGAGGGAGTAATAATAATATAGAATGATGCATTATATATAGAGGACAATTATCGAAAATTAAGTTTTCCTCTCTATTTATTTATCTCGAAAATTGTAATAAGATAAAGTTATTAAAATTTTTGAAGATAAATTTAAGAAAGATCTTAGACTGAGCTAGTCCATTGAAAGTTTAATAGCAAAAGATGATGCGTCATATCACTCAATTACACTTTATCTTATAAGAGAGGGTGAATTGTTTGAAATCGTTGATTTCATATTCATGATTTATTGAATTTTTAGAATCTAATTACTATTATTCCTGATTTTAATTTTTCATCGGCTCATTTTATATTACTATTGCTATATATAAGGATATAAACATACGACACATCATCAAAATATTAAATACTATCACTATGTATAAATGATGATACAAAAAATTATCATAATGCTATTAGTCAAATCCAAACCTAAGCTGGTGGCTAAAAACAAAACCAAACCTAACGTTAGTGACTAAAAGAATAAAAAAATTAGTTGGGTGGTAAGTTTCTAAAAACACTATAAGTTGAGTGGCAAAAAAATCTATTTTCCCTAAGGAAAAACCCCGTATGTGCTGTATGCCGTATGGTGCGGTATAGTCATATACTCTTGCGACTTTTTTTTTTTTTTTTTTTTTGAATGGTTGGGTTGATTGATTAAAATTCGGGACAAAAGGAAATGAAATTAGATGTATTTTAATATTAAAATATTATTTAATACTTATTAACAAGTATATATTTTAGTTGATCACAGGTTCTTTAATTGTTCATAATTAAAATAATATAGTTTTTTTAATTTTAATAAATTATCATACTTCGATTAAAAAAATATAATGATTAATCGATTAAATCGGGAATTTTTAGTGTTTGCACGTATTTTAAGACTAGTATAAAGTATGGTTCCTTGATGTCCTTTTACTCTTTTTTTTTCTAAATAAAAATTTAAATGCCATATTTTTATTTAGAAAAAAATAATTATGAAACTATAAATAATTGAGGTCTCAAAATACGTGTCGAAAAATAACGTAAAAAATCTGCAGGGATGAAGGGCATATATTTTTTACGACAAAAATGTTATTTCCATTAAATTTCTATTTATCATTTAAAAATAAAAATATCTAATGGATATTAGTGTGTCGAAAAAATAAATACAATTACTAGTTACTCTAATTTATAAATTATTTTATATGATAATTTTTATAAAATAATAAACTTGTCTACTATTACTCCGTCCGTCCGATGAAAAATATACGCTGGGATTAGACACGAAGACCAAGATAAAATATAAGAAATGAGTAAAGTTAGATAAAAAGCGGGTAAAGTGGTGTAACTCGTTTATTTTGAATAATAGATCTGAGATAATAGAGGAAAGTAGGTGGTGTAACAGTGTTTTTATTATTATAGAACGAAGACAGTGGAAAAAAGTAATAGGTGTAATAGCGTTTTATATTATAAAAAATTGCTATTTTGAAAATCAATATCAATATCAATATACTTATATAAAGGAAAAGCGAGGGGCGTGTAGGTGGCGCCTCTCACATCGCTCCGTTCTATTTTTCTAATTTTCTGTCAATATACTTATATAAAGGAGAAGCGAGGGGCGTGTAGGTGGCGCCTCTCACATCGCTCCGTTCTATTTTTCTAATTTTCTGTAAATTTTGGATGAAAAAATATCAACAATTAGAATTACCTTTTTTAGTTTCGGGTATATTAGAAGCAAGTTTCTGAATCCGATTTTGTTTTCAGATTATTTATGGAATATAGTAGCTTGAAAATTTTAATTTGATTTTGTTTCAATTATTTAATTATGGGAAAGAGTAGCACACAAGTCTCCCTGCACCTATAAATACCCCTGTAGATTGTAGGGTTTTGGATCATCTAAATCTAACTTCTTCTTTTTCAATACCACAACCCTACCTCTCTCTGGTGATAGTTCTCTTGCTTGCTCGATTTCTAATAAAGGTTGTTACAAGTAAAGGTAGTTATATACCGCTATGTTGGAGTCGACAAATCCAAATACGAGAAAAGAATATAGTCTTGACATAATATTGATGGATGATATCAATAAATTAATTGTTAGTGATATATGTTTGTTGGGTATTATTTTATAATATTTGTTTTGTTTTTCGGACATGTTTGTTGTTGTTAATTTTTATATGATTTACTTTGTATACATGAAAAAAATTATTCATGCATTATCTGTTTGCTCCGTTCAAGCAATTTTTAAGTGAATGCTATTTATACAGTATTAAGATATAAAGGTGTTTACAAGCAAGGGTAGTTATAGACCGTTATCTCACGGATTTAAATTACATGTTTTTGTGCACAATCAATCCAAAAATCAATATACTTATATAAAGGGGAAGCGAGGGTCGTGTAGGTGGCGCCTCTCACATCGCTCCGTTCTATTTTTCTAATTTTCTGAAATTTTTGGATAAAAAATATCAAAAATTAAAACTACCTTTTTTAGTTTCGGATATATTAGAAACAAGTTTCAGAATCTGATTTTGTTTCAGATTATTTATGGAATATAGTAGCTTGAAAATTTTAATCTGATTTTGTTTCAGATTATTTAATTATGGAAAAGAGTAGCACACAAGTCTCTCTGCACCTATAAATACCCATATAGATTGTATGGTTTTGAATCATTTAAACACAACCTCCTCTCTCTCAATACCATAAGTCCACAGCCCCACCTCTCTCCGGTTGAACGAAAAATATCAAAAATTAGAACTACCTTTTTTAATTTCGGGTATATTAGAAGCAAGTTTCAGAATCTGATTTTGTTTCAGATTATTTATGGAATATAGTAGCTTGAAAGTTTTAATCTGATTTTGTTTCAGTGCTCGATTTCTAACTCGGTGGTGCCGTTCTTCTGCAACGATAAGTGAAGGCTGTTTATACAGTATTAAAAAAAATAAAGGTGCTATGTTGGAGTCGACAAATCCAAATACAGGAAAAGAATATAGTTTTGACATGATATTCATGGATGATATCAATAAATTAACTGTTAGTGATGTATGTTTGTTGGTTATTATTTTATAATATTTGTTTTGTTCTTCGGACATGTTTGTTGTTGTTAATTTTTTTATGATTTACATTGTATACAGGAAAAAAATTATTCATGCATAATCTGTTTGCTCCGTTCAAGCATTTTTTAAGTAAAGATTGTTTATACAGTATTAAGATATAAAAGTTTTTACAAGCAAGGGTAGTTATAGACCGCTATCTCACGGATTTAAGTTAGATGTTTTTGTACACAATCAATCTAAAAAAATTGGAGTAAGGTGACAATAAAGAACATGATTACTTTTCAAAAAAAAAAACACAAATAAAATTAAGATTCGTCGTGCTTTAAATTGTTAATTACGTGTATAAATTTATTTTCATTTTTTCACCATGAATTATATTCCAATATTGTAATTTTATATATTAATATTGGTATTATATCAAGATTTTTATAATATAAAATTTATTTTATCCTACAAATATTAATTTGGTAACATTAATATACTTTTTACAGACAGTCACAAAATTATTTTGTTCTACAATATTAATATTAAATCGTTAATATAATTTTTATAGACCGCCGCAACGCGCGGCTTCTCAACTAGTTGAAGTAAAGTGACAATGTAACAACATGATTACTTTTCAATAAAAAACACAAATAAAACTAAGATTCGTCGTGTTTTAAATTGTTAATTACGTGTATAAATTTATTTTCATTTTTTCACCATGAATTATAGTCCAATTTTGCAATTTTATATATTAGTATTGAAATTACATCAAGGTTTTTATAATATAAAAATTATTTTATCATACAAATATTAATTTTAAAACATTAATATAATTTTTATTGACATCCATAAAATTATTTTTATAGGCCGTCGCAACGCGCGGCTTCTCAACTAGTTATATTTATAAGAATATCAAAATATACGCAAACAACAGCTAACCCAAACGAGTATATGCCCTCCTGGCTCCTGGATAATGGAGGGAGTATATGCCCTCCTGAATATATGCAAATTGTTTTACGACATTTTGCATATCAGAACAGTATGACTATGATGGTCTGGTCAAGGGCCCAGAAAATGTTATTTCTTGTCCAAGAATTTACTAAATATGCGAAAAATTGGGTTGGGCCCTCTTCAGCTAAATCTACTTATCTACTTATATATATAATAGCACAACAGGTTCGTGTTAAGCCTCCCTCCTGAGCAAATAAATTACCTAACTCCGAACCCGAGCCTAACTCTGAACCTACCTCCTCCACATTTATATAAAAAAAATTGTTTTTAACAAGAATTGAACCCGTGACCTCTTTAATTCATGTGCACCGCTTCCACCACTTGAGCTACACAAGCGATTGACATGTTGTTCAAAATCATTAATCACATACATTAAAACTGTTGTATTTATATTCTTTTCAATATCTTATTTATTTAAGATAAATTATTATTTCAGTTAAGTCTCATATATTGAAAAAGAATCTAAATAATAGGGCTCGAATCATGATTCCACTTTCTAAAAATATATATAATTCATATCCGAATAAAAATGAACAAATTAAAATCTAATTTAATAGTTTAAACGAGTACCAATACGATATTATAGAATTTTAAGAAATGAATGTGGAGAAATAAGCTCAAAAACTAAGATTTCAGTGAGCATATCTGAAACAAAAATTTGATGGGTTTTCAACATGGACTATGTCATATTAAAATTTTTTATATTCTAATCTAACTTAATAGTTTAAGTGAGTACAATACAATATTATAGAAATTCTAAGTCATAGATGTGATAAGTAACAAAAACTGAGGTTTCAGTGAGCATTTTTGAAAGAAAAATTTGATAGACTTTCAACATGGACTATGTAGTATTGATTTATTTTAATTATAAAAGGTGATTTATAAAGAGATTACAATGTTTTGGAGAACATGAAATAAGATAACTGAAAAATATTCTTATTTAGATTACTTTTAATATTAAACTTAAGAATTCAGAATTCAACGTGTAATTAAATTTTTTTGAAAGAAAATTATAGATATAAGAATAGTGAGAAAGACATCAAATTTGATGTTAGAAAATATGTCTAAATGATGTAATTTTGATGATACATGAATTTGAAATATTATAACTTATGATATGAAGGTGAACTTAGGGAAATTCTATAATGTCAATCAAAAGTCAACCATGTAATAATACAACGTGTTTACGAGACCTACTAAAAAGAATTGAGTGATAATTATTACTTGGTTAAAATAAAATAGCACAGAGAAGTAAGTTATATATATTAAAGTCTTAAAACTATAATTTTAATATGTCATACAACAATATATAACATACCAGTTAAATAAAATGATTCAAATCACAATTAAATTAATTAATTTATTACTTATTAAACTAATAAAGTATAATTAATTCTGAACCGGATAATCCGACGCGATACGGTGAAAACTTATATCTGATTAAACAGGACTATAACAAGAATGTTTTTCCATAATACAGAATATCGAAGACATGATTTGATTTTTAACAATTGAACATGATATGCTACATTGCTCACCCCTAAGAAATACGAGTATCAAGAAATTTAAAAATGTGAGTTTGCACGGAGCTAAAAAGATAACTACAGGACTAATTAAACTAAATATTTCATGTTCTTATAAACTTCATGGGGACTCTCTTTTTGCTATTTGAAATTCCAGATGATCATTTTGAGATTTGGTTTATAACAATTACATGACAAATCATTAAAAGTCTTAATCAACAAGCTCAGAAAACTAATGATAAAACGGTTTTTCTATGATGTGCCCATGGGCAAACACTAAACACCAAAATTTATGAATTTGGATGGTTTCTATTGGCTTACCTTCTTTAATAATGATGGAGCCTCCTGTAGTTACAACAACCACACCAATCAAAACCCTCCAATTTTATAAATGTTTGTGCTTAGCATGTGCTCATGGGCACACACTAGACAAACCTATGTTAAAAAATTAAAATTTTATAACGAGACAATATTATAAGATATTGTATCAAAGTAATAACCATCTAATATTTTAAATTAACAATAAAAATCTAATACATTGAAGTACTATATAATTGATATGAAAATTAAAAAGGTAAGTCACATCAAATGTGTCAGAATTTTTTGGGTACAATTATAAGGTTGGTAGTTCAATTGATGTTTTTTTAATAAAATAAGGTATGAGTCTTTTTATATACAACAAATGTTTCAATTTCTATTTTATACAGTGTGTGCAACATATGCTGAAAAAGAATGTGTTCATGATCTGCCCATCATGTATCACTTAAATATAACAAAATGTACGTTCAAAAAAGAAGAAATACATATAAAACAACACGGACCACATATGACATCTTCATCTAATCATGATTTAGGATATCCTGATTCACATATTAAGAACAAGTTTTCATCAAAATTATAGTTATATTAGATGAAATAATTTAATAATTTTCAACAATAAATAACGCATACTTTTCAACGAGGCATATTATATTTAAAATCTAAAAGTTTCTGTATTAATTTCGAATATAATTTTGAATATGTAGATAATATGGTATTGGCCTCTATATCCTAACGAATTTGAATATAGAAAAACCAGGCCAAATGTAGTTTTGATCCATAAAATTTTAAAAATATAGTACTTTTATTACTATTAACGCTATTAGGTTGCAAATATAACATTTCATATTTATATATTTTGTGAAAAAAACATAACAATTAGGCTCGAAATAATATGATGACACATGAATATTATTCAAAAAAACGGCATAAACTAGAGGCCCGTGCCTCGCACGGGCTTTTATGCTAGTTGAACCATGAAGTGAGAAGTCCTGAATTCCTGATTAAGAAGAGCCTGTTGTCTGGTTTTTAAACCGAGAACAATGAACATAATGCACTTTTTGCTTTAAGTTTATGTTGGGCGTGTAGGCGGCGCCTCTCACATCGCTCCGTTCTATTTTTCTAATTTTCTGGAATATTTGGATGAAAAATATCAAAAATTAGAACTACCTTTTTCAGTTTCGGATATATTGGAAGCAAATTTCAGAATCTGATTTTGTTTCAGATTATTTATGCAATATAATAGCTTGAAAATTTTAATCTGATTTTGTTTCTATATAAAGGAGAAGCGAGGAGCGTGTAGGTGGTGCCTCTCACATCGCTCCGTTCTATTTTTCTAATTTTCTGAAATTTTCGGATTAAAAATATCAAAAATTAGAACTACTTTTTTTAGTTTCGGATATATTATAAGCAAGTTTTTGAATCTGATTTTGTTTCAAATTATTTATGGAATATAGCAGGTTGAAAGTTTTAATTTGATTTTGTTTCAGATTATTTAATTATGAGAAAGAATAGCACACAAGTCTCTCTGCACCCATAAATACCCCTATAGGTTGTAGAGTTTTGGATCATCTAAACACAATCTACTCTCTCTCAATATTACAACCCTACCTCTCTTTGGTGATAGTTCTCTTGCTCGATTTCTAACTCAGTGGCGCCGTTCTTCTGCAACGATAAGTGAATGCTGTTTATATGGTATTAAAAAAAATAAAGTTGTTGCAAGCAAAGGTAGTTATAGACCGCTATGTGGGAGTCGACAAATTCAAACACCGGAGAAAAATATAGTCTTGACATAATATTGATGGATGATATCAGTAAGTTAACTATTACTGATGTATGTTTGTTGGTTATTCTTTTATAATATTTATTTTATTAATCAGACATGTTTGTTGTTATTAATTTTTATACGATTACTTTGTATACATGAAAATATTATTCATGCATTATCTGTATGCTTCATTCAAGCAACTTTTAAGTGAAGACTGTTCCTACAGTATTAAAAAATAAAGGTTGTTACAAGCCGCTATCTCACGGATTTAAGTTAGATGTTTTTGTGCAAAATCAATCTAAAAAAAGGGAGGAAAGTGAAAATGTAAGAACGTGATTTCTTTTAAAAAAAACATAAATAAAATTAAGATTCGTCGTGTTTTAAATTGTTAATTACGTGTAGAAATTTATTTTCATTTTTTCACCATGAATTATAGTCCAATTTTGCAAAAAAAATACTGGTATTACATCAACATTTTTATAATATAAAATTTATTTTATCCTAAAAATATTAATATTAAATCATTAATATAATTTTTATAGGCCGTCGCAACGCGCGGTTTCTCAACTAGTGTATAGAAATGATAGAACATCCCAAAAAGAAAACCGTAAAGAAATGAATGGAACGAAGAGAGTAATAAATTATTTTAAACGAGTTTTTGTGAAATATTTGCAATTTCACAAATTATAGTAAGATCTCCTTAATTCCACCATCATGTTAAAAAATTTACCCGTGAGATCGATAATCAAATATTGTAATTTTAACTAAAATTTATGAAAAAATTAAAATAAATTTTAGATACATAATAGTATATATTTACACGAATTAATTTTATCTTATTAAAGATATTTTTAAAAATTAAAGATATTATTAATTATATTATTTATTTGGAGCCCTACTTAATCTCGAATAAAGATTCGGAAATATCTCAATAAACTTAATTTATTTGACACATTATTGGAAAAATATAAGGAAACTAGGGAAAGTAAAATACACACCTGAGCAACTCGAACCTTATATATACTCCAATAAGACCAGCGCTCTCCTCCGCCATTTGATTTTTATTTGAATCGAATTAGATACACAAAGTCGATTTTACACGAGGTTTAACACGGTAATTTAAAGCAGAGGATTAAGCTAGGGTTAGAATGAGAGAAGAAAGATGGAGTCCAAAAACGACTACGTAAAGGAAGAGAAAGAGGGTTTAGATTTTGAGAAGACCGTGGTTGTTGGCTATGCTCTTACGAACAAGAAGATTAAGAGCTTCCTGCAACCCAAGCTTCTGAGTCTCGCTAGGTAATCACACTATTTAGTAACAGATGATCATGAATTTTGTACATACGTCTCTCTCTCCCTCTCCCCCCTCCTCTCTCTCTCTCTCTCTCTCTCTCTCCCCCCCCCTCCCTCTCCCTCTCCCCCCTCTCTTATTGTATCGCGTACTTTTTAATCGATACTAATAGTCTCTGCGTGTGGCAATTTGATTTGTTTAATTTGTTCGTTGATATAATTTTTTTTATAATTGGAATCTTGGTTCTGTGTATTTGTGTTGTGGTTTTGTCGATGTTTTGTGTTCGATAAAGTAGGCGAAAGTGATTTTAGTGGTCCCTAATAATTGCAAGGTTCTGTGTCGTTTTTGATGTGTTTTTGTGATCGGTCTTGCTCTTGCTTGGTTGAATATTATATATGTTGAAATGCATATGTGCTATGGCAACCTATCTCGATGGTTCTTCGTTTTAGATTAGCTGAAGAATGATTATGATGATGTATGATATGTTTTTGCCAGCTGAAATATTTTTTTCCTCGGAATAATTAACTCCTGACCTCTTCGTAACCTTGAGTGAGTTCGACACACACACGCAGATATATATTTACTCTAGTTTCAGCAATTATTCTTGTGCATACGAGGATTTATTTTCTCCCCTGTTTTTATCATGTAGCTAGCTTGTATTTTTGGTGACAAGCTTATTTAATATTGGTGTGATGTAAATGTTGATGGTCTATTTGGCTATATGAATGTGACCTAACATTGAAATTTGATTTGTGGTAAATATTTCTTGCTTGCGCTGCACCATGTTCTATGCACTGTAACTAATAGCATCACAACAAATCAGACATGCACATGTTTTATAGTCATTTTAGCTACTGGAAATGAATTTATTGTTAGTAGTGAATATGTGTTCTTTATTTTTGTCTCGGGTAAATTTACTATTGGATCAAGTATCAACTGTTGCTTAAAAACCCATATACCAGTTATCTATAACCCGAAGACTCAAAATACTGGCATCATATTTTCTGGCCGAGATTAGTGGAAATTTACTTTGCATCAAGCTGCGTTTCAACTCATTACTGCACTTTATATGCGTGATGTGACTATTAATAACACATATGAGGGAACACTTGCTATATTGAGCCAAAGTCTGAAATTTTTCTAATTCTACACCATTAAATAAATGGGAGTTATCTTGGACTGACATATTCAGTTGTCGCAAGATAATATTTTGGTGTGATATAGTGATTTGATAGGTCGTATATTTCCGGGCATGAATTGAAGGTGTAGAGTGTCGATTCGTGGAACATATATATGTCACTCTTTACATCCTCTATTGGCTTTTCTTGCTTTCTGTTGCTCAATAAGTTGTTTTTTTTTTTTTTGTTCGTAATACAGGAGTAAGGGTATTTCCTTTGTTGCTATTGACCAAACTAGGCCACTTTCAGATCAAGGTCCGTTTAACATTCTTCTACACAAGGTTAGTTTATGTTCCCAAGTCTTGTTGCACAACTGTTGGCTTCTCGTTTGTTTTTCTGTCACTGCATCTTCTTAGTGAAACACCTCTACCAAATTTTGGTCAATAATGCTTATTATGGTTATATTTCCAATTATTGTTTTTTACAGCTGTCAGGAAAGGAGTGGCGAAAAAGTCTTGAGGTTGGTTCATTAAATAATCCTCCTGCTCTTATACACTTGTTCAGTAAGACATAAGTACCCTTTAAACTGATTAGTGGATTTGATTATAACACTGTATGATATAATTTAGAATGCTGTGAATTTGAATGAGATGATTGGGACTACCTGCAGTCAAGTCTCCCATTACTGAAGATTGTGCATACGTGACATAAATTGAATCATTAATAATCAACGTCCTCAAGAACCTTGAAGTCTTGTGGCCAATATAGCTAAATAATATGATTCCCTGTTTTGTTACTACGGTTTCGTTTTCCGTGGGCACATTGCCAATGCCTCTACCAAGCTAAGCTGGGAAGCAGCTAAATGTGTCTTAAATGGCCATAGAATGGCCCGTAGGATTGCTTTCTATCATTCTCTGATAGTTTGATTATATTTTCATGATCACAACTTAAATTAATTAGGAATTAGATAAGGATTTCTAAGTTTTACTGAACGAAGGTCAAGGCACCTTAATTTTGATTAAGTTCACTTGTTAAGTATATTGTGAAATTTGTGGAAAAAGTATTCATAACTTCTTATTAATCCCCTTTTATACCTTTATTTTTTGATGGCTAAGATGAAAGCCCTATATTCAGTGTGTGATGTTTGATCAATTACATCTAATGGGGAGTGGGGAAGCAAATAAGAGTAGTTCAATGAAAAGGATAAAATTAACCCTAATTATCAATTAGGTCACTTGCTTTGTTTGAATGTCCCAGGCGGATCACTGACAATTTTTTTGTCTCATTTGCATCACTCATTTCAATTTAAGTTACATCATGATAATTTTCTGTGAAGTAAAGTGAAAATAAACGTTTTTTTGTTAAATTATATGACATGAACTTGGTTGGGACTTGACGTGAACTTGTACGCAAGGCAAGGTGATGATAAAATAATGAAAAATCAAATATTAGATTAGAGAAATTTTCAAAAATAGAGGTCGAATTCAATCGAAGAGGGAAGATGAGTACATGTTTAATTAGAGAAACTGAAGTAGTCAAAAAGATGGGTACATGCTTATTTTGAAAAAAAACTATTAGTTAACTTTTTTCATTTATGAAAATTTTAAAATTAAAGAAATGTAACTTTATCTTAAATAAGTGATATAAACGAGACAGAGTATTTGTCAATGACCCACTTGATATATTCGAACGAAAAAAGTGATCCATATATTAATTAACCCTATAAACAATTATTTTATGAATTACATATTTCAGAATGGTTTTATAAATAATTTTTGCTAAAATTTATTTTATATGCTCATTTCCAATTATGATATTATTAGTATATGTTATTAAAATTAATTTACAGGTATGTCATTAGATATTTGTTGATCTCCTAAATTTTAATCGACATAGCTAGATCAGATTGGCAGCATACTGGTTGTAATAAGGAGATGAGTGGGGGGTGTTGTAAAATGAGATGCAAATTGAATATAAAAGAGGAAACAATTCGATTACTTAAACAACTAAGGTTCAATAACATTGAAATAAAGAACTGAATGATAATAAAATCTCCAAAGCTTTCAAGTAGCTTTTAACTCCTACTGACCCAAAAAGGGTTTATCTATAAAAATACTTCTCAGTGAATCCCTTCTTCTATGCTCTACTACTCTTATCCATTCTCTTCACCTATAAATTTCTTTTCTGCCCTCGGTTGATGTCTCTCGCATGTTTTCATAATAATGGGCTTAGGGCTGTCTTGGGTCATTGCATGTCACTATCAAATTTAGAATATACAGCTGCAATGTAAAGAATTTGCCAACTCCTTTGCATTGTTTCATATTTAATGATTGAGTTTGTATAAATTTTCTTGAGTGCATTTTATTAATGAGATTTAGCAAGAACCATTTTTTGAACTTATTACCTGTTTCTGTGTGTGTCCGCGCATGTGTATTGCTTTTACATGGTTTGCTTCCGTATTTGTTATGAAAGTTTGATCTGGTTTTTAGTTAATAATACAGTATTTAGCAACCATATTTTAAATTCTAATTGAGCAAGTCTTTTCTGGGGATATATTGTTAAATGTTCACAAGTTCCTGAACAGGAATATTATGTAAGTTTGACGTTACAATGAGGTCCCCCAATGTACAACATGTGTTGAGTTATAATTGTCCCTATTTACTTTTGACTCCACCTGTTGCATGATAAAGTTACATATTTGTGAAACACACTTTCTACCAAATGCAGTATATCTTTCACCTCAATGTTTGTTGCCACTTTTTTACTAGGATTTTCGGCAGATGCATCCTGAAGTTACAGTGCTTGATCCTCCAAATGCCATACATCATCTATATAACCGCCAATACATGCTCCAAGATGTTGCTGATCTGAACTTTTCTGGTGCATATGGTAATTCTGTAGTATTTGATATAATTTGTGTAGTTGCAAGATGGTCGCTCGTTACAAGTCAAACTCACAAGGCATGATAGCAAACACGATAACTTAATCAATATCTTGCGAGTGAAAAGTATTAAAATGGAAGTGCAACATGTTTACCACTTTCTTCCTTTTTTATTGGAATGGAGGCTTAAAATTCCCTGTGTCAAGGTTCTGACAATATTATATTTGAAAATTATGGGATGCCATCTACTGTTTTAGTAATCGATAATATAATTATTTGTCATGCTGATGTTTTTGCTATGGTGCAGGCATAGTTCGTGTGCCAAAACAGTTGGTGATTAAAAAGGATCCGTCGTCTATACCTGAAGCAGTTAGTAAAGCTGGGCTGATTTTACCCCTTGGTATGTTCTGATCACAAATATGTTCTGAAAATTTATACTTAATTATTGGAATGCCTCCAAGAACAAGCAAATGAGATTATATTTAAATTGATTTGTGGGCTTATGTTGTGTATTACAATGATTATCTAAACATTATCGAATTTTGTGAAGGAATGTCTATTACGTAGCAGTAGATTGATTTATTTTATTCTATAAAATAGGCATTTAAGAAATGTGTACATTCCTCCATCCAGAATTGGTCGATCCTTTTAATTTGTACTATATATAGGCAGGTAGTGGAGGTCGTGCTTGGCGTGATCGTCAAGTTTTGTACTTGCAATCCACTAGGTCACAGGTTCAAACCCCTGGAAACGGCCTGCTGGTGCGGGAGCCTTGTGAATACAATACCCTGTTACAAAGGCAGGTAGTCAAATTTCTAGGATTGGAGCGAGTATTAAATATCAACACTAACTTATCTTCGGGCCACATTGGCTATAGGTGCAAATGAAGGGATCGCTTTAAGTACACTGTTTGATAATATTAATGCTTGATTGTAATATTTCTGATTGTTATCTTTTCGTACTAATATCAATTTTGCTTGTTTTAGTTGCAAAGCCTCTGGTGGTAGATGGAACTGCGAAGTCACATGAGTTGGCATTGGCTTATGATCAGCACTCTCTCCAAATGCTAGAAACCCCACTCGTACTTCAGGAATTTGTTAATCATGGTATGCTATTGCATGCACTTGTTTTTAAAAGTGTACCTCTTAATTAATAACAGAAAATTGTCTACCTCATGCGTCGGTATCATATTGGCATATGCTAATACTTTTCAGTTTGCGGTTGTAGGAGGAATTCTCTTCAAGGTTTATATTGTTGGGGAAGCCATCAAGGTTGTGCGGCGTTTCTCATTGCCTGATGTTAGCAAACAAGAATGGTCTAAAAATGCTGGTGTTTTTCGATTTCCAAGGGTTTCTTGTGCGGCGGCTAGTGCAGATGATGCAGATCTAGACCCATCTATTGCTGGTAAGGCAACAAATTTTATGTCTATATCACATACAAGATTCTAGCCTTGTATTTAATGGGAACCTTTATTGAAGCAAAAAGCAGAACTATAACTATGTTGCACATAGCTTGGTTAAACAGACCTCTAGCAGGCACTTCAATATTCACTTAATTATTCTTTATTTAAAAGTTGTAGTCAAAACTCTGTAGGAAACCAAAACAATGAAGAACATATACTACTCATTCAACCTTGCTGCTTTCGGAATAACAAAGTATCAGCGCAAGCTATCACCGTATACGAGGAAGCTAGCTAATGCAGCTCAAGTAACATCAATAATATGTGCAAGTGCAACATTCACATTTAATATCTTGCGCATACATTAAGTCACAATTTCTGTGTACTTCTGAGAAAGCAACTTCTGGTTTGTTTTTGTAAACATTTTTTGTTAGATTTCTTTTACCCTTGTTTTTGTTGATTTTCCCTTCTCTCTTAGCAAGAATGTGTTTTTGTCAAGGAATTAAACCTTACTTTGTGCATTGTATATTGGTATTGATTGAGTCTTTGGATGCGTTGTCACATGCTTGTGATCTGAAATTCATGGCGGTTCAGTTTAATTATTTTCTTTTATCTGCAGAGCTTCCTCCAAAGCATCTACTTGAGAAACTTGCTCAGGAACTTCGACACCGCCTGGTACTTAACTAACCTTCCTGATATCCATGCAGCAAAATTTTAAAAGTTATATTGCATTCATTTATACATTTATCATTTGCAGTTAACGTTTAGAAATGTTTAATTGAATGAATTATGTTTGTTTGTAGGGTCTACATCTTTTTAATTTAGACATTATCCGAGAGCGTGGTAGCAAAGACCGATTCTATGTCATTGACATAAACTATTTTCCTGGTAAGGACTTGTTTTTAATGATATATTAGAACTGGTAATGCCCGCTTTGCTATTACATCGCCTTTCAGTGAACTGATAACATATGTTCCACAGGATATGGAAAGATATCAGACTATGAACACATTTTCACGGACTTTCTTCTCAGTTTGATGCAAAACAAGAACAAGACAAACTCAACTGGTGCATGCTAAAGAAGCTTCGGATATACCAAAACTGTGCACAAATCATGGAAATATGATTTCCACTCATACAAGTCAATGCAATGAAAGACCTGGATTGAGATTATAAACAGAGAACAATGTTGAGTCGTAGTAATTCGACCGTCTCAGATCAGGATTTTCAATCCCCTTGGCAAGTCTGTACATGCTCTCACCCGCAAAAGCTATCATGCCTGATTCACTATTCAACATATTTGCAAATACAATGGTTGGTTCTGTTATGTGCATCATGTGTTTACTGTTTAGTGGAGTGGTTCAGACCAGTTTGCAAAATGTTTCAAGTTAAAATGCATTTTGTTTTTTAACAAATCCCTGTCATTGTTGATTTTAGTATGAATCTCAGATATAAGATCTCTGCTATGAGCTCACTTTTAATATGTGATCAAATTGAAACTTGACTATACTTGTTTAGGGCTGTCAACGAGCGGAGTTCTTAAAAGAAACTCAAAACCCTCCATAAGTTTGACGCTCAGATTGCTATCGAGCTCAGTTGAACAAAATTTATTCAATAAACTATCAAGTAGAGTTTTATTAGTGGTAGACTGGAAATTAACTTGACATGGACTCATATTCGACCTAGAGCCCGTTTGGCTGAGCTTATAGCTTATGATTTAACGTGGCTTGTGGCTTAACGTGACTTATCTAATAAGCTGATAGCTTAAAATGTCTGTTTGGATAATATTAACTTATGAATGACTTATGAGCTATTAAAAATATAATAATAAAAATAAAAGTGCTTTATGAGTAACTTATGATTTAAGATTAATTTTTATTAAAAAAAAGATTCAAAAAAATTTAGCCACTTAAAAAAGTACCTCAAATTAACTTCTGACTTTAAGTCAGCTTTTAGCTTATTTCTGACTTTAAGCTGGCTTCTGACTTATTACACAAACAGACATTTTTCAGCTTAAAGTCTCAGATTTAAAGTCGAGCTTTAAGCCCGGACAAACACCCTCCTAATCAGGTCGAATTTGTCTTAAAATGTTCGTGAACAACTCGAGCGAGCAACTGGAGTTCAAAGTTCGAATTGCCTAAGGAGGAAACTGTTGTATGGACGTGTGCAGTAGATAGATTACTCAATCTGAACAACATTGAAGTAAATAATATGTTTCAACATAATAATATTGATTCGAAAACAAAATTAAAATTAACGAGACAAGAATGAACAACAAAGAGACAGTTACTCAGGCTGCAACAGCTTCAGCTTCGGCCTCCACAGTTGTATCAGCAGCAGCGATATCTTCGGAGACGAGAGTCCACTCCGGCGGCATTTCCGGCAGCGGAGGGTACACAGCCGGACCACGCTTGACATCCCAGGGCTGAGTCTTCTTCGGCCTTGACTTCCTGTGATGCGCCGTGGCTTTCTTCTGCGGCCGCGATGAATTCTCTATCACCAGGCCTCCGTACTCCACGCGCGACGGCGACGCCGTTTTGGCGCCGGGGAATGAGCGGGCCGGGGGAGCGGCGACAAGGCGGCAACCGAAAATTGCGGAGGCTGACATTTTGGAATGGGTGACGATAAGATAACGTCTGGTGAAAATTGAAATGATAGAGCTCGTCTCTGTATTGATGTTATCTTTGCCTTCGATACGGTATCGTTTGAGTTTGGCAGTTTTTGTGTGGTGGGCTTTAAGGCCCAATTTCATGCTCGGTTTTGTTGGCTATGCTTTTGTTTCTTCTAGCTAGGCCCGTCTATGATTCTCAATTTTTGAGATCCGTAAACTTTGTAAATTGATACTATTGGGGCTCACTATATTCTGTACATTTTTTAATATATAAAATTAGTTTGAACTTTATATAGAATAAAAATATGAACAAAAATAATAAATAAATATTTTTCCTCGACGCATTAAAAAACTTGAAAAAATGTCACGCGAAGCTGGATGCCAGTAGCAGTTGTTAATTGTTGATAAAAAGGAGAAAAGTTGGTACAATTGTGAGAGAGGAGAAGACAGCTACTAATTGGCAGTTTCGCTAATTTCTAAATTGGATTCTTTTCATTTTTGGTAAACGGACAAAAAGTCGTGACAATTTGTCATCTACTCTTCACTAATGGCAAGGATAATTAAATCACTAATTAGTCCAACTCATGAACCAGACGACATTGCCAAAAGCATAATAAATAAACTGAATTATTGACAAAATCTTGTTTCTGAAATGTTCGTACCTGCTCTTAATTTTACTTTAATTGTGCAGTATTTCAAAATTTTAATCTGCGATTCTGAGAATCGGAGATTTATTTATACAACTTTTTGAATTTGGGACCAGTTGTTTTTACTTGAAACTCACCTTAATCAAAACACGGCAGTGTATGCTTTAAAAATGAACACATATTTTGTGCATACGAATCATATTATCTTTACATAAATTTATCAACTAATTAATTCTTTTAAACAAATTAGTTCTTCTTAGTTCATCAGAAAATTTTATTTTATGGCGAATGATAAATTGTATTCTTTTAATTGTTTTGTGATTCTATTAATATTTAATATAAATAAATAAAGATAAATTTCATTCATAAAACAATATATCTTATTCTACTCGTTTTCTCCATAATAAATAACTTATATATTTTGCCCAATTCGATAAGATAAGGTCTACTTTTTCTGCTCAAAAAATGCTTCACACTCGTTTTATTACATAATTAAATTTGAGTTGAAAATATCGAAAAAATAGTGAGATGAAAAGTGTGATGATATATTGGCATCAACAAAGTCAATTCGTGAGTTCATTGACACTTGACAACACAGCCCTACTTAATCACTAATCACTCTCGTGTATGCAGTGTTCTAAAAGTCGGCGATTAATCGCTGTTCGGTCGGCTACCGTCTCGATTAAGCGTTAATCGGTGAAAAAATCGTTTTTTCTAAAAATCGGGATTAATCGGTTAAAAGTCGGGATTAATCGGAAAAAGTCGGTCAAAAATCGGTGAATTTAAAAACAAATAAAATAAAAAGCAATTTTTTTTTAAATTTTAAATTTAATTTTAAATAAAACAAAAGGCACGGAAATGACACATAAATTAAAATTGTTTTTATTACTTTTCATTCTTTCATTAGCTCCCAAACTCTAATTACATAAATTTGCAATATCTTTTTTCGCAAATCTAATCAAATTCAAGTTTATATATGAGATGACTCGACTTGTATCATGTTTTGTGTTATAAAAAATCATCAATTCATTTGATTTTATAAGACTATAAATTTATATTATATATAATTATATAAATATATATATATATATATATAATTTAAAAAATAATATTAAATTGATTACGATTAATGATCCGATTAATCACTCCGATTAATCTCCGATTATCCGATTAATCGCTGGACGGTGCCTTCACCGACTAAGTCCGATTCCCGCTTTTTACAACACTGCGTGTATGTAATAAAATCAACTTAAATACATGCCACTTAAATTAATCACATTTTTAACACCATATTCTCGGAAGATCTTCCCTCTATTTTAATCACAGAAAGACCCGATATTTCCATTTTAATAACACAGCCCCACGACTCAGCCCGCCCACGGGCAACCATTCCCCACAATCAACCCCTCCACGTGTCAACCATCTACCCATCAAACACAAATGCCCGCTCCCAATCCAACGGCCACCATTCATACCACCAACCGGCCCCACACTATCGGAAAACAAAGAGTAAAAGATAAGAGAAGGCAAGGACAGTTTTGTCACAAACAAAATCAATTAAAACAGCTGCACGGGAAGAGTCCCAATGGCAACAACATATACACCAACAAATATATAATATAAATATACAAATAATTTGTGTTTATAACCCCTATGTGTATTCAAATACATATTTAAGAAAAGGTTTAGCAGACACGTGTCTTTTAAAAAAAAAGATTATTTTTATTAATATGAATTGCAAATATTTTATAAATATCACTTCAAAAGAATAATGTTATGTATTACAAATCTAGATTCTTCTCTAAAAGACATAATAAATATATAACTGATCTTAATTTGATAATTCAAGCATATACATAAATCTTATTATTGTTTGCGAAATCAATCATATATTATCAAATATATTTTTAAAAAAGTTGAATATAACTTTTCTATTAAATGACATGTTTTTTTTAAAAACTTATTTCATGATGAGAGAAAAACTTTGTGGACCGGCTCCCGGTTTTTATATAAACAGACTGGATACAGCTGTGTCCAACTCATAACCTCCTTCCCAATACATACAAGAAATATATAAGTAAACAAATATTCACGTAGATGGAACTTTATATATAAACTAATTCAATTTCACAAGACGATGACATAACAGGAGCGCACACACTAACACACACTGGTTTTTGTTTTGTTTGGTTGCTATGGATCCTTGTCAGTTCGTCCGGCTGACCGTCGGCAAGCTCGCGCTGAAGTTTCCGGTGGCGTCGAAGCCGGCGAGGACGGTGGTCCATCCCTCCTCCTCGCCGTGCTTCTGCAGAATTAAGCTCAAGAACTTCCCGGCCGTCACCTCCGTGGTCCCCTGCATTGTCTCCGAAAAAACCGGCGAGAATATCGGGGGCGAGGCGCAGCTGAGTTCCCAGGCGGCGTCGTTTCACCTGAACAAGCCGGATCTTGAGAAGCTGGCGGGGAAGTCGGGGAAGGTGACGCTGAAAATCGCGATTTTCACGGGCGGGAGGGGGACGAGCTGCGGGCTGAGCTCCGGCAGGCTGCTGGGGAGAGTGACGGTGCAGGCGGATCTCACGGGGACCGAGGCTAGGGTTTGTGTGTTTCATAATGGGTGGATTAGTGTGGGCAGAGATGATAAGTGTGGGGCCCAGTTTCATTTGAGTGTGAAGGCTGAACCGGATCCGAGGTTCGTTTTTCAGTTTGATGGTGAACCGGAGTGTAGTCCGCAAGTGTTTCAGATTAAGGGGAATGTGAGGCAGCCGGTTTTTACTTGCAAGTTCAGTTTTCGGACTACTGGTGGTAATCAGCGCTCCAGGTGAGGCCTCCTTAATTTTTCGAGTATTTCGAGTTTTTTTTATAATTTATTTAATTGTGAATGTATGATGTTATGAGGTGAGATTCTTAGTTATAATTTTGTTTGGCGGATAAAGATGAATATTTTGTTCGCATTTGTTTATTTGTGTATTTTTCAGGGAGATAAGATTCGTAATTATTGTTTTATTTTGTCGATGAATTTGAATAATTTGATAGAATTGTGCGATAAAGTGAACAGAATCAAGAGTTGGATTATTAACTGAAGTTAGCATTGGACTTTATGGTACAAACTGATTCTATATCGAATTTGTTTATTTGTATTTTTCTTCGTGGAGATGAGATTCATAGTAATTGTTTTGTTTTGTGGATGAATTTGAATAATTTGACGGAATTGTGCGATAAAGTAAACAAAATGGGAGTTGGAATATTAACTGAAGCTAGCATTGGACTTTAGAGTAAGAACTGAATCTAAGCTTAAATTAGTTTAATTGATTTTTGAACTAGTTTATTCGTGTTTTGGTAAAGTCAGGTGATCCACGAGGTGAGATTCTTAGTTGTTTTATTTGGTTTATAAAATTTTAAATATTTGATTGAATTGTACGGTAAAGTGACACTATTGTGATTGGGAATCTAAACTGGAATTAGCATTAGACTTTACATTAAGAACCAAATTTAAAGTGCAAAAGTAGGTTCTTTATGTTTTTGATTTTTAATGTTGTTATGTTAAGGTTAGATCTGATTTTATTTGAAGAGATAAAGAATGTGATTATGACTTTCTATTATGTTGTTTTTGATTAATTATTGAATTTGTTTTTTGTAGATCATTACAGTCTGAGGCAAATGTTAACAGAGGATGGTTGAGTTCATTTGGAAGTGATAGAGAGAGGCAAGGAAAAGAGCGAAAGGGTTGGTCAATTACTGTCCATGATTTGTCTGGCTCGCCGGTTGCAGCGGCGTCAATGGTGACTCCGTTTGTGGCGTCTCCCGGCTCAGACAGGGTCAGTCGGTCTAACCCCGGATCATGGCTCATACTCCGTCCTGGCGATGGCACCTGGAAGCCATGGGGTCGGTTGGAGGCCTGGCGTGAGCGTGGTGCTAGTGATGGTCTTGGTTACAGGTTTGAACTTAGTCCTGATGGTGGCGCTGCAGGGATTGTGCTAGCTGAATCTACTCTCAGTTCTTACAAAGGAGGCAAATTTAGCATTGACTTGGGTTCGGGGCTGGGAACAGGGGGCAACACTAATGGGCAGACAACACCAGTCAATTCTACTTCTCCGGTAAATAGTCCGAGGGGAAGCGGAGACCATGGTTACAATTTGTGGCCATATTGCAAGTACAAAGGGTTTGTAATGTCCGCAATCATTGATGGAGAAGGCAGCAAATGTAGTAAGCCAACTGTGGAAGTTAGCGTACAGCATGTGAATTGCACGGAGGATGCGGCAGTATTTGTAGCACTATCAGCTGCAATTGATCTGAGTATGGATGCCTGCAGGCTTTTCTCTCAAAAGCTGAGGAAGGAGTTGTGCCAGCCTCAGGAACTGCTATAAAGCGGAGTTTTGCTTTCCTAGTGTTTCTAGTATGCGGGTAGCGTGTTTTTGGAGTGTCTAATGGTGTTTTTGATTCCATTTGACATAGGAGGTAATGTAGTTACTGCTACTAACAAACTAGTAGTATAGATTCTGTACAGGGCAGATGACTGAGATGGAGGGAGATCACCAGGCACTTGGTTTTTTAGTAGGTGTGTGGATTGTTTAATTTTTACCATTTCTTTGTTTTAGGGGAGAGTGGTATTGGCTAAAGATTGTTTAGAATCAGGTTTACTTTTCTTCTGGTTGAGGATTATGCAGCACTAATCTGGATCAAATAGTTACATTTACCCTCATAGTTTTCATTTGCGGAGAATGTATTGGATTATTATCACCTAAGTGCTCTTTGTTTTTAGTTTTACTGTTTTGTTCTGTATATATATTCCTCACTTTCACATTTTCTCCAAAACTTGGATGAAAATGGAGAAGATTGCTCAAGTGTTTCTGTAGCTTAGTATGCTTTTTTATTCGAGTTACGTGGTTTGTAAGTAGAGCGAGGGAAGCAGAAGCTTAAAAGTGTGTTGTTTCGACTTTGTTTGTAGAATGGTTTATACTGTATGCAGATGTAAATACCCCAACGAATTAAAATCAGTCGACATTGGGGAAATTATTTCTTTTGGTAATAATATAAAATATCTAGCATTAGTCATTCACATTTATCAAAGCTAACAATTTATATACAAGTTGTACCATTAATTATACGAGAATTGTCCTTTTTCACATATAACTATAGTAATGCACCAAAAGGAAAACATAAAAATGTAGGAGTAAATAAAATTGCTATTTATTAAATATATACCACTGTTAGGTAGTAACACTAAATAAAAATGGATGTACATGTAGCTATTGATCTTGTGACTTGATTTGACATTGGGAATCCGTGAAAAAGGTTTTGAAGATCCCAAATAATAAAAAATCCCTTATTTCATGCCAACATTTCGTAAAAGTAAAACTAAAAATCGGAAACAGGACCTTATGTTACTCCATGTAACTTCATTTCTACTTCATTCCTCAGCTTGCACTTATTTTTATTTTTGTGTTTTCTCAAGAATAATAAAAAGCAAATGATTTCACTTTAACACGAAGCTTCCAACTTTTGAACCTGCTCATGGATAAATTTGGGACGTGAATGTATTAGAATTCACTTAAGCTCATGCATAAGATTCAGACACACTGAATGTTTTTTGAAAGGGTACAAGATTCCTAAGTCATCAAGTGGATGGCAGCTTTGCTTGATTTGAGGCTTGTTGGGGGTACAAGAAAAGAGTGAAATGTAGTTTAGATCAAATGAATATATTACCGCAGATCCGGTTGAGATCTTGATCACTACTTTCTTAAGTTAAGCAAATATTCATGACGTAAACTTTATGCCCGAAACTATGACATTGTTTGTTTTCATGCAACTCGGAGATATTTAATTAATCAAGGAATTAAATTATGCAACTTGATTTCATTAAAGTTCCCTCCCCTAATTATAAAATTGACTTAGCAAATGAAATTCCTGATTTATTTAAAATAATTGAGATTTTACGATTAAAATTAAGGTTTTCAAGGGCCAAATAAACTACCTAAAATAAATTAGGTTCTTTGAAATTCCATCTACTAACAAATATTTCTAAACTGTTTGTTTAAACTTATTAAATTCGGTTTTTACTTTCTTTTTTTTTTTTTTTGACTAATGTGGCTTATAGCCTTACAATTTGAGTATCTGTTCTAAGATATTCTCGAGGTGAGCCAGAGTCGAACCCAGGACCTGGGTCAACAAAGGATAAGCCCTTAACCACTTGGGTTATCCAATCGTGCTCAAATTCGGTTTTTACTTAACAAAAAATGTCGGTTGATATTTAATTAGAGGAACGTATCTTCGATGCGTAAACGGGGCCGAGTTATGAGGCACATAGCTATTGGCCCGACATACCTTTGAATTAAAAAGGGCCCGTATGATTGGGGTTTGGTATTCTATATGAAGCAAAAATGTTGGGTCGACAAGAAAGTAGATCGAGAACATCTGCAGTACTATACTACCAGGCCCTAAACATTTACTGGGCCTGACCTGATTCTGAATTTACTGGACCATAGCAAATGCAGCCCAACATGCATCTTACTTTCACTAGTTTTGTTATGCATGCGTGCGTTGTTTCACAACTATGCATGGCATGCAAGAAAAATTAAGAAATTTTTTGACTAGATTCGAACCTCGATCTCGATCTCCGGCAAGGGAAGCGAAGAGATAGCATGCCAGGAGGTTGCAAAAATTAAGAAATATTTTATTTTTACCAAACTAAACCACTCCCTCCGTGACTCCGTCATATTTCTATTTATGATGGTCAAATTGGCTAATTTTTTACCAAAAATTATAAGTCACTCTTTCATTATTTTAAAAAACTGAAAATTACATCATAAAGTGGATTAAAAAAAAATTCCGGTGACATTTTTTTTATTTTTTCACTTGGTAAAATATTAATAAATTTCAGTCAAACTTTGGTGAATTTGACTGGCACAAACACAAAAAGTGATAACTAAAAAGGGACGGAGGGAGTAATAGAGTAGCTATGAAATATGCAAGCAACGAATACAAACGGCTTGCAAATATAGATAAACACTCGGTTTTATAATTTACTTAGCTTATCGTTAAAACTTACAATTGGCTTGAAGCCTTGAACAAATACACAGTGCTGGAGACCAGTAGTTCCTTCCAAAGCAGCCAGCAGTACAGGTAATATACACAGGCCTAAATCCACTGCAAGTTCTTCAAAAGACAATGGCACAAACTAAGTTTCATTTTGAAATAGACGCTTCTCATGTAACCAAATAAATATATAGCAGTCTCACGATGGTACGGTATCTATAAACACAATATGTATAAATAGGTACATGGCACAACTAAAAATCATTGTTGTCCAGAGGACTGGAGCCGGCTTCTTAATTGTTCATGGTCCCAATCGATAAGGACCTTCACCAACATAGTGCCCTTCCATGTATAGAGCTGCATTTTGTGAATGAATTCCATCCATCACCATAAATTGCATATCTTCCGAAGGTTTCCAGTGTCGTTTTCTCTGGTTGATGAACCAATTATTGATCTGCTTCTGGTCCAAGCCCGTCGATTCTGCTAATGCCACTTTCTCCGTTTCCTGTGTCATAAACACATTCCATTTGATTATGTACGTATCTGGAGTGATACAACTATGAATTTCATTTTTCGGAATATACATAAGAATGCAGCTGTGAATGGAGAATTTACGTACAGAAGGATATGGCCATTTGTAGTGCAAGTCCCACCAACTAAGTAACTTCTGGCGAGCATCTTTTGGCAGCTTTCCTTTCTTTTTTTTCTTGGACAGTTCTTGCTTGAGACTACTAAGGTAACCACTATATTTCCTCAATAGGTGATTCTTCAGCTCCCTATCTTCAGCACGTGGATCAATTTCAGGAAGATCTGTCTCACCACCACTATTGTCTTGATCCTCTTCAGATGAACCGATTCCCTCACATTTCTCATCTAGTTAGTCATACAATTGAGAGATATTAGAAAACAAAAGAATAGTCATCACTTTATTGCAAATCTTCTATATAGCATATAAGGGCAACAGACTGAGATAATTTGCCCTTCAAGTTACATGTTTGAGGTGTAGATATTTTACGAACAAGCAGCATATAAACTTTGATTTGACAACAAGAAGCATCTTAATTTAGTTTTAAACCAACAAATTTTCTAGGTAAAAATATACGTCCACTACAAATTTACGAAAATGCTTTGACACCAGTCATAACAATAGATGCAGGAGGCCGGGGTAACCACCTTAATTACAGACACAAGACTCACATCTTGTGAAAAATAACCTGGAAATGCAACTCCAGTTCATATAATCATGTAAATTAGCTCTGAAATGACATGAACAGTGACATGCTACATAATTACTTAACAATGGGTGGCAAGAAACTTTATCACTTTACTATGTTAGGTACTTAAAATTCCAAATCAGATTAAGCTTCAGGTTTATGTATATAAAATTGTGAACCTTTACCTCCCATTTGCATGCCATAAAAAAGTGTTAGATAAATTTGTGCACTGATTCGCAATTAAGAATACATTAACGCACAAGCCATAGTATTCACGATAATCAAGATCAGGCTTTCCCTTTTCTTGGAGCTTGTAACATATGATATTTGTTAGATCAGGTAACCTATTCTTGAATAACTTCCTCATAAGTATGATAAAGATCAGGGTGAGAACTGAGAAGCACCAGAGAGCAAAGACTATATATGTTTCCAAGAATGTTCAAGAAAAGTGAGATGGCAATATAAGTAAATTATGAAAATGCTCGTGAAATCACAAAAACTAGCTGACCTCAACTTTGAAAAACCAAGATGAGTTTATAAAGTTTCGGTAAAAAGCTAAAAGATACATGAATAGACTTCCTACATAGCAACATCCATTAAAACTCGTTGGGCTAGAAACTGTAAGTATCTGCATACCAAGGTGAAGATGCATTTTACTTTTCATTTTCCCTTAAAATCTAGCAATATGTTTTAAAAAGATCTCTGTTAGGCTATCCAGTCATCATAACTATGCATTGCAAGAAACCATACAACTCGAGCACACCCAGATTATTGAAGAACTAGAGGATATTCATAATCCAACTTGGTAATTATAGTAAGAAATCAATTCAGTAAAAAGTCACAATTCAACTTGGTGAACAAATCAGCCATTAAAAGGTATATAGTACAAGGTAAGGGTAAGCTGAGTTGTTGAAGTACATTGAGAAAGCAAAAATCTAGTAGTGATAATGTCATCAAGTGGCCCTTTTCATCTCAAATCAAAGAAATTATTAAAAGCAATTGTCTAACACTATTCTCATCGCAAATATAGGGGTCTCCACGACTAACAAGACTCAGGACTCTCCAAGTTACAGTGAACTTCATCCGTAAAGACTAACTTAACTCCGTCCAAAAAATAGTAGTGACGTACTGTACCAGAGCAAGTGCTTTAGTGCAGCTCATTCTGTGAACTATGTTTAAACTTTAAAGAGTCAAAAAAGCACTGACATTTAAAAATGTTCAGATGGCATTCTAAAAATAATTATGTGGCGTGGTTATGATAAAATTAACTATAATCCTCGCGTTCAGCCCTTGAAGGATTCTTAAGCACATATATTTACTAAACTTAACTATGAGTATGTAGCCCTTACATATATCATAATGTATATACCACAAAGTTCTCGGTATCTGCCAAGTTCCTACATAATACATTCAGACTTCCATCAGATCTTCTCGGCAGCTCTCATTTACCATGTTTTAAGTCTGTTTCTTGAGCTAATCAGAATCCTACAAGGCACTGTCGTACTCCATGTGCAATCAAATAAATAGCTGTTTCAGAGGCTTTTGTACAAGTTTGTGACCTATGATTTGATATCTGGCACTAGAATCATCTTACATATGTTAAGGAGTCATTGACAAGAAGTTGACATGGATTAAAATCTTAAGATAATTTTTATGTAGTTATTGACAAAATGTTGCGCCAGGATCCACCTGGTCGCTGCTCAGATATTCTTTATGATTCAGTTTTTTATTCGGATCCACTAATTACTTGTTTAACAAAATATCAGCTTAATTACTAATTTCTAGAACATAAAACTACACAAGCAATATTTCTACCCGAATCTCCAAACAATAACAGACAAATTTCTCACCTCTTCAATGAATGCCAACACAATAAATTGATAGCTAGAAAATAGATCTAGATACATTTTACATGCATAAATTAGTAGCAATATAGTACCGTAATAATTGGTGAAAACTGAAAAGACACAAAGTAGATACAATTGACACTTCACATAATTGTATAAAAATGTAAATTAAACTCTTACTTATAAATAAGAAAAAAGGCAGGAAACATTGTACAGGCTACATGGGCTAGGTCTGATTTGAAATAGCATGGTCTTCAATTTTCCAAGGCATAAAGATAAAAGACAGACACTTACTCCACGGTACCAACAAAAACTGTGCAGTAGCCTACTCGGGAATGTAAGAAACCAATTAAAATAACACTACCCTTCAATATCTCAAGGCATACACATCTACATACCTTGATATTCGTACTTATAGACTATAGTTAAAAAAACATAATACACTATAAAAAACGTGAAAAATTTATTGACAATAATCACTTGTTACCGACTATGTTTGATAAAGTAGGCTGACAAGATTAGTGTTTGGATTTACTAATAGGGGAACAAAACCCTATTAAGGAATGAGTGTGTCAGTTCGATTATTTGATTAAAGAGGCAATCAGTGAGATTAGCTCCAGTAAAAGAGTGGTTTATTATTTGTTTATTCATTAGTATTGTTAAGTGTTGTTAATTATGCATTACACAAACAAATCATGTCTCTTTATCGGCAGACTCATGATTAGGGTTTCGGAAATGTACCGGAGTTGAGGATCTGGCGGGGAGCGGTGGTGAGCATATTGAGCTGAGTCTCTATCCTTTGCATGAAGTCCGTAGCTTCTTGTAATGGCCTGCTTATCTCCTCGCGGTACTTGACAAGCATGTGGTAATAAGCCTCCTGTTTTCACAAAATTCGCAGTACTTTTCGATTACATCGAATCTAAATAAACAAAAATGAAAACCTCTAATTGATGCGATAATTTAAGAAAAAGTAAACAACACCATAAATTGATCAAGTTCTGGATCCTTGCAAGTTTCTCCACAACTCGCTGAAGCTTGCTGCTGCCCCACCTCGAACTCATGCCGAATCGCACCGAGCCGAGCTACCACTTCTGCGGGTGCTCCGACCTAATTTTAATGCAAAAATACATAAATCTATGTTTTGAATATAAATTAAAATATGTTAAGACAAAACATAAGATCTTAAATTAAGACGATGATAAATCGACATGATATCAGAACTCAGGTTAAACAGTCAAGGCATTCAGATATGTCTAGATTTTGATTAAAAATCACAAGTTGAAAACTCTATGCAATTATAACTTAACACGATATCAGAGTTCGGGTTCAGAGATTGAATGATTGATGCATAGACACACACACACACACACAAAATATACACCTTTTGGCAATCCATGTAAGCTTGGAGAAGGCTAGAGTACTGAGGATGAGCTATGATCTTGGCTTTAATAGCCTCAGCCGCCACAGCTTCATTCGAGCTTTGATGATCAATATTATCCTGATAATAGTTGTTGTAACGAAACTTGTGCCTCGCAGAATTATTACTCCCAGCTTCCATTTTAACAACCGGATTATGAAACCTATTCGACTCACCGACGTCGTTTGATGCCAGTGGCAGATTATGAAACCCTCGGCTCATCCCCGGATGAGAGCTATTGCTTCCGTACAAAAAACTACTACTTCTATTATTATTATGACCACTACTATTCTTGCTGTTATTTTCTTCTAAATGATTACTATAATCTTCCATTTTATATAAAACAAAGAGAAAAAAAAAATCAAAAACAAAAATAAAACCCTATTAAAAATTAATATTAGTAGGGTTTCATTGAGAAAGGTGAGGAGGGGAGTTTCCGGCCGGTTTTCCGACGGAAAAAGGTGGGTCTACGGTGGAGAGAGAAAAGAATAAAGAAATGCAAAGTGCAAAGAGAATTGTGTGGATATGAATAATTTGTAACTAGGACTAGGTGGAACAGGAGCAATGTATATTAAAAGCAAGATGCAGATTGTTTGATGAATTTTTATGACAAGGTAAAAAGAGTGTGTAGTGTTTACCAGGTGGATTGTTGGACTTTCTATCTTTTTGTTTGCTCTCACAGCAGATGGATGTCGAATAATTAACTACGCATAAATGCACCAGCGAATTTGAAATTACTCTCTGTCAAAAAAAAAATTACTCACCGGTGCCTTAAAAAACCTTATATCTAAATATGATAATAATTTATCTCAAATCAGTTTTAAAATTAGAGTTCAAAATTTTAAAAAATGTATTTTAAATATTAAATATCCTTTCAAATATGTTAGCTTGTTATTTATGTCAAACTAGCTTGAATAATCTAATCTCTTTTATGTTATAAATTTGATTATTATGTTACAATATTAATGATTCCTTAACTAAATATCTGATTAGGACGAATTCATATAATACATAGAATTTATTATTCAACCCACATTTTCATGTAGTAAGGAAATTTATTTATCGTATTTAATTATTTATATTATCAAATAAATGATTTACTTAAATATAATTTACATAATTAGTATTTGTTTTTATTCTCAAAAAAATGTTCAAGTTGCCAATATGTTTTCTAAAAATAAAGTTCAATAAAATATGCAATCTCAATTACAATTTCGAGACTGTTGTAACTAAAAATCAACTATTTTCAACTAATATTGTAATCATATATGCAATTTTAACGATATTCTTGAAAAAATTCAAAATATAAAATATTTTTACAAATTTCTCTTGATATTGTGATTTATTTAACTAAACATTTTATATATTAGTACACAAAATGTTTTTGTAATAGAATATGTTTACCTTCTAATTAAAATATTCGTTTCAGTATTGGATTGCTAAATGTCAAAGATTTTATCATGTTCGACTTCGTTTTACTTGTCTTATTCACTAGGGATTTTTATTAATTAAAAATTATTGGTGAGAGCAGTGATACGATGACGTTAATAATACTCCTCCGTCTTATACGTCATTTTTTAACATTTTTTCAACCTTTTTTAAATATAGCTTCATAGTATGTTCTTAATTTATATTTTTCTGAATAATAGTTTGATATTTAAATTTTTATTCAAAACAGAATAAATAAAAAAAATATAAAATTATATTTTACAAAATGTACGTACAAATTAAACGGTATACTTACGACTTATCGGGACGGAAGGAGCAATGCATTCGTATAAATACATTATACATACTCCTAACATACGTAGAGAGCGACGATTTGAGTAAAGGCAAGAAGTGAAAGTTGAAAGAAGTGATGCAGAGGTTCCAGAGAAACAAGGAAAGAAACGAGTACAAAATTCAACGGTAAACAATAAACAGTGTGTTGGAAAGAAATAGAGATGATTGATGGACAGACATGAGACAACACTCTCTCATTTCCGCCCGTTTCTTGATTCATTTAACCCGTTTTTCAGTTAATCCACGTGCAGATGCATCTTTCCCGATCTCTCCTCTCAATTTTATGTGCACTCATTGGATTTTTAGTTCAAACAATTCAAACCACACCTTTTTTTCTCTTTTCTTTTAAAACATATTTGTAAATTGTAATCTAGCACCTGTGATTTTTGGAGGATATTCTTTTAAAATAATTTTTAAAATATATATCTAGATTTAGAATCTGAAAATTTAATTTTTTTACATAGATGTAACTTTATATACATATTTTAAAAATTATTTTGATTTTTTTACATCGTTGTGTGTGTTCATAAATAATTTCAAAATAAAATACATAAACTTTGAGTGGTCACAGGGGTAAAATAGCTGATAGGAACTAAAATAGACATTGTTATCTCTCAAATAGTTAAAGTTAACGGCAGATTTGGACGGAATAGTGATCAGGGATTACAACTTGAATAGAATGTTAAATGTAGGATGCATATTATCACTTTTAAAAATTTAGATACCAAACTGCGTTTGGAGCAAACCTAGGGATTAAAAGTGTAATTAACTCTTGTTATAATTATCAAACTAATCACCTTTTTTTTTAAGGCAAAGGGACTTCATAGACGGGAAAAGATTACAAAAGATCCTGAACCAATATACTAATTAAGGTCTACAAAATTACTTGGATTTAATCATTCGAGTTGATCGTTTATAAGAATTTTGGGACCTAAACCATATACAATCTACAATTCGGTGACGGATAAACTATTTTTTTCTTAGTTAATAGAGTAATACTTCAAAAATTACCTTCCTCTTCCGGGTACTTCAAGAATTTAGTCGAAGCAAATGAATTTATTCCCATGCCTGACAGACGAACCCGTATACATGATTATTTAAATTTTAAGACAAACAAGAGTGGACATCGGGTCCCACTGCCCCTAATCCCCCGCGATACCCGCGCTCCCTCTACTGTCAGTCTGTCACTGTCACATAGAGTAATAAAGTGACAGTCCCAGTCCCTGTCCTCCCACGGACCACTGTTGCTGAGTACATTAATTTTCCTTTTGTATTTATCTCTTTGCTTCCGGTGCACAAGCTCAACCTACACTCACCAATTTCTGCCGGAAAGCGCAACCTCAAGGAATAAATTATACTCCACCTTATCCTCATACTATGCTCTTTTCTCCCCCTATTCTTTATCTTTCAATATTTACCCCACTATCTGCTCATTTTTTTTTCTCAATTTTCACACTTATTTTATTCTATCATTTCATTTTTATTCATTGAAAATCAATTAGTCTCACTATTTCACCCACTTTTCTCTCTTTTCCACTACTTTATATATATTTATTAACTTCCATGCTCGAATCAAACGTAAACAATTGGCTGAATAGGGGAGTAATTTAGTCGCTCCTCCTGGTAGTTTATTTATGTTCACTATTTGTATACATTTTAACTTTCTTATAAAATATAATTTCATAACATTTTTTAAATTTTTTTTAATAAAAATTTAAACGTCAAAATTTTATTCTGGAAAAAAATAATATTATGAAACTATAACCTCAAAACATGTGTCAAAAAAAATCGTAAAGAATTTGTTGGAACAGAGAGAGTGCTACCATTATGATAGTATATGAATGATATTAGTAGAATATAAAATTTATACAATTTAAAATATTTGTATTTAAATAAATTTTTTGTTCAAGTTATTAAATGTTTTATATATATCATTATTAAGTTCACCGAACTATAGAAAATAGAATATATTTTAATCTAACAATACAATCATATAAGGAGGATGTTAGCTATCAAAAAATTATTTTCAATTTATCTTTCCTAAATTGTAGTTAGCACAAAAAAAAATAGACAAGATTTAGGATATATAACATTATCCATGACATAATGGTTCAAATAAAAGTTTGTGTATTTAAAAACTGTGCATCTTTTAATAAAAAGTGGCTTTTCTTTTTTTAATTATTTGCGGGAAAAATAAAAGAAAAATCAATTCTCCTTTGAAAAACTAATATTTCTACTATTTCTATATGTTTACTATTTTCCTTTTAAATGAAACTCAACTTCTTAAAATTATCAAACATTTTATATAAAATTATTCAAATATTAAAAAAATTATAAATTGTATTATAAAATAACTTACAAATCATATTTATAATCAACTCATACACCCTCTGTCATTTTAAATTATTATTGTTTATACACGAAAGTGCCAACCAATAAATAACATTTTTCAATTAGTAAATTTATGTTTGTTTAAAATTATGAGTTGGGCACTACAATTACTTCTCTGATCTACTTTTTCATAATACTGCTTAATTTCAATATTTTCCTATGAGCAATAAGGAGAAGAATAGGAGAACCGGGCGGTAAAATGAGATTTACGGGTAAAACATAGGACTACAATATATATAAACATATATATAATTTTTTATAAACTTAAATAAGTTCATAGATCATAGTTAAGTATTTTTACGATAAAATTCATATATACACACCGCTAAAAAGGGCCTGAGAGTCGGTGTAGCGGAGCTGAGAAATGTCATGGTATGAGTAGTAGCATCACTGTAGCAGTTATCATTTCACAACACCATTAAAAGCAAGTCCAACATATGCCCTATCTCATGTCCTAAGTTATAATTTAGGGCGATTGATGAAAAAACTTGATCCAACAATGTTCTAGTGATGCCCTATATCACTAGGACAACCTCCCAAGCCTTACTTTTGAGGCACATCTCTCCTTGCCCTATTGTATATTTTATTATATATTCTCATCAACACTCTCTTCTCTCTCTACTTTTATATTATGCTTAATGATGAAAGAGTGTTTTTAATAATAAAATATTAGACTTATTGTGAGAATAAGGCACATTGTTGGAGTTCAAATTACTAAAGTATGTCCTAAATTACTAAGACATGATATTTTATATTATATTTGGGGCTTGAACTAGGACACTCTTGGACTTGCTCTAAATTTGCTTGAGACATGAAGTGACCTGTGACAGTTAAATAAATAGAGTACTACTGTTTTGTTGTCATATACTCCCTCCGTCCCACCCATTTCTTATCAAATGGGTTGGGCACGGAGGTTAAGAAATATGTATAAAGTAGTAGAAAAGAGGAAGAAAAGTGGATAAAATGGTGGGACCCATTGATTTTTAATGTATAAAAAGAAGATAGTGGAGTAAAAGTAGTGTGAAAAGGAAAGAAAAGTGAAGAAGTGGCGGGACCCATTGACTATTTTTGGTAAGTTTTGAAATGTAAAGAATTGAGTGAGACACTCCAAAAAGGAAAGTGTGAAAAAATGGGTGGGAAATATTGATAACTAACTTCAACTCTTCAATTTTTTGACACTCATTTAAAAATGATTGCATAATATATTTTTTAAAATTATTTTCTCAGAATAAAAATTTAATGTTTAAACTTTACTTCAAAAACGAAAAAATAAAATAAATTATGAAATTATATTTTATAAAATTCTTAAAATACGTACAAACAATACACGTAAACTATCGAGAACAGAGAGATTTTTATTTTACACATTATACAGGGCCTTACCGGCAATGAAGCAGAAAATTGCACGAGCCATCTGGTTAATTTCATCACTGCATCCATTTCTAAAGGCACTCCTTTTCAATACGAGTCCCCGCTCAGAGCACATATACACAGTCTCTCACTGCATCCAGAGACTTGTGTACATTTTGAACGCGTGTAAATATGAAAAATTTATAAGAGGTATTATATTGTTTCGAGAAATTATATGTTTGTTTTTTTTAGATTTCTCTCTAAACTTGCATTACAGTTGCGTGAAAATTAAAAAACAGAATCACATGTTAGAGACAAATTTTAATATGTCAATCTTAAAATTATCACAAGAACACGTTGCTACAGGGTTCGATTTCAACAATGTGCATAACAAAAACTTATTAATTCATGCTCTTCGAGATAAATGTGTGTATTTTTATTTCATGTTTTGAGGAGTAAATGCATATTTATGATATGTCTATATTCATTTTTATTTCATGTTTTGAGGAGTACAGATTTCACAAAAATTTATGAAAAGAACCAAATCGATGTTTAATATATGAAGGTATGTCTCCACATGTCACATCCCGCATTGTTAGTGCTACGAGAGTTGACCTAAAGTCTTAGCCTGCACTAGCCGAAGGCCCAGGTGAAGGAATAAATTTAAGAGGTCCGTAAGAGAATCGGGGAGACCCAGATCATGAAGAGAGCCGGGAAATTCTGAATTGCGAATAGAGCTAAAAAAAATTCAAAAAATGATGGAAATACAGGTGGAGAAGAGAGTCGATCAAGCAGAGAAAACCGAATGCCCCCGCATCATGAATAGAGCTAGAGGTGCGAATCAACTATCATCAAATCTCTGTATATCTTTACTCGCATCTTATCTTCTATCTGTGACATAAGATTACCCGGTCACTTCTTTCTTAACGTAACCCGATTGTGCTTTCAATTTGTAGTGTTCCATTCATTTATATACATATTTTTTATGAATCTCCTTCTCAATTCTACATATATCAAAAATTATTAACAATTTCCAAAAAAAATTATTAACACTATTCAATAATCATATAAATATTCTATACAAATTTTATATGACAAAGTTTTATCATTTAAAATTCACTTACATCTACGATTTTCCTTTCACTACACTCATTTTATATATTAAATATCAATTAGTTTTATCATTTTATCAACTTTTTTTATTATTAAATTACATTTTTTCTTCAATTCGTGACCAAGCTAATTGTGTGTTATTGACTGGGGGACGGAAAGAGAATTATTTAGATAGATCATATATACTTTTCATGTACTATAATAAAATGAATATGCTATATATATCATTTATTATAAAAAAAAAAGTTATATGCAAAGCTTTGAATTTTAATTAGTTCTTTATTCAAGTGAACACGTCATGCACTTGTAATAGTGGTATTAAGAAATTTCAAATCGTAAATATACCGTCAATTTTATATTTTTCACAATTACTATAGGGAGTTTTGTATATAATGAGTATGTTTGGTCATACTTATTTTTCAGTTAAAAAAGATAATTTCTCCTGACACGACTTAATATTATAAAAATATAAATTTTTTCGAGAATAAATATCTATTTTCATAAAAAGAAATTGCCAAGCCCGCAAACAAGGAATGACAGCTCAGGGAACCCTAGGGAGGATACACGGATTTACCTGTAAACGACATATACACAGGAAAAGGTGTATGTGGTGGTGGGGTTTGGATGGTTCAGGTCGCGCGAAGATTACGCAGGTCATTTGCTGGTTTCCAATGTATCCACAAAATTATTTTTAACCAGTACGCACTACACACTACACAGCCATCTCTGTCTCTCCATCTATCCATAGTTTTTACTTTTAAGCAACTTATCCAAGTTATAAAGAATTTATACATGTGTTAACATATATATTTCTTCTTATTTGTTTATAATTTTTTCATTGTTTACACATAATTTGAGATAATTTTTTTTACTAAATAAAACTTTAATTTTTTATTAAAAAATTAAAATACTTTATACATCCATCATATCCTCTCTTTCAAATACTAACCATTCCTTTGGCAAAAAAAAAAAAAATAATAAATACTAACCATTGAATTGGACGGACGAAAAAATTCATACCTAATTAATCGTGTTATTTTTGTATTCATCACAAATCTCCTGCGTGCGGGAGGATTTTTTTATTTTTTTTTGACAAAGTGTGCGGGAGGATTTAAGTGTACATCAATAAATCTGGCTATCACTGATGAAGAAGCGAGCAGAGCAGGTAGTGGGTGTCTTTCATTTGATGTGATCTCTGGGCCCTTTCTGTTACTTTAGGGTTTGGGCACCCACAAGAAAATGGCTGTTTACACATGACAAATCTAATTATTTGTCAGCTGTGGGATCCCAGCCTGATTTATATATTTACGATATCTCGTTTTGTCTTATTTTATTTTTTTTAAATTAGAGATGAGGGTGCGAGATTTTTTAATTAGTTAGATTTCATTCTATCAAAGAGGGGGATTGGTTCCCTTTAGTGGTGACCGGAGGAGGACAGGGATGGATCTAGGAATATGCATTGGTAGACACGTGTCTCTCCTAAATTTTTTTTAAACATTCTAAGTTTTATAAAATTACAGAAGTATCTTCCAAAATTTAAAAATATATAAGTGTTTTCCAAAAATTTGTTTGGTGTCCCTAAGATTTTGTGTCGAGATCCGCACCTAGGAGGACACCCATAAAAAAGACAAATTGCACGTAAATAGAAATTATATATAAAAAAGGGGAAAATGTTATATATATATATATATATATATATATATATATATATATATATGGGTTTGTTCAAATACAAACCAACTTTATCATAAAAACCTAAAAACCAATTTCAAAACTAAATAAATATCCCCCCAAACTCTTAAAAACTAACAATATCCCCCCCTAGCTTTGCCATCAACTTCCCCAAACTTACACTTTCCACCCCGCCATGTCACCACGCCACGTCAGCGCAGGGGGTCCCCCACTGCTGACGTGGCACTGCCACGTCAGCACTGGGTCACACCCACGGCTGACGTGGCAGTGCCACGTCATCTGCCACGTCAGCACTGCCACGTCAGCAGTGGACTGACCCAGTGCTGACATGGCAGCTGATGTGGCAGTGCCACGTCAGCAGGTGCTGACGTGGCAGATGATGTCATCAGTGGGCCCCCCTGAAAATTAAAAAAAATAAAAAATAAAAAGATTGGAGTGCTCATAGCAAAAATGGGAGTGGAAATAGTGGTTTTTAGGTTTGTATGAGAGTGTGGTTTGTAGTGGAATAAGCCCCTATATATATATATATATATATAGGGTATATATATATAAATGGGAGCGTTCTGGTACAAACTTACAAACTTTTTTTTTCAACACATATCTAACTTGAGTTCAACATTTTTTTAACATATTTTGTTGAACATCTATTAAAATAGTGGTGGAGAAGTAAATAAACCAATTTTTAAATGTAAGAACTAAGGTAAACATGTTATATAACTAATATTTATGTTTCTAGACCCTGCCCTTACAAACTTTTTTTTTCAACACATATATAACTTGAGTTCAACATTTTTTTAACATATTTTGTTGAACATCTATTAAAATAGTGGTGGAGAAGTACATAAACCAATTTTTAAATGTAAGAACTAAGGTAAACATGTTATATAACTAATATTTATGTTTTTAGACCCTACCCAAACCCCAGAGGTATAATTTAAACATCTTTTTAGATATATTCAACACAATGATAATTAGTGTTCAACACCCGATGTTGAACCCAGTTATAAATATGTTAAAACGCGATTTATTTATGCGTTATTTTTAAAAATTGTGATGTTTTTTGAAGAATTTTCAACATGGATACTTTATATAACTAAGGATTAACACGATAGAAGAATAAAAAAAAGTTTGTAAATTTGTAACTTAAAAAAGTTTTTATTTGATCCTATCCCTCTATATATATATATATTCTCTTTGTTACTATAAGAAAAAAAGGTGTAAATCATGCCTCTAATGAAATTTTCGTGGCAGCAGACTGAGCATAATTAAATTCCTCCGAATTTATACGTGCATCAGCTGTTTTGCATCTTATTTTTTTATTGCATTGTACAGCAATCAAACAATGTATTCCTGAATTTCTACGTTATAATGATTGTTTATGAGACTAATCTTGTAGTAATTAATTTTTTTCCGAATTATTGTTGAGAACTATTCTGATGTAATCACTGTAACTTTATTAGCTCTGATCAGATATGATTAGACCGTGGATTAGCATCTTAATTTGCAGAGTATAAACTTTGTTGTCCCACTGGCCACTGAACTCTTGTCGCTTCTATTCTTCTAAAGTTGTAATCAATTCACTATTAACTGTTAATTATCTTTAATTAAATATCGAAAAAGTGTTGAACTGCCTGGTAAGTATATATCGTTGGTCAAGTATACGTATCCTAGTGTATTTGATAAATAAATAAAGAGAGAATATCAGATCAACTCTCGCTGCAAGAAAAAGTGTTCATAAACGATTGAATTAATAATTATTAATCGCAAATGGTGTCAAAATTAATTAATTAACATCAGTTTATGTTTGTTCTATTTTTTATTTATTATTATTTGCGATGAACTTTGACAAACATACTCCCTCTGTTTTTTTTTATATGACGCTTTGACTTTTGGCACACACTTTTAAGTGCTTTGACCGGGTAGTTAAAAATATTATTTTTTAAAATTTCTTTTTCTGAATAATAGTATATAATCAAAATTTTTATTTAGAAAAAGAAAATTCAAAAAATAATATTTTTAACTGCCCGGTCAAAGCACTTAAAAATGTGTGCCAAAAGTCAAAACGTCATATAAAAAAAAACAGAGAGAGTAATTTATAATTAATTATACTAGCCTTTAACCCGTGCGAAGCACGGGCGGGTGTAGAATTCGTAATTTATTAATTATAATTTAAATTTTAACATCATCTTATTAGTATTTTAGTATTAATGAATTAGATTTTAACCAGATTATATTTACCAACTAATTACATTTTTTGGACGACTACGAATTATATCAATATCGGTTTATTATAATTATAATATAGTATATAAATAATATATAAATTATATTTAAAAGAATAATGGTAGAGTTTTTTTTATCTTGTATTACATCACAAGTGTTTGTAATTTGAACGGTATAAAACTCTTTAATATTGTAAGAGTAAGAGAAGTCTACATGTGACCGACTTGTAGTTATAGAGGAGATGACCAAACCAAAATTTTGTACGACTACAAATTAAACCTATGTTGGCTTATTATATTATAGTATAGATTATATCTATTTATGTAATGAGCAACGGAATCACGTAGCGGCATAGCGCTGTGTAATAACAAGTCTTTCAGTAACATTTAAAAAAGAATAAAATCACATAGAATTCACTTGGTCAGGCCCAGCCCAACCCAGCCCAGTCCGATAATATATCAATTTCAACCCGGTTTATGATCCATTAACTACTCGCTACAAACCACGCAGCAAATCAAAAATAAACAAATGCAGCCTACTTTTTCAAATTAATTATTTTTAAAATTAGCTGCAATATACTTGCTTGATTAATGTGACATGATTCAAATCACTTTAGTATTAAACTCAATCCCTTTGACACTATCTACATATGACGCTAACAAAAACACTAATCTATCTTCATTTGTCAAGATTTTCACCATTTTATAATCCCTGATGATCATGAGATCAAGTTAAGCCAGTGTTTAGCTTAATTAACAAAGAATTAGCCACTTGGAACACACCTATCAAATATTAACACCACTTAATTAGGTACTTAAACAAATCTGTCAACTGTCACGCCGCCTTCACCACGTCCGGGCAAACATCACTAAATTTGTTTAAGCACTACTGGTAAACACATATGTTTTGTAGATACGTTCGTATGTTTACTAAGTAAATTAAGTAAACAACGTAAGAGCTGACTGCTGAGAAAAATAGTTCAGTTAAAAATCGAGGAGACAGACTAATTTATAAAATTGTTTAAAGTAAATAATTATTTTATTCTGAGTCAGGAAGTTGATTTTAGATAATTAATAAAAATATTGCTATGAAGTATCCCAGTTCGAGACTTCGAGTCATTTCAATTTCTGATTACGAGATCGGGATGAAATATGAAGACCGAAGAATTATGGGCAGGCACATGCATCATGCATGTCGTAAATGCTGGTACAATGACGGGGAATGTTTATATAAGTAGGCTTCAGTGGGTTCAATAATGTTATTTTTCTGTCTGTCTTTGAACGAATAATGCATTCCCGTTTGTGCATGTCTTATATCTGTCGCAGTATCTACTTGTGGTTGATTAGGGCGAGTAGTTGGCAACTGGGAACCGTATAGTTTTACATATCCGAGATGTAACACGAGGATATATATATATATATGTTTAACGCACCCAAAATTGAATATAAAATATTTCATAATTAAATTTTGATCGGAATAGATGCGCTGTATTTTTATATATATACATACAACCAATCAAAACATCTCATATTAATTATTATGTTATTTTGTGCAAAAATTTGTACCGACTCACGGGTCTTCAGAAGAACTCTGTATTCAGTTTAACCATTCGAGATCGAATGAAGGATTTATTTTAATTGGATTTATAAGTACATACAAGTTTCAATATATCTGTTCTAGCTATGAAAATTAACATATTCAGGAACTTCTTAAACGAAAAAGAACAGATTAAGGTCACCGCTAGCAAGCTGCAGAAGAATGATTACTGAGGAGGCCATAAAATTGTTTCTTGGTGCTGTTTATCGAAAATTGAGGCTTCGAAGAAGCTTGATGATGCCTGATTGCAGGCTGATCTCTTAATTTCTCACAGGAAGGGCATATCCTAAGCGTCGCGGCTGGCAGTTGGGCCTTATAATACGGCGGTGCTGCTCGCTTCAGCGCCTTGAGCTCTTGCACCTCCCTCTGAAGCTTTCGATTTTCGTCTGTTAATGTTTCGCAGAACTTCTTGAGCAGCTCACAGTCTACCTCAGTTTGTTTCAGCTTAGTCCTGTCAATTAGTTTGGACAAATGTTATGTTATGAGGCCAAAAGAGCTCTTGATCTAGCGGTATCAGATTATGAGTTTTATTAATGAATCCGTATCTGAATTATTCATTTACGGAATGCATCATACGGTGACTATTGCTGAAAACGGGATCAAATTTAATATTGGCTAATTTTTTTTAACTTTTTTTCCACTTTGCAATTTACATAATGGTCCCCCTCCGTATAAACGACTTTTAATAATTTATATATTATTCTAAATAAAACCAAGCATGTAGAATATATACTGTCCGCTGTGTTTGTTTGCCAGAATGATGATGTGGTACTTAATCAAATCAAACTCAACATGCTCGGAATATTTCTAGTTAGTAGTTAGTACGGGGAAGGTAAGATATACACAGACCATTCAAATGATCTACGCAAATCATGATCTATGTAATAGGAATGTATATAATCGAACCTGGCTCTTCTGTTCTGAAACCATACTTCCACTTGTCGTGCACTCAGATTGAGCTGTTCAGCCAACGCCTGCTTTTGCTTCTGCTCAAAAGAAAATCAACGTTAAAATTATTTAAATCCTCACTTTCTAAAGAAACAGATTAAAATAATTCCGCGAAATATTTAAAATCACTAAAATTAAGAAAATTTACAGGATTAAGAGTGATGTGTTCTCTGAAGTTGTCTTCCAGAACAAGAGCCTGTTGTTTACTAAGTCTAAGTTTCTTTCTCACACCGCCTTCTTCCTCTATCTCCTGATCATCCCCTTCTTCCGAGTGAGACATACTTGATACGTTCCGTTTCATTTGACTAACTTTTTTAATTCTCACTTCTTCCCAGCTCACATCTCTAGTTCTCTTCACGCCCGAAGAACCAGATGATACAACGCTGATCGAAGAGGCCTGGCGATTCAGAATCATATCGGGTTTGAACACTGCATGCACTTTACTTGCATCGGAAGACAAGGCTAGACTGAGATTCGTGAGCTGATCGAGCTGAGAATATTGTTTCTGAGGCGGTTCGAGATGAGAAAACAAACTGAGAGTGAGGCTAGTGCTGCGAGGATCCTCGAAAGCCATTGGAGGATAATAATATTATGATTTGATGAGAAAATATGAAGAGAATTTGAAGAGCAAGGAGAGCGGTAGTGACATATATAATGGAGATATGAAAAGAAAGACTACAGTAATAAAAAAAGAAATGATTATTAAAATTGTAATAAAAAAGGTGGGAATGATTTGAGTAAACGAATCTAGACCGTTGTAGTGAAGTTGGCCCATTTTCCTTAGTTTCTCGAGTTGACCGAATTCTTATGAGTTACTCCCTCCGTCCCAGTCAATAGTATACATTGGGGGACGGGGGCGCGGCACGGACTTTAATGCTTCAATATAGTATAGTTCTGTAAATTATTTTTAAGATTTTCTTTTTTTGTATAAAAGTATAACATTTATATTTTTATACAAAAAAAGAAAATCTTAAAAATAAGTTGTGGAACTATGTTTTATAAGAGCCTTAAAAAGCGTGTCGAGCAGTGAAAAAAAAACGTATACAATTGACTGGGACAGAGGGAGTATGAAATGTTACATTGTGAGTGTGAGGAATAGAATAATGTGACTATTTAGGATGACATATACGTATACGTGGAATAATGCACATAGGTAGGAATTAGGATATGTGCTGTGTGTATAAGATCTGGGTATATTTTTAGGAGAAAATAGGGTTGTTTGGTTTGCCATATGTTGCAGAACTAATTTTTATTTTTTAAAAGAAGTGAAAAATATGTATTTTTTTAAATATTATAATTTGTTTTTATTAAATATAAATATGAATATGAACGACCTTCTCTATATTTATTCCTTTAAGAAATAGATATAAAATTTATTAAAAATAAGTCTTTATTTCCAGAATGGCTTTTAAGCAGAATGCCGCTTTAAAGATAATCGAGTCGAGTCAACTCGGATATTGTTAGACTGAATTAGTTTTCGGTCTGAATTCCAACCAAATAATAGACTGATGTGTTGAAAGCCGAGACTTGAAAATTTGAATTGGTTATACCTAATAAAAACTCAATATAGCCAGTTTAATTCAATTTTGATCCGGTTAAATATGTAAATATCTCATAAATATTTGTTTGTCAGCGTTTTGTTTTTATAAAAAAGAGGAGATAGTACTCCCTCCTCCGCCGCTAAGTAGTATATAATGGGGGACGGAGACGTGACACGGACTTCCTCTCCCTGACTAGTATACATTGGGGGACGGGGACGTGACACGGACTTTAATGCTCCTGTAAAGTGTAAAGTGTAGTTGTGCAATGTATTTTTAAAATTTTTCTTCTCTGAATTAAAGTTTGGATGTTATATTTTTATATTGAAAAAGAAAATCTCAAAAATAAGTTACGGAACTATATTTTATAATAGCATTGAAATGCGTGTCGAGCAGTTAAAAAGAAACGTATAAAATTAAATGGGACATAGGAAGTAATGATTAAATTTTTGTCCGTACAATTTGTCTTATATAAAGCAAAGGAAGAGTGATGTTATACGCTATCCAATTTCCTTGTTAATGGCCTAAAATGCAGTTCTATTATTACCAGTAGTCCACGTTCTAATCATGAAGATGGAGGTATCTGCTGTTTTACGTTGCTTGCGCACACAGAATATACTTTAATCTTCTGCAATTTTCATATGCATTTTTAGAAGATCTTAAAGTCATTAATCTAGTGAGTAAATTAGTACCCCAAATTAGAAGCTAAAACAAAATAATTCATTCTTCATATATAGTACTATGATGGCTACTGATAAAAAGGAGTGGACGAGTGTATATACAAAGTCATGCTCCAACATTTTAAAATATATAGTGTAGGATAGGGACCTGAATTTCGAATCAATCTGGACTAAAATAATGTTAAATTTTGGAGATCAGGTGGGATCCAAAAACAAATTTTGTACTCCCTCCGTCCCTAAATACTTTTCCTGTTTGTACTTTTCATGTTTGCCAACACACACTTTTGATCGTTAATATCTTTCATTTCGTAGTAGCATTAAATATAAAAACTTCACCGTATTAAAGTACTCGTGAATACGAATCTAACAAGATCACTTGTGACTATATTTAGTTTTATAGATTAGATGTAAATTAGTAATTTGTCTCATGTTATGAACAGTACCGACATTACAAATAGGAAAAGAAAAAAGAAACGGAGGGAGTAATAACTTTTTAACTAAAATTAATCATGATTTGTAAAATAAATTATTTTTTCGAGCTGTAATTTAAGAGACTTCCTCATTCTATACGGGCATGCAGCATGTTGACATGTAGTCTGTATAGTTGCATGAATTTGGTTGTATATTAAGTGAATGGTGGATCAATTATGTTGTTATTGGTAGCATAACAGCATGGTGGGAATGTGAAGAGTGTGCTGATTATGCAAGATTGTTTATCTGGATGGGAGACATCCTTCATGAGAGCCAATGCTATATATGTTTCTACCCATAAGTTCAATGCATTCTGCTATGGACATGTCTTCTACAAAAGATGAATCTTCCCCAACATCATCCCATGTTCAGTAGAGTTTTGGAATGATACAGGTTGATTTTGACTTTGTTTGAAAATCATGTCTACCGTTAAAAATTGCTAGTAAAAAATGTTGTTATAAAAATCTGATAATTTTTTTTAACATTTACATATTTTTAGCTATAATATAAAAATAAATATTTTTAGTGAAATTTGGTAGTAAAATTTATAATACCTTCCGGCAACAATTGAAAACAGTTCTTTCCTAAAATAGAGGCATGTTTTTAAACAGCTTTTCGGTTAAAAATTATCTTTCGAATAAACTATTTTTAAATTTATCAAATAATTGTCACATAGTTTTTGGCAGGGAGATGGTATTGCTATCTGATATTCCAATGCCAAACGTTCCTAAAATTTGCTTATCAAATCTCAACAGATATTTAAATCTGTCATATATCAAATACCAATAACAATCCTCCGATATAAGATTCCAATGGGACCTGCAAATCTAGAATATCTATTTACCGAGTACAAAATTTTTACCGTTCGAAAAAACGGAGTGGTTGAACATTACCAGCAACACACCAACCATGACATGCACTAAAATTACCACCTTCCGTATGATGCATTCAGTCAAATCATCTGCCGACCATCCAATCATGTCCGATTAAGTTTTAACTTTAAATTAAATATAATAAACAAAACACAACATTTGAAAAGGGCCTGAGTTGAGATCATAGTCCATGCATCTTACTCCCTCTGTCCCAGTCAATTGTATACGTTTCTTTTTCACTGCTCGACATGCTTTTTAAGACTCTTATAAAACATAGTTCTACAACTTATTTTTAAGATTTTCTTTTTTTGTATAAAAGTATAAATGTTATACTTTTATACAAAAAAAGAAAATCTTAAAAATAATTTACAGAACTATACTAGATTGAAGCATTAAAGTCCGTGCCGCGCCCCCGTCCCCCAATGTATACTATTGACCGGGACGGAGGGAGTAATTAAGTTCGTGATTAGAGCATCTCCAGTAACATCTTAGCTCATTCCTTAAATATAATATAAAATATTGGATCCTAATGACTTAAAATAATAATAGTTATTCTCACCTCCAACAATATTCCTTATATTCATTCCTTATTATACTATTTTATTATTAAAAATTTATTATAAAATAAGATTTAGGAGAGGAGAGAGGTTACCTAAAGATAAGGCATGTCTAGTGGATCTTAGTGATTTAGGGAATCACTAAGATACTATTGGAGTGGATTATTTTTCCATATTCCTCATATTTTGGTTTAAAACTCCAAATAAGGAAGCTGCTGGAGTTTCTCTTTGCTGGAGTTGCTCTTAGGTTGCAGGATTATCCCAACCTTCATTCACAAGTTTTGCCATGTATCGTAATCAGTGACTTTGAAAATCAAGGAAAGTTCAAACGTGATTGAATTGTTTCTAGGAGTGAATCTGCCTCTGTTTAAAATTATACGTTAATTATCATTTATAAAAAAATATTTTTGACATATTTTAAATAAATTTAGTAAAATTAATAATATTTTTTGATGAACTAGTTACATATGAATTCTTTATAAGAATGTGGACAGAGATGACAACAGGCAGTTTTCAGCGTGTTTGACTTTTAATAATAAACCTCTTTCTAAAACTAGGTTGAGCTGTATTCTTTCAGTTTTTGTTAAAGAAGAATGACTCAATTGATATCAGACTCAATGTTCATAGTTAAGTGTTAACAGAGTACTCAAGTTCAACTCCGTATTAGCTTATTGTTGAGTTTTGACAAAGGACTCAAGTTTAACTCCCACTCCAATATTCAGGAGTAATGCTAAAAGTGAATTGTACTCTATATCCAGAGATCATACATTGTGGTGGATATGACGATAAATCTGACGATTTCGATAATTTGCATTGATACGATATGTCACTTAAACAAAGTGGGCTATGATATTTATAGCTGAATCTATGTAGTTTTAGACAAGAGGTGAAGAGATTAAAATGAACAAAATTAACTTCATCAAGAGCTTTACCTTCATAATGCTGCTTGTCACTTTCTCCAATAATGAATGCAATTTAGGTTGTCATTCACCAATCATCCAAGTGCATATTTAGGCAGTCCTACATTTTCTAGTTTGTGTGCACCTAAATCAGCAACAACTACAAGTTGATTGGGGGGTTGGGGTGGGGGGTTGTTTACATTATACTGAAGACAGGTGAAAAATAGCGGATGTCAGAATTACTCCCAAGCTTTTCAAATGCCAACACACGTCCATTGATGAATTGATATATAAATATGTGCCCATGAAAATTAATTGATGTGCAAAAATAATACAACTCACCGTAAATCAATTATTGATTCCTCAGTCTCAAATTGAGTCTCAAATTGAGGAAGCTCGGTCAGTGTATTTTGTGGGGATTGGTTCAACCTCATTACTGCAAAATGGATGATTGCTTGGTAAATTAGTAGAGGGATTTAGATTCCTATGCAGAATTAGGGATCATTAAGAGAAAACATCATATGTAAAGGAGTTATTGGTAAATCACCTGGGATAATATCATCTGCGTCTTGAAGCTCGCGATCATCCTCATTTTTAACCTGGTCTATTTGCCCGGATGTAGGTGAGTTGTGATGAGAATTGGATTTGAAGGTACAAAATGTGGAGCGCAAATATTCATTAAGCTCTTGTAATTCTCTATCATTAGGGGAGTTCGATGAAGATGATTGGAACTGACAATAGGCTGAGCGCAACATTTGATGAATCTCTTTCAATCTTCCTGAATGTTCATCCTGTCTATCCATCTCCATGACAACCTGGAGAAGCACAATACAATAACTATATAGAAAGAGCGCTTTTCAGAAGTCAAATTGCTGTCCATATTTTGCCCAGTACCTGTGCAGAAGGGCTTTTAAATAGTGGAAAAAATCTTTGCCTGCAGTAGAAGTGGAAAAGGAGAGTGCAAATGATCAGTGTGGTGGTGAAACTCGAAGAATATTTTGCTTTCTTGAGAGTGAATACTCCCAGGACAATTGTTTGGGTCAGCAGCAATGAGAAGATTATTGCATTATGCGCAATAGGCCAGTAAAGTCCACCGGTGTCGTATTTTGTGATGTATACATTGATAAACTGAAAGGTTCAATTGTACATTTTCAGATACAGAACAGATATACAGACTAGAAATTAACCTACCAGAGGAATAATAATAGGAGAGACGGAAAAGAGGAAATAGCAAGTGTCTTTGATAACTAGAACGAAAAAAAAGAGAGCAACTTATTCAACTTTCCGGAAACAGATAATGCAATAGAAATCCTCTGAATAAAAAAATTATTGCCACACTGAACTGCCAAGACTGTGATATGCCTCTCCAAATTGTGTATCAGACCACTGAGAAATATAATTAGTGGCTAAAACATTTTTTTTTATTCTATATAAACCAAACTAGACCAAACATTGCCCAGGATGTCCCTATGTAGTGTGAACACATACTTTAGTAGCTGGCAAAATGATTAACCACAACTTAGGTTTTCAATTAATTATTATCTGCAGGAGACTCTGAAAAAAAAAAAAATTGTCCCTCAAAAGCTCCCATCTTCTTTAGCCAGCCCTAAACTTATTTTATCACAAAATAAAAGGTAAACAACTTGCATTTTTTAAATTTGCGTCCTAAAGTTGAAAGACAACTTAAATGTGAAATTAAAAGCTTATACTATTATAGTAATGGGAATTTCTTAGTGTGAATTTTTGAGATAAAAAAGCTTATACTATTATATTAATGATATACTATATGCTGTACTTCTGCATAACATATATGTACATCTTTACACATTTGTCTCTTCTGCATGCAGTGTATATCAAATACATGTTGAGGTTCTAGTTCACTCTTTCTTTTTCGTACAGTTCCATCACAATTTACACAATGCGCGACTTTTAAAATGCCTTCAGAGACTAGAATCTATTGATTTGTAAATATATGGTAACATCACTATAAAGAAACGCTCTTTTAAATCACATTATGTAATTGTAAAATGATGACAGGAAGCAATTGATTGCTATAACTGTACTGATGAACAAACAGCAATATTATCGAGCAATTAATTAAGCAGCCATAAAACAAATAATAACCAATTAGCCATTATTTTACAAAATCAGATTTGAGAAATGAGTAGGTTTATATCATTAAGTTAAAAATGCTTACCTGATTACGGTACACAAGGTAGGCAAGGAAAAAGTAAACCATCAAGAAGGGTAACATTAGAGGTGCTGTAACTGAAGCAGTGAAGCCTAGCAAACCAAACAGAAGAATTCTCGGAATCTCAGTGTGGTATGGAAAAGTCAGTGGATCATATGACACAACACCCTTGCCTAAAAATATGGTTTTATCCAACCAATGGCACAAAAGGACAAAAGGCTGCATTAGCTCGCTAGCCAAACCTGTCCACCCTGATGTTAACACGTAACTCATAAAGAAGACAGCCTGAAAATTTTCAGTTTCATGGTCAGTAATTATATAAACATCACACGGCTTCATATTAAAACCCTTGCTTCAGTTAATATATTTAATAGCATGATTCTTTATCACCAACTTATATGAAGAAATGCTTAATCTCTTTCAAGCAAGACAGTCAAACTCGGAATCTCAAGGTAGTAGTAGCAATTCAGAATTTTCCTTTGCCAAGTGCTAATTTAGACTTAAGCAGACTTGAAGAAATGAGCAATTAATTATGATATGTTGCCCCACAAACCCAAAACCTAGGTTCTTGTGCAGAAAAACATGTATCCTACATATTATAGCATGAGATATATCTAGTCCACAGTTGTGTAACATTCTTACATACTGCTCACTTGGGGTAATAATAATTATGGGTAAAATAAGGCACTCACTAATCCATATCAATATATACATTTAGGATATGTCAAAGAAAACTATAAACATTAGAAAACTAAGAGTGCTGAAGTTATATAATTATTCTATTAATAGAAGAGTGATCACCATTGATGGTACTCCACTGGCAAGTTTCAATGGAATGTCTGTCAAACTTTGAATTCTATCAATACTCTCCAGAACTGATCCTGATAGAATATTAGAAAAGAAGACATTCCAAATCATAAAAAGTAAAACTTTGTGGCATGCACTTATTTTTCTGCCACTACGGGAAATAGGACCCTCTAATGCTGCTAAAGTCGACATTACTGGTGGAACAGCATATAGAAACAGCATTAACATCACACTTGGAAGATATCCGGTAACCATATCAAAGATAAAGTTCCTGCAATAACATCGGAAATGGAAAGTGCATATAATCTGGTGTAATCTGGATGTTACTGAGACAGTAGAAAGCGCATTAGTTTCAACACGTAATAAGAAGTAAATCTAGATGGAAATGAATGGTACCCCCTGCAGGGAAAGGGAATCTAGTGTGACGCACTTCATGCAGATTTGTTTAATTTTTTAAATTACTCTCCATTAAAATTATCAGAACATTAATATCATTCATTTGATATGCACACTTGTTCTGTATTAATTTCTTCCACTAGCAATATGAACTTTGAAATGCTGAAAACATAAACCCTTTCTGTAAGAATAGTAATACCATCAAATGTCTTCTAATAAGTTTCTAGAACATTCACAAGATAATCTGGTAACATAATAAGGACCACAACTCAGCTCATTTTAGCTAACAAAAATTAAATATTTTTATGCCACTACAGGAAATAAAATAAACTTTAGCATGCTTCAGAAGTGTGAACTTGACAATATAACTCACCTCTTATTACTCAACCTTCTCACAAAAGCAAATTTTTCCTTAAGCCTCTCTAAGTGGACAAGACTTTGAACAATCGACACAGGCACAAAGAAGAAAATCATCAAGAGTAAGGCACCCAAGTGAGTTCCTATCTTGCGGACCCAGAGCAATCTGTATGGTACACAAAGGTTTGTCCAGAATACATCTGACGGTTCTGGAGCAATATCTGTAACCCAGTGCATAGGATTTGGTGATTGTAGTGTCTGTGCAGCAACCAGAGCAGCATAACGAGTTCTGAAAAAGACTAAAGCAGCTGCACACTCCTGCACAGAGATACCAAGTAATTAGGATAGCGAGTTTATCATTGAAACCAAAGGATATCTCATGAAATGTGGTTACTGGTTAAAATTCAGGTTGCAAGTAATGATTTCTAGCTAGTGTCACAAGCAGATAAAAACAAAGAGGACACTTGCTAAATTTACCAAGGAAATAGAGTTATAAGTCCTGGAAAGGGATTCAGGCAATATAAGAATTAGGAAAATAAACAAACGAATCAGATATTGTTGTCTCCACAATTTACATTATTATTATCGACAACTCAGCTGCTTATTTTTTACTATAGATTTGCACTTGTATGATATGAAACCATTATATAAAGAATGAATGATTGTCACGTTGGCGCAATGGTTTAGGTAACCAATCATGAGTTCGACTCTCGTAACATACATGCCGGGGGTCTTTTTCTGGACAAAGCCTTTCTACTCTTTTGAGTAGCAGGATAAGTATGTCCTTGTTCCCAATATTAAGAATCACTCAGAACTTAATACTTTATCCAACGCAAGATATAGATTTAAGGGGTATTAACAAATTAGCCATGTACTTTACAACCACTTTTGCTATTCAGATAAGAAATAAATTGTTCATAAAGAAAGAAATAATATTAATAGATGCAGAAAGATCCTACAAGATGAAACAATTAGCTGCCCTGGGAGAGTTTTGGAGAAATTGTGGAATTTTTGAGAAGCTTTTAATGCACTGATGTTACACCTAGTTTTGATAGCTGGAGTGAGAAATTTAATCTGTTGAGAGACGATGTATAAGGCCTGAGAATAAACCTGGAAGATTCTATGTACTTCGCTTCCAACATTAAGCAGAAGTACCATCTCTTTGGAATTGATGGTTCAGTCCACACATCTGCTTTTCTCGAAGATGTGCACAGTATTATTATATCACAGCATCTGGTGTGTGATAATTATGAATGGTCTTTATGCGATGGAAAGTAATCAATCATCTTGCTAGCTTTATGATATCATTTGGTAGATCTAATTGGTGTTGTAAAATTATTACTGCAACCACCCTAAGGTGTTAGGAAGCAGAAGACAACACCAAAAAGACAAAACATATAACTACTTGAGGTTGGACTGTGGGAGGGTTTGAAACCTGGACGGCTTAAGTAACTAACTATACCATAATCATATGTTTTTAGGAGGAAGCCTTAAATCTTATCTGGATCATTATTATATTCAACAATACAAAAAACGAAAAGTATGCACAGAACACTATGTTCTAAACATTTGTTGCACCACTATCGCCAAACAAACTTAGTGTACTGTTCTGGCGGAATTCCTACAGGATATGACAAAGCTCAAGGATTTCCTGTAACAGCTAAATTCCTTTCAACCTAGGAAGCCCCAACACTCCAAAAGGCTGTCGAATCCGTGTCCGACACGGCGACTCGACACCGACTGGGCTGAGTATGTGGCCGACTCGCTATGTGGCGTGTTGACACGCGACACGCGGTCGACTCGTCACCAACACAGGAGCGACACGCGACTTACTTGGCCCATCAAAAAATGCCCAAACCCATATGTTTTCTTTGCCTGGCCCAAACCCATATGTTATTCAACCTAATATCACAGTTCTTATCTCTTTCATAACATCTCCCTCCTCTTTTCATCTTCATCTGATATCCATCCGCCTATATATACATACATCTCTGTGTGTTTAAAGTCCATAAACTATGAGCAGGTCAATGAGTTCAAGCGCGATTAGCAACACTGCTGCTGGTGCGGAGGAAATTGATATGAATTTTCCATTGTGGAAGTATGTGACAGTGATAGAGAAAATGCAGAATAGATGTGTGTCTCATTATGAAAGAAACTCTATTATTATTATGAATGAAGTTATTCAATATTTGACATATAATATTGGGTCATGTTCCACATAGAACCATTAGCCATAGAACCTTAGAACCATTAGCTTAATTCTAGTATTAGTTAGGGTTCTGCAACAGAACTGCACCTGAAAAAAATGTCTTATTTATGTATTACTATATTTTGAAATTACTTTTGAACAAACACAATGATGCAAAAAAACATGTATTTAGATTTAGATCCTGAAAATCTATGTAAAAAATAGGGTTCTACAGCAGAACGTCAGTGGTTCCATGATTCTATTTTAAGCATTGGTTATCTCTTGAGCGCGACCCGATATAATTAATTATATTTTTTTGTTACTATATTTTTAATGTTGTGTCCCGTATCCAGGACTCTTTGAGAATTGGTGAATCCCCGTGTCCCGTGTCCCCGTATCCGAGTCGGTGCTTCCTAGCTTTCAAGTGATTAAAAAAATCTATTTAGAGATTTGGTTGCATCTTATCACCGAAATATGCATCTCTAACCCAAAAAAATGCCTCTTTTTACAATCACAATTATCATGGTTGACGCGATAATAAGGTGCCAACTTTCTATCGCAAGGTCACGTGTTAGAACAGGATTTGAACCCTTGGAAACAGCCCCTTCATAACAACCAAGGAGGCTGCATACATCGGTCCTACCCAAAACCAGCTGATGCAAAAGACTTGTGCACAATGCACTTGCACGATCTTTTTTATTTTTAACAGACAACATATTGCTGCAGTCATACAGTAAATTATCAGATAAGTCAAGTATAAGATGTTCGAACAGTAGGATACATGTCACCTGTTCTCTTAGATCTTCTGCTAAGCCACGTCTATCATCATCATCAGAATCACTACTATATAATCTCCTGGAAAGGATCGTGAAGGGCTTTTCACTTGATCCGCAAAGGCCACATCTTACCATACTTGGACCACATTGACTCACATCAGTGGACTTGAGCATATTGTACATGTACTCTGCCTCTCTCTGGAAGCATTAACATGAAAACGAAAAGCTTATGAGGGTCAAGCGGAATAATATATATAGATAAAGACCAAAACTAATCTCAAACTGAAAAAATTACTGATGATACTGTAACACCAATCAGTATACATTTAAGGGCAAAATTGTAGGCATATAGTCATATGAAAATCGAAATAGCGTTACATTTTGGTAAAAAATCAACTCAAACAACTACATAGACCAGTGAAGTGGGTCTTATCCATGATCAGGCCATCACAAGTGCAATTTGAGATACACAAATATACACACACATACACGGTTGATTTCCTACAGTCTCAGAGGCAACAATTATTTCATCCATCATCATAGAGTGGAAAAACCAATCCAGGCTACATTTATTTATTTACTCATCAACATTTGACTGCAATTAATCAGTGAGTCAAAGCATCTTTATAGATGAAGACTATTATCTCCATGGAAACTTGACTCCTTTTTCAAATGCTGTAATTAATGTGATTGTGATTTAGGCGTTCAGTACCTATTAAGTATTATGTGTTGATAAACATAACGATCACAAGAATACAAGTGTCATTCCTATTTCATTAAATTATATCAAAATCCCAAACAAGGGTGATGACTAATGACTGATGAGAGTCGTTCCGTATCATGACTAATGTGCACTTGTTTACTTTCGGGGCCACTAAAAGAGGATCTCAGTGAAACTGTATATGCATTTATGGATAGAATAGTGTGAAAAGCTATGTGCATTACAGTATCGTTTACAGAATAGTAATAAATACAATTGTCAAAAGTTATAAGTCTGTCAGAAGCTTACCACAAGTTCCCGAACTGTACTAGGGAGATAAACCATTTGGTGCGACATATAACTTGAAGAATAGTAATTTGTGAAGAAGTTGGTTACTGAATCACTATAAGAATCTCCTGAAAAGGGGATAGCACGAACGATAACCGTAAAGAGGCCTAGTTTCTGGCGATTACTAGTGATATAATTGATCCTCTTCTTTGCAATACTTTTGCTTTCCTAGACCAAGCAACAACAGTTACATAGATTATGACTCAAAAAAACACGAAGGGAAAGAGAGGGATTAAATATATTGCATGATAAAAAAAATTGAAGTTCTTACTATGTACAGGAGAGTAAAGGCGCAGAAGGTTATGCCATATAATGCGAGACAGTGAACCCAAAGCCTGAAAAAGGACATGTAAGATGAATTGGTACACTGTCGAGGAGGCAAGTACACAATTTTTGGTGGGTACTGGGTAAATATGTTTACATATAGGAGTGTATTTTCCTAACATGGCACTAGAAATAGTGGAAACGATATAACTTAGGTGTTCCTTGATATATGATTATTGCAGAAGACTAATAATACTAAAATCAAAATAATCAATATTTTTTTGCAAGTTACCACAGTAAGGGAAACTATCCCTAGCATTATAGCTGAGTGGATAGCCTCTTCTCTTGGTAACAAGAGGACTCGAGTGTTTGAGCTCAGTGGATGCATGTGTGTGAATATCTTAATTTCTGTAACTGAGTCTGACCATATCCAAATATGGTAAAATATCAATGGACATTATATGTGATATTACAGGTCCAAGTTATATGGAGTCCACAAAACATTGGAGTATTGGAGTCCAAAATTGGATAAAATATAATCTAGGCGTTTTAGTTTTTGTTTTTTTTTTGTTCTACAATATTTGTAAGCATCCGACAAACTGAAGATTATGTTCTACAACATAATCGTTGTAATCAAAAGGCAGAACAATTACTTTTAAAAATCGCAGGACACTATGTTTCATAATATAACTCATAAGCAGGATAATGATTTTTAAAGTTGAAAAATGTTAATGATTAATTGGATAATCAAATATTTTATTTATGAATAAATTAGATTTTATGACTGGTAGTACAATACTCCAACTTAAAAGTGGACTCCATAAGACCTAACTTTGATATTACAATATCAAAAAAAATGAATTTATCACGAAAAGAGTCCTACACACATCTAAGGCTTTGAACTGGAAGCCAGTAGACCAGGAAAAAAGATATTTTAAATCTTCTACGTCAACCTTATTTAAGTTTAACTACAACAAGTCAAAGTCTGTTGGCCTGCATAAGCGAGAATCAACAAACTTTGTTAAGTTGAAGTGTAAATAACTCAATTACATATGTGATTAGAATATGGGAATAAGAGTCATACCACTCTGATCCTTCTTTAATATTCCCGATGGTAAACACTTCGAGTGACTCTGCACGGAGTCTCTTATGATGTACTGGCTGACCAAAGTAGTTCAGTGGAAGCACTACACAAATGCAGATAACACCAGCAAAGGAGAACAGCCTGATACTGCATAAAATGCAATGCCTATCGTAAGTATCTGAAAATACTAGAAGTATAGTTCCGGGACAATGATAAAGATGCATGTGTAGTTCACTATCTCAGCGTAAAAATGCAAATGACAATTTTCGTTACCCACAATAATACGTTATCTGTGTATCCACTGCAAAGTATAACACATATCAGATTGATAAATATGATAATTTTACGATTAAACACCTAATTATTGTCCGGCATACTGCAAGCAAGTGAATTCAAAATAATGAATCTAGTCAGCTGTTGCAATTTCTACAATAATTATGTAAGATAGGAATCTAACATGGGGTGAGGGATAAATCGGGGTAGGGATGACTAATGAGAAAGGGAAAATGATAAGGGCGAGGAAGTGAAAAAGTTATGAAATACTTTCCAGAAAACAACGATCCGGAAAAAAACAATTGCATCTACACCCCCAATTGCCGATAATTCTTCTTCAGTTGTCTCCCAAGCTTTAACTATCCAGCCGGCCGAAGGAACAAATCTGTCTAAGCTGAATTGGTCTTTTAATTGTACTTGAGCGAACCTTTGCCCGAAGTACACCTTTCCGTTGCTTGGTTGTTTTCTTAATATAGAATACAGTGTGGAGAGCAGTGCGCACAAGGCTATGTTGATTCCAGCAGAAGTCAACAAAGCAGACAAATTCATCTCCTTCCACTATGTCTGAAACCTTAAGGCTGACATAACACATAAGGAAAACCGGGGAGTTACCATGAAGACTGATATAGAAGAAACAAAGTGGCACATCGGTCCAGCAGTTGCAAAGGTCAGCAACCAATGTCCTATAGAATATCCTACAGAACCACCAATGTATTTTCAGCATGGCTGATAGCAAAAAACATATCATTGTCCTATTCACACATGTCTTAGAGCAAGTCCAATGCATAGCGATATTGACCTCTCTTTAGACACTAATTTGACTATGCATAACCAATATAAAGTTAAAAATAGATACCAACCTAAAATTAGCGATTATGGACCACTCTTAGAGCAAGTCCAAAAAAAAGAACCAAATATGACTATAGCCAGCCATTTTGCATTCAGCTTTCAGCATTACACTTGCTCTTACTCATTATATCTACCGTCTGACTTTTTAAGCAGAGAACATGCAAAATAAATCAAGGTTATGAAAAACGGCAAAAATCAGGATATGTAACAAAACGTTACTCCCTCCGTTCGACAAAATAAATAATCGAACAATTTTTTTATATCTAAAAATAGAACTCTTCTTGCATATATGGATCCTTGCAATACATAATTGTATCCAAATTATGTGCAGTTGATGGTGATGGGATAATGCAAAAACTCCCAACACATTATTTCCTTGGACAATGACAACCCCCAAATTCCAGAGCAAATAACCGAAATGAAACAGTAATAAAGTGTCAATGCTCGTATAATTTAGCTTATAAGCTAAAAAAAACGAATTGTAAGTGATTTTTATAACCAGAAACAAAAACAAAACACTACAACTTAATGTTCGCAACCTAATCTCTGCATGTTATCAACAGTAGTATTGAGCTACGAACTCATTCATCCAAATATTATTCGCTCGAGTTAATTAATTAAACATGGAGAACTAAAAGCTCCGCACAAAAAAAAAATGAAAACTCAAATCCGAAAATAAAAAAATAAAAAATATAAAAATGATGCAAAATCTGCAGAAAAGGCGAAATAGATTAATTGATACCTGTACCGATGTGAAATTTGCCAGAAATGCAGAGAGAAAGAGACGCTGCTTAAATGAAAATGATTAGTATAATTGTATAAAGTGTGTGATTAATGAGGATGAGAGTAATCAAATTATTTATTTTGTTATTAGATTCTTATTGTATGGAATTGAGATGATTTGGAGGGAGGAAGAAGAAGAAAGAAACCCAGAAACATGGAGAGAAAGTATGAAATGATATTCAGATATTTACTATGTTTAGAACTTGGTGTTGTGTATTATTAATGTTATGAATATTTAGCGGGGACGAGATGTTGGTGCAACTGGAGTCTGGAGATGGTTATGTACTCGGGTCGCTCCGGGAAGGACGAAGGAGTGTTGGGCAATTTAGTTTTTCGTTTTCTTAAGGAGGGAAAATAAGTGGATGCATTCACTTGCTTTAAATTTTTTTTTTTAATTTGTTTTTCTCTCTGATTATAACTCAACTCGGAAGCAGGGTCTAAATAATCAGTAAAAAAGTATCGTTAAAAGCCTAAAATTATAACTAGATTAAATAATAATTATTATATACATATAGGGAGAGATATATTATTTTAGATATTTTTATTGTTAATAATTTTTATTATAAAAATACATTTTCTAATATTTTAAAATATATATTCTTCAGACCGTTCGAACCAAATTATTGTTCTTTAAATAATCTGTTACTAATAATATCAAGCATGATATAGGAAATTCAAAATCAAAACAAAAACTGACAGAGAATTTTCTTTAATATTTGATATTTACTCTTTTTTTTAAGGTAATTTACTTCATAAAATGTGGTTTTGACATGTATTTTAAAAAATTTATATAAATAAAATTTTAAAAATTTAAAACTCTTTTCTTTCGGAGAATAAATTTTAAAACTCTTGTCTTAGTAAAAAATTAATATTCAAAATATGTATTTTAAAAATTAATTTATAAAATTAATTTTTATATATAATTTAAAATAGAAATATTATTATTAAATTAGAAACTGAGAGGATACTAAACATGTCGTGTTTTAATTTTGTGTATCCAAATCTGAATTGACAAATAAAATTATCTGCACAATTTTTTAAATCTATATTTCAGCGAGCCTTTTTATAAATTCATAAAATCACAAGTGCGGGATCCTGATTTTAATGAAACTCAGTCTTTTAATAAACAAAGTCGCCTTTTGTTTATTTACTTTTGTTTAGTTGATATAGTTTAGAAATTTTCTTGGAACTTCTTATTCTTTAAGTAATGAGGCCCAGATATATCTGGGTCTTTCCTGCGCAAATTCAAACGAGAACCCTATTAAAAATGGAACCCAACGCCAAGAGCCCACATTTCCTTAATTAAGACTTGTGCGCAGTTAACTGTTACTCCTCTGAAGGATGAGAACACCATGAGCTAAAGATCATGAGCAGAAACTCTACTCATAAACAGAAGCGTGAGATTGTTCTTGTCCAACAAATCAAGAAACCAATAGGACAAAATTTGCATTTAACTTGGACTTTACACATGCTCATTAGAGAAGAAACTGAAAAGAAAACAACCTTAAGAAACACAGAAAAGATTGTTGATATCTTTAGTTGCATTCAGATCAGAACTTTTTAGCGTCAACAAGATGGAGGTGCTCTGTAATACGCAGGTACTGTTGCAGGGAAGAACATCTGCCTAACTCCTTCTGCCTTGATTATGGGGAAAATGATCCCTGATGCACTCTGTCAATACAACACAGACTCAAAAGTTTAGATACCATGTGAAACAGTGCAGCTTAATAGAAAAATGATGAAAGGAGAAGGAACATAATATAATTTAGTAGGCACTCACGGAGATCAATCTAGCTCCAACCCACATCCGTTTAGGTGAAGGGAACGGCAGTAACAAGCGGCCTACACCAAATATTGCCACAGCAAAGAAATGGACAACCAAGCTTAATGGGCGAGGATTTAAACCAGACAGCAAGGATACTGGTCCTTCTGAGAAAACACCTCCAAGGCTAAGATAGTCAAAGCAGGCCTCACGCATTTCCTTCCTTGCTTGATCAGGGGAGGCACAGAATACCTTGTACAGAGCACCAGCTAGTGTGTTGATGGTGGATGCCACAGGCTGTTGATAGAAGCATTAGAGTACAATGAGATTTGTTTGGTTGAATTTCAGATTTAACTTCAAGAACATTATATTATTTAACAAGTGATAATATTGTAGGCACTACTGCAAGTTTGATTGCTAGCAAGACTCACCTTGCGCAATGTATAAAACGATTCAAGATATTTGCATAAAGTAGAAGCGTCGTTCATGTCAGTGAGAGGTCTTAGAAGATTGCGTAGGACAACAATATCAGAAAGGGCAACAGTCATACCGCCACCAGTTAATGGATGGCGCATGTTAAATGCATCTCCCATAAGCAATGCCCCAGGAGTAGGATGAGGAGCAGCCGGCATGCTTCTGTTTGACATTGTCCTTATTTTTCCTTTATCAACTGTAGCAATGAAGGCATCATGAAGCTCTGGAGGAATCTGAAAATGTGGAACATACGAGTCATGTTTGCTATCAGGTTGAAATATAATTGCACGATTTGGCTGTAATTTCACAGTTCGTAGATAAATGATACAAATACAAAAGAAAGAAATTGACAGATACCTGAGGAGCAACGACAGTCTTCAAATATGTGGCCATTTGGCCGTTTGAGACTGAAGGCACCTTTTGACCAGGAACATCAACCAAGCAACGAATTTCTGTGCTACTGATTGGATAAAATAAGATAGGTGATGGGTCTGCTAAGATAACATGCCCATGGTTTGCATGTGGTAGTTGGCAATTCTCCAGGATCAAACCAACAAAACTAGATGGCACTTCCACCTGCAGAAGATAAACGTTCCTGTGAATGAACAGTCATGAAAGTAGATGTAATCTAAATTTGTTTGATACTAGTAGCATGTAGCATTCAGAGTATAATGTTTTCACCTTTGGGCTGCAAAGATTTCGTCGCAAGTTTGAAAAGCATCCATCGCAGACAATAGTTAATGGAGCATATGCACTCATTTCTTCACCAGTTTTTGTCTTGTATTGTACACCTTTGATAGTTCCATTTTCTTCAAGCAGAGATGTGACAGTTCCTTGCTCCAGTTGAACACTACAAAAAAATAAACAGTAACCATTTACTATCATTTTCGATGTAATACTAAATACAATCTTCTTTTAATGCAACTTTCTCAATGGATATCAGGAGGGGGGGTTGTCTTCATAATCCCTGTGAATCCTCTTATTTCATATAATATGTAGCAAACTTCCTGACATTATGGGGGAAGGGAGGGTGTAAACGAGACAAAGATATGTACTTGGGAAGAGCTGCAGCCTTTTCCCGCATTCTTTGGATAAACCGTCCATTGTGAAAGCTTCTACCAGACACATCAGAGTGAAATTTCTCTAAAGGATAAGAGAGTCTAGTACTCTTTCCGTCCTTGAAAAGAGCATAACCAAACACTCGTTGAGCATCAATTTCCTCCACACAATCTGCAGGGCAAACAATAGCATGTCTTGATGAAGAAGAATCTACTGATCAAATCAATGTTCAATAAATCCAGCTTTGATAGCTAATAATCAAATAAAATTTGGTATACCTTCCAGTCCTAATTCAATCAACTTCAGGTAGCCACCTGGTTGTAGAAGTTCTCCAACGATCCTATCAGGCTCTGTCAAGTCTCTTTCAATTACACGTACCCGACGCCCATCCTACGACAGACCACAGGATAAAAAAAATTAAAGACATCTAAAGAACATCTCTCATATAATTCAACTAGTCAAACTTCACTGATAAAATAAAATCATTGTATATAAAGAAACAAACAAAAGCCATGAGAAAAAATATAAACAAATTGACCGAACAATTGAGTTCCCCAATACAAAATTATAAAAAGCAGGACAAAATTTAAGCATGACAAATTGACAAGCAATATACATACAGTTGTCTTCGTCAATGCAGTCACCCAATAATTAACTTTCAATTATTTTTCAACTTAAAAGATCATTCACTATCAAACAACAACTTGCATAAAAACTGATGGTAGAGCAAACAAGAACAATTCAATAAAAACGAAGCTTTCTAAACTTCACATTGTCCTCATTCAACCTACAAGTCTAAAACTTCATCTAACAAACCAGATCTCACATATACATAAAAACTTGGATATAATTTATTGATTTCATTATTTAAATCACGCACACAAATACATGGCTACTCATTTACAGTTTCTCAATTCAATTTCGCAATACAATTGTCTACTTGATCATCAACACTCAACAGTGGAAACATTTGCATAGTCTCAAAATTTTAGGCCTGTTTATCTTTTGAATCACAAAATTTTAATTATATAACAATACTAACAATGTTTTATAAGCGTTTCGAATTATAAAATTTTGCAGAACAATGTAATACGAAGGTCGAAAAGTGCGCACAATTATTTAAGCTGAAACTGTTCTCGATAGAGAGCGATTGTGATTATATTTATACCTTGCCAAGTGTGTGAGCGAGCGCGGCGCCGGCAACGCCGGCGCCGACAATTATGACATCGGCGTCATCTCCGTCGCCGTTTCTAGATCCGCATTCTCGTGCAACGGCGGTAGTCGTATTAGCGCTTTTCTCGGCCTCGCAAACGCCGCCGTTTCGCCTAAAAAACAAAGCGTACGCCAGAACAAACCCTAGCAACGCCGCCAGAATCGATCCGTACAGCAAATGTTCCTCCATTGATAGACAATGCGGCGGAGGAAGAAACGGCGACGGAGACGACCTGCCGGAACGACGTCGGCGTACGGACGGAGATAGATTTCTCTGTAGAAGAAAATTGAATTAGATATACGTGTGTGTATATAATGGAGTGATTGTGTTGATGTGTTCGGCGTGTATTGTTTCTCTCTCTAAGTCCTGGCTGGCGTTTGAATTTGCTGTGCTGGTTAGATACGTATACTTTATAAGGAGAGAGGGAGAGAGATCTCGCCGAGAGAGAGGGGCCAGGCCAGCAGAGCAGCTGAACTTGCCACATACTTTTTGTTTTCGTATACGTTAATATAATAAATAATGTAGTTGTGGTTTGTCGCTTGCTCATTACACGCTCCCGTGACTGATGTCACGCTGAATTTTTTGGTAAATATGCTCATTTTCCTTTTGTTTTTGGCTTTGATACAGGGAAATATGCGAAACACGGAATTGGTAAAATTGAAAAATATATTTTTCAAAAAGATACGTGCAAGTTTTATAAAGCAAATTATAAAATCTATCAATATATTTTACATCTTATATTAAAATAATATTAATATTCTTAGAAAAAAATAAATATAATTAGAATTGACTTAAAGTGTGTTAATATTAAAATATGTTTCAATATTAAACAAAATTCCGATTTATTGATACTTAAATCACTTAAAAAGACTTTATTATTAGAAAAAATTTGACCATTAGATATATGAATAAAATTAATTATTTAGATGTATTTTAATATAGTTCATTATTTGCAAATTGAAATAAAAATGTATTCTATTCGAATCCAATCACTTTAAAATTAAAATATAAATATACATAAATATTTAATCAATATTATATTATTATTAAGATTTTAAATAAGATATTAGCTATAATAATTATTACTCCTTCTATTCCTCTTGTTTTCTAATAATTTTTCTTCACTGTTTGATACATATTTTTTTATATATATATATATATATATATATATATATATATATATATTATAAATATAATTTATTTTTAAAATTTAAATTGTTGAGAAAAAATATTAAAATTATTTATGAAATTATACTTTGGAATATCACTAGTATAAATGTTTCCTTTGAGTTCTGTAAAAAAAGCATGGACTCTGTGTATATTTCAAATTTGAGGATGGCTTGAACTGGGCCGGACAAGATTTAGAGCCCAAGCTCTCATGTACTTGATCGGACTATTTTGCACAGTTGATTTTCTTGTTGGATATAGTGCCCAAGCTCTCACGTATATTTGATTGGACTTGTAACAACTGATTTTTTTCTGGAGAATTTATAAAAATACAACTTTTTCTAAGTTTTTTTTAATTCACTCTCTTTTAAAAAGAAATAACAAAAATACTAATTTTTAAAAATATAATTACAAAAATACAATCTGCAACCAGATGCAACTTTAGTTAATTAACCCCGCACGTGTTGCAAATATGGTTGCGGTTGCAACGGGTTCTATACAATATTTTTGCAAAAAAATTCAAAAATTTGATATTTTTATAAAATATTTTAAAATTATGTAATATTTAAAAATTTTGGAGTTAATTTATGGTTTGATCTAGGAGAAATCTCATTAGGATTTTTCATTGTTAATAAACTAAAATTAATAAAATTTAGAGCGTTCTCCTCTATCCTCATTATATTATTATTTAATTGTCTGTTTTCCATGAAAGATTAACAAATTTTGTAAATGTGAACACTTTGTGTTATAGAATTGCATGGCGTATATTCTTAACCTTAGAAGCAAATTAAATTGCAATATTAATTTTCTCTTACCAAGTCTTTGAAAAGAATGTAATATTGAAACTCCGTGACATGAATTTGTATAAATAATAACTTTTATAGGTTTAATGAAATGAAATACTGATATATTTGATTTCATAAATATAAATTTGACTTTTAAACGTATTTTCATATTTTGTGATAAAATTAAATGATATTATAATTTGTTTTATGTTTAAAAAATAAAAGATGGATGAAGTTAGAGATGATGATTTTAGATAACATATATTGTTTTTAAGTCTTGATTTCTTCCGCCCGTGCATTCTTGATTCTGACCGATTTCATAGTTTCGTCGATTCATAATTTGTTTTCTTTGTGTAATCAGGTTCTTTTGATTTAACTGTTTCTCGCAATTCTTGATTTCTTCTGACTTTACTGTTGCACATTCTTGTTGTTGTTTTTTTTGACAGAATGTACACTTGCTCGCATCGATATACGTCAATACTCCGAGGAGTTTCTTTCCTTCAAAAAAGTTTATCATCTAACCGAAAAACATGAAAATGTCTCCGGAAGTTTAGACAATAAGATCTTAATGTCCGAAAAGAAAACGTCTCAACTTGAAAGACCACACTATCTGGAACAAATACGAATCATTAATAACAAGAAAATAATAATAATAAATTTAATAATTAAAATCAATATAGTTTATTAAAAGATAGTGAAAGTGAATGAAATGATAAACTAGCGTAAAAGCCCGTGCGAGGCACGGGCCTATTAATTATAAATTATATGTTATATTGTTTATTTTTAGTATATTAATTTTATTAAATTTTTAAATATAATTTTTCTTTCAAAATAAAATAAAAATATCTATGATAACTGATTCAGCATACCAAACAAATTTTCATATAAGTGAGATTGGCACGATAGATTTCGCATGTGAAAGATGTTTACAGAATTATTTATCAGTGTGTTATTCAATCGAAACATAGTCGAATGTGTGTACAAATGGTAAAATATTATAGGTATGATTCGCGTCAATTATATAGCTAACCCATGAAATGGTAAGATAGTTAAATTAATTGAATTAATATGTTCATGTGAACACCGAGAGACATGCACGTATAAAAGCATATTTATGTGAGTCAATCATAACTCGAGGCAAAATCGATTTGTTTTTTTAACAATTTATATGTGATTATTTGTTTAATAATTAGTTTTTAGAAAATAATTTTAAATTTGTCCGACTTGACTCGTAACTCGGTTGAGTACCTACATTTCGAGTTGAATATATTAGTTGGATATAACTTGAGCCTTAACTCCAATAAAACTCGAGGCAAAATCGGGACAACTTGGATTATACATCAAAAAATCGAAAGTTCGAAATCATGCTATGAAAATGGAAATCTTTAATTCAAGGTATCCGCATATGCAAAAAAAAATTATAATTGAAAATAATTCGAAATATCCGCACATGCAAAAAAAATAATATAATTTTTTAAAAATAAAATGGGAATATGAGGATCTTATTAAGTATTATGATTGTTGAATTTACATGAGATTTATTTTAAATGTTACAAGTTTAATTCACACAGATTTATTTTGTGTAAATTAACTAATTAACTAACTCCATTAGCATTTAATATTTTATTCTTGTAATGAATGGTCATAAATAAGTGATAAGTGTGATTAAAATGAATAATTATTATGTCAATGCATTAATTATTGATATTTAATATATTAAATGTAATAAATGAACCTTTTGGTAATTTTGTAATTACATATAATAAAAGGATATAGTGGACATTTCACCACCAATTTATTTGCTCTTTTTGCCCTTTGTTGCCATTTAATATATAGAAGTAGATATAAAATAATACGACAAAAAGAAGATAATATAAGAAAGAAAATAGAAAACATATATCTAACCAAAGGGAGACCCTTTGGCTAGATATATAACAAGATAAGTAATTACTAGGAATAAAATTAATAATATAAGAATTAAAAAATATTGAAATATAAAACTCTAAACTTCAAAAAAACCGAAATTTTAAGTAACAAATTAAATATAATAAGCAAGCCAACAAAATGGCACCAAATTGCCGTTATCAGGCCAAGAATCTACGCGATCAATTATGGCCACCAATAAATGGTACAAATAAAGACCACTAATCAAGACTGTAAATAAGTATACATCAGCTAATGAATTGCATTAAAGTCTAATCAGTGAGGAATAAACATTAAGAACATATATTTATTAGTAATTACTCGAGAAACAAAACAAATTCAGAAATCAGCACAAATCAAGCAAGTCAAATAAAATTCAAAAATCAGCACCATTCAAGCAAGTCAACTAGCGATTTAATATAGCCAAAATTAAAGTAATCATTAACTACTAACTACTATTAAAGCCAGTTAAACAAAATAAAAGTTGGCACCAATTTTACAAAACAAACCTTAAACCATGCGAGAGAATTACTCGTTATTGTCACCAACAATAATGATATGCAAACTCTAACCCTTACAAGCTCGGAAACACAAATAAACTTGTGGCTCGAAATAAATTTGAAAAAAGACAACATATCATGCACGTAGTATACAAAAAAAGATTAACTAAATCTCACGAACTATCTCATCTTCTAGAAAAATCAAAAAGACAAAAAGAGTTAGAATTGGAACGTACACGAACTATCCCAATGAATCAACATTGACAAAATTCACACATTGCATTGGAGAAATTGGATGAAAAGAAACAACAAGTGATCACAAAACAAATTCAGAATAATGATCTTAAGGTGTGAACTAGCAAGAGTTAGAGCACAAGAAACTTAAACTTTTAACCAAGAAAATCGAATAAAATATAGGCTCCAAAAGACTATAACAAATAATCAAAACAACTACAATACTAATCTTAAACTTTTCATAAAAGAATGATCGAGAAAAAATAACAAGTAGCAGATACATGAATTCAAGAGTATCAATATTCATGCTTACACCTAATACTTATAACCCAACAAAATCAATATTATAGTAAATTTTCAAAAGTTTAAGAAAGCGTATTTTTGTTGTGGTGTAAATACACACAACAAACATTCATAAAAACAAAAAGTTAAAGAAAAAACATGTTAAATCATCAATCAATAATCATGTAGCAACATCGCCTAGTCATCGTACTCCTTGGTGGAAGATTTGTTTGATAAACAAAGACGAGGGATTGGGATTAAAAGGATTAATCTTGTTTAGCTCGGAGAATTTGAAATTTGAAGGGATCAACCAAACGTATGTGTTCAGAATGGTTAGATCTATATGGCTCAGTTTTGATTTAAAAAAATTTAGAACACAATATATTGCAATTCTTGGTTCTTTTGATTTAACTGTTTCTCTCAATTCTTGATTTCTTCTGACTTTACCGTTGCACATTCTTAATTCTGATTGGTTCAAAGTGTCTTCATCGATTCATGATTTGTTTTCTTTATCTAATCAGGTTCTTTTTAATTTAACTACTTTGACGTATATAGTACTTCATAATTACAGTTTGCTTGAAAACTAGTCGCATTTAGAAACTGATCGTTCACGATAAAATGAAATTTTTAAGTGTTTATAAATGAAATTTTAATACCATACCAATTTTCAGGTCAATAAAGTTATAATTGCTAAAATTATAAAATGCATAATAACACACAAAAATCTCGAGAGTGGGATTTTTGAAAATTAACTAAATTTATATTGAAAGTGAGATATATCTGAAAGTTATTTAAATTTGAAATCAATTATTGAAAATATAGGATTGTTTTATCATTTAAAATAAATTTTTTATTACAAATTATAGCAATAATTTAATCTAAAACAATTTTATATATTCTAATTTATGATAGCTGTTTTAACTTATTTCACTTCACCGGAGACAATATGTGTTTAATTTAATATGCATCTTAATTTTTTAGAATTAAAAACTGATATCCAGTATAATCATGAGATTTAAGAATAAACACGTGGAGTGTCCTACATAATGTTTTAAATATTTTTCACCTAAAATTTATAAAATTATAACGCACCCTACAAATTAAACAGAACGTCGTTGTAAGATTATACTCCCTCCGTCTAAATTTATAGGTCCCTTTTAGAAAAAAACTTTGTCCTAAAATACTTGTCCCTCTCCTCTTTCAATACAAATTTATCTCTATACTAATTATGATTTTTTTGAAACTAACATTATTCTCATTTTTCAATACACTAAATCCCTATATTTATTGTGATTTTTTTGAAACTCAAATCTTTTCTCTCATATCAATGTACAAATTAATGATAATAAGATTTTATCTAACCAACTATTTTCTTAATATACGTGTTGATTCAAAATAGATCTATAAATTGAGACGGAGGGAGTAAATATTTTCTGAAAAATTTGTTGGATGTCCATCATAAAATTCGAATTCTAAATCTGCAACCGATTATAATCAATCAAATTAATACATCATTATGTTCAAAAACATCTTTTATATACTTTTTATATTCACATAGCATTTGCCGATTCAAATTCGAACAATATATTCCAGTTATCCAAACATACATGTCTAATTTTCTCCAAAATCTCCGCCTCCAACTAAATTAACTGATAAAACCCTCTTTTGCAACCCCTATTCACTCGCGCGCACGTTCGGTGACTTCGTGTCCGCAACCAGACCAGACTGTCACCAGGACCCACTCAACATATAAAAACACATAATGAAAAATCATATTTACAAAGCAGCGAATCAAATGCCCACCTCCGATCGAAAATCTCGCCGGAGCCCCAAAACGACGCCGCTCCTCCCCCAGAAAGACGATGACTCCGACGTCCAGTCCGGCGCCTCTTTCTACGGCGCCGTTTTCAACCTCTCCACCACGATCGTCGGCGCCGGAATCATGGCCTTGCCGGCCACTCTAAAGCAGCTCGGCATGATTCCTGGACTGATCGTTATTGTTCTCGTCGGATTTTTAACGGAATCGTCGATAGATTTGATTTTGCGATTCACTCGAGCTGCGAGAGTGACGTCGTATTCTGCGCTGGTGGGAGATGCGTTCGGAGGTGTGGGAAGGACGTTGCTGCAGATCTGTATCGTCGTCAATAATCTCGGCATGCTTATTGCTTACATGATTATTATTGGTATGGTTGGATGATGGTAGTTCACTTTTGTTTCTTAGGTAATTTTTATTCTGTTTGTTGAATTGTGAATTATTTTCGCGAGTAATGCTACGTACCCAATTTTTTTCCCCCAAATACGTGGCAAACAGATGGCTAATTTTAATTGGATGATATATGTGCATAGAAGTTGCCAACTAGGATTTGAGGGGGAAAAATTGGGAACAATTTTTGGGTACCTAGCATTTTCCTATTTTCATTGAATTTATGAATAGTTAAAAACTGGATAAGGATTTTTGAATATCTGGATATGTACTTGCAAGTCGATACGAGTCGAATTTCTAGTTTCGCTAAGTGGCTTGTTGATTATGTGGACTGATATCAAGATATAGGAATGCTGCTGTAAATTAGTTGAAATTTGTAAATGTACTGTATTGCGTATATGAGTTATATAATTACTGGCTATTTTGTAGTGTAGGAATGAAGTGGTCATTCCATAAATAAGAAAGCACATAATCTTTATTCGGTTCACATGCTAAGCGCGGAATTTGATATGTTTGGGAGATTTTGATTGGTGTGGTTGGTGTATTTGTAGGGGGGTTCACCATTATTAAGATATGAGAGCAAGTCCAGTAGGTTACTTATCTCATTACCTATAAATAATATAAAATAATGAATCCTAGTGAGTCTTAGTAATTTAGGTAATTAGGTAATTTATTTTTAGTGTCAACTCCAATAGCAATCCCTATGTTTGTTCTCCTAAGATTGTTCTAATAATAAATTTGAGAGAGAGAGAAGGGGAAATGGAGGGAGAAGACAAAGAAAGAAGGAGAGAGATGATTATTTTATTCATGAATATTAAATAGGTAATGGCTAGGGGTTACTTATAAATAGGTAATGGCTAAGAGATTTGAGGTTGTGCTAGTGATTTAAGTAACCACTAGGAGAGTGTTGGAGTGCGTTTTTTTAGTACATGACCTAAATGTGAGTTTAGGAGCAAGTTTAGGTAACCTATTGGATTTGCTCTGAGAACCAATCAAAATCTCTCAACCTTATCAAATTCCGCGCTTAGCATGTGCCCATGGGCACACACTAGAAAAACCGATCTTTATTTAGTGAATTCTGAGAAGAACTATTCAGTGGAGAGGTAAGTAGTAAAGTATGTTGGGGATTGTGTGCAAGTTTCTTTTGTAAATTTGGTTTGTAGTATTGTTATGAAATTTGGAGCCGGATTGGATATAGTGTATTTCTTATGGTAGTGATGTTGAAACTGTCTGTCACTTGATTGTAGGTGATGTTCTATCAGGGACGGTTTCAGATGATGTACAACATCCTGGTTTGATGCAAGAATGGTTTGGTGATCGGTGGTGGACAGCACGTTCTTCTGTACTAATTTTCACCACTGTTTTTGTGTTCGCTCCTCTCATATCATTCAAGCGTGTAGGTGAGTCATGTACATATTACTAATGACAATCTTTTCAGTCAATGTTATGCAATTTAGAGTCTCAGCAATATCGAGTATCTCGCCATTAGAAAATTGAGCTTTAATACACTGAGATGGTGTGATTTGATTGGACTGTTTAAAACCTTTCCTGTGCACGGGGCTTTAATAGAAATCAACTGTTTAACTCTACCGCAAAACACTCAGTAGGAATACGTATTTTTTAATCGAGCGAGTACATTACCTTGTTGCAAAAGAAATTTGACAGACATATTTAATTGCATCGTGCAGGGAGATTATGTGTACTATAGAATGACAATCTTTACAAAAGGCTTAGTTGTGTTGATAATCAAGCTTTACTTGAACCTAGTAGACAATAGAATGCCTATAACTCAATTAGTCTTGTAACTGAAACAGTATCAGTTTTTTTCCAGAATAAGTATGTTGCAAAGATAGTTCAGATATTTAAAACGAGAGAATATCTTGTTTCTACTAATAGCGTATTATTATGCAGTCACTTTAGTGATGTTATCACTCTGCTTATTATGTATAAATAAGTAATGATAACTTACTTTTTGGTGTTTGCTAGATTCGCTGAGATACACTTCAGCTTTATCGGTAGGATTGGCCGTTGTCTTTGTGGTAATAACAGCTGGAGTTGCAATATTGAAATTAATGAATGGAAGCATTGGTATGCCACGTTTGCTGCCTCAACTCGATGATCAAGCATCTTTCTGGAAGCTATTTACTACTGTTCCTATACTCGTGACTGCTTATATCTGTCACCACAACAGTAAGTTTGAAACCCTGTATCTGTTGCAGTTTCCATTTGTTTCGTTAATCATACACCTCTTCTTGACCATAGTTATGATTTAGGTCTGTATTATACAATATAATGTCTGTGGTCATTCGGTTTCTAACCAAACCTGAGGCAGGAGAGATTTGGTAATAGATGATACTCCCTCCGTCCGTCCCTTTTTAGTTGTCATGTTTTTATTTTTGTTGGTCAAATTGACTAATCTTTGACCAGAGATTATAAATCATTCTTTCATTATTTTTAAAAACTGAAATTTGCATATTAAAGTAGATTAAAAGTTATTTCCGGTGACATATTCTTTTTTATTTTTTCAATTGATAAAATATTAATAAATCTCACTCAAACTTTGGTCAATTTGACCGGCACAAAACCAAAGGTGACAACTAAAAAGGGACGGAGGGAGTATATGATAAGATAAAAGATGGGTGGATTAGCCGAATAACACCCACTACCCTCAAGGTTTTCCTGAGAAAACTATGAATCTCAGCCCATGAAAAGAGATCCAATCAAAGATATTCCAATAATGATGTCTAAGATTATAATGTTGGGGATTACATCATTATATATAAAGAATAATATACCAAATTAAATAACCTAATGGACTACGGTCCAATAAGAATTGGGCTTATTATAGTGATTACTACATATTAATAAACTACTAGCCCCACATAAAACATATATGAAAATACATTAATTTCGTCACACTGAATAGGAGTAAGCTATTTGCTAATAAAAATAAAAGACTCGTTTTATTTCCTTCCCGTTCCTCATTAATACCAGTATTTGATGTTGGAATGTCCTACTGTAGTAAAAAAAAGTTAAAAAATATGATTGCTAGACTTGATACCCGAGAGGGTATTTTCTAATTGTCTAGATGTTAGTTTCTTTTTCTATTTTTGATAATAAAATAACATGCCATCAATGACCTCTAGAAATGTTTGTCACTGTGTCCTTTTGGTTGTTTTATGCTAGGACATTATAAGGGCTTAATGGCCAATTAATGCGTGCAAAATCAATCATTTATATAAAGCTAACTTGCACAGAAAATAGAAATTTATTTTTTTCTTAGTGCTCAACACAATCTAGAGATTGGTTGAGAAGACTCAAGATACCATGTTGATTGGAGGTGTAAGATTGTAGACACTTTCATAAATCTTCCAGAGATGAGATTATTATTATTATTATTTTTGTGTCCTTTTCTCTATATCTGCTTTCAAAATTTTGGACGTTACAATACTGACTACAATAATAACACAGGATATGAATACTTTTTGGTAATTAATAGAACACTTTTCTATTTCATTTTGTAGTTCACCCCATCCAGAATGAACTAAATGACCCGACGAAAATGAAGTCTATAGTGAAGACGTCAATTGTTTTCTGTTCATCTGTATATATTACAACTAGCTTCTTTGGGTTCGTTCTGTTCGGAGATCAAACTTTGGATGATATACTTGCAAATTTTGATGGCGATTTGGGGATTCCATATGGCTCAATGCTTAACGATTTAGTGAGAATGAGCTACGGCATCCACGTGATGCTTGTGTTCCCAATTGTCTTTTATTCACTCCGTCTCAACCTAGATGGCCTCATATTCCCTCATGCTATTCCTCTCATATTTGACAATCAAAGGTTCTTCTCAGTGACAACTGCTCTCATGGGCTTCATTTACATGGGAGCAAATTTTGTGCCCAGCATATGGGACGCATTCCAGTTTACGGGTGCCACAGCTACTGTAGCAGTAGGTTACATTTTCCCGGCGGCAGTTGCTCTTAGGTAAGACAAGTTGTATAATTTATCATAATATTTAAATTTATTTTATCGGATTTTCTAGTATGTGCGGGCACACACTAACAACCATTTTTAGTTAGATGACGGTTTTCTATTGGCTTCAATCCCTATTAATAATGATGGCCCCCTTGCATGCACAAAAATCTTCACCAATCAAAATCTTCCACCTAAGAAAAAAGTAGTTGTTAGTGTGTGCTCATGGGCACAAACTAGAAAGACCCTTATTTTATTTAGCTCTCATCTACCAGCTGTTTAATTAATTTATGGTCATCATTAATTGAATATAAAAGAGCACCTGCATTTCAATAAAAGAAGTTTCCTGCAAGAGTGATTTCAATGCTTGTGTTTATGATTGTCCTGTGGTACAGATCCAGTCAAATCACTTAAACCCCCCCCCCCCCCCCCCCCCCCCCAACACACACAAAAGAGCCTTAAAGTTATGTCCTAAAACAGACACATTTTAGTAATTTGACTTTATTTGTACGTTGCAGAGATACTAATGGAAATGGAGTGAAGAAGGATAAACTTATACCTTGGGTAATGATGCTACTAGCTGTATCTTCAAGCACAGTAGCCATCTCCAGTGATCTTTATGCCATTTACAGGAAAAGAAATGGGTTCACAAGTTAGTAGTGAAGAAACAGAAAAAGAAATGATATAGTTACTCTACCCAGTTTTGTCCATGTTTCACATATCTGTCTGGCAAAGTCATTCACTTGGGTGAACATTTTAGTCTCAATATTTCGGGTGACGTAAATTTTATTAAAACATTGCTGCAAATCCGCAAGGTAAAAAGTAAACACAAGCAAGTTCGTTCATTTTTCTGTTTGGATCAATTGTCCATATCTGAAGATGTACTTAAGTCATTCTTTTCGCAGCTTGTATCAGTACTAAGATTTCGAGTTTGCTTGTGGCAACCATAGAAACGGTCTAGTTTTGTATCACCAGAAATTTTCTGTATGATGTTAGTTACAACAATTAGTAATCGAAACGGTCTAGTTTTTTTATATTAATTGGCACGTGCTGTAAGATTTATAAAATATAATTTCATAATTAATTTTTATTTTCTTTATAAATATTGAAATATTAAATTCTTATTCATAAAAAAAGATTTTTGAAATAATTTACGAAATTATATTATATCGAAATTTTAAAATATGTAATAAATCCCCGTCCTCTAACAATAAACTGTCCAGAAGCAGAAAGAGTATTATATTTTTTGTAATATTTAAATAAATTCATATCAAGTTTTATTTTTAAAGAGAAAACAAATGGATATCCATGCATGAACCTGCATAAGATGAAACATATGGATGATTAGATGTTCAGACAAGCCTTTGGTCTACCTGACGTGGTCTTTTGTAAGCTGGGGACGTCTTGATTGACAACCTAAACTATACCCAAGTTTTCTGGATGCATGTGGAACGTGGGAGACTACTTTCTCAACAAACAAACAAACTCCATCCCAAACCTAGTCATGTGAAACTAGAATGAATCGCCGAATCGCCGGTCCGTCTATTTCTATATTATTCGGTCTAAATAAGATTCATTAAACAAATTCACCAATTAATGGATTTGATTTGACTAATGTTCGATTACTCCGACAAAGGTTTGACTCGAAATATTCAAAGGTGTATTCATTGTATCTTCCGTGGAATTTAGATAGTGCTGCCCATGCTATGTTATAAAAGTTCATTGTTTTTATGATACAAATAATCTATGTTTTATTTAAAATGTACCTCTTGTTTTTTTTAAATCTCAAACGTAAAATGAATGGCATGCATGTGTTAATACTTAATGGGCAGGATTAGAACAAATTATTATCAGAAAGAGTCGAAGGCAATATGTGTTGAAATTCTACGTTGACAAAAAGAATAGAAGGACGCTTAGCTTGAGATGAGTGGCGCAAATCATAATCAGTAGACTTTCGAAAGCAATATGCAGGACACCTATTGGAAATTAACTACTCACAATGATTAGAGATGTTATTTGTTCCACCATTTGCCGAGCCACCGACTATGCTTTATCTATTTCACTTCGTTTCGTTTTGATTGTCCTGGTTTTAAATATTTAAATCTATAGATTATGATAAATTCATAAATCGATAAACATTTTTAATCAAGTAGACTTGTGACAATTTATTTAGAAGAGTTATTATTATTCAAGAGTAACTTTAAGAAAACTTATATTTTAAAAATCATAAATTTACTTACTTTAATGGAATAAAACATGATTTTGCTAGTAGATAGTAATAAAACTGAGCCGAATGGAATATAAATTATCGAGAATATATTTATAGTTATTATTTTGTATTTTAATCAAATATCTTTTCACCTTCGTTTTGAATTCAGATACCGTCTCTAAATTTATAAAAATATACATATAAACTTATGCGATGTAAACTGGCGCTGACAGATATTAAGCATCAATTTGTAGCTGGGCCAGCTGTGAAATCTGTGACCATCATCAGTGGACGCGTAATTACCAGCTAAGGTAAGACTTTCCCTGGAGTAGCTTTCTTGCAAGTTATTATATTCTTTTGATTTTTATATTTAAATTAGACCATCACAATTTTTTAATATAGTGATTTGCTTTAAGGTTTCACTTTCATATTAGAATATATATATATATATATATATATATATATATATATATATATATATATATATATGTCAACATTCCAGAGAGGGACTCCTTATATGGAGTTACATAGTGTGCCACTATAAATCATCAATTTTATTATAAATTCTGTTATAGAATACATATAAAACGTGATTCTAATATAAAATACTATAAAATAAATCTATTTTAAGTAATTTAACACTTAAAATTTGATTAAAAAAAGTATATTTTTGAAACTGATTCTACAACAGAATAATTCTGGATGATTATTATTCTGTTATGGAATCATGTTGAGAAATTGCATAATTTTAGATGATTTTTGTAATAAAAAAATTGTATAACTTCGTTTTCGGTTTAATAATCAAAATTTGCAATTATATTTCATAAAAAATATAATAGAATATATATTATGTATATATTTATAATAGTGTGCTACGTAACTCCATATAAGAGGGTATGCTATGGAGTGCTACTCTATATATATATATCAGGTCGATAACTTTCTGTCACTACCTTAATATATATTAAATTTTAATTACAGTAACACTTTACCAACCATAGGTTAATATAAAAAAAATAAAATCTATGATCACCTTTAGTACCATCAAGTTAAGGTTTTACACTGTACACATAACCAACAAGACTCGGAGTTTCTTATAAAAAAAACTCGGAGTCATTATCATACAATCAATCCAGTAAGTTTTACGTAGTTGATTGTCCAGTAAGTTTTAGTTAATTGTAACTAATTACAAAAATTATTATTCATGAACACTTTACACTCCGGATTGTAAACAGACGACAGTGCGAAAATAATGCGCACAGCGCACTACTAGCAGAACACTAGTCAAGTCTAGAAGGTTTAGTTTTCATTTTTGAGTAATTTCCTCCTATCTAAACTCGCACATCATCCCAGTTCCGTCTAAATCAAACACCGAACTCAAACAAAAAACAGAAAGAACGTGGCTGTATCTTTGTCTGCACACGCAACTATTTTGCCCGTCTTATTTAATAAAGAAAAATAATTTATTTGAGAATATTTGACATTTTATATAATATTAATTAAGCGTTAATATATGTATAATTTTCTTATATGTATAAATAAGTAATTATTTTTGAGAAAGTTATATTTATGTATTTTTCTTAGTCTTTAGGAATAAAATTTCATAAACGACTAATTTCTGATAGATAAGACAAGTAAAACGAGACTATTATCGTAATCAGTACGAAATCACGGAAAATTAATTAAAATGTTAATCGGAAAAATGAAATAAATATAATATTAGCATAATTAATCATATATATACTAATTTAAAAAAAACATTGATATAATTAATTGAATTTTACAATTTGAATTGATAAAATATTATATGCGGAAATAATTAACCAGTTGAATCTATAGGGTGTGGACTGTACTGGACGTGTGGGAGAGATCACAATCATGCATTACGTATATAATATAACGAGAACAAAGATATAGAGCAATAATACTAGGTACATGATACGATAATTGCAAGATTTGCATGTCAAAACAGTCTCCGAAGACGACCAGTTACAATCTAGTCACAAAAGATCGAACACATCATCATGTCATCCAGTTCATCCACATGATTACACACACATAAGCTAAAACCATAGAGCTTATATTTGGCAAGTCTGGAACAACTTTTGTTATAGTTCTCTATTTTTTCTTCTAATCAGGAAACACAATAAAGATGATGAGATAGGCACCATATGCATGTCCCTTAAATCGCGGAGTGACTCATTCAGCTGGTCTCAGAAAAAACTTCCCTTCATTGCACAGAAAATTGAGTTGTTTTCATATTTGTGAAAAATGTAAAACTAGATGACATAAACAGTGGTAACTTGCTTAGTGCCTTGTATTTTAAGAAAAAAATTAATATTATAAATTTATGTGTTTAATTTTTGTAACTTATCAAGTATAAGTTATTAATATAATAATAAACATTATAAATTAATTTTAAATGATCTTATACATTTATAAAATTGAATTATAAAAATAAAAATAAATCATAAAAAAGATAGGATTTTCAACTTCTATGATTATGATTTATAGTTTAGAAATCGACTTATAACCTTTAACATAAATAATATAGATAATTTTTCTTTCTTGTAAATCTAAAAGCTGAATTTTAAACACGGTCAAACATATTCTCAGTGTTGTAAAAAGCCGGAATCGGACTTAATCGGTAAAGTCACGGAACAAGGATTAATCGGGGATTAATCGGATGATTAACTGATTAATCGGATATTTAATCATTTCGTTGAGCTTCGGAACATGGATTAATCGGTGATTAATCATGATTAATCACCGACTTTTAGAACAAAGCATATTCTATATTAAGTTTATGAGAAAAATGTTAATAAAATGAAAAAAAAGAACGTACCAGGACTCCAGGAGTAGTAGTTGAAGTTGGTGAGTGTAATAATTTGAACATGTAACGTACTTCGCTGCCACTGCATGTTGTTTTTCACTGAAAACCCAGACTTGGTCCTTACCCCAACCCATAGCTGACGCTCTTAGTTGGATCTTCCTCTTTCATCTCTGACTAACTTTTTTATTTTTTTATATCACTTTACGATGTTTATAAATAAATATATATTATATTACTTTTCATAAAGAACTTTTCGGTTACAATATTTTAAAATAGTTTATTCACGCACCTTACCCCATTTTTTCATTAATTAATAATCAATTTTATTTTCTTAAAAATTAGATCCTAAGTTTTAATACAAAAACAAGAAAATTGAAGAAAAGTTTTGAAAAATATCCGATCAATTTAATTTACAATAGCTTATGATAAATACATAAATAAAGTGACATTAACTCAAAAAACTTTCTTAAGAAAATAATGAAATTATGGAAACAAAACCTGAAAAACGTGTTATAACTTTTATGTTAAGAATCTTTTTTCAAATTACAAAAATATAGTGTATTATTTTCCAATAAAAAATAAAAAAGACAAAAGCAAAAACAATGCGTGTAGTGTGTGTGAGAGAGTGTTGTTTTTCTGCAGCTGTAATTGAAGAGGATGAAGCTGTTTTGTACTCATCTTCCACCTCCATCCTTGTAAGAATTCCTTATTTAAAAACCTTCCCTTTTCAAATCCCCTCGAACAAATCATATTTATACTTACATATTTTATCTCTATAGCTCTCAGTTTCTTCACACGCGTCCATATCCTCTGCAATAATTCTCATTCTCGAGAAACGAGATCATAATCATCGAAATCATTCATCTGGGTCCTTCACATTTTCGATTTTTTACAACCCCATCTCGAAATCTTGAAATTTAGGGTCGATTTTGTCATCTGGGTCGGAGAAATATTGAGAAATGGCGCCGACGTTCGAGTGGTGGGCCAAAGAAACCCACAGGGGAACGCCGGTGGTTGTGAAAATGGAGAATCCGAATAACTGGGCCATGGTGCAGCTCGAAGGCCCATCTGACGACGATTTTTTGTTGCCGGACGGTACCGGAAATTCGATTTCCGGCAACCCCAGGTCGAAATCTCGCCGGAATAAAAATGCTAAGCAGCTCACTTGGGTTCTTCTCCTTAAAGCCCACAAAGCTGCAGGCTGTTTGACCTCAATCGCCACCGCATTGTTCAGTCTCTCCGCTGCCGTGCGCCGCCGTGTTGCCTCCGGGAGGACTGACTCTGATGAGTCGGAAAGCCCAGTTGTTAAGTCGAGGTTTTATTCATGTATAAAAGTGTTTCTTTTGTTATCTGTTTTATTGTTAGGGTTTGAAATAGTTGCTTATTTTAGAGGGTGGCATTTTGGTGGGCCAGATCTTCAGTTACAGTATTTATACACTTTGACAAGGCCATCAGTTGTGAAAGATGCATTCGATTTGATTTACTCAAATTGGGTGATGTTTAGGAGTCATTATCTAGCTCCCCCTCTTCAGTTTCTTGCCAATTCATGTATAATACTATTTCTTATCCAGAGTTTGGATAGGTTGATTCTGTGTTTAGGGTGTTTTTGGATCAAGTTTAAGAAGATTAAGCCTGTTTTAAAACACGGGGTCGATGATCTTGAAGCTGGTGATGGTGCTAAGGGTTACTTCCCCATGGTTCTTGTCCAAATCCCCATGTGTAATGAAAGAGAGGTGAGTGAGTTTTGGTCTGAATTGTGACAGCCAAATTCAATTTTTGTTAGATGTGTGGGCTTTGTTTTGATTTGGATTTTTGTGTTTCAGGTTTATCAGCAATCTATAGCTGCGGTGTGCTGTTTGGATTGGCCAAAGTCGAAATTGCTTATTCAAGTTTTGGATGACTCTGACGATCCAACTACACAATTGCTGATCAAGGATGAGGTGCATAAGTGGCAGCACGAGGGTGCTAACATTTTGTATAGGCATCGTGTGATCAGAGAGGGTTATAAAGCTGGTAATCTCAAGTCTGCAATGAGCTGCAGCTATGTGAAAGATTATGAGTTTGTCGCCATTTTTGATGCTGATTTTCAACCCATCCCTGACTTTCTTAAACAGACTGTTCCATATTTCAAGGTATTAATCATGTCTTGCTTCTTTTGTGGCACAAGCACAACTGAATGATACTAATCATACTATAACAGATGCATTCCTAATTGAGTTAATTTTATATAAGCATTTTTTTTTGTTATTTCTCTAACATGTGGCAAGAAATTGTTTAGGTAAATCTTATATTTGAATGTATTTAGTAAATAGCAGCCTTTACAATTTTATTTAATAATCAGGAGTTGTAATGAGAATTTTACGTAACTCTTTTACCAAACTCTGTTTTTGAATTTTCATGGTATCTGAGTAAGCCTTTATTTATAGGATAATGAGGAGTTAGGTTTGGTTCAGACGAGATGGTCGTTTGTGAACAAGGATGAGAACCTCTTGACAAGGCTGCAAAACATAAATTTGGCATTTCATTTTGAAGTGGAGCAACAGGTGAATGGAATTTTGCTCAACTTCTTTGGATTTAATGGAACTGCTGGTGTTTGGAGAATCAAAGCTTTAGAAGAATCTGGTGGGTGGATGGAGAGGACTACAGTTGAGGACATGGACATTGCTGTCCGAGCTCATCTCCATGGATGGAAATTCATCTTCCTCAATGATGTCGAGGTATATTAACGTCATCACTACATTTCATGCAATTAGGTCTGTGTTACTGGAAATTGTCCCGTATGTTGATCATTTTATTCTTAATATGTATGAATTTCAGTGTCAATGTGAACTGCCCGAATCTTATGAGGCTTATAGGAAACAACAGCACAGATGGCATTCTGGGCCAATGCAGTTGTTTCGTCTCTGTTTGCCTGATATCATCAGATCAAAGGTATTAACTTATCAAATCTTTTCTTCACACATAGGGCAGTTTTTTTGATTGAGTTCTTGTTTAGCTGATGCATTCAGTTTTAATTATATGGTTTTTAATTTATTATGTGATTGAATTGGTTTTTTATTTTCGATTGCTGCAGATTAGCTTATGGAAAAAATTTAATATGATCTTCCTCTTCTTCCTGCTAAGAAAGCTAATCCTTCCATTTTATTCCTTCACCCTGTTTTGCATAATCCTTCCGATGACGATGTTTATACCAGAGGCCACTCTACCATCATGGGTTGTGTGCTATATTCCCGCGACCATGTCATTTCTTAACATACTCCCAGCCCCAAAATCATTTCCTTTCATCGTCCCTTACCTTTTATTTGAGAATACAATGTCAGTAACCAAGTTCAACGCCATGATATCTGGTTTGTTTCAACTAGGAAGTGCATACGAATGGGTAGTTACCAAGAAATCTGGGCGCTCCTCAGAAGGTGATCTAATATCTTTGATTGAGAAAGAGGAGAAGCCTCTAAGATTCAACTCAGAGCCTGATTTGAATGAAATGCGGGAGGAAATCGAGAAGGAAATTAAATTGGAGCAAATTGCCTCTAAGAAAAGAAAGCACAACAGGATATACACAAAAGAATTAGCACTAGCTTTTCTACTCTTGACAGCTTCAGCCAGAAGCCTCTTGTCTGCCCAAGGAATCCATTTCTATTTCTTGCTCTTCCAGGGGGTGTCATTTCTTCTGGTAGGCCTTGATTTGATCGGTGAGCAGGTTGGTTAAAGGGAAAATGATGGCTCTATGCAGGGAGTATAATGTAAAAAAAAGGCTCTTCCGGCAATCCGGCTGTTGTAGATAATGAATCGAAGATTAAACACGGAATGATCTTTATTCACGAGTGAGTGAATATTGGCATGCAGGAGCTGCTCATGCTTGTTCACAATACTTTGTTTAAATCAAGCAACAAGGTCTTGCAATAGAAAGGCTGAATACCAGTAGACAAAGATGGCGGTAGAGGGGGCTATATAGATCAACAATGTTAGTACTCCCTTAATTTCCTTCGTACTACCAGGCAAACTCTATAATTCCATGTTTTAGTGATTCGTTTGTTCTTTAGTCTATTCTTTTGTAAGAACGGAAATGTGGTTTAAACGTGGAAAAACACAAGTTATTTCAGATTTCTGAAGTGCCTTATGCGAGCACACTAGCCAGAAACTTCTTTACGTTATATCCTCGAAGATCATAGTGGCTTGAGCCTTCAGCTTGCCCAGTGTTCTTACTTCTTAGTGTTCACATCTTCTGAACCACTTTTTCCTCAAATTGTGCTTTAAATTTGTGAATGTGCAAGTGTACTAAATTTGAACATTGCATCTAGGTTTGAGTTTATTTCTGTACATTTTGGTCATTTTTTTGACCTGTTCATCGATATTATAGCTGATAAGCTGAGTAGCTGGAGCCTCTCTTCAATGAAGTACAGAATACAGATTTTCCACTTATTACATTTGACAGGTACACCAACAACCAATTTAATTTTTAATTTTATATAAAAAACCTTGTGCTATAAAATTGCAAAGCCCCTAATAGACCTGTGGTCAGATGAGTTGTCCATAAATTAATTGAACAAGGTCCAGTGAAATGGACAGTGCATGAAGATGTACATATAATTGAAGTTTAGCAAATTATTGTTCCTAAATAAGAAATCATTTCCACGAGAGCTTTGTCTGTGAGCAGTTCTTTCCAAAGGGCTGGAGAATTTAACAATTTGCCCCATGTTTGTCTATGCAGAACTGACATTTTACCTAAATATGTCCTACAGGCTACAACCGTCCCTTTTTTCTGGTTTCCTATATTTATTGTCATTGTTTTACATGTTATGTCTTCTTAGTCTCGTACTTACAATAATTAAAGTTAAAAAAATAAAAAATTGGACGTGAGGGATAGTCCAACATGATCTTTAGTTGTCTAGTGAGGTTCGATTCTCGCATATTTTCAAATTTATCAATAAAAATGTACACTACTTTTTGGTCTTTGAGCTCGATTTATTATACTTCTCACGGAAATTTACATGTAGGGGTTCAGTTTCTGAGTTTATAAGTCACAAATAAAAAATTTAAAAGTTAATTTTCGACTTGTAAACCGAAATATTAGAAGTTGAAGATCTTATCTCTTCGTAGTGACTTATTTTATTTTATTTTTGAATTTTAATTTTACGAAAATATAAGAAACTTAAAAGATAGATAACTAACGGTTGACCGTAGCTTGTAGGTTGAAATTGAATTTATACTGATTCAAACAAAAACATAACACCTAAACCCCGTGCAAAAGTTAAATCATATTTATTTTTTTGACAGAACAAAAGTTAAATCATTTGTTTTTATGAGGATGTTTTTTACTCGAGATCCATTCAAATGTTCGTTTCTGTTACTTTAAATATTGAGTTATAGATCTGTCAAAAAAAATAAAAAAATATTGAGTTGTAGAGAGCGAAGTCCTGTCATCTTTGCAGACTCTTTCTCACTTTCCATTTTAAGTCAATTTATTTCCGCATTACATGCATTATATATTCAAAAGTAAAAATTGGAAACCAAAACTGGATAAATGTTTACAAGATCCGCAGTATCAATTACTCTAACATGGCAGGCTTCATGAAAAAGCGCAGCCCATGAACTATAGAATTGGGAGCCTGTCCAAACCTGGGCGGCTGGGCCAGACGTTGAATTTTGGAATGGGCCGAACCAGCCCACGAATTTTGACGGTAGAAGACAATTAGTCCCTCCGTCCCACCAGGTTCTTTACAGTTACCTCTTTTGGACGTCCCATCCATTTCTTTACATTACAAAACTTTCCCAAAATAGTTAATGGGTCCCACCACTTTATCACTTTTCCTTCCTTTTCACACTACTTTTACTCCACTATCTCTATTTTATATATTAAAAATCGATGGGTCCCACCACTTCACCTACTTTTCTTCCTCTTTTTCACTACTTTATACATATTTCTTAACCTCCGTGCCCAAACCCAATGTAAACAATTGGACGGAGGGAGTATGTCAAAGTGCTGCAACATATCTTTTTGACTAATGATAATTAGTCTATTTTTAAAATGGCAACTCGTGCACAATTATTCGATTTTCTCATATTCGGCGATCCCTGTATTGAGTGGACTCATGTTTCACTTAATCTTACCTGTCCGCGACAATTGAGTAATCATGTTTGTTTGACCAAACCAAAGCATTTCTACACGAATCTCTTTTCAATATTAAATTCTTATTCAGAATTAAAAACTTAGAAACAATATGTTGCTATTATGCTATATCGATTTTAACATATTGCCGTCAAAAATTAAAAAAAATTCTGAAAACAGGGAGAGTGCCCTATTTAAAATTCGCGGAATACATATTCAGGACGAGAAAATGTTAAAATATACTATATTTACTATATAAAGTGCGTAAATGAAATTATTTACTTATTCAATGCAAAAATTCTTCAATGAAATTTGAATATAACTATATATACATTACAAACTAACTTTATTCCGTGTAATGCATTGATAAATTTTAATATTTGATTTTTAAATATTATAAATTTTTTGATATTTAATAATTAAATGATCTAATTTTATTTTAAAGATATTTTTTGTAATACATCAAATTAAATAAATTATTAATATAATTTACATAAGTTCAATAATAAATTGATGTAATTTGTTTTGTATTATTATATTATAATATATTATTTAGAATTAAATAGATTTGCCTTCGAAAAAAAGGAATTAAATAGATTTTCAAAAATAAAGTGAACGGTGGTGTCAAATAATGCCAAATGCAAAGACAAAAATGTTGCAATCTTTTGACCAAAAATCTGTACCCTAGTCTTTGTAGCAAAAAAATGATGGTTGTTGAATGTTTTTTCCTTTGTGTATAATATGCCTTTCTTTTCCGTTTGTCCAATCAAATTCGATCCTCTCTTTTCTCTTTCGGTCCTTTTTATCAATTCCCCCCCCTGTTTTTTCCATATGAAAATTTCTGTTTCTAGATAACAGTTCAGTTTAATTTAAGCACCTATTTTGAAGCGTAGTATACGTGTGTCTATATGAATAATTTTTTAAATGAGAATTTAATACCAACTTATATTTGAAAAATGGTATTCTAAAATATTTGTCAAATTATTTGATCAATGTATCTTAAAATATTTACATGAAGTCAAACTGAATTGTTATTTTAAAGTAGACAGAATACTTTTCAAAAAAAAAAAAAAAAAGTAGATAGAATACATATGAAGAGGTTCCCGACCGAAAACATTGTATATATTTTGAATTTTTAATCCATCTTTTCTGCCACAATTTCCTCCTTGTCTGCAAAGGCCAAAAATTTCAAAGATTTCGCAAATTCACAATAATCTACTATATGCATTCATACACCACAGACCACAGTGGTGATTTCACGTGTGAAAGTGAAATATTATCGAGTAAAAGTGGAACCAGAAGTTTCTAATTATCCAAGGCATATTTTCTTTTCAAGTTACAGACAAAGTTGTAATTAGTCATTTTTATTTAAAAATAAAATAACAACTGTAAATAAAGTGGTAATGCATGAGAATCTTTCCCAGCTTTTTTCTAATTGTTTTTCCGAATAATTCAAGAGAATGTCTTTTGCCTTTGGAAAAAGCTTAACCAAAAGAATTGCAATCATTTTGTCATGCAGATTGAGGAACATGTCTGAGGGATGAACAGAGAGATATGTAATGCCAGTCAAAGCAAGAAAATTCACTTTCATTTTACATTATTGAGTGTCATTGAGCTGGTTTTGTACTTGCAACACTTAGAGAGTAAATCCAATCATTTTAAATAAATCCATACTTGATAATATTTGTAATGAAGGATTTTAACCAACTTTTGGTTCGGTTCAATGATATCTCACTCGTTCAGTTCACGGGATGTTGAAGATATTGAGTATGATCATGAAGGGACATAAGGTTCATTAGTTTGAAAAAAGGTCTGTTACATGGTTACAGCAAAACAGATGGTATGGCTTGGCCCCTAATGTCTTCCACTAACCATACTTTAATACCTAAATGCTAAATTCCTCCCCTTTTTCACCAAAATGTTTTCTCATGTTCTATTGTTCCTTGTCCATGCAAAAGGACAAGACAAAACATGCAACTAAAACAGGGAAGATCCTCTAGGGACTGTTACAAGAACCAAACACTGGCAAGTGAGCCATGGAGGTTTGAGCAGGCCTCATCTGAGCTCCTGATATCCAAGAGCTGAAACAAGGCTTATCAGGGCTCGCTTCTCTTGAGCTACCTAAACTGGTAACCAGAGACGACGGATCAGAGAAATGATGCCTGTCATCGGTCTTTGTTGATGATGAATCATGGAGCATCAGTTGTGTTGAGCTTGAACTCAAGGTTTCATCACTGATCAAATTTTGCAGGGCTACTGAGAAAGACAAGTTCTTGTCATGTCTCTGATTTTCGGCCACAGCTTCCACATTTTGTTGCTGCTGGTGTGGGAACTGGTTTAGCATCATTTTCCAATCTATACTTCTCCCGTTGTTGTCATGACTAGTATTTTGATAATTATTCTCTTGGCCTGGAGCTACTGAGGCTGGGATCACATATTCCACAATGGCCTCCGTTAACCTTGACTCTTCTATATCATTAATTCGCCTAGCTTGCTCTCCAGCAAGTAATGTGTCACTGGCCATGATTTTTTCAACGTCGTATTTGGTCATCTCAAAGTTTGTGACAGCTCCTATACCACGAAATTTTATTGCAGCAATGTCATAAGCTTCAGCTGCTTCTTCCTGGGTGCCTGAACCATCAAGATTATTTATAGTAACACATTTAGTTTGGAGAAAATCAGTAGAATTCATGTTCTTTACCGACTTAATTTATACGCAAAATATTGTATAATCTAAACCCCTACACTGAAGTTAACAAAGTACATAATAAAACAAAGCAGCGAGCAGGACTTACAGAATGTCCCCAGATAGAGGTCCTTGTTTCCTGCAACTCTACCAATTCGAGCTTGCCACCTTCCATGCTGATGATGCCTAAACGTTTATCACAGGAAAGCAATGAGCCTATGTATTAATACTTTAACATCAAGTGATTTATAATTTTATTTGCAGCAGCAACCATGTATTCAAGAATTTCGATACAAACCTTGTTACTCCTCTGTAAACTGAAGCGCCCCTAGAGAAGCCACTACTTCTCCTAAAAATAGAAGTGAAAAAATATACGATTAATTACCAAAGAAAACCAGTATAACCATCATCCAGATTTCAGTCTATTACCTTCTCAAGTGTGCAACATATTCCTGACGATTCATGCTGTTCATATCCTCGAGTTGTTGCTGGTAGCTCTCCAACTGTCAAAAAAATAAGAAAAATGAAAAAAAAATTACATTTCGGTACAATCTATATGCATTCAGTGAAAAACTTTCTTAAGGTTATATAAAACCATACCGGGAAGTTAATATGAGTTGCAGATCCCCAATACTTCAATGCAGCACAATCATAGGCTCTTGCAGCTTTTTCTTCCGAATCATAACCTCCTGAATCCTTAAAAATTTTAGTAACTTGAACAAAAATATTCATCGTCATATATTAGATGCCGTTTGGATCATGGGATTTGGACCGGCTTAACAGGAACGAAAATGAGATTTTAATACATTTTTGAATTGAAATCTCATACTCATTCCAGTAAACCTGGTTAAAATCTCATGATCTAAACGTCCCTCAGTGATTTTACTGCGAATACAATTATACAAATGACTTACCAAGATATACTGAAAATATTCACCACCAGTCCACAGTAGATTTGTAAAGCAAATATTCCCCCATCATATAAAAGCATGACAACAAAATAATTGAAAGTAATAGTCAGATTATTAAACATTGAGCAATGATGAGCTTTGTATTGAAGTCAAAAGTATGAACCAAAGAGGTGTGAAACATGTATATTTCATTTGTTATGTACTCTTACCTTGCCTTCCTTTCCTTGTTTGGCCTTCTTTTGTTGAACTATTGTCCCATAAATGAGCTTCATATCGTCCAGTCCATCTATGCCTAAGCAAGTTATCAAATTCCGCTAAATTAATTACAAGCCTATCCGCAAAAATGAAAAATATTGTCAAAACGAAAAAAAAGAAAAAAAAGTGAAAAAATGACTTGAACAAACCTTGTGACACCTCTATACTGAGATGTTCTTTGGCCGAAAGTGTCGATAGTTTTGCGATGAGAAGGTTGTTTTGTGCTGAGTTTAGCTGACCCTGTCCCCCTCTTCTTGGTTTCTATGGCCAAACAATGAGACTCAGTAGGTGAGATTTGAGTTGCAGGTGTGATACTGCTGGACTGTGAGCCAGGGCTCATAGACAAGCTCAAGCACTGTAAATCTCCATAGCCCATTGGCTCAACAGAGCTATGATCATGAAGCATGGTGTTATTTCCCAATTGTTGGCCTTTGAAATTCCCAGGAAAAAGATCATTAGTTTGATACATCTCATAGCAAGGCATCCCTGAGAAATACTGCAGATGTGCTTCTTCTTCTTGTTGTTGCCTTTGACTTTGATCAGGTTCTTGATCATTAACATTTTGGTGGTAATACATGTTGTCAAAACTAAGAGCCATGGCTTCCCTCTCATAGTTGATACAATGGGCTCCAATTGTTGCATTTCCTAACAAGTTTTCGAGTTTCGGAGAATCTGAAATCAACCCTTGAAGCAATAAGGCTCAAATACCGTCGAGAGTTCAAATTTTGTCAACAAATAAGTTGCATGTGTGTTTAATTATGAAAAAAAATACACATACATAGTAGACTACATTACCTTGTGAATGTTGTGATCTGGAAGGGTTTTTCATGATACAAAGAGAACCATCTGAGTTGAGAGGCATGACAAAAGAGTGAAAAACATCATTCATATTCATCTTTAATCTTGAAAATAATTAAACAAAAAGAACAAGGATAATAACAAGGAATGCTGGGAACAAGCCCTGCATTCTTCTATAGGGATCTGTGTGATAAGGAAAGATCAAGCACTTTAGTTTTTATGTTCCCTCACACTATACTTAACACAGATGTGCTATCTAAGATCTGTTTTAAGCTGTGATGCAAGACTTGAATATGGTGAGTAGGGGATTAACAGGAATATATAGGAGACTTAAAAAGAGAATTGACTAAAGGTATCTTGATTTAGGGAGTTTCGGATCACTAAATTTTAACCAAACACTCTTTTATATATCGCTCTCTTGTACGTTCTTTATTTCAAGTCGAAATTTCAAATATTGTCGATATTCACTAAAATTTTAAATCAAACACTCCTTCGCATATCGCTCTGGCACCCTTTACTAATAGTATACGGATAGTTGGGGATAGATTTGAAATCTACTAGCATTACCATCTAGTCACTTCATGCAATACAGCTCTTTAAGTGTACAGAGGCTGCAGAGTTCTCTCTTTTCATGCATTATTATTTCTACATTTGTTAAGCTAAAAGGAAAGTTGTAGGGCCGTCGTTTCTGACCATCAGATACTTACAGTTGCTCTCTTTATTACATTTACATCTCTGGTTTCAAATTCAAATTTCACCAGACTCCTGTGCTGTGCTGTGCAGCCAGGGCCGGTTTTTGAGGCGTGCAAGGTGGGCGACGGCACAGGGCCCCAAAATTATAGGGGCCTCAAAATTTAGAAATCAATGTTTTATTTAATAAAATTAAATTTCGAAAATGAATTTGAAAATTAAAAATTATATATTTATTTTAATTCTGTTTATTTATAGATAAATAATTACATAAATCTAATAGATTAGTTTATTATGTCTATTTGCATTTTAAATCTTTTATGTTGTATCTTTACTTTTTATATAATAATTTCTCTTTTATTAAATGTTTTCATAATGTTTTTTACATATGATATTTTTTCATATGTACTATAAATTTCATTCTTTTCAATGACATATAGATATATCTCATATAAATTCATATTAATTTTGTTTAAAATATTAAAATTACTATTATTTAATAACATTATTTATCTTATTTTAAGTGACATGTTTTAATTTTATAAAAAAATAATATTTTTATTATTTATTTATTTCTATAATATACATATTTTTTATTATTATTTGAGGCCTAATTCATATTATAGCACAGGGCCCCAAAATTCTCCCAGAAGGCCCTGTGTGCAGCTTAGATACCTTAGGCTTCTGAGAAAACATAACCATAAATGGGATGAGATGGACATGCATTCAAGATCCATATATTTACTTGGGTCAATTAAACATAAACATGGACAGTTGTATACAAGAGCATGTTTGGCGGACTTATGGTCCCGACTTTAAGTCATTTGCCACTTTAAGATGAAAATTATTTATTTGTGTAATATGTGATAATCTGATTTAAAATCAAAAATATGTCGAAAACTAACTTAAAATTGCTGAGATGTATTTTTTGTTCAACTTATTTTTTTTAATTAAAATAATTTCATTGCTCAAATAACTATGATATCAAATTTATTTTTATTATTAAATTTTTATTTATATCATAAATTATTTATAATATAAAATTATTCGAACAAATAATTTAATACACGAACTTATCGTCTCCGGTGATTTTAGAAGACCAGTCATGAATAGAAATTCAAAATAGATCTTTGAATTTAGTGGATCAGTATTCAGGTACTTCTGTACTTGCGTAGTTTGTAATAACTGAAGGCCCAATGCTCCATCTGGTGTGGGCCGAGGATTCTCATTTATGACCAGCCATGCATTCCTTAGCAACTTTAGTGCTTTAGAATTGAGATCCACTACACTTTTTACACTAATAAGTAATCGGAATAGCCAGCAATGTAACAAGACTGAGACATTTAATAATAACATTTTCGAACATTTTTCAGGATTTATCCGATTGACGATGAAATTTGCAAGTTTTTCTAGGAGAGTGCGACTTAAATAATTTGTTTACATTTTCCTCAACTTAACCCGGATTTCTGCCGGGTTACAAAGCAGTAAAGCATATGCTGATTTCAGACATGCAACTTATTCTTATAGTGTATGTTGAGGAAACAATTGATAAGATTATACATATATATATTTTTTTAAATTTAGTCGTTTTCAGTTAGAGTTCGAACTTTGAATTGTAGTTCAATACACTAACGGCAGATGTAATAATCTATCCCTTGTGCCTCCATCCCAAGATTTACAGGATCTTAATCAAAATTAGTTTCGTAGTCATAATCTATATATATTTTATATGGGTTTTATGTTTCGAGCTCTTTCATGTAAAAAACTTCTTACGAACGTCTTGTCCGTCTATAATTACTAGTATCTTGTGCCGTACATGATACATCAGGTCAGGTTTCAATGTGTTCATGTAATGTGCTGATTGAGCTATGAATAACTACCTCCGAATTTCACTAGTATCTTAAGTCGGCCATAACTATTCAAATCTCACATTTGCAATACAATAATGTCAGACTTACTAGTTCTCAGCTGGTTAAATTGCATGAATCTTGATAATGAAAACAAGTAAAGCTAGACCACAAAATTATGAAAAGGTGCACACAGCTCAGGACTCCGACCACAATATCTTGTCAAATTAAGCTTTTACCAACACAGGGTAAAAAGTACATGAGATTTCTACTGCTCATTTAACTCCTCATACATAATTGATTCACATAATTCTAAAAACATGGACAAACTGCACATTCATTATTCATATCTCAGCAAACAAGACCAAGAATAAAGAATCTTAAGATAGGATCCATGCCACCCTGTAATAAGTGGAAATTTATACATAAAAAGTCAATCAAACCATGGCCATAACAGAAAGGCAAGTAAAACCTATACTCACTATTCATCACACATTAGTAATCTCGAGTCCCCAACAACCAATACATTGGCTTATAAATTTCTCCAGACTTGTTGCTTCCTTGTACCCAAACAGTCCCCTTGTTCCAGAGAAATTCATCAATCAATATAGCCTGTTTGATGAGAATTGCCGACGTCTGTTGTAAGTGCATGACGCTTTTGGTTGCCGACCTATTGAAATTGTACGATAATTCAAAATCACCTAAAATTATACCATCACCTAAACTTATACATAATTATATCCATTTTAATTTTTTAATCTTATTATATTATTTTTCTAATTTATTTCAAATACCATATTGAAAATTTTTAAAGTTGCCAACTATCGGAGCGGATTTTTAACAAAAGGAAGTCGGTCCCTCAAAAATGGTGAGTACATGTGTCAAGAATGGAAAAATTGAAAAAAATGAAATGGAAGCCATGAGCACATGATATAAATCAATATATTTGGAAAGTATCTCTATAAGAGGGAAGCTAGGAACCCTATGGGAACCCTACACTTAGGTTAAGAAGTGGTCTTTCAAGAAATGTTTTGTTTTGTTTGTGGTACTTATTTTAGGGTTCTTTGTTTACACCACTAGAAATGCAGGTATATTTCCTCTCTTTTGAATGGCAATGTTTGTTAAGAGATAGGCAGGGTGCATGATGCCTCTTTATTAGTATCAGTTTTCTGTTGTGAGTGTGACCAGCATATATAGGTGGAGAGATATGAATTTGCCGTTTATGTTTTTCTTTATTAATATTGATTAATTAATTTAATCAGTAGCACTTAATTTAAATTGGTCCGATATATAGTTTATTCCTCTCTTTAAATAACCAAACAAACCCAGTATATCCCGCTTAGAGCAGGGTCTGGAGAGGATAAAATGTACGCAGATCATGCCCTGCTAGTTTATTCCTCTCTTTAAATGAATTTGCTAATTATAATTTATTGTTTTTCATATAAACAAAGAGTACAGTCTGTCCAATAAGTAGAATCCCCTTGCAGAGTCAGCATCAGATGAACATCATGAACATTTTACGGATAAGTGTTGGCTGCTGATTCATGTTATGAACTATGAAGCAGCAGGATATTTCATAGTTTGATATCCAGTGTCACCGAATCTTGTTCGTTTAGATATTTGTCTTCAAATTTTTGTGAAGTGCCATTATTCGACAATAATGCCCCCTCCATTGTTTGGCTTGCATTATCTGTTGAGAAACATGGATATTTTACGCCCCAAGGGGTCCAACTAAATCAACTAGCACCTATTATGCTTGGTTAGTTGGTGTTACTTAGCAACCCTACTCTTCAGATGAAAGATATCTAGCCTAATGATATATCTTACTCCTGATGGAGCAGAGTATATATAATTTCTGGCACAAACGTAAACAAAAAGTATAATTTAGTAATATACATGGGTCGGGCTTGTAGAGATCAAGAAAAATGTAAATTAGCATAGAAAAATAAAAAAAAATGGATAAAGTGTCAGAATCAACTGATATTTATTGATAAAATGAGTGTATCAAGCAACATAGTAAATGTAGTTAAAATTTTATTATATTATAAAATTTTATTATATTTAGAATCTATATAATTGAAAGGGACATATCTAAAAAATAAAATCGTATAAAACAAAAGAAAGTGAGTAGTATTTATATACAACACATGCGAATCTAATCCAATATCGAACAAATATATTCATTATATCCCACTCTCTGACTTATTTATGCAAATAATCTCATACTACTACTAAAACTTAATTATGCATTTCGTCTCGCATGATATAACTAGAACTAATATGTAGCGGGAAACATCGTTCGGACGGACCACATTTTAGAAAGTTGAGATGCACATGTTAAATGACGTCCGAGATTATTCGGTAATTTGACGCGGGTCGATTCAAAGATTTGTACAGTACATGCAAAGTTATGAAGTGGGTAAGGATAAATACTTGTAGGGTCCAATCGTATACACATTTGGAGCTCATAACACTTGGTTTTTTCTTTCTCTTTTTGTGATTTACAAATCAACGAAGGAGCTAACCGGTAATTAAATTTTGTATTAAGTAAAAGAATAAATGATATATGTCATAAATTTTATTTTAAAATTTTCGCCCAAATAATATATAAATAAATTATTAATTTTCATGGGAAAATTTAGATATATATTCTGTTATTATCAATATGGATGAAACTAATCAAATATTATCAACTAGAATTTGGGAAAAGGATTTCCGAACAATTCTTAGTGGAAGAAGGTTATGGCTCTCTTTGTAAGTTACAGGTTTGAGGCCAAATTAGAGGTTTGGGGTGGTTTAGAGATTTAACCATTAGAATCCGTCAATACAAGTGTTTGGTAGTTAGCGGATTGAAATAGAGGTTTGAACCCAAAAAGCTAATTTTGAAAAAGCTACTTTGAGGAGTTTTTTTGGATTAGAGGTTTTGGTTTGTATCAGAAAAAGCTAATCAATCAGCTATTAACCAAACAGTTTTATGAGAAACAGCTAATTCAATCCGCTAGTCAAAACATTTATTTCAATCCGCTAGTCAAAACATCTAATTCAATCTGATAACTGCTAACCGCTAAAAGTTACTCCCTCCGTCCCCCTCAATTGTTTACATTGGAGGGGGACACGGAGACCAAGACAATGTATGAAAAATGAGTAAAGTTAGATGAAAAGTGGGTAAAGTGGTGGGACCATCAATTTTTAATAATAGATTTGAGATAGTGGAGGAAAGTAGTGGGTGTAATAGTAGTTTTTATTGTTAAATATGAGATAGTGGGGGAAGATAGTGGGTGTAATGATGGAAAAAACTTACTATTTATGGTAATGTAAAGAAATGAGAGGGACATCCCAAAATAGTAACCGTAAAGAAATGAGAGGGACAGAGGGAGTAATTCCTATATCTGTGTTCCACTTAAAGGGAGTTGAACAGAATAATAATTCGAAATCTGAAGCTGCAGAAAAGATTTATATGATTAAACGTCATTATTTTGGACAAATCGACGTAAACACATATTAAGAACGAGAGATATCCACTAGTTTAGTCGGATCAAAACAACTTAGACATCGTTGTTATAAGAATTTCGTTGAAATATCACATTCAAAATTCAAAGTACAAATTGTTGGAATTAGACCAATTTTCTACAATTTATAAAAGAAACAATGTGGTAATAATGATGAGATGGTAGGAGTAACGACTGAAATTCAAAGAAAATGTATACTAGTTACTTAATTTGGATCTACAGTAAGATTCTATTTCAGCAGGATATATTCACGGGGTTCTTATTATGGAACGGTATTGGTGCTTGGAGATAATAGTAGGACCGTTACGCCGTACCCCATTAAAGCTGTGTAAGTTGTCATTGAGCTGGCTCCTGTACAAATGTAGATCATCTTTTAAACTTTTAAAAAAAAAGTGTTTTACAATTTACAGTCTCCAGAATGTAATCTTCCATTTAATCCTGAAACGCGGAATCAGATAGGCTAACCTATATAAAAAAAAACTGATACATCATCAGTTCGGCATCTCGATCCCAATTCATCACGATTTAGTGGGAAAATGATATGAATTCTGTATTCTGACATATTTCTTTGTATAAGTTCAAATTGATTTTATATAATTACTAAAAAAGTTAGTATTAAATTTCGGTTTCGGATTTCGGCCGGGTTCCGGAGTGGTGTCTGATTTGTCAATACTGCAATTATTCAGAGTGAGCCAACTGGCATTTCTTAATTCCATTGACAAAAGAGTTAAAACAATGAAGAGAGTGATAGATTTTACATAGGACAAACTAACTTAAATCTATTTATTTTACTGCTAGAGGACTAGAGGTCCCAATCCCAAAGTATGTACATGTAACATGGCCACTGTCAAATATCATTCGATACATCGTCTGGTAAATGTTTTGGGGTCCCTAGCATTTTCCGTTTCCGTAAGAAACCTTGAGTGTCACTTGCCAACAGTCCTAGTTATAAATTTCACTCTCAAACACTCTTTCTGCATTGAGTTTGTCTAGTCTCTTTGTTCCAAATATCATTCAGTAACATGTCCACTTCTGAATGCAGTAGCGGATGCGAATCTGGATGGACAGCGTATCTGGATCAGTCGTCGAATTCAGCAAATGATTTATACTATAACGCTGAACGGAGCAAGAGTGTTACTCTGCGAGATGGATATGAAGATGAAGATTTGTCAATGATTTCTGATGCATCTTCAGGGCCTAGACATGATTATAACCATCAAGAGAATGAAAACAATTGTGTGAGAAATTATTCGGGTTCGAAACAAGGAACCATAAGGAAGCACGAGGCGAAAATCAAAGGAAAGGGGAAGTTCAGCGGGGATAGTAGTTATCTTGATGATACTGCCAGCTCCCCTGTTCTTAGCTTCTCTAAGGCAAGTATTAAAACACACACGCGTTCGCGCACACACGACTCTGCTGTTTCGTTTCAGAATATAATCAAGAAATTTCGTAAATATTCATGTGTTTATGTAAATGTATTTCAGACCAAGTTAGCTCGTTCTGCCCATCAAAATTCCCATGAACAAGAAACACAAGGTTTCTCGACAACACATTATAAGGTGAGTGCTCATTTTTTGTTGTTTAAGTATTATCGAGGGCATTCGGTTAATTGTCCTTCCATTTTACTCTTGTATCAGGGCAAATCTTCAAATCAGCATCTTGGGTTCCAGAAATCCTCTGTTACAGGCCTAAATAAATCAGGTTATTATTTGTTGAAACCACATTGAATGTCCTGCATTTTTTTTATTTATACCAGTGTCCGGACCAGCTTGTGCGCATGTCAACTAATCCCGAAAGTTGACTAGCACAACATCTTACTGTCATGACCACCCACTTAAATCTATATCGTTTTTTTGAGAAATAGAACCCAAGATTTTTGCATATGCAAGGGAAGAGCTAATTTTATTATGAGTAAATTTCAAGGGTGTGGCTGAAGTTTACACCGATTTGCAAGTTTGTGGCCGAACTTTAAAAACTACAAAAGCGTGGCCAGAGTTTGCCTCCACCTTTTAAAACTTTGGCTCCCGTCAAATGCCCTCTAACGGAGCTAACGGAGTTGAGGGTATTTTTGGATTTTTTGAAATTCTTCTCTTTTTTTTCCTTTATTTTCTCAGCCGCCGCTGCTGTCCTTCGCTCTCCCTCTCTCCTTCTCCTCTCTTTTTTTTTTTCCTCTCTCTCCACACCACAGTCTCCTCTACATCCTCCCAAGTCCCATGTATCTCACTCGGTTTCTCCTTGTCCTGGAAACTCGATTACCAATGGTGGGGACTTCCTCTATGCAAATATTTTTTTTGCTTCAACATGGTCAGACCTCAACAGAGATACAGGGGAGTTCGTCAGAGGCATTGGGGTTCTTGGATCTCCGAAATTCGCGACCCTGTAGTGTAATTCACTACTAACTCAAAACTGTCCACATTTTTGTTCACATCAAAGGAGCCATTGTTTCTATTTTCTTCACAGGAAAACAAGAATCTGGCTCGGCACATTTGAAACAGTTGAGGATGTAGTACAAGCATACGACCAGGTTGCGCGACTCATGTGTTGACCAAGAGCACGTACTAACTTCATTTACAATGCCTCAAATGAGATTCAAGGAAGTCAAGGGGAGAGTATTCAAGAGTTCAAGTCACCAGAAGAGGAATATATTGAACAGATAATCCAAGAATTGTTGGATTATGGACCTGTTGAGCTTTGTTCTGTAATTATCTTTGGAAAGAAAGATGGATTGATTAAAGAACCCTAGCCCCTTCTGTTTCTTCCCCCTTTTCCCCAAATAATTTTATTTATATATTTTTACATATCTACCCTTTTATTTTTTTAATTTCTAAGTAAGTTAACAGCTGAAATCTAACGGACTTAACGGCAGCCAAAGTTTTAAAAGGCGGAGGCAAACTCTGGCCACGCTTTTGTAATTTTTAAAGTTTGGCCACAAACTTGCAAATTTACTCTTTTATTATTGTCCTTTCAGGTGAATTTCAGGGAAGAAATTACAAATGGCAATGATACTAGATATGTTCTTTTGTCTCTGCAGCTCAATCCCAAGAGAACTGCATTGTGTTTTAAGGATCCATTTCAGTTAAGATTGTTGTATTTAATTGTTCCTGTCAATATACTGGGGAACAACCTGAGCTCATGAAATTTAATAAATTATTAAAAAAACAAAAAGGAAAACAATTGTCGTTCTATTGTTCCTTGTTTTGTTTCTACAATAATGCTTCAACTGAAACAGTAGCTTGAAAACTCCCTACTGACTGTAAAATTTCTGATACAAAGCTCGAAAATTCGCTAAACATCTAATTTACTTGTAAAGGATGTCCGTATGAAACATTATATCGAAAACGACATTAACTTAACTAGTCGACTAGTCGAGCCGATTATGTGTATTATCATTCAAACATCATGTTAAAGTTCAGCAAAAAGTAAGCTGAGTGTGTCTTTCAGGAAGTGATAAGAGCTAGCGGCGCACGTTGCTGTTAACTTGACTTCCATCTCAATGTAAAACCAAAAGAAGGTCCCTAACACGGACAAATATGTAATCCCGAGTTCTGATATCATGTTAAGTAACCAGCTCATCTAAGATTTTAAGGTAGACGAAGTTCTCTGACGGGATCTAGGATATATGATTGAAGTTTTGTTGGCTCAAGAATCATTAAGTTTCTGTTAATTATTTAATGAGAGGGAATAATATTGAAAATATTCATTCAAGTTCTTATCCTCCTTAAAATCTGAACCCATTCTGCAGAAAGTGACAGATAGCTAAGCTACAAGACAAGGCATCCGTGCTACATATCTGTCCAACGGCAGTCCACACCATCTTTCTAATCATCATGGCAATGTCGCTGCTGCATATAATATCTATTTCTGCACATGTGAATTAGCAGCGCAAATTTTTTTATTTACTAGAAGAACTATCAAAAATTAATATTTACTATATTTTTATACGAGTCGGTAAATAATAGTATTTACTGAATAATACTCTCTCCGTCCCGGAATAAGTGTCGGGAAATGAAGTGAAGCTAGCATGCGAAGAATAGTATGGATAAAAATGCGGGATTGGAGAGCTCATCTGCCATGATTGGAGGACATATGGAAGAGAATCTTCCACCTACAAGGTCTACTAACGCTACACATAGATATATTCAGGAGCCACATCTTAACTTCACCTGGGATTGTACAAGATGAAATGGACTAATCATCCCATGTTGTTCTACGAAAATATTGACACCTGCCAGAATCGAAGAGTAAAGACGAATTCAATATACGCTACTACTACAACTTTGTTTAGATGTTACTGATGAACACTTATTTTATATTATTGTTTTTCTGTTCCTGAACACGTAACAGACGCTAACTTTTATGAATTTGATGTATTTTTATTGATTTTCTAATCATGAATATAGATGGATTGTAATCATAAATTTAAGTGAAAATTAATATCAATTATAATATTATAATAAATATAAATAATATAAACATAAGTGAATTAGGCACTAGCTTTTATGTTATTTTAACATTATATTAGCAGCTCTGCCAAAAATCTCTCAACAATTTTATTTCAAGCATCATTTGGTTGTAATTCCCTAGGTTCTCATTTTGTTTTCATGGTTCAGAAAATACTCCCTCCGTCCCCCTGAGTTATATACATTGGGGGACGAGGACGCGGCACGGACTTTAATGCGCTTGTAAAATATAGTTCTATAACTTATTTTTAAGATTTTTCTTTTCTGAATAAAAGTTTGGATGTTGTATTTTTATTCAGAAAAAGAAAATTTTAAAAATAAGTTATAAAACTATATTTTAGAAGAGCATTGAAGTGCGTGTCGAGCAGTGATTGGGAGTATATGGATTATAATTTTTTGCTTACGAAGGTAAGCTCAAGTTTGTTTTCTAACTAAAATTATTCACAAAATTCTTAAAATGCAATCAAATACTCCGTCTTTAGTTACAAGAAAAACATGATCATACTAGTTAAAGTAAAAAATAAAATATCTAAATCAACAAGGTGAAGGAACCAAATAAAAGAGAAATGGACAATCCAGAGACCAGAAGTATTCCAATGAAATGAATGCAATAATGAGGTATCATTAAAGTAAAGTGAAAATATTTCAAAAGTATTCTACTTTCGCAAATAAACAAAATCATGTATTACATAGCACAACATAATTCTAATAGCCTCAGAACAGCATATTGACTTCTACAACGGAACTCTCCCTGCCTACGCTATCAAAAATTCTCCATTAAAACATGGAGTTATGTGCCATAAATATGTCTGTGCACAGGCGGGGCATCAAGAGTTCTAACCACTTGACTCCATGGTTTTTCCATGACAAGGAGAGAACCTTTTGAAAGATATCCAACAAACAATACATTTTCTTTAAAATCACGAACATTATGTTTAGTTTCTGGTTCACGACTTGCCCTCAACTTTCTCTTCAATTTTTTATCCAAAGGTGAAGTTTGTAATTTTCTCAATGTAGCATCAAGATCTTTTGACAGATCATTATCATCAACTTGAGAGACCTTTGTTCCACAGTCTATCAAACACATCGCCCTGCATTACAAACATCCAAATTTATTTCAACAAATATTTACACTTAGCAGAACATAAATCATACAATATCTAATAGTTAGTGTTAGAAAAGTGGCATGCGAACATTATTTTCCTTATAACACACTGCAGGTAGGTAGGGTCCCTATTTCTGGTACAATGAAAAATTCTTACAAATTTTAATAATGCACAAAAATAAACAAAGAAAAAGTTTTAAATAAAGTAAGTGATTTGACAAAAAAACATCCCTCAACACCAACTCATAACTAATCATGTAAGTTGTTTTGACCAAACTAATTGAAGAACCCATCTTTCGTGAATCACTAGAATGACAACTTATGCATCCAAATATAATTAACATTAGTTGTACAGTAATTCAAGCCTGACCACATCTACAAGATACCAAATAGAAAACCCCCAGGCCAGCCAAGACATTTTCCCCTCTAAAAGGGCTTGTTTACTCTCATGTCTTATGTGATAACTGATAATAAATGAAGTAGGGAGTAAGAAAGCAAACCTCGAACTGTAGACAATTAATGAAGAAGCATTAGGGGACGGTGGAAATGCAAGTCCTGTAACTTCTCCAGGAAATTCTTGGTAAAACCTTGGAAGAGTGTGACGAATAGACCAGTCCCCCAACTGTTTGGCATCTACATCAAATGCATATAGCTGATTTGAAGAGGTGGAGATTACAAAAATGTTACTGTTTCGAGGAGTAAAGCCACCAGCTGTAACAAAAGCGCCGTCTAATCTGGATATGAACCACTGTTGTCTGTTCCAAGAATATAGATGATAACCATCAGATACTGCCTCATAGATGAGAGACCTTTCATTGAAGATGATATTAAAATACATCTGAATTCTTCAGCTTTAAACAATTATACAAATGTATAAAAAGAATTCTTTTTTACCAAATTTATGTTATAATGTTACAGAAGACAGAAATTTCTAGACAGATGCATCAAGACTATATATGATTGGACAAATTACCTCCGCACAAGTTAAGTAAATAATTGTTTGCCATTTATACAAAGCAGTGTACTGAACTCTTTTAATTAATAGTTGCTACAATGGTATCATTACCTTTGAATCTCCAGATTAAAGATGTATACATCTCCAAAACAGTTGACAGCTGCCAACCACTGTCCATTAGGACTAGTGAACATCTTTGTTATAGGAGGCTCACTAAGAATTTCATCATCGATGTCCTTGGAACGAGGTGTATACATGCAAATCAGTTTTAGGCTCTCCACATCCACAACCTGCATACCGAAATTATACCCAGTATAAGTTACAAAAGGGACTAGTCAAGGACTTACATAACTCCGGCAATATTCTACCACACGCAATAATACATATATAAATATACACACATATTGCAGTTTTTGAAATCTTGAGTAATTTAACAAATTTTCAGTGGGCCAAATCGCCCAAATCAACGTTAAGATGTCAGAACAACATCCAACTGTGTGTTTGATTCTGATATACAAGTGTATAGATGTAAATGCAAACAAACCAGAGTTATTTAACACTAAACAAATAATTAAATCTAAGTTACTGGATATGGGTATGCGAAAGTAATGCCACAGGTCAATTTATAAAAAGAAACGCATAATAATGACCAAAAAAACATTGTACAAATAGATGGTAGTGAGATAAAAATGAACATTGAAAAAAAATTCTTACATATATCTTTCTATCGTTCCCTGCTATCATCAGCCGAGAAGAATCAGAAGTGAAACACATGGAATGCGCAAACGGCAAACTCGGAAGTTTCCTTTTTTCGATAGTCCATGCACTTTTTCGAGCTTCGGTGTTATTTAGCTTTAAAAGGCTTGGTTTAATTTGGTCGGAGTATGAAAAGTACACTCCTGAATTAGACATGGAGCTACATATAATCTTCTGGGAAGACTTACTCTTGACTCTGACAACTAAATCCGTGGTTGCAGTGCCAACAGAAGGTCCAGAACTTACATCAGGATGACCACTAGATTTAGCTCGGACGCAAAAAACATTTAACCACTTGGAGGCCTGAATCAGAAGCAAACTACTTTGATTAAAAACCGTATTCAGCACCAGTTGCATTGGCGGTTTCTGTGGTACTGGACATATGTCATGAGGATAGAATTGGGTAAACTCGGTTGCAGCATATGCAAAAAGCTTAGTGTCATCACCAGCTGAAATAAGCATGGGAACACCCGTATGGTAACTCTTCGAAACACGGGCCCTCTTTACCTTTTCATCAGGGAATGTATCTGCAGAGATAACTCATGTATTTGAGACAAGTAGGTATTTAATGGATGACAAAAGGTCCAAAACCCAAAACAATTAATACAAACACTGGATTTTGGAACCAAAGTCACCTTCTCTACTTATGGGTACTGCAACAGTCAAGGCCCTCACATCATGTGTATGAGCTCTCGAATAACCAACATAAACCCACTTGTTCACCGTTCTTACAGAAGACTTTTCTTTGGTTGATCCAGATGCATCTTTTGAGAGCTTATAGAGTATCACCTACACAGACACAGACAAACAGCTTAATATGTTGTTCATACCTAATACGTGAAAAAGAAAAAGGAAACCAAAAAAATAGATGTCATTGTTAACCAAGAGAACGGAATATTTTCAACAACATTATTATATCTATAAGACTACAATTAGCTAGTTGGTTAAAGATATAATAATGTTGTTGAAAATTAGTATTATTATATAATTAAGCCAGTATTATTGATTAACAAGTACCAGAATTAGCTAGTTAATTAAAGATAGTTGATCAAATTATAGCTCTGTCGGTAAGAAACTCATAGTTCAGTTGTAATTTAAATATTATAAATATACAAATTGAAGCAATTTCATCATCCCCTCTAGGCTCTAGCCTCTTGATTCACTAAACCTCTACGACATCAATATGTAATTCTTGACAATCTGTATATACCAATTTGAAATTTCCTATCAAAATCAACCTTTGTGACAACTAAGGCTCAACTACATGTAAAGCATATTTTTTATCTTAGGCAAATGATTGCACTAAGTGAGTTCAGTTAGCCCTTGGGGTAAGAAGAGAGCTCATCTGTACTCCCTTTCCTCTATAAAGCTACTGATTCTCTTATAGCCTTCGTTCCCCGAGGGATTCTTGGAGAATATAAATAGATATGAGCCGATCGTCTCCCCCTGAAGCTAGGACGGTTGGGAACAAAACTTGTGAGCCAGACGCGCCCGGGGGTCACTTCTTTATAGTCGTTGTGCGGTCGTAGTTGTTCTTTAGCTGTATAGCGAAGCAAGGAATTTAGCCAAAGGCGACAGGGAAGGGGGGAATTTGAGTCGACCAGGAACGAGCAAATCAAAAATTTCACTTCGAACTTCGGACCTCAACATCCTGCTGCTCATGGTGTTTCACGATTAGTATTGGAAATGAACGGAGAAGTGGTGGAACGCGCGGAACCACCAGCAGCAACAAAATGCAATTGATACCACTTTAGTAATTCTATGGACATCATATGAAGTGCAACAAAAAAAGTTCAGATGATCTCAAATTCTTTTTTATGTAGTAACTATTATAGCACATCGAGTATTTTTTTCCTCCTTAGCCCGGGATGAGTACAAACTCAAACACCTCAAATGTTTAATAATATAGTTTAATGATTTAATCCACCTTGGATGGCAGATTTTTAAAGTGAAAGCATATAGAGGAGCCTCCTAGTACGATGAAACTTAAAACTAGATAGATTCTCAATTTTTTTCACTGTTCATTAATACCCAATATATAATACCATGTGTCGCAAGTATGAGTTGCATGTGCATACATATTCAACAAATTTAATATTTGAACATTAAGATCCACTAGTGGGGCATGATTACCCTAACTTTCAGACAATATGAGAAATGAGAGGATGTTTACTTTCACAATGTAAATCTCACTAAAAAGATAAATAAATAAGTATTTGCACCAAAAAAGGTGCTATAAAGAATTTCATTAAGACGACTGCCAGCAGAGACCTATATTCATAAATATACAAAAAAAACTGCCGAAACAAGCATCAACTGCCTAAAAGATATTGTGATCCCTATAAATTTGACTGCCAAAATTTTTCACCCAGGTGTTCACTACTATGGTGTGCTTGATATAAAATGCACATTTGAAGAATCTATTATGGGTCTTAGACAGGTCATACAAGTCCACTATCTAGCATAGATGCCACGGTCAAGTGATCTATAGATAGACCTTATACTGCACATTATATGGATTGAATTAAAATTCTAAAGTCTAAACAGGATCACGTAACTGAGCTTTAATCAAAGCAATAATCTATATTACTAAAGTAAAAGGCTGAAAAATGTAGATTTGCTAAATTTGAACAACATTCTATGAAATTTTATTTTATAGCATAAAACATGTACGCAGAACCTAAATTCCATACCTGACCATCTGAGCCAGCAGAAAAGACGTTATTATGGCTTGGTACTGTAGATAGTGCATTGACATCACCCTTGTGACGTGAATGAGCCTGCAAAAGGGTTCCCATCTGGCTGTCCCAGAACTGAACGCTACCACTACTATCAGCACTGACAAGGGAGCCATTCCTGAAACCACATAATAATCATTGGCATCAAGAAGCAGAAACAATCACATTTTAAACACATGCCACAAAGAGAAATCTTAGAGACTCCTATACGACAATCATCTAGAAAAAACAATATCAAATTTTACCTTAGAGCAAGCAATGACCATATGCAGATTTCAGGTCCATTACCCAATCCTCCAAGTCCAACTGTTATCCTGTATATCTCACGAGCAGTTTTAGGATCCCAGCATCTTATAAACCTGAAATTTCCAGATAATGGTCAAGGACTTGGGATAAAACATTGTGCCATCCAAAAGTAAATGTTGCTCAAAAAATGACACATTGCAGTAAGTTAACTAAGTAGCAGGCACATATGTCCTTCTGTTTGATATTAGCATACCCATCACTACTTCCTGAATAAATTTTATTTGCATCTGGACTCCATGTCACGCTCAAAGTGCGTCCTACAAATTAGATACATAAATAAGAAATCTTAATATTCACAACAACAATTAACAATATATTCAAATAAAGGGTTTTACATGTGTAGTAATTAGAAAACAAGTTATCTTACCACTGACTCTTGGCAACGATCTGTTGTAGACTAACTCATCAGAAACAGTGTAAATTCGCACACAACCATCGTCACACGCCATTGCTACACTAGTATCTTCAATAACAGATCCATCAGTTGTAACAACTGAATCATCATCATTTTCACTGTCACTACAATCATCATCACTACTATCATTAATTGCTTTAATATACTGGGAATGCCTCATTTCATGACTCCGTGAGTTTTTGCATGGAGCCGACGCCATTTGCCAAATTGTCACACCAATAGATACCACAGTCTGCGTATAAACAAAACAAGAGGTTAAGAATCCAAACTCTAAAAAACATATAACATTACTTACAACCTTCTTATACACACTTGCAAAATCGAGCATTCTGTTATCTAATTAAATTCAATAACATAGAAAACTACACATTTTATGTTCCGATGACTATCTTCCTAACTACAAAAATACCTAAATGCATGTATAATAATATAAACACCACAATTGACTGAATCAAGCAACTTAGCACGGTCTATGTAAAAACAAAACTAAAGTTAGTAATCCATATATAAACACCAAAATTCACTAATTCGAGCAACTGACCACAGTCTGCGTGAAAACAAAACAAAAGTTAATAATCCGAACTCTTCAAAAATATGAAATAACTTCCAACCTTCTAATACACACTTCCAGAATATCAAAATTTTGTGATCTAGCTAAACTCAATAGCTTAAAAAACACAAATTTCAATGTCCTATAACCCTCTTCCTAACTACAAAAAACCTAAAAACCGAAATGTATAATGTGCACAATTGACTAAAACGAGCAGTCGGAATACCTTCTGTATCAACTCAAAAAGGTCCCACTCGGAAACCGATCCATCAACACTACAAGAAAACAACCGTCCAAACGAGTCGAATCCACTTGAACGACACCAAACCAGCGACGTAACTCTCGAATTAGGATCTCCATGAATCGTCTACAGAAACACATATAATCAAGCTCAGAAACAAATAGTTAAACATTAAAAGTGTAAAAATGAGTAATTACCAGTTGGCAGTGCCAGCCAATGGCGCCGGGAGAGACGAGCCAAATCTCGAGCGAGCCGTCTTCACGAGCGGCGGCGACTCGAGAATCATCGGGACTCGTAGCTAGCGCAACGACAGGAGAAGGCTTGTACTCAACGGAGCTGTTGTAATAAATTTGCATCTTGTATTGATAATTAATCGATCGTTGGAATTTGAATTGAGTTCCGGCAAGAGTATCCGCCGCGTAGGGCGTCACCGCCGCCGGAGTATTCAGAGTCCTAGGGTTCTGTAGAGCCGATTAAGCGAGAGACGTTTTGGTTGTTTTGCTCTGGGAAGAGACGGCTTCGCTTCAAGTTGAGGCTATCTTCTGCATACAAAACCCTAGTACTGGTGACTACAAAACTATTTAAATGATTTTACCGGTTTTTTTAGCAAATAATAATTTATTTCATTTTGATTTTATTCGTTTAGCAAATAACACTAACTCGTTCATTTTCCAAATTTTGATTTTGATGGATTAACCGATTCATAACAAAGTTTTAAATATACAATTATTATTTATACTTAAATTAATTATAATATAATAATTTATCTTACTTGTATGATATTTATATAGAAAAAAATTATATTGAACGGTTGGATTTGGTTTAACATGTGACATATTTGCAAACCAAATTTCACTATTTATTTTAATTAAGTGACAAGATAGATATGTGTAATGTGTTAATTTATTCTATTTTTACTCTCTTTCATTTATCTATATATTATTTACAAATGTTCAATTATTTGTAAAAAAAAATTTGTTGTAAGATTCCCTAACAAATAAAAGGGGGAAAAAAATTGTTGTGAGATTCTGTCTTTGCGGGTTGTCAAGAGCCCAATCAGATGATCAGGCGATGACACCAATAGAAGTTGTTGCTAGTACCCCTCTATTGGGCCAAAATCAAATTACAAAAATGGGCTTAAGAAGAACCTTTTTGCCGGCGTTTGTAAGCACTTAATAACCTGGTGCGACTTGCGAGAAAAAAATAATTATATTTTACTTTTTATAATCATAATATAAAATGGCTTTAGTATTCCTTCTTTATGAAATATTTTTATATTTTTCAAAACCAATATTTATTTTTGAGGAGTTATTTGTATTTACAATTTGTTTCCCCAAAAATTTATGAAAAAATATGATAAGACAAATGGGATAGGAATGGTGTACATGTCTCTTTTATTTTCATGCTTATAATTGGACAATTGAATTAAATACTAAAACAAATATACTTCACCTGTAATTTGTTTGAAGTAATTAGCTTGACGTGTATTTGTCTATGAACCGAGAAACAACTTATTTGCCATAACTTTTACAAAGACAAAAATAAAAGAGTCAGGAGAAATAATCTGAAATACTCTCTATTAATATTGAATAATTAAATATTTTAATTTTTGGAAAAAAACGTTACATCGTGTTAAATTTACATACAAAAACCACTACAAAACTTAACACAATGTAGCCTATTAGAACCAAAATGCTATAAAAAATAGTATTTTAGAGTTTCAAAACCAATTAAAATAAAAATGAGAAAATGTACTGTGTTGAATAGAAAAAAATATAAATATAACTGATTATATATTTCGACCCAATTAAATATACATACAGTTATAGTTATCACATGAGCATGAAAGTGAAAAATGAAAATAAAAATAAGTTTGATATAGTTTTTTTTTTTTTTGAAGAATAAGTTTGATATAGTTCTTTGATTATTTACGTAAATTATTATGGGTTTTACATTAAAATATATTTTTTAATATATTTTTTACTACTCCCTCTGTGTCTTTTTTCTTTTCCTATTTATAATGTCGGGACTGTTCATAACATGAGACAAGTTATTAATTTACGTTAAATCTGTAAGACTAAATATAATCGTGAGTGATCTTGTTGGATTCGTATTTACAAGTACCTTAATAAGGTGAAATTTTTATATTTAATATCAATATGAAACTAAAGATATTAATGATAAAAAATGTGTATTGAAAAACGTGTCAAAGACAAATAGTAAAAGTATTAAGGAATGGACGGAGTATATAATATGAGAATGGTCTTCAAATTTTAAACCAACTTTCTTGATATTTCTGATGAATTAGGTAAAGCTTTTGACTTTTAGCGTGTTGAAGTCATGATAAAAAGTGAAGGAAATTAATTGAGCTCGCAAATCGTTGAGGATGTGACAACACTTGCAATTTGCAAAGAAAGAAGCTTGAAGCAATGCATCGGTCCCGCGCAGTCAACTGCCGCGGGACAGAGTTGTGTGGTAGTTGTGGTGGTGGCTCACAGGCCAAGTCACAAAATTGTCTTCTCAGTCTAGCGTTACAGAAATCTGGAATCGGACCTAATCGGTTGAGATACCGATTCAAAGATTAATCGGAAATCGGGGATTAATCGGAAGGATTAATTGGAGTGAAAATCAGATTTATTTTAATATTAAAATATTATTTAATATTTAGTTATTATAATATTAGCTATTTAGTAACTAATATATTTATCTTATTATTTATAAACTATATAAGTATTCATATTTAAAGTAGTGTAATATTTTAATTTTAATAATTTATCATATATATTTCGATTAAAAAATATATATATAAGGATTAATTGGATTTCAAAAATCAGGGATTAATCGGTTAAATCGGGGATTTTTAGAACACTGTCTCTATCCACCAGTTACAAATCTTTTGATGCCATTTCACAAACACCCAAGTTCTCTTATCTTTGTCCTACTATGTTTATTTATTTCTGTAAGATATATTACTTTTTAGAGAAATTTATTTTGAATAATGTTCATGTAAAATTACTCCCCTTTTTAAATGAGAAAAGCATATTTTTCTTTGATCAAATATTTCTTACAAATTATTAATGATTTCCATTATAATCAAATAAAAAAAATCTTTTATGAAAGATATTTTTCGAAGAAATACTTTTTAAAATTATTTTCAAAATATTTTAAAATCAAATTATTTTAAGGAGTAACAAAAAAAGCCCAAAGACAACTCTAATCATGTACTGAAATTCAAATTTGAGACAGTTATGTGTTTTTCATCTTAATTGTATGATTAGTGAGTTTATCCGATTGCGTCTCTTTCAAAATATTAATAAAAATTAATCTAAATTTGAAAATAAATTCAATTACGAATCCGTGATTATCAACAAACGATCTAATTTCTTTAATCTAATTAAATTAACATCATGTTAAACTTGAGGTGTCATGAAAAATAAACGTGGGAGAGATCGAGTTCGCCGTGCAACATAAACAAAACATAAGTGCGGACTTGATGATGTTTATTAAAGAGAAAACAAAGATCATGCATGTTTTCTCTGGCACAATCAGCTTAATTAGACTTGTTGAAACTAAACCAAGAAACTAAAACGATTGTGAAAACAAAGCTGCGGCCGCATCACCCGGCACGTCCTCCTTGCTTAAATCAAAATCATTTAAATGATCACCGGGAAGTTGGAGTCCAATTTAATTTAATCGAATATTTAAACGATTACTTAAATACCCACAATTAGTACTCGAAAATCTGATCAATATTTAAACTTCAAAGAACACAATCAACTGCTGCGGCCAATTTATAGTTTTATCAGACTGATCAAACCATAATCCATTTATATCTATCTATTAATAAACATATATTAATTAATTAAATATATACAGAGGGAGAGTAGAAGATTACAAAATTCAATTTCGTGCCTAAGAGCACCCGCAGCGCATGTAAATTGGGTGCCCAACTCCCGCCTAGAAAAGAGTAAACTGGCCTCGGGCACTGGTCACGCGTTGGAGAAGGAAAAAGAAAAGGGCCGGTGCCCACCACCCTGGCCACAGCCCAACTGCAGTGCACGTTTTTCAAAATCAAAAAAGTAGCAGCAATTGGCAATGGAAGAATTGTCCTAAAGCATGGGGAGTATCGATTGTATGCATTGGCAATGGAAGAATTGTCCTAAAGCATGGAAAGGGATGTTCATGGGTGGTCACAAAGGTGTTCCAACACTCTTACTTGAAGCTGTCGCCTCATCTGATCTATGGATATGGCATGCCTTTTTTGGAGTTGCTGGATCTAACAATGACATAAATGTCTTAGAAAGGTCTCCATTATTTGATGAAGTGCTAGAAGGCCGTGCCCCTGAAATTAATTATACGTTGAATGGCAACAATTATAATTTGGGGTACTATTTAGCTGATGGAATATATCCAGAATGGGCTACATTTGTGAAAACAATTCCACGCCCACAAGGTGAGAAGAGAAAGTTATTTTCCAAATATCAGGAAAGTCAACGAAAAGATGTTGAACGGGCATTTGGTGTGTTGCAGTCTCGTTTTGCAATTGTACGTGGCACTGCACGATTCTGGGATAAAGGAGATCTCGCTAGAATTATGAGAGCATGTATCATACTTCACAATATGATTGTCGAGGACGAAAGAGACACATATGCTACTCCATTTGGTCCGCTACCATGTTACGATGACACAACAAATGGAATACCGGAACCAAATTTAGGGCAGGAACCTTTTGTTCCGTATGAAAACTATATTCAAAGAACTACCCAAATTCGTGATCGACAAAAATTTCGCCAATTGCAGAATGACTTGGTGGAGCACATCTCACAATTCGACAATAGCCGTTAAATTATTTAAATTTTTATGTTTAGAATTATGATTATGTTGCTTGTGTAACGTTTTTTTAATTATATGTTATGTATTTTAATTAATGAAAATGTTTTATTTTAAATTTTAAATTTATGTAAATTAAAAATATTCTGTTAATTTTAATTTTACACTAACTAAACTATTATAATTAAATCATAACTAAGCTATTATTTTTTTGACAAACAAAAAATTTTATTAATACGAATCGCAAACCCAGTCGAGACAAACCCCCGAACTGTCAACTACAATCTGATTGTGAAACAAAAAACGAACTAAACAAATAGTCGTTTTGTTTTCAGATCGCTTAACAAATAGAATATTCATATTCTTTGATCTAAAAAGTATTACAATGATATCTCGAGCAATCCAACCTACATCACTTATGAAACTAGTAGTCTCGCAATTGACCTTCACGTAAGCATCATCTGTAGCCCAATGTTCAGAACTATCAGTCAAAGCAACTGATCCTGGAGCACCAAACGTCTCCAAAACATGAACAATTATTTGTTGTGAAAGGTGAGCTCTTGCGGTATCTACCATCGTTCCGAAATCGATGCGAGTCTTACCGATCTCCCAAAATACCGTATAAATCCTTTTCAGATTGATAATCGAACGACACATCAAGACACATAAAAATACGAAAACATAATACACTGACATCCCAAAACGATGGGCACACACTGACATCCCAAAACGATGGGCACACAACCTTGATAACAAGGTACTCAAACAAGATTAAATCTTGGTTTTATTGAAACTAAGTAAAATAATAGAGGGGATGAGAGAGCGAAGTGGTTACTTGATGAGAAGATGAAGATTTGGGAGGCGGAGAAGTGACGGCTGAAACCCTAGTACGGAAGTCGACTCTCAAAACGAGAGAGAAAAGAAAACCCTACAGAACCTATACTTGATTTTACCCACATAACCCGTATAACTAAGCTATTATTATTAATCATATACGGTTAAATATAATATACAAAAGAGATGTGTGGGGTCTAAATATTTAAAAGTAGCAATATAATAAAAGAAGTGGGCAGTGGTGGGTTGGAGCTGGCTGGCCAACTTTCAGAACAACTCTGTTTTTGCTTGCGTGTCACTGGGTGGGGTTAAAAACCTGGACTCTGTTTTTGCTTGCGTGTCACTGGGTGGGGTTAAAAACCTGGACATGGGCGTCTCGCCCATTGCTGTTGCTCAAACCTAGCCCTGCTGTTATAATAGCTAGCTAAGTTATTTTTTTTGCCAGGTACAGGTATAGCTAGCTAAGATTAATTCATACTAATCCTTCGCATTAATTTATATTACTCGATGCCTGCGTGCCGGGAGATATATAAAGCAAGATGAATCCGAGTCAAGAATTGAATAAAAATATCATTTAATGTGCGTGTACAGCGACGATGCGATCAATTAAAATATTAACCGAACCGAAAAATCGTTTATGCTGGTTATCCATTTGTTTCTGGGTACAACATATAATGTGGGTGTTTGTTTCCCTCTTTTAAGCCGGGCTTCTGTTTTATAAGTTAGAAGCACTTATTTTGTACCGTTTGTGTAAAAAGTCAAGAAGCACTTATAAAAAGCTAGGAATGCTAGCTTTTGTTTCAGGACTTCTGTTTATTTCCCAAACATTTTAATCACTTATAAGTCTTAATTTGCTTCTAACTTCTGCTCCACTTTTTTATTTTAAGCAAGAAGCACTTATTTTAAGCTCACCCAAACGGCCCCAATATTTCTCCAATACTCTACAACTTATAACGAGCAAAACGGATCATTCAGGCTAAATAACTTCCCCTTTCGTATCAACGATCGGCTGGTCACATAATATTTTTCAAGTTTAATTCTTCTCCATTATAAACCGTTGGAAGATTTAACATCTTGATGTCAGTTCTTCATCGCTTGAAATTTAACCATATTTTAAGAGTTACACCGCTCATCTATTAAAATGGTACATGGGTTCGAAACATCCTGAGACAATTCAGGATATACGAGTATGTTGAGAGGATCTTTTCTTAATTTGAGAAATAACCTAAAAAGTTCAAATTATTTCATTTTGGATCAAATAGTACAATTACAAGTTTTTGAAATTGATCACCGCCCACCACGACAATAACATATTTACATAATCAAACTTCCGACAATTAACAAGAAATTAATTAATCAAAACACACCGTTGGTTTGTGTTACAGCATGACTCCTACTTCTCGGAAACTTCACTTCATTCTTCTTCACATAAATACCACCCTCTTCTTCTTCATCATCTCCTTCTTCCAACGCCGTTTCTTCATCAATCTTCCCCATTCCAACGCTACAGCTCCTAGGAACCGCTTCTTTCGATATCGAAAATTTACCAACATTGCCACTCATCAACGACTCCTTGAGCTTCTGAACCTTCTGCTCTTTTACTAGTTGTTGTATGTACAGCTCCATGTCCTTTCTCAGCTGGTTGGTTGGGTCATTGTTGTAAGCTGTTGAGTTGGCTCTGATGAGCTCTCGCAAATCGTCGCTTTGATGTAAATTGTTGGCCCACGAAGGGGTGAAGCTTGTGCTGAAGCTCTTGGGCAAGGCTGAGCTAGGTTGGGAGCTTTTGTTTCTTGATTTTGATGTGCGGGTGGTTGCGTATCTTGGCTTATGAGCTACGTCCATCATGCTTTTTACGTACAAGTCTCTTCCTTTCTTCAAGAATCTGATGGGTAGAGTTAATATCCTCAGTAACTTGTTTTGCTCCCGTTTGCCTCCCCCCATCCTTGTACCTGTAGTTTACTTGGAAGCAACTCTGGTGTGTCTCTCCGAGAGAGAGAGAGTGGGAGAGAGAGAGATTTAAATATCAAGAGTGGGAGAGAGAGGGAGAGAGATTTAAATATCAAGAGTGGGAGAGATGGAGGGGGAGAGAGAGCGGGAGAGGGAGAGAGATAAATATCAAGAGGGGGAGAGAGAGAGAGAGATGCGTAAGGCAGAGGCAAGAAGGTTGAGAAGTTTATGTAGTAAGGTGGAAGAGGACTTGGTCATGGCCGGCCAGATAAGAAATGATCAATTATGATAAAGAGAGTGAAGAAAGAAAGTTAACGATGTGTCGCTTAGCAAAAAAGAAAGTGAACGATGTGGCGACTGTGACCAGTAATTATACTAGTCGGTAAAATAATTGATGTCTTGATTTGGATTTCAACATTTAGTGGAAATTAGATTGATGCAATCTTAGAAAGTTGTTACTGACATTAGCATTGATGTGACAATCAATATACTTATATAAAGGAGAAGCGAGGGGCGTATAGGTGGCGCTTCTCACATCGCTCCGTTCTATTTTTCTAATTTTCTGGAATTTTTGGATGGAAAATATTAAAAATTAAAATTACCTTTTTTAGTTTCGGTTTCAGAATCTGATTTTATTTCAGATTATTTATGAAATATAGTAGCTTGAAAATTTTAATCTGATTTTGTTTCTATATAAAGGAGAAGCGATATAACTACCTTTTTAAATTTCGGATATATTAGAAGCAAGTTTCGGATATATTGGAAGATTTTCTGGAATTTTTGGATGAAAAATATCAAAAATTAGAATTACCTTTTTTCGTTTCGATTTCAGAATCTGATTTTATTTCAGATTATTTATGAAATATAGTAGCTTGAAAATTTTAATCTGATTTTGTTTCTATATAAAGGGGAAGCGATATAACTACCTTTTTTAATTTCGGATATATTAGAAGCAAGTTTTGGATATATTGGAAGCAAGTTTCAAAATCTGATTTTGTTTCAAATTATTTATGGAATATAACAGTTTGAAAGTTTTAATCTGATTTTGTTTCTAATTATTTAATTATGGGAAAGAGTAGCACACAAGTCACTCCGCACCTATAAATACCCCTATAGGTTGTAGAGTTTTGGATCATCTAAACACCATCTACTCTCTCTCTCAATACCACAACCCTACATCTCTCTGGTGATAGTTCTCTTGCTCGATTTCTAGCTCGGTGATGTTGTTCTTCTGCAACGATAAGTGAAGGTTGTTTATACGGTATTAAAAAATAAAGGTTGTTGCAAGCAAAGGTATAGACCGCTATGTGAGAGTCGACAAATCTAAACACGGGAGAAGAATATAGCCTTGACTTGATATTGATGGATGATATCAATAAATTAACTATTAGTAATGTATGTTTGTTGGTTATTCTTTAATATTTGTTTTGTTAATCGGACATGTTTGTTGTTAATTTTCATATGATTTACTTTGTATACAAGAAAATATTATTAATGCATTATCTGTTTACTCCGTTCAAACAACTTTTAAGTCAAAGTTGTTTATACAATATTAAAAAATAAAGGTTGTTACACGCAAGAGTAGTTATAGACCGCTATTTCATGGATTTAAGTTAGATGTTTTTGTGCACAATCAATCCAAAAACTTGGAGGAAGGTGACAATGTAAGAACATGATTACTTTTCAAAAAAAAAAATAGCACAAATAAAATTAAGATTCGTCGTGTTTTAAATTGTTAATTACGTGTAGAAATTTATTTTCATTTTTTCACCATGAATTATAATCCAATTTCGCAATTTTATATATTAGTATTGGTATTACATCAAGATTTTTATAATATAAAATTTATTTTATTCTACAAATATTAAATCATGAATATACTCTTTATAAATAGCCACAAAATTATTATACTCTACGAATATTAATATTAAATCATTGATATAATTTTAATAGGCCGCCGCAACGCGCGGTTTATCAACTAGTTATATGAGTTGATGAATATTTGTTGATGCGTGTTGGTTAAAAGTAAATTTTTTAAGCATCTAATTGCAATGCTTTGTAAAGTTTGAATTTGTTAAACAATAGTAATTCATAACCAAAATAAATAATTTTAAATATGATTAGTTGTCCATAAATGTTTAGGGTTCTGTAATAACTGAGAGTTTAATAAAAAAATTCATTCTTTTTTTTGAAAGAAAATTTTCATTTTTAAATTCAGTTTATATAATTTATTTTTAAAAGAATGGATTAAAAATTTTGAGCTATTGTTTTAAGATTTTAAATGATCGTGATGATATTTAATTAGGATTTTAAATTTTATTTAAATTATATATGATGATATTTAATTGAGATTATTTAAAATTTATTAAAATTTGGTGACACTTAAAAGATGATTTTTTGGGATATTAATTAACAATTTATTTTTTAAATTATGCTCCTAAAACCTATATTTGCTCTAGGATATTCTCAAATTTGTATCAAATCAAAACCACATAACTTTTTAGAAATTATAAACTATTATCGATTAATTAAAATCGGGGCTGAACACATCCTTGAGCTAAAATCTTATCAGCTTGATTGCATACTAAAAATGTATGTGTCATTTTAATCAAGCTTGTTTAAAGATAATCTAACAGCTTAGTGCTCTCATGACGAAAGATTGGCGTGTATATCAGTAAATCTTAAGTTATCATTATTGATATTATAATTATAATTTTTGATGATTGGTGGGAGGAATCAAACTAAACTTTGTAAGCGCCAGCTTGTCCAAAAAGATAAAATATATTAAAATATATTCCAGTTGATTCTATTCTCTTCTAATTTTAAATATTGAATATATATGTAACTAATGTAAGTTGTTATTCATTCAATCAATAAATAGGCGAAGTCAATATGATCTCGTTTTTATAAAAATGCAATTAATGAATGATAATTCATCAAACTAATTTATAATTTTAAACCAATCATACATAATAAAAATATAAATAATCTAATAAAATTAGTATTTATAATCATCAACATTTTCTTATTTTTATTAATTCAATTTCAATCATGTAATTACTAATATACAACCGAACAAGAATGAATTAGAAAAATAATTTTTATTATTTGAACAAATATTTATTAATATGCACAAAAGGACACATGGTGCCATGGTGGCATGGGTCGCTGTTACATTTCTTCGAGGGGGATCTCACTTTTTCATCATTTTTTAGTTTGGGAATCAGTGAAGTTGATTACGCTATCATTACACTGCTAGATCTTGCTCAGAAGGGTCTTGCTCATTTCTTGATTTTCTTGTTGTTTCTGGGTTGTTGAGAATAGTGAAAGATAAGAAACACCTGAATAGTGTAATACCTGGCCTCAGAGCGTTAAAGAAGATATGTTTGTATGGATTAGTAAGAAGCTTGGTGGCGAGTATTGAGGCTGTTCCTCAACTTATTGAGCCTAATTTGAAGGCGGGAACTTTAGAGTTAGCTTTGTGCATTCTTGAAGTCCTGTCAAACATTCCTAAAGGTAGTCTGGCTTTTAAGAAATGTCCTAGCACCATTCCAATTATCGTCAAGTTATTGATGAAATTTTCAGAGTTGCACTCAAATAGCACTATCAATTTTATGGATGTTTTTGAGCTTGCCCCAGAAGAATTTGCAGCACTTGCTGTTGATGCAGGCCTAGCAGCGAAGCTAGACCTTGTTATTCAGAGTGGATCAGCAGAGTTGTTAAAGTTGTGTAGCTTGAATGACACTGGTACAATGTTCAATTCCAATTTTAAGCTTGCCACAGCAGTAAGATTAATGAAACTGGTGAAATGTCTACATGCACATATACTTTATGCCTTGAAGGAAAATGAACCTATAATGTTCACAGCATTCGAATCAATTTAACCACATGAAGGGTTCAGATAGGTAATACATTTCTCCACCATGTACATTCAATTGTGTGATTTGATCGCAGGAACGAGAGCAGAGTAGTGTTAATAAGTAGACTATTCGCATTTTTACTGCACTGGCCATGGGAATTGAGGACAGGCTGACTGATGTTCAGAGATTATGTTTTATCAGGGGAGTTTTTCCAGTCAAAATTGTAAATTGTTCTTTTGTGTTTGAAGTTCTAATCCCCATTGCTCCCAAATGTCACTTACTCTCTAAAAAACCGATTAGTTTGTAGCCCAGGATCAATGAAATTTTGTGTTCTTTGTGCAACATTGTTAATAATATTACAGAAGTTCTATCTATTCTTTTATCCACCATTTTCTTGAATTACAACCATATATTTGTATATTTTACAAACATATAGCATAAACATGTTATGGTGTCAAGATTTTAAGGCATTAGTGCAGCTTTTAACGGTAAACTACTTTTTGGGGCCATCTTGTTTGCTCTGTGTGCTCTCATTATTAATGAATGAATTGTAAGAAGGTGATAATGGATTATATAATTTGAAGAATCATTAATGATGAAAACTTATTCGTTCATAATGAATTTTCTGAAATTCGGTATATTTATCTGAGAATAGTCTGGAAAGTATAATATATAGGCTACGCGTCCTTTTGTATATCACAATTCACAACTAACTTATATTTCTAGAAATTAGTTGAGGAAACAAAATCAGCATTAACACCCATATAATCTTTAAATATTATATAATTAGCTTCCATATATTATTAATTAAACAAATGATGATAGTGTAGTTTTCGGGCTCATGATTCCTGCAAAAAGAACAATAAATTCATTTAATAGCACAGTCAGCTGAATATATCAGCAAATCTCATACACATTGATTTACGCAGCCACGTAATTAAGAAGCTGTGCGAAATTTTACTGTTACTATTCCCCTGCAATTGGGGAGGATTGTGTCCACAATTTATTTGATATTTTTATATTATGATTAGATCAAATAAATATTTCTATAATGGAAAAAGACGGGAGGAACGAGTTAAATATTAGCTGGAAGAAGCTGTTGTGAATGAATTGTAAGAAGATATTAAGTGAGAATGATTAAATAATTTGAAGAATCATAAATAATGAACAAATATAATTAAATATTAAGTGATAAAAGTTTATCTTTTGAGAATGATTATCTAAAATGATCTCAGATATAATAATCTCGAAGAAAAAATATTATACAGGCCAAGTGTCCTTTTGCATATCGAATTCACCAGCTAATTAACCTATATTTCTAGAATTTAGTTGAGGAAACCAAATCACCATTAACAACCTATATAATCTTTTCCATATAGTTAGTTTCCAGATATTATTAATTTAACAGATGATCAATTGATTGATAGTGTAGTTTTCGGGGTCATGATTCCTGTAAAAAGAACAATAAATTCATTTAATAGCATATCTGTTGAATATAGCAGCAAATTATATGTCAAATCTCATGCACACTGGTTTACTTGCGTATGCATCAATATATTTTTATTCGATACAGTAACACCCGCTAATTAAGAAGCTGTGCAAAATTTTACTGTTATAATTTTTATTCGGTATCTTTATTTATTATGATCGGATAAAATTATGAACTTCTGATGATCGGAAAAAATGGGACGGGAGGAGTAACATATTAGTCGGATATTAGCGGAAGAAGAAGCTGTTATATATGTTACGGATTCTATGTCACATAGAAACAAATCATAAGAAATTTCAAGGTCGTGGCTTCTGATCCTGGGTGTAAATGTAATCTAAATGTGCCTCCTGCGTCTTCCTTATCATGCACTCTTCTTCTGCAATTCCATCTCCACACTTTGCTTCTCCTGTCTTTGGTTCTTCTTCTCCCTTAGCAGCCTGCTTAACACGCGTAAAACCGTAAAAAAAGTGATTAAAAATTAACAACATATCGAAAAAAAATAAAATTGAAATGCCTGTTTGATGAAATGAAAGTAGCAATTTACCATGCCTTCTTGAGGCTTTACACCAGAAGGTTGATGACGAGCGGCGCATGTTAGCGTGAACAGCAAGATGAGGGATATCATGAACAGGGTGCTTAGTTTAGTAGGCATTTTTGAATGCAGATTGGTATTTTCTTGTATGTTTCTCTGAGGAATTTATAGGGGAGGGAGGGGCTGTTTGGGAAACCTATTTAATTTTATTTGGTAAAAGGAAGAAATTTTCACAAGGTTGACTATTTTGAATTTTGTGAAAAATTCCAGTTTTTGCAAACACTTTCTGTTAAGAAAAGGCTAATAATAATAATCACGTGTGGGATATGACATTACTTGTACTCAATTAGAGTTTTAAAGATTTTGTTTGCAAGTATAACTTTTTGACCCAGTAGTGTGGACCCACCAAAATTTGTACTGAGTATATCAAAACTGACTATCGAGGAAAACATGAGCTGGGTAATTATTATGCTAGAATAAATTAATATTTCCTTAAAACAGTTTATTGTTATGGCAGTTAAATTTAAAATAAATTATAAATGGGCATGTAGAGATAATTTTATACCTGATTTACTTTTCATAATATAAAATATTAGTAAGGTGACTACCTCATTAATATAAACACTATTTCTATCCTATTTTAATTGTTTATTAATATTTTCTTTTAAATTTTTATGCTCTTTTTAAAAAATAAATTTATACAAGTTTTGATGGTAGTTTTTATCTTTTAGAACTGGATTATGAAATTTAAATAAATGAAGAAACTGAATAATGTCTTATATAATTATTATTGTTATTATTATAATACATCTAATAATTTTTAATATATATATATATATATATGTGAATTCTGGAAAAGAATTATTAAATTATATATTTAATAATCTATTTTAAAATAAGTAAACTTGTCCGGCTCACAATAAAGAATTATATAAAACACAATTGATATATGTAGCCGGTAGGACACAAATAAAAAATGAGATATTTTCTAAAACACACAATAAAATTTTGAATTAATATATAAGCCTCACCTTTTTTAATTTATTCATTTACTTTTAAATCTTGTTTATTCATTTATGAACTATTATTCTATTCTGTGAATTGAGAGTCCTTCAACTCGATTGTGAATTGAGTTTTGCCTCTCTCCATATATAAGTAGATTGTTTAAAAAGAGTTTCATGATACTTTTACTGGTACATATATATCATTGATATGCGAATATTTTATATAATATAAAAATAGTTTAAAAATAACGATTTATTAGAATTTAATCAACTTTTTAAATAATTGTGACCCAAATTTTTCAGCAACCTAAAACTCGTCATTCATACATGCATATTATTCTCAACTGTACTAGATTTTTAATATTTTCCCTAATATAAGGGAACACTTCTCAACAATTACAGTATATATATATATGAAGTTGCTCTTTATTTAGTGACAAATGCTGGTACTTTTCTCGTCATTTCTTATTATGTACAGTAGTTCTTATTCATATAAAAACTAATCAGATTATGGCCATGTTTGTTTACCAGAAGCAGAAGCTGCTTCTGTTTTCTGCTTTTTTTTACCCGTTTGTGTAAAAAAGTCTTTTAAACTTGTCCAAACGGTCCCTATGTTTGTCGGAACCCAAATGAACATTCAAACAGGTTTCTTATATTCAATACACTCATCGAAGATGTTTCCGGTAACCATATCATCACTTCCATCCTGTTACACTTATCAAATGAGATGCTCTCGGTAAGTTAAGATCATATCATCATGTTCCATCCTGCTAACAAAACACGATTTCTTTAACAAAGTGAGATAATTTATATCCGTCCCTTAATTACTTAATCAAAAAAAATAAACAGTTAGAACAACTGAAATTATAAAAGCCATACATTAAAATATTCACTCTTTTACGTCTGAACTTTAGCCATTTAAATCATGTGTTTCATTAATAATTTTATTTAAAAATATTTCATTTTATAGATTCACTCTATTCTTGTGAAATTCAAATATATTTTATAACTTGTTCTAAACATGAAAACCATATTGTTCGAGGTTTCGAGCAGATGACTTCACTCCTCAACCCGGAAAAACATGATAATTTGAATTAAAATAAGTGATCAGCTTGAAGAAAATTGCAATTTGTGCTATTTTATTACTTTTATGCTAAATTTGGGTTATAATTATAGATATTGTAAAAAACATGGTTTATTTTTAAAATTTGTTACTCGTTAATATATAAAATATATTTAAAACGTGTTATCATTAATTATTATATATTATTAATAAAAAAATATATATAAATATTAAAATACAGCGCTGACGAAATCGAAATTTTAGAGCTCTCATAATAAGTTAAATATTTTTACGAATTAAAAATACAGATTTGAAGCCTGTAGAGATAACTCATGCATAGTCTCAGTGTGCATGCAGATGGTAATGGTCTCATCTAAGAAACTCTGTACACGTAGCCTTTATAAATAAACATGTGTCATCCTCTCCTCTTTCTGCCCATCAACATGCCTCTTTCTCATTGGCTCTCCCTTCTCCTCATATTACCCCTCAACTCCACCCTCACTAACCACCTTCATCTCTTTCTCTCTGGTCTCTCTCAGTCTCTCTCAATGATGCAAACCCTCAACTCTTCAAAAACAGCAGAGATTCTCGCTAGGTATCGTCCCATAGCTCCTAAACCACCTGATCATCAACTCACAGACAAGGACTCAAATCCTCCAGCCATGCCTGAGAAGATCAGAGAGTCTGCTTATATGAGGAGTGTGTGGCCTCGCCTTCAAGCCCGGCCTAATCATCGAGCTCGAAAGCGAGGCCGGGCTTTACTTGCTCCAATTCTGCCATCATTGAAAAGATCAAAGGGGGGTTTTGCTTTCTCTCCTTATCTTTCTCCAAAAAGTTTGTTATCTTTTCTTGCATCTCCCAATGTTTTTCCTCCAAATTACACCACTGCTGTTAGTACTGTACAAGCAGGTGCTCAAGATCTTGACTTGAACATGCATGTCCCAGTAGAGAAGGATCTTCTGCAGCAATTACAAGCTAAAGAAGTGCAGGTTCAAGTTCAGGTTCAAGTCCCGGGGGTTGTTACACCAAGGCCTCTCAGGCTGGTGTCTTCAGTCATCAGGGTGCAGCCAGGGAGCGTCTCGAACCAGGAGGTTGCGGCGCAAGGTCCTGCGGAAGCCGCGGAGATAGAGAAGAAGATGGAGTCTGAGGCCTTGCCTACTGTGATATCAGATTCTAGAAACCAAGTCAGGTTGGCTAATTCTGCTTACAACAGGCTTGTTGGCCAGCCAAACTGTGGCTGGCTCGATCCGGTTGCTCGGAGCAAGGCTGCAGCATGCAATAGGATTTGCGGGGAGGTGAGGCTGCAGCTTCCGGATTCTGCAGGTGAGGAGTTTGCATCAACATCAAATGGCTTTTTCTGCTTGGTGGTGATAGAGTGGGGAAACAATGAGTATAAAAGCTCCATCACCACTTTCGGAGAAGCTGTGAGGTTGTTCTGTGAATCGAGGGATTACATGTTTGCATGGAGGTTCCATACACAAGGGGCCGTTCCTTCTGCTCCTAATTTTTGAATTTCCATCTATGCATATGTATTTCTACAACTCGCTAGCTATAAATATATATATATAATATATACTATATTGCAAGTGTTTGAACTGGTTTATGTAAGCTAGTTTATAAATATATGCTTATGATTACTGCCTTGGAATGTTTCATGTTCTTGATTTGGTTCAAGATCTTTACAACTCCACAGGGAAGTTTATATGATAGCAAACTTTGATCTGTCAATACAGGGAGAGATACAGTTTTCACAAGTACATAGCATTAGCCTGTGAACTTTATTGATCTAGAGGACTATTAGAATCCTACAGCAGGCAGACAGTATATCGATTACACGAACTACTGTGTCTGCTTCTTCTCTCGCTTTGAATAGTTTGCCTCGCTCCCTGCTGGACCCTTCCACTTGAAATTGTCTGCATACGATTTCATCTGCAGGTAGAGCAACTTAAGTTTTTAGCCAGCCTGAACTGTTTGAACTGCAGTTATATATTTACACATGTATTACAGAAATGTGTTCTTTGATGCCGTCTTAACATATCAGAATCGAATTCACTGGTTTGGTGCCAAAAGAAAAACAAAGGCTAAAATCTTCTCAACTTTGAATTCCAGAAAAACAGTCTGTGTGAGTGAGTTGCGATGTGAATGATCTCGTTATATATAAACGCTCATAACAGAAGCAGAACAAAAGGATTGCTAACCTTCAGCAGAGGTGTATGATGTTTCTTGACCTACAAATTAGAAAAGATGGCATGAGAGAAATGGTAGCAATTATATACACTTCAAAAGAGGAACTGGGCAGTGGGCAAGAGATCAGGAGAATTATATAAACAAGTTGACATACTATTCAGCAGAAAACATGAAGATATACCACATATTCCCAACCATGTTTCTCAGCAAATGCCATAGCTGCTTCTTTGCTGTCAAAGCTTAGTGCTGCATCACCAACATTAGCATATGGGTCCCCAGTGGATGTCCAGCCCATCAATGGATTTTCCCACCTATAGATATTCAAGTCAGTTGAAATACTGCTGACAACATATTGAAGTAATAAATGATCGGGACAACATGGCTTGGAAGAAGCAGTTGAACTTTGACAGCATATGACCCTTTGATGCATTTTTAATAACTTAATTTGATTTGACCTCCATAATCTTGTCAAAGAATTCATAGTGCAACCAAAAAAATCTGAAATTCTAAAAGCAGGGGGAACATTAGAAAACAACAGTATCTTGAGGGTAAGAAATATTGCATAACTGAACTGTCGATGGCATCATGATATGTAGAATTTTAAGCAGAATAAAAGTAGAATGTTCTGAAATGATTTAAAATATAGCTGCAGAAAAAAAATATACATTAGAAGTGTCTATAGAAGTTTAGAACTACCAATAACATCTTAAGCAACACATATGAGCCAAAAACAGCTTTCAGAAGATGCTTGGTAAGTGATATTCATGATTGGATACGACTCCTTGTTGCCACTCATTGTGCAAACTATATTAAGACTTCAATTGCAAGTCATATGCTTGACCCATATAAGGGATATACACACCAAGTTACAAATGTAAACGATTATGCTTAATATCAGGTCAGCAAGTGTAGTGGCGAAACCAATATATGTTAAGTGATTAGCATCTACTATAGGTGTAACTTTGTCAGGGTGTTGGACTTTAAGGTGCTTGCAACTGTGATGACAAATTAAACCAATAAAATGTGGACAAATTAAAGATGAAAACAACAGATCATACTTTTGTGTAGACATAAAGTTAATTTTCCATTTTCCAACTTTGCCGGATCCTTGTTGTGATGCAGTGCGAGCAGGCGAGTAAATGACAACCTGAAAAAAAAAATAGTGCTTTGCTTAGAATTATAATTTATAAAGGAAAAAGGTACCCAAAACATCAATATAACACAAGATGTTTCAAAACATATTATGTAAATAGTAGAAAACTGATCGACTACCGAAACATATATAACCATTAAAACTTGTGTCTACAGGTAAAGAGAGACAAGAGTCAATAACTCACTTGATAACATGAGGTTGGCCAAATATCACATGTTCTGCTATAATTAGGCAAATCGACTAATTATATATTGCAAGTACGGTTAGGACCCAAAAAAAAGGATAGTATTGGATTTGACCTACGCATGGCTATATGTTGCAGATACGGCACCTGCAATATATATGTTATATGTTGAATCTATAGTTTTTGAACCATTAACTGTAACTGAAGAAATACATGAGAGAGAGAGCACAAGAAAGCAGAAAACCAATTCAGTGACCGTCTGACCAAAAACTTAATTTGGAAGATTGTAATTAAAGTAGTGCTGCACTTAAGAAAACCTGAGGGTTATAAAACACTGGGAGTGATTTTACATTAGATATATGTCTCCAATTAAGCTTTATGTGATTTTACATTAAATAATAAATGAGTCTTTTTTTCACAATATAATGTTGACTACTACCAAAGACCTTTCTTGAACATGTGGGACACCTCTTTCTTAAGAGGTTGAAGACTTGAAGTCCCCTCTGCAGCCTTTAGATGCAACTACTTCATGGGGTTGGGAATTTCGGTTGCTTGTCACACTATGGGCTTGAGTATGGATTAGTAAAAAAAGACATATATCCAACAGGCCTATATGCAGTAGTTTGAACTTCGGCACAACTCAGACTCTCCGCAGGTTCTTTCAATGTAGAATTGGGCATTTGGGCTACCACTAAACATTGGAGTACAAAGTAAAAAACACTTGCAGGCTTGTAGCCAATTGACAGACATTAATAAACTAATATAATTATAAAGCCCACTTGCTCTGTTCTATTTGTTTTATCCCCTTCCTCTACCTCTCTTTCTGCTACATCAATCAATTATATGCTTATTTTCATCCATGTCAGCTAAACAATTACAGAGACCTTATTCAAAACCCGAGCACATACAATAAAATGAAAAAGAAATAATTAGTACTTCTTCACATTCCCAAACAAAAAACCGCAGCAACCAGACCTCATCACGATCAATGAAAACAACAACAATTACATAACCTAATCCCTCAATTCACCTCACCAGAGCCTTTAAATACTAAATGCACATGTACTTCAGAAGCACACATAAGTAATTAAGTAGACACTTGACTATCACTCTATTGCTCCGAGATCAATCAATCCGAAACGTAATATAATAGTCCGCACCTCTTAATCCATGATCAAAACACACCATATCTCAAACACATAAACAATATCGATCAAATTGTAACAACAATAATAGTACACGTAAATTTACAAAAACAAGAAACATTAATCATAAAAATTAAAAAATAAAAATAATAAAGCAAATAAAATTGTGTACGTGTAAAAGAGAATTAAACAAACATATATACCCGCCGGGAAAGCTGTTGTTCAGGTATACCGGAGATCAATCCGACGTCGGGCGGAGGAGAAGGCTTGTTTTTAACCAACGCGTCAGTCGAGTATGCGTTTCTTAACATACACAACCGATCAGCGCCTCGCCGGAAAATGTTCGCCATATTTTTTCACGGCTATATATACGTACAACAATTATTTGTATGTATAATGTATAATTCTGGTGAGTTGAAATGTGAAAAAAATATAAATTTGTCCCAAATATTTTTTGTTCTGCCAGAACTCCGGAAGCTTCGGGATTTTGGGGTATAATGGGCTTGTGTTTTGGGCCTTGAGTTGGTAACGGGTCTAGTTTTTCGTTGGGCCGGACTTCCATGTTTGTGTAGTGATACATTTCCTGGGTTTTGTTTAAACATATTGGGCCATGGATATTTGCTGGGCTAAGTTGGTTGACTTAAATCAGTTGATCATCAAAATTAACAAAATAGTAAATTCATTTGTTTTTTGGTACTTTTTTTTTCTTCTATACCAACTACAACTCAACCTTATTAGAAAATAAAAATATGTGTGCAACCAATGGGTTCTTCAACTGTGCTGATAGCCTGATACTTGATAGTGGGTGTCTTTTACTTCATGCAAAATAAAAAATATTAATCTTATTTTCCTTTGTTTTTCTTTGCCAGCTAAAGAGAACCAACCGTAAATCGACACGACTGCAACCAAGGTTCTACTCTAATCATATGATTTCGGTTTATGAAACAATTTTTTGTTGTATTACATTAACATCCTGACAGAAAAAGGATAATATAAATAAGGGGGCTGTTATACAGCCACCGTTGGATAGGGAACCACCAGATCTGGGCCGTTGGATGACAAAGACTCCCCGCAATGAAACATTGCGGGTACTCAAGACCCCGCAATGTTTCATTGCGGGTACTTAAGTCCCTGCAATGAAACATTGCGGGTACTTCAGTCCCTGCAATGTTTCATTGCGGGGAACTCCGAAACATTTTACTTCCCTAAACTATCCTTCCACTACTTTAGTTTTAGTTAACATTTTTACTTCCATTTTAAATTATTTTTATTCATTTTAAATATACGATTATCTTCATTAATTCAAGATATATATATATATATATATATATATATATATATATATAATATTAAAATTTAAATATTATTATTCAAAATAATTATATCACTAGAATGTATAATAATATTAAATTATTTGTATATCACAAATATTTTAAAATATTTAATTCTTTATAATTTTAAATTACAAAATTATTTTTTCTTAATATTTTTTGAAAATTTTAATTATTTTATATGTTATATTTGTTTAAAATTTTAATTTTAATTATTATACTAATACATTATATCACCCTGCAACAAAATTATTTGTAGACTTGCGACTATCCCTGCTATGCATTTGAATTTGAATTAATACTACTAATTTGTAGATTTGAAATCATTTGAATTTTTAAAAACTTAAATAAAATATTAATTAAATTTTATGTTTTTTGTTTTGAAATTATTTTATTATAATTCGAAATCATTTGATTTATTATTAAAATAAATTATATTATTAATTAAAGTATGTTTTTAATTGAGTTTTTAATTTTTTGGTATTGTGTTATTATTATTCGAAATCATATGAATTATTATTAAAATTAAAGTATATTATTAATTATATTATATAATTAATTTAATTTCTTTTTATGAAATTGTTTTATTTATTCGAAATCATTTGAGCTAATATTAAAATTAAAAAATATTTTATTATTCATTTTATTTATTTTGTTATTAATATAAAATTGAATTTTTATAACCATAATTTTTAAATAAATATATAGAAAAATAACATGCTTATTCATAATGTCAAATTAATAAGAAACAAAATTAAGTTAAATTACCAATTTCAATATACAATAAAATTTATTTATTATTTATCATTCACAATGTCGTAGAACCGAAAAGTGCAGTGTTCGAATCGTGAGCTATGTGCCTTGGAGTATAACATACTCCTCGCAATGATTCATTGCGGGGTATCTTTTAAAAAGTAAACTACCCGCAATGACTCATGGCGGGTGCCTTTTAAAACAAATACCCTATCCACCTCACTCAGCCACCTTTCAAATGAAAATATAACACACCACAATGATTCATTGCGGGGTACATAATCCCCACAATGTTTCATTGCGGGTATGAAATTTAGGTAAACTATCCCTGCTATGCTTCATTGCGGGGAAGATAATATTATTTATTTTATTCCAAATATTTGAAAAAGTTCAATAAATTGTAAGAATTTATTCAACTTGAGCTAGAGAATATTAATATATGTGTTCTTATTAATATTTAAATAATTTAAGTGACATTTAATAATAATTTAGATATTTTTCTTTGATTTGTATTTGTTCGAGTATATTTGAAAAAACTACTTGTACATACGAGAATTGGAAAAAGTTAATAATTTGTCAAAAATTACACTAATTATATGCGTTCTTACTAATATTCAACCAATTTAAGTGATGTTTATTCATAATTTCGATATTTATCTTTGATTTGAATATGTTCGAGTACATTTGAAAACACTACCAGTACCAAAGAGAATTAGAAAAAATGAATAATTTGTAATAAAATAATTCAACTTTAACTACAAAAAGTTAATTAACCTTAAAAGAGCATGTGAGCTACATAGTTCAAACATGTGTTCGATATATTTAGGAAACAAGCAGTAGTATTCAAATAAGTAAAATTATTAGTATAACAAAATGACATAAAATAGTTAATAAGATAAAAATATATAGAAATTAGATAGAAAATTATTCATATATTGTACTAAGAAAAATCAAAATTTTCTCTTATTTCTAACCTTAACAATATATATATATATATATATATATATATATTTTTTTTTTTGACAAACTTTAACAATATTTTTAGTTTAATTTAAAAATGTTAAATGATAACAATTTAATATAATAAACTCTACAATGCATATGATATGTGAAGGAAGGGGTAAAAGGGTCCAGCGAATAAAAAGAGACTCCCTGCAATGAAACATTGCGGGGACTTGTATACCCGCAATGATTCATTGCGGGGTCTTTCATACCCGCAATGTTTCATTGCGGGGTTGCAATGTTTCATTGCGGGTAGCCTTTTTTTTACCCGTAGGATCACAAAATGGAGGGACGTGATCTGGTGGCTGGAAACCGGACCCTATCCACCGGTGGCTGTGGACCGGTTTCCTATAAATAACATACTCTGCAACACATACAATTATACAAAGATTTAGTTAAACAAAGAATGCACTAACATGTACGCCTAATTTTTTCTCAAAAAAAAAAACATGTACGCCTAATTTTCCAAAAAAGACAACTAAACGAGATAAGGAAACAAGTAACCGTAATATGCAGAAATATAAACTTTATTATTTTAGTCAACAGAAAGAAGCTACAATGTGTACGGCGTTAATGTCAAGAATGTAAAAATTCGTAAACTTAGAATGATTATCTTTAAACCAACTCGGTGGTTACATATGTATCTTGTCATAAGCATGTTAAACACAAATTCCATTCATTTTGCTTTTTCACTTATAAGCCAGCTTAGGGCTGCTTGGCCTGCTCGTTTTTTTTCTCGAGTCTTGACAGCAGTCACTTGGACCCCATTAACGTAACAACCATTAAACTCTCTTTGTTCCCATGCGTACGTTTTTATATATTTTTTATATTAATTTTAGTACATTTTTATAAGTGGATACAAATGCCTAGACTACTTACTCATGTGGTGTAAACAAAATGATTAAAAGTTAAAACAGCTTGAACATAAATTGTTCTCCTACGAAGATGCAATCTTGTGCTTGTTCTAAGAATCAATTTTTTTCATTTATTTTCATGTGTATTTATATCATTTCATGTAAATTATTAATATAAAATGAAAATGATGACTCAAAAATAAGACTACTGAAATACAGATACTATTAGCGTTCATATTTGACAATACCCAGATAACAAGAAGCTAAAACTTACTAAGATGTCGTTTGGTTCACATAGTGGTGTGTGGTTGAAATGAGGAATCGGGTTAAGATGGTATGAGAATGAGGTATCATTTTTGATATCATGTGTTTGGTTTAGTGATGAAATGAATAATATATTGAATTTAAATATTTTTAAATTATTATTTTTTATTGATGAAAAATAATTTTATAATTTTATTTTATCCAATTTTGAGTTGTTGATTTAATTTTATGTCAAACATTTGATGTAATTGCATATAAAATAATAATATTTCCTCCTAAGATATCAAAAACCCATACATGGATTTGAGCGAATAAATTTTCTAACCAAACATGTATGGGTTTGAAATGAACCAAATCCATACATGATTTCAGCCTGAACCAAAGACCCCTAGACGATGATCAGCCTAATCTACAATTGCATCTCATGATCTCATTCTCACTAATACTTCTTTTAACTTAAATTCAACATTGGCATGTAAATAAACGTACCTAACGTAATGATTAACAACCCATTTAGCATCAGTCATTTCAATTACATCTCGAATGTAAATAAATCCATGTCCAAGAAAGTCAAGTTATAGAAATCCATACAAAAGAAGCTTCTACACCATTTAAATGTTTTCTAATATATTGACCATTCCATTTGGTTGGATCTTGTCTCAGCCATTACAAATGTGACAATTACATGCTTGTCGTATCCACTATTTTTTTACCCTTCCCATTTTTCTCTCTACAACAGCTTCTAATTAGTCTGTCTTAAACTCTCAGTTCCATTATTCCTTACCCTGTACACAATCCTTTCAAGATGCCAAGTCCTCTGATTTGCGGCAGCTTCAACAATCAAGAAGACGAAGATTTTGAGTTTCTTGGTTCATTTACTAGTCCGAGGTCACGAAAGCCAGCCAAATGGCATAGCTTTGGTGGGAGCAAGGGCAACAAGAACCCGTATGCAGACCGCGGGCTTGATAAATTTTCTGCACTTGTAGCTGAGCTTGATTCCAGAAGAAAGAAGATTTACACTCAGAAAGGCTCTGAAGACATTTCACTTATCGGATTCGTCTACTCAAACTCGGATGATTACAAGCCTATTGTTGTCAAACTCAAGAACAAGAAACAGCAAAGCATGATCACCGAAAAGGACAAACTCAAGCCTGATCACGTCGTCTCACCACCAGCCTCTTCCGAAATCGAGCCAGCTAAGCCAGATCAAGCGAAAGTACTGTCACGAATCGGATCATATATCAAGACAACTCCCAAGAAAGTCAGGTTTGAGGTGGTGAAAAACATCAATACGGACAATTTGAGGCAGCCTTGGTATTATATTTCGTTGATCACAATTTTCATATTGGTTTCCATCACGGTATTTGGAAGATCATTTGCAGTATTGTGCACGACTCTTGGCTGGTACCTCGTTCCAACCATCCAGAACCTCGACGTCAAGAAGAAGCCAGCGGCCAAGAAGAAAATTTATGCAAAAGCTTTGAGTTACAACGACAAGTTAATCACAAGTAGAGATAATGAGATGGTGGATTCCAAGAAGACCAAGACGATGAAGAAAGCTATGAGTTATAGTTATAATAAGAACGTGAAGATCAGTAGTAGTACTTTTGATCATGGAATAGCTTCTCCTAGCAGTGTGCTCAGTGGATACAAATCACCTCCACAGCCAGCTTCGCCGCCACTAGATCGTCGGCTGAGTTTTCCAACACAAGGCAACTGATAAGCATACTCGTTTTCGGGTTCTTGAAATTAAGCTTTTAATTTTTTCACGAGTTTTTGTTGATTGATGTGGTTCTGGTCATGTGTGAAATGATCAATGATTCCTCTTGAATCTTAAATGTACATATGAATGTTCAAGTCCATTACTATTTGAACTCCAGCACCAACAGGCTTCAGTTAAGTAACTGATTCATCTCGAATCTTAACTGTATTTTCTATTTTTCTTTCAATATCTGCACTGTTTCCCTTAGTCTTCCCGGTAGTTAAAATTGGATACCTGCATGCTCATTTCTCTAGCATACACACAAATCTGATCTTTATTCAGGGTTCACTTTACATTGATAACTCTTCTTATATATGAATATGTTAATTTGCTCAATATTTATTTTTTACATACTTCTTTTTTATAACTAAACATTCAAGATCTTCGTCCTCTTATAAAAAGAGCATGATCTATAAATTCTAGAGTGCTTCATGACCTAATGAACTAAGAAAATTTAGAGCTTAATTTTACTTTCTCCGTCCGTTTAATTTTATACGTTTCTTTTGAATTATTCGACACGTATTTCAATACTATGTAATTTATTTTTGAAATTTTTTTAAATAAAAATTTAATATCTAAACTAGTGTTTTTGCCCGCGCTCCGCGCACGGGCTTCAAATTTTTATTGAATTTTGTTATTATTATTTCACAAATACATCTAATAAATAATTATATTTGAATTTTCAAATAAAGTATAAAGTAGGAAGAAAAAAATTATATTAGACATAACTCTCTTATACTTAAGTTTATTATATATCAAGAAAATTCAAGTGAAATTATATGTCGAACAATATTAAACTAAAATTATATATCAAACAAAACATTATGTTAATAAGAACATCAAAATTATACGTCAAATCAAATAAATAGATTTGAATGACTATCCACTGTAATGATAGTTATACTACATTCTTGTTTCATGAGGTATTGGGCAGTCACAATTCTACCAGACCCGAATCTAACTCGTACCGGCGGATTGTGTTTTACCAAACCCAAATTATAGGGTTTTGGATAAAAATTTGTTTATAAAGCCGAATAATTTTCGGACCAGGATCGGGTTTGATTCGAACCCAACCTGAAAATCCGGAACTCATTTCGAACCCGAACCCGGATATATATATATATATATATATATATATATATATATATATATATATATACACATATATACATACATACATACATAATATCTTTTATAATATATTTATTATTTAATATATAATAAAATTAAAACAAAATTAAGATATTTATATTTAATATTTTATATAAATTTAATATTATTTGTTGAATAAATAATAATTACTCGTGTAATATCCTTCAAGTTCAGGTTTAAGATTCCTAAATTTTTCAAGTTTGGGTTCAATTTTGGTATTTGCGAAACCAATTTCGACCGACCCGATTGCTATCTGTAACAGTGATACATATCTACTATGATCAAGGTGACCTACATAAAATATTTAATACGTACTATTAATGACGTAATATTAAAATTTATAAAAATACTTTTTATAATATCTATATCACTATGTTAGAAACTTTAATATATATTATTCCCAAAATTAAAAATTGATATATTTGTGACATAGCTAAATATTAGACGACTCCTGGATATTAAATATTAAATAAAAATATAATTATAAATTTCAATTTTAATTTTTAAACACTTTATTTATATATAAATTAATATAATTAACGCTTAGTTATATGATACATGATAAGCTTAAAAATTATGACAGTATATTCAATATAATTATCTTCTTCAATTTTCATTAGTTGTGTACAAATTCAAAATTCAAAAAATGCTATGATACATGGAATATAGTTATTGCATTACCATTCAAAATTTAATATACTTGTCAGTCATTGATTACGCCCAATTTTAGGATTTTTAGGACATGTGATTGGTCTAAAATAAATATGGAATATGATATGACACGTCAAAATTTAAAATACGCCCAATTTTAGGATTTGACATGTGATTGGTCTAAAATAAATATGGAATATGATATGACACGTCAAAATTTAAAATAGGTGTATTTGTCTTGGACTTTTTTTTTGAAATATGTGACATTGATGATTTTGCACTGTTCAGGATTTATAATATAATTTGGGTTCGATTTTGGTATTTGTGAAACCCGTTTCGATCGACCCATTGATTACGCACAATTTTAGGAATCTTAGGACATTTGATTGGTCTAAAATAAATGTGGAATATTATATGACATGGCAAAATTTAAAATAGATGCCATTGACTTGGACTTTTTTTTTTTGAAATATGTGGCATTGATGATTTGGCATTGTTCAGGATTTATAATATAGTTTGGATTCGATTTTGGAATTTGCGAAACCCGTTTCGATCGACCCGATTGCTGTCTCTAGGTATTAGGACATATCTACTATGATTAAGTTGACCTACATAAAATGCTTAATACTACTAATTAATGACGTAATATTTTTATAAAAATACTTTTTCTAATACTTATATCACTATGTTAGAAAATGTAATATATATTATTCCGAAAATTAAAAAGCAACATATTTGTAACATAGCTAAATTTTAGACGACTTCCGGATATTAAATATTAAATAAAAATATAATTATAAATTTCAATTTCAATTTTTAAGCACTTCATTTATTTATATATAAATTAATATAATTAAAGCGTAGTTATATGATACATGCTAAGCTTAACAATTGTGGCAATATATTCAATATAATTATCTTCTCCAATTTTAATTAGTTCCGTACAAATTTAACATTCAAAAAATGCTATGATTATGGAATGTAGTTATTGCATTACCATTCAAAATTTAATATAATTGTCAGTCATTGATTACGCTCAATTTTAGGAATTCAAAGATATGTGATTGATTATTCTGATACGTTTAAATAAATAAGGGAAATTATAATGGCATGGCAAAATCTAAAATATGTGGCATTGAGGTGGACTTTTTTTTGAAATATGTGGCATTGATGACGTGACACTGCTCAGGATTTATAATATACATAGATTTGGGTTCGATTTTGGTATTTGTGAAACCCGTTTCAACCGACCCATTGATTACGCACAATTTTAGGAATCTTAGGACATCTGATTGGTCTAAAATAAATATGGAATATTATATGACATGGCGAAATTTAAAATAGATGTCATTGACTTGGACTTTTTTTTTTTTGAAATATGTGACATTGATGATTTGGCATTGTTCAGGATTTATAATATAGTTTGGATTCGATTTTGGAATTTGCGAAACCCGTTTCGATCGACCCGATTGCTGTCTCTGAGTAATAGTACATATCTACTATGATTAAGTTGACCTACATAAAATGCTTAATACTACTAATTAATGACGTAATATTTTTATAAAAATACTTTTTCTAATACTTATATCACTATGTTAGAAAATGTAATATATATTATTCCGAAAATTAAAAAGCAACATATTTGTAACATAGCTAAATTTTAGACGACTTCCGGATATTAAATATTAAATAAAAATATAATTATAAATTTCAATTTCAATTTTTAAGCAGTTCATTTATTTATATATAAATTAATATAATTAAAGCGTAGTTATATGATACATGCTAAGCTTAACAATTGTGGCAGTATATTCAATATAATTATCTTCTCCAATTTTAATTAGTTCCGTACAAATTTAACATTCAAAAAATGCTATGATTATGGAATGTAGTTATTGCATTACCATTCAAAATTTAATATAATTGTCAGTCATTGATTACGCTCAATTTTAAGAATTCAAAGATATGTGATTGATTATTCTGATATGTTTAAATAAATAAGGGAAATTATAATGACATGGCAAAATCTAAAATATGTGGCATTGAGGTGGACTTTTTTTTGAAATATGTGGCATTGATGACGTGGCACTGTTCAGGATTTATAATATACATAGATAGATTTTAATTCAGGAAAAAAATTAAAAATTAATTACACAATTATACTTGCAATAATATTAGAGTCCGTGACGCGTTTCATCTCTAACATATGCTATCCAGGAACGGAGCGTTCCATTAATATATACTATCCAGGAACGAGGTGAGTATTAATTCGGGCTAATCTATAGATTTTGGAGTGCTTCGCGAATGGAGAACAACCGGAGGTTTGAATATCTTTTTATATATTCAGAGATGTACTGAATTCAGGCGGTTATAGATCTTGATACATGTGATAGAAATTCAGTTAAATTTAAGGGGAAATTATCTTATATACTGTTTTTTTAATATTATTTTCAAAAATACTATCTTCCTCAATTTTATTTTCAAAAATATTACCTTCTCTAAAATATTTTCAAAAATACTATATTTTTGAAAATATTTTCCAAAAATACGGTGGTTGCATATGCAACCATATATGCAACTGAAATCCTGATTTCAAATTTCTGTTTTCAAATATCATTTTCGACCTCATCTTTAGATTTGATATATATATATACATAGGCTCATGATCAAATAGAAACCACTCTTAAAATAAAAACTAAAAACCAGTTTCTCTACCACTATTTATAACTACGGGTATCACTAATTTATACTGCACTAATCACTGTTTTTATATAGTATGTAAACAGCGATTTTCATTATCAAAATTGAGATAATCTACTTATCTAAATTATTGATAATCGATTATAAATGATTAATTTCATCCGTAGGAAGGTTTTGGTGGTAGGAAGCCGCAAGAGAAGTTGTATGATGATGGTAAGTAGTCGTTAGTTTTGTAAGTGGTGATGGAAAGTGTATGTGACTATTGGTGATGATAGACAATGGTGAAAAGTCATAGAAACGTTTGGTAATTGTGGTAAGAGGTCCATTATTACGATTTGGGTGAAGATGATGGTCATGTACGTTGCATATATGTGTGTATGTATATATTTATATTCGCGATATGCTATATATAAATTAGTGATATGTTATGTACAAATTAGTGATTACTGTAGTTATAAATTATAGTGATAAAAAACTGTCCAGAAACTGGTTTTTAGTTTTTAGGCTAATTTGATTTCTATTGGAGTAGGACTCTATATACATATATACACACACAACCACAGTATTTTTGATTTTAAAGAAGGTAGTATTTTTGAAAATAAGATTGAAAACGTGGTTATGAATAAAAAAAAGCCCTAAATTTAATCTGATCATAGAAATGCACTATATTTGCTTTAAAAAAAAATGCACTATATAATTATTTAATGATGATCATGAATATTTCCTGTGGCACTAATTTCAGACATATGAAATTTAATAAAAATTATTTAAATCTCATGGTATGTCAAAATTAATGATATATTTTATTTATTCTATAAACTGATCGATTCTAAAATAAATAAATATAATAATAATAAATAAATAAATTTTAATTGTTTAGTGAAATATTATATTAAAAAATTATGAATTATATTATTTATAATAACAACAAAAAATTACATTACATAGACACATAAAGTTATATTCTGTGAGGATAATAGGATGTAAAACATTATATACAATTACGAGAATAACAATGCTATAGAGTAATAATTTCTTAATACATAATCGAAGACAAATTTGTGATTAAAACCAACTAGCTTACGATATCAAGAGGATTGTATATTTAATTTATTTATTTATAAAACATGATAAATTTTACAATCAAAATCAAAAATTAAAATATTAAAAATTTGTTTATCTTTAATAAAGGAGATAATTTCTTTTACTAATTTGAATTAATTCCATTATATACCGCCACTGTTTGATTTTTCTAATAAAAGTGGATACGGATAAACTTGAAGCAAATCGGGTCGTTATAGTCTATCCGGGTCGATCCTATTCGGGGCTTGACCCGCCTCCGTCTCTCCTATACTATCACCACTAGGCACTAGGTCTATCTAAATCAACGTTGAATCAGAACTATCATACTCAAATCACTCCTCAATTCACAATCGCTCAAGTAGAAACGCAGAGAGGAGATGCGAGGAGAATGTGGAAACAAGTTAGAGAAAGAGAAACAGGTGTTATTAACTCTAAATTATTCACTCGCCGCGTTAAATCAGACCGAGTTTCATCGCTTCAACTCTCCAATCACAAGGAAATCGTCTCTGCTCACCGCGGCGCGATTAATTCGCTTCAGGTATATTACATCTATCGTTTTTACTGGTAATTAGTATATTTATTTGATTTGAGCTTAATTACGGAGTAATTAACTCGCGTTATCAGTTGATTAAATCGCACGATAGTTGTAAATAATTTAGTTAAACAATTTTTTGATATTTGCGAAAAATTTGGTACATGATCTGTAGATGTATATCGAGAACGTGTAAACTCAGACTAGTCTACTGAACTGGTTTTCCACATATTCTAGTTATGGATGTTTACAGTTTAATAAGGTAGCTTTGTTGGCGTTTTTGGTTACGTTTATCAAGTACAAACGTGTTAGTGCTGGATTTTATTTTAGGCACATATATTTAATCCGGTACCGTAGTTATATATGTATGATATTATCCTTTTTCGTAGTGATTAAGAAAATAATTTGCGCTTAGGAGTATAGCAAATGTATTTTTATTGATTATTTAGTAATTTGCGGTTCATAAAACGTAAAGTATGCAAGTTCAAGGAAACTTGGGCAGTGTGTTTGATCACCAAATCAGGTTGATTTGACAGAGGGGAGATATTTGTTATCGGGCGGGTCCGATGCATCAGTTGCTGTTTATGATGTTCAGCGTGCAACAGAATATGTGGCAGGTGGTTTGGTTGCCAAGCATAAGAACATTCTTTTAGTTGATAAGCAGCATGAACACGGGCACAAATATGCCGTATCCTCGGCCATATGGTATCCTGTTGACACTGGTCTTTTTGTCACAGGTTCATATGATCATTTCGTTAATGTTTGGGACACAAATACCACACAGGTAGAGTTTTTCCATTCCTTAAAACTGTTCAGTTAAATTAAATATGAAGATGTTTTTAGTAACGGATTAATTTGACAAATTAAATTTCACTTCTGCTGTTTTAGGTGGTAATGAATTTCAAAATGCCAGGTAAGGTTTATAAAACTGCTATGTCTGCGTTGTCTACGTCACACATGCTTATTGCTGTGGGATCAGAAGATGTTCAAGTTCGCCTTTGTGATATTGCCTCGGGGGCCTTCTCTCATACATTGTCCGGTCATCGAGGTATGTTAAATGACTTAAGGTTTTTTTTTCCCTATCAATATATTATATGATGGTTGGCGATTCCTTGAGTATATATGGTCCATGGTTACCTAGCTCCTTAGTATTACCTTTAGTGAACATTGGTCAGCATACACCAAGCAATCGAACTATATCTTCAATGTACATTTATGTAATTATGTTTAATCCTGTAAGATAACCCCAGAACTTTTTTCGATATTATTATAATTCAATTTTGGATGACTGTGTAATACCACCTCTCCCTAGGTTAATGTCATCGGACTAAAGTAAAAAGTGAGTGCATATACTAATTGTCCGGAGATTATTATATTTTGTTGAAACATAGCTTTAGTGAACTTTATTTGACAAATATTCTAAGCAGTTCAGGTGAGGGATCAACAACTTACTTTTTGCCTTGAGGTTGTAATGTCTTGAAATCACTGTTCATTCTTTTCTAGCTGAACAGTCATTTATTGAGAACAATGAATAACTATGCTACATGCTTTGCAATTATCCTGTTGTAATTATTTCATTGTACATTTAGAATGTTACTTATGAATTATGGGTAATGAAGACTCTTTACTAGGGACTGTAGTGACCATGGATTCTACATTTATTACCTGTAGTCTGTAGCAATGAGATGCAAGTAAAATATAGCTGCACATAAAATTGTAATTGCAATGATATGCAAGAAATATAGGCAACTTATGTAAAATTTTAATTGCAAATCTTTGATGATGTAGATGGAGTAATGTCATTGGAGTGGTCTACTTCTAGTGAATGGGTTCTGCTAACAGGGGGACGTGATGGTGCTATACGATTTTGGGACATTAGACGGGCCGGTTGTTTTTCTGTTTTAAATCAGTCTCATACTCAACTTGGAAGAAGGCCACCTTTCCTACAACGTGTCAGCACTAACAAGGTCCCTCTTTGCCCTTACCTATGTTGATTTAATCTGTTAATATATATTTAGGCCCCACTTTACTCTTTATTGCACTCTCCATGGACCGCTAGTTCTTTCTTGACATTTGTGGTGATCGCTTATATTCTATCGATATATAGGTATGCACTCTGAGAAGTAAAGGAGGAAGTGAATACTCCTAATCGTGTTTTGAAGGCTTTAGAGTCCAAATTATCTTCTTCAGCTGTTCCTCGCTAACCGTCCTCGGCCTTTTTTCTTCTTCATCTGTTTCCCTCCAACTGTCCTCACCATGTGTTCAACATCAAGTGCAAGCAAAACAATCCACTTGCCATACAAGACACACACACACACAAAACTAGCCCGCCCAGTAGAGGCTTAATTATAAATATATATACCGGACTTGCAATAGATTGGGTTCACGATGAATGATGATATGGGTTTAGCGAGTGGGAGAGAAGGGATTAGATTCATCAAATCCTGATTCCTAATGCAAAATCTAGCATCTCGGGCTTCTTACTATAAAGATGGTAGGTTATTGAGATACTGAACTTTAATCTGGAAACTTACCTGCTAACTACAATAGCATCTTGCTTCGTGAGGCAGCGGCAGGGTTAGAAAAATTCAGTCTTATGAGGAAGAATATATTGGTTCTCTGGACACTCTTATCATTTCACTTATAAGAGGAAAGATAATCTAACGAAATCCCTCACAAGTCACAAGTCATAGTGTGTTAGTCAAGTGACTGTTGCACTTACGTTAACAATATAGAATCAGGAGATTGAACTTTTATATGGGAAAACTTTTTGTTAACGACCATTAAGTGTATGAATATGTATATGTACACATAACCCCATATGTCTGATTATCAAATCAAATATTTTGAGGATGAAGGAAATATTAAAACCACAAGGTCTATAGGGAAGATATGAAAATTACTCGGTAGTTTTCACTTTGGCCCTGTGAGACAGCTTATGTCTCCTTAACCCCGTTGCCCTCAGGCCGCTCACAGTGTCGTGTCTTTATTCTGTTGTAAATCGGAATTAAATAAGATTATGCAAACTGAAGGAAACTGAAGGAGTTATATTCTTATATTTGAGAGTGTCAACATTATTTGGTTGACGGATCACTTCCTCATTTGTACCAACAATATTAGTGTTTTTGTGAAGCAGGCATCAACATCCAAATCCTCTTTGGCAAGTGTATCTTCAAAGTCCAAAACATCGCAAAGGAAACATGTCAATGGAAATGGTTCAAAGCAGAGTTCTGCAGCAAAGAAGAATGTTATTCAAGAGAAGGCATCTGCAGGGAAGAGGCTTCATCCAGGGTTAATCTCTAGTCGGGATCGTTCTACTGCTCATTATGGTGCTGTAATTGGATTAAAGATGACGTCAGATGGACAATATTTGCTTAGTGCAGGTTAAGTGTTTTCTACTTTACGGTATAGTAAATTTTTTTTTTTTATGGGCTAACAGTATAGATGAAGTGATGAACATTTCTTGTGAGAAATGGTTAGTTTAAAAAATTAAGGATATGGTTTTATATCTCTGCATATAGGTTTTTTCCCTGAAAGGCTGAAAGTATTCTCGAAATTCAAGTGCTTTAGCTAGGGGTGGCAATTTCGGGTAACGGGTCGTGTTCGTGTCAGCAATCGGGTCAATTGCGAGTCGATTTCGGGTTAAGCTAAAATCACTTAAAATTGAATGAAACTTAAAATTGAAGTTATTAGAAACGAAATTAGAATTTCGGGTAATGTCGGGTCCATTTCGTGTCAAAACGGGTGATTTTCGGGTCACTTTCGGGTTTTGTCTCAGTAAATCGGGTTACGGGTTCGGGTCGGGTTCGGGTCGGGTTCGGGTCGTGTCTGATATTGCCAGCCCTAGCTTTAGCAATATAGCCCTCAGACCCCCTTTAAAGGAGGTTGAGGGTTGAAGTCTTGTTTAAAGACAATACTGAGCAGAATTGGTAGAATATATACTTGAGGGAATGCTGTTTATCTACTATTTAAGCCTATGTGGCTTCTATATTTAATAATTTACTGAATATAATAAATTTATTTTGGTTGTGCTGAAAGTCAAGTTAAACTAACATTGTAATGTTTTCCCTCACTGTTATTATTTATTTCTGAGGAGGTTCTTTAATTTGTAATTTGCATTATTTTGTTATCAGTCTCTCTTCGACTGTCAAATAAAGTATTAAGATTAGGATTAGAAGAAACCTGAAAGGAAGTTACTGGTATTAGTCTTGTGTTCTTGGAGTTGAACTTTTGGACTCCCATAAGCTATGTTACTCCGACTCTTCTATTTAGGCTGCCGTACCCGTGTCGGACACTTGGACACACGGACACGACACTTATTTCGGGTCGGATCCTTTAGCTAAAATGTGGACACTTTGACCAATTTAAAAATCAAATATGAGTAGAACTTACAATTCAAAAGAAATATGCGAGAACAAAGAAAGAAGCAAGAATAAGATTTAAGTACAAAAGATGCCTAATTTGCAAAATCCCTTACAAAATCATGTCTAATATGAGTTTTATTGTTACTTTTTGTTAAGATGTCTAGCTTACCATACTTGTTTATTAGTATACTACGATGTGTCCCCGTACCCGTGTCCAAAAATAGGACAGTGTCCCCGTGTCCCCAATTTTCATAGTTCCCAAGTCCGACACTCGGATATGTGTCGTGTCCGACACTCCGTACCCGAGTCCGAGTAACATAGCCCATAAGTTAGAATCGTACATCTGAGTCGGATCAAGTTCTTTTAGCACATTGAAGGTGCAGTGTGTTATCTGTGCAAACTAATACTCTCCTTTTAAATGGGTATTTGAATCAAATTAATAGAGCTTTAACTGCGTTTTATTTGTACCAAACAAGTAGTTAGTTTATGTGTAAAAAACTAAAAAAATTTATAAATTGTTTTTTTTTTCCCTTCCTGTTTCAGGTTCTGATTCAAGACTAAGGTTGTGGGACGTGGAATCCTGCTGCAATACACTTGTGAACTTTGACATTGTGCGGCTTCAGACTAGCAAGCCGATGCAGTTGGCTGTATCTCCAGATCCTGACCTTGTTTTTGTTCCATGCATGTCAACTGTGAAAGTAAGCATTTTTCTACCGTTCAATATCTGGTCAACAAACCTCCTTATTGAGTGAGCTCATATGTCAAACTTCTCTTCTCAGGCATTCAGTATGTGGTCTGGTCAGACTATGCTGTCATTTCGTAACCACTATGACAATGTAAATTCTTGCTGGTACAATGAGCAGGATCAGGTATATATTATAATGTTCACTCCAAATCTTCTATTTCAATAGCCTATTTTATTATGCTGCTCAGCCTAAAAAGGAATGCCTTTAAGGCACTTATATTCTCTATATTCTGTATTATACTATTCTTTTTGCTGATATGTACAACAATTCAGGAGTTGTATACCGGCGCTAGTGACCGGCAAATTCTGGTATGGTCTCCATTCAAGTCAAATTTGGAGCATGAGGTATGCTTTCTGAAATCACAATTATCTTTGCATTGAACTTTCTTCCCACATGGTATATGGGTTCTGTTAAGCCATAAATATGTGCATCTTTATGTTGAATTGCAGGGTGTTGCACCTGATCAAGATAATTGGAGTGATTAAACTCGATGGACACAGCTGAAATAGTATTACATTCCTTTTATTTAATTTATTAACTTTAAATGCTTACCTTTTTCCGTATATAACCTAAAAAGCCATGTTTTGATGGTTTTCTTGTTGCAAATTGTTTAAAAATAATAAATAATATTTCTAAATACGATATTAGTTTCGACTTCAAATAATATTCGCTTTGATGTACTGATTTTAATGATTTGCCCAGGATTGTGCATTGAATAAAAATATTAAAGGTTACTAATCAGTATTAAAAGGGTATATCTGAAAACCCTCTAGAACACTCCTTGATAGCTAAGAATCATTAAAGTGGATCATAGATTTATTTTGGAGGGTATATTATAAAGTGGGAAAATGGGGATGGGGTGGAGATGCATTGGTGCGTGTTGGAAGCAGCAGCTCATTGGCCTCGGTAATAGGATGTTGACAAGCTCTGTGAACACGCATTATTGTCATGTCAAAAAATTGACGGAGAGTGGCCAGGCAGCAGCTTAGCATGAAATGGCTAGGTACTAACCCGTTGTTGACATTTTGATGCCATCTTTACATTAACATGACAAAGAGTCATTTGGAGGTAAATCATACTGCTACTTTTTAGTGAAATTTTATATGTTCGTTACTTCGTTCTAGTTATAAAAAAATATATTATCACATGAAAATAACCAGAAACATCTGACATTGTCCTGGCAGCTCTGTTGCCGGATCTTGGTCGACGGAGACGCTCAATCAATGTGTCTTTGCCTCTGCACATCAAGAGCCATGAGGACAATAATTGCATACACATTGGCTTGAGGGGTTTTAAATTGGAAATAACTCTTTATCAGAAAACTTTATTTGATTTGTTTATGAATTATACCTTCTTCTCAGGAAGTATTATAAAATTAATGGGAAAAAATTTTGAAACAGTGATTAAAATATAAATTTATAAAATCGTAGTTCTTTACATTTGATGAGATTATAGTATTTTATATTTGAGATATATCTAATGATAATTCATAGATTATAATCTTTTTAAAAAGATACGTCCTAAATGTACATCATCACAGTTGATTAATGTAATTGTAGGTTTCTTAATACATAATAATACAATAATAAAGGTGCAGGGTTAAAGTATTTCTTTTTCTTTAGTACAATAATCTCTGACTCTGAGTACCCTCTCTTAAAAAAGTAAAATAAAAAACACTGAGTACATATTATTAAAATCAAAATATTGTTGAATATATTTCACTTGAAAATTTATTTTTTAAATAATGAAATAGATAACGTTGCATGATTTTATTCCGGCATTCCTGTATATTATAAATTTGCCTATAATTTTCAGCTGTATGTGAGAAATCAGCAGAGCAGGTGGCCGATCGGCCGTCCATTTTGTGGCATAATTGTACCATTCGACGTTTTCAAATATCTAACCTAATTTCTTTGACAAAACGTATCTGACCCACTGAGCTTTTCAATCTAACTAAATCTAATACGAGTACCATTAAAATTTGCCTCTTGTATAATATTAATTTACGCATCATTTTTATAATCACCTTACTGTCGTGTTTGGCACTTATTTTTGTGTGTTTGTAGTTGTCCATGTTACGTGGTTTTTAACTTTCTGAAACAGATGATTCTTTTCAAAAGTTAAAAAGATGTTGACTATCGTAATTTATTAATTAGTCGCCTTTTTTAATATATATTTTTAATTCTTTTCATGTAAAATAATATATATGTAAAAAGTACTTTTGATTATTATTTTTTAAGTTATATTTATTGAATAAAATTTTATAATTTATATTTTTATTTAGAAAAAATTAAATAATAATAATTAATAATAACTATTTTATGTATTAGTAATTAGTAATACCGGTAATGTTAGAGTTGGTAATAAAGCAACGCGAACTAAACCAAACTCATCTCGAAGCATAAACCACGTAAAATCAAAGCGTTGACTTTGAAGAGTCAATCACAGTCTTGAACATTTTCATACCACTAATTACAGCTTAATCTTCTTACAATCCTTAGCTTAACCCAATGTATACTAAGATACTCCCACTGTAATAACTTAAACAAACTGAAGCTGGACACAAATCTCAGATCATCTTTTTGTTTTTTACTAACTTCACACACACACACACACACAGCTCTACAGCTTATTACATAACATAAATAAAGCTCAGATTCATCATGTTATGTTCACTTATCAGATCATACAAATAAAAATAGTTTAAATATAGTTTGTAAGAAGGGAAGAGGTAATGGAGAGCTACTTGAACGATAATTTCGGGGAAGTGAAGGCGAAAAACTCGTCAGAAGAAGCGTTACAGAGATGGAGGAAGCTGTGCTGGCTTGTTAAGAATCCTAAACGGAGGTTCCGGTTCACTGCTAATCTGTCCAAGCGGTTCGAAGTTCGGGCTATTCAGCGGTCTAATCAAGTACTAACTATTACTGCAATTTATATGTGAATTATTGATTGTTGGTTGTTGAGTGTTGTGTTTAGTTTGTGGAAATGAATCTGATGATCCTGCTGTTTTATCAGAATGGATTTAGATTTAGGCATTTAGTTGTGGTTACTGTTGTATTAGATTTGTTCCTCGAGTTTGGAAATGATTTTGTGTGTAGTTTTGGTGTATGTCTAGAATGTGGATTGTGCATTTTTAGGTTGATCTGAGATCTGTGTTAGCTATAGATTGGCAATGTGATATTGTTGATTATGAATTAGTCTTTTGCATTGCAGATCCATTAGTTAAATCAATATGAATTTAGTGTGTGAATAGAGACGGATGGACTGACGATAACTATATGTTCTGTTGTTTGTTTGTTATTCAAGGAGAAACTCAGGGTTGCGGTTTTGGTTTCACAAGCTGCACTTCAGTTTATTCATGGTATAAATTTTTATAGAAAAAGTTATTTGGGAGATGTGAATTTGTTGTATTTGCACCTAGCATTTAGTTTGGTATTTGGATGATTGTTGCAGGCATAGCATATAAAATACCAGAGGATGTGAAAGATGCAGGTTTTGATATCTGTGCGGAGGAGTTGGGATCTATTGTTGAAGGACATAACAAGAAGAAGCTGAAACTTCATGACGGGGTTGATGGTATTGCAAGCAAGCTTGCCACATCAGTTACTGATGGGATCTCTACTTCAGAACAGTTGCTTAACAAGAGGAGAAAAATTTACGGAGTTAATCAATTCACGGAAAGCCCAGCTAAAGGATATTGGATTTATGTCTGGGAAGCACTGCAGGATATGACACTGATGATACTTGCCTTCTGTGCATTAGTTTCTCTGATTGTTGGTATAACGATGGAGGGATGGCCTAAGGGTGCACAGGATGGGCTTGGGATTGTTGCAAGTATCCTGTTGGTAGTATTTGTGACTGCCACTAGTGACTATAAGCAGTCATTACAATTTAAAGATTTAGATAAAGAGAAGAAAAAAATTACAGTTCAGGTAACCAGAAACGGGTTCAGGCAAAAGATGTCGATTTATGACCTTTTGCCTGGTGACATTGTTCATCTTGCAATTGGCGATCAGGTCCCAGCAGATGGACTTTTTGTTTCGGGATTTTCACTGTTGATAGACGAGTCAAGTTTAACAGGTGAGAGTGAGCCAATTAATGTATGTCTTGAGAATCCCTTTCTCCTGTCTGGAACCAAAGTACAGGATGGTTCGTGCAAAATGCTTATTACTACAGTTGGAATGAGGACCCAGTGGGGTAAATTGATGGCTACTCTTAGTGAAGGTGGAGATGATGAGACCCCATTACAGGTTAAACTTAATGGAGTTGCAACTATTATCGGGAAAATAGGTCTGTTTTTTGCTGTCATTACTTTTGCTGTATTGGTGCAAGGATTATTTTCCCATAAAATGCAAGAAGGGTCACACTGGAGCTGGTCTGGTGATGATGCTCTGGTGATCCTTGAATACTTTGCTATTGCAGTTACAATTGTTGTGGTTGCGGTTCCTGAGGGGTTGCCTTTGGCTGTGACACTTAGTCTTGCTTTTGCTATGAAAAAAATGATGAATGATAAGGCACTCGTCCGCCATTTGGCAGCTTGTGAGACCATGGGATCTGCCACAAACATTTGTAGTGACAAGACTGGGACACTGACCACCAACCACATGACTGTTGTAAAAGTCTGTATATGTGGGCAAATCAAAGAGGGAGGTGTCTCCATAAAATCTTCGGCATTTAGCGATGGTGTTCCTGATTTTGCCTTAAAGATGCTAATTGAGTCCATTTTTAACAACACTGGGGGCGACATAGTAAAAAATGCAGACAAGAATATTGAGATCCTAGGAACACCCACTGAAACTGCTCTTTTGGAATTTGGCCTCTTGCTTGGTGGTGATTTCCAAGCAGCACGGAAAGCATCAAAGTTGGTGAAAGTTGAGCCATTTAATTCTGAGAAAAAACGGATGGGGGTAGTATTAGAGCTTCCTGGGAGACATTTCCGGGTCCACTGCAAAGGTGCTTCTGAAATTGTACTAGGTGCATGCGACAAGTTTATAAATTCTGAAGGGGAGATTGTTCCTCTGGATAGGAAAACCTTCAATCATCTGTCCACGACAATTGAAAACTTTGCAAATGAAGCTCTCCGAACTCTATGCCTTGTTTATAAGGATTTGGGAAGTGAGTTTCCTGCAGAAAGTTCTATTCCCTTTGATGGGTATACTTGTATAGGAATTGTAGGTATTAAGGATCCAGTTCGTCCTGGTGTCAAGGAGTCTGTTGCGATATGTAGGTCAGCAGGAATTACGGTGAGAATGGTTACAGGCGACAACATAAACACTGCAAAGGCTATTGCAAGAGAATGTGGAATTTTGACTGATGGTATAGCAATTGAAGGACCAGATTTTCGAATGAAGAATGAGGCAGAGTTGCATGAACTTATTCCCAAAATTCAGGTGCTTTTGCATTCTACAAAATCAACTTGTGTGCACTTAGATTCATCCATCTGATTTGTTATTAACCAACTGAGAATTTTTTTGATAAAATTATGAGGCTTAATATTAACCAAAACCTGATGTTTTATCTTCTTCAGGTGATGGCTCGATCTTCACCATTGGATAAGCACACCTTAGTGAGACATTTGCGAACCACATTTCAGGAGGTTGTTGCGGTAACGGGTGATGGTACAAATGATGCACCCGCACTGCATGAAGCAGATATAGGTCTTGCAATGGGAATATCTGGAACTGAGGTGATGATACTATTTGCAAAATACCTGAGTCTGAATTATAGTTTGGTTGCAGATTTCCACAACTAGTATTTATGTCTTGGATATCTTGAATATAATATCTTTCTATAAATATACTGTACAGAGGGAAGAAAATCAAGCATTTTTTATCTGTAAGTTGAAATAGTAAACAGTTCTTGTCAGACAGTTGGCTACTCCAAATTGCAAAATAGTGTTAGTGCAGACAGACTCTGGTTTTTGTTAATCATTTTCCAGCAGTATCCTTATATCCCTTCTCCAGATTTATAATATGCAGTTAGATCTATTTAGATAGGGGACTCCCTCGTTTTTTGCCCAGTACTGAGGATGCAAGGTGACTGGATTGCACCAGTCAAACAAACTTGCATCTTTCATGTTAAATGGTCAGGATTATCAAGACTTATTTACGGTCTTTATCATTCAAATTTTTTACCATCCAGTCCCTTATTAGTTTTACTTTGTTTTGTTTGATTGGTTGATGCAGCATGAAGCTTGGTCCTTGTCATTTTTGCTTTATAACCTTCTCCTTCTACATTATAGTTTGATAGACGCTTATTTTAGAGTATGTACTAATGCAAAATTGCAAATGAAAAATTTGCCTGTTTCAGGTTGCCAAAGAGAGTGCTGATGTTATTATTTTAGATGATAATTTCTCCACAATTGTAACCGTAGCCAAATGGGGACGCTCAGTTTACATAAATATACAAAAATTTGTCCAGTTTCAGCTGACAGTGAATGTGGTTGCTCTGGTGGTCAACTTTTCTTCAGCCTGTTTGACGGGTAAAATACCTTCATACCATTCAGCGTCATATTCACAATTTCTCTCTCATGGCCTATTCATTCCCAGTGACATTTTTTTTGTGATTCCAATTTGGTTTTGTGTTGCTCAATGCTTTCAGGAGAGGCTCCACTCACTGCTGTTCAACTTCTTTGGGTCAACATGATCATGGATACACTAGGAGCACTTGCATTAGCCACTGAACCTCCAAATGATGAGTTAATGAAGCGAGCACCAGTTGGAAGGAAAGGGAATTTTATCAGCAATGTGATGTGGAGAAATATCTTTGGGCAGTCTTTGTATCAGTTCATTGTAATATGGTATCTCCAGACAGCAGGAAAAGTGGCCTTCCATCTAGATGGTCCAGATTCAGATTTGATTCTGAATACACTTATTTTCAACTCGTTTGTCTTTTGTCAGGTAAGATTTTGAATTTTATGCATACAGTAGTAATTAATGAGCTTTCAGTATGTCCAATGCATGAAATAAAAATACTTAGACACCACACACCCTATATATTAGTTATTTAACGAATCAAATACCCCTGATATAGCTAAACCTACTGTTTGCCACTGCCATACTTCCCAAAACCGATCCTACCATATACTTACAGCCGCTACTCATTGAAACTGTCAAATGTGATAAGAAAATTGTACATGCTTTTAAATATTTCTGTGGAATGACAAATTATAATTTAACGGATGATTGTGTGCCACTTCTATTCAAATGTGAAATGTATGAGATAAATTCACTTAATAAGTTGTTTGCAGGTAATTTTGTTGATATGAGCTACTGGCGAGTGCTTGACCTCATATCAAATAACAAATATCTATTTCTTTTAAGCATATATTTGCCCTTTCAAGCATATATTTGCTGAGTTGTTCAAGCAGTATTATAATTCGTTCTAAACTCTGATAGTATTAATACATTTCATTTGTAACTTTACTATATCTGTTATGCTGTTAATCACCTAAAGGCTAATCTAAGTTGGTGAGGTACAGAGGCTAACAAGTCTTATTAGTATATTAATGTCAGATTGTGTGAATAGCTACATTAAAGCTTAACCTTGATGCAACAGTTATGCTGTTAACATCAATGATCTCTCATAAAGTGTTTTAACAGTACTAAATCCAAGTAAATGTTGATGGTTATTTACTTATATCACTTGTGAACTGTTTATTATTATTTGGGTCAAAAATAAAAAACTTTTAGATTGTTTATCCTAGACAACTTGCTTAAAAAATGCAACTTTTCTGCAGGCCTTCAATGAGATCAGTTCCAGAGAAATGGAGAAGATAAACGTCTTTGAAGGCATTTTGAAAAACTATGTTTTTGTGGCTGTACTATCTTGCACGGTCATCTTCCAGATAATTATTGTTGAATACCTGGGCACATATGCTAACACTTGCCCACTCAGTTTGGAGCAGTGGTTCGCAAGCATTGTTTTTGGATTCCTTAGTATGCCCATTGCTGCAGCTGTGAAGCTGATACCGGTGGGATCAAGTTGAACTTTGGGAACAAATTAAACGGATCTTTAGTTCTGGTCCAATTTTTGCAGATTGTTAGAAGGTTGGTAATTTAGCAGCAAGCCAGTAAAGTTGAAGCTGAACAAAATACAAGGCTGAAGATATCATGCGATGTTCCTACTTGCTATTGAAGAGCTGTCGCAATTTGTTGCCATGTTTCACACTCCTGCAATATATTCAGTGACATGCTATCAGCAATGTCCTAAACAGAAAAGTTAAACGAGAACGGGTGAAATTTTGATTGATAAAATTGAATTAACAGTAAGATGTCCTCGGTGAAGCTGGTTTGTTCCTCATATCTGCCTTAATTTGCAGACTTACTTGTCTCTATATTCACATTATATAATTATATAATTCTTTAATGCTCGTTATTAGTAAGTTTGATCCCCTTCCCATATTCCGAATTCGCTATCTGCATGCCGTTTTGTTGTCTGTGGCAATATTAATATAAATTTCATTTAAAATGGATATATATTCCTTCCGTCCCCGTATATATTGGGGATGGGACATGCCACGGATTTTAATGCTTCAATAAAGTATGATTTTACAACTTATTTTTAAAAGTCTTAGAATGTGTGTCGAGCAGTGAAAAACAAACGTATACAATTAAATGGGATTGAGGGACCAAGGGGTCATTTGTTTAGAGCTTAACGTATCTGAATAGATATGAATAGGATGATTCAGTTTGTTTGTTATATTTTCCGGTTAGCTGATGCTGCAGAATCATTCTAAATAGTTGCTGACCGAGTAATCCAGAACGTGGAGGCTGGAGCGCTCAGATAACAATGCTTCTACAGTGGAGCTTTCATCTTCTTTTTCTACAGTGGAGCTTTCATCTTCTGGAGCGCTCATTATAATTTGCATTTATACACGATCTATGTGATAGTCTTTCTTGATTTCAACGGTATAGCTAAATAGCTTCATAGGAATAAAGTCGTTCATGGGCCGATAACAACAACATGCATACTTGTGCAATTACTTGCATGCATACACAATATATGTGATAGTCTTTCTTCTTTTTTTCTTGATTTCAACGATATAGCTAATTAACTTGATAAGAATAGGGTCGTTTTTGGACCAATAACAACAGCATGCATACTTATGTTCAATGATTTTTTATTAAATAGAATATTGTATTGTGCTGACCTCATTTGTAAGATGTATATTTAAAAACCTGGAACTGATACTGAAAGGTGCTGAAAATGAAAGCCAGGGGTGTTCGCTTTGTCTTTTATAAATGTTTATGTCGTCATATGGCTGATATATCAATCAAAAATAAGAAAAAGAGCAAAAAAAAGTCATCTCAAAAAATCCTCAACAACGTTACGTACAAGGTGATTTGGAGTTAGAACTACTTGGTGAGTCATCTGGAAATTTTGATCATAGATTGCGGAATATACTGATAGCATTGGAGAATAGACTTTGTTGTTAATATGGGAGAAGGTTTCGAAGTCTTTTGGTTTCTTGTGTTTGATGGGTTCATTTGAGTCGTTAAGAAGATATATTCAGTATTTAAAGTTAAGTTGCGAGTCCATATGCCAATGCCCAGTTATCCCGGAGTTTATCTGTAAATTTTATCGTCTTAATGGCCACTAATGGTTTAAGTCAGTCGAATTCGATCATATTTAACAATCTTTCCGGCCAATTCAGCATTGTATATGCGTCTATGACACCGGACTACATTAGCTACTCACCTCTGCAGCACCAACAGGCTACACTTGCCTTTGTTATTTCGGCTCTTCTTAATATCCTTCAGTTGAAGTCTCATTCTCCATTTGATACGCATCCAAAACTCATGAAAATGGCCGTCATTTTCTTTTTTCTCTATGGTTTTGGATGCATTGTCGAGTCCAGAATCACTGTTAGTACTTTGGCTCGATATTATTGTATTATTCAGCAAACTATAAGACTGGTCGGCTACTTTTCACTCGCAACTTTGGCCTCCATTCTATTCTGCTCGGACTCTGTTTGGCCTCTTCTGTTTCTGGTTTTCGCCTTCTTTGTAATGGGAATGCTGTGGCATTGGCTTCTCATGCATTGCAAAGTACTAAAGGAAGGATCGAACAGTAACTTTCAGAATTATTATTCGAGGACCAGCTTTTTTCAAGCCCCTGTTGCTGTCATTAGTACTTATCCAGTTTGATACATTCACTGGCGCGAGTCTTATGTTTACGCTTCATAATCTGTAGTGTTGAGACCGGTGATTCGTAGTACTGTGACTTGCTGATTGTGTGTACTCAGATAAAATAACATCTCATGAAGTTGGAGATATTGTTCTTTGAATAATTAGGGTTAAAATAGCTTACAAATTAGTAACTGTTCTAAGAAATTTGGGGACGATAGAGGATATAATTTTGGAATTGACAGAGGATAAACATCTATCACTAAATATAAATAGATGAAAACTGAAAAGGACTCGGATGCCTTTTACCATTGGAGTAAATGCTTTACCTTTGCTATTGCATTATTATTGAGGTTGCTGCTTGTGGCTGTCACGTTAGAGCCAGTTACCTCGCTATTGCTACGCAGGTTGTCGAGTACAATTACAAAACATACAAGAGCCAAGCGATATTCTTTCCTGCCTCGAATAATTATCCCCAACTCTAAACACATACAACAATCAACCAACAATCAACCCTGTGAATCACGTGTCACAGCCAACATCTAACCTTGTTTCCGCAGATAACCTCTTTGGCCAATTCATGATCATACGAGAGTGGAACAGGTGAAGCAAAAGATCATAAGAAAGCAATCAAACCATCGAGTGCCCGCATATTTTAAGTGACCAGTGCACCTGAAATCCATAGATGTCGGGGAAAGAATTTTTACTATGATCATCATATTCCAACAACACATGTTTTAAGTGACCAGTTCACCCTGAAACCTATAAATCGGGAAAGACTTTTTATCATGATCATTATATTCTAACAGTATGTTTCATTATAAGAAAACTAGAGAAGTTCTCGGTACATATAGCTTCGAAAGAAAAACAGAGCCCACTTATAAAAAGGAAAATGTTCTCCCAAACAAACACAAATCCAATCAAAAACCCACCTTTACAGACCTTTTATTGAAGGCCAACATGCAACTCAAATGACCCAAACAGATAAAAATAGCTTCACACTCTCTGGAAAAGAAACTCGGAGCCTCTCATTGCTTTCCTTTTCACAGCATTTCCAAAGCCTGGAAAGTAAGCATCCTAGGCACACCCTTCAAAAGTTAGGGTTGCAAGAATGGTTGTGTAGGGTTATGACACCTAATCTAATAGAAAATAAACAAATAATTTATAAAAAGAAAAAAGAATTAAGTTTTCGCTTGAAAATTAAGTTTTCATGGGCAAGTCCAAAGCTCCGCCTTATATTTCTCTTTCTGTCTCCTCGCCTTTCGAATTATGATGATCACACATTATACCAGATCTTCGATACCATTCCAGAAATAGGTAAGAATCGGCAACCACATTTGCTAAACTCGTAAATTAACTATAGAACTCATTATCGCAGTCTCTTCTCTGTAGGCATGACATTATCCTGATCACAATCATCAAATTTAAGCCTCTTTCTTTTAGTGTTCGCAGCAGGAGTATACAAAGAATTTCCATAAATATCAGTGCCTAAGCATTGAACCGGTGTCAAGTTAATTTTATCCTCATTGAGTTCCTGCATTCGAAGATAACAACGAAAAACCTCCTCCTGTTGCATCAAAACTCAATTAGGACAGCTTTAACTTCAGATCAATGATCTAAATTACGGTAATTTACAGTACAAACTGGGAATGAGAACAGAACTCACAGCTTCAAGAACTCCACAGGCAAAAGTCTCGATCTTAGTTTCTATACTCTGCCTCGTGAGTGTTTCGTCCAATGTCAACAATGTGGCTGCTGCTGCTATAACTGATGATCTAGAACTCATCAACTCTACATCTGCCAGCAAGTAGAAAGACTTTACAGATATCTAAATACGAAGAATAAACCAAACCAAACCAAATATAGTATATATCACTCGAAAGTAGGGTCGAGAAGATAGATGTACACGTAAGTAGAGAGATTGTTTCCGTGACAACATACACATATATCTAATCCTCACCTTTGATTATTGCATATATGAGATCCATCGGCACCACATTTCTTGGGGGATTCCGGTCCCAAAATTTCGAAACAAAATAGGGAAGATAGTGAAAAGGAGTGATTAAATTCATTTCCCATTCCAATGTATTCAATACAAGAATCTCCATCCTCTGTATCACTTGACCCTCAAAACAATAATCTTCCATTGAAAAATCTTCGAGTGAATGAACCTTGCATTCCTCCATTTTCGCCGCCAAAGATAAGCAAGCCACTGATAGTAATCGAACTGCCCAATATTTATCATTCTTCAAACACAAAAAAAATATAAAAAAAATTATTATTGTTTTGAATAATTAGACTTGTATACAGAATCGTAAAGATTATCAGATATAGTACTCACATCTATCATTCTCCGCGAAAGAAATTTATCAAAATAAGCCACCGATAAATAAGCTGTACGGAGCTGAAGTCCCATCAATGTCATTGCCTAAACACCAATGACACCGTAACGATTGTTAGATTACAATTTGATCATGATATACTCTCGTTTTGAGAGATTAACGTGACGAATATAATATGATCCTGATAAACGATAAATAACATGTGAAAACACAAAAATGAATGAGAGAACGAACATTGAAGATCCATCTGATGCAATCCGAACGAGCACTCACAATCCAGTCACCAGCATTCATCAACGAAGAAGCGCTAGCCGGCTCTTTCCGAACCGAAACTCGAAAAAACTCATCATCTTCCTCTGCAGTGAATTTGTATCTGCAAAAACCTTCTTGATCATCGCTCAGTGCACTCGTCTGATCAAGAGTGCGAGGAAAAGAATCCGAATCCACCATCGAAACAATTTATTTATTTGTAATTTTTGTTACATTAGCAAAGAAAATAATTTGTAGCGATATTCATGGCGCCAAAAGAAGCGGAGAAATCATGGTTTTATAAGATCTTTCCTAGAAATTTAACAACGTTGTAAAAATCATGTTATGTTATGGAGTTAAGTTGACTGGGAGTGTTTGAAGAGAGCTTGACATGAGGAGGACGCTATGTAGTTATGGACTCTGAGTGTGTCACGTGCGAGTCACGGACCTGTCAATCATTTATTGACTAGTCAAACATTTGTAGGAGTGAGTGTGTGTATACGTGGCAACTGACAACTGTTCTGCATATGTTGCGATTTTTTTATCACCTCATCTACCCTTTTTTGGGGAAACAGAGATGGCTTTTTTTTTTTTTTTAAACTCATTTCACTGGTTCGATAAATCGAGCTAACAATCCTCAATCTAATTTTATCAGCATTACAGTATAAGTGGTCTCTCTCTGGCCTGATGATACTAACAATTATTTTTTTAATTTTTATTAATAAAAATATTTGTGAAGATTATAATTATTAACGGAATCTGTCATATAATTGAAAAATAATTAGTAGTATAGGTTTATAAACACATATTAGAAAATTAGTAGTCTAAATTTGTCACATAATCAAAAAATAATTGATAATGTGTATATATAAAAATATATAGAAAATTTGTAGTATAAATTACGACTGAATTGAATTGCGGATTTGAATTATGGAATATGCATGTTGGAAATTAAAATGATACTCTCTCAATTCCCAAATTATACTATATATGTTGGGGACGCGTCAATGAAAATTATAAAAATAATTTACAGAAATATATTTTACAGAAGTTCTGTAGTGCGTGATGAGTAGAAAAGGAGCCGGACGAAGTCGGAGGTTGTTTGATTTATGTTATTTTTTAAAAATATGTGATTATTTTGGAAAAGACAAGTAAAAATACGTTTTTTTGCTAGAAATGAGTCCCTTTTTTGAATATTTATTCCTACAAAATATGTAATGTTGAATTTTAACTACTTTATTCTTAAAAAATATATAAATACACCTTTTCTGGAAACACGTCATTCTTTTTAAAAGATTAAAAGCGAAACAATGATATTCAATATTTTTGTTAATTTTTAACTAGAAATAATGATATATAAAAAGAATCCATTCCCAAAGATCGTCTTAATTAATGTTGGTTTCGGTCCTAGAGGACCCGTGAGGAAAATATTCAAGTATATATTTGAAGAAATCATTATGTAGGTTATTTTGGTTGATCAATTTAGATTAAATTTAGCTTCAGTCTCTTTCTTACCTTTACATTCCTTTATTTTCTATCAATTAATTACAGTTAGATTCTATTAAATTTGATTAAATTCTACCAGTTAAATTAATCATTTTCTTCCATAATATTAAATTATATATATTTAATACATAATTAAACTTTCCATCGACCGACTTTAATTGATCTGTGAACTGTCTTCCTCTCCCTCAATAACTTGCCCCTGCTGGCTGTTGAAACTTTTAAGTTCTTAACAAAATTTGATAGGTGTCAACTGTCAACTAATTAAAGACTTGAAGTAGTATTATTCTGTGTCCACGTGAATCACAATAAGAAATTACTCCATGTACATGTAAATACTTCACACCTTATTAGTACAGAAATAAATTATACTCTACTCACCAGGTTTTTTGTTGTCCCTGTTTCCATTTTTTCTCTTGATATTCAATTTAGTACGTGAAAATAATAATCAATTTTATACACCTTTTTTCCCTATGCTCTTAAAAATTTTAATAATTGAAAATTTAGTTAATAATTTACTAAATGATAATCTTGAAAAAAAGGGTTGTATCCTAAATATTATATATTTATCTGTTTGATTGATACAACAAAAATGGGACGTACATCAAGTATATATTTGTAAGATTAAAATAACCATTAGAACTATCATCTCAAGCCTGATTAATAATTTGTATACATTTTACTAGGTTGTTAGATAGAGACAAGATCAGATGTCCCATTAATAATCTGCATCTAAGTAGTGTCAATTTGACCATTTTAATTGGTGATACAGTTTGCATAAGCCTTCCACTAAGCATGTTAAGCAAAAATGAAAAAGAACAAAAAGATTAAGATTTGACACTAGATCCAAAATCAAAAAGATTAACGGAACATGGCCTATATATTATTGATAACTTCTGTTTTAATCCTGTCTTCTTCTCATAAATTATCTTGTAATTTTTTAATAATAGCTGAACTAAATTCCCACTGGCCTTCCTCTTTCTTGGGACTAGGGTTTATAGGTTGCACTTTATTTAGCCCACACAATACACTTTTTGGTCAGGCCACTTAAGTTATCACCAACACATGAGAATCTTACTTAAGTTAATTAATCAAGTTATATATACTTAATCGGCTTTCTTTGAGACTAGTTTATAAAGTTGTAGTACTTTCAAAAATATATCCTAGAATTTTAGGAAGGAAGATATTTGGCCTCAGATCAAAAATAAAAATAAAAAATGTAAGTTTTCTTTTGAACAATAATCGAACTTGCATTAATTAACTCTCTAAATTATTCAAGACTCAAACAAAAAACATACTAGACTTTAAGGGCATAATATTAAAAATTATAAAAAAAATCATTAATTTTTCTATTTTAATCCAAATTTCGACATGGATTATTAATTTATGCACAGGTAGCAATCTACTCCATTTTTAAAATTAGTAGTCTATTTTAAATTTGATCACATTTTGATTGAAATTTAGATATATTATGAAATAGTGCAAAATTATCTTAACAAAATATAATGTAATCTTATTCCAAATATATTTTCAGTTTATTAAAATTATAATAAGCAAATCATAATTTTTCATAAAATTTAGTCAATTTAAATAAAGAAATAGATAAGTAATCACTACTTATATGAAACGAGCTGGCCACCATCTCTGCACAATCTGGATTACCAAATTCACCAAATTCACTAATTTGACAACATTTGTGCCCTATTCTTGTCCACAAATGTATGTCATTTTCGAGATATTATTCGTTGCTATTCTCTAGGTGTTCTTTGCATATGTTTCTATATTTTGATGATCTTTCTCTGCGGAAACATCATAGTTGTCTTTTAAGTATTATAAATCTCTTCGGTATACAAATATATTCTCTTGTTAGCGAGAAAAATTCAAATACTTACATACTTATACATTCATGACTTCTCCATAAAAAAAACTTGTTCGACAAAAACTCTAATAATACACCATATTGTTTGTGACACATGCTATACATTATGGGACATACTCCAAATTATTCATGAGCATAATATGGATCGGCTTCTATAATTTCGCAGCACACAGAAATCCACATGAATATAACACTTACAAGAAGATACACTTACAGGTTATGTACGTACGAACTCCGGTGAGCATAAATTTCAGCAGAAGCAGGCAAAAGAGCTAGCTAGCTACCTTCTGCTAATGATAATAATACTGTTTTTTTATGGTGTGTCGATGAGCACACAATAAGTACAAAATTGACACATAATAAGTATTAAATTCGATAAATTTCTCTTATTTTAGTTGGTTTAATTACACTTTTAAATAATGGTGAACTCTTTGTATTTACAACAATCATATCAATCAAAAACATCCAAATTTAAAGATTTTAGTACTTAACATGTGTCCATAGATACCCTAGTAATACTACTGGTCTCCAGGGCTTGCAGGCGAGCAATGATATGCTAAAAAAATTGATGGGATTCCTGGGTGGTGTTGTGTTTCCCAATGCTTTGACTGCCATTTGGACTTGACCCCCCAGCCTCAATGCCTCATCCTCATCTCCCTTCTCTCTTTATTTTCCTCAGTTTAACTCGCTTGTGTTGCTATTTCCCATAACTCATGTGCTCAGTGTTTCACATGGTGGGTGCTTCTCTTCCTTCCATTTTACCCTACCACCTTTCAGCTTACGTTATCTCGAATTGGCTTAAATTCGGGCTTTTTTAATGGAGTGTGAGGATAATTTCCAATATTATTATTTATTTATTTTCATATCAATATTATGTAAATATTTCTTCTTCTAAACTTGGTTGTAAATTACCAAATCACAAGTGATCTGGAAGACTGGAAGATATGTGGTGAGTTTCAATTGTGGTTTATCTAGGACGTTTTTAGAATCATTTTTTAAGAGATATATCAAATATATTTTAGGTGAGTGTATATATAACTTTAAAATTTTATAATTTTTATAATTTCTTAACAATGAAAATATATCGAATTTTTTTTTAGAAATACGTGTATTCCCACACTTCTTATTTGTACTCGTGTCTCTTAATAGATATAAAAATCAGATATAAAACTCTAGAATTTTACATATAGTTGATGGTAAAATCTAGTTAAATGACGCGGTTAAAAGCGATCATGTTTTAATCCATCAATTAAATCACAATAGTCAGTGGCTCTCAACCGTGACACCATTTATAATTGTCAGAGGCTATTTACCATCATTTTTCCCAGTCATTTATAATCTTTTATTCATATGAAAGTTATGCAGTTGGTTATCAATTAAAATGCTCTTATATGCAAATAATAAATGTGTGATGTATTATGTATAGTCCTAAAGTCTAAGGGGAGGGTAAAATTATACATTGAAACCAGTTATTTTCGTAATAAATTTCCTGACTAAGAACATTTTTAACGGTTTTTAAAGTAAATTTTTAATTTCAAATTTGAAGAACATGTGAAAAAAAATATTATTCCAATAAATTTTTAGTAGCTCTTGAAAAATTTAAGAACCTCAACATTCTCTCATTTCTTTTAAAAAGATACAAGTACTCTTAAGTCTTAACTTACTATCATTACATATAATATTCATTTTCATCTAATTATTTTAACTTTTCCCTCCAGTTGCAATCTATTTTTCAAATTACAATAAATTATATAAAAAAAGTAAATATCAAAAATAGAATTGGAATTATTACGATATTTAATACATTAATTTATTAAAATCATATATTATATTTTTTTTAAATGATTTACAAGCCCTAACAGAAATGATCTAATAAATCACTTTAACTCGCTTTCAGGTCAGTCGTATGTGAAATAAGAGCCTGCCGTACCATAATTTAGTTTGTGAAATAAAAAACGGTGAATCACATTTGACCGAATAAGAGCATGTTTCTCTAGATTTTAATTCTCATTTTTAATATATTTTTGACTTTAAAATAAAAAATAATAATTTTATTTAATAAATCAGAAGTTAATTTAAAATTATAAATAAAGCAGAAATTGACTTTAGAAGTAAGTTTCGAAACATCAAGCTATTGCATTTATTTTAACAGTCCGTAAGCTGGCACATTTTTGCCTGAACAATTTACATAATTGTCAGAGACGTCGTATCTGAATCATCATGGGTTCTGGGGTACATTTAGCTGTTGCGTTACAGTGTTTTGGCAGCAAGTCTATTTTTGCCGAACACCAATTGTGCTCGCTGCTTAAAAAAATAAAAATAATTACGCAAGGCACGTACACCAGCTATCCAGAAATATATGTTCGCAGAGTATTCGGGTTTTCTGATTCACATTTTCTTTCAAATTATCTGATGCTTTTGAAATTTATTAATTTCATTAATTTTCTATAAATATGATATTTGATTTGTAAATAAATATATTCGGTGTACAAGACTCTCTGAGTTGAGACCAAACTCGGGTTTTGTAGTTACTTACCGATCGAGTTCATGATTAGTAGGGGTGATCACGGTCTGGTTTAAACCGCAAAATCCGCATAAATCAATCTGATATTTATCCGATCCAAACCGAAATCGAAATGAGGTTTACGGTTTCAGTTCGACTAATTTAAAAAACCGTGGGTTGTGGGTTGGTTTCAGTTTTATATTAAACCAACACGTTATAAAACCAAACCGCATATTTATATATATACAATATAGATATTTAATATTATATATATACAATATATTAATTTTATATAAATATATTAATTTTTTAGTTAATACTTTGCTGGGTGGTTGTTTAATTAGTTACCTTATTAATACCATACCAATACCAACTAGAAGTCAAATCAATTCAGTAATCCACGACTTCGATTCAAGTTTATGCATTTTATTAGACTAAAGTTTATATTTTAACTTAACTATGCGAAATTATGAAAATGGAGACAAAATGATCGTTTATTTTCTAGTATTATTCATGAATACTCGTATCTGATTATAAGCCCTACTCATAAACCGATCAATCCGCTTAACCCAACCATAAAAAACCGCACCACTTGATCCAGGTTAATTGGTTTGAGGGTCATGGGTTGATTTGAGATTTTAAAAAACCGCTAATATATGGTTTGGTTCCGGTTCAACCTCCAATCCGAACCAAACCGGACCGCGATCACTTCTAATGATTAGTGCAGATTTTCCGAGCCAAACACCAACATAACATTAAATAAAGCCCATTGATTTAATTCTGTCCAAGTAGAGGCCCAGATCCTGGAATGATCCAGCCCAAAGCATATAAACTCTACTCGGGGCATATCGGGTGAGGAAGAACACATGCTCTTTATAACTGCGAAATGTACTTCTTTCTTTTTTGAAAACTAAAATATACTCCTTTCGACTCCATAACATAAATCACTCGCTTACAAGAGTTTTGATTAAAATAAATATTTTTCAAATTTTGTTCTTGAGTGAATTTTTAACAAATTTTTTGTCAAAAGATTATTAAATTTAATTATAAAATTAAAATTTTGAAAATACGTTAAAAGGTCTATACACAAAAACATGCCCGCACAAATGAAATTTTTAAGTGCAATAATAATCATTGAATGTTGACTACTACAAGTCATAAATTAAAGAATAATCACGTTTCATTATTATAGGTTTCTCTTGTTTCTGGTTACAATAATAATCAAATAAATGAATAGGCAGCCATGTGTGATATTCAACTTCACGGAGAAATGTTCTGGTAGAGACCCATGTCCATCCCATTGTAAGCAATCGGAGCATACATCCATGTCTCATCAGAACTCAGCAGCTGCCGATAATTAAATTCATAATTAGTTATCCGTCTACTATAATGTCTCGATTATGTTGGGATCGGGAAAAAATATTTATTTATTAATTATTATCCTCCAGTTACCTTAATTTGAAGCTGCAAAAACTTGACATACTGTACTGCCTCTTCAAGCATAGTGCTAATGTCAACCTTTGTACCATTTGGAACAAGGTGCTGTAGGGTTCTCAGTCTCTCGTTAATTCTCTCTCTTCTTTTCTGAAAAATCAGTTGAGATTTATTCTGTTAATTAACGCGCATAAAGTCAAAACGACACTTATTCTGGAACAGAGGGAAGTTTTCGTGATCTGGTGATTAATTAGATACGTGCGTACCCTTGCGTAAAGACTCTGAGGGTCAGTAGCAGCGCCTCTTCCGGCTCTGGCTTTACCGCTGGAGTTAAGAGCAGAATCTTTGGCGTCTGATCCTCCAATAGGCTCTTGAGAACCGCTGGAATCATCCTCTGAGATGCAACTACCGGATCGCGAGCTGATAATCGCTCTTGGACTCTCTGCGTCGTTCTTATTGATTTGAACGGCCTGCTGATTCTTCTTGCCTTGTAGATTCTTCTTGCTTTTCACGGTCTGCATTAATAAGCAATCGAAAGAATGAGATATTAATGATAGCATAACACAAGTCCCTGTCTCAAAATAATTAGTCGCTTTGATTTCAGGTGTAACATAAACGTACTTCTACATATTAAAAAATCAAAGTGACTATTATTTTGGTGCGGAGGAGTATCATATTCTATCACAATGTTGTACTTACATCTCTTGGAACCCGAGTTTTTTTCTTCGGATTTTGATCAGACGATGCTGCAGCATTGACTCTGTTCTCTTTGACAGCTTCAGAGAGCTCTGGATCTTCAAACTTCCTCTTGATGCTCACTAAATCAGTACTCCTACCATCTGCAATCTCTTCTTTCAAGCACATTGCATTGTCTTGCACGACATCCCCTAGCGCATTCATGTTATAATCTCGTTCATCATGAGCAACAAACTCGTGAGGCATCATCTCATTCATCATTTCCGGGGTTAAATAGCTAATGTTGGAAAAATAATTAGGAAAACCAACACTACCAGTACTAAAATTAGTAGCACTAGTCCTGCTATCTGTTATATCTTGAGAAAGATAAAAATTAGAGTTAGCATTTTCAGAAGAATAAAAAAGTGCATCCTCTTCAAACACTGCTACATTTCGAGTAGCTTCACCAGTGGACAAAAAATCTGATGGAGTCCCAAAATTTTGCATGAAATGCAGCATGCAGTCTGCTTCTTCGTCGTCACCGGAGAACATCTTGGTCAGGGAATTATACTCCCACTCCTCCTTAAGCAAGACAGAGTCCATTGTTGTTATAGTACAATTTGAAAGAGTTAGAGAAATGTAGGAAGTTTTGTGGGAGTTGAAGTGATAGTGCAGAGAGAAGGTTTGATAGGATTGACTTAAAATGAGATTTACTGGAGAACATGTATTTATAGTGGAAGATTAAGTATAAAGAATTGGAAGGTTATGACTTAGAGTTGTAAACTGGAATTGTTAATGGCTAATTGTTGTTCTTGATTCTCTGTTTAGAGAGCTGAGTCCGAGATGTGGGGCCAACACCAGGCAACGACAACTCATGTAGGGCCATTTCATGAATATCAAGATATATTTATCGATTTTTTTAAACATATAAAGACAACCATATTTTAATCTAACAAGGTTTTTATAGATTACAGGGTGTTTGGCGGGGCTTTAACCCCAACTTTTGGATTTATAAGATAGAATGGTTTGTGACTTTGTGTAAAAGAATCAAGAAATACTTATAAAAAATTGAGAATACTAATTTTTGTTTTATAATTTTTAATTTTTTCCTAAACACTTTAATCACTTATAAATATTAACTTGTAACTAACTTTTATTTCATTTTTTTACCTATATCTTACTAACGACGATAGAATGTACTTCAACAAAAGAAAATCGCAATCTAATAATCGTACTTATTTCCGAGAGTTCAAAAAAGCGCATCAAGCGATTGTCTGAAATCGGCCGGATAAAAGGCTTTGATTTTATACTAATAAGATGATAAAGTGTTTTAAAAATTAAGCGGATTAAACTTTCGTTAACTAGAATAAGCGGACAAAATGATTATTGACTTGCTAATGTTCTAATTTAAAAATATTAATTTTTTATAATATGATTATAATTAATGAAAAATATTTATTAAGAATATATACAGTTTAATTATTATTACTATATACTTTATGTTTTTATAATAATAATAATATATTTAATCAATCTACTTAATGACCCGTTTAAAATTCTGGTTAAGCCTCAAGTGCTTAAGTGTAAGAAGGTTCTCCAGTTATAAGAACAATTTATACTTTTGGGAATATTATTATTTTGTGCCTGTGAGAAACAACTAAAATAATTTATAATTACGCGGTGTCAGTGATAACAATAATGTTAGTGATATGCATTCAGATGTGCAAAAATTCTAAAATGAGCTAATGAATACCTTAAAACCTTCTTGTTAAAACTTTAAATTTAATACTTCTCATGAAAATAAAACTAAAGTAATCAGAGTTTAATGCATCAATGGCTTATTACGTACCTATTGGCTACTCTTATATGATATCACAATAATCATATACATTTCATTTTTGCGTGACCTTTATAAAAATTGTAAGAACCCTGTATTATAAAAGTAATATCAATCGTAACCAAACACAGTGATATTACTTAACTGTCATTATCTCGATCATCAGGAGATGTTAAGACTTGATTAAGACGGGAATTATAATTAGGTAGGAGATTTATTTGAAGCTGGAAGAGACAAATTAAAGTACTTGGACGAGTACTTTTAGAATCGGGAGAACGTGGGAAGCTTTCTCTTTGACACACATACGAGTATATAAATATAATAAAATATAACTCGTCAATTTTAATAATGGATGGGTAATTCTCAGCTAGCTAACTAATCAGAGATGACCAAAAATAATTAAATAACTAATAATTCCACTCAACCAGTGCTTTGGTTTCACTTATTTAATTATGTTTAGATGTAGAGGTGCATGAGAGCAGAATTTAACCCAGTCAAGGCACGAAGTGCAAGGTCTTAAAGTTATATATAAAAAAACGAAATATATTATCTCAAAAATGAAAACTAAATAGATATTCGGCCCATTATTAATTATGTCCTTAAGAAATAGAGAAATATTAAAAACGCAATCCGAAAATTAAATAACATGATTTTGTTTTATTAAAAAAAACATGATTTTGTTATTTTTTTACAAGAATATGATTTGGTTGCATATGAAAAGAAGTTACGTACTACTGACTACTGAGTACTAACAATAGAGTATAGTAGTGAGAACTTAGATTCAAGATAAATTTTGTTAATAAATACAAGAAAATAATTAAATAAAACAAATTTTGCTTAATTCAACTTTATTATAAGTTGTCTCACAAATTTGGGTAGCAAATAAATTAGACTGTGTTCAATTTGAGGGAACGAAATTTGGAGAATGTAACGAAATTTGTGATTTAAATTTGGGATGATGCGGGAAAAGATATCTATAATTTTTAGTTTTTTTGAGTCACTCGATTCCAAAATATTTGAAATAAAAATCTAGCTGCTCATTCCACTTTTTAACATGATTCCTTACAATTTAATTATTGAACAAAATTAATATCACACTATCTAGCCGTTAAAATTTGTTTATAATTTTCATTTCATTGACTAATTTTTCATTACTTTCAAGTTAGTGCAATCTAAATAATTTTTTTATATACTCTCTCCGTTTTAAAATATAAGTCGTTTGACTTTTTGGCACACATTTTTAAGTGTTTTGACCGAATAGGTAAAATTGTTATTTTTGAAATTTTCCTTTTTTAATAAAAATATATGATTAATATTTTAATTCAAAAAAAAAAATTGGGATGGTAATGATTTTAACTATGCATCAAAACACTTTGTGTGCCAAAAAGTACCTATATTTTTCAAAACGGGGGGAGTACTCCAGAGAGTTAATTAACTCCAATTTCAGCTAAAATGGTGATTTAGACCAGGTCATCAAAAACTAAGAGCGAATATCATCGCTTCTAAGAGAGAATGAATCCAGAGGGCGGCTTTCATCGTGGAGATGAGTCTGATGACAAATGTCATTCTTATAAAAACTCAAAACATGATCCGACAAGGTGAGCTTACAACTGCTTCGCATGTCCCCCTCACCTCGTTAACCTAACCCTGCTCCTCTCGATCATTTTATCACTAGCTTTTCTTCTTAATCATCCTCGCTAATATATTGAGCTAGATTGCGGTCGTACAAATTATATCAAGTCCATTAATAAAACTCATATTTTTGTAACAATATTAATAGCAGTATATACATTACTTTCGAACTTTTGTTCGGTCTTTGTTATGCAAATTGCCATCGATAACACAAATTGAAATAGATCTTAAATCGGTCGGGTTAAATTAATATCCGACAAAAATCGATATTGGACGGTTAAACTGATTAGCTAGAGATGAGTAAGAGTGATAATTATAATCCATATCGTAAAATGATGTGGATAAAATCTTTGAGAGCACGTACCGATATATGTTGCACAGCTAGCTAGCTGTTGATATCTTGGTTTTAAGATTCAGACAAGATTGATGAAAAGTAAACCCTCAAAAGTCGAAACTGATCTGTAAGCCATGCGCAGTTATGGAATTCAGATTAACTGAACTTAGCCAATCAACTACTGAAAACACACCACACATTCCGCCGCAAATTAAGCTTCATATCCTACGCGTCTCAAAACACCAACTCATTTCCATACAGCGCATCTCCAACCATACAAACTCTTTAGCTAAAAAGTGAGTTAGCAATCAAATATAAAAAATTTAGCCAAAAATCATACTCCAACCACTTGAATCTATTGTCTATGATGTCTGTAAGAAATCTGTCGGATGATTGCATCATTTATTACCATATTAAAATGATATATTCTATTTTAACAAACTAAAATATTAATAACATTCTAATTTAAATTATAGCCAAACAATATAGCAAATAGCATTGAAGTACAATATAAGTTCAATTTATCCAACGATTATAGCCGGTTGGAGATGCTCTTATACATATTTAACTGTAAATTATTTAGTGTATAATTCTTTGTTGCCATATGATAAATCCATCTAAATATTAGTTTGGTGTTGTCGTATTTATATTCTATATTGTATTTAAACATTATTCCTCGTAAACTCGTTCCTATAAAAATATGGATCATATATGTTTTTTTTTTTGTTTGCTAAGTGGATCATATATGTTAAGTATAAATATGTGCTCATGTCCATAAGTTATTACAGAAATACTGAGATAGCTAGGAAGTTGAACTTGTAATCTGTAAATGACCGATTTTCTTAAGACATTAACATGAACATGATTTTAAAATTGTTGATTTAATTGATTAATTATTCAATTAATTATTATATATCTCCCAAAAACTAATAAAGTAATTTCTAATATACTAAGACTAGTAATCTGATTGCATCTATTGATTAAGTATGATTTCCGATTTTGAAGTAGAATATGCTGAAACTATATCATATTATATATTTTCACATTAATTTATGTTGTAAATTCTTTTGTAACAATAAGAAAACATGTTATAATATATTCCGTGACGTGTTCCTAATCTGGAATGCAACACCGTCCACAGCACGATTATCATATATTGTTTGCCTCAAATTAAAACCTCCAAATGCAGAAAATTCTTAGAGGGAATCTCGGGGACAAAAAGAGATCGGTCGTTCTAAATAATTAGATTTTGTTGGATTTTAATAATTTACGAGACTTCACAGACTTGCTAGGGTTAGGGTTTGTTCCTCTAACAGAGCCAGAGGGACGTCCAATTAATAAAGATTAAATAAAATGTCACGCTCATCCGAGTCTTTTGCAGCTCTTCAGCATAAACAAGAGTTTCAGTTAACAGCTGGTTGAAACTTTATATGTATCCACCAAGGGACACGTATATCTACGTACAATATGAGCACACGTTTTCAGCTTCTTATTCCTTTTATATTTTTCTTAATTAATTCTGCATACCACTGCTGTACAGTTATGATTGTGTGAGCTCACGGAGTCGTTGCTCAAAAAGTGATTGATCGGTAATTAATTAATCTGTCTTCTATAATTATTATTAAATATGTGATCATATATTTATATTTAGCTGATTTATTTTTATAACAAGTGCAAGATATATGATGTTTTGGGTGATTCAGATATTAATTTTAGAGCTAAATTGAAGTTATTTAATTAAAGTTATATAAAACCACTTATAATTTCATCAATGTTTGCCAGTTGTTTGCTTGTGGTATGACTGCATGGCCGAACATTGTTGTAAATTAAAGCTTGAGATCGATGTTCTATCAATTTAAGAATAAAGAGAGAAGGGATTAAAATAAAAAAAATTGCCAGAGTGAATAGATTAGTTAGTCACCCTTCATCCCATTTCTGATGACTTTTTCGAATAAAATTAATTGATTTTATTTATTTTTAGCAGATAATTTCTTTCGTACTATCTCATCTTATTTTGTCATATTCATATCTTGTTTAATGTAATAAATATTGACAAATGTGAGAAAATTTATAACTATTTAAATTCTTTTAATTATGTAATGTTTGCCGATGGATCGGCTCAAAGTATTTTACAGATTACTTTTATTTTTTATAAAATATTCGCCTATACTAAGAGCATCTCCAGCAGCTTCCCTATATGATGTCCTAAGCTATTAATATAAGGAATATGACATAAAACACAACTCCAGCAGAGTCCTAGCCATCCCTGAAAAAGTTAGTATGCCCACTTCATTCCTCATTTTTAAGGATTGTGGAACCACTCCTCATTCTATTTTCAAGAATAAAATATTCACTTTACTCCTCTTTCCCCCTCTTTCTCTCCTTTCTCTCTCCTACTTACAAGTTGAATATAATATTATAATAATAATAGGGAATAGAAATAGGGAATGTTGTTGGAGTTCCCATTCAATAAAATGTAGTAATCCTTTAAAAGATGAATATTTTATTATATATTTAGGGAACATGTTAAGACTCTGCCGGAGATGCTCTTGTAAGCTTTAGTATTACTTAAAGCTTTTCAATTAAAGTTGAGACATTAAAGACCAAGTCCCATTATGCGGCAAACACAGTTTACTTTAATGTTGACTTGATTATGAATAAATTATGATCTGTGCATCATATAAACTAATATAAAGTGGGGGAGAGAAAGATGAAGTCCAAATTAGTACTCCCTCCGTCCCACCAGATTCTTTACAGTTTCCTTTTTGGGATGTCCCATCCAATTCTTTACATTCCAAAACTTACCAAAAATAGTCAATGGGTCTCACCACTTCCCAACTTTTCCTCCCTTTTCACACTACTTTTACTCCTTTTTCACACTACTTTTACTCCACTATCTCTTTTTTATTCATTAAAAATTGACGGTCCCACCACTTCACCCACTTTTCTTCCTCTTTTCCACTACTTTATACATATTTCTTAACCTTCGTGCCCAAACCAAACGTAAAGAATTGGCTGGGACGGAGGGAGTATATACTTTATGGAATTGGAAACTTATTTTTTAATGAATACATGATTTTGGAGGAAATGGGTTGATTATAATATGTGTTTATTGGAGGCAGTGAGTTTAATATAGTGTTCTGGAAAGCATGCATTACGAAAAACATAAAAATACAGCATACGTCAACCAAGGAAGCACTTCTCTGCTGCGTAAACGGTCAACATCGAATTATTATTAGCAAACGGAAAAAAAAATATTAATTAACAACTGTTATATGAATGGGACACCTACTGCCCCTCAGCCTCGCCAAAGTCCAAGCGAAATCACATACACTCTCAACTGAGATGAAAGTAATCAGATTTTGTCCCATTTTTTTTATCGGATCCATGATTGTCCTCGAACCGGGTTGAGACCGGTTTCTTTTAAAGAGTAAAGATAACATCGGGTACATAGCCTTAGAGTTTTTGACGCTCATTTATGCATAGTTTATGGCCTAAGAGTTCTTGATGCTCATTCATGCAACTCGGAAATATAGATATTAAATACATATGTAACATGTACTCTTATTTAGTTAGAGGGTGCTATTTAGAGTCGTGCAGATTTTTTTGCAGTTTGAAAATGTCATCCTTCGAACAGGTTAGAGGAGAAAACAGAATAATTCAGCCCAAATTTCCTGGTCAATAATGCCCATCGCATCGCAAAGACGAGGAAACATATAGAGATCTCGAATTCGTGACTTTATTAAATTTAGCAGCTTATTACTGCTATAGAAGGGGAGCCCTTCTACATCTTCATTACTTCATCACGATAAAATTTGAGACAAATTTTTTTTCCAAAAGGGACATGCAAAAAGGGACGGAGGGAGTATAAACATAAAGAAAGTTTCAACTAGATTAACTTCTGTTCTATTTCCTTTAGATTTCCCTTTTATTATGAGTTCACTATAAAATTAAACTATATAGAATTAGATGAAGACGAGTTTGTAAACAAAGGGTGACGAGAGGAGACCAATTTAGACCTCGGCGAATAACATTAGGGCTCAAATTCCGAACATACAGATATATATACACATTTTTTGTAACCTGTGAAGCACACTCTTGTGCAATCTGATACATAATCACAAGACAGGTTTCCTACCATCTATGATTACAAAGTACTTACTGTATAAGACCCTTGCCTTTTTGATCCAGCAGCAATTAGTAAGAAACTACCAAAAATCTGAAACTATTTGACGTCGATATTTTGGCTGTTGTTGATTCAGTGGCTCGGGAAATAAAGAAATCTGATGTGATGTTAGAATTTCAAGTAAGTAGTCGTTACATCTCTTCAGTAAGGGTTTAGGGAGCTCCTTTCAGTTGTAGTACGTGTGTTCTCAGGCTGCAATCTTTCACCTATTTAATAAAGAAAGGAGTTGATGTAGATTAATGAATATACTCTCTGTAAACTAGAATCTCACCAGATCTCAAAGTCTGGCAGTTAATATAAAAACATTATGCCAATATGCTTTTTAACTTGGTCTTTTACAGCAATTGTAATTTAAGATTACGTGCTACTTTCCAGCAAAATTCAGAGCATAATCAAACACAAAAGCATAGACCCTAACTCTTTATAGATAAAATGCATATGTTTGTGGGAGAAAATTACCCTCATTTCAAAATTGACCATGTTTACTGAACATATACAGAACTACAGAAGCCAAGTACAGAGATGAGGAAGCTAATTGCTTAAATATGGAAAATAGCTTCCTACAGGAAGTAAGTACTTGGTATTTAATATTACTAGGATAAGAGAAAAACTGTTTTATAGTTTTGTAGGTAGTAAATTTTTTAGAAAGTTCAATTGTTCAAATAACCAAGGATAAATATAAGCAAGCAGCTTCCTTTATTTGATGGATACTCACAATTCCAAGTGAGTTGCACTTCTGTTATTTTGTTTAACCAAAAAACCATGCAGCTTTCCAGGGAATTGGAGGGCCTAGGCATTAATTTGTTAACTAAACAAGCACTAAACCAAACACGAACTTCATCACTCTTTAATACTTAATCATATAGATCATCACATGTAATGGTTTTTCCTTCCCTGGTCTCCCCTTACCATATTTAACTAAAGCTTGTGGGAAAAACAAAAGTTCTTGCAACTTACAAAGAAAAACACAAAGGAACATGCTTTACCTGCATGGCTGTCAATGTAGACAACAAATCTCTACACTGATCGAGTGAAGCACGCTCCTCTGAGGTTATACTCGCGAGTTCCGACGCCAACAAGTTAACATGTTCGACCTGCTAATAACCACAAAAAAGCAACCAATCTAATTATAAGCTAATAAAATATTTGTGAAGCAGGGAAACTAAACAGCATTATGTCGAACACTTTTTTTATTTTATACATGGGTTATGTTCAACACATTATATCAGAGTATCCAAGCTAAAAATGTTCATCAAAATAGATTTCATTTCAACCAGCTAAGGAAAGTCCCGGGCATCCAGTTAGCCTAGCGGATCTCTGCAACTTGCTTTTGCACTGAAAAGTAAAAAGTCCATTTGTGATCTTCACTTGTGCAATATCGAGTTTGGTAAGAAAGTTCCACTACTAACATTATTGAATCTGAAGATTCCCTCTATCCTCTTTCTAGTTGCTTTACTTCTGTTTGTGCGTTAAGTCCATATTAATAAGAACAAGCTCTCTGATCTAATTTCTATTTCGAGATTGAAGTTTCATAAGGAGAGAAGGGATGTAGACATAAAGCTGAATTGATACTAGTCTATGAAAGAAATCATACAACTCCCAATCATATCCTTTCCCTCCATATTAAAACTTACAGACACACAATAAAATGGACATGAAAAGCTTTGAAAAGTTTGGAGGTGTTTTAGAATATAAGAGTATGAAGGAAGAGGGGAAGAGCAAAATGAAGGGGCCTTGAAGGGTGGTAAAAGTGAAGATGATAGAATTTGAGTGCACAATATGAGCCCAAGGAACGATAAAAATATATAATGGCAAATTTTATGTAGTGGACCAAAGACAGGTGATCTTTTAGTCTTGTAATCTTTTATTTCTTGAGCGTTCTAACAAGCCTCCGCCTCCACTCTTCGTTATTTTTTCTAGCATTTCTGAGCCCGTAAAGATTGATCTTTCTCATCCTGTCCCTAATTTCCTTGCCAAAAAACCCCAAATGATCCTTCATTTACATCAATCTTAATGACAGAATACTTACCTATTGTCTATAACACAAAAATACAAGGTATGCATTCTGCATATTAATCCTATTGAGTCATTATCTATGTCCACATATTCTTGTGGGGTAAGGTACCTTTACTTTCCCTAAATCTTTCTTATAATATGTCAACCATTCTAGCTTAGAACCTATACCACAATAATTAGCTGTGCATTCTGCAAATATTTCTACAAGTTATTATAGTCTATATCCGCATATCTTCCCGTGGGATAAGCTACCTTTAATTTTTATATATCTTTCTTATATTATGATAATCCTGCTAGTTTAGGCGCACAATATATCACCAATGCTTTCTCATTCTCCTTAAACAATACAACAATATCTTAGCTTCTCATCCTGCATTTTGTTACAAGATACCATCATAAACTATGGTAGTATGCTCCAGAACCCTTTAGTTGAGAATAATATTAAACAGGTGCAGTTTAATCTTTGATCGGAGTGGGACAGATTCCTACTTCTATACAACCAATCATTCAACTTCAATATGTTTTCAAAATTATTACAAATATAACCTTTGTTTGTAAGTTGCAGACTGAAGATGCCATCCCTTGCATTACATCAACTGCTGAACAGATAGCATCTTCCAAATTGTGAATATCTGCCTGTAGAAAAGAACAGACATATATCAACCCCAATATGGAATGCTAAAATGCATCCTAAATATTGATCACTTAACATATTAGTACATACCTTTGCGCCACCAACAAGGGGAAGGCGGAGAGTACTGGACTCTAGAGCCTCGATAGCCCCACAGAGGGAACTAGTATGATCCTTCTCCGTAAGATCCCAGTTCTCCAAACATAGCATCTGCATTAATTAGATGGCCGTGTAAAAACAGTGGTTAAGGAGAGTTAGAATTGGACACTTGGACCCCAGAACTGCTAAATGGCGGTTTTTAGCACATGCAGGCAGTATAAGATTTGGGATGATAACAAGCCTCTTTTCTGAATCTACTATCAAAATTATGTATTTCAGATGCATGATGAGGTTAAACAAAGGTGTTGGAATGAGAATAAAGGTAATATTGTGCAAGTAAACCAATCACCTTGTATTGAACGCAGAATTGTTATAATAAGAGACATAGCCAATCAGCTAAATGCTTAAATGATGTATGTATGACACTCAAAATAATATCAGATATTTATAACCCCATCCATGATCTATTCCATGGTGTCTAACCAACCCTTTTTTTCCAAATAAAATTATGTATGCCTTTCTGATATCCCATAGACACTAACAACATTCATTGCAGTGGCCTCAGAATTTGAGCTAAAAATAATTTACGAAGCAGAAATTTTGTTTAATTCTTTGTGGGTGGTCGGCATATATCATATATAGTATAGGGGGAGAAGAGGTGAACAAATTCTAGACCTCTTCTAAAGGCAAACCCTGGATTCTTGATTTTTATATTTCTGATACTGATCACATGTAAAATTTTCCTACTATGGGTGCAAAACAGTCCAAGTGAGCCAGTAATCATGAGACTAACGGAATAATCAACATTTTACACCATAAGAAAACTTGGCTTCACTGTAAATGTGTATCATACATAGTAATCATTAGTCTTTCAAAAATATTTACCTCTACGAGTCTTTTACAGCTCTGCTAATCGGACTATACGTTTGCCTCGAGTGCATGTGCCAGACACTCGACACTCGGACATGGATATGGACACTTATGACTCTTTCATTAGGCCAAAAAACATGTAAAATTTTCAAGATGTTGCCGAGTCCGACGCTTCATGTATTCATATCGGACACTTAAGCAGAGTCCAAGTAACAAAGTCTGACAGTCCAATGAAATTCACATTTACTAAAGAGACTTTTGTCCCAGGTAATGTTTATTGAAGGATTTCATATAGAATATTGCATCTGATACTGTTGCATCAATAGTTTAAGACTAAAGTAGAACACCTTAAACCCATGTAAAGAGCAGCTAACTTCAGTTAGCCGTATTTATAATATTTATAAGAAAACTAAGAATTATGCAAAATGCACACGGAAGAGACATATATTCAAGCTAGTGAACAATAAAAACTAAACAATCAGCTGTACTATATATTATATGTGTATAATTAGGTAAACATACAATTTAAATGAACAAGGAAAACAAAAAAAATGCAAATAGGTGGGCACTACTAACCAAGCCAAGCCCAGTTCTCGCCGAGAGGCGGGGGGAGGAACAAACCACAAATAGTAAAATGCAAAAAAGCTTAAATGATAAAGATAAACTTTCATGATCTTACTTGTCCCTTGAGGATGGACTGTGTTTTCAGATTTTGCCTTAGCAGTTGTAACTCATTTCTTTTGGATTTGACAGAATTCCGCAGTCTAGCAATTGTCAACCACGCATTATACAGGCTTTTCTGATAAAAAGAAAAAACTTTTAGAAGATACACGGGTCAACAAGTCAAAATAAATATAATCTTTGCACCTACAGCATACTAAAGAAGTGGAGAATGACAATCATGTTAAAAATAAAACTAATCTGTGTGTGTGTGGTACAACGTTACATTTCTTTTACAAGGTTCATTTACATATTTGAGAGCATGACATTATGATATTATGGCTGTATTGGTTGCAAAAAATCTTCTTTCATATTTAGCGGTTGACCACAAGTCAAGCCGCATATTGTTCTGGCTGGTTATTTTACCACTAGTTTGGCTATGGTCAGGAATACAAAAGACGCAAGATGTGCTTTGACTTTGAGCCTTTTACCCTCCTATCCACCCACTGCATCATAAAGAACCGCTAACATAGATATCTATCGAGCGTAGGGGTGGCAATATCAGACCCGACCCGAACCCGCAACCCGATTTACTGAGACAAAACCGGAAAGTGACCCGAAAATCACCCGATTGACACGAAATGGACCCGAAATTAGAATTTCGTTTCTAACAACTTCAATTTTCAGTTTTATTTAATTTTAAGTGATTTTAACTTGACCCGAAATCGACCCGATTGCTGACACAAACACGATCCGTTACCCGAAATTGCCACCCCTAAGCGGCTTTACTTTGAAGACCAGTGACAACAGCAACCTTAGTCCTTCACCCCGCATTTAATCAAACATTAATGATGTTTTATAATTTACATCAAAATTTTTTTAACATTCTTATTTTTAGTTTGTACAATATTTTCCTATTGGGTTAATCAAATTTCAATATTTAAACACTAATAAAATTTATGCTAGTGTTAAAACTTTATATACAGACAATACTGATGTGGACAGCACACTCCCCTGCACGCAACCAAATTCCTGGCTCCCAACTCGCATAAGGTATAGAGAGTGAAGATGGTTTTTAGATTAATATTAACCATAAAATCCTTCACAGGGAAGTAGAAGATGCACAGTCTTATCTTTTCTAGCATCAAGGTCATATAATGTGATTAACACATTAAGAGCCCTAACTAGTTTTCTGATAAGGGAGTGAGTTACTAGCTTCTCATAATTGTTAATTAAGGACCAAGGTTGTACAATTGTACATGTTCTGAGAATTTAAAAAATAAAAACTATAACTCCAGATCAAAAGTAAATACATAAAAGAATACAAACCAAAGCATATGATGCAACAGCATCAAACACATGTACACAACAAAATTTCAGCAAATGTGAATGGTATAGAGTAGATCTAATCACCGCGCCAATATATCAATATACATTAAGTGAAGAGTGTAAGCTCTATATATTCAAGTCAACTGCAGAATATTATAGTAAAGACAGATGAAGATTGAGGATCCAATCCAAAACATGTTATACAATATGCATCAAACATGATGACTTCTGTTAATTCATAACAGACAGATATAAACGTCAAGTTAGAAGTTTACAAAAGCGCTGTACCTCAGCTAATCCTTTCTTGACCCCCATGGCAGCCTCAGCTCTAGCATTTGCATACCGCCACTGTAGTTGCTGGTTGTATAGGAGCCTTAACTGGTGTGCATCAACTATACGATTTTCACCCACCTTCCCTCTTCGTGCATCAGCAGCAAAGCTCAGAATTGAGGAGGTCGAGCTCAAGTTACTAGTCAACGTTGTGCTTCCTACACCATTCCTTACTCGAGATGGACTTGTCCCCCTCATTGGAGATGAGTTAGAAGATGCCACATTTCTGCTTGGGGAAGCAGGCCTGGCCACATTTCTGCTCGGGGAAGCAGGCCTGGCCACATTTCTGCTCGGGGAAGCAGGCCTGGCCACATTTCTGCTCGGGGAAGCAGGCCTGGCCACATTTCTGCTCGGGGAAGCAGGCCTGACAGCCCCTCGAGAGGGAGATGATAATCCCCTGCTAGCAGATACTCCTCTAGGTGATGATGATGGACTATCAATCATAAGTTTCTTTGTTCCATGTAACTTAGGAGGCATGGGAGGTATCAAACCCACAGTCCTCAATCCTGAATTCTTGCCTGCAGGGGAACCTGGCTGATCAGGCAACCGCCTGATACGGCTAGCAGTCTCCTGCCATACCCTAGCAGGTACCACTATCCCGCTTTGCCCTCTTTTCTCACATTCCTGCACACTCTCATTTCCTGAAGACACACTCAAACCATCCGATACACTATGATCACCCACCTCCTCAGTTGATCTACTACTGCCTAGATCAACACTCTCACCCATTCGCAAATGTTTCAATTTCGATTCCGCACTAATTTTACTAAACCTGTCATCTGCCATTGATTTCTGCAAAGCCCTAACAACACTTCCACTACCAGATCCACCCAATTTCGCCCTCTCACTCGTAAAATCCACACTCCTACTCAGCATATTCTCATTCGTCAGCCTCCCCGGCCACCTCTGCTTCTCCCTCTGATCCCTCGCAGGTGTAGGCACAACCTTCCTCCTCTCCGGAGTACCTTTCCTCACACTACTCAAATTCCCCATCACCGGACTTTCCTTCACCTTACTAACACTTCTCAAAGCCGAATCACCTTGAAATGACACCGACAAGCTCCGTTTCGAATTCACCAGCATCTTCGCCGCCTGCGAAATCTCTCCACCAGGCGTCACAGGCCTCGGCGTCGGTACTCGCCTCACTCTCTCAACCGACTGCGACCTCGGAGTCGCCATCACATTCCTCGGCGCCATCGGCGATGGAAATCGCCGCGGCGTCGAATTTGTCGAATACGAAGACGAATACGAGGAATTAGACGACGACGTAGTAGATGTAGTAGTAGTACTAGAAGATGAAACAGATGAGAGATACCTAGACGACACTTCTCGCGATTTCGGCCGGCGAACTCCATTGTTATCGGCCTCCGACGGTAGTAACGGCGGCCTCTTAGGGTTCTGCGGCGCCGGAATCTTCGAATTAACCTTCCGGCTAGGCGTCGTCACTGTACCTACCATCATATCTCACATCTCTTCCTCTGATTCCTCGATTTAAAGCCTAATTTCTCCACAATACAACACAATCATATGTGTAAATGTAAAGAGAGAGAACTGAACCAATTACACGTAATTGGTATTTATGCAAGGAGAGAGAGGGGGAGAGAGATGGGAGAGATAATGAAAGAGAGAGATGGTAGAGATAATGAAAGAGAGATGGGAGAGAGGGTCGGAATTGTAACGGTCGCGAAATTCCGGCGGAGAAAAGCGGCGGAGGAGAGAGATTTGTAGGCGAGATTTGGGAGTACAAAGCAAGTAAGAGACTACTGGAAAATAATTTATTATTTTATATTCATTTTCCAGTTTTTTATAAAGTAAGATTAGATAAAGCTCGAGTTTTCTCAAAAAAAAAGATAAAGCTCGAGTTTATTTTAATTGATGAGGCATAATTAATTCAAGCAGGGAAATTTGAATTTGGGACTTTAAATTTTGTTTGTGATGACGTGGTTGGTTACAGTGCACAGTGGAAGACGAGACGCGCGGTGAGAGGAGAGTGAGGTTCACACGAAGATGTTTTATACGAAAAGGTGGCGATGAAATGGGGAAGACATGCGAAACAAGGAAAGGGATGTTGGCCTTTTATCGTCCGTTACGCTTTATTTTATAAAATAAACAAATAAAATATCTCGTTTTTTATTCAAGTTCTCTTTTTATTCAAGTTCTTTTAATCACCTATATTACTCCGTAGGACACTAATCTGAACAAATACCTCTCGTTAAATCTAGCCTGCTGGTATTTTAATAAATACAAAAACTATTATGCTCAGATTTAACTAATTTAACTGATAGCGATAGGTTTGTTTTTAATTCCTCGTACCTTAAAAAAAATCAGAAAATATTTATTCTAATTTCAAATTACTTTTAAATTTACACATGTTATTTTTTATATTTTTAGATTATAGTTATACATCGTACTATTACTTAAATAAATAATAAAAAATTAAACATAAATGGATTATAATAAATAAGTATGAGTTTGAGTGATTAAGTCCATAATAAATAACAACAATTAAATAAGATTTAAAATTGAATTACCGACTGATGTTTTAAAAATTAACTATTCCTGGCTTTGAAGACTTATTGTTGATATCTTTAAATTTTAGATAACAATTATATCACTTTAATTTATTTATTCCTACTAAGTCCTAACAACCAAACTATCGTAATTTCAGAAGCTTTTATTTGAATCAGAATTACACAATGTAATGCGTGAAATAGTTATGATGGCAGTGACAGGACCACCACGCTGAGACCATGAGCCTGAGCCCGTTTACCTGGGCTTAAATCCCCGATTTTAAGTCATCTGTATTTTAACCGAAAAATATCTGAAAATGATTTTTCATGAACATTTTTTATAAAAATTACTCCTAAATCATAAATCACTCATAAATTATTTTTATTTTTATTATTATATTTCTAATAACTCATAAGTTTTTAATAAATTAAAATTATTCAAACAACATTTTAAACTTTAAACTTATCAAATAAGTCACGTGAGTCATAACATTCATGGTCGATTGGAAATATAAAACCTTTAAATGTCAATAGATTAAGGGGTGGAGTCAGTCTACGAAGTAATATTTTTAATTTTTTCAGAAAACCCGTCAATTAGTTAGACAATCAAGAATTAATTAGAATAATTAATAACTAATTAATTTTAATTGAATATATTATAATAATGTAGTAATATTAAATATATTAAATTTTAAAAAAAAATATATTATATTTATTGAAATTTGAAAAATCGACTCAGCAAATTAATCAGATGATTGATCGATTAAAATGGTGATTCTTAAAAATATGAATCAGATCCATTTATATCAGTACATAAATACGTTATCTAATCCAAATGTCAAGATTATTTATCAATTTTAAATTTTATTAAAACTGGACATCCAATTTTATGTCTTTAAAGTCTATATTATATATTTACCAATTTTAAATTTTATTAAAACTGGATGTCTATTGCTATATTCTCAAGATAGAATTATTTTTTTTTTGTCATATTAATGATAATGATAATACGAGATTGATGATATTATTCATATATATGAATATAATCAGTATCGTATGATGGGGTTGGATTCCTTGAGTGATATCATATTTTTTGTTCAAGATATATATGTTCTGTAATTAAAAAAAAAACATGAGAGAAAAGCAAGAAATTACTGAAAAAAATATTGATAAAATTTATTTATTGAACACGTGAAATAGACTATAAAAGTTTCTTGATTCAATAATTATAAAATTCATGACAGTATTCACCAAAGTTATGAAGCAGAGAACATGGTAGAAAATATTATTTTAATGGTTATGAAATTTTAAGTTTAATTGTTACGTGAAAATTGAGGCTACACATATCATTTCTTATTCTTTTTTTTTGAAACATTTCTCATTCTTTTTTGTTTTTATGTTCAAGTAATGACCAAGTATTCTTTATTTTCAATATGATATATTTATTTTTCCGCTTTCACGTTTTATTCTCACATTACCTTCCTCCTTATAATTTTCTCCTTATTTGTATCAAAGACTTGTTTAAAGTCGATTTATGTATAATAATCATAACTAATTCATTAAGTTCGAGCATGTTCGTTTAGCTTTAATCTGATAAACTTGATTCAATATCCTTGTATTTGAATTATATTTTTTAGTCCAATACTCTTGACGAACATTGTTGAGTTTAATAAAATTCCTATTTGTCAAAAGTTTGTTTAAGTTGAATTCAGTTGAGGCTAAATGGATAAGATTACGATACAATATTTTAAGATATTCTTTTGCCCTCTTGATGGCAAGAGACTTGTTTATTAATTTCAAAGAAAAGAAAGTTGCGCCCATATAAAAAAATGTGTAACGTATTTTTAAAGAGGAGGAAGAAATATGTTAGACACATAACACACAAAGTTTTACATTGTAAGTGTGCGCCGAATAATTAATTCAGCACGCTTGCAAAGCAAACTCATTATATTTTCTATTATATTTATATTATTATTCTCACCCTTATCAACAATTTACATGCGTCCGCAATGCTAAGCTCTGCGGTCCGCATAACGTACCCAATATTTTACGTATTTTAGACGTGCTAGTTTGTAATGATGTTTGTATACGTTATTCTTTTTTCCCCCACAAATAGAAAAAATGATAAAAAAAAAATATTGTCATGAAAATCAGTTTGATAATTTTTTAGTATTTATATATTTTGAGTTATAATATAAATAAATAATTTTTTTGTGATATTTGATAATGAAGCCATTAATATTATTCTGTAAAAATTGAAAAACAATTTTTTTCAAAAACATGATAGCACATGTTTTTCCTAAAAGCATTTTAGAGTTTAGACTTTAAAAATACTATTAAAAAAATATTTTTAAATTTATAAAACAATTTTTCACTTCTTTTTTCAACAAAAACTACTCTTTTGTCTCCAATAACACAATATTCCTCATTAAATTTCATGTCGAAATTTTATTCATGCGATTAAGATTCTAGAATTTTCAAGTTTTACCATTGCTATCTAAAGATCGAGTTTGTTGGGACCGCAAGGGCACACATTGAATTTAGGACAATAGATAGGTAGATTAGTTCAAGTTAGTTCATCTCAATGACTTGGTTTAATTATGATGTTAACAAAACTATCAGTACTAGTAACCTAATAAAGCCAGACACGTGAGCTAATGTCAATTAACAACAACATATTAGGAATAATAATCACCATTTTCTCAACAAGTTAACTCAATTTGTTGGTAACTACTCACTAACTAACTACTGTTCATAGCTTGCTTATGCAGAAAGTTTTTCAAAGTTGAAGATCAGGAGTACTTGATATGTGTAATTAATTAAAGTTGAAGCAAAAGCTTAGCAACAATTAGCCTTCCTTTATTGTATAGGGATGATTATTTGCAACAATTACTAGCTTTCCCACTTCAATTTAGGACATAATTAAGAAGAATCATTACTATCAAGTGGGTGGGTAGATATTCAATAAGGATGCAGGTGTAACTGTTTTTGTATGAATGTATGGTCTCTCAATGAACAAGATGTCTGCAAACTTTATCGTGACTCGGTGAAAAATGTTACAGGTAATTACTCAAAATAAGGATGAGAGTTAAGCTAATTGCATCTCCGGTAGATTAATTATATAATATCTCAAATTATAATTTTAAGAGTTATGCACAAAAGTTTAATCGTCCCATACTCGTTCTTTAAATACTAAACATCTATTTTTCATTTCTTATAAATAAGTATGTCTAATTCATGCCTCTTAATTTTTATTGATTAAATATTCAAATTTCATCTTTTACACATTTTTGTATTATCTTTTTGTGAAAAAATTTTGTATTAAAATTGTAATAATAATAAAACACATAAATAGGGATTATTGTTGTTCGATCATTCGAGTTCTCATTTTTTAAAAATTAAATTATTTATCATATATTTACGAACTTCCTTAGGAAACTGCTGTATACATCTTATAAATTTGTACTCTTGTCCATCTCATTTGTTTATGATTTTTGTATTACTTTACAAAAAAATTAGGTGTATAAAATATAAGTTTATAACTTATATTTAAAAATTTTCTTTATATATAAATATTTAAATATTAAATAATTATTTAAAAGAAATAATATAATTTATAAAATTACTATTTATAAAAATGTCAAATTAAATCCCCAAATAAACAACCTAGGACAGTTCCTAAATAAACAGGAACAATGAAGTACATTAGCCAAGCCTCCGTTCCCCACATAAAGGACCTCAGTCGAGAGAGGGAGCACTAATTTCGGTATCAGGGTCGAGCGATAATCAAACACATTACTGGGAGATTAAACCCTAAATCTGAGTTTAAAAATGTAAATAGCTTGCATAGATATGCTGAGCCTTAAACATCACAGCAATTCATAAAAAGGGTCCAAAAGTGACAAACATGCAACACAAGGTACATAACAACACTGGAAAAACATGAAGCTACAAATAACAGAATCTGAACATTTCGCGCAAAATGTAAAATGAGTTGCTTTGATCATTGCTGGTAATATGCATGCTACCTTACATCATGGTAGTGCACCTAGCTTGGGGTGACCCGGTGCAGGCGGTGCAGGTGGTGCAGCTGGGGATGGCTTTGGGATATAAGGCATCAGAGGAGTACCATGCTGAATAGGTCCGGGTCTTACGGAAGCTTTTGAACTTGGAGCTGGATCATTAGGGCCGTAATCTTCAAGATTCAGCTGACCATCACTCATTTTATCCCTACTAGCACTAAGACCCTGAAGAAATTGTGATGAAAGGGAAGGATTAGTAAAAGCGTTCTGTTTCAGTGTGGAGAGACGATCATGTAACTATGAATTTTTGGCTAAATTTGCGAAACTATGTAGCTGTAATTACAAATAAGCAAATGCATCAACCGGATTTACCTTCAACTTCCTGCTTGTTGCAGGTTCAGCTATGTCTTGTTTATCTATCTTGAATGCAGTACCTGAGATCATTTTTCATGAAAGATTAATCAGCACTTAGGATAATACATAGACAAATTATCAACCTAGAATTTTTGAAATGTTCAAATAACAAAAACTCTTACTGTAACATGTTTTACCAGTTTTTTATACACAATCAGTTCTATAGGAAAATCATGATCATAGGAGATTGATATCAGGGAGACCGGGCTGTCACGGCAAAGAAGGCAAAGAATAATTAAAACCCCAACGCTTTCTTGGATGAGGCAGCATATACAGGTACAATTGGGAAACTGGACTCGGGTATAACTAATTATTTTAAGTTAAAAAGAAGTTCAGAACTACTATATCTAGGCATTTACCAACAACTTGTTTCTCTCTGTTATGTTTTATCCACATACCGAAGACCAGATTTAAAAGACTTCAGAATTCAGATGAAGTCTTCCTTGCCAACGATCGTGATATAATAATGAACCATAAATCCATTCTCAGAAGATTATGTTTTGCAATCTGACATGAGCTATCTACTTTTGACCTTTACACTGATAAAAAATCTGAGGTGATCTGACAAACAGGCACCACCACTACTACTCTGATGAACATATTATGAAATATAGACATTCCTTGTTACATAGGAAGCTTTCGTTCATTTCCCATTTACATGTTTGTAGGTTAGCACCATCATTATAAGCATTACCTTAACGCACTCTTAGATAGTTAAATATATGATCATAGCGTAGAAGGAAGTAGGTTAAAGTTGATCCCCAATAGTAAATGACAACTAAATTAATTGCATATCGAAATAACATTACAGAGTAACAGAGGCATGGCACTCTCTGGTTTTATCCTTTCTTCCCTGGTTTATATTTACTATCACATGTTTACAATCCATAACAAAAATATAAATTTCTAGTCTGCAGCCATAAAAGCTGTTTTCGCATATACTTATCTACAAATTTTTTTTTTCCCTTCTTCGTTCCTTAGCTCCAAAAGGTAGACCAGAGGTTAACAAACCATATAGTATTTACAATTAATCGCAAGAAAAGTCGTGTAGAAAACACACACACACACACACACTTGAAGAACAAAAGAGGTCTTCAGGAAAAACGTGAAATTGAAGCATACACTTTCACAGTTAATAAATCAATAGCTCCTTTCTCCCTAAATTAGAGAGTAGGGTATCATGCAATTTAAGGCCGGTTAAGGAAATGAGAATGAGTTTGCACTACAAAAATGTATTAGAATCTCATTCGCATTCCCATTAACGGGTTCAAATCACATGATCCAAACAGCCCCTAGAGATGCATCATCAAAGGAAGAGGTTGAAAGAATTACCAGAAGGAGAGCAAGTGATGGTGCTAGCAAGGCAAACCAAAGCTGTCCCAAACAGCAGCAACAAAACACAGAATCCAAAGCTCTTCATGATGCAAACTTTACAACAAACTGACAAACTTTCTCAATATCTTTCTCTGTTTGATTGTATGTCTTCAAACACTAACAGAATACTAATATATCTTGAAAACTTGTGCTTTTATAAAGCATCAAGATCACTTCAAAATGCGGGGTTAGTCGAAATTTCTGAAAAAACAAATATTAGAAAAGATACTAATATCTCAACCCATTGCAAGAAAACTCTTATTCAAATTCCCTTAGTCAGCCTCCTCAGATTCAAAGCACCAAAGTTTACCAGAAATTGGGGAAAGATAATAAGGAAAATGACCAACAGCCCATGTCTGATACTCATTTATACAAGATATGGAGTTTATAATAAAATATTTGAAACTTTGATAAATGAACATGGGTTGGTAAATGAGAAATTTATTATGCCATTCTTTTACAGTCTTTACAGTGATGAGAGAATTGAATGCTGTGACTAAACCCAGACCTTCTTTCATAAATGTGCTGCAGCCTGCAGCTGAGCAGACTCTTGAAGATTGGCCCTTCTGCCTTTACATCACTAACTTTTACTTTGTGATTGACTCCAAAATATACATCAGGTACCAGACTCCAGCCAGTCATGCTGATGAACACTTTGAAAAACATTAGTTTAGAACTCTCGGTGCATCTGTGACTGCAATATTTGCTTATTTTCTTTGTTGTTTATTCGTACACCTGGTAAGAGTCAAGTGGCATGGGCTCCTAACAAACAACCATTTATAAATACCATGAGAGCTAAAAGTCTATTTCGGACTAGTTCCCTAACAGAAAGTTCATGAAAATCTGCAGCTAACGGGAAATGTAAGTCCAACGATTCTTCCAGCAGAGCCCATACAAATTGTAGGACTTTAAGGGTCTTAGACATATTACATAGCAACTGAAAATTATTCATCTGTTTGGATATGTCTCGCAAGGTTCTTAACGAACAATTCCAAAATATATCTATCACCAGATGTCAACTTATTAGGAACTGACAGAAGGAAAATTAGGTTATATGTTGAACTACATTAGAGAGTACTGACACTTAGCACCGAATATTTTTGTGAAATATGTATTTATGTAAACAATCATCAAACTACTGCAGAATGAAGTACAAAACCTCATGCAACTCTTGCAGTTGACAATATCAAAGATGAAGTACACGGAGATTGATAGGTTAAGAGTTTGACAGATAGATCTCCGAAAAGAGAAGCAACTACAAACTGTACAAAAAGCTCCTCCAGTAGCCATCTTTTTACTAATTCTCTTAACTTAATGTGCTACTTACAGTATACATGGAATCAGGGGTAGCTCACAGGCATGTAGGTCATTGTCAATTGCAGCAGCAACATAATGGACTGCACCTTGCCCAATTAGATACTTTTCTGGAATGTGCCTTTTTCCCACCGGAAGCTGTTGATCTTGATCTCCCTGATTCGTTATTCTTCAATATCTCCCATAGCACATGCACGTCCTCGTACTCACAAGTTCTCACATCGTGGTGCAGCTTCAGCAGGCCTGCAGATTGTATTATGTTAAGCTCAAATAGTCTAATTAAAAACATAAGTACACAAAACAGGGAAATCCTGAAGAGAAAATGTTCAGATCATCGCCTGATGACTAATGCACAAGGCTTATGGTTAAGTTGCAGGATCGAGCTAGCTAACAAAGCTCCGAATTAAGGGCATGATGCAATTTACGTTATAAATTACTGAGTTTATTCATGAGAAATATTATGTTTTAACACAGTAGCTGTACCTGCTTTATGTTCATACCTGAGAAATATTTTGTGTTAACAGAATGAATTTTAGAAAAAAAAAAGATTAATGAATTGAACCCAAAACATTCTTCAATCTTGCTATAACTCTAATCCATACTATTATATAATTAAACCCGAACTCAAGATAATTCGTCAATAGAAAATTACTAATCATGTACCATGAAAAAGAATGTTCGCCCCTATAAAATCGAACTTAAGATAATTCATCAAAACAAAATGTTGTAACATGGAAAATAATGTCGAAAAAAAGACAAAATGTGAGGGGTCGAAGACTCGAGGCTCACCGGAGGTTTTGCGACGCCTAGAAACATTGTACCAAACTTTACGCACAGGAAATGCCATCTTCCTCAGCCATTCCATATACCGGAAAATATATGGGTATGTGTGTGCGAGAAAATGTAAAAAATATATATGCAGTTTGTCGTTATATATTTCCCTTAAATTGTCTGGTAAAATTGTGCAGCGATTAATGGTATGATATCATGTGTGTGTGCATGAACATACACACAACACAGATATGTGTAAAAAATTGAATGTAGTCAGAGCTTTTCTAGGTCAAAAACACAGGATGATTTTTGATCAAGAAAAAAAGTGGCAAGACAGGAGGAAGAAGATTAAAAACAACGAGATTTTTACATATTTTTGGTTTGTACAAGCAGCGGTTAATATTAAAGGACTGTAACAGAGGGACCAGTATACCGTGGGCCCGTGGCGAGGTACTCGAACTTACGTGGCCGGAGTGGGTCCAGTTTTTCTAAAATATCACACTTTTAAGCCTAATTTTAATTTTAATTTTAAGCTCGATTTTATCTGTTTTAATATTTTGATGTTTCAAACTTCAAAATTACTGTATAATGAAGATGGGTAATATCATTATTTCTTTAAAGAGGAATTCCATTATAACTCCTGACAAAAAAAGAAAAAAAGAATTACATTATAACTTTCTAAAAATAATTTTATTTAGTCCTCAAGTTGCAAATTTAAGAAATCAAGTTTACAAAATATTAAATATGACAGCTAGTATAATTTGTTCAAAAATATTTTTGGCAATTAATTCTGATAAGTGTTATTTCTAATTATAATTATAATACATATCCTGCAATCAAATAGTATTTTATATTATAGATATTGTTTAGAGAAAGAATTTTTCCTTATTTTCTTTCTAAAATTATATATATTTATAATTTTTAAGATATAAATATTAAAGGCCGTTTCATATATGTATTTTATATGATAGAAAAACAAAAATTTATTTCAGGAAAATATATATCCTACTACAAATAGAAATTTAAAAATATGCCAGGTAAAATATTCGTTCGGTCTCGTGTATATATTAAAGGAAGGGCATAAAGCGCTTTAGCCTATGAACACTTTGTTTATTTCTGTTCCACTGGCTCATCGAAATCATATTAATTACTTAATTAATCATCCACAAAGTTGAAGATCATTCAAGAATTGTGATTCTTGATGGACCCTTCTATTATGAAGCTCCTCGAAGAAGACGAGGTTTTATTTAATCTATTACTTGTATTTATGTTTGTGTTGTGTGTCTTTAACGTTAATTGTAATTTCACTTAGATTGATGTGTTTGATGTAATAACAGGATGAAACGATGCATTCTGGGGCTGATGTAGAAGCTTTCACAGCTGCCCTTAATCGAGATATTGAAGGGGACAGCTCTGGTTCTCAAACTGGTACTTGATTCATGTTTTCTTATTTGCTTGTGTTTGATGGGTTTTTCCAGAATTATGTTCTTGGAAAGGTGATTTGGGTGGTGATAATGTTGTAACCCTAATTTGATTTCTGAGTGTGGGGTTAAACGGGTTGGAGTTAGAGGTCAAGTTCGTATATTTATTGAGAAATTGGATGTTGTTAATGTGGCCATGTGGGTACTTGACTGATTTTAATTTATGCCTTTTTTCCTATGTATGTGGTCATGGTTAATTTGGGAAGATTTGAATAGTCACCAACATCTTTCATTGTGGCTCGAACCCAAAGCCTCTTGTTATTGTGTTTTTTGTGGTTTATTGTCGATGGGAGTAATGTGTATTATGCAATTAATTTAAAGCACGATGCTTAGATTCATGTTACAGTGAGTGAGTGCCGTGTTACTGTTGAAAAGAGGAAATTTGCCATTTTGCCAATCTGTGTGTACGTAGTTGAGTGACCTAGGGTTGCGGGGTAGATTATAATTCTATGAATAAAAATATTCTAGAATATTAGGTAATTGATGATTTTAATATATGGTTGTTTTCCCGTAGATATTCTGTACTCGTTTCTTTTGGTCATTGGTGATTGTAGACGAAGGTAATATGTATATAGGTTGAGCACACTTGCTTTCCTTTGCTTTTGACTTAAATTTTTCCTTAACGTAACTGCTTCAAAAATATAAGTTCTCTCCATGAAATTGAACAAGTGTACTTAGACAAGTTTATTGATAATTGTATTGACTTCAGTTGAAGAGAGAAAAAGAAAATCAATGTAAATCGTACATGTGTACCTGCTGTTGTCACTGCAGTGCATTATATCCTAGATTTGTATATAAGAAGAGCATGTATTGGCTCCCCTGCACAAGGCTGAATATTTGTGGCAAGTGGCAACTTAATTTTTTTTTTTCCAAGTATTCTTTATCTTCCTAAATGTCTTCATATTTTCTGATGAATTTACATCTGACTTGTAATGGTATATGCAACTGGATTTTCAGCAGTTTTATCTCAAGTTAACAACCATAATTCGGGCCAGTTTCCACAGTGGCAAACTTCTAGCCATGATGAAACTGTCACTTGCCAAAGTCAGCAAGATGTAAATGTTTCCCAGCAGCATGAGCTACATTCATCTGTAAAAGTAAACCAGCATAGTTCTGGTTCAGAAAATCAAGTGCAGCAGACCGTACTAAACCAGCATGGTTCTGGTTCAGAAAACCAGCTACAACAGACCGACTCAGTAAAGGAGTTGAAGTCCATTCCCTTGCAACAGAAACAGTCTCCAGAAGATTTGCCACATCAGCAAGAGCGTTCTGAACAAAAAACTTTGCATGTATCACAACCAATAAATATCCAGAACCTAGAGAATAGTACTGCTGTTGGTCAAGAACAAAATAGATCACAAGATCCAAACAGCTTATCTCAGTACCTCCGGTCACAAAAGATGAATACTCAACAAGCTGGAGCAACAACGCAGGCGAATAATGCTGTGAAAAATGGAAAACAAGTACCATTTGCGATGTTGTTTCCAGTTATAGAACCATTACTTGATAAAGACAAAGCCATGCAACTCAGAACTCTCTATAATAAACTAAAAGTAACTTTAGCATGCCGATTTTGTTATAGCTACTGCTTCTTTTAAATAATAACAATAATAATAATAATTTGCCCTAATTACATTTTGTATCTTGCTGTTTCAGCAAAATGAAATTTCCAAAGATGCATTTGTCAAGCACATGAGAGCTCTTGTCGGAGATCACATGCTCAAGCTTGCAGTAGTAAGGTTGCAGGAACAGGTAATGAGAAGAAAGATCAACTACTATGCTCTATATTTTGCTAATTTGATCTTCAAAATTTCTTCTTTTCATTCCTCGCTTCAATTTACTGTCAAACTTATAATTCTACCCTTTTTATTAAAGAGAATCTGTAGTGGGTTACCGGGTTCCAGTAACGCACTACAGCTTCTTTATTATTCTCAAAAGCATTACTACAACAGTTAGTACATTTTACTTGATATTGATGGAGTAATACTAACATTGTTTATTATTAATATTAAGATGGATTATTGCTTAACCTGAGCTGAATTGCAGGGTCCTCGCAGCTCTCAAGTTCCACCCAACCAAGTTGCATCGCACTCTCATATTCCAGCTCAACAGCTGGGTCCCTCTTCTGCGGCACAAACGTTCAGTGATTCAAGTAATACAGTAGTGGATAATAATGCACATATTTTACGTGATATAAAGCAAGAAAAAGAACGTCCCTTTCCGATACAGGGACTTAACAATCAGCAACAACATATACACTTTCCTCCATCTTTTCCCCCTTATGGAACTACAGGCAGTAATTATCATCAATATGCCGCAGGAAATGTAAATAGCTCAGTGCAATCTCTTAAACAACCCCCTCAAAACATGCAGATGAGACAAGTTACAGTTCGTCCAGGAGTTGGCACAGTTCATTCAATGGGTTTGCCTAAGCAGAATTCTTTTACTGAACCCATGAGAATGCAGGGTGGTGGTAATTTTTCTCACTCAACAACTCTTTTGAAAGGGTTATAGAATTCAGTTTATAGTCAATCATCAGTAAGACAGTATTAGAGTAATAGTGGTTTAATTTCAGGACATTATGTGAAACAAGAGCCAATCGATCAGGGAAACGAGCAACAGAAAACTCAGTTGTCTTCCTCCCAGGGGGTATCTTCTGTTTCCTCTGCACAATTCGAACAAGGAAATTCTTCTAGCAACTTGGGTGATAAATCCAATGAAATGCAGCAATCTAGGATGGGGTTCTCTGCACCGACAAGTATAACAACCCAGCTGGAAACTAGTAGCTCGGTATTTCTCTTGATGCTTCAACTGTTTAATAAAGTTGTTTCACTTTGAATACATTCATCGGCGGTTTGCCAAATACTCAAATATAGTCAACAGGGAGCTTTAATCATATGGATGATGTGAAAATGAAAATTGGATCGGGGGCAAGTATAGCTAATCTAGATCTGTAGCCATTTAATTATTGTAGACTTGTAGCTAGACAACAGTTTAGTTAAACTGAATCACCAACTAGTAGGATGGAGTATAGGATATCTGGAAAAATCTCCTAATCCAGTAATATGTCATAATGGGAAATTACATGGCAGGCAATGTACTTACCCCGGGGTATGATGTAGGTGTACTAAAAGACAATATTAATTTATTATGCTGTGATTGGTTAGAATTCATGATAACTCATCACTTTGTGGTTGCCACATAAGCATAACATCAATTTATAAGCTAATCATGCTTCGAATATGTGTCATATATTTCTCCCTTCTCATGTGGGTTTGCTCCCCACCAAGTTAAGAGTCAATCATTTATCAGGATAAATTACTTACAACTAATTGAGCTGTTTAAATTTCATGATTTATAGAATTATTCTCGTTAGTTAAAAAGGCAGTAGATAAATATTAGGTAGTAGTCACGGACAAGAATTAGCTTTTTATATTTAGAATTTCACTTTACAATCTCTATTTATACAGTTGTAATCTTCATTATTAGGCTCAGTTAAATCATATGAATGACAATTATTATAGAATAAGATACATTGTGTTTTCTGCTAATTTATACTTCATTTTCCTGTTTCTACAATTCTTGCATTCTCCTAACTCACTCATTCCATTCCCTTACTTCCATATTTGTCATATATTGCATAATATTCCAACAAACTGTTATTTGCTCCACTCTCATCTCTCATCACCATTGTGTGTTATACTGTTATTAACTTAAATTCTACAGCTGTAGTAATTTTCAGTAGTCATTTGAGTTGATATCCAGAGGAATAATAATTTAGTATCTTTAGCATGTCTAAACCTAAATGGACTGACCAGGATCGGATTGGGAAAGGAGAGAACCGATTTTCATTTTTTACTAATATAAATCTTTATTATATTTTTCAAGCAACCTAGAACCTCACATGCTCCATATCTAAAACCATCCCTTTACTATCTTCACAATTTTGTCTCATTTCCAGATATTAAAGCCTTCGTTATTTTTCATGAAAGAACTCCTAAGGGGTCGCTTGGTCGATGAGTGTTATGGGGTTGGGATGAGGAATCGGGCTAAAGTAGTATCGGTTTGAGTTTGAGGTATCATACCTGATATGATTTGTTTGGTTGAGTGTGGGAATCAATATATTTAATTTGAAAAATATTAAGTTATTAATTTGAATTAATTAAAAATATTAATAAGATTATTATTATAATATATTTTTGCATTGATTTAATATTATATTAAACATTTATATTTAATTGCCGAGACAGATTACAGATATAAAAATATGAGAAATAAAGTTCATTCTGATACTGCTCTCTTATACCCACCTACCCCGTGGGTATCAAAAACTCATACCTTAGGGCTTTGAGGTATGATTTTCGAATTTTAATTTTTTTTTCAACCAAAAGTATGGGTTTGGAATGAATGAAACCCATACCTGATTCCAAAACACCCCCAACCGAACGACCCCTAGATGCTCCATAGAACTTTCAATATAGAGAATAGAGATGCCCAAAAAGAAGAAATATACTTTCCTCAAGTACTAATGTTGAGTTCTTATTGATAGAAGTGAGATCAGATCTTATATATCTTATGTTTTTATTTACTTTTTGTGCAATGTAGATCTAGGTAAGTCGAGACTGTTCCACACAGCTTTATCCCAGCTAAGTAAAAAAAGTTAAACATAAGTAAGTTTGTAGTGACAAAAGATATTAAATGTTGAACAGGTTTTTTGGCTAATATCATTTCCTAAACAAATAAAAACTAAAATAGGAACAACGATAATTCCAGATTCTTATTTATTACTATGTTAAGTTTTTCGGTTTATCTTGGAAGGTAAAAGAAAAAACAATGAAAAATGTATATGGTTTACTTCCATGCCATTTACTGTTTCTCTCTCTCTCTTCTGGCTTGCGACATGGTGATTCTGTACATGATATTCACTACACATGATTTTCACAGTCATACTCCTCTAATCTTCATACTTTCATTTTGACAGTTGAGTACTCGGTTATCGTCTGCTACTCGTCCAGTTGGTCCCGGAAGTACTGCCAAAACACCCATAAAGAAGCCTAATATTGGCCAGAAAAAAGCATTAGAATCGCCTGGCCCGGAACCCTTGCAACAGAAGTAATATGATATTATGTGCTTTAAGCAGCTTTAAAGATATCTTAGCCTTTTGTTTGCCTTTTAAATTATCTCTTAGTTATACTTTTTATGTTTTACAGTAAAAAGCAAAAGGTTTCTCATTCCGATCAAAGCATCGAGCAACTCAATGATGTTACTGCTGTCAGTGGAGTAAATTTGCGGGTAGATACTTTTTCGATCTACATTTACCCACTTGCATAATCAATTGAGGAACCAATTAAAGATTTGATGATGTCTTTAATAATATTATAATAGGAAGAGGAAGAACAATTATTTTCTGGGACCAAGGAAGACAGTAGAGTCTCAGAAGCATCACGTAGGGTTGTGCAAGAAGAAGAAGAAAGGTTAATTTTGCAGAGAGTTCCACTTCAGAAAAAAATGGGCGAAATCAGTTAAGACTTTGTTCTTCATGTTTCGCAAAATCATGGATGTATAATAAGTGTGTTGATCTTGCAAGTGCTTTCTGCAGCTTGTAACTTGACATTCTGGGATTTATATTACTGTCTTGCAGTGAAAAAATGGGGCCTAAAGAATATAGGCAATGACGTGGAACGATGCCTGTCACTGGTAGAGCTTCTATGACTTTAGCTTTAGTTGCAATGTTTGTACACTTTGCTAATGGTACTAAGTTTTCAGAGTGTGGAGGAACGTTTGCGTGCACTGATAAGTAATTTGTTTAGGCTGTCGAAACAGGTTATTGTTGCAGCTCTCATACTTTTTCCTTTACAAATCCGAAGATGTCATTTTAATCATCAAGTTTAGTAACTCATTCCACAATTATTATCTGTAGCGGGTTGATATCGAGAAGCCAAGACATCGAACCATTGTCACCTCAGATGTGCGACAACAAATCATCGCAATGAACAGGAAAGCAAAAGAAGAATGGAATAAGAAACAAGGTGACTCAGAAAAAAGTCAGGGTGCAGTTGATGTAAGTTTATTTGTCATTTACTATAATAGGCTACTGTTCCTGGTTGGGCTGAGTGTATATAATGGAAAGCTATAACTTTGAATTTGGCACCTGCAGCCAGAAGGTAATACTGGAGTTGAAGGAGACAAGGAGAAGGATGACACTCGAGCAAGACCTATCAAGGTTTTTGTGCTTATTATTTGGGCATAAATGTGGTATTAGGACAAATTCAATGTTGCTATTTGTTTTAAAAATTTCAATCTGTGCATATAAAGGCCAACAAAGAGGATGATGACAAGATGCGAACAACAGCAGCAAATGTTGCTGCAAGAGCTGCTGTAGGAGGAGATGACATGTTTTCAAAGTGGCAATTAATGGCTGAAGCCCGGCAGAAACAACGTGAAGGAGGGGCTGATTCTGCTTCATCTTCTCATCCAGTTAAAGAGGTGAACCGCAAGCTTGTAACCACCCCTGTAAAAAATACAAGGGACAATCAAGATAGTGGGAGGAGTCAAAGGACAACTGTTGCTACATCTGGTATGTGACTGTCATTTATTTTCATGATTCCCATTATAAAGCATCATGTTCTATTACTATTGATACCATTGAGGCTGCTCTAAAAATTTGGCAATCAGCATAATATATTCTTAATATTAATTTTGATAGCAGGAGTGACAAGAAAATCTGGAAAGGCTCAAGTCATGTCTCAACCAGGCATTCCACGTAATATCTCTGTCAAGGATGTCATTGCTGTCCTTGAAAGGGAGCCCCAGACATCTAAGTCTGTGTTAATATATCGTCTCTACAACAAGGTGCACACAGATGCAATGGAATAAATAGATGTATCATATATCACAGTTGCAGCTTGTTATGGGATGGATAGGTTCAGATTAATGTAACAACTTGATCTTCTTAGTGATCCAACACTCACATCCAATGTAAGAGTCCTGGTAGTATTAATATGTAATGGTAGTTGTTGGTTGCTTTATTATGGATCACATTGTCTTAAGACTTGAGAGTTTACTGGTGGTTCGTTATGTTTGGGACATCTTTCATCGCATCTATGATTTTGCTAAAAGTAACCACTTTATCGTTACAGATCATTAGTTTTCTCTCCCTTTTGTTTTCCTTGTAAACCGTAAGTGTATTTTCAAAGCCCTTTTATCGTCCACTAGAAATCAGCAACTTCTGTTAGTAGCATTGATCCAATCAGGCTCCCTCTTGAATCCGTTGTGCCGTACAGGTCATATGCACATATTTAACGGAAATGAAGGATGCAGCTAGGAGCTATCACACTCTCTGAACTTGATATAATACAACACTAACCGAGTAAATTACCAAACTACAGGGCAATCTTCCTCTTTCCATTTGGTTGAACATGTCAGCATTTAAAGAAACAGTACATGTCGGAAATAGTTCCTAGAATGATATCTTTCGCAACACCTTGTTGAAGAGAACTACACAAAGAAATCGTAGGAGTATAGATGGATAATATATATTATAGACACGTTCACAAACACATTTGCTTGGTAGCAATAGTTCAAACATCCACATTAGTAATACAACGGAAAAGCCTCAAACTTAAATTGCATAGCACTGTCAGGCAAATTTGAAACCGATCCTTCAAGTTGATCTCAGTATCATTTCTTCAGATGAGGAAAGCAAGTCTCCGGATCAGATTTGGGGTGCTTTGCTTCAGCATGTTCCCTGCACTTCACCTCTGAAGTGGTGCAGATGAACGTCTGCATACACACCTTGCACTGCCATGAACAACCATAATCGAGAAGCCATTAGCAGTAGATATTGCCATAGACTTTACTCAACATCTTATTTTAGCCAAACTAAAGGAAAGGAAACCAAATGTTTCAAGTTCCTTGATTCAATTTCATGTGCCAGCAAACTACTTTCATATCAAGTATCAATCACAACTTAAAATTATAATATCATCCATATAATGCAAACACCAAACCAATCAAGCCAATGACAAGACTAAACCCTAAAAACATCAGCACTCAAGCACTTGAAAAGAGCTACACACATCATAATAACCCCAAGCCCGATAGTCGATATAATACAACACTTTTGCATTCAGCCATTCGCCTTTTTAACAAATAATTCACACAAAGAAAGACCATAAACAACACAATTTCTTCATATGCGAACTCGATAAACTCCTATATTTACAAAATGCCACATCCAAGAGTTTCGTAACTACTATACCATTCGAGCTGTAACATCAGTTTTACAACAATACAAGGAAAAACAACCAAAACGAAAAACCAACATTATCTTCTGCAATCAAGATCACTATCATCTACTCCCTCGACTACGTATCACAAACTAGAGAAATTGGGGAATTCAAGTATCAAGCACATCAAATCTTATAAAGTTGCAAACTTTATCACTAATCACAACTACCACAACAAATCTAACTAAATTTCCAAGATGAAAAAACAGAACAGAGGCTATTTTAAAAAATCAAACCTGAATTGACATAGCTTTCTTGTTAGCATCAAGCTGGCTTCCTGCAAAAAGAGATCAAAAAATCAAATTTTGGAGCAGATCGATTAAGATCAAGAACCAATACACACAGATAGATACAAAAAAGATAATACCTTTGGAGCCCTTGGCCTTCTCCAGGTTCTTTTCACGGGCCATCTTGGCTTTCTGAGCGTTGCCTCCACCCATCTTGAGAGATCTGAGAAACCCTAGTTTTGCTTTCTTGATTTCTGCCCCTTTCGTTGGTACAATTCTGTGGGTCTGTATATTGTGTGTTATATAGGTCCTTTGTTTATTTATTGTTTATTTATTTATTTATATTATATTTATTCTTGAAATTTGAATAATAGTCGTATATATAGGATAAGGGTTCATATTTTCAAAGAAAATGGATAGTAGGTACTCCCTCCGTCCCTATTTATCTGTCCACTTTGGAAGTAAAAATTTGTCCCTATTTATCTGTCCATTTATACTTTCAAAACTAACTTACTGATAGTTTTTCAAATATATCTTCATAATTTCAATTTTCAAGGCTTGACTTATTTAAAACTTGGTTGAATTCATGTTTTCAAGACATAAAGTAGGGGTATTCCACCATTTTCAAGATATTAATTAGAGGTATTTAATGAAAAAGTTTATACAATCAATTATTCCTTGGTATGCGTTTTTTTTCCCAAAATGGACAGATAAAAAGGGACGGAGGGAGTATTAGGTAGGAGCTGTAGAGATAAATACACCCAGCTGGAGGTCACTTACAAGTGGTGGTTTCAATTAAAAATTTAGAAATATGGATATAAGTTTTTCAGAATTTCTAGCGGGTTATAACCCACTTATTTTATATTTGATGGTAAAATCCAATTACTTTCTATCTTGTTAATGATAATTCATGAACGCATAAATACTTGAAAAATAAAATTAATTATTTAGATAAAATAAGTGTAAAATCAATATACTTATATAAAGGAGAAGCGAGGGGCGTGTAGGTGGCGCCTCTCACATCGTTCCGTTCTATTTTTCTAATTTTCTGGAATTTTTGGATGAAAAATACCAAAAATTAGAACTACCTTTTTTAGTTTCGGATATATTAGAAGCAAGTTTCAGAATCTGATTTTGTTTCAGATTATTTATGGAATATAGTAGCTTGAAAATTTTAATTTAATTTTGTTTCTATATAATCTGATTTTGTTTCAGATTATTTATGGAATATATTAGCTTGAAAGTTTTAATTTGATTTTGTTTCTATATAAAGGAGGAGCGAGGGGCGTGTAGGTGGCGCCTCTCACATCGCTCCGTTTTATTTTTCTAATTTTCTAAAATTTTCAGATGAAAAATATCAAAAATTAGAACTGCCTTTTTTGGTTTCGGATATATTAGAAGCAAGTTTCAGAATATGATTTTGTATCAGATTATTTATGGAATATAGTACCTTGAAAGTTTTAATATGATTTTGTTTCAGATTATTTAATTATGGGAAAGAGTAGCACACAAGTCTCTCTGATTTTGTATCAGATTATTTATGGAATATAATAGCTTGAAAGTTTTAATTTTAATTTATATAAAGGAGAAGCGAGGGCGTGTAGGTAGCGCTTCTCACATCGCTATGTTCTATTTTTCTAATTTTATGGAATTTTTGGATGAAAAAATATCAAAAATTAGAACTACCTTTTTTAGTTTCGTGTATATTAGAAGCAAGTTTCAGAATATGATTTTGTATCAGATTATTTATGGAATATAGTAGCTTAAAAGTTTTAATATGATTTTGTTTCAGATTATTTAATTATGGGAAAGAGTAGCACACAAGTCTCTCTGATTTTGTATCAGATTATTTATGGAAGATAATAGCTTGAAAGTTTTAATATGATTTTGTTTCAGATTATTTAATTATGGGAAAGAGTAGCACACAAGTCTCTCTGCACCTATAAATACCCCTATAGATTGTAGGATTTTGGATCATCTAAACACAATTTCCTCTCCCTCGATATGAGTCGACATATCCAAACACGGGAAAAGAATACAGTCTTGACATGATATTGATGGATGATATCAATAAATTAATGATGTATGTTTGTTGGTTATTCTTTTATAATATTTGTTTTGTTCATCGGACATTGTTTGTTGTTGTTAATTTTTATATGATTCATTTTGTATATAGGAAAAAATTATTCATGCATTATCTGTTTGTTTTTATTCTACAAATATTAATATTGAATCATTAATATAATTTTTATAGGCCGCCGCAACGCGCGGTTTCTCAACTAGTATTAATATAAGCAGAGATGAAATGAATATATATAAATAATGAAGGGATCAAGCCACTTGGTTAATTAAGAATAAATATTATATTCCTCCATTCCAGTCATTTATATACAAATAGTTTATATTAATAAATATGTATAAAGTCGTGGCAAAGAGAAAGAAAAATGAGTAAGATTGTGAGATTTCTTAATTTTTAACGTATAAGAGAGATAGTGAAATAAAATTAATGTGAAAATAGAAGGATGAAACATTCTAGAAAGAAAATTACAAAGAAACAATCGAAAATTAATTACTTATACGAAGTGACGACCGGGATTTAGCTAACAAGAGTATTTAAGATACTCTTACGGTTATTTTAGTCTCAGCAGGGCAAATAATTCATATGTATTATTCCCTCCGTCTCACCAGATTCTAATTTCGGGAGAAAGGATGCCTCCTCACAAAGGGGGTCGCAGTGACCAGACCCGGACGACTGTTTACCAAAAACACAGGTCTCCGCAAAATCGTAAGACCATGTATGGGGGCTGACGCCTGCCCAGTGCCGGAAGATTACTTTTCAACCCGCATTTTAGGGTTCTTATAAAATATACTTACATTATATATTTTTTAAAAAATAATCTGAAAAAAGATTTGAAGTTTAAATTTTATTTAAAAAAATAAAAAATATGTTATAAAACTATTTTTTATGAGAGTATCAAAATGCGTGCAAATAGTGTATATAAACTTTCTGTCGGGACGGAGGGAGTATATATTTACTTATAATATTTTTATTCCACAACACTAATTTTTTGACGACAAGAAGTATCCACGAGACAAAGCCATAGTGCAGCTGTAAAAACTACTGTACATCACAACACAGTTTAACGCTAATGTTGGGAAAACACAAGATTAGACTCGAATTCAAATAAAATCATATGTTCAAGAAACATTAAGATTAGGATATGCAAGTACTATACAAAATAGGCTTCGCATTGGCGGGGAGGATTCAACATCTGTGCCCGTGATTTATCCGAATATCCAAAAAACAATTTTATATGCTCGCAAACCATCTCCAACTGCAAGTAATCAGTCCAACGTCCCTCGAAAGATTTACTAATATAAGCTCGAAAAACAACATCGAATGTCAAGGTACCTGCAGCAGCAATTCGCCGCTTCATGTCGTTGATTTCGGATTCATTAATTAGCCCTGACGATCCTGAAAATTTCACATCAAAGTGCATTGTTGAATTAAGCACAACTACATCAAACGGAACAACATCAATCAGACCGACCTGTAAAACATTATTGTAAAATATAGAAACCGTGATGTTAGAAAAATTGAGATATCCATCAATATTCTTGGTTTCGAGATTGATCCTGAGGTTCCAGGCCGCAAAAATCTGGTTGGGACGGGATGAGAGGGTGAAATTAGAAGCTGTTAAGGAATCAATTCTAAACTCTGGAATCGTAGTAATATGTTTACGACTATATTTATGTATCGTCACAGAGAATAGAATATGGATGCCTACTACTACAATAATAATAATATAGGCTAATGTAATTAATACTTTGTTCCTAGTGTTGGCGATGGCGGCAGGGGTATCAGAAGAAGGATCAATGGGGTGGACGACATTCATAGCTAGATTAATGCTAATTAGTTTTTTGAATAGTAATTAGAGGAAAAGTAGATAGCATAAACGCATCAAGATATATAGTAAGAATTAATAGGCACCTTGTATTAAAGCTGTATAAAAAGTGTGCAGAATAATTTTGGAAATTCAGAGTTTGACGAGAGAGTTTAGGAGAATATTAAAACGGGAATGGTTAATTTCCTTAGTGATAAATATCTGGAAGTTAAATAAAATCTTTTTCTAAAATTAAAATCAGAATCGAACTGCAACTATAGCTGATTGAAAAATCTATATTTGATATCGGTTATAAACTTGAAAGAAATAAGATGCTTATAAAAACCAAAGACCACAGAAATTGTGCATATTAGTCAAACAAGAGTAAATATGTTGGGGGGATCATATCGATCTCACTCATAAACATCTTTGAGCCTTTTAAATTTTGAAAATGTATTCCATCTCCGAAGCTGTGATAATTTTGTAGGAGGCGTGGTAATATCTTAGAAGGTGTCATTAACCCCGTTAACGGAAATCGAATTGGGAATATCAATTTCACTTAGACGATAATAATTTTTTATATTATTTTTGGCATACTCATCCCGGTACTCTTCAATTCTAATTTTGATTCTCATTCAAACACCTCTTAGTTTAATTATAAAGGTTGGAAATATCTAAATATCACAATTTTTGAAAATCAAAATTTATTTCCACCTTCTAAAATCCGGTGTTTCCCTTTTCTCTCATGTGCACTTTCTTTTAGCTAATTATTTTCTTATGTACTTTTAATTGGGCCAAAATGTCAAAGCCTATGCCTAAAAAAAGTTGCAAAGTGCTTAAATTCTTGCCTAAGGTGCAAACCTGCCAACCCAAACATATAATGAGTGCGAAGTGTTACAGTTCAGTTCATTATGAGCAGCAAGGTGTAAAAATATAAAAACACCCTTTAAGAACTACTAACAACTCTGTTATCATATTCCTGCTCCAGATTTGCGACATTACGGGGTCGTTTGACGTAGCTTAAAAAAAGTGTTCGGCTCCGGCTTTTAACTGCTTAGCGATGCTACATAACATCTGACGAAATATGTTTGCCTAATATGAGAAAGACAAGGCAGAGTTCTTTCTTCTTCTAGCTCTTTCCAACTTTCTTCTACTCGAACTCCCACCGTTACTAGTAAAAGGCTCTTCTAAGATGGTGGACAGACCTGCAAATTACTTTGGTTAAATTTAAACAAGCTGCAAAATACTCTGAATGTCATTAGTACTATAGGGGTGTTTTTGCAACCAACTTATAAAAATAAGTCCTTACTTTTTTTAAAAAAAATGTATCTTTTTATATTTTTTTAGATATAAATGTTAAAGAGGCATTTCATACTAGTTATTTGAAATAAGTCCTTATTATGAAAAATAAGGTTAGTCAAACGGTCTCATATCTGTTGTGTTTGAGAATGCAATAGTGGAACTTACTTGACATGAAAGCCTTGTTCTCTATCATCTTTCCCTTCACTCCATTGTCATGTATGAAATCTACATTCTCGTTTCCAGATTCATGAGTTCTGATAACATAAGTGTTGGTTAACTTTGCCCGTGAGGCTGCGAAAATGCAAGTGGCCTCCATCTGCTTGCTGATCATGCGCATTGCATAGTATGGAATCTTGACATCCTTAGTTGGTTTAGTACAGCAGCTATTTACAAACATGAGGCAGTCCATTAGGCTCTCTAGTGCCATGCCTTTCGTATCGTAAGCTTGTGATCTTCTCCAGAGGCTTTTCGGATGGGAGTTTGGAGGGTTTGACAGGCAAAGAGCTCGCGTTGTGTCACTGATGGCAGAATCACAGTCACTGAGCAATAAGTGACACTGAGCTCTGTTACTATAAAGAACAGTTCTTTCTTTTCTGAATTTTAATGGGCATATCTTTAAGGCCTCTGTATACCTCAGAGCTGCTTCTTCAATTTTTCCCAATACAAAACTTTGATTGCCTTGTTGTTTTATCAGACTTACCATAACCTTTGTTTCTTCAGTTTTCTCTCTCGACATGAGGTTCTCCTTCTTCCTTTTGTCAACCTTCAGAACCCAAATCTCCTGCAAGGCTTTCTGCACTCTGTCAATCTTGATCTTGGAATTGCTTTCCTTGAAATCGAGAAGAAGGGTTCTTGTGATTGTCTCCCCTACATTTGATCTTTCTTTGAGGGTTCTAAGTTCAACGAGATCGATGAGAAAAAATATGGCAATTTCAATAACCTTGTGCCTTGTTTCTGGATCTTTGAGGAGTGACAGCAAACAATCAATTCCCATGTATTGCCAATCATCTGAAGATCTCGAGAGATTACAGAGATTCTTGATGACCTTTTTAGACTCTGCAACTCCTCTTCTTCCAGCTTTTGTGTAACATAAAACTCTAATGAGTCCTACACCTGCAGGGGATGTGTGATTTACCAATCCACCCCACATTTCACACAGGTCTTCCAGGAAACCTCGCGTACAGATGATATCTATAGACCTCTCTTTAACAGCAAAGCAGTTCAAGAGATGTATAGACCAGCACTGCATTTGGCTAGCCCATTCCTCAGCCTTCCTATTCTGGAGCTCTACTCCTCCAATGCCTCTTGTCAGCAAGTCACAGTGATAGTTTAACCTCTTGTTCTTGTCCTTCACTCCGACAAACATATCAAACACTGAACCTAGGCAAGTGGAAGCTAAACTGATGGCCATCTTTGTTATCTCTTCATGTTTCGCCACAGCTTCAAAGGTTTGGTCATAGCTTGCAAGGTGTCCGAGGGCTCTAACTGCAACCCTTTGTTCAACCCATGTCATTCTTCCACTCATAAGCTCTATCAGTGGGGTGATCACCCCTGATTCCACAGCTTTCTCAGCAAACTCAACCTTGTTCATGGTATAAGAACCAATGATATGAGCTGCATAGTATGGTAGGTATATATTTTGACCAGCAAGAAGCCAGGCTCTGTCATTGATGCCTCTGGATATTAAATTGGCCATGCACTTAAAAATACCAAGAGTCGGAAATTCTGGATCATTAGGATGAGTCATAGCAATGTTCCACAGAGCGCTTAGCACAAGAACATGTTCTTCATTGTCAGACACCGGCATTTCTTCGAAGCATCTCTTAATCCCTCCTCTCCTGATAGATGATTTTGGTTCCTTCAGGATGCAAAAGAAACAACGAGGATTTGAGCATGGTTGCTCAATCATGGTGGAGGTGCAAATGCTTTCTTTTCTAGTCTGAGAATCCATGGTTAGACGAAAGTAGTGGCTAATTAAATTCAGGATTTTAGTAAAAGTATGGGATGAGGGTTCTAGTCGCCTTTGCAGTTTATGCAGTTTATGTAGGCAAAAACTATGGGATAAGGCCAAAAGTATGAGAGGCAAGTGGAATGATGACTTGACTCTAATGTCAAGATTTAACTACAAACATAGTATTCTTTTTTGAGTGCTGCAATTTCCGCTAAATATTTTCAAGTTTTCAATTTTAACATTTTCTTACAGAAGCCTAATCCGTCTCACGTATTAATGATTGCATAACAGAGATACACAAATCTACTTCAATTATAGAAGAGCTTAGCTCCCTTTTTGAAAAAGAAAATGTATATAATGTTTGTCCTTTGCGGCTTCAGTCTTCACTAGCTTTTAAGCTGCGCATTTGAGGATGTAAGACTGGATACTCTGCACTTAACTAATTTTGCTATATACGTGTGCACATGTTCAAGAATGTCTAGATAAACTTTACTACAAATATACAGACCTTGTTATGCAATTAGGTTATCCTAGGCTAGCTTAAGTATGATTAAACTACCTTAAATCTGTTTCAAATAAGGATTAAGAATGTCCATTTGCAGGATTTAGTATGTTGATTTGCAGAGAGCTGAAAAAAGGGGGAGGACCACAACTTAAAAATGGGAAATTGTCCCTTCAATCTACAAGTGAGTTTGTGGTCCTTGTGACTTTTAAGCATTGAATCATCAAAATATTAATCTCCATTCTCATGTGCCACTAAAGCTAAAGAATAGAAACAATAATCAGATTAAAAACAGGATTCAGTACAGAAGGGGAAGGTCTCAAGAATATGCGGCTGCCATCTGTAGACCGAAAAGAAGCATAAAAGTAGATTTTGTAGAAAAGAAACTTCAGTAGCGAATGGTTGTTCGCGTTGCTAAATCATTCTCCTCGTGTCTCAAACCAATTTTCTTAATGATAGATCCGCGTGGTGTTGCTGTTTGGACAAGTGGATATCACTATGAGAATTTCTATGCTCAATGATGAGAAGAGGCCTGATTCATGATCTACTCGCATTCTGTAATAACCCCAGTCTTACAGTTTAAACCATCCCTTTCATTCATTTGGCACATTCGACACATTCTCTACCAATATTCATGCTTAAAATCAGGGTTGAATCCCATGCTTGAGATACTTAAATGTAGAAATTTGTTATTTGATGTTGTTGCAAATAAATAATGTTATTGCAGTCTGCAGATAGTATCAGTGAGAACTATAGCATTTAGATAGTGTGAAGACCGTGATGATCAGGTGTCTACTTAATGGGAAATAATGCAAATTTTTGTATTGAAAACTAGTGTATATAGTTCTTTATAAAAGTCTTGTATATCGATTATTAGCAAGGGTTCTGCACATTTACATGCATAGGAAAACAATGTTACTGCTGCATCTTAATGATTTTCTATAGATGTATAAGAAGAAAGATGAAGAACAAATTTAGCAAAATTCTGAAACATAATAAGGCTTTTAAAGATCTTTTACGATTATAGGGGACAGAAAATGAAAGAAAGGGAAAAGCTCGTACATTTAACATTGATTAACTAATATTCTAATATATCTGAATTTAATGCGTTTAATCTCCGTTCATCCAATTAATCTCTAACGAGCACCTTCACCGATTAATTCTGATTCCCGATTTTTTTACTACCATGCTTCTGCTGCACTGCAACTTACCGTACAGAATTCATATTATAATTTAGAGTAAATTTCAAGGGTGTGGCTGAAGTTTACACCGATTTGCAAGTTTGTGGCCAAACTTTAAAAATTACAAAAGCGTGGCCAGAGTTTGCCTCCGCCTTTTAAAACTTTGGCTGCCGTTAAGTCCGTTAGATTTCAGCTGTTAACTCACTTAGAAATTAAAAAAATAAAGAGGTAGATATGTAAAAATATATAAATAAAATTATTTGGGGAAAAGGGGGAAGAAACAGAAGGGGCTGGGGTTCTTTAATCAATCCATCTTTCTTTCCAAAGATAATTACAGAACAAAGCTCAACAGGTCCATAATCCAACAATTCTTGGATTATCTGTTCAATATATTCCTCTTCTGGTGACTTGAACTCTTGAATACTCTCCCCTTGACTTCCTTGAATCTCATTTGAGGCATTGTAAATGAAGTTAGTACGTGCTCTTGGTCAACACATGAGTCGCGCAACCTCCTTTGATGTGAACAAAAATGTGGACAGTTTTGAGTTAGTAGTGAATTACACTACAGGGTCGCGAATTTCGGAGATCCAAGAACCCCAATGCCTCTGGCGAACTCCCCTGTATCTCTGTTGAGGTCTGACCATATTGAAGCAAAAAAAATATTTGCATAGAGGAAGTCCCCACCATTGGTAATCGAGTTTCCAGGACAAGGAGAAACCGAGTGAGATACATGGGACTTGGGAGGATGTAGAGGAGACTGTGGTGTGGAGAGAGAGGAAAAAAAAAGAGAGAGAAGAAGGAGAGAGGGAGAACGAAGGACAGCAGCGGCAGCTGAGAAAATAAAGGAAAAAAAAGAGAAGAATTTCAAAAAATCCAAAAATACCCTCAACTCCGTTAGCTCCGTTAGAGGGCATTTGACGGGAGCCAAAGTTTTAAAAGGTGGAAGCAAACTCTGGCCACGCTTTTGTAGTTTTTAAAGTTCGGCCACAAATTTGCAAATCGGTGTAAACTTCAGTCACACCCTTGAAATTTACTCTATAATTTATACCTAATCATATTTCATAGGGGTTAAATAATTTAGGGAGTAATCAAATTTTACTGGGTTAAACAAATATGGCTATGTTTTTGCTTTTGAGCGAAAATGTACCAGATATTTTAGTAATTATACCAATTAGAATAATGGTTTTTTTCACCGATAAGTTTAAGCAGCAGTTAAGACTATGCCAACTACATTAACATTAATCATATATAACAGGTGAAGAAATTTTACCCCATAGTCGAGCAAGCAAGTTCATGCATGGTAACATACTAAAGGAAGGTACAAACATTGCATCATTCCAAGGATCAATCTACAGATATGTGTTACAAGAATCACCAGACTCCTCAACACATTCCGAATGATTCTACAGATACTAAGAGACTAATAAAGGATTCTAAAAACCCTCAATCAACAGCAAGTATGAGTTGATTTCATTCCTGCCCAAGTTTGTCGGTCACATTGTGCTAAGAGTCTACATCTAGCTTAGATTTTTTAAAGTTTATGGCCAAATGACAAATCATTTTCTGGCATATCTATTACTGGCTGCAACTTTGGCTCGATGAGCTGCACTAGTAACAGCAGGCTTTGTTGCTCTTCCCTTCGGAGGAACCTCACATGCTTCACTGCTAGTACTATATCTTATTTCAGCAGGTGGGATAAAACAGTCAAGTGACAAACCAGGAACATTAAATGCAACTTCTTCAATTGTCCATGCTTCTTCCATCCTCGTCTTGGTGTGACTCATTGCTACTTCTCCAAATCTGAAAAGGGTCACCACTGATCGCCCTGAGTGAGCAATCATTATCCCTTCAACAGGCCTATAGTTGTCAAGAAATGAGTTCATAGTAGTTTCCCAGTAAACAGCATCACCACCATTTGTTTGTACACGAGTTAAGTGAGAGTCTTCCAAGTGCATGAGGAGCCCTGTTTTCTGGCTGAAATAACCAAACAGGACATGTCTTATGATTTCTGCTGGGCCTTCGCTCCTGGCTCTCAGTGTCTGTGGATCAGCTCTAAGCTTGAGAATAAAACAATCTTCTCCGTTGATCTTTTTCTCTCCAATGCATCTTGCATCTGTGAACATGCTTGCAGTTGTTCGTGGGTCAAGACCCTACAGGCAGAATATAGGTAAATAATCCAAAAGCAGATTGAATGGAAAAGCATATACTTAAAAAGCCATGACATAAATGAGTATGGGCAACTTTACCTGAAGGGCACGACGTAATGGTCTAACAGGGCCTTTTGCAGCATGTGAACCAAGCCATGGTGTGTGCCTCCAAACAAGTTTCCCATTGCAACCAGCATGAATCTTGGTACCACCAAGCACAAGCTCGACATACCACATATCTGGATTCATCTGCCACAGAACAAACCCACCAGACTCTAAAGCTCTAGAGGAATTCCTGCTCTTTACGACCTTCCCAGCTGTCTCGCTTTCAAACGCCAACATTTGCACCTTGCCCGTTGCATATGCGTTGTGAATACAGTTTTGAAACTTATGCCCTCCAGATGCTGCTATGTACTGTTGCAATATGTACTGAGCAGATGAAGTTTCCTGCACAATATTACATTAAATCAAAATGCAAGTTAATCTATGTCAACTCCTCTTCAAACTATAACTTTAATCTCCTGAGGCAGTACTAGGAGGAAAGAAAAATATAGTATTGTCTACAGCCTCCATCAACTTTCACTGGAAACCCCACAACATTTCAGCAACTAAAAAAATTCCAAACACAAGGATTGTATGTCGTCATCCAAAACATGGAAAAATTCAAAAGTACCGTATACACAGAGTGGTGAGGGGATGCAAGACTACAACTTAAAAGAACTGCATCAAGTTTTGGGAAGGGGATGCAAAAGCAAAGCTAAAATTCCAAACAAAAGTATTGTTCCATGTTCATACCAATAATATATTGATGACACCACCCAATTTTCATAGACAAAACCAAAATTGACTAAAGCACCAGTCATAATAACTCTTCAATTAAAGTTACATATTGGTTATCCAACTTCAGTAAGTTCCACAAACCACAATGATATATAATTAACATGTTTACAAACACGGCCTCAAGGAATTTTGACCCGCAATACCAACGTAGACATGCAAATTCTTATAACTGAAGAACTTGACTAGTTAATGTGAAATTATTTTTCAATTTTTTGAAATACCACTAAAGTGCGACAATAATGAAATGAAGGCCCCAAAGCAACAAAACAAAGTAGCCATGATTCATAAAACACTTCTGCAACCTTAATATACATCTTTCTCAAAAGAAAAAAGGTCATGCACACAAAAAAAAAAATCAAATAAATAAACAAGGAAGACTATTTAATAAATTAAATAAAAAATAGATTAAAATAAAGAAAGTTAGGAGTCATACAATGGGAGTGTCTTTGGTACTAAGATGAGGAAAAGGCTCATTGCTGCTAACATGCACCGGAGCCAACGGCGCACCCAACACACCCAGAAGCATCCTCAGATCCGACGGTGCACGAGACAATGGGGCCCTCATCCATTGACCCCACTTTGAATCACGACCGTCCATTGCTTTCTCAGCATCTGGGCCTTCTCTTAATGGGCCTAAAGTCTCCACCGGTCTTGATTTACGAGATCTCTCGCCTAAAAACTCCGGCAATGCCACTTGCTCGACCCGGGTCCGGGTACCGGAACCCGAACCCGACGACCCGTCCGAAACATTTTTCTTGGGCCTTGACCGTGCTGGAGAAAGCCCTCTCACTACCTTTTGCTTCAACGTAGAAAGAAACCCTTGTTTTCTCTCCATAAGATTAATATATATGTTTGCACAATGTGTAATAACTTAAAAGTCACACCCTAGCTACTCAAAACTTGTATTTGTGTTGTAGAGACAGAGAGAGAAGCTTGAGTGAGTTTAAGTAATGTTGTGTGTATTGGTGGGAGAGAGAGAGAGAGAGAGGGAGGGGGGAGGGAGAGAGAGAGAGAGAGAGAGAGAGATGATAATGTGAGAGAAAGTACAGGGAGAGATATTATAGAAGAAAATAAAGGGAGGAGATATAGGGGGGTGGAAGATGATTGTCGTTTTGGGATTTAGAATGATAATGGTGAAGGATAACGGTGGGGGGAGATGAATTGTTTGGTAACGGGGAAGGTGCAGTGCAGAGGTGAGCAGTTTGTGTCTATCTGTGTGTGTATATTTTTGGAACTACTTGCAGTCAAACTACACAAAACAACCTCCCTCTTCATGTGCAGCTAAGAGCATCTTCAAGAGGCTTTTCATTTGGGCTCCTAACTTGAGATTTGAGGAGGGAAAAACAAAATGTTGCTCCAAGAGACTCTTAAGTGGCTCTTAAATCTTAAGAGCCTCTTGTTAAGAGCCACCACATGGCTCCTAACTTATTTTTTCACAATAAAAAAATCCTTCCCTCCAATCAACCTCCATCTTTCCCTCTCTTTTGTTATAGTGGAGCCCTATATATGAATAAAATATGAAATAGAGAAGAGATGTAGAGATTATTGTTGGAGTTTACACTCTTAACTTTGTCCTAAATTACTAAGAGTCACATTTTTTATATTATATTTAGGAGCCAACAACGAGGCTCTTGGAGATGCTTAAATGGTTTAAGTTCACACTTCACAACTAATTTCTTTTAATTATATATATATCACATATTTATTAAGTTATTTAAAAAATAATGTGCATCACGAATTATATATTCATAATTTTATGGTTGTACATTCAAATTACTTATGAATAGACTCAAGATGGAATCAAAAATTAAAGATAAATTTGTTATAAATGTGGAAGTTGAAATTAATCTATAAAATGTCTAAATTCGAAGTAACTCTGAAACTCGATTGTAGTATATACCAGATACAGCTTAATAATTTACCATCATTCATGTTTATATTCAATATATAGGCGTCGAGCTGGATTTATCATTGTTCTTTACTTTAGGATTTAGCATGAAAAAAAAAGTTAAACAAATTTAAATTTAATCATTACTTGACTCCAAAATACAATCATCACGCAAATCTGATCATTACTTAAAACAGTACAAGTAAAAAATATTTGAATACTAACTTGCTGAGAATTAAATATTTTATACTTCTAACTAAAAAATACTATGGAGATGCTCTAGACAAAATCCGAATGTGTAGTAAGATTGATAAAGTAAATGGCAGCTTTACCGCTCTCGAGTTTCACGTTGTAGTCGTTGAGTCTGGGAATTTACAGGTTATTCATGCTTACGGCAAAACTTGCAAGTAACACACGATGCGTATCACTTTCATAGTCAAAGTCAAGTCATTACACATCTGTTCATGCCAGTACTAAGCCCAGTTTGACAACACAGGACAATAAGTGCAATGTAGGATGAAGAGAACAAGAATGCACATAAAAGAAAAAATCAAACAAATGCGGTATGTCAATCCATCCGCTAAATTTGATAGCACTTCCAAAATAAAACCGAGGCCGATTTAAGATAATAGTATTAGAGTAAATCACACCGAGAAGAAATTTATGCCGAGAGTACAAAGTATTTGTACAAGTTTTTACTGTAAAGATTACCGGTGTCAAGAACTAGATAACCTCGCCACAGCTGGAATACTATGACGTCCAATCTGATCTTCCATCCTCGGACCCTGTAAGAAGTTTGTATACAAAAACAACACCGGATTGTCACTTGCTTCAGCTATGCAGCATAGCACCTAAAACTTACATGACAATACACAACAATGAGCTATTTCCAGGGTTTACGGATTCCCAAGATTATCTATAGGAAAGGAGTTTTGATAACAAGTTACAAAAGCACAACAGCTGATGGGCTATGAGTAATGCCAACAATTTTCCAGGGATCCCAAAAAAATTCCTCCGAATACTTTTAATTAAGCCAATTTTCGTTTCTCGAGCCAGGCAAGAATCTTCTTCCCATAGAGATTGCTCTTCATTACAACTGCATTTGCTCGGACTAGCTGGAGCAGCGCAATGCGTGCATATCCCTGCGCATGCCAAAGACATGCATCTACGTCAGAATAAGTAAAGACCTTATAAAGCCTTCTTAGTAAATAGAAAACATACTACAGTATCAGCATCCACCAGTCACCAGGACGATACTAATACAGTGATACAGATACTAAATGCTCTGCTCATTCACAAAAGGGGAGGGAAAGTTCTGCTGATACGACGACACAATTATAATTACAAACAAGCCATCAACAAAGCGTTTGTAGTCCAACGGTTAGGATAATTGCCTTCCAAGCAATAGACCCGGGTTCGACTCCCGGCAAACGCATATGGATTATATACCTTTTTAAATAATTGCCTTCCAGATATCCTACTATTTTTTCCCAGGGGGTCAGAAAGAGTTATTTATATAGCATCATAATAATATCCAAATTTTAATAATAGTTTTAGAAATACATATATTGCATAGCCTCCGCCCTCCAGAAAGAAGATTGTTAACTTCTTGACCAATGTCTAAATTCATTCTGGTGGCGATATATTAATAGTCGCTAGAAAGAGGATTGCAGATGTTTTGACCAATATCTGAATAGTGGTAACAGTTGATACTTGCCTAGCATTTTAATAACTTATTATTCAAGCTTATTGGGTCAACTTTTGAACCTTCACTCATATCTTCAACTTACATATGATCATATGACCATGTGTATTGATGTAGGTATCACTAGTTAAACTGTTTACAGTTTACACCACCTCAAATATTATAATACTGTGAATCTGTGATAGCATCTAGTTATTGACACAGAAGGTAATAACATATAATATCTGTATCAGATACTCTATCAGAGAAAGTCTTATGCGATTTTTACATACAATTTTCGAACACATACCAAGTTTTAGTAATTGTATGTTTCTATATCAAATACTCAATCAAGAAATGTCTATGTGATTTTAATATACAATTTCCGAACATACATCAACTCGTACATAAAGTAGATATATTTCTTTTTGAGTGACTTTGTTTCTTACAAAAAGAAACTGCAGTTGGTAAAGTTAAAGAATCACCTTAAGTGGTCGTTGTAGTTATGTGGCCTACTATAGGATATAGAAGTTCTATTCATTTGATATATAATTACGTTTTCTTCTCTCTTTTTTTGATGCCTCATTTTGTGAGTTTTGGCATTATCTAAAAGATCTCTACATCACCTCCCTCTGGTCAAGTTAAATGAATGTGTGGGGCTACCTCAGATTCTCAGAATAGCTATCTCACATAAAATGACAGTTCTGTTGCTTAAGGTTAAGGCCACAAAAATAGATGACAGAAATGTGATAGACAATATAACATTAGCCTACAAGTAGTGAATAATATTAGTGTCCCCATAGCTAGACTAAGATCTGTTGCACAAACAGAACATTAACTGAAACTGGTGTGGATGAACTAACCTTAGTAACAGATAGTGCTGACTGGAAGACAAAGTTTCCAAATGGATCCAGCAACATCATAGAAGCATTAGGGCTTCTGACCAACTCCATTATAATTCTTGTGCATTGCTCTCCGCCAGATTCAATCAGACATTTCTCAACAACATTGCTCCCATACTTATTACAGGAGATGGACAAAAAACTTCCTTGAAGTTGTCTCACAATACTGCCAGTTATATCTGGTTCCTTTAGACCCAGCAAATGTTGCAGGACATAATTGCTAATTGTAAAGAAGTAAAAACAAAAACAAAAAAAATATGTCAGCTCCTGAACCATGATCATGTACAGCAGAGAATACAAGGAGTATTAACAGACCCGAAAGGATGTTCTGCCAGGTGCACTGCAGTTGCTATAATTTCAGAAACTAGAACTTGTCTATGTACTCCCAAAGACTTCTCTACACATAACTGCATCACACAGCATCCAGTTTTGCTTGTAGCAACTTCGAAACAGTTTGATGCGATGTTATTGATGATATACTGCCAATCACAAGCTAGAATGAGTTTATTTGTTTCAACCAAAGACCCTACTTCATACGAATCTTGGTCAGATCACCAAAAAAGAAAAGTTGAAACATTAAGTAATAAAACTAGTACTCGCCACACTAAAATGAGTAGGAAATGGACTAATAGACATTAGTTAGTATAGCTAAAAAACTTATACCATGAAAATTGAAAAACAAATTATTGGCAAAATACTACCACGGCTACTTGTCATCTAAACAAATTTGATGGGGAAAGAACACAAGAAAACCATGAAATTTAAAGAGTTGAGGAGAAAATGGAAAATGAAACTTGATCATACAAAACATCCTACATACATATTAAATAAGAAGACGGTGGTGGTGCAGCTCAAACAATCATGGACACTCAACAAAAGACAGCACGTGTTCTGGATATCAATAGAAAATGAACATTATAGTTTAATATACCGTGTCACAACATTTTCCAAGTAAATGTTTCTGATCATGCTACTGTACACAAAAAAATACCAGTCGAATAACTAACTCCTTAGTAGTGGCAACTAGGAACAGAACTTACCACAAGTAGCGGAAAATTTTGTCCAGGCATATTTATAGAATCATGGTTTTGTAATTAATCAAAAAAAGAAAAAAAAGAAATGAGTATGTCTGCTAAAATGGAAATCATCGGTGGTGTCTTAAAGTTCTATACATAACTAGAGAAAGGCTGGAAGTAAATCTCATGGAAAAGTAAAAGCAAATTAAAGAAAACAGTAATAATATATTGTAAATGTAATGAGTTGAGATGATAAGCATCAATACACGATACACCAGTGGCACAGCCATGTATATATATATCTAGAGTAACTAAGATCGTGTATGTAATACTTGACACATTACTGCCTATAGTGCGGTCTCTCTTACCATTAAAACTCAAGCATATTCCTTTGGAAAGTCTCCTAAACAACATGAATGGATCCCTAAAAGCCAGCCAGCAGATTGTCTGGAATGATGGCTATTTAAAGAGTGAGGCTAATGACATAGTGGTAATTCTTCAATACAAGTCAAATGTATGATTCATTCCCCCAAAAAAAGAAGGGGGGGGGGGGGGGGGGGGGGGGGGGGGGGGGGGATATTCAATGCAAATTAACTACAAATCTACAGTAATTATCCAGTCTCCCTATTTCTTTATCAGGGAAGACAAGGAACCCGCAGCCACATTATGTAACTTGGATAAGCCAGGGAGCGGAGACCGCTCGCACAAGCACTAGTACAGTTAAAATCTTAATTGTTACTCATTCCTAGCCTGTTTACTATTGTTAAAAAAAATCGATGTATGTAATTATACCAAGTTGTATTCATTAGAAAAATGAGTCAGGCAATGCTGGATCACATGATGGCCATTGGTGTCCCTAGCCAATATAGCAGCACTCGGGCTTATAGCTGCCACTAGCAATGAAACCTGATGAGGAGAACTAACATGCTCCATCAACGTTTGTATCCCACGAGTCCTACAACACAAAATCAAATAAATTAAACAAATCTATCACCCGCAATTTTAACAATGACATCAAATTTATAAACAAAAAATTCGTACCCGTGGGGATTACAACAAACAGAAATAAAATGAAACACGCTCTTGGTAACAGAGAGAATAATCATAGTCCTCTGATCTTCATTACACGAACCAATGAGCTTCTTAACAAAATTATTACCAAACTGATTTTTCATCAGATCATCAATAGATTCAGCGATCTCCGATAAAATCATATCAATTTCTCGCGGGCTAGGGTCCAAGAACTTTTTCTGCAATATTTTCGAAAACTGTTGGTCCTTAGCAAGAGAAATAATATTACCCCATATATCACTCAAACTCAAAGAACTCCTCACTTGGGGCACCCCAACAGTCCCACTAAAATCAACACAATGTGGCACACATTGTTTCTTGCTGATCAAGAAATCAAAATCAAATTGCTGGGGCCCACAACCCAAGCTCCGGTTCCCAAACAGAGACGGCGCCGGAGCCGGAGCAATCACCGGAGGAGTGCTCACACCAAACCCTTGTGGGCCCAGGATCAGATTTCGTGGGCCCACCCCAGAACCCATTTGCCCCTCTTGAAACCTTAAACTCTGCAAACTCAAACCATCATTAAACCCACTACTTGACACTTGTCTTCTCTGAGAAAGCAGAGCCTCGCCGGAGACCGGACCAAAAGGGGTCACCGGCGAGTTCTCCGGCGCGAGAGACAGCGAAGAAAACGCAGATTCTAGGGTTTGATGATGAAAGTAAAGGGGGTTTTGAATGTAAGAAGAGCGAACAGTTGGCCCATATATGTTATGATCAGACACAAAATCATCCTTAAAAAACTCCATTGAAAACAAGAAAAACAAGATTAGTTTGGTATCAACTATCAGGGCTGTAATAATATGGGATTTTAAGGTTGTTACAAAGGGGCTGTAATAGGAATTGTATTTAAGACAAGAGTGATGTGTGTCTGTGGGTGTATAAATAGGGTTTTAAATAGGAAAGAAGGGGGGTTCTTGATTTGGTTTTCAATTTCAATGGTTTTAGGGGAGATGGAAGGAGAGGCTAGAGAAGGAAAGGAGTATACAGAAAGACTGAGAGAAAGGCCATGCAATTATAGCAAAGTTTTTACCCACGAATCGCAGGCCAGGAAGCACTGCCAGGTCATTGGTTTTCTCAAGCTGTTTTTTCGATTTTTATAACAATTTTTGAAACTCAGGGCTATCAGCTTGGGCTATCATGATTTTCTTCGAGTTCCTCAAATCTTGAATTTTAATAGAAATATCGAAATAAATGTTACAATTAGCAAACAATAGATTGGATTAAGTTTGAACTCCGACTTATTTCGGATTTTAAATATTTATTCTGAAAAAAATATATATATTTATATTAAAAAGTATTTATTTTTAGAAAAATATGAAAACATAAATTTTACATGAAAAAGATATTTAATATCATAAGGGTTTAGCTATGTAAATTTGTACATTCTTTCGAAAACAAATACCGAAACATAAATGATATTAAACGTTTTAATCACTTATTTTTTTTATGTTTTAAGAATAGATAATTTTGTTGGTCAGTTAGGTGTCGTTGAGATAAAAAAAATTAAATTTTTATAACAATCAAATATTATTTCATATAATTGATTAAATACAAATTATAATTTTTAATAATAATTATAAAGTAAAACATACAACAAATATATCTTTTGGAATAAAAAATTGATCATCATCTTAAAATAACGTTATACAAGATCGTATGTTAATATGAAAAAAAAGGTTGTTTAAGAAAATATTTTATTCTCAGATTATTTTAAAAGTAATTCATAAATTACTCTTGTACTGCCATTTATTATATTTGACTATTTATATGTAATTTAATTTATAATCTATGAATGTAAATAATAAAAAAATTAATGAGAAATTTTTTTTGTCGAGACAGGAATATTGATCGTACATGGATAAATAATATAATCAGTAATTGTATATAAGAAATGTGTTTCATTTTAGATTTCAAATTTTAAACTCCAAATAGAATGTCATGAATTTAACACTAAATCTAAAGACATTATTTCTTTATGAAAATGTATAAGCCATATTATTTAAACATAATATCTAAATTGTAACCGTATCTTTTTTGGAAAGATTCCGAATTTTGTCGATCACAAGCATGTAATCATACAATCCCAAAAGATTGGGCCCTACCATTACTAATTAGATATTAAAATAATTAAATCATATATATTATAATAATACTATACTACTATTTAATTTAATTTATAATATATAATATATAACATATAATTTAAACGGTTAACTACTACTTTTTAGATAAAAGATTTTAATAATGACGAATATTTGTGTATAACGAAAAATTTTATTCATAAAAGGAATCACTATTTGATCAATTCATATGAAAATGCGTGTCAAAATTCAAACTATCAAATAAAAAATAAAATATGTGTCAATAGTCAAAATGTCAATAAAAAAATAAGAGAAAGCACTGGACTATTAGTCATCCATGTTAAATGCAACTATGCAAGATTAAAAGTTTGGGGTAGTTCAGAGTTTGACCAACGGAATCCGCTAATATGTGGTAGGTAGGTAGCGGATCCAAACAGATGTTTGGATCCAAAAAGCTAATTTTGAAAAAGCTATTTTGAGAAATTTTTTGGGTTAGAGGTTTTGATATGTGTCAGAAAAAACTAATCAATCAGCTATTTACCAAACAGTTTTAAAAACTAATTTTGAAAAAGCTATTTTGAGGACTTTTTGAGTGAGAGATTTTCATTTGTGTCAGAAAAAATTAATCAATCAGCTATTTACCAAACAGTTTTACGAGAAATAACTAATTCAATCCGCTAGTCAAAACATCTGATTCAATTCGCTCAACTGGCTAATTCCGAAACAGGAACATAGTCATTCATGTTAACAAAAATAGTAAATGGAACGACCAAACCGAGTGAACAAAAATTTTTTTAACATACTATAAACCGGTCGTTGACCCGATTGACTAGACTCCACGAGAGTAGTACTTCAAAGTCGCCGTCAAGAGAATTGGAGAGGTGTATGCAACGAAGTTGCGCACTAATTTCACTTGGCATACATCTCCGGTTATCAACACAAACCAAATTCAAACCGAAACTTGAATCTCGAAAATGATGGAACTTTATCAAAGATCTCCTAGTCTAATGGTTCATACCTTAAATTCTAATCCTACTTCAAAAAAAAAAAACTATTAGAAGATCTACATTAATCACGAGTAGCAGTCGAGGCTCTAGCAGACCATAACGAGGTCTCTTGTGGCCTGTGGGTTAAGTGAAAAAACTGAAGGGGCGTTTGAGTAAATTTAAAATAAGTGTTTTTTGCTTAAAATAAATAAGTGGAGTAGAAGTTAAAAACAAGATAAGATTTATAAGTGATTAAAGTGTTTGGGAAATAAGGAGAAACTCTGAAACAAAAGTTAGCATTCCTAACTTTTTATAAGTGATTCTTGACTAATTACACAAACTGAAACAAAAGTTAGCATTCCTAACTTTTTATAAGTGATTCTTGACTAATTACACAAACTGCACGAATAAGTGCTACTACTAACTTATAATAAGTCTTTACCAAACACCTACCGAGTATTCTGTATTCAGACTTTGGACTCAACTAAAAAACAGGTTCAATTTTAAAAACTCCCGTGAAATGCTCAGCACCTGCAAGTACAATAAGTAAGATGAGGCCGAAAGAAATTTGCATCCCGCATTAATCCATTCATTCTGAATATCCAGCGAAACATTAGATAAATTCAGAACAGCAGGTGCAACCAGAGTACAGTAGCAAAAATCATGATTATTTAAGATCATAGCCATTTTCTCAGATTAAAAACAAATCTCTTATTTTAGCTAATGTGCTACTCTGGCCAGCAGCCAACAGGCCAATTCCCCGATACAGAGACTCAGAAAGAACTGGAAAAATCATCCACTATAGAATAGAATTATATACAAGAGTGTGGAAGATGAACTAGATCAAGTACTCGCTAGCTAGTCTTCATTTTGTTCCAGCGCAAAACATCAAACCAGCTAATCATATAAGAACAGCGGATATTACTGATCTGGTTGCCGCACTTCATGCCTTCATAACAGAGGTAATTAGTGGAAATAAACATAGCAGAGCTGTCATTCAAATGAATATCCAAATTACCTGACATAACAAATCTCTTGTGAGAAGAACCAAGCTAAGATGATGGCGATCAATTTACATACGGTTTCATCAAATCATGGCTATACATTGATAATGTACCAAAATAATTATATTTGGAATAATTCTTCATAGAGAAAATTACTGTTGAGTTTCCAACCGGAAACCTAATCTGAGTGAGCTGCGACCATTAATCACTATGCAATCAAACAATAAGTGTATACCACGGCGATATTGAGATTCATTCAAACCCTGAAGTTAACTATATGCAAAATATTACGGCGAAAGAGTTCTGCAAAGTAAAGAACTACGGAGAAGTGAAGTGATTACTGATTACAATAAGAAAGCAAGTCATAACATTAGTACATGACATCGAACTCATGAATCAATATAACAGTGAGTAGTGTTTTGTAACATCAATTGACAGGCAACATAAACGATAGCACAATTAATCAAACACAAGGACTAAGGTGGTTGCATGAATGAATTTTTTTTTTTTGAAAATGAGAATAAATCTCACAAAATCGGCAATTCACCGTGATAATTCTTTCATTCAAGAAAGCTTATTATTTAACCGTCGGACATGCAAGATGACCGGAGAAATTTAGACAATAAAACTTTAATGTCCGAAAAGAAAAACCGGTCTTTTTCCAAGAATCCTGAAAATAAAACAAAGGAAACAAGAAAATATAAAACGATAAATATTAGATTACATAAATTATAAAAATAAAAAATACATGCAATAATTAATAATTAATAAAATCATGTGTATATGAATGTGCTGATCAAAATATTTACACAATCATGATAACTCATAATTAAGACAATTAAACTCTTAATTAAGGCACAATTAATTAAATATTAACGTCTTTGATTAAGACACATTAAAACCCTTTAAATAAGGCACAATTAACATCCTCAATTATGAGGCACGTTTTACGCCCTCAATTATGAGGCCCAAATATCGCCTTCAATTATGAGGCACAAATAACGCCTTCAATTAAGGCACAATTAGCGATTTCCTTTTTGAAGGCGGATCCCCGGAACTGCCGTCGCCGCAACCCTCAGCCACCGCCACCAGTGCTACGATATCTCTCTCGCACACGACCGCAAAACCATAAATTCAGATTATCAACCGATTACTCAGCAAGGCACAAATCAAACAAAAAATTTAATTAAAATAAAACAAATCACTATAATCAACGGCAATTAATCATAATTTAATCAAACAAAAAAAAATCATTCAACTGGAAAATAAATGAACGAAAGACGCATACATTTCATCTTTGACGGCGAGATTGAGGAGCGCGATAAGCGCGGACTAAGCATACTCGACCGAGTCAGAACGGAGCATATCGACGAGCAGTATCATTTGAAAAGAAGAAAAAAGATAAATATATATGGACGTGGAATTTGAATTTCTAACCTCAAAACTGGAATCTGATAAATTGGGTGCGTTGACAGATGATTAACAAGGGGTGGCGGTTGAGAGTAAGATCGTAAATGATGATCCGATATTGGCCATCTTTGATTGCAGACGAGGCCTTCGATTTGGATATAAAGCTAGAGGGATACGAACAGATCGAAGATCCACAGTGTTAAAACACAAGAGCAACCTTCAGCTGGCTTGAACCAGAAACACATGCATGAACTGATGCACGCATGTAATGTGTACATAGAGATAGAGTTGCAGAAACATGAAACCTAGTAATCAGAAGCCGTAAATATACACTAGAGATCGAACTTCATGCATGGTGTACACTAAATTTTTAACACGTGTATTGAAAAGATATATTTGTAATTCTTTTTTGAGTTCAAATTTATTATTTATATTTTTATTTATGAAAATAAACAGTCGAATAATATTATTTTTATATTTTAAAATAGTTGCGGAAGGTGATATCAATTACAGGTGGAAGGTGATATCAATTACGGGTGGTTTATGAGAAACTGGAATCTAAGTACGAGAGTTTTGTGCATTTCAAACCGAAAGATTAGTGTTTGGTTGTAAAAAAAAAAAACCTTACAACTGCACTGTAATTTAATGAAAAACCACACTGAAACTTCTTTTAAAACACTGACTGAACAATCCAGTTAAGTATATGGAGCTACCAGTCTAGCACCAATAAAAAGTAAAAGCCACAAATGATGCATAATGTTCAATGGGGTTTATTTTATAGTTGATGACAAATCTACTTCTATATATTAAATGGCAACCAAGGGCAAAATGAGCCAATAAAATGATGGTGAAATCTCCATTATACCCTTGTGTTACATGTAATTACAAGATTACCAAGTGGTGGGTCATTTATTGTATTAAAACATTAAGTGTCAGTAATTAACTCATTTACATAATAAATATTCATTTTAATTACAGTTGTCCTTTATTTATGATCACTCATTATAAACGAATTGAAATAATAAATATTAATGTAGCTATTTACTTTACACAAAATAAATTTATGTGAGTTGGAGTTTAGATATATGATTAAACTCTCATGTAAACTCTCTACAATCATAATTGATAAATTAAAATATCTTAATTCCCATTTTATTAAAAAAAATTATAAATTTTTTACATGTGCGATTATCTTAAATTATTTATGATTTAACTTAATGTTAGTTCTAATATAGTAATTAATTAGCTCTTATACTTTTTGCAAAGTGATTTTGTTTACGAATCTTATTTTTAGTTACATATATGTATGTATGTATGTATTTATGTACGTATAATATGTATGTACGTATTTATATGTTTTCATATATGTAATCGTAAGTTCTATGGAGTACATAAAAACATTGGAGTATTGGAGTACAAATCATAATTTTTTAGTTTAATCATAAATAATAACTCTGATTATCCAAATTTATATATAATTTATCATTTATATGTAGTATTAAACATAAATGTCAATCAATCATTAATATATTTCAACTTTAACAAGCATTAAGATTGTTGTTCTGCTTATAAGTTATATTGCAGAACATAATGTCCTACAATTTATAAAAGTAACTAATCTATCTTTTGATGACAATTTTTATGTTGTAGAACATAATATGCAGGTTGCGGGATGTTTACAAGTATTGTAGAACAAAAAAAATAAGATTCAGATGACTAGATTATATTTTATGAATCTTGTACTCCAATACTTCAATATTTTTTGTACTCCATAAAACTTGACTCGGTACAACCATATTTATTAAATTGAAATTTTATCTTAATTTGTAATAACGAAATTTTACAACAAATCATAGATTTGTTAAATGGTGTATTGAAAAAGTGGGAGTAAAAAAAAAATACTACGTATATCGTGTGATTCAAATATTATCATCAGAGTGATGGTGTTCAAATGAAACTCTGGCGCTCGAGTGACAAGTCATTAAATGCTAACTAATGTTCTAAAAAGTGAATTTTAATTTGACTCGATAATCTTATCAGTAATAAATACTCAAAATAATCGACAAGTACTTACTTAAACAGTTTGCATGCATTTATAAACTAATTTTAGAGATTAAACTATTAAAAAAGATGTGTATTATATGATAAATTTCATTAAAAAACTTTACAGGTTATCTGGGATCTTTTCTCTTTTTTTTAACCTGTTTTTTTTAAATATATAATCCACGTTGCCCCAATTTTTACTCGAGTTATGTCGAACTTTATTCGAGTTAGGCTAAATATCGAATTAGCATCCAAAGCACCGGTACTCGACCAAGTTATCGATCAAGCCAATGGATTTTAGACAACATACTCTAACAGTCAACTATTAAACAAATAATTATATATAAATTATTAAAAATAGTCTGTTACAATATCAATAAACACCCATTGATAAGATAATAATTGAACAGTTAATAATTAATCGACCGACTTATAATTAATGTATCATTAACCGATAATTGATGGATAGTTATTGTAACATACTAATGAATAAGATACATATATATATATATGAAGAGATTTACCGGAGGAAGTGAGAGGGAGGAAGGCCTACCAAGTATTATGTTTATTTTTGCTACAAAACTGTATCATATAAATATCATATGTGCATGTCTTTCGGTGTTCGATCTTATATCTTTTTTATGATCGTAGCATATGAAAATATTAATCAATTTTAGCTACCCTACCATTTCATGGGTTGCTTATATGATTCATGCGAATCAAGCTTATAATTTTTACCATTTACAGACACGTTCAAATGTGTTTTAGTTGAATAACATAGTGAAAAATGATTGTGCGAACTTCTTTCATGTGCCAATTCTATTATGCCAATTCAAGTTATATGAATATTTGTTTGTCATGTTGAATCAGTTATCATGGATATTATTAATTTATTTTAAAAGTGATATTTAAAAATCAAATAAAATTGATATATAATAAAAAAGTTTAAATTAAATTATTAATCCAAAAAATAATAATAAATTAATTTATAAATGACCGGCCCGTGCCTCGCACGGGTTTCTACGCTAGTTACAAATTGAAAGGGATTCTATTAAACAGACTGTCCAACCTAATTAAGCACAGGCCCTGCCTAAGTCCTAACTCTGATTCAAATAAGTAATAACTAATATACAAATAAGTTTTTATTTTTAAAATTAAAATTTTTATATAAACTATAAATATTATATAAATATTATAATTATTTAAAAAATCGGATCGGTTCGGTTTTTTTCGGATCGGTTCCTAGCTATAACCGGAACCGAATAATCGGTTTCGGGTTCGGTTCCTAAATGTTCGGTTTCGGTTCGGTTTTATGCGGTTCGGTTTATAGCGGTTTTTAGCGTTTCGGTTCTGGTTCCGGATTTATTCGGTTTTTTGCTCACCCCTACGCGGTATTGCTGAATAGATTATTATCGGCGGACTCTTTGTTTAATACTCCCTCCGTCCCATTTTATGTGACCTCATTTCCTTTTTGGGACGTCCCAAAAAGAATGAACCTATCATACTTACTATTTTTGAACACTACTTTTTACTGTTACACCCACTATTTTCTTCCACTATCTCCATTCTATAATAATATAAACACTATTACACCCACTATCTTCCTCCACTATCTCAAATCTATTATTAAATATTGATAGGTCCCACCACTTTACCCACTTTTCAACTACATTTACTACTTTTTTCTTAATCTCCGTGAAAGTCAAACCCATTCATATAAAATGGGACGGAGGTAGTTCTACCTACGTCCCAGCCAATTCTTTATATTTGATTTGGGCACGGAGGTTAAGAAATATGTATAAAATAGTGGAAAAAAGAAAGAAAAATGGGTGAAGTGGCGGGATCCATCAATTTTTAATGTATAAGAGCAAGTCCAACAGCTGCCCTATTTAGTGTCCTAAGTCATAATATAGGGCATTTGACGAAAAAACTTGATCCAACAATGTCCTAGTGATGCCCTATATCACTAGGACAACCCATTCAAGCCCTATTTTTGAGGCACTCTCTCTCCTTGCCTTATCTCATATTTTATAATAAATTCTTACCAACACTCTCTTTCTCTCTCTATTTTATATTATGTTTTAATGATGAAAGAGAACTTTTAATAATAAAATATTAAACATATAGTGAAAATAAGGCACATTGTTGGAGTTGAAGTTAGTAGAATATGTCCTAGACTACTAGGACATAATTTTTTATATTATATTTAGGGCTCAAACTAGGACACTGTTGGACTTGCTCTAAGAAGAGAGAATGGAGTAAAAGTAGTGTGGAAAAAGAGTAAAAATAGTGAAGTGGTGGGATCTATTGACTATTTTTGGTAAGTTTTGAAATCAAAAGAATTGGAGAATCAGGTTGATCTCTATGGAGTTCTATCTACCATCTTAACTAACCCATCCCTTTAATCATCCAGTTTTCATTAGCCCAATTAATTTGTCAGAGGCCCAAAGTTCACTACGGTCCTTTCTACAAATACGTACAACTTAGGAAGCGAAAAACATAGTGGGATATTTACGTATTAGTGGTTTAATAATTGACTGCAATGAGGGGTTTGGGAAGATTCATACTTGTCGCCGTCGGAGGAGAAGGGCTTTTCAGCAGATCTACAAATACGTACAACTTGGCGGCTGCTGCTGGGAGTATATCAACAAGGAGAATAAACAGCAGCAGCTATTTTTATGCTTATTCTAAAGCTAGAGCGAAAGCTTTCCAAAGAAGCTCTCCTTTGTTCCCTTTTTCGTATTTGTCTCAATTTGGAGGTAATTGGATTAGCTAGCTTCTTTCAATTTTCAATTTTGTTCCCCACCCCTCTCTCTATAATGGGATTAGCTAGCTTCTTTCAATTTTCAATCTTGTTACCCCCTCTCATCTTCATTGTATCTGTTCATCTGTGTGTGTAAATAGTCTTGTTTAAATTTGGGAAACATAACAAGTTATAAGCTTTGTTAAAACATTAAACTTTGGGTTACCGTTACAGGATATATTCAAAGTACACGCCACCATACTCAAACTGCGGCAAGACCAGGGTTTACGGATAATGGCAAGGCTTTGGAGAAAGGAGACATCATCAATTTGAATGACCTTCTCTTCACCCCTACTAGGAATTACCTTGTCAAAAATAACAACCAACATGTAATGTGTTCATTTATACTCTTAATTTGTGTTTATTGCTTTTTATTTTGTTTTATTTTCTATTTCTGTTATTTTTACATTTGTATATCCCCGGCTAGTGGCTACTCATTTTAGCTCAGTTACGTAGTATGTGATTTAAGTATGTCCATGGCTAGTATATATCTATTTTTATTACAAAGATTTACCTTATAACTTGCATTTATATTCTGTATAAAAACTAGCAAACTGGCATTAGCAATGCCAAATTCTGAAACAACCCACTCTCTCATTTATTTGACTTATATTTTAGGTTAAAGCTGAGGAGTTGAAAGGCAAAGTTGTTATTTTGTATTTTGTGCCACTATCTGGTCACTCTATCCCATACAACAACAAGGACGTGTTCTCTTCGGAGTTGAAAGACGTCTACAATGATCTACTGCCACTCAATAATTTTGAGGTGGTTTTGGTTGTCATGGATGATCATTGTGAAGGACAAATACCAGTTTCTTCTACAACAGACCCTCAAGAGGAATTCGAAGATTTGTTTTCTTCCATGCCATGGACCGCCGTTCCCTTTTCAGATGCAGGATCTAGGAAACGTATTGAAAAGTGCCTTTTCAAGCGTGAAGAATGTGCTCCACCTGTCATGTTCGTCATTGACTCAACAGGGATGGTTTTGCAAACTTGTCGTGTCTGGCATATTTTACAGGATTTTGGAGCCTTAGGCTTTCCTTTTAGCGATGAGCGAATAAATTTTCTGCTGGCCGAAGATGACGCAGCTGCTAAAAATCCCTCCTTAGACACTCTGTTGGCCTCCCCCCAACGTAGTTATGTCATTTCAAACCAAGGAGATAAGGTATGATGTAACTTTTGGTAGCTTGCTTACTTTGAATAAAACATAAATTGCTGTCCAAAGCAGAACAATAGACAAATGAGTAACCTGGTAAACTTTTCATCATGTTTACAGATTTTAATGGCACTGTTGTAAATAGTTCCTACTCATCTTGTAACAATGATTTTAGAGAACTCTCGGAAAATCTTCTGCTTGCAATACTGTCTGCTAAATATAAACTTGGATTGCTTGATAGCAGTGGCATCATTATATATCTGAAGCTTTGCGGAAAAAATGGATCATCAACCCAATTTTCTGGAGTGGGTGAGGATAACAAGTTAAAAGATAGTCATTCGGAACCAAGAAAACTCAATTACAAGTTTTTTTGGAGCCAAGAACCATATATGCTCACGAAATAAGACACACACATACCTAGATTTATGTATATATATATTGCATTATCTCGGAATGTATGTTGCATTCTAACAGAACTAAGTTACCGATAGAGTTCTAATATATTTTAACTAACGCACTTGTGCTGACAGGTACCAATTGACACTATGAAACACAAGGTTGTTGCCCTTTATTTTTACTATGTTGATATGCCTGACCATTATTTAACAAGCGAACTTCAGTGTGTGTGTGATGTGTTGGCAAAGCTGAAGAAAGGATTTGAAGTTGTGGTTATTTTCATTAGAAACTTTCATGTAGATGATTGGGAAAAATCTTGTCTGGAAATATTTAAGAGTATGCCTTGGTTGGCACTGCCATTTAGAGATGAGAGTTGTAAGAGATTAAAGCGGATTTTCAAGTTATCATATAATGGTCAAACCGTTTCTCATCAACTTGTGATTGTCGGGCCTAACGCGGAATTTGTGGAACCATTTGGTGCTAGTTTGCTGTTGCACTGTAATATTTCAGCGTATCCATTCTCCCGTGAGAAACTTGTTGAGTTGGAGACTAACAAAGTGAAGGGACTGAAGCTGGATATGTTATGTCATCCAAACACTGTCTTGAGAAGCATTGATGGGTACAGGGTGAGTTCTTTAGATCTTTTAGATCAATTACAGAAAGTTAGATACTCACTCACGCATTAAAAGCCATGCATATTCATTAGATATTTTTTTGGCATGTTTAAGCTTTGTAAGATATCTTTATTTGATTTAAACAAATATCTTCTCAAAGCCCGTGATAGAAGTTGTACATCAATTCCAAATGGGTTAGATATCAATCATGTGACTCATTGCAGTCCGATGACTCAAGTTGGTCACTGATTGAAAAAGTGACTCAAATGAGTTACTCATTTAAAAATTTGTATCAAAAATATCACTCTATCGTTATTCGAAATTCTGAAAAATTTATATATTGAGTTTCACACATTTTTATGAATGGTCTTGCATCCAAATGAAAGGTACCGAGTTCTACTATTTTAGTTAATATTGTTAGATTTTTAAAATTTTATCAATTATTTATTTTTAATTTTTTGATTGTTTTATTTGATTTAAATAAAAATAAATAGTTGATCAAATTTTAAAAATCTAAAAATATTTGCTAAAATAGTAGAACTCGTACCTTTCATTTGGATGCAATACTATTCATAAAAAATGTACGAGATTCAATATATAATACTTTCAGAATTTCGACTAACGATAGAGTGATATTTTTGATACAAATTTTTAAATTAGTAACTCATTTGAGTCACTTTTTCAATCAGTAACCAACTTGAGTCATCGGGCTGCAATGAGTCACCTGATTGATATTTAACCCAATTCCAAATTGCCGATTATACTACTACTTAAAAGCTCCAAGCTTTTCTGCCAATAGCATTGTTTATTTAACTTTTCTCTACTGACTACTTGTTTGATTTCAGCAAGTTTCTTTTAAAGAACTTTTTGGGAAGAGAATCATGCTTGTTCTTGAATGGTCTGATATTGAAAATTATATTTATGGAGACGATTCTGCATTCACCAGATTCGCACCGATGCTTAAAGGAAGGTATGCCCAAACATGGGGTTCTAATGATGAGTTTGAAGTGATCCGCATCATCATTGACAGTAAATCTGGCACTGTTGAACAGCTTGACCTTGATAATTCAGAATGTTTGCTATCACTTAAGAGGCAACATGCAGATATGGATTGGTTTGTAATGCTTGCAAGCGACTTGAAACTTAATTTAAGCTCCTCCCATTATTGGTATGACAAGTCTCCTAGTTACTTCCAGTCTTGTTTTCAAATCTTTGCCTTCGATGGAAATGGAAGACTTGTGAGAAAAACAATGTATCCTACCTTTGAGAATATGGAATTCCCCTTCTATGCTGGCAGTTTAGAAGAGGAGACATTGGCTCAGTTGAGCACAGCATTCCTCAACTACTGACCCAAATTCACGTAATAGGGTGGAACTACCCATAGTTAATTTCCCTGTTTAAGAATTCAATCAATGTCTGTTTAATAATGTAAGACTAATAGATTCCACATTTGTAGACTTGTAGTACCAGGAGGACGCTACCAAACCAAAAAATATAACTAAAAGACTAATAGACTTCAAATTTGTAGACTTGTAGTACCAAAAAAAGAGAATACCAAACTAAAAAATATAACTAAAACCCCGACTACAGATTATACTCATGTTGAATTATTATAGTATAGTGTAGATAAATCTCATTAATAATATTATTTCTTTAATTATATTCACATGTATTATGATAGTGTTCGTGATACTCTGTCTCTTAAGTTGTTGAAAAAAGAAGAAGTTGCTTTTGGATAATTATTTTTCTTCTTATCTGAAATATCATTGGAACAGCAGTGGTGGAATATTTATCCAAACGGTCGAGAACAAGTCACTTAGAGCATGTTGTCTGGCTTTAACTCCAGGATTTTAGACATTTTTGATTTTAAACAAAACAATATTATAATAAATCAGAAATTGGTTTAAAATCAGAAATAAGTCACTTAGAATCAAAAGTTTGTTTAAGTTACTGACTTACTGTTCTTGATGGTTTATTTTTTTTGGATTTTTTTGATAAATTTTCTCATAAATCACTTTTTATTTTATCGGTTTTTCTATGGTGTGCCCATGGGCACACACTAAGCACCAAAATTTATGAAATTGGAGGGTTTCTATTGGCTTACCTTCATTAATAATGGTGGACCCCCCTGCAGTTACAACAACCACACCAATCAAAACCCTCCATTTTTATTAATGTTAGTGCTTAGCATGTGCCCATGGGCACACACTAGCCAAACCGTTATTTTATTATCATATTTTTAATAACTCATAAGTCTCAAAATTACCCAAATAAACATTTTAAGTTGTGAGCTTATCATATAAGTCAAGTTAAAGCCAAAAGTTAATTTAAGATATTTTTTTAGTGATTTACTTTTTATAACTTTTTTTTTGATAAAAATTTACCGTGAATCATAAATTATCCGTAAACTATTTTTTTTTTTATTATTATTATTACTCCCTCCGTCCCTATTTATCTGTCCACTTTTAACATTTTCACGCATATTAAGAAAATTTAAGTTTGATAAGAAACTTCATCAATACTCTTATTTAATGCCTTAATTGTAGGAAAATACTAGTGGGACTACTCCATTATCCAATACAAATTTGATGAATCAGTGAATAATAGTCATGATATTTATAGCTTGAAGAACAAAGTCAAAGACTCTTCAGGTTATTAAATGAAAAATTTTGCTTTGGTTATATAAATGGACAGATAAATAGGGACAAGTTTTTAAGTGGACACATAAATAGCGACGGAGGGAGTATTAAATTTTTAATAATTCATTGGTAAGTCACACTAAATGTCATAGGTTATAAATTCACCCGGAAGGACTCTTAAATGCGGTAATAAACTGAAACCGACGATGCATTAATTTTACGGGTTGTCGGGCAAGGTGCATTTAATACACTCCTACAGTGGTTGACAGCTAATATGATACTCCCTCTGTTTTTTTTATATGACGCTTTGACTTTTGGCACACACTTTTAAGTGCTTTGACCGGGTAGTTAAAAATATTATTTTTTGAATTTTCTTTTTCTGAATAAAAATTTTGATTATATACTATTATTCAGAAAAAAAAAATTTAAAAAATAATATTTTTAACTACCCGGTCAAAGCACTTAAAAGTGTGTGCCAAAAGTCAAAGCGTCATATAAAAAAAAACAGAGGGAGTACTACAGACTATTTTTGACTATTTCTCACGTTTTTCTGTTTTTTTAATTTTTCTCTTCTTCCTCACCTTTTAACACTTTCATATTTACTTTTTATATTTTTATTCATTTAATTTTATATACTATTATAAAAAAATAATGATGAATAAAAAGATTTATTTTAATATGATAATCTATACTCGATCCTTGCATTTTTTATAAACTAGAAAAATAACATGTATGTGCTTAAAAAAAATATAAATTATGAGTTCATCCCACAAATAATAACGAGGCCTCCCTGCATTCACACTAATTTTCTAGTTAAAATTAGCCTTCTTACTAAAATCAGTCAATCTGATATTTAATAATAAATTCATGATTTTTTTATTATTTTAATAATACTAAAAATATAAATGATATAATTCTAATCATTTATTTTTATTTTTAATTTTAGTTAGAAAATTAGTGTTTATGCAAAGGAGCCTCGGTATTATTTGTGGGATGAAATCATAATTTATATTTTTTATGCACATACATGTTATTTTTCTAGTTTATAAAAAATGCAATGATCGAGTATAGATTATCATATTAAAATAATTTTTTTTATTCATCATTATTTTTTATAATAGTATATAAAATTAAATGTAGTGGTTAACAAAATAAAAATATAAAAAATAAATATAAAAGTGTTAAAAGGTTAGGAAGAAGAGAAAAAATAAAAAAAGAGGAAAACGTGAGAAATAGTTAAAAGTAGTTTGTATTAGTATCATATGAGCTGTCAACCACGGTAGAGGTGTATTAAATGCACCTTAATCTGTGCCCTGAGGGCACAGGTTAGACAAGCCGTTAATTTTATTCTCAAGTACTCCAACTTCTAACAATATTGGAATCATATGCCAACGGCAACCTACTCTCTAAACCAATTTAATTACACTAATTAATAACACCTCCCATATTTACCCTATAAATAGCACCCAAACTCATCCATTGCATCTCACACAACTTAAGATCAACTATCTAGTCTAGCTTCTTTAGAAAAAACAAACAAAAAACTATCTAGTGTAGCTACTAATACAATCATCACATATTGTTAATCTCATTTAGTTTAAAACATGGCAATGAAAACCAAGATCATGATATCAGTGGCTATTGTCCTGGCAATGATAATAGCACAAGTCCACGCAGGATTAGACTGCGACATCGCCCCGCTACAAGTATGCCTTCCGGTGATAAAAGATCCAAGCTTAAATCCAACTCCCCAGTGTTGCGCTAACCTCAAAGCGCAACCATCTGAATGCTATTGCGAGTACATCAAAGATCCGATTTACGGAAAGTACTTTAATTCTCCTGGTGCTAAGAAACTTATTGATGCTTGCGGGGTTCCAGTCCCCGTATGTCATGATTAGTTAGCAATTCATACTTGTTTAGAGCTTAAATTGGTTTTGGAGTGATGATTTACTGATTAACTTGTTGCTTAACTCATATTAGTGCATGTTGAAGTCTGCCTGTTTTACATTTTCTGCTCATCAACTCGATTCTCTGCGATCAATAAATTAATCTCAAAACAAATCGAATCTGTCATTATTTTAATAGCGCAAAAATCGAAATTAAATTATGTAATCGGTAACTAATTAAAATGATTGATCGGAATATTTATAGAACATATTAAATTAAATTAGAACAGTACTCCATATTTATCATATTAATCAAAATTTTAAAATCGGATAATTAAGTATAATATTTTATAAAGATAATCGGTTACCTCGATCACATTACTGGACTTTTAGGAGTCGTTTGGGTGAGCCTAAAATAAGTGCTTCTTGCTTAAAGTAAAAAAAATGAATATACATTAGAATTTAATTAAGACCTATAAGTAATTAAAATGTTTGAAAAGCTACGAATAATAACTTTTTATAAGTCACAAACAATACGAATAAGTGTTTGTATTTAAAACTCCAAAAATTTTTAAGCCCGCCCAAACACCCCTTTAGTCTTTTACCATGCACCTGCTTTTTAATTTTTTCGAGTAGTGTGAGTACATGGTCTGTTATGACCATATGGCCTGGTCAGTGTACAAGACTTCAAGGCAGGAAACAAACAGTTTCCACCTGATCAATGCATGCAGGTTAGAATTTCATAGCGCAAAGAAAGAATACAAAAAGAAATAAGAAATTTATGTTATTAAATTTAACAAGCGCCCGTGAAAGTCCCTTACAGAAGCAGATAAAAACAAAAGGTCACAGTCTCATCTTCTTGATCTCCATGCCTCACCTCCCTTGCTCATATTTGCCTCTCTCTCTTCTGGTGTGTACAATCCTTAAAATAAAATAAAATAAATAAATAAATATAAAAAATCTCTCGGGGAAAAAGGCTGTAGAGATTAGAGATATGGGGAGAGTGAAGCGAGAGATCAAGAAGATTGAGAATGTAACAAGCAGGCAAATCACTTTCTCAAAGAGAAGAAGGGGACTTGTCAAGAAAGCTCATGAGCTTTCTGTCCTCTGTGATGTTGATGTTGCTCTCATCATCTTTTCTCCCACTGGTAGAGTTAGTCAATTCTCAAACAAAAGGTAGTTCTAATATACACTTCATTTATGCTTTTTGTCCAACCAATTCTGTCTAGCAAATATTGATTTTTATGCATAATCTTCATTAAATTTGTATTCATACATATGTTATGAAATATTTTTGTGATTCTATTGAATCTATATCGTGGACCACAGACTAGATTTTAATTAATTTAATATAATAAATGTTTTAAATTCGATCCCCTTATATTACTAGCTAGCTTTGTAGGTAGTTTATAAAATAATTTGTGTTAAAATATTATTATCAGCAGATATCATAAAATATGCATGATATGTATATTTCAGACCAAAACTTACTTTAAAATGAAATTTTGATCTTTCTGATATTTTTTTCTTTTTTTTGACAATTTTCTCTCTAAAATTAGCATCGAGGATGTCATGGCAAGGTATGTGAACCTACCGCAACACGAGGGCGGGTAAGAATTTTTGCTTACTAATTAAAAATATATTATGAAAATTTAATTAATAAATTAAATTTTGTGTCCGGTATTCTCAAAATCTTTCTCACGTTCTCTATATTTTTTTTCCCCAAATTAAATTCTGGTGGTTGTACGACCCAACCAAAGAAGACTAAAAGATGAGGTACTTCACTAAATATCATCAACTAGCTACCATTACTGTACATAATATAATTAGAAATCATTGTAATAATGATTTATGTGTGATGATTCTTTAGTTTTTATCTAAAGTTACTGGTAAGAGGGAAGATGGAGCTGATCAAAATCATCAATCCAGGTGTGTGAAATTATTATTCCATGATTCTATAGGGTTTAATTTGTAATTCTCAATTGCTGACAAAAAAAAAAAAAAATTTGTAATTCTCAATTCCTGTGGTTGTCATTCATTTAATGAATTTTATCTCTTGATCAGGGTGAGCATGAATTCCCAGTTTGAGGTAATTTAAATAACAAAAAGTTAAATAATTTGTGTTTAAATTTTTGTCTAACTACTTAAATACATTATAAACAGGATTTGCAACAAGAACTCGTGGAGTGTAAATCTCAGTTAGAGGCCACAGACAAAAGATTAAGGTGCATATATATCCTATATATACCAAATGTTTCTAATTATATATTCTTAGCATTAATTATAGCAAACTTTAAATTTGGGAGTCAATAAGAAAGACAAATATTCATGTGACTTAATTTTTTGTCTTAAAATATCAAATATGTCCCTTTGTATATTATATTTAAAAATGTATGTCTCCTTTCAAAGTCAAATTGTGTAAGTTTACAATGGCTCAACCTTTTTACAAATACGTTGTACAAATTTAATATAATATATCATCAAATTTAAAATTTAAAAAGTCTATTATATCATATATAGATATAGATTTAGCTTGTATATTAGTGTTACATTCTCTTTTCATGCAGAAACTCTTGTTTTCTTATGCAGCATGCTCGAAGGTGGCGCCTCCAAGCACAGAGCCACGTCGCAGAAGACCGAACACGACAAAAGAATATTTAAGCAGATCCCCAAACCTCCCAAACTAAGGAAGGTGCCTATTGTATCTATTTATACGTCAGGCCACATTGATAATTGGACCGCATCAAAATTATAGAGTATTTCCATTGTAATTATAAATTATTTTATTTAGTCTTAAATACAATAATATTAAAAGCAACAAAAACAATACATTAACTATGTATTTTAATTAATGGGATTTTCATTTGTTTATATATATCAAATTTTGATATATATATTTTTGAAGTTTCATAATAACTCAAAATGTATGTAGCTAAAAAAAAAAAAGTGTATTTCATATATGTCCGATCTCCTTCTGCATCCAGCCTTATTTCCACATAGAAGTGTCTAGGTCTACGTCTAGGTAAATTACATATAGCAAACATTTTTCTTTCCTAAAACAATAGATTATATATCATGAGCACCTGTTTATTGTTTATTAATTATAGAGCATTAGCAGAAGTAGATTTGGATCTCGTTGCCCATTGGTCACTAAAAATGCATGAATAATCCTATTGTAATTTCGTAGGTAAACATGTATCCAGAGAATACAGATCTTGATGGTTTGGTCGCAAAAGATGGATGCAATTACTTGGAACCATTTCCACAGAAAGACCCGGGAGTACAACAAGAAGATGCCCTCAATTTTCTTGATTGCAGTAGTACTCTTCTCCTCCCAAGGTAAAATTCGTCCTAAAGATAATGAAATGGTACTCTTCTCCTTCTTCCGAGATAAAACCCGTCCTAAAAATAATCAAATGGTGCTCTTTTTCTCCAACTTGCATGTGCATATAAAACGTGTTTAGGTTATGAGTAAGGACATGTCCATTGCAACATTATATAAAAAAATTTAGATTTAGTGACCAAATATCTTGTTGTTGGAATATTGTCCTTGGGCATTATCTAATAACTAACATCAAGTTCATTGTACACTATAGAGGCCAGCCTGGTGATCACTGCGAGGGATTGGATGACCTGATGTCGCCATCTTTGACACTTTCATGTGGAAGAAATATGCAAATGGAGGAACACATGGAGAGCCACAGAGGAACGGGAGAAGACATGATCATAAACAACCACAATTTACAAGCTCAAGCTTCAGCTTCTACAGGGTATGAACAAGCTGTTGATGTCAACCAGCTTTCACCGTGGTCAAATCAGTTCTATGAAACAGGTACATGTCAATTCCTGTATTCGTTCCTCTACATTATTTATAACACCTAATAGATGCTCAAGAAACAACCATATTTTTGTTACTGAAAGATTCCTGAAATCCCTCTCTTAAGGGATTCTTATTTTGTTGCTAAAAAGATTGTCGAAACCCCTCCCTAAACATAATTCTGATAATAAACCTCATTCATATAAGTATTATTTGTATGTTCTAATCACAGGAGATGACATACTCCTCGGAGGAGCAACACAGGACCCTTTCTTGCCTCAGTTGACACCGTGACTCCAGCTCTATAAAATATCATGCAAGAACTCTTTATTCCAGATGATCAGCTATGGTCTTATGGACCACCTCTGTAAATTTCTATCTTAGTACTTCCTTTTGTTCTTGTTGTGTTTGAACTTGGGCTTGTAAGTTGTATAACTCAAAATATTCACTAGCACTGTCACCAGTTTTATGTAATGTATTTCCATACTTTCTAACTTGGGCCGTTGTTTTGATGCCTGGAGTGGTGGCTTTCCGCGTCCCTGAACCAGCAGCATTCGTAAGATATGTACTCGGGCTATATTTGCACTGAAATGACTTTTACCAAGTACATTTCAGTTTTTTCTTACAAGTTATGTGTTTCTTGCCATAATATTTCGAGGTGAGATCTTTAGGAAAAAATTTAAAAATTACGTTGAAATAATTACATTACATTTAATATCTAACAAAAACACCAAGCCTTTTTTTTTTTTTTTTTTGTAAAATCGCCTGTCATAATTTAATTGGACTTTATTAAAATATTTCACACTGACAGACATGACTAAAATATTTCAAAGCCATACATATTCGAAACTATATTATTTAGAAAATATATTTAGATATCTAATTCGGTTATCTAGTATTATTCATAGTTTTTTTTTATTAGTTCAGGTTTTGGCTTGGGAATCATGTGAAATAATAGAGTTGTAAATTTTAATAAATAATTTAGCATCATCTCAACCCAACATATTAAACCCAGAGATATATGAAAATACATTAGAACTTCATTTATCAAACATTTGATAATTGAATAATTTTAATAAAATTATATTATTTTTCTTTGATAAAAATAATAATACATCATCCTAATCTCGATTAAAGAAATACACAATCCATCTCAAACTAATGCTAAATTTTATTTTTTACACATATACATTATTTATTTTGTAATTTTCTTCTAAAAACCAAAATTTTATTAAAAAATTAAATATATTTTCAATTATCATTATATACATCTTTGAACAATGAATATACATGTGAAAAGTGAAACAAGGACCAACAAAGATTCTGTATTGATGAACTCCTCTCAAACCAAAAGTGAAAAACCCCGCCCACTCTCCCCACCAAAACTTTCATCTCAAATTTACAATTCAGCTGACGCTCCTTTTTCAAACATTACAAATCCGCGGCATCTTGTTTCCGGTTTCCCCCTCTTAAAAAATTCATTATTTATATAGTATCATCTTCTCAAATCAATCTCTCTCTCTTAATTTCATTGTTATTGAGAGAGATTAAAATCCATAATGTCTAGCCAAGAAAACTGTGTACCCCTGACTCGCTCATCTCTTAAGCGAGCTGCTCCATCAATGACCACACCAGAGCCAGCCTACAAGAGGAGGGTTGTGCTGGGAGAGATTTTGAACAATTCGAGTGCTGTTTCTGGAAATGAGGACTTGTTGTGCAGGGAGTTTGAGGTGCCCAAGTTTGTAGCACAGAAGAAAAGGAAGAGGGGTGCGAAAGAAGATGTGGGGGTTGATTTTGGTGAGAAATTTGATGACCCACAGATGTGTTCTGCTTATGTTTCTGATGTTTATGAGTATCTTAAGCAAATGGAGGTGAGTTAGAATTTTATTTTGTGATTTAATTGACTTTTAGGGATGTGAATGATGATTTGCTAGTTTAATTTGAAGGGTTTTGTTTATTTTGTGTAAAACTTCAATCTTTACTAAATCGGGTTATTCTCGGAATTGGTTTTTAGGTTTACTTAGTTTGGTACTTTGTCTCAAAAGGGCTTATTTGTTTGCTGTGTAAATTCATTTTTCTCAAATTGGGTAATTGTTAGAAATGAGTTTTTTAGGGGTTTACTTACTTTGATTTGAAGAGATTTTTTGTTGTAAAGATTTAGTTTTAATGAAGGCGGGCTTATTCTTGAAATAGTTTTCATGGGTTTACTTATTTTGATTTGAAATGGTTCATTTAATTTCTGTAAAGATTTGAGTCTTATGAAAGTGTAATTGTTCTTGGAAATCACTGTTTTTGAGGTTTACCATGTTTGCTTGATTCAATATCTAATGATAATAAAGTGATAATTTTATTAGCAAAACCAGACAGTTCTTGTTAGGGATCTTGATGTAAATTAATGTGGTGCTAGATTCATTTTATTAATTTTGTTTATAGTACTGATCTGAGAAATTGGTGCTACTATTTACTCGAACTTGCGGAATTTAGACAAGTACTTGTTAGTCTGCATTAATTCATGACAGTTTTCTGTGATGTATGTAGTTATGTAGATTGTTTTTAAGATTTGTATGCATGCAGCTTAGATTTATGTTGATATTGTTGTTCAGATGGAGACTAAAAGAAGACCAATGATGAATTATATTGAGCAAGTCCAAAAAGATGTGACCTCTAACATGAGAGGAGTTTTGGTGGATTGGTTGGTTGAGGTTTCCTTGGAGTACAAACTTCTTCCAGAAACTCTGTACTTGGCCATTTCGTATGTTGATAGATACTTATCAGTAAATGTTCTGAATAGACAAAAGCTGCAACTTCTCGGTGTTTCTTCGTTTCTTATTGCCTCGTAAGCATCTCTAGTTCTCATGATCAATCATCTTTTTTGATTTTCAGTATGCCTATTTTTTTTAATTTTTTTTTATCTATTTAGCATTTGCTCATTAATATTACTTTTTTGGTTTATGATTAGAAAATATGAAGAAATCAAGCCCAAGAACGTTGCAGATTTTGTTGATATTACTGATAACACGTACTCACAGCAAGAGGTAGTTAAAATGGAAGCTGATCTCCTCAAAACTCTCAAGTTTGAAATGGGAAGCCCAACAGTTAAAACCTTTCTGGGGTGAGGAAACTGTTTGCGCAATCCACACTTATTCTTTGCTATATCATAAGCATCCACATAATTATATGGCTAACCTATCTTATGATTTTGTTTTGGTCTTTCAGAAGATTTATCAGAGCTGTACAAGAAAATCCTGATGTGAGTCCCTTTCCATCTCTGTAATCTATCATAGTTATGTTTACTTTGTTTTTATGACAGGTTCCTAAATTGAAGTACAAGATTTACAAGATTTATCATAGTGTTTATACAATATGTACATTTTGATAGTTATGTTTACTTTGTTTTTATGACAGGTTCCTAAATTGAAGTTTGAATTCTTGGCAAATTACCTTGCAGAACTCAGTTTGTTGGACTATGGATGCCTCGAGTTTGTACCTTCTTTGATAGCTGCATCTGTAACATTCCTTGCACGATTTACCATTAGACCAAATGTGAATCCTTGGGTAAGTGTCCTAAAATCTCTAAAACATAGGATGCTGAATTGCTGAAAGTGAACTTCAGCTTGATGCATTTCATAACTAATATAAGCTTAAACATATCTTTCAGAGTATAGCTTTACAAAAATGTTCTGGATATAAATCAAAGGATTTGAAAGAATGCGTTCTTCTCCTGCACAATCTGCAAATGGGAAGAAGAGGGGGTTCTCTGTCGGCTGTTAGAGACAAGTACAAGAAGCATAAGGTTTGTGGGGAGAAACATCATCTGTAATGCATTTTATACACAGAACATATGCATGTAGGAATCTTATTTGATTTGAATCAATTTTTTTTGTAACAGTTCAAATGTGTGTCAACATTATCTCCAGCTCCAGAGATCCCTGACTCAATTTTCAATGATGTTTAAGAATCCATGATGCCAATATGCTTGTACAAATCAACCGTGTGCCTGGTGCATAATGATCTGAAGCAATTTGATGCTAATTTCTCCAAATTGGTCACTGTAGGGAGCTAGTTTTGTATCTTTTATGTTTCCTACGAACAACATGGGAGTAAGTATTAGAGTGACATCCATTAGAAGTTGGATTTAGGATGTAACTAGATTTATTTTAGTTCAGTTGAGCTACTGAATTATCAGGTCTTCCCAGAGTTATTTGTAATATATCCTCGCTGCGAGTATCTTATTGATATGAAATTAATTTTAAATTGCTAAAAAAATAGTACTCCCTCTGTCCCTCTCATTTCTTTACGGTTACTATTTTGGGATGTCCCTCTCATTTCTTTACGTTACTATAAATAGTAAGTTTTTCTCATCATTACACTCACTATCTTCCCATACTATCTCATATTTAAATTTAACAATAAAAACTACTATTACACCCGCTCTTTTTCTCCACTATCTCAAATCTATTATTAAATATTGATAGGTCCCATCATTTTACCCACTTTTTATCTAACTTTACTCATTTTTCATACATTGTCTTGGTCTTCCCCCTCCAATGTAAACAATTGAGGGAGACGGAGGGAGCAGTTGTTTGTTGATTTTACTTGTGCATCAAAAATGTAGATGATGAAGTAGGATTCAGATTCCTATTTTAGCATGATGTATGTACAATTCTGCTGGCTAGACACTTTCTTTTACTGCTTACGTTCCGTAATAGAACTATACTCCCTCCGTCCCCTCCAATTCTTATCGTTTGGAATGGGGTGTTCGGCACGCATTTTAAGACTCATATAAAATATAGTTCTATAACTTATTTTTATAATTTTCTTTTTATGAATAAAAATTTAAACATTAGATTTTTATTCAGAAAAAGAAAATTTTAAAAATAAGTTTTGGAACTATATTTTGTATGAGCGTTAAAATGCGTGCCGAGCTCTCCATTCTAAATGATAAGAATTGGAAGGGACGGAGGGAGTACCATGTTTTGCTTTTATCGAAGGTCATAGTTATTACATATAGAGATTTATATTTTAAGTAGAGGAGTTAGAGCAACTCCAATGCACTCACTCCTTACCTATATTTAGTCTACATGGACAATATTTGAGGATTGAGAACAAAAAACACAACTCCAACGCAACTCCCTATCCCTCATTTATTTTAGGTGAGAGAGAGTTCAACCCCTTATTTGAGGGATGAAAAAGCAAACCCCTATATTCTCCATGTCATCACCAGCTCATATATCCTCTTGTTTTTCTGTCATTTGCCACTGCAATTTCTCTCTCTATTTCAGTTGCATATGTGAATTTGAAATATAGGGGATCAATATAGGGAATACCATTGGAGCAAAACAATTTTTTGGTCCCCTATATTTTAGGTAATCATTATTATATAATATTTTAGGGGTTGAAAATAGGGAATTGCATTGGGCTTGCTCTTAGATGTGATGAGATGAGGTAAGTCGGAGGCTAGACGAATTGATCTTGAGTAGACTTGTGAATGGCCGTTTAAGGCTTGCGAGGTGAGTTTGATATATCAACTCGTATATAACTCGGCCAGTTAGGGAGTTAGTATATTTTTCTTAAAATAATGTATTAGTCGGAAGGATTGATCGGAGTAAAAATCGCATGTATTTTAATATTAAAATATTATTTAATTATTATTATATTAGTAATTATTAACAAATATATATTTACTGTATCACAAGTTCTTTAATTGTTCATGATTAAAGAAATATAGTATTTTAACTTTAATAAATTATTATATATACTTCGATTAAAACAAATTTATAAAGATTAATCGGACTTCAAAAATCGAATAGGCCGATCATATTTTTTGAGGTTAATCAGTTAAATCGAGAGAACACTTGAGAAGACAGGGAAAGTACGAGGAGACTAGCTTATTATTGTTTTCTATAATATATTTAGAAGGAAGTTGCAAGTATATATAGTTAACTACGTCAGTTGCAAACATGTTTTCATTAGTATGATCACATCAGTTGGAAGGAGATGCATAAAATGTTAATGTCTCGCAGACGTCCCGGTCTCGGCAAGTCGAGCCGAGACAATGTGGCCGTGATGGGTCGTCGTGATGAACCGTTTCGAGCTGCGCCAGGCATCCCGAAGCGATACAGATTTCGAGTTCGAGTCCAAGGTGTGATTATCCCGTGAACTCTTCGTCTATCTTAACAAGCCGATCCGATTTTTGACGAGTTTTTCGGCGAGACAAGACAAATCGAGCCTATATATAACCAAGTACTAGTCCATAAAATTTCTTAAACGAATTTCTATTGTAATGCAACACATTGTACAAGTTGGGATTTTCAAAAGCCTTGTAATCAACATTATAAGAAATTTAGCACAATTTTTCTACAAAAAACAAAAACTAACAGTCATGAATGGCATGATCTTTAATGTCAAAACTAAGATGTGCATTAATATAAACAATTCAGTTACCCATCTGACTAGATGTATCGGACAAAAACTTTTAACCTAAATAAGTGTGGTATTATCTTACCCTTTCTACAGAGAGGCTAATACAATCAAAGTATGGTTTTACATCCGAAAGTCCATCACACAAACTACATTGTCTGCAAAAGAAGCTGCAATCTTGTCGCCTTCTTTGTTCCAGCATACTTCAAAGATACCCCCATTTCCAGCATACGTCTTTACTATCCTTGCCTCCTTTACGGACCAGACATGTATGCACTTATCCAAGGAGCCGCTGGCTAAATACTCACCGTTGGGACTAAATGCAACAGTATATACGGGATCCCTGTAACAAGAAAACCAACTTAGATTTTAGAAACAGTAAAATCTGATGAATATTTGTATCTTTTATAGTATCTTTTAGTCACACAGGTCAAAGTAGAAGATTACATTTCTAGCAATATATAATCAGACTATACCCAGAGTTCTAGTCATTAATATAAAACAATAGATAAAAGCTTCTGTCGTTATATGTACATTATAAAACGTTTACCTGTGGCCATTCAAGCTGTAGAGAAGGCCCCCTGATTCCACATCCCATAGCTTTATTGTTGAGTCAAAAGAAGCACTATCCATGGGAAGTATACAAAGTAAAATAAATATCAGACTTGTTTGTATATTTGACATCAATCAAAAGACACACACGCAAAATGGCGAGAAAACAGATCTGCTCAGGCGTAAAAAATCAGCATAACTATATTGAACAGGCAATGCATGACAAACATAACACTCAATTATTGCACATTAGTAATCAGGCCCGCTGAGCAACATCAAGGCAAGTTTTTCTTAATTATATGGCCGCATCTATACACAAATATAGGGAAACCATAAACTTTATAATTCAAGTAGACAACGAATACCCCTGTAAGCAGGATGTTATAGAAGGTTTAAATATTGAGCTTCAAGAAACAAGCATAACTAATCATCTTAGGCACGATGGGTCAAGTTAAAATCAAATCTGACTCGCACCACTAGGTAAAGACTCTTGTCAGAACAAATTCATATTTGTGCACCACCTTACCTTGCCAACAGCAGCTGCTGATTCGGATTGTTTGTACCAGGCCCCGTCGGACTCCATTTGATGGTGTATATCTCCTACAAGATCACAAGTGCAGGGATTATTTTCTAAGCTTTTTGCAATTCTCAAATAGATTATGTGATCTTACTTTTAAAAGTTGATCCAACTCATCATTATAAAAGTTCTTTGATGGAAATGCGTGAGTGCTGCATATGGTTAGATAATCTTTTTTTGCTAAGTTCTTTGATGTGACCAATAAAACAAGATGTGGTTAAACAATTAACATGGCGTTATACCACACCCTTTCTTAAGAAGAAAATTGACCAAGTATTGCCACCTGACTAGCAATAAAAATAAGTAATATGTAACCAGTTTTTACAATATGATACTTGCTTTAGTAGAATTTACGCAAAATCAGAGTATTAATGGATAATGATTGAATTGACAAAAATCAAACAATATAAATTTAACTGATTTCAATAATTGAAAACCTTCAAACACATAATAAACATGGATAATCAAATTCGGGAGAAGGAAGTATTACGATTTAATATAGTATGAGGGAGGTGCATAAATTTGTGACAATACCTTGGTATGTTCCTTCAAATCATGTAGGCACGTATCCTGTTTCATGCTCCAGATCTGCAACATGTTTCATATGAGTACAAACTTTAAACCCTATTCCACTTGACTGCCCACTAAAGGTAACCTTATGCAGAAATTATAATGGTAATTGTTGTATGCACGAGACAATAATGAGATGGGATTAATATATGATGTAATTTCTGCATGAAAATGCTTGTCGTGACGAAAATATCACCTTCGCAGTTGAATCATCCGAGCATGAAGCCAGCAACTGACCAGTAGGATCCCACTTGACGGCATTCACTTCACCCTAGGCAGCAAAATATAAGACAACTGTTCCTACAGAAGTATGGTCCCACATATTTCTACTACAAAATCTTAAAATATAAAAACACTTAAAGTTTCTGTAATTCTTTTAAGGGAAATTCCTAATGGTACCATTGTAGAATTGGCTTTTCCATTAGAAGAAGGGTACCATTAGGAGATTCCTAATGGTACCCTTCTTTTAAAAAGGACACATTATTCTGATAAAAAGTTGGCTCCTAATGTTTAAAAGAAGGGTACCATTAGGAGATTCCTAATGGTACCCTTCTTTTAAACAAGTTATCTTGCATTAGACCCGGCAATTTTGTACTCAATATGGAAAAATGACACAAAATTTAGTATTTGTATATAGATTTTTATTTTTGAGTACACACACAGAAGTACAAGGTGATATATAGTACCATGTTTGGAATCACCCTTTGGTACATGACATGACAAGAAAGTCCGCGACAAAATTAATAAAAAAATTTAATATATATTAATACTCTATATTATAATAACATAATTTATATACAATTTGATGTTATTTGTAGAATTTTATAAATAAAATTAATACATGTGAATTACTAAGTTATCTGTAGTTAAAATGATGATATATAAATAATATTTTAGTTTATTTTCATTTCGTCTATTTTCGTGTACTTCAGTGTCATTTAGACGAAAATTTTGTGCACTTCCCTGTCGTCTTCGTATTTGGGTTTGTAGTAAACGAAACACAAAAGTACACGCCACCGGGACTATCTTTCATGTTGGAAAAACTAAACATAAGGTTCATCAGTTTCAGAATTGTTGGAATAAAACAGACCATACGATGAAGAGCAGAAAGAAACAGACACGTACTTAGAGTGACAAAGTCAGCTGATTAAGACAAAATATAGAACCCAGTGCAACTTACGATTATTCTGAAACATGATCTTATTTTTAAGGGTGTTATCTGATCACAGGTTCTTTAGTTTTACTAGTGTGTGTACATCTGGCGACAGATAAGGGCCAATACAACTGTTACTGACAAACTCAACTATACCATACCAAGCTATCAATAGCTAAATTTCACAAATCCAGGTACTTATAATGTCAATTCCTTCCCTGATGCAGATGTTGATTCTACGAGGTTAATGAATTACTCACACCTAAGTATGTATTAAAAAGTATGCAGTTTACTCATAGAAAACATTTGCTTAAAATAGTATGAATGGAGCCATAGAGGATCAAGATAAAAGAACCTACCACGTGACCTGACAAAGTATTGATTGGTCTGTTCTCGCCAACTTTACAAATATGGATCATGGTGTCAGTTGAGCAAGTTGCGAATGACACGTTATCCCTCCAATCAACATCAAGAGTAGGAGCTGAAATATAGGGGTCTTAGTAATTTGCAACAGATAGTCAGATACACACTATAGAAGTAAGCAGACCAATTTTTTTAAGTAAGAAACAGTATTCTTTTAACATAAATTAAGATCAGTTTATATAAGTAGTGCACCAGAATGAAACTCAAACTGCTGCTTCCATTCCCCTGTCTTGATGTCCCACACAATTGCAGTTTTGTCGACACTTCCCGTTAGAAGATAATCACCCTTCTTGTTCCACTTCAAAGAGAAAATTGGGCCTTTATGTTTATTCAAAGTATTCACCAACTCCCCTGATAAAGAAATAACTAGTTAACAGAACATAAAAAACAGACTTCATACGTTTGCATCAGAAGTACAAAAATACTACTACTAATTGTAATATATTAGCACAAATGATGTCTTCTACTTTTGCAATGCACGATATATTAGCACATCTATCACTACCATATATACAAGAAAAATTAACTAACTGTTTAACCTAGTAGCTAATTATCATTATATAATAAAGCAGAAGTAGCATTGTTGTAGAAATTAATAAATTGAACATTGCAGAAGCAGAAGACATCATGCACAAAGGACAATTAAACCTTTAACAGCATTTTTGCTTCAAACAAAAATAACAGCTAAGCTAAAAAGAAGTGGCATATCAATGTATAACTATATTACTTGGGGGCTACTAATTTCATCTGGACTTCAGAAATATATGCCAAATAATTTCTGGTGCTCTTTTCTGATAAATAAATACAATTTAAAAAAATTTCAGGTAAGATTTAATCCACATTATTGAGTGTGAAAAATTATTTTATCTTCCCAAAAATAATTTCTCAACTTTTTTGTTAAAGAACTGTTCATTAATCAGTAAACTTATCGCCAAAAAGAATATTTGGTAGTTATAAACTTTCAGTGTTAAAAAAACATAATAATTAAAATCATTTGAAAAAATATCATACCATCTCTACTCCATATTCTTGCCTGGCCATCATAAGAACCTGTAGCAAGTAATGTACCCTCACCCTAAAAAGGCATTGATTTCCACAAGAACAAGAAAAAAAAAAGATGATTACATATGTGCAAAAATATCTACATGGATGTCAAATCCAGATACTAAGTAATACTTTATGCATAGGTACAACAGGACCTTACAAAATATTCTAAAACTATACAGTAAATACTTACATTCCAATCCAACGTTGTCACATCCTTGCTTGGTGTTTTACCCTTAAAATGAGTTAACACTGCACAATTTGGGAGAATGCCTTGCATATTGGCGCTACAAGGTCCTTCGCCAATTGTCCAAATACGGGCTGTGGAGTCCCCAGCACTATGATACGGTAACGATGGATATGATAAAACATAAGATTCAGTAATATAAAAAAATAATTTCATTCATATATGCAAGGAGGGATCCCCTATAATGTGAAGGTGGGCAGTTACCTAATTTACATATTTGCTTATCTATCGAATTTTTATTTTTCTATTCTATACTATTGTTTGTTTAAAAAGGATAAAAATATCAATATTATAAATAGAAATATTGTCCATAATATTATGTTCTATTTAAATACCATGAAGGCATGAAGTGCACTGGAAATGAGATGTGAACCTCAAATTTATACCGCAAAGTCCTGAACTACTAATAGCATGATATTTCACACATACAGGGAAGGAAAAGAATGAAGCGACTCAGATTAATAATACAAAACCATCTATCACCACCAAAAAGTCAGCCAGTTAACAATGAACCTTAAATGTATGGCCACATAAGTACATAACATCTCCGCCAGCTATTTTCAGAAGTTTATATCAAAAGCTACAATCTGTAAAAAAAAATTAATATAGGATGATATAAACAAAGTTTATCAATCGCTAATAGTGTGCGACAATAATATTAGACAATTTAAGGAATCAGTCATGAACATGAAACATAACATCACCTATCCATTTAACTAACCTTCAAGGCAATATGTGATATTGTTTGTGCTGTCAGCTCAACACTAACCAACTAAGCTAACTGTAACAATGCATCACTAAAAACCATTCACCATGAACAATAAATAAATTATAATATTATTAAAATTATTAATCAATTTTACGGAGTCAAGTGGCTATCTTTTCTGAAGTAGCTCACAATCAGAGCCTTATATTAAAATATTTAAAAAAATTCATCAATTTACCACTTAGCAGTATCTACCATATAGTCAAAAGTTGTGAGTTTAATGATTTTTTGGTATTGGTTACACTTAACGAGATATAATCTAATGAAGAATAATATAAGGATTTCATGACAAGTAATAGACCCACCCTGATGCGAGAAGCGAACCTAATGGACTCCAAGCACATACGAAAACCTGTCATGATAAAAACCACAAATTCAACAGATACTTGTTAGGATGATTCTTGCTTTGTTCCCACTTCTAAAAACCATGATGACAAAAATATATTAAAGTATTTAACTCAAAATATTTATTTCCAGAAAAAATGTCCCTCACAGAACTCCGTATGAACATTAAAATTCTTGAGGGACTGTCCCTCACACACACACACACACACACACACACACACACACATAGACAGATCCATGGATACCGGACACAATCCCTAGATATAGTCAGCTGTTGTCACTTTCAGCCAACTTAAAATGCTTCTAAAACTAAGGACACAACTATAACCGCACTGCCAACAATGAAAAACTGTGCATACTGCTGAGTAATATTAAAAAAAATGCATGTTTCTTGGGATTTGTCTGGATCTGAATGTCCTGCAGTATCCACACATTCATATTAAGACAGGGAATAGTTGTTGGCTTAAACTAATGATTTGGTTATGGAGCACTGCCTACATATATCGTATATATATTAATTACAAATTTTGAAGTAGACCATATTAAGTGGTAATATTCTTAGTATGTATCCTTCAATTATTATCACTCCAGCTACTAACAAAAAGAACAGTTGTATGAATCTAGCATTCAGCAAAGCAAAAACAAGGGAACCTCAGAAGTGTGTCCTTCTCCTTCACTCCTAAAACTGCCACATCAGAGTTAAGAATAGTGCAAAGCATAGCTATTGAGTTTGATGAGCAAGTTTAAAAAAAGTTGTACACATCTAGCATTCAGAAAATCAAAAACAAGCGAACCTCAGAAGTGTGCCCTTCTAGAACTGTCACATCAGAGTTGGGAATAATGCAAGGCTTAGCTGTAGAGTTTGATGAAATTTCAACTGCCTCTATGTCCATCGGCTCTGGTCATGTTGAGAATCATAAAAACAGTAAACGTCAATAAAGAAAAAGAAAGCCAAAGAGCAATATAGTCTCAACATTACAAGCCTAAGACTTAAACGAATTACTCGACCAAAACAATTGTTACTTGTGGAATGTAATTAAGAGCAAAAGCTTGTAGAGAAAAGGCTGCTAGACTCACCAGCATTGTTTTCCTTGTGTTCAATCTTTATTTTGTCTCCATCATGCCTTGCACCAGCAAGATCAGTATGTGGCTTTTCTTTGTCTTTGCCCTTATCTCTTTCCCTCTCTTTTTCTTTCTCTATTCTCTCTCTCTCCCGCTCTCTTTCTTTCTCCCTGTGTTGTTTTTCTTTCTCCCTTTCTCGATCATGTTCCTTCTCCCTTTCTCGAGCATGTTCTCTTTCACGCTCCTTCTCTCTCTCACGTTCCTTCTCTCTTTCACGTTCTTTTTCTCTTTCTCGAGCATGTTCTCGTTCTCTAGCATGCTCTCGCTCATGTTCTTTCTCCCTTTCTCGAGCATGCTCTCTGTCAAGTTCACTTTGAGAAACATCGTTACCTTTCTCTTTTTCCCTGCGTCTTTTTTTTTGGAGACTTTCTTTCTTCTCCTTTATAATCTTCTGTAATTCATAGACATCCTTTGTTATGAGATCCAGAGGTTGTATGAATGAAAATTCTTCATCTATGTCTGCATCATTCTGAAAAAATGTAATTTAGTTGGTTAAAGTTCCATGGAAATGTCTCAATCGAAATGCAAAAAAACAGAGAAATAATTTGCTTACACAAGTAACGTTCGCTTCCAGCTCGAGATACTGTATCCCTTTTTGGACAAATGTAACGAGAGCTCCTGGTGGAACCATATTGCCATCTATGGTACTTTTATTGATTCCTGCCTCATATCCCAAAGTGAATGCTGAATGTGTAAAGCCTGTGAATATAAACCAACCAGGTAAAAAGTTAGAAAGAGGAGCTAGTCTTTGACTAAATACATAGATTGTAAATTCTTCCAATATTTGTCACTATTCACATGTTAAGAACCCACCATGAAATTTTCTGATTTAAGTGGATATAAGCCTCAGTTTACAACAGACTGATCCAGGTGTAAAGCTTCGGGAATATAGCACTGCTATAGTTTAAATGCATAAGAATGTGTTGCTTTACTTGAAAGCCAGATGGTTGTCCTCAACGATGTAAATTTTATTGGTGCCCAGTGTGGACTATTGTTAACCAAATTAAGGTTTGCAGTCATGTATAAGAAAATGCACCTGTAAATGCTCCTTGTTATCCAAAACACATTAGGGATGTGTCTATTTGGAAGGATTATGGGACTGTAACTTAAAGTCAAAAGTAATTTGTCCATTTAGTTTGAACTTATAAATTGAATACTTGTAGATAGGCATGAAAAATATTGATATCATCCTAACAACATGTAAGTTGCAACTCCTAGTATATTCTCTTCGATTTTCAACTCAATATATGTTAAGTATTATCAAATTTACTATCCAAACAAATATTATCAAAATAATATAAAAAGAATAGGACAAGGGAAAGAGGGAGTAATTACTTTTAACAGAAAAGGTCCTTCAATTATAACTAACAAGTAAATTAAGTATGATCCTAATTGGCCCTATATTTCCTTAAGTATCTATACTATAATTCATCATCATTTTTTCAGATATTGATCTATTTAACAGAACCCATAAGAAAAAATTTGATAATTTTTTGGGGGATTATTTCATCCATCCTCTCACTAATTATTATAATCCCATGGCATTAAACAAAAAGATTTAGTAAATGGTATTCCATGAAATTAATTTTGGGGTAAAATTTAGAAGGAAATGAGAGTAAATGAACTAATAGTCAAAGTACAGATGCACACCTCCTATTCATTGTAATTTCAGTAGTAAACTATGGTGCTTCTTGTCATACAGGAATTTGAGCTATACATCTGCTAACATGTAAGTTTGTATCCGATTCAGGCATTTGGTACATTAAATTGAGAGAATGTCAGATTTCAATGACCATTATCAATTTTTTGTTTTCATGTGGTAACAGAGAATTTGTTTTGGTTCAGGCATAGTCTACAGTACCATCAGACCCATAACAACATAAGGGCATAAGCGGGAGGTGAGCACACAGCCCCAAGATATAAGTGGCATGTTCCTTTTGTAATTCTGTTTTTTATACATATAAATAAACTAATTTGAATATGTAGAATGGAAGTTAAGATGTATATTAATTTCCTTCACCAACTATATTTTTCATGCATAATTTTATCTACAAGACTACAATAAACAACTCTACTCAGTGCTCACTTTATCAATACAAATGAGCCTTTCTTAATAAAATTTACCTGAACTTGTCAGATTACAGATATCGACAAGCTTATATATTATACATATGCCAAATTCCCAGTTATTCTAACCATAAAAGTAGGCTCTGAACCGATTTATTTAAAACCTAATTATCGAGCAAGACTGAACACATTCCCTACAAGTAGCAAGTCAAATTCAGTTAATTAACAACACCGTACATATCACCAACAATTCGCAAAGACAACAATCAACAAATTAAACTTCAATTAACAATAATCATAACTTCAATCACAACGAAAACTCGAAAACACAAACCTAAAAAACTCACAAATCGAAACAAACAAAGCGCGCATAAGCCTATACGCGCATAATCTATCACAAATTCGAGGTAATAAACAGGTAATTCGAGGTGAAAAAATCAACAGGAGAATAAAGCGAGAACGAATATAATAGACAATAGAGAGACACAAAAGATGTGAGTATAGAATTAAAGGATGTGAGCGATACCAGATTCGTGAAGATATCGGAAGACGAGATAGTTCAATTCGGTGGAGGTTAACGACACCATTTCTGGCGTTCCGAATCGCCGGCTAGCTGGCTCGCCAATTAGGTTCCGAGCTGTGTGTTAATTATTGTTTATTGTTTATTTTATCAGAGTCTTGTAGTTTTGATGTGACGCTTTTGCCCTCGGGGAGGGTGGCTAAGGATTATAACGGCTTTGTGTTAATTAGAGATTTAAAAATCTAATTGTTTATTGTTTATTATTAATAACTAGTAACTAGTGAATAAAGCCGCGCTCCGCGGCGGCGTTATAAATTTTGTATAAAAAATAATATTATAGTAGCATAAAAATTATTTTGAGTTATCTTCCGGTTAAACATATCACTAATAAAAAATAATATTATAATTAGTATAAAAATTTGTTTAAGTAGTCATCCTGTCAAACACAATACTAATAATAAAATTAGTTCGAACCGACATCACGTCAAAGACAATATTAATCCATAATTATTATTTTTATGATAAAATTAAATATTACAGTATAATTTAGATCAAAATTAGTTTGAGCCGCTCTTTTGTCAAACACAAACCTGATAACAAAACATCATAATTTAAATATTAGTTTGAGTCTCCTTATTGTCAAACACAATATCAATAAAAATTATTCTAACTATGATAAAATTGAAGATTATAATTGGATAAAAATTATTATGAACTGTGGTCCCATTTTAACAAAAAAAATATTACAATATAGATAAAAAAATTATTTTAGCCACTTTCCCATCAAACATAATACTGATAGAAAAATTATTGTTATTTAGATAAAAATTAATTTGGGTCACCTCCTGTTCCCGTCAAACACAATATTAATCAAAAATCATTTACATTATCATAAAATCAATATATGAGTCCTATTTTATATATCCTATTTTATTTTATTAATTATTTTTATTTTATGATTCCTATTATTAGTTAAAAATGATTATTCTTTTATGGTTCTAGTTTTTTTGCTATTAGTTTTTTTAATGATTATTATCTTTAGAATGCTTTATTTTCTATTCGAATTTTAAGAAAAATTATAAGACTAAATCGAAAATAAAAATTGGACGTATTACCTTACAAATCTTAAATATAAATTGTATTTTATCTATGATTGTTAGTTTAAATAAACATAAAAATTATTCTAATAATGATAAAATTAAAGATTATGATTGGATAAAATTATTTTGAACCGTGGGCTCGTTTTAATAAAAAAAATATATTTTAACATAGATAAAAAATTATTTTATCCACTTTCCCGTGAAACATAATACTAATAAAAAGTTTATTATTATTTAGATAAAAATTAGTTTGGGCCGCTTCCCGTGCCCGTCAAACACAATACTAATCAAGAATCATTTACATTATCATAAAATCAATATATGATTCTTATTTTACATATCCTATTTTATTTGTTAATTATTATTATTATATGACTAGCTTTTTAAACCCGTGCAAAGCACGGGTTGCTTTAAATAATTTTTTTAATATATTTTATATCCTTTTGTCATCTTTTTTAAATTGATGTTATTATAAAAGTAATTTAAATTATATATCTATGTTTATATTAAGTCGTATTATGTTAGTGTCTATAGGTGCACATATCCTCACTACTATGATATTTATTAAAATATAAACATTAGAAATATACACTATTTAAGATTTTTATATAATTAAATTATCACTTACCTAAAATTATTGAAAATTTGATTTACGAAATGAGATTCTTGCCGAATCAGAGTTTTTGTCATATAATTATATATATTATATTTAAAATTATTCATATATATATATATATAATTTTATTAAATCATAATAATTAAATATTCTAAAAATCGGCCGATTAACCGATTAGTCGATAATCAGACGGATTTTTAGTCTGATTTGACAAAATTCGGTTGAATTGATGATTTATTGGTCTAAAATTGGATTAATTAGTCGAAAATCAAAAGAATATTAAAATTTACAAAATGTGTGGGAGAAATTTAAAATTTTAAAAATTATGATATATATCATCTTTACATATATAATATTAAACTAATTCTGAATAATGTTCCCACTAATCATTCCGATACATCGCTGATTTTCTGATTCCCGTTTTTCACAATACCGAATTTTTATTTATTTATTAAATCATAATTATAAATATAATACAAAATATGTATTGAATTCTTAATGTAAAGTAATTAATGTATATTAATGAATGGATATTAATGTATAATAAATAGGTTAATATTAAAAGTCAATAATAAACTTTGTATAAAGTGTATATATGCATAGTGAGCAAGGGTATATAAGTCCTTTCGAATTAAATTACTCAAAGTTCCTCTATTAGATATATAATCTATACTATACTATAATAAGCCAACATGGTATAATTTTTAGTCGTACAAATTTTTGGTTTGGTCATGTTCTTTTTGTACTTCTTTATACAAGTAGAAGTCATATAGGTCTATTGCTCTTATTTTTTTAAACAACTTCAGATACTAAAAACACTCCTCATCTATTACAAGACAAAATTTTATCATTATCCTCTTAAATATAATTAGTTGAAAAAAATGAAACTACTATTAATAATATATATTAATACTAAAAATACTTATAAATAAATGTTCCAATTATACTAAAATACTAAGATAATTTTAAAATTTAACTTATAAATAATAAATTATGAATTATATATTCGCCCGTGCTTCGCACGGGTTAAAGGCTAGTAGATAATAGATAATAGATAATAATAATTTGGGGGATTTAAACGGAAATTAGGCGATGTTTAAATGGTTCCAACTTCCACCTCAACTTTATAATCTCTTCATATAAATCATATAATTAATATGTACATAATTAAATATCAATCATTTATTTAATTATAATACATAATCTATACTTGAGTTTATATATTAACAAAATTATTTTTATTTAAATTTGGTGCATAGCACATGTAAAATACTAGTAATAAAATAGTAATTGAATAATAATAGAATTGTTTTTAGCTTATTTTTTTGTTTATATAATTATTTATTTTGTGTTCTAAAATTTGCACAAAAGCTCTGTCAGCTTCTCATTTTTATTTGATAAAAATTTTATAGAGCTATTTCGAAATAAATTGTTTCGGTCTTCAAAATTAAAATATTTAATTTTGTTGAGATGTAATTATGTTCGATGAATAATGGTTAATTTTAAAAATCCTAAACAAGATATATGTACAAGTATAATAGTTTATATGATAATGATATGGTTCACTAAATTAGGACTTTTCGGTATTGATTCTAATGTTTGCGTACTCTGATTTTGTTTAGGCAGAAAGTATCAAAGTGAATCACCTGTGCCAAATTTGAATATTCACAGCATTCATGCTTGCCATTTTTACAACAATGATGTGCAAAGTCTAAACTTTCAAAACAAGACTTGGTTTGCGGTATTAATTCTAATCATAAGCCTGTTTGCCTACTCAGATTTTGTTTAGGCAGAAAATATCAAAGTGAATCACCTGTGCCAAATTTGAATATTCACAGCTTGCCATTTTCACAACAATGATGTGCAAAGCCTAAACTTCCAAAACAAAACTTGTAACACTCCTGGTTCAGATATGGCTGCACAATTAATCAACGGTGCGATCCTCAATTCAATGTGGAGCATCTTAAAAGCCATCTGGTAACCACCACGAAGGAAGCAATTGATGGAATTCTAACCAGTACATCAAGCATTCACATCATACTGAATCGGTGTGGAATGTGGATAAACAACTTTTTTACACTGCGTCTCAATCACATAACATGAATATTAATTTTTTTTCCTGTGTTATCATTTTGATATCCACCATTCTACTCAAAATGCACGTGACTTATTTATTTTATGCAACGGTAAAAAATTATATAATATGCATATTATTATTTTTTCAGTGTTCATTCCAATCAATCATCGTTATAAAAAATTTTATATCTGTGTTATCATTTTGATATCCATCATTCTACTCAAAGTGCACATAATTTATTTATGTTATGCAACGGTAAAAAATTATATAATATGCATATTATTATTTTTCCAGTGTTCATTCCAATTAATCATTGTTATAAAAAATATTATATACGAACTACCTTACTTTCGGAGCTGGATCTGTCATTGTGCTCAATTATATCTGCCTATCCTCAGTTTCACAATAAGACATATCTTGGGATATTCCTGTATGAAATTGGGTTTCAAACAAATAAGTATCACAAAGTTTTGGTATCACAAAGTTTTGGATCTCATCGAAACTTTAAGGGTCTACTTCCAAGTATGTGTCATGCCTATATTCACATTAGATAGACCACATGTTTGCGAAGTTATTGGCAAAGACAAAGGCGGCTTCACCAATGAGCTATGAATTTCTGATGCGCCGGATATAGGGTGTATTCAATTTATTTATGTAATATCTAATATGTAATAAATTAGATACTGAGAGATAAACTGATCCTCTTTTGGATTTTGCTTTTAAGTGTATGTGATGAAAAATCTGTTCAAAATATTCTCTATGTTGTTGTTTGATATTTAGCTGTTCAATTTGATCATGAATTAGGAGTAGATGTGTTGATAATAGTTATTCATGAAGATACCGATGCATAACACAAATTTCGTAGTGTTCTTGTGGACAAATCCGATAGTTTCCAAAGAATAATCCTGCTGTTATACAAATTGAGAAGGAGCTGGATTGAAAATCAAAAATGACTTATCCAATTTATGAAGATGTTGGATTGGAAACGGGCCTACGACTATCATGTTCGCGTTTGCTTTTACCTACTGTCGATGAATAGACCGTGCTTCACCTTATAATTGATAGAGAAAATGTTCTTGGTTGTTCGGTGGACCTCCTGCATGCGGCGACAACAACAGGACAGCTCCAAGGCACTCTAAAAGTGACATTTCTCAAGGAAATTGGCGAGGGTGATGGTATAGTACATGAATAGTTTGTTTTAGTAGCCGAGGAGTCAGTGAAGTAGAAACTTCTCATTGCATATGGTCCTGTTGTTTGATATGATAATAATGAGACGAAACCCTACCAAAATGTGTCAGTTCTGATGCAAAATATAATTTGGAACTTTTCAACTGATATCAATTCTTGAAAATTTATTTTATAACGAAATATATAAAAGTATAAAGAATAACTGAGAACATCTTCAAACAAATAAATTATATTAATCATGTATGCTATAACAATCTACATGTTTTCTTCTGTAACCTTAGTTTTCAAATAATTGTTCATTTTTATTAGGATCGTCATTAAATGTACACGGAGTTGTATATGAGTTGTGGTGGGGAGGAAAGATAAGTAGAATAAGATGCAGTTAGCTAATTTTAAAAAATTGAACTTTTTTGGAAATGTCTATAAAATTGTGCAACTAAGTCCGGAAGAAATAATATTATATTTTATAAAATTATGACTCACTTAACTAGTTTAACAAATGGTACGAGAGCTCTAGATTATGAGCGTTATGACCATCCTTACAGATAAGATAGGCACATGGGCCAACCCAGGATGGATGTAAGGACCAGAAAGAGAATCTTTTTGGGCCAAAGTCAATAGTTCAAATTGACTTGTAATATGGACTCAAGGGAAGAAAGATCACATATTAGAAGTTAGATGTGTAATAGGAGAGATTGTTAAAATTTGTCACACATAAATTGTCACGGTAAGAGATAGTTAGACGGGAAAAATATTGGCACCTATCACAATATATTTGACATTCACTATCATTAACGAAATGTAATACCATTCAGATACAAGAACATCATATTTAAAAGAAAAAAGAAATCTATTATATATCTAATACAACAATTTTGAGTAAATTAATTCAACATGACTAATATACCCTTTGCTCATTACACATATTTTAATATATATAAAAGTTATTATTGACTTTTAATACTAACGTATTTATTATACATCAATGTCTAAGCGATGTATTTATTATACATTAATGTCTAAGTATTAATATACATTAATTATAACATTATCATTATTTGAAATTATTTTAATTATTTTTTTTGAGTAATATTATAATGACATATATCTAATCATTTTTAAAATTTTAAATTTTCTCCACAAATTTTGTAAATTTTAATATTCTACCTATTTTTGACTGATTAATCCAGTTTTGATCAATTAATCATCGATTTAATCGATTTTACCAAATCGTATTAAAAATTCGTCTGGTTATCGATTATTCGTTTAATCGGCCGATTTTTAGAATATTTAATTATTGTGATTTAATAAAATAATATATGATTTAATAGAATTATATATATGATTTTTTAACTATACGACAAAGACTGTGATTCGACAAGAATCTTGTTTGTTTTTATCAAATTTTCAATAATTTTAGGTGAATGATAATTTAATTATATAATAAAATTTTAAATAGTGTATATTTTTTTATATTTATATTTTAATAAATATCATCATAATGAGGATATATGTACATTTAGATATCAAGATAATATGACTTAAAATACAAGTACATATAAAATTTAAATTATTTTTGTAATATAAATAATCTCAATTTCTTAAAAAAAATAATAAAAAATATTACAATATATCAAAAAAATAATTTAAAGCAACCCGGGCAAGCACGGGTTAAGAAGCTAGTTAAAGTAATACATGAAATTATATTTTATATTTTGTTTAAAATGCATGTGAAGCCTTCCTCAATTTCAAAAGCAAACAATCGAGACGGTGGGAGTATTACTTTTTCACTTATGCCATAAGCGTTGCTAAAACAGACATATGAAATTTCCTGCATCACCACATTTGTGAAACAGAACAATGATACGCAACTCAGAAGTTTGTTTCCTGTTTTTGAAAACATGATACCAAGTTGAGGTGGTCAAAAAGAGACGCTGATAATCATCAGGGATACACAAAGTATTATCCACTCTGGTGTAAAATTTACATGGTCCATCTGAAAAATGAACAATTATCAGCTGCAAGCCTACCATTGGATTATTACACATATAGGTGTAAATGGTAGCAGATTTTGAAGGGCATTCATCAGAAACAGTAATGGAAGCAGATACTACAAAAAGCAAAATTGACTAGCTTCCAAACCACACAAGCACAACCCACAAAAGGATAAAACATAAAAGGCCAAAACTTTCATACATCTTAACCCTATAAGTTGGACAGGAGTGACCTTATTTTAGGGACTGAAAGTAACAGAGATTGAATCAAAAGGTGGTTATAAAAAACCCTAAAAAGTTGGCCAAAAAAGGTCCCTTGTTTCATGATATGTATAATGTAGCAAGTAGCAACCCTTTTCTTGAATTTACCATCTCTTCTTTTCTCATTTGCTTTCTTGAAAGCAAGTCTCTTCTTTTTCTCTGTTTCTCAACATCTCTGCGGTGAACATGCACTTGGGTTGGTTTCATAAGCTGATCTTCCTGGTTTTACTGGTCTCTGCTGAGGAAAAACAGTTGCCCTTGTCTCAAAATGAGAGTTCCATGAGATCTGTGTCTCAGAATGAGGGTTCTGGTCTTGCCAAGGCCGTGACAGAACTGAAGCAGAGGAGACAACAAGAACAAAAACAAGAACAGCAGCAGCAGCAGAGTGAAGCACCAGCAGTGCATTCATTGGATCAGTTCTTCGCTGGCAAACGAAGCGTGCCGAACGCTTCAGACCCTCTTCACAACCGTTGATTTTAGATCAGATTAATAAATGTTAGTGATGTTCATCAACTTCAAGTGTTTGATAAATTTAACCTTTGTTGAAAAAATTATATGTAGAAAAAAAGCTCCTACTGTTTTCTCATGGCTTCTTTAATCATGATAGGTGAATGCTGATTATGCTGTGTAGTGATATCTCCTCGAAAATTGCACCATTAGCTTAATTTCAGTTTCTTTTGTGTCTGTTTACTTGATTTCTCTTTTTATTAGTACTGTATTTTGTAAATTGCACCAACTTTACAGAGAATATATATACTTTTTGGCTCTAATTTCTTCTTGTGGCTCCACAAGATTGCTGTGTGTGATCTGCATGTCCCTTCTTCTCTTTCAACTTTCTTTCTCGTGACTCATTTTGGTAGAAAACTTGACTACTCCATTAGTCCAATGTTTCCTTATGAGTAAATAGGTCGAGATTTTTAGAGTTTATTGCAATGAGATAATTTGATAAGTTTGTGTGACTGAATTTTCTGTGTTTTGGTGAAGCACAGAGTTAGCGAGGTCATGCATACCTTAAAAGAAACAGACTTTGTGATAATTAGACACTCACTCAATGATCTTGTATTTGACAAGATTTGAACTCTCGAAATCGGTCATTGTTCGCTTACTTTGCTTTTTCACACGGATCAATTCTACCCCCTGTGATTCTCCAAATTTTGGTGAAGAGTTGCAGAAAGAAGCATTCACTTTCTCTCTTTACAATAAAGGGAGTAGAAACAAGTACAACTTCCGCAGATCTATATTACCTGTAAGAAGACAAAACTATAAAACTTATTATTTTTCTAAATTTTCTCAGCCTGGTTGAAAAAATCCATTCTTCTAAAGTTTACTAGTATTCTTTTTACCTTGTTGTAATTACATTTTGAGCTTAAACTTACGTGGTTTTTGATTTACGAGTAACAAATTTAATCGAATCAAATATTTTATGCTCAGTAAAGAATGAACAATGAGGTAGAAATATACAGGAAAAAAGAAGAAAACATACTATGCAAACAGAAGTACAAACCAAAGATTTGAACCTCTATATGTGAAAATTATACACAAATCCAGTCTGGTACCAATCTGTAGGTAAAAGGATGAAATCCTTATCAATTTTAGGGACCTTGGTTCGATCAGATAGTCCCTGCTGTTAAGTGACAATACTGGGCCCATTTATGGGTCGAGAGTGAAACACATGCGCCCATCTCTACCTAATATCATAATAAATCGCCAATTCTCTCAAAACCTGAGAGTGTTAGTGTTAGGAGCAGAGCTTATCATATTGTATTCTAACACCGACCACATACCAACGAAACTGAACCAAGAACCAATTTCACAATGTAGCATGAGCTAACTTATCGGCCCATTACCTCCATGTTGTGGAGAAGTTGGGGGTATTCAGAGAGTAGGTTGACAACTGCAAGACGACGGAGGTTTTAGTAGAGATATATCGCGCTATGTGGGTGGCAGAGATGGTAATGAAGCTGCAGCTGAGCCTGAGGGTCTGTTATGGCCTTTGATATAGAGGTCTGTTGGCAACAATTTCTCAATTCTTAATGCAGTTGACAATTTCCATTTGTAAAGCTGTATTAATGTTTAACATCAAATTGGCTATTGCATGCTGATAAGACAAACTTACCAGCTCAAGCATGTAGTGTTAGAATATGACCAAGCTCTAGACTCTAGTTGATGTTGCGTGCCCAAACCGTCATATTATAAAGCAACAAGGACACAACAACAACAGTGTTAGCTTCCATCTAACCAACCAAATTGGATGCAAATAACTTGTTAACAAAACTTAAAATATTGGTTTGATTTTAATTGATCTAAATTAGATAAATATATTAGATCAAAATATCAGATCAAAATGAGATAATTTAATATCTATTGTGTGCACATACTGAGGACTAAGGGGCGTTTGGATGAGTTTAAAATAAGTGCTTATTGCTTAAAGTAAAAAAGTGAAGTAGAAGTTAGAAGCAAGTTAAGAGTAGAAATTAGAAGCAAGTTAAGACTTATAAGTGATAAAAGTGTTTGGAAAATAAGTAGGAGTAATGAGACAAAAGCTAGTAATCGTAGCTTTTTTCAAATACTTCTTGTCTTCTTACACAAACAGTACAAATAAGTGCTTTTAACTTATCATTCAGAAGCCGGGCTTATAAGCTCGTGCCAAACACCCACTAAATTTCCTGACTTAAAAGTCCCTGGATCTTAACAAATTGTTGTTTCACCTTTCACGCACTCTAAACTACTTATGTCTTACAGTACTATAGATTTCCGTACTTTTCACGAATGATTCGCACAAGTGCTCTAACACCATTACACCACTCGCAATATGTTTCTGAGCTACATACGTTTCACCATTTTCAATTTTACTAAAGTACTGTAACAAGGAAGTTAATTCAGTTGAGTAAAAGTAAAACTTACTCCACTCCACTTCCTCACCTGAATCAAACCTTTAAAGTCCTCACGGAACAATACCGAAAACTAAAAGTAACACATCAGTATTTCAATAAATAAATATTTTAGCAAAAATCACCTCACTAAACAATTTTTCCTGAGCGCCAACTCTCCCCAACAGGGTCATTGGACTTTTTTGATAGACACCTCTGACTCCGAGTACATTATTATCTATTTAAAAATATTATTTTAAATTTCTTCTCCTGAATAAAATAAATAGTAATTATAATCAGTTATAAAAATAGTTTTGTTATGTAATAAAATATTTAAAATTAAGTATAAAAATTAAATAATTTATAAAATATAAAAAGAAATGACTAAATTTTGACAAATACATTTGAAAAGATTCGAATACACAAGTAACGTTTCAAAAATTCGAACACTGAATACGCCTTAAACGGACTTTTATATTAAAATAAGATACTCGGATATTTCATTGTGTCCTGTAAACAGACTAACAGAGCAAGCAAGAGAAAGAGAGAAACAAGAAGCCCTAAATCAGAGCCCAAATCAACAATGGCGGACACGCAAGAACAAGCCCCAAACGCCGAGATTTCGAAGTCCGAGAAGCCAAGCATCTCCTTCTCCATCTGGCCCCCTTCTCAACGCACTCGCGACGCCGTCATCTCCCGCCTCATTGAAACCCTCTCCTCCCCCTCCGTCCTCTCCAAGCGCTACGGCACGCTCCCCGAGGCGGAGGCCGCCGCCACCGCCAAGATCATCGAGGAAGAAGCCTTCGCCGCCGCATCTAGCTCCGCCGCGTCCGACGACGACGGGATCGAGATTCTCCAGGGGTACTCTAAGGAGATTAGTAAGCGGATGCTTGAGACTGTTAAGTCTAGATCTGGTGGGACCGGTGGTGAGAAGGCGAGTGAAGGACACGTGGCGGAGGAGGTGAAAGTTGAGCAGGATGAGTCGTCGGTGACGGAGAGTAATTAGGCGTTTTATTGATCTATCAGGTGCTTTCTGTTTGTTTTCATAATCGTAATCGTAATGATATGATGTTGCTATGTATGAGTATGAGTTGTGTTATTAGGATTCTATGTTTGTTATTTGTACGTTGATTATAATATGGATGATTGTTGGAAATGTGAGTTTGCGATTGTGTGTTTTTGGTAAGTATATTTATTTTACCTTTCCAATGCATAGGGTTTGTCTTTGATTAGGAGGATTGATTTTGAGATTGTGGTTAGGTAGTGGAGGCCTGAATGTCACAATTCGGGATTACTGGTCGAAAATACCACATGAGATGAGTTTGGATGTGAGACAGGATTAAAATGTCACTGTGTATTGTGAAAATAAAGAGAAGAGAAACACCAAACTATACATAATGCAGCCTGCTCATAGCCCAGGGTCTGAGGGTGTGTTGTGACTTGTGACTTGTGACTTGTGAGCACATATTCCTAAACATTTTGAAAATTAGCATTTAGGACATGTGCATTGCAGAAGGTATGTAAACATGTGTATCACCATCACATTTTCTGAGCTGACAATTACTAGATGCCTTCAATACTTTAAATTGGAGTGTTTAGGATCAAGAAATGTGTTTTGTGGAAATGTAAGCTTAATACGGTTAATTCTAGAGAAGTAGTTGTACAAAGGAATATTCAACTTATCTAAGAACTCTAGCATCCACTCCCTTCGATATTATTAATACTAAGAATCTGAAAGTTGAATTGGCAACGGTGTTCAGCACTTGTACAAGAGTTTTGGTGACATAAAACCTTTTCCAGATCATCTTTTATAAACAAGGATGACTATCCCAATTTTAAGATACTTTTCACATTTCACCATCTTAATTTTTATAGTTGGGACGAGCATGAAGTTTTTACCTTGTATCATTTATCCCTTTATATTTAACTTTTTCACTGGGATGTAACTTTATGAGCATACTAGTCTTCTTAAGTAGCTTGATTTGAAAATCTTACTTCTTCAAAACTTGACATGTGATGAATTTTTGTTGTATGTACTAATTTAGACACTATCAACAAAGATTTAGTATGACTATAGACTGATATCTTTCAGCTTGGGTACTTTAGATATTTGTGTTGGAGAAGGGATAATGCAGAAATTAGATGCATATGATGGCACTGTACTGTTTGGGGCAGATTTTGTTTTGCAGGCAAGCTGTACTTAATATTTAACTAGGAAATTGCCTGCAACTAGTGTTCTCTAGTGTGCTACTGGACTTGCATTACCAGATAGGAGCTCTACCTTGACATGTTACTAGGACATATTAAACATTTGCTTTCGAGTTGTTTTGGTTGTAAAAACAAGTAATGTATGTCTCCTACCTCACAAATGATCATGCACTAAAGTTGGTATTTATTTAACTTCTAAGCATTTTACGGAGTGCTAGTCTGCTAGATGTGATTATGTCTCAACTCATCGGTGGTTGTAGAATTGAATGCTAGATCTCTAATACCTCATAAATGATCATGCACTAAATTCAACTTCTAAGCATTTTATGGAGTGTTAGATGTGATAATGTCTCAACTTGAAGGCGGTTGTATATTTTAACTATAGGGATGTTCTCCTACTCATTGTTTGCTGTCGATTGTGCATTATGCTAATTTGTTAATACGGAAAACAGGAGTCCCATGCTCTGCATCTTGCATGTCAATTGTGCTCTCTTTACTCCATCTGGTATTTGTTTGCATACATTGTGAATGTCTGGGTAAGGTGAAGCAGCTGCTTGAAAGTTGATTGCCTGTTTAGCAATAAATTTTGTGCCTCTTGGCTATTTAGCATTTACCTTGAGCAATAAAGATAGGCAAGCCGAGATAATTGTAAAAGAAATTGAGGTTTGTGTGGTCAGTAGTGTGTTATGACTGTCATCCATCCCAAATAAGGTCAAAAACAATTTGTAGATCAACTGAACTTTCTGTTATGTAGAACCTCCGAAGTGGCTAAGTGAGAAACGAAATTGAAGAAGACTGGATTTAGTTTTCTTATATCTATGAATTATGATTGTATCCTTGTTGCTTGTTTTATCACCCGCCAAGTAAAGTGGGAAAAAAAAAGAGTGATACAGTTATTAAACTGGGGGAAACTTTTTGTTACATAAGAATATAAGATAATCTAATCGAGGAACTGATGTGAGGGCAGGAGTCATTGTTATTGTTATAGTTACTGTAGTATTATTTAAGTTACTATAACACGTGCGTCTAACCTTCTTGTCTCTGTTTCAAGTTAAAAATTTATTTAAGCTTCAGATAATCAATTTTAGAGAAGTAATTGTGCAGGAAACTCTACAAATCTGAATAAAAAGGTCGAACTTCATATTTGCTTATTAAATCTGAATTTTATTTTCAAAACAGTAAATAACACTCTCCAAATCCGAAATCCCTCGTCTCTTGAACAGAAAATGAGGATTCCTACTAAAAGTCGAGATGTTGTTCCTGTTTTTCTTATTTTTTTTTTTGTTTTTTGTAGAATTGTTTTTCTCAAAAATAATCTACTAAAATATGAAATATAAGATTTCTTCACCTTTTACATCAAGAGCTAGGAATTTACACCCTGCTCCCAGTTTTAAGCAGGGAGGAAAGCAAGTGAAAAGAAAGTAAAATTATTTGACTTTCTCTCCTATTGATGCTCCTGAGTTTTTTAAAGGAATGAAGCAAGTGATAATGAGTGAAAATATAACATCCAAAAGTGGGATGAACTCCTATTAATGCTCCTGAGTTTTTTAAAGGAACGAAGCAAATGATAATGATGAAAATATAACATCCAAAAGTGGGATGAACGTTTTCTTTTTTAGAGAAACTTAATGTAATAAAAATGAACTTTCTTCTTTTAGTTTGAGAGTAGTCTACACAAAATTCAATCAGAGTTGAGACTTGAGAGTAGTCTAAAGAAAATTCAATTTGAGCCTCTTTTTTTTTGGTAAGGAAATTCAATTTGAGCTTAGTATAATAAAAATGACCGATTTTTTTTTTTTTGGAACGGTTTAAAGAAAATTCAATGTGAGCAATGAAATCTTTAAATATTTACCTTAACATTGCGGATTCAAAAGGCTAATAAAATAAAAAGTATTTAATAAGTATGTAACTTGCTCGTGTTAATTGGACATTGGATAATAATCAAATGGGATCATTTTGCTTATATTAAAGTAAGTATTTACTGTTTCTAAGTTTGAACCTATTTATAACTGAAAATTAATTTTTTATTTGTTTGTTTGGATTTTTTTGATATTTACAATTTATTAAATAATATTATTAATATCATAATAAATACGTAAATTATCTTTTAAAATGATTATATATATTTTATAAAACCAACTTAATAATAAAAGTCATCTGAACAAGTTAATTTTTTTTTAATTTATTAGATTTGGACTTATAAGTTACAAGTCAAATAAGAACTTTTTTACATAAATTATAAATTAAATAGATTCTGATTTATTAGTAAGGATTTAAATTGAATAAATTCTTTACACAGATTATAGATAAAATCAACTATGACCAATAAATTATAATCTAAACTCTAAAAGCCCTAATCAAAGACACAACAAATACATGATCACTTAAAAAAACTATCTCAAGATAATTATCAAATATTGAATCGATATTAGTTTTTTTTTCCAGAGATATTAGTTGTTTTAAGTAAATGTAAAATCAATTAAATAATATTATAGAGAAATTTTGTACTTGCCAATCTTTTACCATAAAGGGATCAAATCGATATTTACAGTGTTAATTTAGATTTCTCCGAAATCCGAAGTATGGGAATATTTAGTTGGGTTCATATATATAGCATAATATCATAATTCGTAACTAATGTAATTATTAAATCAAATAAACATTTGATGAGCTACACGGGCAGATCATGCATTGAGAAACGAAATTTGTTAGTCATTCAGATTTTAAACATTTGATGAGCCATGCCGGCAGATCATGCATTCTAAAACGAAATTTGTTAGTCATTCAGATTTGTGAAGTGATCAATTTCGATGAAAATATGCAGAGTATAAAATTACATTATTTATCCGCCACGAAATTATGCCCAAGTCAAGTGGAAATAATACGAGTCCACCATCCTCGTGGTTCCCGTTTCAAATAAAAAAACTGGAACTAGCTCGTTGACATTCCGAACTCATGAAAGAGACAATCCACTGTTGAGAATTTATGAACAATTTTTTAGTGGTAACTAAAGATCTATGAACAAATCAAATATTAATCTTACATGCAATTGGAATAATACTTAGATCGTAGCATACATACCTGACAAAGAAACAAAAATGGAAACGGCAGTAACCTAACTTTTTTTTATATCAGCTATCTGATTATAATTTTCTAAAGTATAATGTTGTAGTTGGATAAGATGAATGAATTTGAAAGAAACAAAATGATATTTAAATGAAGAATTATGTATAATTATTTTTGCTATTTCATTTTTTATACCCTATATTAAATAACAAACACAATTAGTTTGGAAAGGAATTCTTTATTCTTTATACTCAATTTCCCTTCAAATATTATCCTAATAATTTTGCGCTTATTCAAATTTTTTCAAAACTCCATTTTATCTTTATCATCTCTAATAACTTTTAATTTGAGAAGTAAACACACTCGAATGATTCAATTTGTTAACAAGAACTCGAACTCACTAAACTTGATTTGATGATGATCTTTTGTACTTTAATTTAAGTTCCAACAAAAATACAATTTAAATAAATTTATCAGAGTTGATCAGAGTCGTAAATATACACAGAAACAAAAACTGTAATCAACTTTTTCATATTATTTGTCAGGATCTAAGCACAGGAGTACAATATACAATCTTTCCACAGGGTAGGTATCAATTACTGCATGCACCTTTGTGCAACAATATAAACTTTGAATAAATCAATAAAAAAACGTATAATCAAACCATGTATCTAATGGTGAAAAAAAAAGAGACTTTGAGAAGCCAGCTATCTAATGTCCTGGGCCTCTTTTGCTAGGTCCAGAAGCCAATTTGAACAACAAGCTCCTTATGCTGCTCTCTACGCTGCTTTCATCACTACTTGAATTATTATGATCAGCAGAAGCTACGCCGAACTGAGTCATTCCCATGGAGTTCGCTCCTTCACCGGGTTGATCACATCCCTCTGCTATCGTTGATCGCAAGGCTCGACATTCGATAGCTCCTAGCTGCGAAATGGCGAGCACAATGACTATTCCAAACACCAGCCAAAAACTCAAACTCGAACTCGAACGTCTGCTTGCCATTATACAATAATATTCTTCTTTGTTAAAAATCACGGAAATACACGAATACGAAAATTAAAAATTACGTAAGTACACGAATACGAGAATCAGAGATCACGGAAGTGCAAGAATACGAAAATTTATATGCGGGTCTTGTAGATGTGAGATTGTATGAATTGAGGAAGCAGATGAGGCAGAGTGGTTCTATATATAGGGAGATGCGAGGAGAGCTGTATAAATGTGTTGACTTGTTCCGCAAGCTAGACGATATTACGATGTGAACGTATATCGGCCCGTGTATTCGTGGCCAAGACCAAGGACCAGCGAGTTGGAAAGCGGGGGCATGAGCTTTTACTTTGAAAAATCTGGCTTCTTGACTCTTTGTTGTGGGTCGAATTTGACATTTCAAGCGATTCCAAATTTCGTTTTGTCACTTGCGTGTAGTTTATTCTTGTGCCTTTATACCAACTCCCTTTTTGTGGTTAAGTTTGTACCAACTCCTTTTAATTATCTACACTTGCTGTGAAAAATCAAGTCCAAGTAGCTAGCTAGTTAGACGTGAAACAGTTTTTCCTTGTTGCGAGAAGAGTCAAAACGGGCTGTGTACATTTCTATCCTAACAAAAGAAATCTTTTCCAATCCCTGACCAGGATAAGTTCACGGACATAGAACCCTTCTGCCTACGCCTGTAAATGGATCGGATATCCGATCCGACCCGACCCGATCCGTGGTTAAATAAATGGATATGGATCCTTATCAAAAAAATCCGATCTGCTAATAATCCGATCCGATAATAATCCGGTCCGATAAAGAATGATATGGATATGATCAAATCCGATCTGTTAACGATCCGATCCGATTCATACTTAACTATATTATATATTATATATTATATATTATATTGTATTATAATATAATATAATATATTATTATTAATATATCACATACAAAATAAAAAAATCTAAAGATACAAGACAAAACCTTAAATCATATTTTCTTATAATCGATCAGCCACTCCTAATTCTTGACATGGCTCTCACTCTTGTTATCCGATTTATCTAATAATCACTCTTTTTTTATGTAGAGTGAGTATAAACACAGGAGCTAACTCTTCCATTTAAAACCTCCTCAATCACATGGTTCCGTATTTAAAACATATTTATCGATTTTAATCCTTATCAATAGAGGAGCAAATCATAATTTACTTCCTCCAAAAGTATTAAGCAACTTATTTATTATTTTTTTATTTACTTGATTAATTATGTGTTGAAGTTTTTATAGGAACAACCAACAAAGTTTTTATTAAATACTGCTTTATTAGTTTTTTTTTACCTATTACGCTAAAGTTTATGTATTAATATAGCTAGAAAATATCATCTTTTTTTTGTATGAAAGTTAAAACATTGTTCACGGTGAAAAAATATATTTCATAATTTTTAGTGGATCGGGGCTCCGATCCGATTATCCATGATCCGAGTGGACCGGATATGGATTGACTTGTAAAATATCCGACTCCTGATCCGATCCGATCCGAATCCGATAAATTTAAATGGATTAGGATATGGATTTAGCTAGATCCGATCCAAATCCGATCCGTTTACAGGCCTACTTCTGCCCCGGTTTCTCGGGGTCAATTTTTCGGGCAGGTGTATATCAATTCGAACTCGAAAAAATTCCGAATTTTCAATATATTAACTACTTCGAGATCAAAATTTTATCGGTCGAAAATACATCATCTGACAAAATCGGATTCTCGTTTTTATCAATTCGACATTGAAAAATAGTTTATGCATGAAATTGAGTATAATTTTTTATAAAATGACTTATGTTAAATTTTGATTGAAATGAGTTTCTGTATTCATGACATAAATAGCATCAATTAAAACAACTCATCTGAATTATCTATGCAAAAATTTGTACTTAATTTTATGCATGTTGTACCGCTCTTCTAAATTTTCTGAATAATCAATTTTAAATAATTTATTACTGAAACTTCTCATGATAATTATACACTCATATTATATTATTTTAAAACATTATTATGTAATGTAATCCGATTCGAATTCGAATCCAGTAAAATAAGCCAGGTTTGACACCGGCGCATCGACGGAGCTCGGGCGTGATCAATTTACCTAGAACATGTTATCTGCAGACCTGCGGAGGTAGTTAGATACACACAGGTACGATCAAACGCGTAACAAGATGATTTACATCTGTCCCGCGTCTCTATTGTCTGGGATGATTTTCTTGGTAGGTTCTCTAACTAATATTATACGATTATATCTTACTACTACTGGTGAGTTACTACCGCTCGTATTAATTATACGAAGAAAGTGATCCGCAAAGAAATTAGCTGGCACTCTGTCTAAAGGACAGGGCAGCTGGGCAGTTGAGAGAATGTCATTTTTGTATCATGCAAAGCTAATCTTTTGAACTGTACGTATGTGTACCTCATTTTTGTACAAGACGGTGGAAACTATAAAGTTCTAATGTCATCCTTTATTTAACAAGACGGTGCAAATTTCGATTTCAATTCTTCACGGTGCATGACAGAACCGATAATAATAATAATATACTAATAAATTTATCATATTGACGCATACAAATTCGTCACGCATATATTATAGATATATAACAAAATAAGTTTTGTTTTACCACGTAATGTCCAGAGCCCGCCTTCCTTGATGTTATGGTCCTGCCAGCGGATAGCAGGTCTAACAGGGATGCTCGAGTCAACGCTAGAAGTGGTGTTGGGATATAGAAGGAGCGCTCGCAGCTAAACATGATTGATTTTCATCATTTTTTCTTGTTTATATCATAATCTAAATTATTTGCAGTTAAACCTCTTTTCGAATTTTAACCTTTCTTTATAAAATTTACTTTTAAGCTGTATTAATGTATTACGTGAAAATTACTAATCATAAATACTTTTTCATATACATGAAACCTCCCTTGTAAGTTGCCATGAATTTCTCGATTCGGTGATATATGGGCCTATCTGATTTGTTAGTTGTTCTTGCCTGCTCCAGCTAGGGCTGTAAAATGATCCCGGTGATCCCGGGTACCCCTCTGCTCAGGTACTGGATCATATTATTTTTAGTTTGTCCAGATTTGGGTCCGGGATCGTTTTATTCGGGTATAAACCGATCCCGGGTATTTGGGATTCGGATCTGAACCGGATATGATCCAGTATCGTATTTTCCAATTTTTTAACCGGGTAGTTTATGATCCATCGAATATGATCCGGATATGATCCACTAACATCAAATATCATTATTATTTCAGTTGTTCAAATAATTATCATTTAGTAATAAGTAAACATAATATTGTAAATTATAATAATTTTGAATTAAAACTTATAATTATATGTTGGTATATGTCATTTATTAAATATATATATGAAGATAATAAGCATGATCACATTAAATAAATCATATTTTATGAAGATATAAACTTAAATAAGATATTATAATTTTATAAAATGATGACTATTTATTTGCAAACATGATGGTGTTAAAATATAATATGTATATGAGTTTGAATCGAATATGAACCGTGGATCATATTCGGTTATTCGGGTAGGATCATATTATGAAAAATTATATGAGACCGAATCTGAGCGGGTATAGGTGTGCTCGTATCCGGGATCATATATTATACGGGCTTAATTTTTCCGCCAGATTTGGATCGTTTTCAAAACGGATATGAGACATGTATCATATTTTCGAGCCGGATATGAGCCGAGACACCGGATAGTCCGTATCGATTTACAGCCCTATCCAGCCCCCATCGTTTCTGGATCAAATTTCTCAACTCTAGTAAAAGCCCACAAGTCCACCACCCTTGTCCAGCCTTTCTCAAGTTTCTGGATCACTCATTTGAGGTTTGAGCTGTGTTGGATAAACGCAGGTGTATTATTATTATTACTAGCCTTTAACCCGGGCAAAGCACGCACGGGTATATAATTCATAATTTATTATTTATAATTTAAATTTTAATATTATTTTATTAGTATTTTAGTATTAATGAATTGAATTTTAATTAAATTATATTATTCAACTGACTATATTTTCTCCCGTTTACTTGAAAATGGACAAACCCGAATATATATATATATATATATATATATATATATATATATATATATATATATTAGGATTTTAGTACATTTAATCCGAATTTGTACACGTAGATTTAAAAATTAAAAAAAATCGAAAAATTCAAATCTTTTCCAAACATAGCCGATCGGTAATACCTTTGAAAGATTTGGTAATCTACTTAGCAAAAAAAAAAAAAAGATTTGGTAATCTAATCAATCGAATTTCAACGTAATTTTGTAATCTTCGTTTTTTTTACAGCAGTAACTTTCAAGATTAGAGTTGAAAAGAGTTATGTAATTGTTTGTGTTTATATTGAAATAGAACACGTTAAAGTTAAAAAAGTTACATGAAGGTTTTTGTTAAAAAAAGATATTTAAAATTGTATATTTATAACATCATTAAATTTTTTTTAATGAAATATCATATGATAATGTATTGTCATGAGTGTTTTTAGTATTTTAAACTGTTTAATAATGTAAGACCAATAGACTCCATATTTGTAGACTTGTAGTACCAAAAGGAGAGTACCAAACCAAAAAATATAACTAGAACCTTGGATTACAAATTATACACATGTTGACTAATTATAGTATAGTATATATTATTATTATGATTATTATTATGATTATTATTATTATTATTCACATTATCAAGAATTTTGATGATATAATCAAATATATTAATGTAATGTTTTTGAGTAAAAATGATAAACTACTACATCTTTTAGAAACTTAAAAGGTAAATTCTACATTTCACTTATATAATCGAAATTATTAAAATTACGTGCATGACAATAAATGACTACTCAAAAGTTTTTGTTTTTTTTTTTTGACGAAAAGCAAAAAATTTTAATAGATAACTGAAACCCAGCCGAGACAAACCCTCGAACTGTCAATTACAACCTGATTAAGAAACAAAAAACGAGCTAAACATATAGCCGCTTTGTTTTCAGATCGTTTAACAGATAGAATATTTAAATTCTTTATACTAAAAAGTATTACAATCAAATCTCGAACAATCCAACCTATATGAGTTGTGAACATAGTAGCATCGCAATTGACCTTCACATAAGCAGCAGCATCTGTAGCCCAATGTTCAGAATTATCAGTTACATCAACCGATATTGGATCAACAAATGACCCCAAAAGATGAACAATTTTATGTCGTGAAAGGTGAACTCTTACGATATTCACCACCGTGCCATATCTGATACAAGCCTCACGGATTACCCAAAATATCATGTAACTCCTTCTTAGAAACATTACCGAGACCCATAACAAAACACACAGAAACGTCAAAACAGACACAAACATCCCAAAAAGATGGGCACGACCTTGATGACAAGGTACTTAACAAGAACTCACCCAAAAGGATTAGATCTTGGTTTTATTGATAAAACTAAGAAATACGAGAGAAGATGGAAGAACGAAGATGATTAATCAGAGGGGATGAAGGATGAAGAGCGGAGAAGTGGGGGTTAGAACTTGGAGTCGACTCTCAAAACTGCAAACCCTAATTTTAGAACCCCTGACACGATGACTACTCAAAAGTTTAGATGATTTCAGTTTAAGTTAATGTTCCTATCTTGTTACGTTCTGCAAGAACAGTCAAATTAAAAATTCATCTGTATTTTTTATGTTTAGACTAAATTTTATTACTTTCTATTTTAACATAAAATCTAGAATATAATTGAAGTGTTTATTTTTTGATTTATTCAACAAAGATCCAGGGGAGTTGCTAGAACACCCGCGAGTTTAAGCAATTTATATCAAAATCTTTATCTAGTTTATGTTTTGTTAAAGAAATTGAGTCAAAAATCTGTATATTTTCAGTGATGTCGTTTGTCCAGATATTTTTCAATTCAAAAAGTTTACGACACGAACAAGTTAAATTTTTTGGAAAAAAAGTTTATTCAATTGTATTTATTCTACCTACTATCACTACAGCATTGTAAGTAAAAGGCTACGACAAATTGGGCAAAAGAAACAAAAAACAGATGGGCAGCATGAAGTAAATGAGCAACAAACGAGGGCAAAACCGTCATTTCATAAACCGCATTCATTTCTCATCATCCTTGTCTTCTTCGAAAAGCATAAAAAACAGTTGGCCCATAACACCCCCAATCTCTGCCTTAATTTATCCCAAATCCTACCTCACTTTATTCAATTCATCTTCTCGTCCTCTCCGATTCAGCTCTCTCATGAAGCGATCAATCATCTCCGGCGCCGATAATTTCGCCGACAATTTTGCTGATCGGAAAATGAAGAAGATCAAGGCGGACGACGGTGATGATGAGTCGGATAAGATTGAATCCGTTTTGTTAGATGAGAATCTTCTGTACGAGGTGCTGAAACACGCCGACGCGCGCACGTTAGGCTCGGCGGCGTGCGTTAACAAGCAGTGGAACAAGACGGCCAAAGATGAGCGCCTCTGGGAGCTGATTTGCACTAAGCAGTGGGCGAATATCGGGTGCGGTAAGCAACAGCTTCGTTCCGTGGTCCTCGCGCTCGGTGGCTTTCGTAGACTCCACGCGCTTTATCTCTGGCCGCTGGCGAAGCCGGCGGCGGTGACAGCTCCTCAGGCCACGACCGCGACGACTTCAGCGTGGCCGTGTCTTCCGACGCCGGTGAAATCCAGTCCGGCGGTGGCGCCGGCGGCGAAGACTCGGTGGGGGAAGGATGAGGTTCACTTGTCGCTGTCGTTGTTATCGATTCGGTACTATGAGAAGATGAATTTTAGTGGTAGAGGCAAATGAAGGACTTTGATTTCGAATAATTAAGCGATCATTTTCGATTTCTTTGTTTTTCGCAATTTTAATTTCTGAATTTTCGGTGTTGTATTAGATATATGAATGTATTGTATGTATGTATTCGATATGGAGAAAGTAGTATGAGCAATGTATTTGTATGATCAGATCTATCTATCTCTGTTGACTGTTGTATTGTACTAATAGTATTAAATTTTGAGTTATGATTTCTGACCTAATTGTTCTCGACGCCCTCTGCATTTTTTGCGCTTTCTTGTAATTCCATTAATTGTAATACTACAGTTTAACCGCAAGAACACGTAGAATAACTGTTCTTAAATCTGTGACCCGATCACGTCCCGAAACGACTCGATGTCCATCCCATGTTAGCTTACCTGAAATGACTCGAGGTCCATTTCAACATTATTATTAGCTCAGAATAATAATAATTTGTGATAAAGTGCTTCCTCACGTCCTTTATATATGTCATTTAACATTTTCTTTTTTCCGTTCTATAATGTCAAAATTTCTGCAAATACTTGCGAAATTCCTTTGAGAGCAGAAAAAAAGAAAGAAGCTTGCCTTGGGTAGTTTAAGCTATGTTGTATATATGTAGAGGATGCTTTGTGGGAGTAGATTACAAAAGGAAAGAGACGCAGGTGGAGTGTGAACAAGTAATGGGATGTGTGAATAATGGCGCACCTTTATTTTCTGTATAGTGTTTTGGCATTTCCTTTGGTTCTCCATAGTGGTTTGGCATTTCCTGTGGCTTTATTGGGCCAGGAGCCTTATAAAAAAGAGAAGCTAGACAAATGGTGCTTGTTTTGTTTGTTCAGATGCGTCTTCTTCCTTGTTGTGACCTGCTAGAGCTTGGACAAATCCAAAGAATTGGATGGAGAGAGCAAATTGTCACACTCATTGTATTTTGTCTTTTTAACTTGTACAGCTACATCGATTGTTATAAAACAATTATTTTGACGCTTGCTGATTGATTTTCCGTATATGGCTACTATCCAAGTACTTATTAAACAAATTTAATTTTTTTTTTGAAAGTAAACAAATTTAATTTTGTTAGCCTGTTATAAGAACTCGTGACTTTAAGTGAAGTATGTTTTATAAATTTATTTAACTCTGAATCACGAACAATAATATTATTTTTGTTGTTTTTACGGGACACTCTTATTCGTTTCCCCCTCCCTTTGATAAGTATAATAACAAATACATTTTGTTAAGACAGAGTATAAAATTAAATTGTCAAAAAAAATCTTACAAAATATACATACCAATGATAAATATAATATCATAAAATAATCTTTGATATATACTATTTTTCTCTTATTGTGCAAAAGTAGTTTTAACTAATACATTTGTATTAGTTAAAACTACTTTCTTTCAAAAATAAAAATAAATACATTTGTATTAAAATTTTGAACATAAATTTTTAATAATCGGATGAATTAAAATAAATTAGAAAAATGAATGTTAAAAATAAATTTATTTTTTCATAATTTAAAAAATAATAATTAATATAAAATTGATATACTAAAATAAAAAATTTATACATCATATGAGGGACCGAAATCTTCGATATTTCGATTCTAAACAGACTCGGCTGACGGCTGGCTATAGCTGGAGTTAGCCAACGTTACATTAAGTCCAGCCAGTTATCCAACCAAGGACTTTGGGCCCAAACGTAAGCCCAAGTATATCATACAACAGCTAGCCCACTGCACAAAGTTTGTTTACTCCAAGATCTTTGCTTCAGACGATCCTGATTACAGAAAAAAATCCCAATAACAAAACCAAGAAATGCTAGCATAGTGACATGCATAGAGCGTATTCCATTACTCAGATGCAACAATAATTTAGTTTTTCTAATCGAAAAAGTTTCGAAGAAGTAGACGCGCACCACTGAATTAGAATAAAGGTACAATAGAGCACATGTAAAACCAGTGGATTTCTTCCCTAAAACATACTTGCATATGTATGTCTGACGAAATATATGTAAATAATGAGAAAATGTTAATTAAAAAAATTTATTTTCCTCTTTCTTTTTTTTTGATAAAATTATTTTCCTCTTTCTGAAAACGGAACAAATTTATAATATTTTTCAATAAAGAAGGCATCTAATTTTTCAAGGATGAAATATGCGGTGAACATACTTTATTTATTCATAATTTATTATTTTTCTTATTTATTTGTATTCTGGAAGATAATAAACTCCGGGAAACTAATAGCAGATAAGAAAATATTGAATATTTGTAAAAAAAATATATAAACACAATTTTGTGAGTTCCCTCCCTTTAAGAAAAAAAATATAAATCACAATTCATAAGTGTTAGTGGAACATGAAAAGAATACAGACTATAAAGAAAGAATTTCTTTAATCACCAAATTGTCCCATAGATTTGGATTTGATTATGATCAGATTTTAGAAGGCTATCATTAATAGACACCACTCTATACATTATATAATTGATAACCTAAATTACGCACTTGGGTCAGTGTCGTAAAAAGCGGGAATCGGACTTAGTCGGTGAAGACACCGTCCAGCGATTAATCGGATAATCGGAGATTAATCGGAGTGATTAATCGGATCATTAATCGTAATCAATTTAATATTATTTTTTAAATTATATATATATATATATATATATATTAATATAATTATATATAGTATAAATTTATAGTCATACAAAATCAAAAGATTAATGATTTTTTATAACACAAAACATGTCTTTATATACATATACAAGTCCACTCATCTCATACATAAGCTTGAATTTAATTGAATTTGCAAAAGAAGATATTGTAAATTTATGTAATTAGAGTTTAGGAGCTAATATTGAAAGAGTGAAAGGTAATAAAAACAACTTTAATTTATGTGTTTTATCTAAAATTAAATTTAAAATTTTAAAAAATATTTTTACTTTTTATTTTTAAATTTTTTAAATTTTTTAAATTCCCCGATTTTTGACCGACTTTTTCCGATTAATCCCGACTTTTGACCGATTAATCCCGATTTTCAGAAAAAACGATTTTTTCACCGATTAACGCTTAATCGAGACGGTGGCCGACCGAACAGCGATTAATTGACGATTAATCCCGATTAATCGCCGACTTTTAGAACACTGACTAGGGTTAACAAAGAACACAAGCTATCATTCTTTTTATGCGCGCACCAAATGCTGCTCCAAAAAAGTTATACATAGATATAACACAAAAAACATGTAAGATTTTACATACAAGAGCTTATTGGCTCTCATCTAGACTATAATATGCGCGACAACGAACTCGAATCTTTGAAATTTTTGAATGTACATTATTATATTCTCGTCTACGAACAAGAGGACAACAAGAAATAATAATATGTTATTTCCCGGAAACATTGGTTATGAATATGCATGTTGAATATACAGAGATTATAGTGGGTTAGATAGATTTTCAGTTCATACCACATGTTTGACCAACTTATCAAGACATAACCATTCAATTTGGTCTCCTATTTTTAGGAGTACCTTTTTTAACATTCGTAATATGTCTGATCGATCTGTGCATGTGATTATTGACTTGATGAAAAAAAAATAGAATGAAACCTCCTTTATTTGGTGATAAATTAGCTTAACGGTAAGGAAGTATTAGTGGCGTTAATTGTGCCGATTTATTTAATAAAATTAAAATTTTATTTTGAGATTTTTAATATTTATATACTATATTTTGAAACTAAATATTAAAAAATGTTTAATATTTTTATTTATAAAAATAAATTTTTATATTTTGAAAATGAATACACATCTATGTTTTTTATATTAAACTTGCTATATATTATGGTATATTATAGATATAAATTTTTATTTTATAAACTTATATTCTCATTATATCGGTATTCTTACTCCATATGATACTGTAGAATTTCTTTCATATTGGCATCTTTGGTCAGACAATAAGCTTCCTCTGTGAAAAGAATTTTCACATGAGATTGTATTTTATACGAGAAAATATATGCTTGAAAAAAAAAAAAAAATGAAGTCATCGACTAATCTAAAAATATTAATGAAGTCATTCGACTAATCAATATTTAATTAATTAATATATATTAAATAATTAATTGTCTGGATAATTTATAAAATTGTTACTCCCTCCATCCCAAATTAGATGAGCTCGTTGACTTTAGACACGCACTTTAAAGTACATTGACCGCATAGCTACATTATCTATTTTTAAAATTTTATTTTTGCAAATAAAATTTTAAATATAAAATTTTCATTTACAAAAAAAAGTTAAAAAAATAAATATCAGAACTACACGATCAAGTTAAAGTTACGTGCCAAAGTCAACTAGTTCATCTATTTATTTTGGGATGGAGAGTACTAATTCTACATTCCTACCCAGATTCCAGAAGCTACCTAATGCAAAAATGTTCCGTTAGTTAGTTACTACAGTATATTATTACGATTCGGGTACCTTTTCGCCTTTATTAAAATCCGCAGCCTCCTCTCACCAGCGAAATTGACTGTAGCACTCTGCCACTCTATTCCCAGTCCTGGTCAAACAACCTAAACGTCACCGCACTTGCATGCATGCACTACATTTTTCTATTTATACTCAACATCACCTTAATTCTTCATTCACTTCAAACTTTCTCTTCTGCTAAATCTTCTCATCAAACTTCAATCTTAAACTCTAACGTATTTTCAAGCTACAATGTCTACTAATTGCATGACTATAATTTTTATTTTTCATTTAATCGCGTCGTTAAGTTACTTAAGTGAAGCCCGTCCTCTCGGTGATGTGAAGTTGGAACAGAGTTATATGAGTACTGGGATTCGAGATATGTTCAATGATTTTTATGTTGCGGCTGTGAAGACTGGAGGTCCTAGTGCTGGAGGAAAGGGACATAATTCTCCTGCTAGTGTGAATTTCGGAGATGTTAAAAATTCTGGACCGGCTGCTGGAGGGAAGGGACATGGATTTGTGAATTCGGGGATTACTGAAGAAATGAAGAATTCTGGACCGTCTGGTGAAGGGAAGGGACATGCATTTGTGAACGGAGGAGTTATGGGAGGAATGAAGAATTCTGGTCCTTCTGCGGGAGGTAAAGGACATGCATTTGTGAACGGACAACTTACTGAAGAAATTAAGAATTCTGGACCATCTGGTGAAGGGAAAGGACATGCATTTGTAAACGGAGAACTTACTGAAGAAATCAAGAATTCTGGACCATCTGGTGAAGGGAAAGGACATGCATTTGTAAACGGAGAACTTACTGAAGAAATTAAGAATTCTGGACCATCCGGTGAAGGCAAAGGACATGCATTTACAAACGCTCAAATAACAGAAGAAATGAAGAATTCTGGTCCATCTGCAGGAGGGGAAGGACATGCGTTCGTTAATGCACACATTACAGAAGAAATGAAGAATTCCGGGCCATCTGGCGAAGGGAAAGGACATGCATTCGTAAATGGTGAAGTTACAGAAGAAATGAAAAACTCTGGACCATCTGCCGGAGGGAAGGGCCATGAGTTCTCGAATGCTGAAATAGAAGATGCTAAAAATTCTGGGCCTTCTGCAGGAGGAAAGGGTCATGATTTCAAGACTCTTGGAGAGGAAAACACTGCAGGACCATCTGCTAGAGGAAGAGGACACTAATAAGTTCTGTTCAGCATACATGTCATTGAGTATTTATTCATTATATTAATTCTTTCTAACTAGCTATTGATTTATTTTTTTGTAATTGATCTTTTTTTTTAAACATGTAATTGATATTATTCTTTACCTAATCAACTGGAGCTTATACATCCGGTTATTCAGTCCATGCTTCTCTTACATTCTACACTAATTATCTACAAGTACTAAACAGTTTTGATTAGATATAAATTAATAAAATAAATGTGAAATAAAAATGAAACAGCACCCAATAAACCGGAATACCATTTATCTGAGCCAAGCAAAGGTAACCACAGAGTCTAAATATATCAAAATTGACTTATGTTCCTCCTCTCTGTTTCCAGTTTCATTGTTTGTTAACTTAAACTTTATGAACCTTAATGACAATCTAGTGGTCCTGGCAACCGGAGGACCTGAGGAGGAGTCACAAGGCGGCCGGAGAGAAGAATAGAACAAGTATTACATTGAAGTGAAAAAACAATGGATGATCAGAGTCATGCACTAGATTCTGTAAACAGAACAATTGTATGTTTTTCGGAAACAATATACAGGACAAATGGTGTCTGGGAAGGGCCTAATCCATTGTCTCCAATCGTGCCAATATTTGTCTTTCAGTTACCTCTTTGTATATTCGCCACTCGCGTTGTCCAGCTCCTGTTAAAGGGTTTCCACATGCCCTCCTTCGTCGGAGAACTCATTGTATGTGGTTTCCTTTCCTCTCTGTGTTTTCCTGTGCGCAATTATTTTCGGATGATAAAATGTTGAAACCAAGATTAAAATTTTGCTTATCAAAATATAGGACCTTTTTTTTTTCTTAAGCAGATTATTTTGTGCAGGGTGGAATATTAATAGGACCGACATTTTTTGGGAAAATAATGCCATCATACTACAGATGGTATTTTCCGGCCTATTCTTTCATAGTGTTAGAGCCAATGGCACACTTTGCTCTAATTTACTACGCGTTCGTCATGGGGCTAAGGATGGACATCCTAACGATACGTAGGACACCAACCAGGGCTGTTGGCGTCGCTATTTCAGGAACTCTCATCCCTTTCTTGCTAGGAGTAGGCTTCTTTTTCATGATCTCAACCAGTCAGAAGATCTCTGGTTGCATTTTCTGGGGCTTTGCGCTCTGCGTTTCAGGATACTCAGCACTTGCTCAGATAATTGAGAAGCAACAACTCGTGCACACGGAGATAGGAAAATTGGCCTTGGCGACCAGCCAGGTTAGCGAGATCATCTCATGGGGCCTTCTTACAATGGGACTAGCTATGGCAAACACTCGAGGTGGATTTTTTACGGCCACTTTTTTTTCGGCTCTGTATGTTTGCTTCTGTTTCTATGCGATCCGTCCAGCTCTGGCATGGATCATTCGTCACACAGCAACAGGACAAGGGTACAGTGAATTTTATCTTTGTTCTGTGCTGAGTGGAGTGGCATTCAGTGGCGTAATGACAGATGCCCTTGGTACACACCCGATGATCGGAGCGTTGCTGTTTGGCCTAATTATACCTGATGAAGTGCTGCAATCTACTCTGGTAGAGAGGGTAGAGGATTTTGTTTTGGGAATTTTGATGCCGACCTTTTTTGCAGTCTGTGGAATCAGAACAAATTTATCCTCTTTGGCGACGAATAACATATCATTTGTGGTGGTTATGGTTGTTATAGTTCTGCTTACTGTCGCGAAGATTATCAGCGCTCTTTTTGCCTCGTTGTTCACCACTCTGCCAGCTAAAGAAGCCGCAGCTATTGGCCTATTGACAAACACCAAGAGCATTTTGGCCTTGATCATCCTCGAAATTGCTCAAGAGCATGGGGTACTCTCTCAATCTTTTAATTTGTTTCTTTTGCTTTGCATGAACTGAAATGTTGACACAAGTGTTCCTCAATGTATGTGTTCTCCAGGCCTTAACCACGCAAGAATTTTCAATCATAATAGTGGCGATTATTCTTATGACTATGATTGTTCCTCCGCTGACAATGGTTTATCATCCGGTTGATAATGTCATGCCCTACAAGAGAAGGACAATTGAGAAATCAAAAGCAGACGAAGAGCTCCGAGTACTTGCATGTATCTATGACATGCGCAATGTTCCCTCTATCATTAACCTCCTCGAGGCCTCGTATGCAAGCCAGAAATCACCAATTAGCGTCTTTGCCCTCCACCTAGTAGAGCTTATTGGAAGGGCTATGGCGATGATTACTGTCCACACCACCCGAAAAGCAGGTACCAAACACCTCACACAAGCCGAAGCCCAAACAGAACAAATAATCAGTGCTTTTGACAATTATGAGCTGCGTTGTAACGGTGTCATGGTCCAGACTATCACTGCTAGAGCTGCCTTTTCTAGCATGGATGAAGATATTTGCAGTATAGCCAAAAGTAGGCGCGCAGCTTTTATAATCTTGCCCTTTCATAGACAACAAGCCCATGATGGGGAAATGGAAGACATCAATCCCTCCATACGAAACGTGAATGAAAATGTGTTGACAAGCACACCTTGCTCAGTAGGTATACTAATAGACCGTCGAATGCCTGATTCTTTTGAGTTTCCACGTCGTGTGGCTGTGTTATTCTTCGGAGGCCCTGATGATAGAGAGGCCTTAGCCTATGCATGGAGAATGTCGGAGCACGAAAATGTGAGCCTTAAAGTTGTTAAGCTTGTGCCAGCAAAGACTGAGGCACCCTCGGATCCAATGGATTTCATGGGGGCAGGCCCTGCAGCCGTTTCTGTCCCTATAGATGCTGAAAAAGAGAAAATGTTAGATGATGAATGTATAAACAAGTTCAATATTGATACAGTGAACGACAATTCAGTAGTGTTTCAAGAATTGGTGCTAAATGATGAAGAGGAAACTATAAGAACTATCAAAGGAATGGATGGCAATCATGATCTTTTCATCGTAGGTAGAGGACGAGGATCATCATCTCCTCTAACTACTGGCCTGGCTGATTGGTGTGACTGTCCTGAGCTCGGGCCTATTGGAGATCTTTTCGCGACTTCAGAGTTCTCTTCCTCCTTTTCTGTACTAGTAATGCAACAGTATATAAAAACTGCAGAAACTGAAGAATCAGAACTATCTGCTGAATCATTCGCGAGACAGGACTCAGAACAGCTTCCCTGGAGAGCATCAAGCGCAGCCACTGAAGATGTATTCGGGTCCTTTGATAGTAAAGATAACAAGTTTAGTCATGAAAGTTAATCCAGATTTTGCCACAAATCTGATACCAAAATTTCATGCAAGTACATAAGTATTTCACATAGCATTCGAAGGTATCCTTGGCATAGAACTAGATGTATCATGTAGTTAATTAAATGAATTGTAATTTTTTTCGGATGGAAACTTCAACCATCTTAACACAAGGCTTTATATATAACAAATATGCTTAATTTTCTCGAAAAATATTCAAAACTATTACCAAACAACACTTGCTTAGTACAGACTTGTGCTGATAGAGATGTTTAGAGAGCATTATCAAACCGGTAGGTGGTTCTGTCCACTTCTGTATCAAAAGATATTACGACAAAATCGCGCAGATTAATTGCGGTGGTTGATCAGTCATATGTTTTATTAGTCATTTTCAGGCATCTTAGATCAGAATCCCAGCTATCATACATACCAGAGCAAGTTGAGTGGAGGCAAAATGAAATCTAAGTAAATTCATTGTCGGGATCCCAGGATTGCAGGATACATTACAGAATCTCGACCATTCGACCTTAAATTAAGGTGGACCGTGGCACATTGACATGCTTTCTGGAGTTGCAGATTAATTTGACGTAGTGAAAAGGTAATTAGACTAATTCAAAGAAAGACTTTAATTTGTCGAATAAAAGTCAAGCAAAGCAACGGATAGCTCAGTCCTTTCTACATCTTTGGGGTTTATACAACCTATTCATATTGTTTTACTTTGGTTTGATAAAAATAATAACATTTCCTGTATGAGATTCTTTGATAAAAGCTCCTATTTAGATGTTACACTCTCTGTAAATAGTGTTTTGAATCATGTTTGTACTATTTCTCTTGTTATCGCTACTCTTTTCCGCGAAAAATTCTTCATGTTACCACCCCTATTATCTGAAGCAAGGCTCATCTTTTTCTGTGGAGAATGAAGGAGACCTTTTGATTTCAAAAAATGGTGTTTTCTCTGCTGGATTTTACAAGGTTGGACAGAACGCCTTTTGTTTTTCGGTATGGTACAGTTGTGCAAATGATACCGTAGTTTGGATGGCCAACAGAGACAGGCCTGTCAATGGGAAACACACGAAACTCTCTCTACAAAAATCTGGCAATCTCATCATAAAAGATGCAGGGCTTTCTGTTTTTTGGTCTATTGAAAATAATTCAAACTCGTCGAATCCTGTTCAACTTCAACTTAATGACACTGGCAATCTTGTTTTACATACACTGAACGGCAGAGCTTATGGTGATATGATTTGGCAAAGCTTTGATTCACCAACTGACACGCTTCTGCCTAACCAGGCATTAACTAGAGAAAGGAGGCTCGTGGCTTCAAGGAGCGGAACAAATTATTCTTCTGGTTTTTATAAGCTCATTTTCAGTGATGATAATATACTGAGTTTGGTTTTCAATGGCTTGGAAACTGATAGCGTCTACTGGCCTGATAATAGTGGATTGCCGTGGGAAGTAGGAAGGACTAGTTACAATGAAAGTAGGAACGCGGTTCTTGATTCTTATGGGTCTTTTGTGTCATCGGATAGGTTTAATTTTACAGTTGGGGATTATGGTATCCGACAAGAGTCTTATAGAAGATTAGTTCTTGATTCTGATGGTAACATTCGTGTGTATAGTTTAAATGAGAAGAGAATGACTTGGGATGTTCAGTGGCAAGCCTTTTCTCAGCCCTGCAAAGTTCATGGAATTTGCGGAGAAAATAGCCTGTGTAGTTATGGGCTTGGTGGTAGAAAATGCTCTTGTTTACCTGGCTACAAGATGAAGAATAGTAAAGACTGGTCTACTGGATGTGAGCCTCAATTGAACTACACATGCAGAGAGGGAAGCGGAAATGATCATGAATTTATACAAATTCCTCATGTCGAATTTAATGGATATGGCATGGATGATTATCAGAATTACACTTTAGATCAGTGCAGGAAACAATGCTTGAACATCTGCAGCTGCATAGCATTTTACCATCTGTATAACAAGAACCAAGGCTTGTATGTTTGCAATCTCAAAGCTCTACTGTTGAATGGATACAAATCTTCTTCTGTCGACAACTCAATGTATATAAAGCTACCTAGAAGTGTCACAAGCTCTTCCAACAAAGGCAATCAAGAATCAGAGTTGACTTGTGTTCATGATGAATATGTGCTACTGGACAGGCTGTACAAGAAAAAGCACGAAAATCGTTCAGGCCAGTCAATTTTCTGGTTCACCATAGCATTTGGGGGATTCCAAATATTCTGCATTTTGGTTTACAAATTCAAAGCAAGGGGACCTTCCCATACAAACTCAAGTATGCAAAAGTATCACCAAGTTGCCACTGGTTTCAAGAGATTCACCTATTCTGATCTCAAGAAAGCGTCACAAAATTTTAACAACGAGATTGGAAAAGGTGGTGGTGGCATTGTATACAAAGCTGTCCTGCCAGACGGAAGAATTGCAGCCATCAAGCGCCTAAACAGCAGCGATGAACAAGGTGAAGCAGAGTTTCTTGCTGAAGTCAATGTAATTGTGAGGCTTAACCACATGAATCTTATAGAAATATGGGAGTATTGTGCAGAGGCAAAACACAGACTTTTAGTATATGAGTACATGGAACACGGATCTTTGGCTGAAAATCTTTATACCAATTCCCTTGACTGGGACAAAAGATACCAAATTGCTGTAGGCACAGCCAAAGGCCTAGCTTACTTGCACGACGAGTGCCTAGAATGGGTTCTGCACTGTGATGTGAAGCCCGAAAACATTCTTCTGGACTCAGATTACAATCCAAAAGTAGCAGATTTCGGGCTCTCAAAACTTCTCAACAGAGGCACCAACATTAGTACTTCAACGTTCTCCAAGATACGAGGGACGAGGGGCTATATGGCTCCTGAATGGGTCTACAATCTTCCCATTACTTCTAAAGTCGATGTTTACAGCTATGGCATTGTTATGCTGGAGCTGATCACGGGTAGGAGTCCAATGACGACGACAAGTACATTAGCTAGCAGTGATAGTGGTCTTGATGGGGAAGAACAGAGAGGCGTGATGAGTTTTGTGAGGGAAAAAATAAGAGAAGGTGCAGAAATAATTGATCCGAATATGAATGGAGCATATGATAGTGGCCAATTGGAACTTCTGCTTAAAGTTGCAATGCAATGTGCAGAAGATAAGAAAGATGCTAGGCCTTCCATGAGTCAAGTTGTCGATATGCTTCGATTCAATCAAGATTGAAAAATGCAGGACACAGTTCTTAGTTACTTGCATTTGTTATGCCCTTGTAGTATACACCAGATAAAAAGTGCAGATTTCATCTCCTATTATTACATGCTTTGTTGTTAGCAGTGTTTCTTACAGGGCTTAGTTTTCAACATGAAATTGCAAGTGCAAGTTAATATTGATGAAGTTACCTGACAAAAAATATATAATATATTGATGAAGTTAGATATATTTTTTCAAACTCAAATTTCATGCAAAAAGTCGGACTATTATTTTGGGTTATTATTATTACTGAAATTTGCGAATTGGTAATTTCTCATACATTGACCTTGCTTAAAAGACATTGGATCTTTCTGCTCCTCATTCTCATTGTGGATCAGCAATCTCAGACTGAGCCCAAGTCATTTAAGCCAGTTCACAAGGCACCGGCAGAGATCTTACATAAAGCATACTGGCCTAACCTGACTGAAGTCCGCATTCTGTTTTGGCCCAACTTGAAAATCTTCATGGGCTTTGACATCAAAGGTTGAATAGCTATTTTATTCCGTGTGTTAGAGATTCCAAATTAAAATCTTAATCTTCTTTAAATTATTGTTATTTCTAATTAGTAAATTAAATAATAAATGAGTTTAATATTCATGTATTCACGACAAATATATTAATTAAAATTTTCAAATTATCATAACATTACCAAATCATTCAATAACTTATTTTGGTACGTATTTTGCCATACCAATTACTCCGTCCGTTCATTTTTAATTAATTGATGTTTGATTTTTTAATATACATTTTTAGCTTGAATAGTTAAAATTATTGTGTTTTAAACTTTTTTATAATTACAATACAAGTTTGACTTTCTTATTCAAAGGGAATTTTTTTTTAAAAATAATCGATTTAACTCTATATTCAATACCTTAAAAATGTGTAACAAAAGATAAATGTTTTTAAATTAGATGGAGTAAAAATTTAAGTCTGAATGAGTTAATTTCCATTTGTTTTGGTAACAAGTAACAATCCTGACAAATTTCGAATAATATTACAGCCTTATTTGATAATTAATGGTTAGTGGATTGAGTTCACTATTTAAATAATTGATTGAAATATATGTTTGATTAATTAATTTTCTTTCCTACATATTTAGTTAATCACATTCCAGGATAGACAGCGATGGCGGACCACCTGCACGACACAAGCACTCGAAGCAATAATTGAACTGGTAGTTGGGCTTAAGTTTCCCCAAATTCCCCCGATAACATAAATTACAAAGTATACATGCACAGCCCACATATATATGTATGGTAAATTTTAGAACACAAATTGCAGGCTGTCCAGTCATTTTCTATGGCGAGATATTTTGTCATTAACTTAGGAATTAGGACCATGCGTCCATCGAAGAATAAAAGAAGTGGACGTTTGAGGGTTTAATAAAAATAGTACTCATTTTTTCTAATTTTATTAATATTAATTTCTCTATATTAGAGAATTTAATATATTTAGTTAAATTAATTTGTCCAATGTCGCCTTTACTTTAATTGTTATTTTGAGATGGGAAAAATATATGAAATACTGGTAGCTAATGTTTCTCGGGAATTTTTTTTTCTATTTTTAAATATAATAGATATATGTGCAGACATAATTTGTAGTATATCGTAACATAAATAGATCTGAGAATATTTTTTTTAAAAAATAATTTCTTTATATTTAAATGCTCAGTATCGAGAAGCAAGAGATAGTGACATCACCTGGATAAAGAAGCAAAGGCCCTACATTTTCTTTCTCTATTGCAATTTACACCGATCACGAATGGGGTGTGTGTTTGGGGATACTGTAAATATGCTACGGGCTAGGTTTCATATTTGTAGTCTATTTCGACATTTTCTAAATAAACTAGTAGTCTATTTTTTTTTCTTAATATTTTGTAATCAAATTAATCAGTTTTTAATTTGAATTTACTTATATCATATAAATAAAACTATAAAATTTTGGATTAGAATTAATAATTTAACTAAAAAAATACAACCAAATCGGAAGTAGTATCTGGCCATACAGATGGATATGACGAATCCTATCTTAAAACATGGTCTTGTTTCAATCAAATCTTATTTACGGGGACCCTTTCATCAATTTTTGCAGTTCTCCTTTTCTGTACTTATTAAGGAGCAGGTGTCCCCAGGCTTTAGCTTCTTAAAACGAGAACTACGCTTGCGTGATAGAGTGATGCAAATAAGAATATTTTTGAATTTTACTCAAAAAAAAAGGAATATTTTTGGATTATACTCTTTGTTCATTTTTACAGAAATTTATATATTATATTATTTGATGATTTCAAAGGTTATAGTAGTAAAATATATAATCTACTTTGAAGTATAATTTCAGATTTTTAAAATTTTCTAAAAATCATTTGCGAATTTTAGTTAAAAATCAATTTACCTTGTTATCCGGAAATATTTGAATATAAGAATCATAAGAAAAGTTTTACCAGAGATTTTAATAAACGTAACATGTGCATCATAAAAATTCAAGAACGTAGTTCGGGATGATATCATTTGTTTTTTCCCCATTTCTGGGGGTTCTACTGTACCAACCTTTGTTGCAATAAGAATAAACGATGAGTGATTAGTGATTGGTTATGTGTTTACTAAGGTCAAATGTGGCAATGTGTTTACTAGGTCAAATTTGACTAATGAGCTCGGGACTGATTATCGGAGAGCGCGACAAAGGAAAAAGATAAGTTAACTGGAACCAACAACTATCTCTGGCCTCATCATTGTCTTTTTTTGTTTAATAATGAGTTGAAATTACAGTAAAGTCTAATCTCCAGAGTCTTGAGTTGAGTAACTAACAAAAAAGACATCTCAGACAAACTCAATGTTTTTACAACTACTGCCCTCAAATTTCAACACTCCACTCCTTTCACATTTTCTGTGTTCCTGGTGTGTTTATCATGCCACTCAACTGCCAAATCGTAACGTTGCATCCGCGGACTGCATTCTTCCATTTTGGTGCTGCTGAATCTGCTCCCATTCATGCGATCCGGACCGATCTAATAAAAGACACCGAAGACACAGGTTCTTCTAGTAAAATTGATATTTTTTCTTGTTTTGAAATTTATAAAATTATAAAAATACTTATACAAAATTTGAAATGTATAAGAATTTTTCAAATATTTACTTGATATCCCTGGAATTTGAATTATATGCCCACCCCTACTTGCAAGTTAATTTATGAAGTCCTGTGACTTAAATAAATTTTCACTAAAATAAATTTGCTAAACTAGTTTTTGAAAATAAATTAAAATTGGAAAACAAAATATCGATAAATTTCAAAATTAGTCGGGATTGAAGTTGACAACTCCTTGCAATTTCACGTATATATTTATTTTGTCACACTACTCGGTCACGGCCGAGTAATCTCTCGATAATGTTCACGGTCCAGAGTTAAACAACGTTCGACTACATTAATCCTCGATCTCGTGGTAGATGAGTAGTCCGTTGAATTCTTGCAGTACTAGCTTTATTAGCTGGCGAAGATACACAAAAGTCTTTTTATTTTTTAAAACACACATTGATTTGTTTACTGCAAACTATGTGGACTTCTTTTTGCTAGTATTTGTAATTTATGTGCATTTTATTGATTCCAGTGGCCTGGTGGCAATATATAAGCTTATGAATATTGCCCCCTCCTTTTTTCCCGTGCTTAGTTGTCTTTACCCTTTTCCTTTTCTCTTTATCTTTTCCATGGGCACAATTATTTTCAGATTTGAAAACAAAAATTTACATAGATATGGAAGATTGAACGTATTCTCACATGCAATCTTCCTTTAAATTCACAGCACTCGCTTGCATGCTTCAAACTGAATATCCTCCTGTTTTGTTTTAAATAACTTTGATTCTTTATCAGATCATAAAAACCTGCGTTTCAAATATCTCTTCCTTCCTTTGGATGTAATATCAATTACTCCATCCGTCTCACTCATTTCTTTACGCTACTATTTGACACGTTTTTTCACGTTCATTTTAAAGTTAGTTTCATAATATATTTTTTTATTTTTTTTCTCTGAATAAAAGTTTGATGTTTAAATTTTTATTAAAAAAAAAATTTAAAAAATTTATAAAACTATACTTTATAAAAATATCAAAATGCGTGTACATAAACTATTCGCAGGGACTACCAAAATTCAATAGACAGGCTCATTGGCATAGATCTAAGTAGACCAAGGACACATGAATATAGGAAATTTTCTCCTCATACGGTTTGGAAAGAAAATATTTAAATATTATATACGTCTAGAAATTTAATTAATGAAAAAAATTATAAATAAATTATAGTAACAAAATTTAACTCATTTTTTCTTTCCCTTTTTGAAAAAAATCATTTGTACTCGGTGACTCAAATTACCTGGAGATCGATTCGAAAAGAACACACAAATCTCCATACAAAAGGACTAGTAGCATTTGTAACGAGGTCAAACCCTTCAGAAACAAAATTGTATTTTAGTGGCCGACAATCAATCTTTGCCATTTCCACAACCAAACAAATTTACCCCTCATATTCCACTGGATTTTGTTCATCATTTTCTTCTTCCTTTTCTTTTCTTTCTTTACCAACCCGGTTAGTTTTAATGTTTTCTACGGACTATGAACAAGCTAAACTTCAAAATCAGATGCATGTATAGTTCTGAATATTTAAGTTTATATCCGTTCCCACAAATTCAGCAATTAGGGCATAATTCTGGACAGAATAAATAAATAAATTTTTACAACTCGAACTATCTCGTCAGGCTAGCTAAAATGCATGTACTACTCTGTTTTAAAATAATAATCACATTTTATACCCGTAATGTAAGGTGTAAAAGACATAATTTTTTCCAAATTTTCATCTTTTTAATAAGATATAGATGTTAAACTTTTTATTCAAAAAATAAAATTGACAAATAATATATAAAAATATATTTTTTCTATCTCAAATTACATATAAAAGATCGATTATTATTTGGGAACATAGGAAGGATAATCGTACATGCATACTTAGTTAAGCGGTAGCAATCAAATAGACAAACACAGTGTTAATAATGAAGGAATTATTGGTAATTGAAATTGTAGGGTTTTTTACTTTTTACAGCAAGAACAGAAATAGAAACTTCATACTAATGTCTAGTACTATCTTCATGTTCTTCATTACTTGTCCTGAAAAAATGCCAACCATCTCTGCCCTCCCATTACAAATCTTCATACAAATCATAGATGTGCATGTATATAACCCTTGGATTTTGATGCAGAGATGGTGGGCAATTTAACTTGCATATGAAAAGAAGAACATGTCACTGTTATTGATCTTACTACTGGACTTAACCAGACCCTGCTATTTAGGAAGAAAAGCAGAGGTTGATTTTCTGCAGCTGCATTGCAGAATCTCTGCTAATCCTGATCCCGGGCCTTTCGCTTCTTCGGTATTGGCTCTGGTGAGGATGATACAGAGGCTAATGCAGCTGTGGTGACTTCCCATGGATCATTTGAGCTATCCGAGCTCCAGTACAGATCCGTAACCCCTCGGGGGCTTCCTGGGAAAGGTGAAAATTTGCGTTTGTTAATGTTGTTGCGGCAACCTCCTGATATCAGTTCCTGGATTAGCTTGCAACAGTCTTGTAATTTGCCCTGTTTATTAACAATGCAAATGGTCACGGATCGATAAGGAAGCAACAATGCAATCAAAGGGGGCATTTGGTTAAGGTTGAGAATGAGAATCAGGATTGAGAATGGGGGATGTGAATGGTATGAAAATCCAAAGAGTCGAAAGGATATGATTTAACCACCTAAAGGATCGGGGTTCCTATCTCATAGGACCAAATAACTAATCCAAACACTTATGCATGGGAATGAGGTTCCATTCTCGTTAACCAATCATAAACCAGACACCCCCTAATTGTGAAACACAAACATGGCATGAGGAAGATCAGAAGTTAGATTGTTACCTTATCAATACCAAGAATTCCGACAAGCTCATTCTGGTAATCTAGTCCAATACAGGGCTCAACATTACTAATTACAACCAGCATTATAGCAGTGGCTACAACAGAAGGAAGGAATCGCATAAACCTACAATCTGCAAGCAACAAACATGCACATACATATAAATCACTGACCTTTTCGAGATCATTATGACTACCAAACAATAAAATCACTGATATTCTTGATCTTACCAGCAACGATAGAGAGAAGAAGACAATCACAGCCCTTGAGAAATTCCCAACAAATGTGGTTATTCAGACCAAGCCTCCTCGTGATATAATCAAGAAACGAAATTGGCGTCACAGGATTCATCTTCCACTCAAGAGTTGACAACATCAAAACCTCCATTCTCTGAATCGTTTTTGCTCTAAACACGTATGGAGGATCCTCTACCTTTACAACCACAAATCATAACTACACAATCAGCTCGCATTAATAACACAATATAAAAATGTACGCACTTTAACAGGGAGACTGTTTCCGTGAAGACCGGTATATTTATTATAGTCAACGGAAGAAGGTCTTACCTGAAGATCCAAAAGCAGGGGAACATGGACTTCCTCCATTTTAGCAGCAAGTGACAAACAGGACACAGAAACAAGCTGAACCATCCAGAGCTTCTCCTCATTAAACTCGAACCTAAACACAAACCTATCGAAATAATTCACAGCAAGAAGAGCAGTGAGCGAAGAAAACGAGTAATGCTCCACAACTCTCAGCATCCACTCCACCGCATCTCGGCGAGATTCAGCCAACAAAGAGTTTCTCTCAAGTTCATTACACAGAACATTCGGCTCTTCTTTCGACAACAAAGAGGAAAGCTCTTCTTGTTCTTCTTCTTCACAAAACAAGTCTTGGTTAGGTACAAGAGGCTCAAGTGTTTGATAATCATCGTTAACAACCAGATGGTGTTCTTGGCAGTACAGAGAGTCTAGGAGAAATGATGAGGTGTGTTGTTGCAAAGCCATCTCTTCTGGGAAGAAGAGCTTGGAGAGATGAGTTCATTTCATTGTGTAGTGTGAGTGAGAGAGATGAGAGGAAGAAAGCAAGATTGAAGTAGCTAATCTTGGTTTCTACAATGTGTATGATGATGCATGTATATATAACATGTAAAGTATTCTACGTATGAAATCTTAGTAGTTTCGTTATGACAAAAAGAATTCCTTAATATTTTTTATTTTGAATAACTTTGATGAGTGTTTGTGATAAAACTTCGTGAGTATCAAAATCAAAATAATAAGCAATAATTATAGTTTATACACGTCACAATTTTTAAATTTGAATTTTACTCGATGTTAGTTTGGAAGTCTTGGGCTCGATTTGAAAGCTCAGTCCAAATTTATATTAACTTAATAAGAATTAATTTAATAATTTGCGTCAATTTCAAGTCGATTAAATATATAAATTTATTAATATGCTATATACTTGTATGAAATACATCTAAAATTTAATACAGACTCATGAGCATCCCAAAACAGAATGATGTAAAATTTAAGTTTGGCTCGGTAAAAGACTCTAACGCTTCAGCAATATTATGGAGATATGTGGAGCATAAGTACTTTGTGTAGCAGAGAGTTTTAAAAGGGTGTGTTGGATTGAGATGTTAATAATTTTTTTTTCATTCATGAAATCCGAGGGTATTCGATTAGGATTGTTTGAAATCCATTAAAATTTTGAGATATTCAATTGGAATTTCAAATTATGCTACAAAATCTGGTGGTATTCAATTGAGATTTTAAATTATACTTTAAAATCCGATGGTATTCAATTGAGATTGTTTAAAATCCATTAAAATCTAATGGTATTCAAATGCTGATGGATTTTTTTTTCATTTCATATAATGATAGATTTTGTGGCATTTTTCAGTGTATTTTAAGTTTTTTGAAATCCCACCAAAATCAATGGGATTTTGAAGCATTGTATCTAAATCCTATCAACTTTGCGATATTTTATCAAGAATCCGAAAAAAATCAAAATCCCATACAATCCATTAAAATCCATGAACTAAAAACAATCCATTAAAATCTCAATCGAATACACCCCATTAGTTTATTTTTTGTCACTAAAAAATCTGTCTAATTGCGTAGTGTTTTGGCACTGCTTATTTTATACAATAATATTTATTTTTGAAAAATTTTTAATACATATCTATATTTCATTGTACATTATATAATATGATATATTTTTTTGAGAAAAATGATATGTAATTTATTAATATATATTATTTGTAAAATGTAAGATAAATAAAAACTATTATCTTACTGTACCTATTTAAGTTATCATTCGTTCCGAATAAAACAAACAACGCACCGTAAATTGGCAGAAGAGGAACTCATGCGTGACACGTGACATTTGTACACCTGACATTTTATATGGCTGCCTGGCTGGATCCACTCCATGCCCCCTGAAAGTAAATATGTAAATTCTGATTTCAAAAACTATAAATAGTTTTTTTTCGTTTATTGGAATTAAGCAACATGTTAATATTTCTATTCTAAAAATAATTTTAAAAAATTTGAATTCTCCCACTAATAAAAGTGAATCCAACACAGTATATTTTTATTAAAAAAAAAGCAGAAAAGGAAAAAAGGAAAAAATGGGATAGAGATGGGTGAATGGAAATGAACAAGGCAGGTAAAATAAATAAGGGCACCTGACCCAACTCTGTTGACATTTAAGGCAACTTTCTCGGTCCATGTTTACATATTTTCATACCTCCTTTGCCTTTTTCAGATCTTCTTCTTCTTCTTTTTTTTTCATTTTTTTATTACACAATAATACTAGAGGGTCTTTCCACTCTCATTCACACTCCATCCATGGAACTAATTACTAATGTGTTTCCTAAATTAGCCCGTGGAAAAAAGCGGTAGGGGTATTATTGAGCTAAATCATAAATAATTTTTTTTTTTTCGTATATATGGATCATGACTTATGATTATTATTCTGAAAGTTGTCGTTGATCCATATTTCGTAGTTAGTCAAATTTATTAAATTTTTCGTTTTTAATTAATCATCCGATTAATTTTTAATTAATTCTTATTTTATGTACTCATAGGCTAAGTTTGATTTGTGTTTTTTATGACGTTGCTTCTGACTTATGCTACAATTACAGTTTGCATTTGCGGATAATAGAGAGATCACAGTAATTTAACATCTCATAGCCAAATCTTATATGCTAAGTTTGATTTGTGTTTTTTTTTTACGAAATTGCTTCTGAATTATGCTACAATTACAGGTTGCATTTACGGATAATAGAGAGATCACGGTAATTCGGCCAGCCAGGAGCAAACACATAACACAGTAAATATCTCTGCATTCTTTTTCTTCCGTGTCATCCCTTTCCATGCAGTAAAGAATAAATTGCAGCAGAGCAATCTTTATTCATGCGTACAAGCATCTCTTTACATCTCTCTTTGGTCAATTGTTACAGTATAATGATACCAGATGCATTAAAAAAATATCCAACATTTTAAAATTTCAGAAGAAAAACTGATTATTTGACATGTTACCAAAATTCGGAAACTCAAAAGGTAAAAAGCAAATTTATGGCTACAGCTGCTTCATCGTTGTGGTAAAAAAAATTTAATCCACTACAAGGAGAGACACAAGTAACGAACACTGTCTCACCACTACTAGTGTATCCTAAACTAATTTCAGAATGGAATTCTAAAATGCTTTAGAGCATCTCCAAGAGACTCCTTATTGACTCTTAAATATAATATAAAAAATATGACTCTTAATAATTTAGGACAAAGTTAAGAGTGTAAACTCCAACAATACTCTCTACATCTCTTCTCTATGCTCTTACTCTGGTATGTCACATAGCGTAGGAAAATCAAGGGTCTAGAGCCTAGCAGGCTATCTAAAGCTGCAAATCAAAGCTCGTGCCTGCCTCTGTTTTCTGAATTTCTTTTGTCTACTTATTTCCTGGTGCCTGCTGGCTGCATTATTTATGCCTCCTCTTTTTAGACTCGGCCTTCTTTCTTTCTTAGGGGCCGTTTGGGTGAGCTTAAAATAAGTGCTTATTGTTTAAAATAAATAAGTGGAGTAGAAGTTAGAAGTAAGATAAGACTTATAAGTGATTAAAGTGTTTGGGAAATAAGTAGAAGCCCTGAAACAAAAGCTAACATTCCTAACTTTTTTTAAGTGCTTCTTGACTTCTTACACAAACGGTACGAAATAATACCCACTTATAAGTGCTTCTAACTTATAAGTCCCGGCTTAAAAGGGGGGCCAAACACCCACTTACTCTTATCACTTGATAAGACCTCTACTCTATTAAGTACTCGTATATTATTGAGAGCGGGTTCCATCCCCTTATTTTTACTAAACAAAATATTATTTGCAAAAAATTACTCCCTCATTGTTTAGTTTACACGCATTTTGAGTCTCGTATAACGTATAGTTTTATATTTTTTTGATTTTTTTTTTATTAAAAGTTTAAACATCAAACTTTTATTCAGAGAAAAAAAAAATTTAAAAATATATTACAAAACTATACTTTAAATGAGCGTGGAAAAACATGCCAAAAAGTAACGTAAAGAAATGAAGGAGACAGATGGAGTATATATTTACAATTTTACATACTTATTTTTAGAAAATAAGAATAAATACTCTTTGTTTCAAAAAAAAAGAAATAAGAATACATACTCATATGGTAATAATTACATGCTTCTTTTAAAAATATAGAGTTATTTACGAACAGGGTGAAATATTTACTTTGGCAGGCTCTTTTTCCATTCTTACTTTTTTAACACTGGCTTCATAAAATATGTACAATGCTATATTTGACGACAGCTGTTACAAATATATATTTAATAAATTATGGTAACGTTTGTTCCCCGTCATCCCGTGATCGCAGGCTACAGAAGTAATGTTTTACTCGACACACATGCATATTTTTAATACACAGGAATATCTAACGCGAGGGTTCAAGTACTAGCTGCTTGATACATAATGACAAAATGTACCAACGAAAATTCACAAGGGGCTAGTTCTTCTTGCTGTAAGTTTACACCAAAAGACCTGAAGACCTCATTCTGGGGTTTTTCAAGTATTCAAACACATTCATTTGCAATTCAACATAGACGACCTGTGAATCACGATGGTCGTATCTGCACCGGCATCCAAATTAAACAAGCTCTGTTGCATTTACATAGCTTTACCAACTTTTGGAAGTTTGTTTCCCGGAGAAGAACCTGCTTGAACTGATTTGATTGTTGACCTACTGTTATATTTCATGAGCTTCTATGAATCCAATTATCCAGCTCAGGACCATCCTCACCTCAGAGGCTCAGACACCAGCATGGTAGCACCTAAATAAGAAGGAAAAATACCTACTATAGCCTGAACTAGAAAAATGGGGCAATGCCATTAATATCGCTTCAAACATTCTCGTCCCACAAAGTAAATATAAGAAACCACTAGTTATCTGTTATTAACTACAGTACTGGATTGACAGTAAGTAGAGGATATTTACACATAACATTATGGGCATATAGTCTGGACACCAGGTGATATGAGTAATTAACTAATCATCTTAAGCTTTAAACTCTAAAACATTCATAATGCCCAGCCAAGACTATTAATGATGATTCCACAGCATTTCCAAAATGCATCACATGCTAAGGGATGCGGAGTCCTACGTAAACATGCATCAACTGCTACGCTTGTAATGTTGTTTGATATACTTCTCTGCGTAAGATGGATATTTATGTCGAATGTATGACCGAAGACACTTCTGATAAGAGAAGTCTATCCATGCTCCATCAGTCCGTACTATGAATAGGCATCTCGACTGTCTAAACTGAGGGTGGCGATCAACCTTCAAGCAACATAGAAAAACTGAAAGTTAGATGACTGATGTAACTATACATGCTGATCAAACTTCAACATAAAAACAATGTCACATTCTAATAAACACCAACTTAAAGACACTGTAAGAGTACATTGCATCAATCCAGTCAAATAATGTTTAATTATGTCATTAGTTTATCTTGAAAATGTAGAAAATTCCTCAGAATTGAAGCTCATTTCTGTTAGTAGCTACTTTTCTCCCGCGCCATTCTTGTTAGCATGTGCCTACTAGATATATGATCCAAGTATCACAAAATTTGAGTAACCACAAGGTGCACAGCAATAATTAAAAGTTGTAAACCCAATGTTAATATGTCACTCATTGGAGTTGATTAGAGTTGGTATTCATGGAGACCAATTATTGATTGGAGACCTTAGAACATACTAAAATATTAAATCAAAAAAATAATTATGTATAATAATATAATTTTGTCATAATATATACATTGTACATTCTATAATTTTGAACCAGAACTTCTTTGCCAGGACTGCTGATTTTCCGGCAATTAAGTCTCATTTTCTGGCGACCTAACATAGTAACATACATTTTTAAACAAATAATAGTGCAGATTGATGCTAAAGACATTGCAGAACTGCTAGCAGAATAATTTAAGGAAATGTAGAACAAGTTAATCGGCAATAATCAATTGAATTTTCACAAAAAAAAAAAAAATCCATTTTCAATGCAGAATGGGGTAATTTAATTTAGTAGAACATGTTTTCTTTTTGCAGAACCAAGGAATCAATGTTGCTGCAAAACACATTGCAAAAGAATAGAATATGCTCAGAATGCTGAAAACAAAGCGTGGAACACTATAAAGCGTTGTTTTAAATGGGTGGTAACCCCAATAATTAGAGCAATGTTTCCACCGGAGAACATGAATTGGCTCAACAGCAGAACATGAGTTGTCCATGACAACATGATGACGATGTGTTATATGTATATAGTATATATGTGTGTTATGCAGGAGGCTGTTAAAATAAAGATATTATATAAAATACACACACACACACACACAAATATATAATATTTTAGGGTCAATCCGGGCCATTCATTTAGTTCAAATCTAAGGGTTGTGATGTGGTCTCCAGGTCTCCATCGAACCTAATTTACGAACTGATTAATCATCTTATCCAGATCAAGATGCTGACAAGGTCAATTCATCATATAGGTAATCCAGTTCAACTGCATAGTTACACAAACGACAATTTTCAGGGGACCCAAAACACTTATGAGCATAGATAGAGCACCTGTATATGATCAACAGATCCTCCATGTGTATAGCATTCATGATTTTCAGTCAAAAATTTGAGTTTCTTACCAAACCTCAATGACTTGATCAGACAACCAAGAATATTATAATGGTAACTTGTGATGCAGTGACTGATCAGACAACCATGAATATAAAAATGGTAATATGTGATGCACAGACACAACAGAACTAGAGAAGAATATGCTAAATCCTGTTAATTACAAGTACAAAGAGGCATTCTTCCAATGTACATTTTCCAGGTAAGAAGCTGCAAAATTAATTGCATCATGTTAATTGCAATGTTAGCGCTACATTTTATATTTCATTTCCAACAAATTGCAATTAATCGGTCAGGATTAATGAATACTATTCCGCCTCACATATGTCAGCCATCACAAGAGAAGTACTTCCTAATTCATAATATGATGTTAGAAGTGAAATTACAAATATATTTAGATATGTAATCTGGTTAAATCAGATAGAACAATCCTAATCATCTATATCTGGTGATCTTCCTGATGCAGGAACAATATTACAGGCCTTGGAAGCCCATTTATTAGGTTATACTAAATAGGTTCGGTTGTATAAATACTGATAATATATTCTGAAGTTTTAGTTTTTTAATCAGGAAATTAGATTATTATTTATAGGAGTTTAACTATTGTAATTCAGCAAAGATTATTATTATTGCTGAAGCCCTGGTTTAACCCCTGCATCGCTCATCAAGACTCAAGTGGTTACAAAGAAAATACGTTCTCATGCTTTATAATTTGCATGGAAACATGGTGCTACTTAGGACAAAAGAGAGGTCATCAATGAAGCGTTATGAATTTATCACAAATAACAGTGTCCTTTCTAATATGCAATTTTCTGATTAAGCATTTGTTTATGAACATTTACACATTAAGGTTTGTCAACTGCATTTTTACAAGTTTGTTTCACATAAATTAATCCCCAATAGAAGTGCAGTTTTACGCTTTAAAGGGAAATAACTAGCAACAAGGTAATATGAGTAAATGCCACTAATAATCAGGGAAGCTGCAACAAATCGGCTATAACACCTATTTTTATATAATAAGTGGAAAGTTGAATAATTAATAGGCATGAAGCATGATATTTTTATCGCATATCAGGCTTAGGAATGTGTGTGGATGAGCTCGTCATTCTTGCAGCACACTACAGGAAGCACCATCGTAACAGGATGTAGTAACAAGAAAACTAAGATTCAGCACATTACTTCAGAGGTCGGACTTGGTACTTGTAACAATGTGTTCTCAGGCCTTCCCTACCTTTTCCTTCTCATAGATACAATATACACATTAATTCATGCTATGTTTTCACTCCATTCAGTAGTATCCTGTTCGCTTTAGGTCATTTTATGGGTCCATGTTTAATGCTGTCCCGAACACAGTCCAAAATTCAGCTTATCTTCGGTAGGAGCAACTGAGGTGCAGGACCTTTTATTTTTATTTATTTATCCGCTTATGGCAAAATCAACTGGGGGAAAGACTATATATGATAAAGCTGGTTGTGGGTTGAAGCAAGGAAGGGTTAAGGTAGGTGAAAAAAAAGAGTTTGGGGGTATAAATTGTAGAAATATAAACGAGGAGAAGAGGTATTCTTGCAAACTGAATGAGAGGATTTGGGAGTAGTTTATTGGTAGAGTTGTTAATAGAAAATAATGGGAAGTGATTTTAGTATTAAATCATTAAGAATAGCATAACCTACTTATCTTTACAATGCTAAGCTAAATTTCTCGAAAGTACACATGTTGCAAACATTTGAAATTTTAGTACATTATCTGATAAATGCCTGATCACAGACTAAAGTTTACACTTGTACCTCCAAGTCTACAACTTACCATGATGAAATTAAGTCCGCATCCCACTTTATCTTCAGAACGTGGATGATAAGCTAAAAGCTTCTCCAAAACAGTTTTCTCATCTTCTTCCGACAGACGCTCCCCGTCCATGTACCTACATATAGGGAAAACATCCAATATATCAATGTCTTTACACAGTGAATTCGTAACTGGTGCATACTGCATCGAACCCTGAGAATAAGTGACACAGTCTGTCAATAATGTAAATCACGGAACCATTAGAAATGCAATAACAAAGAACATATACATTAAACAGTCGCACCAGCAAACAAAACAAATTCAAAAAATTAAAAAAATATACAAATTCCGCCCCTCCGAGGTTCAATTTCTAGTTCCGCCACTCTCTGTACTTGTCACAATATACATACACGATACTACACTACACTACACAGTCTATTTTGTTTGATTACCTCAGTACCAGAAACGTTATTCTCTACTTATAACTTTAACAAGTAACAAGCTCTTAATCTCACATAATCTATTACTACCTAATCAAACATTAGAAAAAAAAACAGAAAACGAAACAGATAAATTATAGTTCTCGAAAAACCCTAAAGATTGAATTAGTACCAACTCAACAACAAAACTAAGTAATTGCAATTGATTACATTGAAATTTTATTAATTCATCGAGATTATAAATTAATCGAGAGGGTAAAAAGGACCTGGAGGAGTGGATAATATCTTTAGCGAACAAAATGAGGGGCTTAATATCCTCAAGTATCTCTTTTTCTTTTTCTTTCCACTTCCGGTAATCTGGATCGTCTATTCTCGCCGGGTGACTCAGTGACTCGCTCTTTGCGCGAGAGAGTGTGTCGCTGGGTAAAGTAGGGGAGCAGTACTCATCAGGCCGAGTCAGGGTGGAACAGGGACGCCGAGTTAGTAAAGTGGCGGCGACGGCGAGGCGGTGGGGTTGGAGACGGTGGCGAAACAACGGTATGCTTCTCAGAAGCAGCGGGGCTGCCATATCACATGTGGGAGTGATTTGCGAGATTCCTCAGACCGTTTATTACAATTTTTATATTAGGGTTAATAAAATTGTTTCAAATGTACTGTTCGTTGAGGTTTGTGTTTTTACTTTTTTCGAAGACTATATAATTTTTTAAGTGATACCTGTGTTCTAAACATCCCAATTTAATCTATTATTATCTCCTATTGTAACGATTCAATTTTTAAAATCTTATAATTCTTATAAGTTTTTCTATAAAATTTATTAAAATTAAAATAATACTCCTATAATCATTTTAAATATGAATAATTTGTATAATTTATGATATATTAAATATATATATATATAATTAATAAATAATCAATACAATAAAATTAAATATTAAATAATATTTTAGTATTAAAATATATACGATTTTCATTCAGATAAATCTCCGATTTTTGATTAATGCTAGATCGGTACATCAATCGATTAGATCTGATTTCCGATTGTAACCCTGATCGACACCGACAAGAATGTTGAACTTTCTACGTAAAGTTTTGTGTGCCCGTCTCCAGATGGTGAAAATCGACAGAAGCCTCTCAGATAATAAAGACGGCAACTACTTTAAAAACAGAGATAATTTTAGACTTGTTTGCTATTTTTTTAGAATACTGCTCATAACTTAATTCGAAAAAAAAATGAAAATCTACATAACTAGTTACATATTAATATAATTTATCAGGATACAATATCGCATATGATTTTTTATATTAATAAACAAATTAGTCGAAAATAAGTTAAAAATAAAATAATATTAATGGATATTACTATTTTCTTTGTGCATCTGGGGGTATTGCTATGAAACACCCTTTGCCCTCAATTCGCGCAAAAATATCAACGACAAAGAGAGACCCCCGAAACAAACAGAAAACAAATTGAACACAACTACATCTCCTCCAACCATGAATGTCGGTGCCGGCGAAGATTCTCCGGCGAATGCCGTGTCCCAGTGGACACACACCGCCTCTCGCCGCTACCAGCACCTACTCGACAAATCGACACCGCACGTTCTCCGCCGTTGGATCGGATTCGCGGCGATTGTGTTCATATACGCGCTGCGCGTCTACTTCGTCCAAGGCTTTTATATTATCACTTATGGACTAGGTATATATATTCTTCAGCTTTTGCTTGCGTTTTTGTCTCCTCAGGTGGATCCGGAGATCCACGACGGGCCGGGTCTTCCCACCCGCGGATCCGATGAGTTTCGCCCGTTTGTGAGGCGCCTTCCGGAGTTTAAGTTCTGGTAATTCAATTTATATTCTTTATTACTTGTTTACGTTTGTGTGTAATTCAATTTATGTTTGTTGATCTAATTGTAATTTGTAGTTATTAATTGAAAAATATCAACATCGGATCGTAAATCTGATCGGTTATAATGATTATTAGGTGAGAATAGTATTTTGATTTTCTCGACGTAGGCAGAGAATGGTGTTAGGTGCGGGAAATGTTGGATTGATAAGGTGGAGAATGTTAGGTAGGGGTTATGTTTATTATGTTGAGCGTTGTATATGATTGAGGGAGCTATCATAAATGCTGTTTAACAGGCTGTGGGAGTTAAGGGAGCTGGTATAATTGTCAGGTTTCGGGGATGGAGCGGGGAGGTTCTTTTCTTGCAGGCTGGGGGAAGGAAGGGAGCTGATCTGATTGTTAGGTGTCGGGCTGATAAGAGTCGGGGATAGGGCGAAGGAGGTTCCTTTTCGAGATGAGGAATGGTTTGTGCTTTGTTCAAGTACTCTGGTTGTTAAAGGTGTAAGTTTTGTATGGCATAGGTATCGGCTTATATTGAAGTTAAATAAGGGGGTGGTGAATGAGTAGTTATGGTGACTAAGGTGATTGCACTCAGAATTTGTTCAAGGAAGTTTGTAAGAGAACAGATACTTGATTCATGTTCTTTTTGGTTGTAGATCACTGGACACAAAGGTATAATACCTTAACAAACTCGGTAGCTTTAGGTTCTTGTTCATCACATTAGAAAAGGTGTCACGATCTTTAACAAATCTGCAGCAGAACTTATGGAGAGAGTCAAAGTTCACGCTTCTGCTAGTCTAAGAGTGTTTGCCCTCCTTTTTTTATTACTTTTTTCCTGAATCGACTCCATTGTTCACAATAGCTCCAGTTAAATCAGCTTTGCTATGTCTATCCTCACTACATTCATCAGCCTTTTCAGTTTGACATAAGTAAAATGTATGCTACAACAGCAGTAATTTAAAATCCACTACCAAGTTGTTAGACCATTTAGTTGATGGTTAATCTATTGTACTTGAACTTGGTGAACCCTTATGCCTGGTTTTGCGGTCAACTAAAGTTTGTAAGCAAAGACATGAGATTTATGATATTTACATGATGAAAGTTATTAATATGGTAGACATTTTCATATGGTGATTATAAGTCAACTGATGTGGATGTGCAAGTTGATATGTGGTACAGTTGATATACATGGTACGCTTGATATAGAGAGGACATAGGGAACTTGGAAGTTGATATGTGGTACAGTTTTTTTTTTGGTCAATGATATTTGGTACAGTTAACCATCCTTCTATATCTTGAAGATGGTCCTGAAGGTTATAAACCGCCGTTAAGGGTCCCCATTAAAGTATACCATGTTAAACAGGTTTTTTTTTAATTTGTAAATCATAGAGAAGCGAAGAAATCGGGTAGTAAGAGACTCATTGAGGTGTTAAGCTAGTGCCTATAGAACATCCTGGTGATTAAGAGCTGAACTTTATGAGTATTTTAGTTCTAGTTAAGGAGCCATTTAGCTGACTTTTCAATGCAGTAATGTATGCCGAGTATTATGAATAATACAGATATGAGAAACTGAATGGGAAGCAAATGCATTAGGAATAATTTGAGCATGTATTGTCTTTTCAACTTGTCTATTTCTAAGGTATCATGTTATCTTTGAGAAAGATGTGATGTAGGATTATTAAGGTGGTGTCAAATAGATGATTAATTGTTGTATTTTATATAATTTGCTGGAAAATGCTGTCAGATTACCTAATATTTATTTGGTTCATTTGACCTACAGGTATTCACTAATTAAAGCATTTTGCATTGCTTTTGTGCTGACATTCTTTAGTGCATTTGATGTGCCTGTATTTTGGCCGATTTTGCTGTTCTATTGGATTGTGCTTTTCATCTCGACCATGAAGAGACAGATAATGCACATGATAAAGTACAGATATGTCCCTTTCACCTTTGGCAAGCAGGTATAAACACACACACACACACACACACACACATATATATATATAATTAATTTACTTTGAATGTGCTGCTTTGACGGCCATTTATACTTTTTTTATTGTAGAGTTCAGGCCTAGTCTGATGTTTTTTCTTTATTATTAAATTTTGGTGTAGCGTTACACTGGTAAGAAAGCAGCTGCCAACGATGACGCAGATACTGTAGTCAGGCCTTGAGGCATCATCTTATGGACATTGTAATGCAGAATACACATGTTTAGGGTACAAGTGTCTAGAGAATAGTGGGGTGGGGATGAAAACCAGAAGTAATTGTAAGGATTGAAGCATTAAATTTTAATTGTTAATTGCAAATTTTTCTCTTGAAGTTGGCTTATGAGGATCAGATTATAATTCCTTTTTCGACATGTGGCAAGAATATAACTACTGCGTAGCTTCCACCTCCAGGCAAATTGTGATAGGACTTTATTTCTTTCAGATTAGTGTCGCATTGTGATATGAGGTTTTTAAGATAGTAGTAATTTTGGGTGCCAGAATGAATATTATTTTGATTATTTCATTAATGTTGAATTCAACGGAAATGAGATGGAATAGTGAAGTGGAATTGCTTATTTGTACTCGTTTGAACTAATCTCTATTTGTTCAATCTGGAAACAGGATGTCACTCTTTTATCCATTCTATCCAGTCTTGAATTTCACCTATTTATTGCTCACGGAACACTTGATCTTTTGTTACTTTAAATTTTTGGAAGTATATTATGTAGCCATTTGGCTAAACTTATTTTTCAGAAATAAGTCCTGAAAAAAGTATATGAAACTTTATTTTTTCTGAAATAAGTCCTTATTTTTCTCATGAATATTAAACACTTCCTTTAACACTTATATCTAAAAAAAAAAATTATAGAAATATTCATTTTTTTAAGAAAAAATAAGTCATTGATAAGCCCTTGACCTATTTAGCCAGGCCCTCTATAACACTGAACAGAAGGGTCACATTCGGCACACCGATGAACAAGTACAATGTTGTCTTAACATCTTGTTTTATATCTACGAGGGATTCTAAATATCCCTCTAAATTTTGTTAAGGGGTTCTAAATCCAGTACTATTTTACCGTCAAAAATCGCAAAAAAGAAAAAAAAATCGATGTTAAATTGTAATGATGGATCTATTTATTGTTATGTTTTCATGTTTTAATATATGCAGTTGTCAATTGTCATATACTCTATTGAATACAACATGATCGGTCTCCGAACTAGTTTGTTAACTTCAGCTACATCAGTCTACGAATTGGAATGGTTGGATTACCACCTTAATTATGTAGGAATACTGCATTCCATCCCCGGCAATTACAGAGCTTCTTCGAAGCCACCTTGTCCTGTGTCAGCGACATCACAGAATAATGGATGTAAAATTGACAGGAGAGCAAGTTTGATGACTTTGTTTGGCTTCTTCAAATTCAGAGTCATGGCCTGAGACTGGACTCTGGAGACATCTTATGCAGGGGAGGTTGCAACTCGTCAAGAACCTAGCAATCCCATTAATATAATTAGTGGTCTGGGAAATGTTGGAGCCAAGTTGGAAACTTGGAATCTATCACACTTTTCTCGAGCAGAACTTCGAGTTTGAAAATTGTGACTCGATTGATCTTGAGTTGGAGCCCTAACTATTTAGTCGATCTCAGACTTTATTTTGACGGTGTTCATTTATAGCCCTGCACTTTGACCACTTGACCAGAGAAAGTGAAACTACATGTTCTGATAACATTTTGGTTCTTGAAGTAGAAAAAAGGAGGTTAAATAAGAATATTAATATATACTTGCTCAACATGGTAATGCTGTTTATGGTTATATTAGAAATAGGATTGTACAATGGTCGCTGTTCAGTGTTCATCATACATATTTTGAAGTGAAATTTGTCTGTCATTATTTACTTTACAGGATTAGTAATGAGTTTAATCCTTCTGTTGTTCAATGGTAATAGAGAAATTCGAAAATCAATGTACAAAGCTGGAAATGAGTATCCAATAACTGACCCTCCTCCGCTGCTGCTAATATTTACTCGAAAGTAGAAACTTCAGCAACTCGAAACGTGCTGTTGTAATCGTAACCTCTGTCAGCTCCGGTTTTCCCATAGCACGTTACTCAGGGGCCCTTCGTGGAATTTTCTTAAGCAGTGACCTTCTTCCCTTTGCTTCCATGTTGCCAGTTAGGTGTTGCAAGAATCCGCTGAATTGCCTTCACTCCCAGTGGATTGTTGTTGCTCTGTTTCGCGACAAGAATGTGATACGTTAGAAAATCAGACAAAGTGACAAATACTGGATGATTATTGAGCTTAATAATCTTACCATTGAGCAGGTTCCTGCGCGGACATTGCACACAGGGTAATCATGGGGACAGCAACTGTAACCATCATCGCAACAAGAAGCGCCCTCAAGAGGGCAGCAGCCCCAGGCAAAACAGTAACCGTAGTACTCATACATGCAGCAGCAAGTGGTACTCATGGGACAAGTGTAGTATTCATCACAAACACTTTCAGGGCTTTTGGGTGAGGGTGGAGATGGACCAGGATTTGGAGGGTTTACACCGCTCTTCACAGGGTAAGATGGTTCCGATGTAATTCCACATATTCCCGCTTTGGAGGAAATTCCACGTTCCATCCTGAGATAACCCTTCTCTCCCCAGTCCGCACCCCATGAGTTCCTCACAATCCAGTAATCTTTACCGTTTTCTGTACCATAACCAACAACTACCACACCATGGTCCAAGTCCGTCCCACATTTCCCCGTAAATATACCCTAAAATTAACATAACAAAAATTAAAAGAAATACCAGGACAAAATTTGGTAGTGAATGCCATCTCATTTTCTTAGTAATTGATTCATCGTCAAATAAATTACCGAGTCATAGAACTGGAAATCTCTGCCACTGGCTTCAATAGCAACACTGATGGGCTGGTTTGCAGCAGCTTTCTGCAATGCCTTCTCATCGTATTCAGGAACATCTTCATAAGAGTCAATAGTGACAACTTTTGCATTTTTCTGCACAAAGTAGATAATAATTATTTTCCGTAATTTGGTAAATGTAAGAGGAATGTATTTTGGAACTTTTAACTTATAAGTTCTAACTCCTCGTAAGGTAGATAATAGTCATCGTCTTTTAACTTATAAGTTGAGACAAACGAGCTGGGAGAAAAATACGAACCCTGTACTGGTCGCACTGTCCATCACGACCGGTGTAGGGATAATCAGCATCACTATCAATGCCACCATTGTTGATGATGAATTGAAAAGCATCATCCATGAGACCTCCATTGCAGCCCTCATTGTATGATCTGTCACAGTCCACCAACTCTTGTTCTGATAGTGTTATTAATTTCCCAGTGGCTATCTGGTTTATTCCTTCCACTGCGCTTATTGTTGAAAACGCCCAACAACTCCCTAATTCATTTCGACTTCTGTCAGTCCATTACTTTATCATTTCTAATAAATATTTAAACAAATATTTGGCATCATGCATGACGTGATCATATCGCAAAAATATTTTTTGAATTCTGTTCTAAAAATTTCTAAATGAGCGAGAATGAAAACCTTTATCAAGGAGAGCAAGATATTCCATCCTTAAGATTAATTGATTAGTTAATTACAAATATAAGACTTGTTAATAATATCTTATAATTAACTTAATATCCGAAAAATGAACTCCTATAATGACCAAACACTAATATTATTTTTAATTAATTATGATACTGTTTTTTTTGCTAATTAATTATGATACTGTTAAAGATGATAAGGTAATAATATAATTAAATTTAAGAAATATTGATTCTATGGCATACTAATTATGCGTAATATACTAATTATATTAATTTAATAAATTTTGATTATATATAATCAATATATTATAATATCGTATTAAAAATCAGATACAGACAACACAAAAATATTATTAACATGCTCACATCGAAAAAAAAATACTATTGAGAGACAATAACGTGTAAATCGGTGATTGTTATTATCACTAATTTTGGACATATCTCTATTCCCTACCTAATCAAATTAGGTTAAACATATTCGATACCCAAGTCAACATACAACAAGATTGACAGATCATTCGTAATTAACTAATTATTATGCTTAATCAGCGTTAATTACTAATTTTATAAGACTGAATAGATTAAGTAAAGCAAAGCTCACCACACTGCCCCTGATCTTTAACGGAGGCGACGGCACCATGCTCCCTCCAGTCAACGGACTCCGGCAAGCTCTCGCCGGCGAGTGAGGCATACCGTTGACTTTTTCCACTAACTTTCTTCCTCGAATCTTTGGTTCTAATACCGGTATACTTAGACCGATACTCCTCGTTAGTAAGATCAGCAAACCGGTTCAACCCTAGTTTAAAGCTCCGGTCTTTGACCGCATTTTGTTCATCGATGTACAGAAAATTATCCTTAAAAATCTGGAAGCGTTGCTCTTTTTCCCCCAAGGCATTGTACGACTTGCCGTGCTTGACAAGCCACGACTCGTATGCGGCCATGATGACGTCGTCGGTGGAGCCGACGGCGTGAGTTTGGTCGTAGGTTATGATGGACATGTCGGCGGCGGTGACCGCGGCGGCGAGGAGGGAGAGGGAGAGAAGGGAGAGTATCATCTTCATGTTGTTTTGGGAAGGGAAAGAGTGGAATGAGGTGATGATAAAGTGGAGAGGAAGTGGTGCTTATAAAGCCAAATGAAGGAATCTATTTCTTTATTTTTCTTCTTGCCCAAGAATCAGTTTGGTGATACTACAATAATTCATTCCTAACAATGTGTTTAGGTTTTAAACAAGGAGTATGAATTATATAAGAGCGTGAAATTCACCGCAGATTTGCAGTGGTTTGATAAATATAACCATCCATATGGTTGGAGTGATATTTTTCTTATACATTGAATATAAATTTTAATTTTGATAATACACTTAAAATTTTAGCTAAAAGTTTTTCATGATTGGAGATATTATGGAAGATTTTAATTTTAGTATCAAGGTTATCACAAATTGTACATGGCAATTTCTAATAAGATAGACAGTGTCTGAGTATTGGATAACCCAGTGGTAAAGGGCTTATCCTCTGTTGTCTCAAACAGATACTCACTTTGTAAGGTTATAAGCCATATTAGTCAAAAAAAAAAAGATGACTCGCACATATGTCACATCATTAAAATATCTTAGAACAGATACTCACTTTGTAAGGTTATAAGCCATATTAGTAAAAAAAAAAAAAATGACTCGCACATATGTCACATCATTAAAATATCTTAGAACAGATACTCACTTTTTAAGATATGTCACATATGTATTTGTATATACATTTTCTTCAAAATATCGTTTAACTGTCTCTTTATGAGAACAGGCGATTGCAAATTACTGTTTGTTCGACTCGATCATTGGTGTAGATGCCGTATGACTTTTTATTATTAAAATTAACACCTTTGTTTCAAAAAAAAAAAAAAAAAAGATTATAAGCCATATTAGTCAAAAAAAAAAAAAGATGACTCGCACATATGTCACATCATTAAAAGAACCATGAGCCGATTGGAAAATATGATTAGCCACGTACAAATTTTAAAATGTAAATTCCAGCAAAACAGGACATTTATTCCCTAAATTAAAATTTTAAAGATGGATACTGTTAAGTTTGGATAAAACTGATGCAGAGGATGAGACGCTCCATGCATACAGTGATCCACAGGGGATAATGAACCCGAAATTAACGAAATTGAATTCAGGTGAAAATAATTATGAGAAAATGTTAGCTCTTCCCAAAATTATCGTCAAATTTTAATTGATTATCCTCACTTAATAATAATAAAGATTGATATATGCATATAAATTATCTAATTAGAACCGATCACATATTTATCATGTTATTTGAGGAAAAAAGAATTGTGACAAGATTCTGGATACGTAACATATTATTCATATCTAAGTTACATGCAGGACGAGAGTTACATGCTGGATGAGGTTATAAAAGTTTTTCTGGTTCAAAAATTAAGGGGCATTTTCCTAATAATAACATCAATCATATAAGTAATTATCATAATATTATATTATAATTTGTCTTATTCTCATATCTCATGAGATCTCAACCTTGCAAATTTTGTATACATGGGAAATGTTGGAAACAGGAATCTTCTTTGGAGTTTATACTTGCAACGTATATAAATGGACGAATGAGAGACGCAATAGATGAAGGAGTGGGTATGGAAGAAAATAGATCGAACCAGCAGTAGCTCGTGATTTGATGAGAAAAAATTCAAAAAACAAATGTAGTATGAAGAAATTGCAGAAATAAAATTAATAATAATAAAACACAGCCATGTCCCATGTGTGAAGAACCATTCAAACAAGATAACTCCAAGAGTTCGGCCATCACGTAATCCTTTTAGATTTTAGCTTTGCACATGTTTGTCAATACAAAAAATGCATAGAATAATGGATTCCCATATGCTCTTCCATGTCCGTAGGCAAGAAACTGCGGATCATTCGAATAATTTAAAAATAGTTATTATTTATAAGTAGACATTATTAATAAATGAAAAATTAATTTTCATTCATCTTTCAATACAAGATAATTTATAATTTATTAGGCATTGGAATTATAATAATAATAATAATAATAATAATAATAATAATAATAATAATAATAATAATAATAATAAAATATTAGAAATCATCTTTGGAGTGATGATGCACATTTTTATGAAGGAAGACTTTAAAAACAAAATAAATTAATAAAAAAGATGAGGATATCCAATTTGTTTGTGAGTCGATATTTGACTTGCGAATTTATTAGATAAATAATACAAATAAATTATAATCGCATAAGCCGAAAGTTGGAAAAATTCTAGTTTGCCAAACAACGCCTATCAATTTACCTCATTTTTCCAAGTTATCCGGATTAGAGCACGTTTGCAACTTATGATTTAATGTAATTTTTTATTTAAAGATCTCCTTCAAATCACTTGTATATGCTATCGAAATCTTGAATATCGGTATCGGTATGTAGGTTCCAGAATATGATAAATTGAGAGTTTAATATATTCGTTTGAGTAAATTTGACGTATTAATAATTTATGAGTTATTAAAAATAGAAAATTGATAAATAAGCTCCAGAGTTTACTATTTAAGCTCCAATTCGATTTTTTTATTTATCCAAATCTCATTACCACCACTAATATGGATGAAATATGTGGAGAAAGCATGGGTAAATATGGTATAAAATTTGGATTTGGAGCTTAAATAGTAAACCGTGGAGCTTATTTATCATTTTCCTAAAAATATAATAATAAAAATAAAATTGATTGATGGGTAACTTATGAATTAAAAGAATTTTTATCAAAAAAAAATCCTAAAAAATCAATATACTAAAAAATTACTTCAAATCAACTTTCGTATTTAAGTCAGTTTCTGATTTGTTTTTAACTTTGACTCGACTTCCCATTTGTTATATAAATATGCATTTTTCGGTTTAAAGTTGAAAATATACTCCTAATCTAATTAAGAAAAATGAATTCAATTGGGATTATATAGATTTTTTTTTATTCATGAAATCCGTCGGTATTCAATTAAAATTGTTTAAAATTCATTAAAAATTTGGGGTATTCAATTGGAATTTCATAAGATGTCACACCAATTGCATTATTATATACATTCCAAAAACAGTAAAATTTTATAATATAAAAATTTAACTACACCCAATTTTTTTTGGCATACCCACTTTATATATTAGATATTAGCTGTTCTCACCATTTTACCAACACTGCATCCACTTTATACTTTAAATATTAGTTACCACCCTCATTTCATCTTTTTTTTTAATTTTTACTTTTCCTCATTATTTTTTCTTTATCTTTCATGCCCACTCGTTGTACATGGGAAATGTTATTTTCATAGCAGATTTTTTATATCCAGAGCAACAGAGACGGGAAAAGATGAAATTATCCTCATATTATTATTATTTTTTTTGTTATTATATATGCACAGGTTAGTTTTGTCTTTTCATACTTTGTTTACTCTGGAAGTTAAAAATCAATTCTAGATATAACATTTCCCACTGTACATATATATACTGCTTAATAGAACGGCGGAAGTAAACGATGAAGATAGAACGGAGGAAGCAAACAACGAAGATGCGCGAGAACATGGAAAATCCTTATATGTAATAACTACAGTAAAAACTTTATAAATTAATAATAACTACAGTAAAAACTCTATAAATTAATAATGTCGGGATCGAAAAAATTTATTAATTTAGAGAGTTATTAATTTATCGATAAATTAATAATTATTAATTCAAAGAATTTTTAACCGATTATAGTGTACATACCAAATAAGAAGACAAATTAGTCCATGCCTCTTGAAATTACATTGCAGCGAATCTTGGGACTTAACCTAAATTAATAACTATTGTGTTCATATTTGTTGGAAATCAATAATGACTTTTAAAGTATTGTACAGTAAATGTAAACAAGAGTAATAAATATGCTCAATGTACAGCATTCTTTAGCAAATTTCTTTAAATTATTAATTTATGATTTTCTTGGGACCGATAATTATAAAGGAATCTCTCGAAAAGTTATTATATTATTATTTTATCGAATTTTTCAATTTTTTATATTGACCCAAGTCGGGACCGGACAAATTTATTATTTTAGAGAGTTTATTAATTTACCGAGTATTAATTTAAAGAGTTTCTACTGTAATAAGCTGTGCTGAATATTCACGGAAGACGCAACAAACAAGAGCCTGATGATAAATATTTAAGTATATGATAGTACTTCAATTATTAGTGAATGGCCGGAGAAGGGTGGAATATCATTATAATAACAATAATTAAAAGAAGTTGTGCATTATTCTAATTTTTTTATATAAAAGCAGTACTTGAGTAGGTTTAGGTGAATGTCTTCCCAAAGACAGCATGTAGTGGCCAGTGGGTGGATATTACTCAGAGCTGTTTGGGTGAGCTTAAAACAAGTACTTGCTTAAAATAAATAAGTAGAATAGAAATTAGAAGCAAGATAAAATTTATAAATGATTAAAGTGTTTGGGAAATAAGTAGAAGCACTGAGACAAAAGCTAGCATTCCTAACTTTTTATAAGTGTTTCTTAACTTATTAAACAAACAGTACGAATAGTGCTCATAACTTATAATCCCGAAAACTGGACTTATATAAGTTCACCAAACACCCACTTATTAAATTGGTATTTCACACTCACACAGTTTCAGAACACGGAACCTCTACTGTATGCGTCCGTTTTGGACTTGTAAAAAAATAAAAAAACGGAAGGAACAACATAAATTTATGACATGTACTTTTGAAATGAATTTACTATAAAAAAATGCACAAAATGATCTTCACCGGAAACCGAATCCGTAATACAATCCGATACTGATTCAAACATTACATTTCGAGTTAGAAAAATAATAGACACCGATTCGAATATTTAACATTATCATTTGCTATAAATTACTATCCTCTGATTCATTCAACAAATTTGTACACGATGAAGAAAACATTAAAATACTCTCCATGTGATGGATAACTGATAAGATAGAATTGAAAGCATTTAAAGGAGACAAGGCAGTAACCATGTGAATGTGATCAACACTGTGGATATTCTATCTATACGTATCTCTCTAGCTTGTGAGTAACGTCTTCATATCTACCTTTGACTTTAACACTATTTACTCCTTCAATAATATATTCGTTGCTTTCCCAAATTGTGAATTATTTAACGTTAATTTTTAATTTAAGCAAAGTAGCTAAATGACGAGGAATCAAAATTTTAGTGTATTTTTTGAAATAATTTTGATTGTTTACAACACAAATGTGAACTTTTTTTAGTTTATGAGATTGTTAGGAGACTGACTAACCGACCCAGAAAGGCCCATGTCCGTGTTACAGATGATCCACTTGAAAACTGCCCCAAAAGCCCACAATTGTGGGCTTGCTGTGTGCGCTTCCTTCAGTATTACAACTGCAAGAACTCTTTCTTTCCTTTTTAATTGTAGACTGAAAACTTGTATAATCTGCTATTTTCTCTGCTTACCAGAGATGCCGGTTTGGTTACAATATGCGGGCCTGTTATGAATTGGGCTCATACAAAACCAACCCTTTAAAATTTTAAATAGTTCAAGCATGCATGTTGAGTCGTCGACACCCAGCTACGGATCTGTTGGGCCTAACAGATCCTCGCCTTGTTGATTCATAGTTTTAGCTCTTTGAATTCTTGTGTTCTCCACTCATTTATGCAATTATATTACTTCAATATATATGTATATATTATGTGGTGGTAGTTAATATTCTGTCCCAAATTAATTTTTTATTGAGGTCTATTAACCAAGTAATTTATATATTATAATCTTTAATTTTCTGTTATGAATGCAATTTTGAGTCGCAATAAACATATAAAACATATGAAATTATACGGACAAATACATCTGAACAAGTGACGATAATATAATTTAGAATGGAAGGAAATTCACAATGATTTTATTAATATAATAATAAAACCGCGATAATAAAATTCTAAAGATTTTCTTGACACAATCTTTAGGATACTATTCGTGGTCAAATATTTAATGGATTCTTATAGAAAAAATAAAAATATTCTATGGTTACAGATTTTGTTTGAGCTTCACAATCATGTTAGTTGTATGCACGTCCTTCCAATTTCAAAAGTCCCTCGCATCCATCCATTTCCAGTAATGGTTCTCCATTTTTAAAATGATTTGCAGAAGACAACAAACAAAGAAAAGGATCCCATGCGGACTTTGGATCCTCCACCATCAGCTAATTAGTATGATACGCACTAATACTATTTTCTTTAAAACAAACACGCAGTTTGCAGGCTACTGTGTGAGCTCGTGGGTTTACCCAGTACGCACCCGAAAATCAGCGGCTGCGGGTTCCTACGTTAAAAAAAAATAAAAAATAAATTCAGCTTCTTAAATAACTAATCGAACCAGTATCATTGTATCATTCCTATTCCATTTTACTGAATTGAGAATTCATTTTTAACAAGAAGAAGAGTGCATGCGTTTATTTATAAACAATGATTTTTGAATTGAGCAACTAATATCTAAAATAATTTTATAATTTTATAAGTCTACTTGTCAATACACTTAATTTATCATAAATAAGGTATTAGGATCTTGTATTGCATAAAAAATGGGCACAATACCAGATTAGTTTGTTAAAGTTACTAGGAATGTGACATAATTTTGTCGAGTAAGCAAAACGTATATAAAAAATTATTTAATATTTGAAAAAAGATTATAGATTTCATACAAATAACGGAAACATCTAAATTTTTTGGAAAATATAAGTACAGTTGGAGATTGAAAAATTATTTAATTGGAAAAAGAAAAATTCCAAAATTTAAATCAGAAAGTCAACTGCCAATTTAGGACTCCTGTACTGGAGTAATTTACAGCTCATTTCTTGCAAGTTGTGCCGTTCTCCACTACCTTTTGACTTTCTAACCCTCTCTCTCCCCTATCTCTTTCATGCACCGGCTTATCCGGTCATTTGATTTCCATACCGTTCAGCAGGTCAATGCCCTTTACCTTTTTACCAGTCCCGTTTTTAACAAATGAATTTTTATAAGCATTTTCCGATTATTATTTATAAAAAATATGAGTTTACTTTTAAATTTTAGTGCTTGTAATAGTTACCAGTAGTGGCAAGAACGTATGAAAATTTATTTAAGAATTAGCCATCATTAAAATTTATTTTAGTGGATTGTTTTAGGAGGTGTATTTGATTAGGATTTTAAAATATTTTTTTTTCATTCACTCATGAAATCCGAGGCATTCGATTGAGATTATTTGAAATCTATTAAAATCTTTGGGTATTTAATTAGGATTTTAAATTATGCTACAAAATTTTGTAGTATTTAATCAGGATTTAAAATTATGCTTTAAAATCCGACAGTATTCAATTGAGATTGTTTAAAATCCATTTAAATCTTATGGTATTCAGATGCTGATGGATTTTTTTGGATTTTATAAAATGATGGATTTTGTGACATTATTTAGTATATTTTAAATTTTTTGAAATCCCACCAAAATCCATTAAATTTTGAAACATTGTGCTTAAATTCTATCGCGACATTTATCAAGACACACAAATCCAAATCACATACAATCCATTAAAATCACAATCGAATACATCCTGGTAGTTTATGGATTTTAATGGAGTTGTATGTGCTATTGATTTTGTGTGGATTCTTAATAAAATGTCGGTGAATTGATATAGATTCTTTAAGATCTCATGGATTTTGATGGGATTTCCAAAAATTTAAAATAAAATGAATATCCCATAAAATCCATCAATTTATGAATAAAAAAAACAGATTTTAATGGATTTTAAACCATACCAATCGAATACCATCAGATTTTAAAACATAATGTAAAATCCTAATTTAATACTACTGGATTTTGTACCATAATTTAAAATCACAACCCAATATCTCAATATATTAATGGATTTCAATCAATGCCAATCATATATTCTCAGATTTCATGAATAAATAATAATATCGTAAAATCTCAATCGAATACACCACATAAGTGTGTTTATGAGAATACATGGGGATGTAGATATCTTTTGATATATTATTATGACAAAAATACATGTAAGTCGTTTTTTTTTAAAATTTGCTTTGAAATGATTTAAATATTCCCATTTTGTAAAATGACCGGAATGAAGTCGGTGTCATTATATTGTTCCGACTCACACCAAAAACCTACTTTTCATTTAATTTCTTTAAAATTTTATAATTATAATTTTACACTTATTAATTCAATTTCAAAACACAACTCTTATCACCGATAAAAATTTTCCCTTCATTTCATTGTCCGGCGGAGTTCATTAACCCAAGTCCTCCGATAATCGATCCATAATAAGTTCACGTTTTACGTTCGTCAATACATCTTCCCCAAAGATAGGACTGGATCCTCAATTCCTCATACCGATTGGAGCCATTAATTATTTTTAAAGAAAAAATCTTCTGATTATTTATTTCATCCTCCAAAATTCAACCAACCTACAAAAATCAAAGATATTCCCAAAATCTTTCCACGTGTAAAAAAACATGTTTGACCACAATTTTAAACACAAAAAGTCAAAAAAGCCAGTTCATTCATCTCAAACTAGCACTTAGAAAAAGGAAAGAAAAACCAAAGCAAAAGCATCAACCATTTGACTTCTAATCCCCCACTTTTCTCTCCCAACATATACTCCCAATTCTCTGTAAGTATTTCTGGGTCTGTCATGGCCCTTGATTTGATGAACACTATCTACAGAGACAACAAGTTCCGGTCCAAAATGGAAGAGAACGCGGTCCAAGAAGCGGCCGCCGCCGGTTTGCAAAGCGTTGAGAATTTGATCAAGGCGATATCTCAGGCTAATAATCAGAACCCATATCTATCTTCTTCGTCTTCATCTGAAACCGGAGATACAGATTATAGGGCTGTTACAGATGTGGCTGTTAATAAGTTCAAGAAGTTTATTTCTTTGTTGGACCGGAACCGGACCGGTCATGCTCGGTTCAGAAGAGGACCGGTTGTTGAAAAAACCGGGGCGGAGGTGCAGAATCAGAATCAGAATCATGGGTCGGATGGGTTTCAAGTTTATCGGCCTACTGCGGTTCATCCGGTTCAGACTGTGCAACCGGTTCAGACGGTGCAACCGGTTCAGTTGGTTCAGCCGGTTCAGCGTCTACCTCCGGTTCCCAAGAAGGAGAATGTTAGTACTACGATTAATTTTGCGGCTCCAGCTGTGGCTGCTGCTGCGCCGGCGACTTCGTTTATGTCATCGTTGACCGGAGATACAGATGGGTCGGGTTTTCAGATTACGAATATGTCCGGTTTTTCTTCTGGAAGCCGGCCGGTTTCTTCGTTGAAGAGGAAGTGTAGTTCGATGAATGATGTCACTGCTAAGTGTTCAGGCTCTTCTAGTGGTCGATGCCATTGTCCTAAGAAAAAGTAAGCAATTATCTTACTCGAATTTCGAATTATCAAGTACATCTGTACATGTGTGTTTATATATTTAAATATCAAAAGCTAGATTTAAATGAGAACAGTTTTTATCGTGAAAACGTTTATAACTTATATTTGTATATTATGTGGTGCAAAAAGTTTAAATATGCGTGATTCAGGAGAGAACAATTTTATCGTGGGAGCATTTATCATATATTATGTGGTGTAGAAATTCTGATTAGGTTTTTCTTTGTGATGAAAATGAAATGTTGAATATCAGGAAGTTGAGAGTGAAGAAAGTGGTGAGAATGCCAGCTATAAGTATGAAGACATCTGATATACCACCAGATGATTTTTCTTGGAGAAAATATGGTCAAAAGCCTATCAAAGGCTCTCCACACCCAAGGTTTGTTTCTACTACTCTCTATCTGAATCATACAGTTTTATACATTGTGTCGAATTTGTATTTATGTGCAAATGTATGCTTATTGGTGTGGCTTTTAGAATCATAGATTGAAACACTTTCAAGTAAACTTACATTATTGCATCTATCAACACATTACTAAAACGCTTTATCTGGTTCTGTTATAACGGTATGTGAGGTTGATAATTCAAATTTTGTCAAAACGACAACGTGGGCTTGTGAATGCGTTCAGTCGTATATGGAAGACCTTATTTTGTTGCCCAACTTGGACAGTGTTTAATCATAATGTTGAGATTATAAATTTCTTATCAAACTTTGAGCCATTAATATGAGTTGCGACTTCCGACATAAATTATTTACTATTCTAAATCCTTAAGATACTTGTGGAGAAATTTGACTGGATTATATATCTTGAATTCACATATATTTGAAAACCACTTAGCAGCCTGGCTCAACTAGCTTAGCTTAGGGAACTAACTGATTTTGGACACAAAAGTTTCTTCTTATGTATGTGGATTTTAACTGTGCTCTTTTACTAGGGAAAAGTTATTAGCTTGATCAGATAATTGGTTTTGATATGTCAACTGATGTTGCACGAAACTTGAAAAAGTTATTAGTTTGATCAGATAATTGGTTTTGATATGTCAACTAATTGTTGCACAAAACTTGAAAATTGCAGAGGGTACTACAAGTGCAGTAGTGTAAGGGGGTGCCCAGCAAGAAAGCACGTAGAGAGGGCAGTGGATGATCCGACAATGCTGATAGTAACATACGAAGGGGAGCATAACCATTCCCAGTCTCCGAATGAAAACACAAACACTTCTCATATCCTTGAATCCGATGGCCCCAAACAATTGTGACGAGGGTCTATATATAGCTTATCATGTTTCAAGAATGTTGGATAATGGTAATGGATGTGCTTGGGTTCCAGTTGTGTTTTAATTGAATGATTATGCAACTGCTTTATTTGGTGTTGTAGTCACAACTTGGAGAATGCCATTTAATTTGAACCTAGGTTGTTCCTGTTGTTTGCTTAATTTTGGCAACTATCAGATTCGTTTCTTGCAATTGCTTAATTTTGATTTTTGATTATTATTTACTTTAATCAGCTAAAAATGGATTATAATGTCACTTGACCTATACTTAGTGAAAGATGATATTGAGGTACACATGGATGATAAGTAAAATAGTTTTGCTCCTTAACATGTTGCAAAGAGTGGATTGAGCACTTAAACAACTGTATGTACTATTACAGTAATTGGTTGGATCATCCAACATATATTTCACATTAAATTTTGTTTTGTTTGTTGCTTGTGATCTATTCTTCGACCAAAATATATGAAATTGATTTGTACCGGCCAAATCATGAATTTTGTTACAAGATAGATATAATGTTTTTCTTTTCGATATATTATTTGATAAGGTTTGTTTTCTTGGTCGATCTTTCAACCAAAATAGATGAAATAGATCTGTACCGGCCAAACTATAAGTTATGATGAACCTTCTTTCTGATATCTTTAAATTTAAAGTTCGGACAATCGGTAAGTTAACAAGCAAATTGACTCAGACCTGCAATTTATTCATAAAGCAATTCAAAGAGAAAAGCAAATGATAGAATCCACGGCAAGAACAAATGGGAAGCTAGTAGAAGCACTAAATTAAATCGGCCATAGAAGGTCAAAAAGAACTATCATGGTCATCTTCAATAGAGTAGGATGCCGCATTACATATTATAGCCTCCGTGTCCAATGTCCACCCAATTATATCATCAACATTTCACTATACTTTCGACTCCTTCAGTGGATTCACACTTCTTTGATAACCTTTAGTTTGTTCTGCTCATTACTCATGAAAAATATTTATAATTACTTAAATAACATGTGATGGAAGTAAATTTTAAAGCACATCTCAAGCCTCAAGGTTAGATGTATACTACTAATACTGTTCCTAGTAAAACATTAGAGATGTCGTTTTCGTGAAGACCTTAGGCTTTGTGAAATCATCGGCCATAATGATTGAACCAAGTCTGTGAAATGCTATAAGAAGAGCTGTTTTTCTTGTAAACTTGTCCTCAACTCTCTTTTGTATCTTTTCTTCCTTGCCTAGTTGCTGTTGCCATATCAAAAATGAGCAAATTTTCGACTAGACTGGTTTATTTAAACTACACTATCATTCTTGGCCTTCTGGTATTTCAATGGGGCAATACTGCTGGAGCATCTTTGCCGCGGGTTTCAGGAGGCATACCGAAGCTGGTAGCACCAGTAGTTGGAGGACTGGTTCCGGCAGTAGAACAGCTGGTTTTCCAGGACTTGAAGCTATCTTTGGTTTACCCAATTATTCAAAATTTCAAGAACTTGATCACTTCTGATCCTTTAGGTATCACGAAATCATGGGTTGGCTCGGATATATGCAAGTACAAGGGGTTCTTTTGTGACAACCCCCCATACAACAAAAGTGCCATAGTTCTGGCATCCATTGATTTCAATGGCTTTCAGTTAAGTGCTCCTTCACTGGATGGCTTTCTTGATCAGCTTCCTGATATCGCGCTTTTTCATGCTAATTCCAACTTCTTCACCGGCACAATTTCATCAAACATTGCGAATCTACCTTTTCTTTATGAGCTAGATATAAGCAACAATTTGTTTTCTGGATCATTTCCAACAGCTATTTTAGGTATGAATAGCCTCTCTTTCTTGGATATCCGGTTCAATATGTTTACCGGATCTGTCCCTCCTCAACTCTTCACAAAAGACCTCGATGCACTCTTTATCAACGATAACAACTTCATGCAAAGGTTGCCTGATAATCTTGGCAGCTCTCACATTCTTCTTCTTACATTAGCCAACAACAAATTTTTCGGTCCAATCCCACGTGACATTGCCAAGGCCTTGTCTAGCCTGACAGAAGTCTTGTTCTTAAACAACGACCTAAGCGGTTGCTTACCTTATGAACTCGGGCTACTGAAAGAAGCTGTAGTGTTTGACGCAGGCAATAATCAATTATCTGGCCCAATACCATACTCCTTAGGATGCCTGGAAAGCGTTGAAGTTCTGAATTTCGCTGGTAACATGTTTTCTGGTATGGTGCCTGAGGTTGTATGTGCACTTGGAAACCTGGCAAATTTATCTTTATCCGACAATTATTTCATACAAGTAGGGCCGATTTGCAGGAGCTTGATCAGGAAAGGCGTGCTTGATGTTCGGAGAAACTGCATTCCTGGACTTCCATTTCAAAGATCAATTATGGAATGTGCATCATTCTTTTCGCGGCCTCGACATTGTCCATATTATGCTTCCTACTTCTACATTCCTTGCTGGTTGCCCAACTTCAGTTCTCCTCCATTAGCTACTCTTCTAGCCCCTTCTCCAATATAGTGTTGGAATGTTTGCTTAATTCTGTATGCAGGTTCATTGTATTTTTCCACTCAAAAATCATATATTCTTCATAATAATAATAATTGGAACCACTGGAAATCACATTTTCAAACCCTACACACCTAATGCTTATATTTTTATAATCTGGCCAGATTTTTCTTGGTGATGTCTTATTTCCCATATTCTCAGGTCCATCAAGAATTTTAAGATGAACAAATTGGTCAATGACTGACCTACCTCATCTCCTTTGTTGACATTTCTATCTGCTGTCCAGCAGCAAATGTAAAATGTCTCTTTATTTAACATAAATCGGTGAGATGGTATTGCTTTCGCTCTGCTTACCGGGCATCCGGGTTCGAATCTTGTCAAAGACGGGAAAAATGGTCATTTAAGATATGCCTAGATATCAAACAGTTTTGTCACCCTTCACTGTCACTGTTTTATGAACTTCTATATTGTCAATGGGGACAAAGCATGACATGATAATGGAGTCTACTTCATCTATGGCGATAATAATTGTAATAATTAAACCAAACTCTTTTGTATTCCACTAATAGTAGTTCCTCATTTCTGAGATAGCCAATACCATGAATGCTTTTAGCCTCTTTGTGCCCACTAGATACCTTAAATTATGGTTCTTCTCCCACTGACAATTTTGTGGTCTGTATATCCAATCTAAACCTAACCTCAATGCATTATCATAATTAGGTTTTAAAAAAAAAAAATTGCAAATAGAGGAATCCTTCTGTCAGATATTTGATACTTCTGATGAAAATGGTCCCATATAGTAAAAAATCTGTTTTTACTTGATTTAAAGAGATTTTTTTTAGGTTCAAATTGATTGCTTAATGTCAAGCCGTCAGGGCCAATTATGATTAATCTTTATCTGTATGATGAAATTCAGGTATTGCTGAATTGAAATTAGGTAGATTGAAAATGACATGACCCATGGCCCTCATAAATAAAAATCAAACTTGAAACATATGGTTGAATTTTGACAAATGCATACAAATGGTGCATCAGTATCCAATTCTTCCTAATGCCAATGAGCTGCAAAGCCCAATTCAACTTGCAAGAGTACTTTTTGTCAGTAACCGGTTCTCATGCAACCTCAAGGTATTAGGAGTAGGGCTTACCCGGTTAAAGAATGGACCATAAGTAACTATTGCCAGGTTAAAGAATTCCACTAGTTGGGAGAACAGTTCTACATACTGATAGAAATTCTGATACTTAAAACAGGGAGTCCTTAATTGCATTCTCCACAAGAGATACCTAATGGAATAACAAGAGGAGCAAACCCCTCCCTATATTTTTAGAGGTGATCCGGCTCTCGGCAAAAAAAAGAAAGAGAAAGAGGTGATCCGGCTAATGTTATTGTACTATTCAATTGATTTACCAATTTATGATGACAGCCATGATCAGCCAAGCAAGAAACGTCTGAGTGCAGCCGATCCGCCTCAGCTGTGGATTTGGCTTTGGAATGTTCTTAAGTGTATTCCAGCGATGATTCTGACGGAGAACTCGTCACACATAGAGGACTTCGCCAGGTTTCCTCTAACATTCATGATTAGTTGACTAAAATACATGCTGTGAATGTTACTACAATTTAGCATGTGGGGTAAGCATGATGCAAATTTTAAGAATCCCGATATTGAAAACCGAATAAATGGAATACGCATGAATGGATGTTGACAAGTTCAATTGTAAGTGTTATTTACAATAATAATAATATGCCCAATAGTAGCTTTAATAACACAAGTATAACACCAAATATTCTAAGTCTAGATTACAAAGTCCAAATTCTGATGATCATTTCCTCTCGTGCAATCAAAATTTGTTTCGAGTTATAGATTAGCTCAGATTGTAAAGGCTAACAAAACACTCTCAACTCGTAAAGGCTTCCAACAAAAGCACCCTTGAGGGCCGCTGCTACTGCTGGTTCAAGCTCCTTCTGTCAGAACTTGAATTGTGAACTGTGACACACTGGCACAAAAATCTTTGTGTTTAACAAATTATGCAAAGTTACTCTACTTTTACAATGGTCTGTGTGGAGATCTTCCAGAACTTTCCAACACGATTTCAAACAAATCACCTTCAGATACTTCATCAAACTCAGGGCCTCTGTGAGTACTATTACCATATATGTATTGACCTTTCGTTGCTGATCGGTTAAGCCACTGGGAATCTATTCTTCCCATCGAGAAAAGCTCTTTGCTGTCTTCATAGCCTAGTGCAGGAGACTTTGTCAGAGGGCCAATGAAGCAAGGATTTGGAGTTCTTTGCTGATTTGCAGGTGCATATTTGAACACACTTTGTCCAAGATTAACTAAAACTGTCATATCACTATTAGCTGCCATTGTAGGGTACAATGGAGTTCCAAATTCTTCTGTCTTGCAATGGATTTCATGCACAAGTTCAGAATCTACAGTCAAGAACACCTTCTTCTGATTCGGATTGTATCCACAGCCAATCACTTTATCAACTCTTCCCCATTCTTCCTTTTCTAATTCGGAAACCACTTTAGCTCCTTGAAACACAAACATAGGACAAAACTTATATCATAAACATTGGTGAAGTTGTAGTAATAAAAAGGTGGACTAGTACAACTAAACATTTCTAATTTTACCTCAAACCTGAAATTTATCAAATTAAAGCCCTTACATTCACAAAAATAACAAATTAAGATGTTTCCATAACTAAAATTAACACAATTAAGGATTCGTTGATAGCATAGTGGACAACGAGTCATTCACCTCTCCAATAATCTACGGAAAATAAATATGTAATTTACGAATAAAGCAAAAGGAGAAAAAATTACCATCAAGGTAAACGGAGCCGTTGGAATTGAAACCAATGGATCCTGAGTAGCTTCCAGGAAGCTTTAGTGGAAGAAATCCTCCCCCACTAAACCCCAATGACAATGCAACCACTCCATTCTTCCCCTCTTCTTTAAAACCAACTTTCGCTTCATCCAATCTACTGTTCCCATAACCATTTTCAATACTTGTAACATGATCAATAGATTCTGATTCATCCTGAATCAGTTTCGTCTTCTCGCCTTCAGATTTCATCCCAACCGTAGTGCCAGCCAACCCATGATCCTCATTTTCACCACAAGCCAAGATTGTAATCTCAAAATAAGCCTCTCTGGGAAAAGCAGAATTCCCCAAAGAAGGCCCTGGAAAAGGCAGAGCTGTCTTGATAACAGAATTAGCAGCCACACTCGAATTCGCCTTCTTCAGACCAGAATTCAGCCTGATTTTCTGCACAAAATCAGCTGATCCTTGACAAACCTCCCAACTAATCTCCACTCCCATTTCATTCACTTGATCACCAGCTGCACACACACCTAACAAAGTCCGAGCTGATCGTACCGAAGGAGACGCTGCATAACAAGCATAATTAGTAAACGCAAATCTCGACCATCCATTCTCAACTGCATCAGTCACGAGTGCAGGATTATCAGCCCAGCTAAACAACGGCTTCGACGAAACCCCACGTCGAAAAACATAATAATTAGTCTTTTTTCTACTTGGTTCTTGATCAAGTTGATGAAGTCTAACAATACCATTCTCTAAATTTGTTGCTCTCCCACCATTATTTGCTACAACAATATTTGTAAGCTGTTTCTCGACGTGACAACATTTCTGTAGCAGCATGATGACGAGGAGAATCAGAATTGCGACGGCGGCCACCATTAAAACTACATGTATCCATCTGATCATCCCTCGTTACAAAATGTCGCAAAATTCGATGATTTTTTTGTTTGATTTTTCAAGAACTGAATGAACCGAGATGGGGGTGGCTATTAATGAAGAAGAGAAGGCAGATGAGCGTGGACTATGACGAGTTCAAGAAAGGCTGGAGAAATGAGGTGGATGCGAAGAAATTAAGTTTATTTATCTGAGTAGTGATGTGTACGAAAATAAATAGATAAATAAAAGAAGTGTTGTGGAGTAGTACTAGTATTAATTTAGTTGAAAGAAACGCGGTGTTGTGATTATAAATAGGAGTCAATGGTGTGAGAAAGAGAGGGGAGTTAATGTTGTTGTCCGGAGGTGTTCTTCTAGATAAACATTGTAGGAGTAACATGTACAGTAAATCACTGATATCAAAATTATATGTGAGATATTATTGTTTTATACTGGATATATTTTTTTATATATAATTTAGTGTTCATCTCTGAGAATGAACAAAAGAGAGTCATACTATTTCTCTTCACTTGTGAAATTTAACCAAATATGAACATCTCCAATCCTTAGTAAAGTATAGATATCATGTCACTACAGAAAATATAAATAATATATAAAAAGATTTGCACTGGTTTAGGAAAAAAAAAAGATTTGCACTATCACTCTTCTAAGAAAAAATATAGCTAGCACTATAGAGACAGTGACAGTGAGATAATTGAGATAATTGGGGGGACTAAAGTGAGAGGAAACAAAAAGGGAGGAACAGTTAAACTAATTCCTAGAGACCAAAACAAAAAGTGAGAATAAAAGCATAATAGAGTATTTGACATGAATATATAATTGTTGGTTTGTTGTAGGATGCCATGTTTGTCTACTACTTTTATATATTTGAATCATTGGTTTCTCCAAGGTTCATGAAAATTTTGAAGGTGAAAGTAGAACGAGGTAATCGTCCGTTACATTTTTAAGAGGTGAATTCATATTTTACCAGGAATATAAGCTTAAATACATAGTTTTACAAAATAAACGCGTATGAATGAAATATTGTAATCTAGTCCTCTAATATTTTTAGAATGAAATTAAACTTATTATACGTGATGGTGTCATTGAATATTTGCTTGTTAATTTTGTGACATATTTAAAATATTTTGATCATATTATGCATGTGTATGTCAAGGAAATATTTTTATAAATAATAACTTTTTAAAGAGACCTTATTCAAAAAATCACATGTTATTTTTAGAATTAAATATTTAGGGATGTTAGATATTTTTATTTGGTAAAAATAAATACCTATTAAAAATATAATTTTAGAAGAAATTAGTAACTTATTTCTTAAAACTAAACCATGTCAAAGACCTGTATCAAAGTCAATTAACATGAACATGAACCGCATAAACTCAACTTAAGCACTAAGAAGTCGCATAAGCTCGATTACTCAAGCATTAACAAATGTTAGGTCATTAGTTAGCTAATCAAACATAGTTCATCTCCAGTAAACTATTAGATAAATGTGCCATTATTTATATCTGCCACGGTTGTTGGAGGACATTATCTCATAGCCGATGCATCAATTTATTTTCTACAAACAGATATGATACGATCTAGATATGTTTTAAAGGTTGGCTCATGCCTTACTAATTATTATATACACACTACAGAAATGGAGAAATGTGATAACGCAAAATTAAAAATAAAGTAAAAGATTGTGTGTAACCATAAAATCATTCAGGACTGCAGGCCATCTTCTCCTGGTCCTGGACGTGACTCTAAAAAGCCATTTGTCGCCTGAAAAATGTTATTATAACGGGGTCAACGGTTTCTTCACCTGATAGAAATTATGGTATTTTATATTTTTCATATTGTGATAATTTTTAAATTTTAATTCGTTTAAATTATCATAATATAGATGTATGAATCCGAGTATAGCATTTCTGTCCAGAGTAAAATTCTTTACATACAAATATTAAATATAAACTGTAGAGAATTTATAAAAATTTGGTCAATTTCACGAGAATCTCATCCCTTAATGGTGCATTTTTCGAAACTTTAAAAATTTATAATTAAACTATATTATATATCATAATAATATTAGTTAATCTTGCCAAAACTACTTCTAAGTAAATCACTATCACCTGCTAATCTATTTTAACATGCATTAAAAAAAAATTAAATACTTGTCTAAGAAAAGTAGAGGGAAAAATAATTGGAGAACTAAATAATTACACTAAAGACTTACTTAGTAGACAAAAGTATATAACTAAGAGCATGGTCCCTCTTATTTGTCTCCTTGCCGAGGACATTTCTCCAACGGAATGATACTACTTGGTTTTACACACTCTTGTTCATGGTCATGAAACTGAGAAGACGTCAATGTTGGTCAGTTGGTGTCAGCATTATCGGGAAAAACCACTAGTTTTGATTTTTTAAAAGAAAAATACAACTATTTCACTTGGAGACACACAGCAAAACTTTGTGCTTTGCACCGTCGCAAATGTACGCTGTTTAATTAGAAAGTAATCGTAGTTACTTCAACCAAGGGCAGCCATTAACGTAAAACCAATGATGTTTTTGTGAAAAGAAAAAATTTAACTGGAAAGTTGTTTTGTCGGGAAAAATAATAATTTAGAAGGTGAAAACTTTAATGACATTCATATAGTGATTTTTCTTGTATGTCAAGTTATAATTAGAATTAAGTAATTACAAATTTATTGGAGTGCCCGAACTAGTAAGGATTTTTTAGTTATTCAACCTCGATCACCTTGCATGTATTTGATTACTCCTATCGATGATTAGATCGTTTGCTTTGCTGCAAAAATGAAGTGAAATGACGTAGATACTTCAATATTTCAATATGACAATTTAGAAAATAATATTATATTTACCATTTTTGTAAGAATATTTTTTCCTTTCAAAGTGTTCAAGTTTCGATAAATCAACACTCCTTTTATTCTCAAATAATTTACTTTTTCCTAATAAAATAAAACCTTATATTTCAGAAAAATTTAGCAGAATATCTTTTTAATCGTGATTACTACGAACAACATATATTATACAATAGCAAAATATAGTGTCAGGAAAATGTAAACATGTAACCAGCCAGATTGGATCATGGTGTCATTAGGACCATGAAACTGAAAGAGGCCCAGTTACATGCTCGTCAAACTGAGTTGACATACGTTCCGAGGAGGCCCAATTAAGTGAAGTTCGGGATCCTTTTGTAAACTGTCGGCCTGTTGGGAATGATTAACGAACTACAAATGTTTAGTTGTACACAGGTGAATTTTTTGTAAAATAATTTTTGATTACTAATTATAAATAATTTAAATATTATTTTTACATATTTTCAATCAATAATATAATTAATATCAAATAATTTTATTTATTGATATGATTAAAAAAGACAAAATATCTTTTGAGGTTTCTAATATTTCAGAAAATATTTATATATAGTATGTATTGTAAGCCAATTTTATTATATTTCATTTCTTTAAGTATATTTTTTAAAACGCACTTCTACGTTTTTTTAACAAAAATTATGTTGTAATTTTTTTGTGACTTATAATATTAAATATTTTTATTCAAAAAAAAAAAAAAAGAAGTAAGTAGCCATCAATAAATTCGCAAAACTTCATCTGACACGCACAAAGAACTGGCGCATCTACCATACACACACTCAGAACTCAAAAGAAAGCCATCATCTTATCCTGCACACACACAAACACACACATGTACGTATAAATGATCACCCTCTGCAACTCCCACACTTTCTTCCACCTCAAACCCCAATTCAAACCCTCGTTTTACATACCCAATCTCAATTTCAAAACCCCCTTTTCATCCCACCCCCGAAAATGTCGCCCCATATCCGCCGAATTTTCCGCCGCTGCCACCGAAATCGACATGGTCCGGACAAGAGACGGCGTGTACACAGCCAAACCTCAAAAAGTTGTCATATTGTGGGACCTCGACAACAAACCCCCACGTGGGCCCCCCTATAATGCCGCTATTTCTCTAAAGACGCTTGCTCAGAGGTTCGGTGAGGTTGTTGATTTTTCAGCCTATGCCAATCGCCACGCGTTTGTTCATTTGCCTCAGTGGGTTATTAATGAGCGGAGGGAGCGAAAAAATCGGGATTTGTTGGAGAAGAAGGGGGTGATTAGGCCGAGTGAGATGTATGTTTGTGGGGTTTGTGGGAGGAAATGCAAGACTAATTTGGATTTGAAGAAGCATTTCAAGAATTTACACGAGCGAGAGCGGCAGAAGAAGTTGAATAGGATGAAGGGTTTGAAGGGGAAGAAGAGGCAGAAGTTTAAGGAGAGGCATATTAGTGGGAATGTGAAGTATATGGAGGCTGCCAAGACTTTGATCACTCCCAAAAGTGGGTATGGATTGGCGGGGGAGTTGAGGCGGGCTGGGGTTTATGTTAAGACGGTGGAGGATAAGCCTCAGGCGGCGGATTGGGCTGTGAAGAGGCAGATGTTGCATTCCATGAGTAGAGGTGTGGATTGGATTGTGTTGGTGTCGGATGATTCGGATTTTAGGGAAATGTTGAGGAAGGCGAGGGAGGGGAATTTGGGAACAGTGGTTGTTGGGGACGTGGATAGGGCGTTGGGGAGCATTGCGGATTTGTGGGTTTCGTGGGTTGGTGTGCAGAATGGGGAGGTGAGTGATGATGATTTGGTGCCGAGGAGGAGGAGTGAGGGTGAGGTTGTGGATGAGGGGACTGGCGGTGGAGGGTTTCCTGGGGAGAGGGATTTGGATAGTGTGTTGGATGAGCTTGTTGGAGTGAGGAGTAAGTTTAATGAGCTGAGTTTCGAGGAGGAAGAGTCAGCAGGTTTTAATTTTGATAACGATAGTGAAGAAGAGGATGATGATTTTTTATGGGATAGCGAGGATGATGAATTGGAACGAGATTATAGATAATTTTGATGCAAGTGTTGTTTGAGATGATTGTGGTGTAGCAGGGTTTGGATGATAAATGATCTTTAGGCCATGCTGGTTATTGCACAGTGATGAGAACAAAAAAGGGGCGATATAGTGTAGCAAATAAGAATTTTAGAGGAAGTTGATGCAGGTCTTAAGAGCCCTTTGTGTCGACGAAATATAATTGCTGACTGCATTTCAAGGGGTACATTCTTCTGTCTCATTCTGATTTGAAGATGAGTCCTTTTCATTTGTAAATTTGCATAATTGTTATTCCCAATATTATTGCAATGTACATTTAGTTCTTTTGGTTACTATTAATTTGGTCATCATAAATTTATGCTTCTTTTTCTATATTTCAATTTACATTTTGCTTAATATTGTTGATTAAGAATTTTTTCTTTAACTAGTTTAATAGTTCAAATTTGGATGGCAGCTTGTGAAGTCTTCCTATTCATGCTCCCGACTTTTTTTAGGAGAGAAAGCAAGTGAATGCAAGTGAAAGTAAATGGGCTTTCACTTTCATCCAACTTTTGGAGTGAAACTTTTGGAGTGAAAGTATTCTATATTTGCATCCACTTTCACTTGCTTTCCTCCTTTTGAAAAACTCGGGAGCACAAACAGGAGTGAAAGTAACATAACTTTACTTCTTTTTCACTTGCTTTCCTCCCTAATTATAACTCGGGAGCAGGTTAGAGTCTTTAGTGGTTGCTGCATGGTATGATTTGTGTTGGCATTCATATAGGATCTATTACGCATAATTAATCTAAAACCAGGATCATTGTCTAACATATTTTTATGTCAAATATTAATTACCAAAAAGCAAGAGTTGGAAAGTTTTGATTGTGATGATGATAGTGAAGAAGAGGATGATGATATTGGAAACATAACATGATTATAGAAACTTTTTATATGACTGTTATAGTGTTATTCTAAATGATTATGGACTAGCAGAGAAAGGATGATGAAATGATCTTGAGGCCATGCTGGTTATTGCACAATGATGAGAAGGCATGAACAACTACATAGTTTAGCAAGTAAAAATTGGGGCATGAAGTTAATGCAGGTCTTCACAACCTGAACCCCTTTGTGCCAATGAGTGTTTAACAAAATCTACATATGATTGCTAACTGCATGTCAAAGTCTACATGTTTTCTGTCTCCTCGTCCAGAATCAAAAAGGTGTTGTTTTATAATCCATTTGTATATTTGCTACCTCTTATTCCTAAAATTATTGCAGTGTAGTTTTTGTGGTTACTATTAATTAATCATCTCTCATGATAATTGTTTTCCAGAGATTTATGCTTCTTTTCTTATATTTGACTGTACAATTTGCTTATTATTGTTGATTAATAAATTCTCTTAAAGCGTTTTACTTCAAATTTGGACGGGACCTTGTGAAATATATCTATTTATGAGCCAATAACCTATGATGCCATGCAGCAAATTTGTCAATCTAGAGCTGATTGTAGGTACTGCATGCTAATTTTTGTTGCTTCACTAGACTCGTAGATTAGAAATGCCAAGTTGCTGCTTCTTATCTATTTTATATCATTCTAACCAATATTGTTCAATTATTTCACTCTGTTTCTTTGTTTTTCTTGTCAGAGATTATTGTTTAGAGTTACCTAATGAAAAGGTTATTCTGGCCCTAGGTTTCAAACCGAAAATGGGTGCCTATAATTGATATAGCCATGTATGTAGGGTTTTAAATTAAGCTTCTCCCGCATATTTAAAATGTATAAGATGTTCGTGTTAGATGTCAGTTATATGTAGAGTCGTAAACCTTACTGCTTGATAGAGGTGCTACTAGGCTCTATATATAAACTGATATATAATTTGGTTCCACCGCATACTCAAGTACTGTATATAACTTTCTTTATTATTAAAAAGCGACTGTGTGATGAAAGAAGATCGGAATGGAACAAAAGATATGAAGATTCATAGGTCGAATAGGCGGGAGCTTAGCATATGGATCTCTATATAAGGTAAGGAGGAATATCAAACCTTTCTTAACATTTGGGAGAAGCATAGCAGGAAGAGGCTTGGCAAGCTTAAGGTACTTTGGCTGATAAGGTTTGTATGTAATGGTAGAAAACCATGCAGCACACTCCGGCAGGGTTTACTGCACACCGGTATGTTTCTGGAGTGTATATATTGCACCTCTACTCCATGTTATGAATTTTCAAGACATAGGAGAGCAAAATAAACAAACCACTTGATGGGACTCTTTTCCGAACGTTCGATTTTGCTTCTGGTTGTTTTTAATAAATAATAATTTATTTTAATAAATAATATAAACTTAATGATCCTGTAATTATTAATTTATAAGAAAAATAGGTTTTTTTTATATTGTCCAGTTGTTATGCAGCCAACTTTGTGCAGGGGTCTGACTTTTAAACATTTTTGTTTAAAATTCTTCTTATTTATAAATATAGAGTAGTAAACTGTTGCTTATATTTTCCGAATCTCTGTTGACTTTACAAAATCTGTAAAAATGTGTTAAAACGATATTCTATTTATAACAGTCTAAAATATTAATAATATATTATTTTTAAAATATACTCCCTCCGTCCCTTTGTAGAACATTGGGAGACGGGGACTCGGCATACATTCTAATTCTCTTATAAAATATAATTTAAAAAAATATTTTGATTTTTTTTTCTGAATAAATATTTACTATCTAAATTTTATATAAAAAAATTCAAAAAAAAGTTATGAAACTATTTTTTATAGGGGACAGTTTAACAAACTATATATATTATATACGTCTAATTTAGTCGATCCCTTTAAAAAATATTCTAAATGGGGACTCGGCATACATTCTAATGCTCTCATAAAATATAATTTAAAAAAATATTTTGATTTTTTTCTTCTGAATAAATATTTACTATCTAAATTTTATATAAAAAAAATTCAAAAAAAAGTTATGAAACTATTTTTTATAGGGGACGGTTTAACAAACTATATATATTATATACGTCTAATTTAGTCGATCTCTTTAAAAAATATTCTAAATATGACAATCATGTTTTAAAATATTTATTATTCATATATCACAAAAACTAAAAAAAGCTTTTACTATGAGAGACATAAGAGTCTTTGTTATTTTCATGAACATGCGGGTTATGCGGTTGAACCTGTACTGGGATCGCTCTGCTAATTAGACAACGATTGAATTAATTATTATCTTATCTTACTAATTTAATCTAAATTAATTATTATTGAATCAATATAACTTTTCCTTATTTAAAATTGAAATTTTCAAGAAACATATTATAAAAATTAAAATTCTAAAAGAAAACAACAGTATACATAAAATTGGTATGTATGTTGCACAAAATTCATCTTGATATTGAAAACTAATTATCTAAATATCTTAGAATTTGGATATTTTGAATTATGATGGATATAAATTTCAAATATATTAGGTTAAATACTAATTTTTTTTATGTTAAATTGATATCATTAAAATTTTAAAATTAAGAATCCATATCATCGGACATAATGTACCTTCAAGTTATTAAAAGAATTCTAAAATATTTCGTTATCCAATAGATATCAATAAAATCTGAAAATCAAAAGTTATAAAGAAGATATCATTTTATATGTCGTACGTAATAAATTGTAATATCTTTAAAAATCCAGAAAGTATAGATACTGCTCAAAATCCAAAAAATAAAAAAGAAGATAGTATATTAAATATCATGCATATTTAATATTCCAAAAAGAAAGAAGATATGGATGGATACACCAATTTGCCAAACAAAGCACAACAAAAATAATTTACGGCCAAGATCTTATAAGACAATCCACGCCCCATCTGACCGTCCAAGTTTTAAGATACAACACACACTGTGTCATCACTATATATATTGCTCACCAGTTTCTTATAGAAACGTCGCGGTGCAGTTTGATCTCTGCTCTTCCACCCAAAAAATTAAAAAAAAATAATAATAACAATTTTATCTGTGTCGATCTTCATACACACATCTTCATCGTCAATTTTCCCATCGTCGACGATTTATCCTCATAAAAAACTCAAAAAACTCGGAGAAATGGCGCAGATGCAGCTTGAGCCGCCGCAGATGCGGGTGACGGGAGGTAACGGTGCGGCGGCGGCGAGTGGCGGTGGAGGATCGAGTCAGATGGTGATGACATCGTTGTTTGTGGCGGGTTTGGACAAGAGTGTAACGGAGTCGCAGCTGTATGATCTGTTTAATCAAGTTGGTCAAGTAGTTTCAGTTAAGGTTGTTAAGGACACTACCAGCGAGATTGGTCATGGCTATGTTAATTACAGCAATCCCGATGATGGTCAGTCTCCTCGTACTCATTTTTTATGTTTGTTTATTCATGTTCAAGCATGTGTTTGAAGTGTTATGTGGGGTCTGATATGTTTGGATTTTTATGTTATTTTTGGTTCTATCGATTATTATGTGTGTATATTTTTATGTATGATCTGTGTTGATTCAATTTGGGTGGAAGTCGGAGGAGACTAACCTGGAAGCCTGCCAAGTTAATTGAATTAATTTTTTTTGTTTATTCATGTTTTTAATATATAATTTTTTGGAGCCTTTTTGTTTCTAATTGTGGTAAATTAGTAGAATTGAAATTATTGTGTTGGTAACTCATGTTTATGTGTTAGTATGTGAATCATTATTTCTGGCAATTTGGTACTTGTGGTGAAACTGGGTTGATTTGTGAACTATAAAGTCTAGAAGTTTGTGATATGTGGAGAACATAATGTTATTTTTCACTAATTTAGGATTGAGTTTTATTTACCTTTTCTATGGTGGTCTTTGTCAACCTGATTCCTATCGGAATATCTCTTTATAGAGGTTATCATGTTTTAGCTGTCGCCTGGACACTTGACTTCGTTAATTATGTAATAATAATAATCGAGTCATGTATCGGAAACTAATTGTGAAACGCTTAGGTGCCATGGTCTGAATTTATGCAACTGTATGATTTCTCATGCACTGGGTCTATTACATGCTTGTTATACAATGACATCTAATACTCTTTTCTCGATTTTATACAGCTGCAAGGGCATTGGATGTTTTGAACTTCACTCCCGTGAATAGCAAAACAATTCGCATAATGTACTCTGAGCGTGATCCCAGTAGCCGAAAGAATGTAGCGGCAAATGTATTCATCAAGGTACTAATATAAACGAGATATTCGTATAATGATTGAGTAACTGGTAACCTTGTCTTTACTATGTTTTATTGTAAGGCTGAATTTGATTTCCTCATTAGTTTAGCGGTCCGGATGTCTAATGTAGCAAGCATGAGAATTATACACTCCTATGCATAATTAGGCGTCCCATAAATTTTTTTCCCCCTGTCATTTTTGTATACTCTTGAGGGTTATAAAGAAATTTTTACTCCAAACATTAATTGGTGGCCAATATATGGTTGTGCAATGAAACAAAATCACATTACATTTCTAATCAAAGATGATGGCCCTTATTGAATATTGTGCTGTGTGATTGTCCTGCAATAATAATTCAGCATAATGGACTGTAAATTCAAATAGAATAGCAGTGTTCTATGTACCGTCTCTTTATATCATGGTGCTCAACGTGTTTTCTTCGTATTGCTGCTCATCCAAGTATCATCAAATAAATCCTTATTACTGATTCTATATATCTGTGCATTGATGTATATATGCAATTTGCATTTGGTTCTTTGTAGTCGTAATGGTTAGAAGATTTTGTACTTGCATTCAACACCTTGTCTTATTATACGTGTGTGCAGAACTTGGACAAGTCTATTGATGGCAGAGCTTTACATGAAATATTTTCAAGATTCGGCACCATCAAATCTTGCAAGATAGAGACTGATTCATATGATGAGTCTAAAGGGTATGGTTTTGTTCAGTTTGATAGTGAGGAAGCTGCGCAGAAAGCTATAGATAAGTTAGATGGTATGTTGATTAATGATAAGCAATTGTATGTTGGGCGTTTCGTTTCTAAAGAGGAAAGGGATGCTGCTTTGAGTAGGGCAAAATTCAACAATATATATGTGAAAAATCTTTCTGCAACTACAAGTGAAGAAGATCTTCGCAAAATTTTTGGTGAATATGGAAGAATCACTAGTGTGGCTGTGATGAGGGATGTTAATGGAAAATCCAAATGCTTTGGATTTGTCAACTTTGATAATGCTGATGATGCTGCTAAGGCTGTTGAGGCCCTAAATGGAAAGAAGTTTGATGATAAGGAGTGGTATGTTGGCAGAGCCCAAAAGAAATCTGAAAGAATGATGGAACTGAAAAGTCAGTTTGAGCAAACTGCAAAGGAACAAGGGGACAAGTCTAAAGGATTGAATTTGTATGTTAAAAACTTAGATGACTCAATCAATGATGATAAACTGAAGGATCTGTTCTCCGAGTTTGGAACAATCACTTCATGCAAGGTTTGTAAATATGGGGAGTTATTAAAAAAAAATTATATGTTTCTTTTTTCACTGTGTTTATGCATGTTGTTTTGCACCTTTTCAATCTTTCATATAACATGCATCTTTATGCAATATAATTGATCCTTCTTTACTTTTTAGGTCATGCGTGATCCTAGTGGAATCAGCCGAGGCTCTGGCTTTGTTGCATTCTCGACTCCTGAAGAAGCTTCACGAGCTGTGAGTTAATACTTAATTAATATTATTAAATTTTTATTTGAGTATTGATCAGTTTCTTAATCTACCAACAGCTTGCTGAGATGAATGGAAAAATGACTATGAGCAAACCACTATATGTTGCTATTGCTGAGCGGAAAGAGGAAAGAAGAGCACGGCTGCAGGTAATGTGTTTAACTTTACACAGTTAAAATCTCAATGAGTATATGTTCTTGTTTTTTAATAGTTAGCCTCAGTGATATCAACTCGAATAAGCATCGCCAATTGTAGGCTGGCTTACTATTTTATTGCTTCCTCGTCTTCTTTGACTAACGCATCGTCTTTTACTTGATCCTATTGTATTTTACATTTTACCAAATCAGTTTTATCTATTGACTCTTAAGTCTTAATATAGATGAAACACTATAATCTGCTGGATTTATTTGAATCCATAACCGGAAGTGGTGACTGCATTGTGAGGTCAAATTAAACTTGACTAGCTTTGCGATTTAGATCTGAAACTCATTAGCTATTTTTAGGACAGTAGGTTATTTGATATTAAAATTGTGTTGACGGTCTATTTCCCGGTGATATCCTTGTTGTACATTATGGATCTAATCATATACTCATAAGTCATAATAGTAAGTAAATAAAAGATCAATTTTACAAATATTAATAGTTCTGCATACAAAAAATACAGGCCCAGTTCTCTCAAGCGAGGCCAGTTGCAGTGCCACCTGTTACTCCTCCGGTGCCAGTGTATCAGCCTGGTGCAACTAATTTCGGACAAAATCTCTTTTATGGTCAAGGACCTCTTGCAATGAATCCTTCTCAGGTGCCAATTTCTTGAGCTTTTCCAACATATAAGGTTTAAGAATAAATTGATGTTATTAACCATTATTCTAAACACAAAATTATAATTTTAGGCCGAATTTAGTTATCAACAACTTGCTCCAGCGATGAGGGCAGGTGTTGGTCATGTACCAAATCTGTATGTGCCTGTGATTCCTTCAGGTCAAAGGCCTAGTGGGAGGCGTGGAGCTGGTCCTGGTCCTGCACAACAGACACAACAGTCCATGCCTTTATCACAGCATCAGGTTTAGTAACTTGTACATGCTAACTAGTTTGCAAGTTTTTATTTGTATATCTTTAAAATAATATGCTTAAAGGTTGATAACATGATCCGTAGATGATGCCAAGGGGACACATGTACCGTTTCCCACCTGGACGGAACATGGCAGATGTGATGCCAGGAGATGGAGGCGTATTTCCAGGTCCTTATGGCTTGGGTGGAATGCTTCCTCGAGATGCTCCTTCTCCACAACCAATGCCAATAACAGCATTGGCCTCTGCCCTGGCAAATGCACCAGCTGATCAGCAGAGAATTGTAAGTCTGTCACCGTTTATATTATTGATATGTGTTTGATATGAAATTTAACATGGCTCTCCTTTTGGTGACAGATGTTAGGTGAAAATCTTTATCCTCTGGTGGATCAGTTGGAGCACAATCATGCAGCTAAGGTCACAGGCATGCTTCTTGAGATGGACCAAACTGAAGTTCTGCATTTGTTGGAGTCACCAGATTCGCTGAAGGCAAAAGTTGCAGAAGCAATGGAGGTTCTCAAGCATGTTTCACAAGTCAACCCAACAGATCAGCTGGCAAATCTTTCACTCAATGACAATCTTGTTTCTTAAGTTTTAGGGTGGTTTTAGTTGTGGTCGTTTTATGAAAAACTAGTCGCAATCGTTTGAACTTAAAGGGTTTTGAATTATTATTCTTGTTTTTTAATAACTATTTTCTCTATCAAGTATCAACTCGTTATTTGAATTTAAATGGTTTTGAACTATGAATCTTGTTTTGTTAAAGTTGAAACTAAATTGGTGGGCTTTTCACCGGGGCGGGATCTGATTTCCGTATTGGTCCCGTCGAGCGCCCATCCCATTCTTTGTTGGTATTTATTTTTCTCCATATAAATTATGTTTGTCCTATGCCCTACCCATTTTTTGCAGGTACAGTATTTATTATTCACCTCATCCCTACTCCCTCTTCATATATTACTCTCCTAATTTCACTCACCATGTCAGTTTTATATTTAATAATTTGGAAAAAATAGATTATTTTTTGAATTTTAAAATTTTTCTGGGTTTATATGCATAAATAATATAAAAAATAAATTTAACATTTTTTTTAAAATTGTTAATATTATAAAATTTTCTCGAACTCCATTCTGTATCCACAAAATTTTTCGATTTTTCTGACCTGAACGGGATTGAGATCGAATCAGGATTGAGGACCTGACACGAGATTGCCCCTTCACATATTTGAGTAATTATTTTTATATCAAGACTTGAGCAAAGATGTCAAACAAAATTATGTGAAATAAAATTTTGTTTTTTTTCAGTTCAAAATATAATATAATTTAAAAATAATATGATTGTTCCAATTACCTTCCATTGGAGTTCCAATATCATGAAAACTGTATTGAATTATTTGACCTTGAAAATATTGATGTTGAGATGCGAGAAAGTATTTAACAAGAAGAAGACGGCATAAAAATTATTACAACAAAATGTATTTAACAAGAAGATGATTTGTCGTAAAAGGGATATAGTAAATATTATAAATTATTTCAAAAAAAAAAGTAAGGGATCTTTTTAAAAATACCCATCTGTAAAATTATTTTTTTAAAAATACTACCATCTTTTTCATTATTTTTAAAAATACCTTTTCATAAATTTTTTTTTTCAAAAATACGATTTGCAACTTTTGCAACCTCATTTGCAACCTTGGGCGGCGCAGCCGTAAAAGTTGCAAATGAGGTTGCAAAAGTTGCAAATAAAAATGGAAAGTTGCAACTGTTGCAACTGCAATTGCAACTGCAATTGCAACTGCAATTGCAACTAGTTCAACTGAAAACTGTAAGTTGCAAAAGTTGCAAATGAGGTTGCAAATGAAGTTGCAACTGCGGTTGCAACTTTTGCAACCGCAGTTGCAACTTCATTTGCAACCTCGGTTGCAACTAAATGCAACTGAAAACTATATATAGTTGTAAATGAGGTTGCAAAAGTTGCAAATGAGGTTGCAACTGCAGTTGCAACTTTTGCAACTTCATTTGCAACCTCAGTTGCAACTAAATGCAACTGAAAACTGTAAGTAACAACAAATGTATGGTGTGCCCCTGGGCGGGTCATTAGATTACAATAGAATCAACTGAATGCAACCATATGCAACTGAATACAACCATATGCAACCATATATGCAATTATATATCGATTCCGAAAATGAGGTCGAAAATGACATTTGAAAACTGGAACTTGAAATCAGGAATTCAGCTGCATATGAAGTTGCAAAAGAGGTTGCAACACGGCTGGCGCCGCCTGTAGTTGCAAATGAGGTTGCAAACAGTATTTTTGAAAAAAAAAATTTATGAAAAGGTATTTTTAAAAATAATTATGGAAGGTAGTATTTTTGAAAACAATAAAAGAAAAGGTAGGTAGTTTTGTAGATTTCCCAAAAAGTAAATACTATAATAAAATATTTTTATCATATATTTTATTATATATATTATAATATATTAAATAAATTAAGAAGACCGTAAAATAATTTAATACACGTGGACATGAAATATAGAGATCAGCGAGTCAATTATTTCCGGATGAATATGTTTAATGAGGAGGCCGTGTATGACAGAGTAGCATATTAATTATTGGAATTTAAAATTCATACTTTAATGATTTTTAAAAATAAATTTACGGTTGAATATATTATAAAATATACGACAATGATGTGTATTATAATATTAAATTATGAAATGATTACACAAACAATATAGATTAGATAAAAGTAAATAAGAATGTTTTAAATTATTTGTATATAATATTTATTTATTTTATAATATTAAAGTATTTTCAACATATTTGATTTATTAGAATTCGCTTTGATTTTCAACTATCCTTTCCTTAGTGAAAATGTGTATGAGTATATATTTGTTTACATATTTTATACTGCATAATAGTTTTATTATTAATATAATATTCAAAATTTTAAAATATCATTATGGATAACTTTTAAAATAATATAATAATTTAGTATAATACACACACGTATACATATATATAAAATAATTTTATGACGACAAGTTTACCTCTTTTTATTTCAATTAATGCATAAAAATATCCGAAACAAATAAACTTCACCCCACTTGATAAAAAATGTCACAAAATTTAATAAATATGCAGCTGTGATCTAGTCCGACTCGATTAAAAATCAAAATCCGAATAGAAATTTAACCAAAAGACTCATTTTAAAGTTCCATACAAAACAAGCCCGGAGTTTTCTTGTGGGTCTATTGTGACCAAAACATATTTACTGCCTTCTCTATAATCTCTGTTCTCACAAGCCCATACAAACATACATTACATACCCATCATTTTATTTTCATCTCATCTCTATCAATTCCTCTCCTCTCTTCTCTACACACATCTTTCGATCTGAGAGATTTATGAACAAGGAGAGATAGGGGGGGTTTTACAGATTGTAGTTTTCACTTCTTTATTCGAGTTTTCTTGTTTAATAATGTTTTTTTTCAATTTTTTTCAGCAGTAGATCTATCATCGAATCATGGTATGTTCTTGTACTCTTTTTAGTGATACTTTATGATTCTTTTGTATTGGGTTTTCTTGATTTTGATTGTTTGATGATTTTTAGATGTGAAAAATTGTGTTTTCGTTAAAAATTGTGTTGTTTTCGGTGCTCATGTGTTATTTGACCTGTTAGATCTTATGATTCTTGGTTTGAAGATTGATGCTTGTGTTCTTGTTGTAAAGATTGGATTTTTATGATTGTTTGTAGTGTTGATGATGTTAAAGTTGTTGATTTTACGAAGAATTGTTCTAAAGTTTGGTTTTTGATCGTGTTTTAGGGTTTGTCTATGGTTTAGTTTGCATAATTAATGATAAATAGAAGACCCTTCTATGCCTGATGTCTTTGAATATCTGAATTTGCATGATATAGATTTAAGCTGTCGAAATAGCTGAGTAGGTGAGACTTGTCGTACACATATTATGCTGTTCTTTTGCCACTTGCTGATTGGAGGAGGAGAATCTTGAATTGATGTGATTATTCTTTATATTTTGCTTCAGTGCCATGCTTGATTCACGATTAGATGCAACTTATTCACCTTAGTGGTTCATGATATTCTTTAATAGTTAATGCATTAATGAACTTAATTTTTTTAAAACCTCCTCTGATTATGGTAATTATTATTATTTGTTTCCTTTGTGATGTTAATGTTTTTAGTATACGTTGCTCTTACTAATGTGTATTCTTGAAGACCACGTAACTCTAAGTTTCTGCACGTATGTAAGATGAATTTATTATCTTATCCTACATGTTACTGTTTATACTTTTTGTCGGCTTGACGTAATGAGTTTTTTCTACGTCACTTTTTTTTCAGGTCTGCCAAGCGGTTCCCGCTAGTTGACCCTATCTAGATATACCTCAAGATCTTTTTGCAAAAATTTTAGTAAGCACATAACGGGCATAATGCAAGGGCAGAGTAGTGCTATTGGTTCTTTATCAGAAACATTAAGCTTTGATCATGGGTCTACACCTAGTGAGACTGGAATGGCTCCACCGTTGTGCTGGAGCACTGCGAGGAATATAGTAAGAAATCGGATTTCTGAATATGTTTCAACCAATAATACGGGCAGTATGTATCATAATGCTAGCTCTAGTGCTGTGCCAAATCAGATCCGTCATAATGAACAAAAAGAGGAACATTCTCGGGAATCTACTACAAGAGGATGTCCAGTTGGGCAGAATATAGAAAACCAACAGCATGAGTCAGGCAGTGGCCTTCCCTCAAATAATGTAACGCTGGATAGCAATCAGATTGCTAATGGTCCTTTGTTTATGCAGAGCTCTAGTTCCATGTCTCAAGCTCTTAATATAAATGCCGAATCTGATGAACAGGGTGATGATTGTCAAATAGTGGAGCGTCCTCTTGTATTTAGGTCTGGTTCAGAGAATACATTTCCTAACCGTAGGAGTTCCTCCAGTCCATATGACTTGCAAAGTGGCCAATATGTGGAAGGCAGTGGTAGCAGGTCCAGCACTTTATTGGAGGATCATGTATCCCGCAAAAGAAAAGCTCCCGAGGAAAATGTTGGACAATCTTCTGGAAGCGGAAGCTCAAACCACTTTCAGCATGCAGAAAGTAGTGCATGGCGTGCTATTCCGGCGCCACGTAATACTGGCAACAGCGTAAATTTATCAGCTCCTTTAGAAACTTTTACTGGTGTTCAACGACCGGAGCAGGTAAATCCAGGACTTGCATTTGGTGTTGGAGATGTTTTTTCTGAAAGTTCTGCTGGTTTAAGTGCACTGGAGAGTACCGAACCTTCTTTTAGAAATCTCCGATTAAGGATCAATTCTACACAGCAACAAGATTCTTTATCCTCTAATGTGTTTACTGTTGGAACTGCTGCCGGATCGTCTAGTCTTTCAGCTCCCCATCAAGCATCTAGGCTTCTTTCACATAATAATCCCTTGTCACCAGCAGTAACTGATGCAAATCCTGAAGTTCAGTATCCTGTTGCTGATGTTTCTGCCATGCGCAGGAGTCTACACTCTTCCAGGTGGACCCGAAGCTCTAGCTCAAGAGCTGGGAATAGATCAAGTTCTGTCATTGAGGGAGACGCTGCACCTGCTGGAGATTCAAGGTCAAGAGTCATGTCAAGAAGTAGACCGGAGCATCCTATTTTTAGATCTCCTTCCGGAGGGAGAGATTTAACGCCAAGTCGTATTGACCTAAATTCAACTGCTGGAAATGTTAGTGTTGCTGAAAATGCAAATGTTGCATCTTCTTCACGGGGTGGCACAGCAGATGGTGGCCTTCAAGGCTCTGGCCTTAGCTGGTTTTCTGATCGAAATTCTCCACAGTATACACGGAGACTCTCAGAATTAGTTCGTCGAACATTGTCGTCAGCTTCTGGTCCAGAGTCTGAAGTACAGAACACTAACATTTCATCTTCGCGTTCAAGCATTTCTAATACCGACCAAGGGATGGCACTTCCCTCTGAAGGCCAAGGGCGTCCACGTTCGAGGTCAGCAATGTTGTTGGAAAGACATCTTGAAGGTGCTTCCAGAATTTCCCATTCACTCCGAACCTTGGCTGCTGCCACTGAAGGAAGAAGTAGGCTGGTTTCTGAGGTGTGTTTTAAATTTATTTAATTTCTTGCCATTAAAGCTTTTCTCTTTAAATGGTGACCATTGCTAAAAAGTTTCTATATTCCTGTAACTCTATTTGAAGTGACAAATACCATGATTTTATACATCAATTTGATCTTGTCCAAAATCTATTACATGACATTATATAATATCCAAGTTGACCTATTGGGTTGATCTTTCTTAAAGAAGTAATTCTGTAATGAGTCAACTACGTTAATATTTTATAACTATATTCCATATCCATTAAGAGCAATCAACCCCTTAATTTTTTGCTATACTCTTTTGTCCAAATCTCCTTGCTTGTCTTTTTTTGGTTTTTTAGTAGTAATAATTGCTACCTCATTTGGGCTCTAATGATCACATTTTTCTGAGGTTGAGGACTTGATAGTTCCAATGTGTTCTATTATGTATAATTCTGAGAATGAAATACATGGTCATCTTTTCTTTATATTTCTGCTATTTTGGGTTGCAGTTTTGTCATTTTAACCTAATTTCTACCTACTGTGAAAGCGGAGCCTGATCTTTTAAAATTCAAAGCTATTAAGTTTCAAAATTTCTGTGGTGTCCCCTGTTAACTCTCGTAGAATTAACAGAATCAGTTTATTTGTATTTCATGTGATACTATCTCTTCTACATTGTGGAGTGGAGCGGCGATTCAAAAGTATCTAGTCTTGTGCTGGCATAGGTTTAACTTCAAAATCAGTTAGAAATTGACCAAATTCTGGTATCATGTATCATGTATGTATTGCTTTCTTTTGAATTTGTATAAAACCGGCAAAATCTCCAAACATGAGGCGAATAAAAATTATAAAAAACTAATATCGTAAATTACTCTTTGGTTTCATCTTAGGTTTATAGAGAGTTTCTTGCTTTCCACCAAGAAATGTTTCTCATTACGTTTTTTGTGCGCAATATTTGGAACGAGCAACAATTTGGAAACAAATCTCTTTTACTTGCGCATCTAAAATTTCTATTTTGTATGCCAGCAGATTCGTGATGTCTTGGATCTCATGCGCAGGGGTGAGGGCTTAAGACTCGAGGTAGTCTTACATATCTTTTTTAATCTTTTATGTGGGCTTCTCAAACAGTTTGCACAAATTAATGGTGTGGACCAATAAATTATAACATAAGATATATGTTCTTCAATTAATTTTTTGTAGGATGTGATGATCCTTGATCAGTCTTTCTTCGGGTTGGGTGATCTACATGACAGGCATAGGGATATGAGGCTTGATGTCGATAACATGTCATACGAGGTTCTATTCCTAACTTCCTTATCATCATTCTTGTGATCCTAGTTGCCTAATGCAGAAACTATTTGGTTATTTAGGAACTGTTGGCTCTTGAAGAGCGCATTGGAGATGTGAATACTGGAGTAAGCGAGGAAGTTATTTCGAGTCATTTGAAGCAAAGTAAGTATGGAGTATCTGCAATATCTGATTTGCAGGAGCCAGAACCTTGCTGCATATGTCAGGTACTGGTCTTTCTCACTTCATAGTTCCTCGCAATATATTTGAATCTACCTTATTATGTTTTGACGGATATGTGAGTTATATAAATCTGCATGATATCTACATTTTCAGGATGAGTACAATAATGGAGATGATCTTGGAGAGCTAGATTGCGGACATAGTTTTCATGTGGCGTGTATCAAAGAATGGCTAACGCGCAAGAATTTGTGCCCCATTTGCAAGACAACAGCAATGGGTGAGAAAGAAAAAGCGTAGATCTTGGTTTCTCGTATGAACCATGTAGAAGTGAGTATGGGTTACAACGTATCTCTCACTTGGAGTGGTTCTTTGAATTAGCTAAATGAAGACTGTGTTTTACCCATAAGGGTGCTTTGCATGAGAGATTTGCATGTGCCCCTTTCGTACTTCTTTTTTTATTTTTATTTTATTTAGTATTGTTCTCCTTTGTGGAAAAATTTGTGTAACTTATAAAGATAAAGTAGAAAGTTGGATTTTTTTCTAGTATAAATTAAGACATAAGGATGGTTGGATTGGAAAGTTTTGTATTCTCAATTTTGGGGATGGGGGAGGGGATGGTTTTATTGGAAAGTTTTCCATTCTCAATTTTGGGAGAGGGAGGTTGGTTTATACTGCTAATCTGATGCTGTTGGGAAGGCTCATTTAAGTGCCTTGTATGTTACATGATAGAGATAGTACCTACTGCACTGTAAGATAAGCTAGTTATGTTGCTATAAGTTGTTTCATGTTGCATTTGATACCAAATTGCAGGAGTGTTGCAATTAAGATTACACCCCTAAACTTCGAAGAGTGAATAGTCATTGGAGTGTTCCAAACCCTTCGCTGGTAACCTCTCTTCGGGTATTGCCTATCCTTTAAACCTCTGTCTCTTTTTTGGTTGCATTCTTCAATTTTTTGTCGTTAATTCAAGACTCTTGAGTATTCTTGTTTTCTTAGCAGCAAAATCCAGATAGCTTGATAGCTGTAGTTCTAGACTTCTAGCACATCCATCCTACAAGAAAAAGATCGATATGTTTAGCTTTTCTCTGTTATCAACCTCTTGGTATCGATCATCTTATTATTTTAGCTGTAAACCATGATTTTGAGTATCCTGGTATTTAGCGCCTAAACCCAGGTAGTGTGAGATCTCTAGGTTGAAAAATCTAGAAACCTCTTCACAACAAAGATGGATAAGTCGGAGCCTATAAAAAATTCCCAACCTAGAATTGAGTTGTGGGAGACCCAAAATTGGGTCGCTGAGGGCTGTGTGCTTTGGGTGAGTTGGGGGCGGCACTGGGGGTAGTCCACTAGTCCCAATCAGCGATGGAAAAGGATAGAGAATGACGAGAGTGAAGCTGGTACGAGTCAGGAAGGAATTGCTACTTACATCAAGGCTCTAGGAACCTTAATGGAAAAGAGTCACAAAAGCCTTCCTTGATGGGATATTATTATTTTTTTCAACATTTTTTAATCATTTTAATTTTATAAAATTATAGAAGTATCGTTTAAAAATTATATGATAGGTCGTAGAAAATTTGCTAGGTGCCCTCCCTATGTCCTATTTTAATTAGATGTTTGATTTTTTTAACACGTATATTAGAATATAAAAAAAATAATAGTTATATACAACAAAAAATTTCAATTCTTATTTTAAATTAAAGTTTAGATTTTAAATTTTAATTTGATATAAATTTTATAAAAAACAATTATTTCAAATATGATTTTATTAACACTTTAAAATATGTATAAAAAATATTAAAAATAATTAAAATTAAACAAATGAAATTTTCATAGTAAAAGGCTCCAGATTTATTTAACAGGCAAAGGAGAGATAAAGGAAACCAAGAAAAATGTTGGTTAGAAAAATGTATTTTTTATGAATATATAATATTTTATATTAAATATATAATTTGAGTTAATTTCTGTTAATCTGGATTTAACCCAAAAATAATCTATTTTTTTGAGGTTGATTTAACAACTCGAAATTAATCAAAACCTACAAATCTCTGACCTAATTTATAAATTGAATTCGTGTTAAGTTATTGATTCGGCTGATTTTGCCCCGCCCAGCAACAAAGATTGTTTCCAAAAAGAAGGAGAGTTGAGAGGCTTATATGTGTCCTAAATTCCAGCTGACAATCTACCGTCTGCCCGGAGAGATGAGAAAACCAATAATGCCGTAAAACCAAACTACACTAGTGCAGTTTCTATCTATCATTTGACTTGGTAGATTCATTCTGCACCACTAATGACTAGCCCACTAGTAACACTACAGAAAGTGTAAAGTGAAACCACTAAAAAATAAATCCTCAAGTAACTGCAAACATTTTTCACAAATGTAAGCTTCTTTCACCATCTACCAACCACTGAACCACCTCAAGACTAATGCAGACATACACGTAAACATATACTTCATTTCAGATGCTTACACTTATATTTGCAGATAATGATGTTTCTTACTAGGGTTTATCCTCTTTGAGAAGTTGCATAATCACAATTCACAGCTCTCTTCTTGCTTCTTTCTTTCTTCCTTCACTGTCCACTAGTCCCTACTTCATCTCTCTCTCTCTCTCTCTCTCTCCTGCTTCCAATGTTTATGTGTACTTTGAGGTGATTAGCTGCAAGTCTGCATCAAAGAAGAGTAAAAATGTCTGGTGAAAAACATGGGTTTTTCAACATTGAGCTATCGAAGAGGACCTCAATCTTCAACTTGCCCTTGTGGGTTGTAGTGGGAATTTGCTTTGGCGCTTCAGTTGTTCTTGTTCTCTTCTTGATTTCACTTTGGTTTACTTCAAGGCGCAGCAAAAAGATTCAAACTTTACCCAAATTAAAGAGCCCTTCTTCTGTTAAAACCCCTGTTGTAATCCCAAATGTGACCAAAGAAATTCAAGAAATCAGAACCGACTCTTCAAGAAACACCGACCCATTACCGGAATCAGGTCAGTTAGTTAAAGTAGAAAGGCAAGGTTTGAGTGAGAATGAGAAAAATAATAACGGGCCTGAGAGAATTCACATAAAAATTGGGAAGGATCATAGGATTTCGTATCCGGATTGCGGAGGAAGCTCTGGTGGAGAGGTGAAATCCGGTGATCAGATGGGAATTGTGGTGCCTGAAGTGTCACATTTGGGGTGGGGGCATTGGTATACATTGAGGGAGCTTGAGGTTGCTACTAATTGGTTTGCTGATGAGAATGTGATTGGGGAAGGTGGTTATGGGATTGTTTATAGTGGAATCTTGGTGGATAACACGAAAGTTGCTGTTAAGAATTTGCTCAATAACAGGTATATGCTTCAATTTCTCACTTGAGTAACTAAATTTTGCACATAACGATCTACTTAAAGTACTAGTACATGCATGTGTATGTGTGATTATCTTGTATAGGGTCAATGTGGATGCGGAATAGTCCAACTTGTTTGGATATAATTTTAAAAAGTAAGCCTGAACTTGGCATGTATATCCTAAGGTGTTGAGGTTTTCATTGTTTAGCACTTAAGATTTGGTAAAAACTGATAGGCATCCATTGTTGATGTTTGTTATGTGCTTTGGTAATAGGGGGCAAGCTGAGAAAGAGTTTAAGGTTGAAGTCGAAGCAATTGGACGTGTTCGACATAAAAATTTAGTGAGATTGCTCGGATATTGTGCAGAAGGAGCTTCCAGGTACATTCTTTTTTTACCAATTACTGTCTCTCTGATTTCATGACTTTGCTGTTGGAATGGAACAGTTCTGCTACTTATATCTCCCATATTAATATGCTGTTTGAGGTTTGATTCTCATACTTGTGCTAAACCACTTTTTTGCTTTATGTTAGAGTCCTTGTTTATGAGTATGTAGACAATGGAAACTTGGAACAGTGGCTTCATGGTGATGTAGGACCTTCCAGTCCCCTAACTTGGGCTATCCGTATGAACATTGTACTGGGAACAGCAAAAGGGTATATATGAATCAATCTGCCTTCTACTTTTCTTTCTTATATTTGAATGGAGATTTTGTGCTTTGCGTGTTGTCTTACCCGTCTCAACTGAAACTCACTGGAACTTTCAGGTTGACTTATCTACACGAGGGGCTTGAACCAAAAGTTGTTCACCGTGATATAAAGTCAAGCAACATTTTGCTTGATAAGCAGTGGAATCCTAAAGTATCTGACTTTGGTCTAGCTAAGCTCTTGGGGTCGGAGAGGAGTTACGTGACTACTCGTGTTATGGGAACATTTGGGTAAGTTAAGCTTCTTGTGGCAATTATCATTGTGGTGTTTCTCAGCCTCAAACTATTTTTTAGTATAATTCTTTATTTCTGTTCTTTTAGGTACGTTGCTCCAGAATATGCCAGTACTGGGATGTTAAATGAGAGAAGTGATGTTTATAGTTTTGGTATTCTACTTATGGAGATCATTACTGGGAGGAACCCTGTGGATTATAGCCGTCCAGAAGGGGAGGTTTGTGCCCCAGTTATTAATATCAAGATACTTGTCAGTCTATTCTTCTGTTATCTTTAGTTCTTTGTTTATTTGAACCACAATTTACTGTCTTCAGGTAAACCTAGTTGATTGGCTGAAATCGATGGTCACAAACCGGAATGCAGAGGGAGTTCTGGATCCTAAATTACCTGAGAAGCCTTCTTCAAGAGCATTGAAGCGTGCCCTCTTAGTAGCTTTACGCTGTGTGGATCCAAATGCTCAGAAGAGACCAAAGATGGGTAATGTTATACATATGCTTGAAGCTGACGATTTCACCTTCCGAGAGGTAATTTTGTTTAGTTTATTGTTTTTTCTTTCATATTTGTTTTTTTTAATGTATTACTTGGAGCCCAATGTAATCCACTAACTGATTTGTTTATTTTTATTCTTTAAACCCCAATCCCTTTCTCCTTTAGTTGTTTTAATCCTTAGGATGTCACCTGAGCACAATTGTTAAGACTTAAGAGTGATTTTAATTTCAGGACAGGAGAGCTGGACGGGAGCATGTACATTCACATCGAGATCGCATAAGGGAGAAGTTGGAGAATCGTTTGATTGAATCAGGTGACAGTAGTGGGTATGAAAGTAGTGTTCAAACCAACAGGTCAGTGCAAAGCAAGCATGAATTTTGAGCCGTAGCCACACTTTAAGCTTGAACACTTTGTTCTCCTCCCACTTCCGTCATCATCTACTCCAAGACCTAGGTACAAAAAATCCAACTGTTTGTATCTCTATGTTGCAATAGTTTCCATCACAACATTTCGTGTTGAATGTGTTTGTATTTTACTTCCATGATCTAGTTGAGTGTCTAATTTTGATCATGAATATATGTTCTTGTAATTATCTTGCAATGTCTGCATGCTCCTAATCCTGTGACAAGAATATGTACATTGAATGGTTGTTCTCTAATTCTATAAAGCGCTTCTGTCCAAACATGACTCTGTTCTACATGATTATGTTTAAGCTGTGCAAAATCATTTATAATATTCTAATGATTTTTTTTTAATTTATCATACATCTATATTTTCATTCTTTTATGTCTTAATGCTGATCGCATTCTTTTCATTTTGACATGAGAATCATGCAAATATAGCTAAACTAAACATTTCCCATCATATTTCCATATGTGTCTTTTGTATCCATGAAATCCTTGCATAACCTAGTTCAACTATCCGTCGTATGTAAACTACAATTCTTGAAGCCTCTATCAGATAATAACTTTATTAGCCAAACATATATCGTTTCATCAAATTAAAACTACATGGTATATATTATATTTAAAATCAGTAAAGTATCTTGTCGGTGGATCACCTATAGCAATGTGTCTGTGAAAGTATGAGTATAAAAGAAAAATAATAAGAAAATTACAGGATAAGTAGGATGTGATCACTGAACACTACTGTGACCTCAAAAAATATTGAACACAACTGAGGGACCCCCTGGTGAAATTGTGTGCTCTGTGAGTAGACCTGGCAATTTGACACGTAACACGCTAACACGAAACGAAACGACACGAAAAAAATGGATATGGATTTTGATTTTCGATACACGAAATACGAAAGTACACGAACACGAAATTACACGATAGATTTCGTGTCGGATATGGGTTTTCATTTGGGGTACACGAAATACACGAAAGTACACGAAATATTTGTAGATTATATTTATTATATATATGTTATAATATATTATATATATAATTGTGTAAAAAGTATATATTTATATGTATGTGTGGATATATATTGTAGATACATTAACAAATTTATAGAGAATTGTATACAAGTATAAATATACCATTTACATTTAATAAAAATATAAAGGAAAATATATATTAAATCTATATTTTGATTAAAAAATATAATAATATATTTATATATAATATACACGAAAAGTACACGAAACGTTTCGGATCGGATACGGGTTTCAAATTAGGTACACGAAATTGATAACGGACGGATACGGGTTTCACCTTCGAGTACACGAAACACGAAAATACACGAAACGAAAGTATACGAAACGAAACGATTGTCACCCCTATCTGTGAGTGTATATTTAATCATGAACCTGAGTTCAGTAAGACACAAATTGGTTGAGATTGAGACTGTTGAGAAATGATTGAATTATTTCAGGACCCACAGTTCACATGCCAAAATTGTATGGAAACTCAGATTCCTCTTCTGGGTTTTAATGGGTACAGCTTGGGGACCTCTTCTTAAAAGTATCATGTGAATGATGGGCTGGCTGATGGCTTGCTTTTAACTCACAATGAATATATTAGTATTTGAAGGATCTTAAGAATAACTAGTCGAGAGTTCGGTCCCTCAGGAACTCATGTTTTTTTTAGTAATTTTATTAATTACTAACATATGGTAAAAACTTCTGACTTGCACCTGTGTGTAAATACTTATCACAACATTCGTTTCAGTCACTTGTAAGTTGGACCCATATTTTATCTAGTTAGCATCCTTTATAAGCTCATATTACAGTAGTCAAGTTAGTGATGGAATAACATTTACAAAGAACTGACATTATTGTTGGAGGTGGTTCTGCCATGCTGCAACTTATAAGGCTAAAGTGTCAGCTATGGAAGGGTCAATTATGGCAGTTTTGCTGATAAACTGGCCTGCACAAGATGCATGAGAAAGTAAAGTCACAGTATTTAGTACAACACATTCTACAGGTGACAGAATCGGAGCTGTCACATTTTGTTCACTCAGCTGGATTAAAGAGTACCCTAAAGGCTTAGTGGTAAAAATATGTTTAGCCGGTTTGAGATTGCCCTGTCTCATCTGCATTTCATCTTCTGGCTATATATACATGCCAACTGCACCTTTCTTTAATCAAAGTTCAACTGCCTTAAACCATTGTGTGGAACATCTTTCAGGGTATTATCCATTTCTAGAATCAGTTCTTATTAATAGGACATAAATTCTTGATGAAGAACATATGTTGCATGTCATGTGTACTAGAAATGCTTATTCGTATGGTAAAAGTTTATTTCACAAGATGAAACAAAAGATGCTTAGTTAGCTAGTAGTTTTGAGCTGATATTTGTTGCAATAATAGGACTTCTGACTACATGCTTACCTTTACTTTCTATCCAGCTGATAGAACCATGAACAACTTTGTTTTTCAACATCTTTGGACCTTCAATACTCAACTTGTAGCTTTGCTTCTCATACTTCTCCTTGAAAACCAATCGATCTGGCTCGACACTAATTTTTAGTTCTTCCATTTGTGTGAAGTTTGCCCAATACGTAGACATTTCGTCTCCAATATTAGTCAGTGTCCTCTCAAACTCTTGTACAGTAGTACCATTAGCAACCGTATCGTTTGTGTTGAAGTATGCAATGAACGAGGGGTAGTTGAGGTTTAGTGTTGAATTGGAACAATCAAAAGAAGCTGACCTGGTGATGGTTTGAATTTGGTTTCTAGTGAAGTTCAATGCACAAAGAAGTCTAATGTAATCTTCTGAACTCACGTTGTAGACAAGCCCGGGGTTTAAGGCCTTGTTAGGGTTTACGTGACCAGCTCCAAGGGCTAAAGGTGTAGCTACTTGGTTCTGGGTTCCAATATCTTGGATGGGTTGCAATGAACTGTCCAAAAAATCAGACGTTGTCATCATAGCCGATCGTATAGTTGCAGGGTTCCAATCAGGATGTGCCTGTTTAAGTAGCGCTGCAACTCCTGCTAGATGAGGGCAAGCCATTGATGTACCGGACAAGACGTTGAAATCACTGAAGGCCTGCCCATCCCTGAGGTGACTCGATGGAATATCTGGAGGCCAAGCAGCTAAGATGTAGTCACCGGGACCCATGATGTCAGGCTTTAATATAAACGGGCAGCTCTCGGATGGTCCTCTTGAGCTAAATCTAGCCACTTTAGGTGCTGGTTTAGTTCCGATTCTCGTTTTTTCAAATTCAAACCTCGCAGATTTGGTCTCATTACTAATGGTCTTCATGTAATTCAAAATGATTTCACCGTTTTCCAAATTCAGGTAAACAGCTGGAAATGAGCTTTGAAGAAGGAATCCCAGGTCAGAAGTATTTGTTATGAAGACGCCTCCGGTGACTTCTGAACTGCCGACATTTTGAACTTGTTTACGTATTTGATCTTCTTTGTCATAGCACACCACAAGTTTTTGTCCAATTTTCTTCAACTCATTGATACTGTCACATTCGTTCATGAACACCACTGGTAAATCTTGCCTCGTCGTTAGATCCATATTAGGATACAGAGACTGACCCGTGAGTACGACCCCATTGCCAAGTATTACATCCCCGAGAAACTCACGGTCCAATGTGCCAGCTGCAACTGTTAGCACCCATGGCGTGCCATTGTGTAATGACTTGGGATAAGGCCCTGCATTTCCTGCTGAAGTAGACACAAAAATCCCCTTCTCCATAGCTGCAAATGTGGCTATGGCAACAGCATCTTCGTACAAGGCATAACCAGACAACCCTAATGACAAAGATAAAACGTCGACCCCATCCTCAATTGCTTGATCAATTGCAGCTAGAATATCAGAACTGACTGCACCTTCTTTAAACACAGCTTTATAGACAGCAACACGAGCAGACGGAGCAATGCCTCGGGCAGTCCCGGAGGCATAACCGAAATATGAAACATTGTTCACATAATTTCCGGCAGCTGTTGATGAGGTATGAGTGCCATGTCCATCCGTGTCTCGAGGACTATTCATAGCAATGCTTGTGTTAGGATTAGCAGCTAGTAAGCCTTTGTTAAAGTACCGCGCCCCAACAAGCTTTCTATTGCACAGCGAAGAATTAAACTGTAAGCCGACTTCACATTGCCCTTTCCATTTTGATGGAACTTCAGACATTCCATGATCATTGAAGCTTTCACTCTCCGGCCAGATGCCTGTGTCAACAAATCCGATGATGACATCGCTCCCATAATTCGACCTAGGCCATGCACCATTTTCGACGTTTAGGCCAAGGAACTTGGAGGAATAAGTGGTGTCGAGTTCTACATTCGTGTCTCTGTAGGAAGAAACATAGCCTGGAAATTCTCGAACTCTTTGGAGTTCGGAATCAGAGAGAATTGCGCTAAAACCATGGATGACATTAGAATAAGTGTAGATTATTCTTGAAGATGGCAATGAAGATAACACAGACTCCATGTACCAGCTGTGGGGATTAGTAAAGGGTTTCGGCATAGCTGATATATCCAAATGCACAATGTAAGAGTTTGAGTTAGCTAAAGCACTGTATGTGAAGTGTGAAATTGTAATGAAGATCAGCATAAGCAAATGGCTAGGCTGTGAAGCCATGGTTAAGAAATGAAGAGAGATGCTTAGGATTTCACATGTTCTTCTACTATCATACCGAGAGTTGAGAGGGGTGGCCATTTTGATGCTACCCAAAACCCGACACGAATCTGACCAGACCTGATTCACAACCAAACTTAGTGATCCCAAAATGACCCAAAGTTAAAAATTCTCTCTTACACTTGTATATTCAATTTCATGTAATTATGAATAATTTTAGCTTGACATGAATCGACTTGTTTATACAGATGAACCACATTTTGTAACCCGAAATTGACATCGTAGAGATCACGACAGTGATTTATAGCGGTTCAACTTGTGTTTTGTCTTGTTATCGCGCATGATGAAGAAAAGTATTAAAAAGCTTAGATTGAGCACAGGATTATGTGACAGTGCTTACAGAGATTCTCGTGATTTATTTGCAGAATGCATGCATGTGAACCGATCTGATTGTATTTGGTTCTATATATTAAATTGCAATAAGGGCAACAAAAGGAAAGAAATTAGACGTGAGATATCTATTATACCTTTATTTAACTTACAATTATAAAAATATCAATACGGTTTCATTTATTATATTTAACATATTAAATGTCATTGAATGAGCACAAAATATTCAAGTTACACTTTTCATTTATTTATGACCCCTCATTTATAAAAGGTTTCGTATTACATTTATACAAAAAATGTTAAAGGCTACTGTAATAGTTAGTTAATTTACAATTTTACACAAAATATATTTACGTGAGCTGATTTTGAAACATTAAATCAAACTATCATCTCAATTACAACCAAGGGCAAAAAAAAAGTAAAGAAATTAGACGTAAAATATCCATTATAATTTATACCCTTATTTAACCTATAATTACGAGAATATCAATATGATTCATTTATTATATTTAACATATTAAATGTCATTGATTGAGGTATTTGCACAAATATATAAAAGTTACACTTTTCACTTATTTATGATCCCTCATTTATAAAAGGTTCTAACTAGTAATACATTTATACAAAAAAATTAAATGCTACTAATAGTTAGTTAATTTGCACAAAATATATTTATGTGAGCTATTTTGGAACATTAAATCAAACTATAATTTTAATTATAAATTAAATTAAGATCTTGTAATTCTTACTCTTTCAAAAAAAAATTATTTACATGTGCGGATACTATGACGTGATAGTGTTTAATTACTCTATATCACGCTCACTAATTTCTCCTCTCATCTTTGTAAAAATTATTTTTAAAAATTTTGTTAATATCAAAATATGAATATATCAGTGATAAAAATGAAGATACGATTTCATGAAATATATTTTAAAAATACATAAAAAAAATTAATAAAGAGTTGATCACAATAATTGATGTTGCGAACAATATATATAACAATGCTACTAAACAGGTACTTATGACAAAGGTCAAAATTAAGATGCGATCAAAAGGATGAAAGTTAGTACTGCGCAAGTATTGCACAAATAGTGCACAAGTAGTTCTGCTTTAAAAAATAATATAACTTCCTAATTTATTTTTATTTAATTTAAAATTATGATTTATTATTGATAAATAATTTTTTTATCATTTTAAATATATTAAGAACAAATTTAATAAAATAATTATAAAAATCCCGTGCATGCTATAAATTAGTACTGTATTTTATAAATGATGATTCGTACCTTGCTAGTTCTCTGTAAAAGATGGTAGACTTATTTATGATTGTTTATGTAGTGTCGTTCTACTCTTAATTTCTAACCTTTGTTTGGATTCACATTAGCTCCCATATTTCGACCAAGGCCACGCACCATTCTCGACGTTTAGGCCAAGGAACTTGGAGGAATAAGTTGTGTCGAGTTCTACATTCATGTCTCCGTAGGGAAGAAACATAGCCTGGAAATTCTCGAACTCTTTGGAGTTCGGAATCAGAGAGAAGTGTGCTAAAACCATGGATGACATTAGAATAAGTGTAGATTATTCTTGAAGATGGCAAGAAGATAACACAGACTCCATGTACCAGCTGTGGGGGTTAGTAAAGGGTTTCGGCATAGCTGATAAATCCATATGGACGATGTAAGAGTTTGAGTTGGCTAAGAGCATTTTCAATATCTCTTAACTCACTCTTAAATATGTATAAAATATTGACTCTTAGTAAATCAATGTGGGTTTAACTCCAACAATAATTTTTATATATATTCACTCCTTATTTTATTTTATATTATTGAAGGTAAGTTGTCCGCATAAAAGTACAAAAGAAAGTGGATGAAGAGAGAATATTGTTTGCTTGCAAGTTTATTATAAAATATTACCCCCTCCGTCCCATTTTAACTGCTTTTGATTTTTTTACACGTATTTTAAGATGTTAAAAAAATCACATCTAAACATAATTATTTTTAATAAAACTTATATCAAATAAAAATTTAGATTCTAAACTTTTATTTGATATAAGAATTGAATTTTTTTATTGAGCGTAGATATTACTTTTTATCACCTCAATATACGTGTTAAAAAGTCAAATATCAGTTAAAATGGGACAGAGGGAGTTGTTAAGACTTAAGAGTATCCAAGAGCTCTTCATATGAGAGAAGAAAGAAGAGCCTTTTAGCGATTTAAAAAATCACTAAGAGTCTCTTTCAGCAATTTTTTCCTCTCCCTTCTCAAATTTTAAATTAAGAACCTAAATAAAAAAGCTCTTGGAGATGCTCTAAAACACTGCATGTGAAGTGTAGAATTGTAACGAGGATCAGTATAAGCAAATGGCTAAGCTGTGAAGCCATGGTTAAGAAATGAAGAGAGATGCTTAGGATTTCACATGTTCTTCTACTAATATACCGAGAGTTGAGAGGGGTGGCCATTTCGATGCTACTCGAAACCTAACACACATCCGACTTGATTCACAACTAAATTTACTAAGATGATATTCGAAAGTGACCTGAAATTGAATTTCTCAAAAACTTGTATATTTAGTTTCATGTAATTTGAATAATTTTACTTTGACATAGCTAGATTAATTCGTTTATATAAATGAAGCATATTTGTAACCCGAATTTGATCGTAGAGATTACGACAGTGATATATAGCAGTTCAACTTCTGTTTTGTCTTGTTATCGCCAATGATGAAAAAAAGTAGAGTTAATGATACCTTGTACCCCCTAACTTTGGCCCAAAAACAGTTTAGCACCTAGACTTTGAACTTTGACAAGTTGCAATCGATAGTTTACAATCTCTTGCAATGTGTAACCTCGGCTAACTTTTCCGTTAAAAAAAAGTGTTAACGTTAAGTGGCAGAGGGGTATGCTGGTAAATGCATGCATGGCAGAGTGTATTTAAATATATATTTAAATATTTAGTTATAATATTAATCATTTAAAAAAAAATTATGTTGTGATAAAAAATTTAAATTTATAACTACTTTAACTGTTTGGGAGTTAACAATGTGTATATTAGTTTCTAACAACTACTTTACCCCCATGTGACCCCTCAAAGTTTATGTATTATAGTTTTGAAATTATTTTTGAACACACAACGATAAAAAATTAAAATAATTTTTAAAATATTATAAATTTAAATTTTTTATCACCACATAATTTTATTTTTTAAATGATTAATATTATAACTAAATATTTAAATATATATTATTTATATACACTCTGCCATGCATGCATTTACCGGCATAACCCTCTGCCACTTAACGGTAACTCTGTTTTTTAACGGAAAAGTGAGCAGAGGTTACATATTGCAAGAGATTGTAAACTATCGATTGCAACCTGTCAAAGTTCAAAGTCTAGGTGCTAAACTGTTTTTGGGCCAAAGTTAGGGGGTACAAAGTGTCATTAACTCAAAAAAGTATTAAAAAGCTTAGATTGAGCACAGAAATCAGAATTATGTGACAGAGCTTACAAAGATTCTCGTAATTTATTTGCAGAATGCATGCATGTGAACCATCTGATTGTATTCTCTATAAAAGGCAGTATACTAATTTATGATTGTTTCATGTAGTGTCGTTTTATCCTAAATTTCTAACCTCTTGTCTGGTGGATTCACATTCGTCTGGTAACTTCTTTAGGTTCAGCTCATTTATTTATGCGCCTAACTTCTATCATTCCTGCATTGCAAACTTCGTTTTCCAGTAAAAATTTAGTTACGCCGACAATTTTAACAGTTCAGAGTGTGGGTCGCTTATGTACCGTAAATATCGGTCCTGACTTGGATTTTGTTGCGCATGTGCATGTGTAATATTAAGCTTAGCAGTAATAAATTAGTTTAATAATGTTAATATTATATATATAATAATATGAATATCAATAAAATATAAAAATATAAATGGGCCGAGGCCAAGTTTGATTCTGAGGAGTCCAATTAAGTCTTGTCGTTAGCACCCTCATTTTTTTGGGCATCAACAGAGGCCCGGATAATTCTCATCAAACACTTTGAAATTGATCAGTAACTAGCATGTTTAAATGTAAATCTTAATCCGATTACTTGCAACCCGACTCGGGTGAGACTTGAGAGGCTGAGAAAGTGAGAATGAGTACCCATTCTTTTTTTATAACACAGCTGATATAGCGGTTGTTGGAGAGGCTTTAAACCTTCTGTTTCAAGTCATTTTATTTTAGTCTAAGAAAATTAAAAATTAAAAATTAAAAATTGTTTTAGAATTAAAATAAGTCTGGAGTTATAAATTGATAGGATATCCTTTTATACAATTTTTCATAAAATTTAATTTTTCTAAATAATAATTAAGTAAATTTATTTGTATCATATATATATTTTTAATAATTAATACTCCCTCCGTCCCTATTTATCTGTCCACTTTGTAAGTAAAAATTTGTCCCTATTTATCTGTCCATTTATACTTTCAAAACTAACTTAATGATAGTTTTTCAAATATATCTTCATAATTTCAATTTTCAAGGCTTGACTTATTTAAAACTTGGTTGAATTCATGTTTTCAAGACATAAAGTAGGGGTATTCCACCATCTTCAAGATATTAATTAGAGGTATTTAATGAAAAAGTTTATACAATCAATTATTCCTTGGTATGCGTTTTTTTTTCTAAAATGGACATATAAAAAGGGACGGAGGGAGTAAATTATTTATAATAAGAAATAAAAAATAAATAATCTAAATTATACATAATATTAAATTATCATAAATTATAAATTATAATTCTAAATTTATGCGAACCACTTTGTGTTTTCGGTTTCGCCCAAACCACCGCATATGAGGCATGAGCTATGCTTTCGAATGTAAAGTGTCTAAAATCTTGTCACTGGTATTTTAAAATACACGAAGATATCGATCTTAAAAAAGTGTCCATATTTCCAGCTGCAACATAGCTGTCCCCAGCTTCCCTTTATTTCCCCATCCGTCGGTGCCCAATTTCCACACACCCCTCGTTCCCTTTCTCACTCCCTTTTATTTATCACACCTAAACTTGTGACCAAACCAAACAAACTCATTTCAATTCCACAACCAAAACAAAACAAACCATCCAAAAACACACCCCCAGCCATGCACTCCAAAACTGACTCAGAAGTAACCACCATCAGCATTGCTCCATCCTCTCCCACCCGCTCCCCCCGCCCCGCTGCCTACTACGTCCAGAGCCCATCCCGCGACTCCCACGACGGCGAAAAGACCACCACCTCGTTCCAGTCCACGCCAACAGGCTCTCCCCCGCACTCGCATTCCTCTGTGGGGCGTCACTCACGGGAGTCCTCCTCGAGCCGCTTCTCGGGCGCTCTCAAGGATGGTTCACGCAAAGTCTACCCCAATGATGGCAATGATCGTCGTAAAAATCACAAGAAAATCGATGTTATTGAAGAAGAAGGGCTTCTTGACGATGAGGAGTATCGAAAAGGCCTGCCTCGTCGATGCTATCTGCTTATTTTCGTTCTCGGCTTCTTTGTTCTCTTCACGCTTTTCTCCTTAATTTTATACGGTGCTAGTAAGCCGCAGAAGCCTAAGGTTACGATGAAGGTAAGCAAGCTAGCTATCTATTGTAATTCAATTATTGTAATTCAATTCTCCGATGAAAATTAATTTGAATTTGGCGACTAATTGTGAAATTGATTTTGCAGAGTATTAAGTTCGAGACGCTGGTGATTCAAGCTGGTTCGGATAATTCAGGAGTTGCCACGGACATGATCACTATGAATGCTACAGTCAAACTCAGTTTTAGAAACACCGCTACATTTTTCGGAGTCCATGTCAAACCAACTCCTGTTAATCTGGATTACTCTAAAATCACTCTTGCTTCCGGAAACGTAAGCTCATCGATTGCAAAAATTTAAATACTCAACTTCTGTTATTGTATTTCTGACAGATTATGGAATTTAAGTCCGTGTGTATTGGGTACGACTTTTTATAACGAGATGAAATCGAATTTGCAGGTGAAGAAATTTTATCAATCGAGAAAGAGTCAGAGGCTATTGACCGTGACCTTAACAGGGAGTAGGGTTCCATTATACGGCAGCGGGGCAACTCTGAGCAGCTTAAACGGAGTTCCCACTGTTCCCGTACCGTTAACACTGAACTTCGTCGTCAAATCAAGAGGCTACGTGTTGGGAAAATTGGTTAACCCAAAATTCGACAAGAAAATCGAGTGCTCGGTTGTTTATGATCCGAAAAAACACAAAAATGTGGCCATCTCATTGAAGAAATCCTGTACGTATAATTGAATTAATTGATGTAACAGAGTACATGTGAGTTGTTGCTTTGCAAGATTACAGATCAGATGGGGTGTTCAATTGAGTAGGTATGGGACGAACGCGGTTATTTAACTTTTGTCATCGAAAAGGGATTCGTCGGTGACTTTTTTTATGTGGAATTTTGGTTAGGAAAATAGGAAAATACACGTGTTTCTTTATTCTTTTTAAAGGTTTTATGTGTATTAATGAGCCTACATTGTTGGGATGAAGATATATGTAATAATGAGTTGAAAATAAAAATTTTGTTGAATACTCGTCGTGTTATGTGGTCTTGTCTTACTTCACAAAACTAATTAATCAATTATTTAAAAAGAAACTGGGCTAGTGTTTCAGGAAAGAAAAAGAATACTTTTTTTTTTATCAAACTATTTTATAGCCATAATATTTGTTCGATACCTGAATTCTGATATAGGTGAGAGTCGAGCCCAAGATTTTGGGAACGACTGAGGTATGGCTTTACGACTGCGCCACTCTCAACCCATAGAAAAAGAATACTTATTAAAGTTTCCAGTGAAATACTCGATATGCGCCAATGAGTTATATGTTTTGACCATAGGTATTAACACACATTTGAACACTCTTATATGATCTCTCATTAATTATTTTAATTTATCATAGAGATTTATTGTTGTTTTTATTCAAAAATAAAAAGTTAATAAAAATTACAAAAATATGTGTTAAATAATAATTTTTTATAAAAACAATTGAGATGGGGAGAATATAATTTCACGATAACTGTCATATTAATTTTTCCAAAAGTAAATGAAATTATACTGTTGCTGATTCGGCTGATGCACTTATGGAATCAGTTATTTGATGCGTGATTTTCTGAAGAAGCTGCTTCTAAAACTTAATTCAACATTAACCAGGTAAGATATGAAATTCATGTGAACAAGTGCCATATAAGTCATACTCATACATCCAGCCAGTAAACAATGCTTTCTTATCGATGTCAACAACTTACAACTCATCTAGTAATCGCTGCTCTGTCATTACAATTTACATATTCGTTGGAGTCTAACAAAATTCAAATTTCGGAAATAAGTTGAGGTTGACTTTTTCGTATTATTTTTACCAGATACTTTCCCCAGAATCATCTAGCCGCTTATCATACTACTGTTTAATAGAGTAAATTTAAATTTGAACATAGAAAAGTAGCCGATAGTATTTAATAAAATTTGAAATTTTAGTCCCATCAATGAGAAAGATATCGTGCAACCAAGTGATAATCGCCGGTTAATATACCACATACATTTATATCGACCACAAAATTATGCAATATAACAAATTTTTCAAAATCCAAATACTCACTTCTTATAGAATGAAACATACATGTCATCATAGTATCAAGTATCATAAAGACTACAATGCCAAACTAGTCCATCACAGTACAATATAATCATCATTAGTAATCACTTTCACTCTATGATTACAATTAACAACATACTATCAGTACAATTCATTACTCACGTTCGATCTGATAACCAAATCTCGCAGTAATCACATATAATTTCACAAATCTGAAACACCACAAGTACAAAGTGGAATCAATTATCATATTATCGATATTAATGATTTTAATCTATCGTCTGCAACGAGTAATGGCAGAACAGCCTCGAGAATACGGGTGAGCTGGACCAGTAGCCGAATGGCAATTATGCGTGTAATAAGATCTCCCTGACCGAGCTGGACAAGGTATTCTATTCGCCGACAAAGCTCCGTAGGAGATGTAATAATGCATAGATCTCCAGTACAGCGATCTTCTCGCGCCGTCTATTACATCCTCTTGGTCTTCATCGAGCTCCAGCTCCACTCCTGCGTAGCCAGATGATGCTGAAGGCCACTGCAGATTCGAGTCCAGTGTCTCGATCTGTGATGAGACTGGGAGTGTTGTGTAAGAGATGCAGATGAGGAGAAAGAGGAGAGAGAGAGATTGTGGTGTCATTTTAGGACAGGGAGTTGAGTGAGTTGAAGTGTGTGTTTGTGTGTGTGTTTTGTAAGAGAATGGGAGAGTGGTGGGAGAGATAAGGGGGAGAGAGAAACTCGCACAGCTCACATGGCGGTGGAGTAATTATGCGGCGGACCCTATTCTATTTGTGTGATGGGCCATTCTAACACGCTTTCATGTTTATTACCCCTTGATTTATGGCTTATTATTACTCCCTCCGTCCCTTTTTATCTGTCCATTTTGGGAAAAAAAACACATACCAAGGAATACTTGATTGTATAAACTTTTTCATTAAATACCTCTAATTAATATCTTGAAAATGATGGAATACCCCTACTTTATGTCTTGAAAATATGAATTCAACCAAGTTTTAAATAAGTCAAGCCTTGAAAATTGAAATTATTGAGATATATTTGAAAAACTATCATTAAATTAGTTTTGAAAGTATAAATGGACAGATAAATAGGGACAAATTCTTACTTCCAAAGTGGACAAATAAATAGGGACGGAGGGAGTACTATTCTTTTCAATTCTAGTGCTGTGTTTATATTGAAATCTGTACTTATGGATTATGATTCTCTATTACCACAAAATAATGCGATCCACAATTTTGAGTTGATTGTGTGTTCTTTTGCTATGGTTATTTTCAAAATTTACAAGTTAGCAATTATTTATATATCAAAATATATGATCTCTCCCCTTGACAAAAAAAAAAATATATGATCTCTCCCCGTTTTTACCAAGAGTTTCTAATTATTTAAGTATAAATATTACATACATATACACACACATATATAAATGATAAAGTATATTGATATTGAGTTTCATAATATATGTTTTACATTTATCAGATATTTTTAAATTTATGAATAACGGATATTCTGATTCTTAGTAATATATTTTGGACTTTTAAGAATAACTCAATTTTTCATCAAAAATCTTTTTCTGAGTTTGTATTATCTTTTAACAACTATCGTATTACAAAAATGTGTAGTTTCATATTTTTTAGCAAGAGATCATTCAAAGGGAAAAATGAAGGAAAAACGAAGGGGAGTGCTGTTTTGTATTCTTTATTTCATTAAATATTCTACATTTTCTGTGAAAAATATTGCATTTGTTTTTAATTTTTAAATGACTAGATTATATTGATATATGCTAGTAATTCACCATCCGTTTCTTCACAAAAATAAAAATAAGTATTAGATTGGGAATCTATACTATACTATAAAAAGCCAACATAGGTATAATTTGTAGTCGTACAAAATTTTGGTTTGGTACTCTGCTCTAAAACTAAAAGTCTACAACATGTAGATAGCTATTAAACAGTTTCATATACTCAAAACACTCCTTATGTATATTAATATCTTTCTAAATATAATTTATAATTAGTTGAAAAAGATGAAACTACTGTTAATAACATATATTAATATTAAAAAAAAATTATAGATAAATGTATAACTAATTATAAATATACAATTTTGAATATCTTTTGTCTAAAATACATATAAATAATTAGAGACGCTACTTTTTAATTATAACGTATTCTACTCGAAATTTAACTCTAACGTGTTCTATTTCATTACAAACACGAACCATTACGTAACATATGAAGATATATGAAATATGAAAATTTTGATTTAAAATTAATTGAATAATAAACTATCACATATTAATATCAGAAAAATAATTATAGATTGATAATAAATTGTGAAAGCTAAATTTCCATTAGAAGATATAATCAGTTGGTTAATATAATTTAATTAAAATCTAAATTATGAATACTAAAATACTAATAAAATGGTGTTAAGATTAAAATTATAATTAATAAATTACGAGTTATATAAGCGTCCGTGCTTTGCACGGGTTAAAGGCTAGTATATATTAAACATTTAAGACACCATTTGCATACTTTCTCTGAGGAATAATAAGCGAAATGATGAGTGGGTTGCATGCTTCAACATACATATCTCCCCTTGTAATTTCAACATACATACTTCCCCTGTTGCTCCAAGTCTTTAACCAAACTTAAAAACTTTGAAAACAACATTTTCAATTCATCCATGAGATACTATAATTCTGTCAATTTTTCACCCATACATAAGACAACATTTGCTTTAATTGTTGATGAACTTGAACAAGTCAAGAAATCAGGTAGTCTGAACTCCACACATCTCTGAGTCGGAGGCTTTAGTGGGTGCTTCACTCTAATAATCTGACCTGACACCATTTAAACAGAATAACAAAACAGTACCTGGTGATAGTTACTCCGTTTCACTCTCCATTCCTCCATCACATGTATTCCATTATCACCCGGATCCGTTGACACAATCATAGTTAAATTAACTATATGCTGCAATGAGTCACACACTAGTTAGTTTGTTTTTCATTCTAAAATTAGATCAAACATGAGGTCAAAATGATATAAAGTTGTAAATATTATGTTCGAGCATCTCCAGAAGCCTTCCACGTCACCCTTTATGTAATATAAAAAATTGGCTGCTTACAATTTAATATTTATACAACTCCACCAACACTCTTTAAATTCACTCTTAGAATTTATTATTACTTTCAATCAAAAGCAAAATGAGAGTATGATCAAAAGTAGAGAGCAATAGAGTATGATCAAAAATGTTGCGTTGCTCCAAAATACTCAAAAATGGTATAAATCATTAAGAATCTCTTCTCTTCCCTCACTTCTAAGAGCTCTATTCCCACTCTTAACTTAAATTTTGTACTAAATTAATGAATGCACTCTTTTTCTCTCTCCACTCTCTATTGTACTCTTACTTATTTAAGGTACTTTAATAATAAAGAATTATTTAAAGAGCTTAAGGAGTTTTTTCCTTGCTAAATGAGCATAAGTAGTGTTGTTGGAGATTGACATACACAACATTACTAGCAGCCAGTTTTTACATTATATATAAAGAATGAACTTAGAGACTCGTGAGATGCTCTCAGAGGAAGATATGCCTTTCATTACCAATCTAAGAACCAACACTTTAAAATCATAATGGAACATCCAAATGCATTACAAATGATTGGATAATATACAGGTACAAGCAATTATCAACTCATCACTATCAGCTTCATGGTTGAATTAGCATAGGCAGATATGATATTAGATAATTATCAATACATAGGCATGTCCAATCAAAACAACCCTTTACAAAAAATTAAAATTGGTTCTTAATGTTGATATTCCATGGTATTCAATGCTATGCAAGAGTACCGTTAAGGTTATGGTTCATCGACAAATAGAGTGATACTCCCTCTGTCCCAAAATAAGTCGCTCTGACTTTTGCACGTAATTTAAAGTGCAAAAAACGTATTTATACACATTATTTTTCAAATTTTTTTCGAATAAAAATTTAACATCTATATTTTTATTCAAGAAAAAAGACAATTTGAAAAATAATGTGTAGAAATATGGTTTTTTGCACCTCAAATTACGCGCAAAAGGTCAAACGAATATTATTTTGGGACAATGGGAGTATTTATGGTGATAGAATCTTACACGAAGTACTGCAAGATGTATGAGACCCTGAAGGCTAAAATGCATGGCAGGTGAAGCAGCCACTTAGGGAACTAATCTGGCGAGTCCTGCGTAAAGATAGAAGCTTATTGGAAGTTGTGGCAACTTGATGGGCTTGGTTAACGACATCAGATCTCCTCATTTCCCGGGCCTTTTTCTGAGCTAATTTGAGCTTTTTCATAATCTTATCCATGGATGATGATCTCTTCTTTTCTAGTTTCATCTGAGTAAAAGAGCACATCTTAAAATTCTACTAATGAAACTAAACTCCTATAGAGTTATTTTAAGCAGTTAATATTACAACAAAATAAATTTACTTTGCTTAATATAATAGAAACATGAGAAAGTACCTCCAATTTGCGTATTGCTGCCTCAGCTTTTGCCTTCTGCAGGTTCTCCCAAGCAGTAATTCTGGCTTCCTCTCTCTTGGTACTAAAACATTTACATTGCAATTTAAACCTAGTTCAACTTGGATAGTGAAAAACACAAAATGCAAAATAAGAGGAGAAGGTCCTTGATGGGTGATGAACGACTTTCTTTTCTGCTTCCCAGACAAAATATAAAAAAAGATAGAGAAGAAACTACACATATGCAAACATTTATATACCCTTTTTTGACTTTATATCTATATATATTGAGGATTCACGGAGACAAGGATAGCCTAGTGGCAATTGAAACTGAGATCACAACTTCGTATTTCGCTCCTTCCTGTCCGCTCCTCTTATACTTACTTAAAACAAGGGATAAATCAAATCAGTTAAACTGAATATTTTTTTGGAAAAATTTAGAAAAAAGATAAATTATATACAGGGAGACAAGAGTATGTAATAATATTGCACTATATCTTGGCTAGCCTCGAAAAAAAATTCTCTATGAATTTGTATCCTCACTTATTTTGAAAGAAAAGATTTATAACATGAAGCATATGCAAGCTTTAATCAGATTTTCAGTTTGGCATACTGTTCTACCAAATACTGAAAGAGGTCCAAAAATATCACACATTGTAGTTGTAGGATAATGTGCTAACAACACAAGAACTGTCTAAATTAATATAATAGCTGAAAGGAGATGGTGTAAAGAGTCCAACTGCATAAAAATGATCGTGTTACAAATTTAAACGCAAAAGTTGTGATATTTCATCTCTACAGTTAATTGCAACACCTATGGTGATCATGAGTTGGCTTATAACCCTTTTCGGGCATCTGAATAGCACTTTCCTAAGAGGGAAAATTACCAAAATATTTCAAGATGTTTTCCAAGACATATTCCGTCAAAAATTAATAAATATGAAATAACAAATACATACTTGGAAATTGTGTTTGAAGTCTCTGAAACTTCCCAATTGGTGGAGCGGATCTCCAAAGCTTTCCTTTTCCAATCATCACCATTTCCTAACACTTTTCCTGTAGTCCGAGATTTATTTTTCTTGCACCACCTAGTCATGGTAACCCGTTCATCAACCTGCACATCTCTGACTTCTTGTTTAGAGGAATGGGAATTCTGCCACTCCACAATGGGTAACCCGGAGTTAGTTGACGAAGCAAAAGAGTGTCTTTCTCTGGGAGATGAGTGTGGGCTTCTCTCGGGGCTCATTTGAGTTGCCATATCCCTTCTTGAGACAGCCCGAGAAATATTCTTCCGCTCATCTTCAACAGTGTTGAGCTTCCTGTCTGTGTTGGATTTAGGGTACAAGTCACAGTTAGAAATGCAGTAGTTAATTGTAAAGGGTACCACTAAATTAACCATCTAATTCAGAATATTATTAGACCCTCCCGCCAGTATTTTTTCCCTTCTTAGTACAATGATGAAGTAAATTCACATGCTTGTTTAATAAACCACAATAGATCCAGGATCTGGACTCAAATATGGATCCACAATTGATATAAACAGCATGGACTGTATTGCTTTCAAAATGCTTAATACTTTATATGAAGCACTACCACTGTTAAACTTTGCCAAACATCACAAATGGTAATATAGAAAGCATTTATTAAGTCAAAGTGGGGAATTGGTCACTTATTAAGCATATCACATTCATCGGCATAGGTGATGAATTGCATACGAGCTACTAGTAAAGAAGAAATCTCAAGTATAGATGTATAAGATTGAATATGTGTATTTTGGAATACCAATACTTAAAACAGAAAACAAACTATAAACCAGCAAGTGAAAAGTAATAAAACATAAACCATTATTTTTTTTGTTAATCTCCCTTTCCCATAAAAAAAGTAATATAAATTGCAGCCGTAATGAATGACATTCTTTCTGGGTTTGTAGCAATGGTTGCAATCAAATGACATCAAGCTTATGCTTTTAGATTAATTACTATTAGGACACGAGTCAAGGGCCAATTGGTTTTTGGTACTTCCATAATATGTATGACAAGGCCAATCACACAATCATCAAACATCATCAATGTCAATCTAACAAAAGAAACCTGCTCGTCATATCTATTTTTTTCCTGCACAAATGTCAAATTGGCACAAGATTTTACTTTATAAGTGCAAAAGGTTAAAAAAAAAGATTTAAAAGAAAAATACCATGAGAGCCTGGAAAGGTTGATTGACAGAGTGTTTCAGAGCAACCGTGAACACTGGCTGATCTTTCTATGCAGGGTTCCATACGTTCATAAAAGTTTCCGATTCCTCCATAACCTGTGTCACGTCGAACTGCAAAACTATTTGCAGCAATCACTCCAGCTGTGAATGGAGAAGCCGCCATAAAATTTTCAACTATCCCTCCGTCAAACATGTGCACAGCTGGAGAGTACATCGAGTAGTATGCAGTTCCAGGGGGGCCCAAAGGCCCGCTTTTTGCTTTGGGCCGCCTCTGTGGCTGAGGAAACGAAGGCCGCGATGAACCATCGCCTGAAACTGGACTAACTATCCACCTCTCCGCATCCTCCCACTTGGAAGGCAATGTTCTTCCGTTATTGAAGGGTAGCAATGCATTATTAATGTTTCTTCTGCTACCACTTGTAGGCAAAGCTACACGTTCTGAACTCCATCCTTTCTGCATTCCCGAGCTTGTGTGGTTATAATTCGGTGTCCCAGGACTGAGAAACGTACTAGTTCGACGAGTCAAAACAGAGCTTTTCTTCAAGACTCCAAATCGTGGGGAAGAGCTTACAACATTTGTTAAAGTATTATTTAAATCTAGCGAAGCAGGTCTTCGCCTATCTGGTTTCTTTAACAAAGCCTCGGATCTAGACCTCCGTACTTGACAATCTAACAAGTGATAACTCGATTAAATTTGTCAACAACTTCATACTCCAAAATCAAAACTTAAAAAAATACAACTCGTGATGCATTTCACCTTTAAGTGCTCGAGAAAAGGAGCTCCTTGCAGAATCTAGTGCTTGATTTTCATCATCTGTTTCTACCTTGCTGCCTTCCGTTTGAACTACACAATAAAATTTTAAAGAGAAACAACAAAACAATGAGTGACAAGCTGAATATATATGTGGTTCACAGACACAAATTTAAATGTGACGGGCATACCTTTCGCCTTTTCTACTTTCCTGCATACAATACTATTCTTATGTACTGTGGATTTGTTTGGATCTAGATCTGGACCACTAGAAGAGCTCTCACCACATTCATGTACAGCCAAATGCTGATTCAATCAAACATACAGATGCTCCTTAGTTGACAAAATTTGAATTCTAGCACTAGATATGCGCTCGAAAGTAAAAGTTATTCGATGCACGAAACAAACTTCTCCCGGTCCATAATTGAACAAAAAATCAAACAAGCACATTCTAATTAATTAATACCATCATGTCTACTCCTATGCGATCAACTTATATAAACATCAAACATATTTAAAATGCGAAAAACGTGACGAGATCTAAATTCTTGCATAATAACTAATTCGTAGCAAGTTCAAGTGAGCTATCTATCACTAAATCTAAGCTACACATTCAACTCTCTCTTTATAAATGTAGCTATTCAGCTACGAATTGAGCTGAAACAGAGAGAGAGAGAGAGAGTCAGAGAGAGAGAGGGGAGAGAGAGTGGGAGAGGAGTGAGAGTGAGAGAGAGAGAGAACCTGAGAGGAATCGGAGAGGAGAGAGTCGTGATCGTGAACATCGGAAGCAAAAGAGCAGCGTTCAACGCTACAAGAAGCAGAAGAGAAGAGAGTGAAGTTAGAGTCAGGAGTGAAGATGACCGAGTCAGGACTCACGTCACGAGCTCCACTGAGTCCGGAACTCGGCAAGCGAGTCTGATCTTGAAACCCTAGCTCCGACATTGTCGAAATGTGTATGCAATTTTCTCAGCACATTGACAGTCTGTATTGTGCGACACAACAAAGATGAACTCAATGTTTGTTAATGCACTTAATTAATGCCCTGTGTTTATGTAAGTAAATAAGTTTAGTTATGATGATGGTTTGAGATTGTTAAGCTGTCTTATCTATCACGCCTAAATCTTTGACTGAACAGATTACCATATCTCCACAGTACTTCTAGATTATGACAGCTAGCCTTGTACCATAGCCTTTGTCTCTTTATTACAGCTCGTTTTTTGTTTCCCATTTTCAGAAACGTTTTCGACGACGTAAAAAATTAAGATAATTTTTCAACAAACGAGTTGTAACTTTTTTTTTATTATTTTAAGAAATGAACTTATAACACTCCTGTGTATATATATATATTTTATATAAGCATGCCTCACACAAAATGTAAAATAAATATTTTCTCTTTTTAATGTCTATTTGAGAAATGATTTTGAGAGAATGAGGTTGACTTATAATTTAAATATTAACTTTTTATGATTTTAGTGAACTAGAGAGTATGTTCGGAATTAATTATATACACTACATATTCCTAGATTGATTATGATAAATTTTGCAATCAGATTAATTGGTAACGAGAAATAATACATATTGATATTATTTAAAAATCAAGAACTGGTATAATTTGATTACATTCTTGATAATACTTTAAAAAAATTATGATTTTTTTTTGGAAATTAAAAATTATGAAATTCATATTTATTGCCAACATCCAAATATTTAAATAAATACAATTTAATTGGCTTCTAATTTTTAAGTACTCTTCCGAGTCTGGTCAAATTTTTGATACCTATGGAAATGAAGTTAAAAAGTGATGGCCGGTCCAAATCAGAAGGAAGAACCAAAACTCGTGCCGCTCAACACGGGTCCTATTGCTACATTATTCACCTTGCTTTAGTTTTTTATTCAACCCTTCTTCAATTATTCCCAACTTCCCATTGCCCAACCCCAATATATTGCCGCATGTCGAGGAATTAATTTCATTCCTTAGCGCGAGTACGTAATAATATTTTATTTATTTTATTTTGTCAAATGAGTACATGATTATATATTATATTTTTTGTCATATGATATAATGATAACATATCGTTAGTTAGGAACAAAACTTTATTAATACAGAGCACTAGCCCATCACAAGAAGCCCAAAATCCCATTAGAGAAGCCCAATTTTGACACCACTCCGGAGTTATACCCGGGTAATGTTCATGTTTTTTTTGAAAGAAAGGTATATTCATGTTGTTATCAAAATCAATATACTTTTATAAAGGAGAAGCGAGGGGCGTGTATGTGGCGCCTCTCACATTGCTCCGTTCTATTTTTCTAATTTTCTGAAATTTTTGGATAAAAAATATCAAAAAGAGGAAAAATATCAAAAATTAGAACTACTTTTTTTAGTTTTGGGTATATTAGAAGTAAGTGTCAGAATCTGATTTTGTTTCAAATTATTTATGGAATATAATAGCTTGAAAATTTTAATCTGATTTTGTTTCAGATTATTTAATTATGGGAAAGAGTAGCACACAAGGCTCTCTGCACCTATAAATACCCCTACAGATTGTAGGATTTTGGATCATCCAAACACAACCTCCTCTCTCAACCCTACCTCTCTCTGGTGATAATTCTCTTGCTCGATTTCTAACTCGATGGCGCCGTTCTTTTGCAACGATAAGTGAGGCTTTTTATACAGTATTAAAAAAAAAAGGTTGTTGCAAGTAAAGGTAGTTATAGACCACTATGTGGGAGTCGACAAATCCAAACGTGGGAAAACAATATAGTCTTGACATGATATTGATGGATGATATCAATAAATTAACTATTAGCGATGTATGTTTGCTGGTTATTCTTTTATAATATTTGTTTTGTTCATCGGACATGTTTGTTGTTAATTTTTATATGATTTACTTTGTATACGGGAAAAAATTATTCATGCATTATTAGTTTGCTCCGTTCAAGCAAATTTTAAATGAAGGCTGTCTATACAGTATTAAAAAATAAAGGTTGTTACAAGCAAGTGTTGTTATAGACCACTATCTCACGGATTTAAGTTAGATGTTTTTGTGCACAATCAATCCAAAAAAATTGGAGGAAGGTGACAATGTAAGAACATGATTACTTTTAAAAAAAACGCAAAAAAAAATTAAGATTCGTCGTAATTTAAATTGTTAATCACATGAATAAATTTATTTTCATTTTTTCACCATGAATTATAGTCCAATTTTGCAATTTTATATATTATTATTGGTATTATATCAAGATTTAATGATATAAAATTTATTTTATCCGACAAATATTAATTTTGAATCATTAATATACTATTATAGACAGCCACAAAATTATTTTATTCTATAAATATTAAAATTAAATCATGAATATAATTTTTATACGCCGCCGCAACGCGCGGCTTTTCAGCTAGTATCATTAATTTGATTGATTAATCATTAACTGATTTATTTTTAAGACATAAATAACTGTTTTATATTTTATGAAATTAATATGACTAATTTAATAAACCAATATTATTATTTTATCTCACTACTCGATTAATATTCAATTTTTTGATTTTTTACAATTATAGTCATGATTTTATAAAATTTGAAAATAGAAAAAAGAATGTCTAAAAAATTTACTTCACGTGCCCACAATCTAACTAAATCTTATATGATAAGAGCATCTTCAACCATGAAAAATCCATAAAATAGCTAAAAAAGGTGAGTTGTCATGTCAAAAATAAAAAATTTAGCCAACCACTTCAAAAGTTCACATTCCAACCATAGTGAACTGTGTCTATAAATTTAGCCAACTTCCTGTGGATGGCTAAATTTGTCGAACCTCTACAGGTCTGTAAGAAATCTGTAGGAAGATTGCACATCATTTATTACCATATCGAACTGATATATTCTATTTTAACAATCTAAAATATTAATAACATACTATTTTTAAATTATAGTCAATCAATATAGCTAATACCATTGAAGCGAAATGTCTTACAGGTTTAGCAAATTTTACCTAATGTTTTACAGGTCCAATTACCCAACAACTATAGCCAACACCGTTGGGGATGTAAAATGTAATATACTATTTAATAATATACTATTTAATAATAGCATGTAATATACTATTTAATAATAACATGTAAAATGGAGGACTAAATTATGAGAAATTGCCCTGAATAACGAATTTTTAATAACCAGATATCCAAAATACACATTCTTCATGCAACAGTCCTCTTTACCCACTTAAACTCGAACTCTAAAAATGCGTGTACACTGTTAGAGCATCTCCAACGGCGTTGGCTATAATCGTTGGCTAAATTAGACCTGTAAGACATTATGTAAAATTTGCTGAACCTGCAAGACATTTTACTTCAATGGTACTGGCTATATTGGTTGGCTATAATTTAAAAATAGTATGTTATTGATATTTTAAATTGTTAAAATAGAATATATCAGTTCAATATGGTAATAAATGATGTACAATCTTCCTACAGATTTTCTTACAGACCTGTAGAGGTTCGACAAATTTAGCCATCCATAGGAGGATGGCTAAATTTATAGACAACAGGTGAGCATGGTTGGAGTTGTGTTTTTGGAGCTGTTGGCTAAATTTTTTTATTTTAAGTAAGCCAACTCACTTTTTAGCCAATAGCTTTAGATGGTTGGAGATGCTCTTATGTAGTTAAGAATAAACAAAGAAAATGTCCCTTTTTTTTTCCTGAGCTTAACCTAATTACATACACACGGACATAGTACATGTTATCCGCACAATACTCGATGCTAATTCTCTTCATTTATCAACTTATTATCCATCAAATCGATTTCATCTGCCTTTTCTTTAAGATGGTTTCAGATGTATAGCTCTAATTAGACCATTTCTCTTCTATTACTTAGGCGTAGGAAAGTTTTAGAACCACACGACAATGCGCATATGTCTCATGCGTGTAATACTGAATTAATATTAAAAATCATAAATATGACAAAACACGCAAGCTTAGAATGCGTGTATACCTGCACGCATACTCAATATGCGCAACTCTTTGGTTATTTTGGATACAATTTTCAAGCGTGAATAGTTCGGGCATTTTTCTACAAATATTAGTATTTAAGACTTTCACCCCTAAATTATGGGGTCGTTTGGCTATTTTAAAATAAGTACTTTTGCTTAATGTAAAAAGGTAAGGTAGATTTCAAAAGCAAGTAGTTAAGACTTAAGAATGATTACACTGTTTGGAAAAGATTTAAGAATGATTAAACTATTTGGGAAAGAAATACAACAAATATGTATTTCTAAAAGATAAATTCAGAAGGCGGGCTTATAATCGGTTGTGAAACACCATCTATAACCTACCTATAACTTAGAGTTGTACAAATTCTTTAACGATTTCCATTATTAAGGTTTATTTATCATCTCGTTTAACTTTCCTTTTGCCCTTCAAAACCTGTCTGTCACTTATTTTTATATATACTAGCAGCTATCCTATTTATATTTTTAATTTAAATAGAAATTTAATACTATATTGTAATTAATCTTATTTACGCTGCATATATAAGCTTTGTATTTTTATATTCCGAATAATGTTCTTGTTTCGACTTAAATCAGTCCGATGGATCAAATTTTGATCAATAATTACATGAAAAACTTTAAAAATATACCTAAATAATTTAAAACACAAAAATCTTAATGTTTTTAAGTAATGAAAAATTAATTTTATCATCAAAAAATCAAACACCATCAAGGGATGAAGTATTTAATTAAAAGAAGGAAATATTCTGTGTAATAACCAGTATATTGATTTCTATTGCTGGGTACAAAAGGAAATTACTACAAATCAGCGTGCAAAAATATTGTAACAGAACCACTGCACTGTGTGCATCAACATAGTAGATTTTAACTCAGTATATATGTTACCAAATTAATCTAGACTCAGCCACCCTTGCTATTCTTTTTGATCAATGTATAAAATGCAACTTATTCTATTACCATTATCATCAACTCCTGTTCATTATATATTGGAGTTGTTTTGGTGTTTGCAATTCCATTGTTGTGGCAGAGATGGAGCGCAGTGGTGATGCCGTGGCCAAGCTTGGGAGGAGCCTTAGAATGATGAATCTTGATCGTTACTTCGAACAGGAGCCTGAGTTTTCGGTTTCGGAGCCTGTAACTAAACAGAAAGCTACTGCTGCTAACAAGCACATTGAAGATCATTACAAGAATCATCACCAAAGCTTGCAGGATCGCAGTGAGAGGTTCCATTTAAATTTTACTTTTCTACTAATTATTTTTAGCGAAATTTATAAAAATAACAATATTTTCAAACTTATTTTCAAAAATAGGGTCGAAGTTGTAACTGAAGTTGCATAGTAGATTTACAGGAGTTTCTGCAACTTGGGTATTTGTGAAAAAAAACACTTATTTTTATTTATGCATGCACTGATGCACATGTCTGTTTGATGCATGTGGAAAAGCTATTGTGATTGTTGTGTCTGTATGTGTGAGGTACTGACTTGTGAATTTTTTTTTTTTGCGTATTTAAGGAGACTGGCGGTGAAAAGGAAGAGGCAAGAAGAGCAAGTGACGAGTGATGTTAAAGAGGAGATGATGAGGGCTTTGACAGAGAAGGAGGCCGAGTTTATGAGATTGTGAAGAATAATTCGCATCTATGAAACAAAAAACACATGTAATTGGGTCGCAGATTTTATGGATTAGTCTGATTAAAAGTATATATAGGTTGCTTATGCTTGAATTCAGTTCGTCCATTGCTAATTCTTTTTAAGTCCTTGTTCAATTTTTCTTCCCATGATTTCTGAATGGTCGACTGACAATATTGTAGTTTAATGGTTGAATGCTTCACTCTCGTCTTCCATGGTTGATTTATTTATCATGTTTAACATTCGCTCTATAACTATAAATTGTAGCTCTTGTGATAGATTGAGAGTGTCTGTAGTTCTATGTTCATGTGATCTCTTAATATGGTTGCTATTAGAATTGAAATTCCTCTCCATGTTGCAGATGTTGGCATCATAAGATTCCAACTTCATAGGATATACCTTTAAGAAATCTGATATACGAAAATTTGTTGGAAATTCAGGTATGCTGCTTTAGTATTGTGCTTCCAGCAGTTGCGTTTAATTAATGTTCTTTGGTAATCCTGTTTACCCTCATGTAAGCATCTCAATTAGTATCAAAGAGCTAATAGGTAATTGAATCAGTTATTAGTAGCAAAATAAGGGCTTTAATCTCATCTTTTTGAAACAGAGGGAGCCAAATTATTTATGATGTTTGAAGATTTAGTATGAGACTCAGACTATCACCATGATCAACAGATAGCAGGAAGTTTTGACTTCAGAAAATATGAACAAATAGGATTCTTGGTGCTACATATAAGAGGCTTTAAGAAACTAATGTTGCAGCACCTCTTACCTAAGATTAAGTGCTTGTTTGGTTAGTAATAGGAAGTTAAATCCTATGTGATTTGAAATTACTATGGCAATTATAATAAATGGGAAGTTAAAATTTGTGTTTGGTTGATAGATGGGTTTTAACTTCCTATAGGAAGTGCAAGTTACCAAGGGGGTGTAGGTCAATAACTTCCTATGTTTTGTGGGCATTTAAAATTCCAAGGAACTTACACTTCCCCGATTAATGTCAACCAAACAGTTTCATCAAATACTACTTCCTAGGAATTTCTACTTCCCACATATTTAGATGTCAACCAAACAAGCACTAAACATAAGATAGTAAACCCTGATTGTGCTCAGAACTTCAGATGCATTTGATGATTTTTAAACTTGTAGTGGTTATTGTCGTTGTAATAACCGTTTACGTAGGATAATAGCCGTAATTAGGAATGCAAATGGATTGAAGCCCCCCTCTCTGTTATCCTTGACTGGTATGATTTTATTGGCCTGAGAGCACCTTACTTTGTGCATCTGCTTGGTCATATGCATGAGTACGCAATAATCTGGAGATGGTATCAAATTTCTTTCTTGCAGATCAGCTAGGCATGCAAGATACTGAGATGACAGAGGAGGGAAAGAACTGATGTTATCAGACTCAACTTTTTTTATGATTTCAGTGACAAGATGATAATTTAAGGCCAAAACTTTAACCTCCAGAGATCACCGGTTTTGCACATTTCTTTTGTAAATTGTATTGTCCCATTCACAAAGTTTCAGGTATATTTTTACAGTTAGCCGTTAGGAATATTTTTATTCTTAGGATCCAATTTCCTAATTTTATTCATAGGATCCAGTTTTTGCGAATTTTGTTACTAAGTTTGATCACAGATATTTCAAAGAGAAACAATGAAAATCTTTCTTTTCAGGGGTAAAAACAATAGTATTTATAAATTTGAATATGATTTTCACTGTCTTTAATATTATCTTAAATTAAAATAAGATATGCGCCATATTTGATGTAAAACGAAGTGTTACATTGTACTTCTTCCTCATAAAGACATTTTGATCATGATATTACAAATAAATTATTTTTAGAAAAGATTATATATTTATATTATTATTGAAAATAAGAAATATTATATAAACTAAGCCATCAAAAAATATTTTAAATAAAATAAATATAAATTACTATAGTGGTATTTGTCTGTTAATGATCTGTCATACGATTATATATCCAATTATATTCGGAGGAATGAGGATTAAATGAATCCGCGTCTTAATTAAGCAAAAGTAAAAACAAAAAAGAATTAATAAAGAAGAACGGCAGGCCATGATTCATTCAACACCTGTGCTTTTTTTTACAGGGAGCTGGCAAATAACCTCAACCACGTGGAACATTTCACATATCTGATATCTATACATCCAGCGAGAGAGAGTCAGAGAGAGAGAGAGAGAGAGAGGTGATTTTATATACAGGGAGAGAGATAAAAATAGAAACTTTTGGGCGCACACACAGACCTCCCAATCGAAACCCTAAATTGCAACAAAAGCCCCCATTTTTTCCGCGTTACTGTCTGATAATACATATAATTTCCCCCTAATTAATTGCTCCTCTTATCACCTCATGCATCTATTTTGAGCACTTCAAGGTATGTTCTTCCCCAATTTTTTCCAGCTTTTAATTAATTATTTTGATTATTAATTATATTTAATTAATGGAAATTGCTTTTTTTTTTTTTTTTGACAAAATGCAAATTCACTCCATTAAATTAAAACAAGTCTAGTCGGGACAGATCCCCAACTGACAATGCAATCAGGTTAATAAACAATAAAACGAGCTAAACAAATAGTCGCATTGTTTCCAGACTGCTTAACACAATGAATCCAATGATTCTTGAAATTGAAAATGAATACAAAGGCTTCTCGAGTAGTCCAGTCTACATCAATCCCGAAAATGGTAGCTTCACAATTGACCTTCACAATAGCTCCATGGCTGTTGCGGTGTTCAGACGACTCAGTTGTAAAAACTAAGCAATGAGGAACAAGAATCCTCGAATAATGAACAACTATAATTTGTGAAAGGTGAGCACATGCGATCACCACCGTTCCAAGCATACCCCAGCTATCTACATGCCGGGAGCCAGCTATAGACATGCCGAAAGTATTAATGATGCGATAAACCAGATCTCCCAAAACTCCATCCCAATCATTCTCATTGATAATGCAGGAAGACATAACAACCACAAATATAACACCCAGAAATTGGGTACTAAATCAACACACGCCAAAAGGCGAGACGGAAAAACACAATCGGACCTTTGATTTCAAAAGATTCGATTTATTCAGAAAACAATCAAGTCCAAGCTCAAATCCGAAACAGATCTGAAAATAAAACTCGATTGGAATTTTCGAGGTTTAAGCAACACTCGATTTTATTGAAAAACAAAAAATAGGTAAATAGTGGAGAAGATGGGAGAGCGAAAATGATTTGGTGGAAGTAGAGGATGAAGGTGAAAAATGGAGAAGTGACGGCTAATTTTGGGAGTCGACCCTCAAAACCCTAATTTGAGAGAGAATAACAATGACCGCAAGAAGTTATTAGTTAAATTAATGGAAATTGCTTTAATTCAACTAGTTTTACTGATTATATTGTGGTGACTCGAAATTAAATCAATGAATTACCCAATTAGAAGGTAATGCTTTTTGATGTTTTTTAGGGTTCTTTAAATAGGTGTTTGTATTACAATGCCGTCGTTTATGCCGGCATCCAAGGCGATAGGGCGAATTTTGTTGCGAAGAAATGGTGCAAGGCAGGTGGCGAGTTGTAATAAGGGTACTGGGGAATTGGGAAGTCGTGTTCGAGCGCGATGGTTGAGTAGTGTTGGCTGTGTTGATAGATATCCGTTGGTTGGTGATCCAGTTGGTTCTGTGAGAAAAGATGATTGTTTTTCGATAGGAGGGAGCACGTGTAGTGGTTTTGTTCAAAAGAGGGGATTTCTTGGGTGTGGTGATGGGGAGGAGGGAAATGTATTGGCCAAAGTTTACGAGGAGAAGCGCATTTTAGGGTGAGTTATCTTTAAATTTGGTTTTTGCAGTTATTTGTCTATTGAGACTTGAATTATTGTTATACAATAATTACACATATAAAGACGAGGTCTTCTGTGTTTGTTTACATTTTGAATATGTTCTGAGCAATAGATGTTTGGAGACAAAGCCTTCTAATTTTAAATTTTACCCAATACCCTTCTTTTGTTTGCAATTTAAATTATTTACATACTTTTGAGCTAATTAACAGTCACTTATTGTCTTTATCAGTTGGTTATCCATAAACTACCTATCTACCTTTTGCTCTGTTATTGTGCCTGATTTTAATCTCTTGTCTAGCATTTGGCCTGAAATTTTAGCCTTAATTTTTGGCTGTCGCAGATGCTCACCTTTTACAACTTTAGTGGAGTTCTATCCCATTAACCAATGTATGACAAGCAACAAAATGTGTGTGAACTTTTTCTGAATATATACAGAAAGTAGAATTTCTGAGCCAAAATTTGTAGTTTGTTTTAGCTGAGAAGTTGATTTTGGCTGTTTGCTCTCCTCTTTGGTTGTTGTAGGTCCTTGATATTGATCTATGATGAACTTATTTAGCTTTACATGTCAGAATAAATATTGATCTCATATTTCTTTTCTCCCAAGGTATTCTCCAGAGCAATTATTTTCTGTGGTTGCTGCTGTTGACTTTTACTCAGATTTTCTTCCTTGGTGTGAGAGATCAGACATTGTTAAGCGTTTTCCTGATGGATCATTTGATGCTGAGCTAGAGATTGGCTTCAAGTTCCTGGTTGAAAGTTACGTGTCTCACGTTGAAATGAAAAAACCAACATATATAAAGGTATTCTATATCTAAATTACACCGTGTTTCTAAACTTTTCTATGTTATATGCTTATTTCTGATTTTATATATCTAACAAACTGAAGTAAACTTGTAGTGCTGTTATATCAATTTTTAATCAATAATGCTAATTCCATTTAGTTCTGCCTTTTTTCAACTCTAAGCTCGTATGTAGAGACTTAGCCTGGAAATAATTTTACAAATGAAGTACTCAATTTTAAGTTTGGTGTCATTGGCATTCATCTCAGCAAAGTAACTTATAGGATTGCTGTCCCTAGTTGATAGAACTCCATAGGCTTCTGAAGTTTATGTTAAGATTTATTAAGATGGAAATTATATAGGGCTTGGAGTTAGAAGTAGGAAAGCTTTGGCTGTTCTTTCTGGCTCTATTATTAAGAAGTTGCTCTGACCCATTTGTTCATACACATGCTGCAGATTAATAGTTTAGCCTGCTTCATATATTGTTGTGCCTAAATGGTTTATCCTATGTCCTAAAGTTAATGCTGAACTATTAATCAGTGGTCATTTCTTAAAATTAATGTGATTGCTGATTGTGATCATTTTTGTTGAGTTGTATCTTTATTCATCTGTCTCGCCTGCAGACTACTTCTTCAGAAAGTCGCCTGTTTCATCATTTGATTAACATTTGGGAATTCAACCCGGGTCCAGTCCCAGGAACATGCAGTCTATATTTCTTAGTAGACTTTAAGTTTCAGTCACCATTCTATAGACAGGTGCGTCCTTTGCTGGTTGTATCTTACTTTACTTCCCTCTAAGGACAAAATTGGTGAATGTATATAAAAGAAGCCTGCAATCTGATTGCTAGATAAACTGTTAGAGTTGTAGCTCCTTCCTCCTGGTATTCATACCCCCATCACAGGTGAAAGTTACTTTCAGTTAGATTTGTTTTTTTAATAGATAATATAGTGAACAATTGAAAACAAAACAGAATTTGTGTTGTTTATTGGGTTTGATTAGTCGGTAATGTCATGAGCATCTGCTAGTCTTTTTGGTATACAATATACTGTTTAATTAAGAAGAATTCATTTGATATTATTTTGTGTGAATTATATTTTGAGAGGATGTAATGTTTAGTACATATGCTACTTGGGTTAGAAAGGCGTGTCACCAGTAATGGACATAAAAGCACTTCTTTAATGATGTCAATGTCATAGGCTTGTTATTATATTAATACTTTAACAGGTTTATGAAATGATTTTTTGTTGATGTTGCCCAACTTAGATGTTTCATGATGTGCTTACATTTCACATGTTATGGATGTGCTTGAAGTCTGAGCCACACGTTTTATACGTAGTTTTGATGTGCTTTGTGCAACATGTAGTGCTGACTGCTGATATGGTAAAATTAGCTGCAGGTATCTTTGGGTATCATATGTACTAAAAAACTTGTTGCAGATTCATGAGTACAATGAGGCTAGTTAGATTGAGACGGCTAGTGACATTGTCTTTATCCAAAAAATATCAATATCTACCACACTACCAGATACATATATAACTGATATACTCTTATAGGTTGTGGCACAGGAGTGTGTTCAATAGGTTAATATAATAAGGATAAATAAATATTCTCATGTGTTATCCTTCTTGAACATACATGGATAATGAATTAGAAGTTTGATAGTATTCAAAACCATCTAAATATAATTCCAGGATTATGATTTCTTTAAAGAGAAACTGCCTGGCAAAAGCTTAGTGTACAAGGCGAAGCAAATAAATCAGAATTATTGCATATAGATATTTTTTATCATTTTTATTTAAGATCTTGTAGCTTTCTATCCGGCATAAGGGATGATGATAGGGATGGGCTTTTTCCGCCCACCTACCGAACCTCAATCCAATCCTCGCCCTATTGGAATGGGGATTCGTGGAATCTTCCAGGAACAAGGGAGATTTATAGAAAAATTGGGGATCAGGGTGGGGACAAGGATTAGGTATCGTTTGGCATTGCTGTTGCAAATAACAACTTTTTGCTGAAAAACTGTTTGGTAAATCTAAAAACAGCTTTTCTGAATAGCTACTTTTGAGTTAAAAGTTGATTTTAGGAAAAGCAGGTCCTCCCATGCTTTTGGAAGAAGTTGCTTTTCAGCTTTTGCGGAAAGCTGTCATAAATTTCACTATCAAACCTCATAAAAAACATAACTTTTTATATTATAACTGAAAATATGCAAATCCAAAAAACAATTACCAAACAGCTATATGATTTCTACAATAACACCTTTTTTACCAACACATTTTCTAGACAGCACAATAATTTTTAACAGCATTCCCAAGCAGACCTTTAGTGTCTCACCGTCCCGAAATCCGCCACCCCCTATCTCTAATATAAATATTAGATTTATATACATCGATCTTTATAAATTGAAGTCTTTCTAACAATATATGAATTTATGTTTTGTATGTGGTGTAACCTTGAACCAAGACGAAGTATGTTAATTTAATACTCCCCCCGCCCCCCTTTAACATGTCCTTTTTGAAAAAACATTTGTCCCAAAATGCTCGTTCTTTTTTTCCCCGGAACAACTTAAGAATATTTTGCAAGAAATATCATTGGACTACAATTCCCAATATTTGACTAATATACATGTACATACAACTCAATTTAATTCACTAGGGTAGACAAGGAGACAAAAAACTCAACCAACATTTTCTTAAAATGCGTAACTTTTTTGAAAAGGACAGGTAAAAGGGGACGGAGGGAGTAACTATTAATTAGAAGGTTATGTATGAGAAATTACAAATAGATAAAACCTCGAGACCATAGAAGAGAACATGAGAAGCTGTTGATTATGTTGATTTGATGATGAGTGGTATAATGCATTTTCTATACATTTGTTACCATATATTTGTCAAAGTACCATTGAATACAAATCTGCATTTGTCTTGATCCTGATTTCCAGAAGTACCATTGCCAGCGGTATTTCATGTTCCAGCTTATATGCGGACACTTTTGTGCATAAAACTTAAGAACACTCTAGTTGTTTTTTCCGAGCCTTTTCCTGGTTCTTGTGTTCTTTCCCTGACTAATTGATTTGCTTTCATATACTGCAGATGGCGACTATGTTCTTCAAGGAGGTGGCAACTAGACTTGTTGGTTCATTTAACGACCGTTGTCGTTTAATTTATGGACCAGAAGTACCTGTTGCGAAATATAGCAGTGAGAAACAAACCACATGAGACTGGATTTTATTATATTTTGCTGATTCCATGTAAATTTGAATCCTACAAGAGTTGACAACAGATGAAATTAATACCTACATAAAAACAATTTCGATTTTTTTAAAATCAATTTGAGATGTAAGCATGTTCAAGTTTGTTGGGATCTTTAATCATCAAACTTCGGAGTCAAAAATTAGTAGTAGTTGAAGTAGTAATATTGCATTAGGAAGTAAATCATAGTAGTAATATTGCATTTAGGAAGTTAAACATTATGTATAATGTATACGTCGCCTTCAAATTAAAAAGAATACAAGAAAAGATGAGAAAAAGTTTATACAATTCGACAAAATAAAGGGTCTGTTGTTGGATGAAGTAATGTTCGTTGGTAAAAATATCTCGTATTATTGTGTCTAGGTTTTTTTGATGTAAGCTGGTACTCTCGGTATTTTTTTTATGGAGGCTGGTTGTTTGGGTGATTTTTCACCGGTAATGTATGATTAAAATTTCCTATAGCCACATAAAAAGTTTTGTTTTGTAACTGTTTATATGAATTTTTTTCCTTATATGTCTTACAAAGATGTATCTGTTCTAAAAATAATATTTTTAAAGATGAGCAAAAGTCAATTCAGGTGTTCGGGAACGTAAATAAAAAAACTCATCATTTGAACTATGTCCGATTGTGTTGTTATAAGAATTTTATATTATGTAGTGTTAACTGAAATTGAGGTTTGCATCCTTAAACTCTTCGATCCTGTTTTCTACTTTTCCGGGAGGACCAAGGAGTGTCAAATTTAGATGATAATAACAGAGCCTAGCTTGTTGCCATTCATTATGTTCTGTTGAAGGTGATCATTAAGCTCAAATTACACAATTTCTTATATGAAAATTAAATAAAAAAAAGATGCACCGAGTCAAATTTTACGGGTGATACGAAATCATGTCCCAATATAATCACTTTCAAACCAGCTAAGTACAAGATTTAGTCCCAACGTAAGAGACAAGAAAAATGGATGGGGGAATGAGTATTCAATCTATATCATGGATTAGTTTGGTGTGATATCGAAATCCGTGCCGCTTCTGGAACAAGACAGAAGAGGTAACATAGCAGTCCATCTTAATAGTCCATGCTACTCCCTCCGTCCCAATCGATTCTATACGGTTTCTTTTTTAGGATGTTTCATCATTTCTATACATTCCCAAAATAGCAACCTTTTATAATATAAAACACTGCTCCACCCACTACATTCTGCCACTATCTCCATTTTACAATAATAAAAACACTATTACACTCACTACTTTCCTCCACTACCTCAAATCTATTATTAAAAAATATGTGAATCCCACCACTTTACCCACTTTCCATATAACTTTACTCATTTCTTACACTTTTTCTTGGTCTCCGTGCCCAATCCCATCCCACAAGTTGTTGGTTTGCGTGTCCATCATCTTCCACATCATAATAAAACCACCTTGTTAACTTCCTTGGCTAGTACTATTACTCGCTCTCTGTTTCTCACATAATTTGGTTGAAGCAAATAATTAACAAGCACATACCATGGCTAGCAACAGCACCAATACTTCTACTACTACTACGACTACTCAGAGTCCGTTGAAAGCCGCGGCTTTAATGGAACAGATGAAGCTGCATCTCGGCACAGATGCTGGCAAAGCTCTCCTCAAGAAAATTGGGCTTGTTTACCAACTCAATATCGCTCCCAAGGTCTCTTTCTTTTCTTACTTGTCCACTTGGTTATTCTTTGTTGTTTTTATCTTCGTATCTCACATAGGCTTTTTTGTGCTGTGTTTTTGTTAGAAAATTGGATATAATGAAGAAATATTTGTTGTTGATCTCAAGAAAGGAGAGGTCACTAAAGGTACTTGCTCTGTCTTGTACTCCCTCTCCCGTCGTACGTCTGATACAGAAAGCTTGACATGCTTCGTGTAAAATATAATTTTCATAAATTGTTTTAATTTTTTTAAAAAGATTAAAATATTAAAAAATAAATTATAATAATATAATGTGGGTGTTTGGCCGGGGCTTTTAAGCCCTGCTTCTCGAGATATAGGTTAGAAACACTTATTTGTACCGTTTCTACATGTGTATGTGTTGTTTAGAGTATGATTTTGGGTTGTTGCAATCCTCCAGGGGCATACGAGGGTGGCAAACCTGATGCAATCTTCTCTTTCAAGGATGACGACTTTATCAAAATAGCCTCCGGTAAAATGAATCCCCAAATAGCTTTTATGAGGTACTATTTCATTTGTTGTTTCAAACTCATGTTCTTATTTGTTTTGTTATATCTTATTATTGGCACTCGCATCGCATGTCTGAAAATCTGATGAATGCAGGGGAGCCATGAAGATTAAGGGCAGTATGAGCGCGGCCAATAAATTCACACCTGATATATTCCCCAAGCCTTCCAAAATGTGATGAATTTACACATGTATTGTGTGTTCTTATCAAATTTCGCAAGTAATAAGATACAGTTGTTTCCTATAGTTTCTCTTTATCGGAGGATATTATTTTGTGCTAAATTCGGAATAATAATTTTTTTTTCCTGCAATCTTCCAGGTATTTGATTTTCGGTGATTCGTTCATCTATATTTTTTGCATTAAAGTGATATATAAGATTTTGATTTGCATCAAAGCTAATGGAAAAATGTCTCAATGGTTTTGTTGTGCAACATGAGCTATGCACTTTCATTTGCTTTCTCTTGTCTTTTACATATATTTTATATTGTGTTACTTGTAAATACTGTTTCCTTTGCGAGAAGGGACGAGAATTAATTGAGTTTAATTATATTCATTTTGTATTAAATGAGCTGGAATCAACATTTGTTCATGAGCAGTTACTATTAATCTTTCTTTAAACGGGGAATATAATGTACGTTATTGTAATAAGACAATTTGCTGCGAGGAAAATGTTAGAAATATCAAATATAATTTTCAAAAGATTTCACAAATTTGTAAGTGGCAAAACCATCAGCAAAGCTATGGTCACCTCAGTTTTTGAAGCAGAAGCACCAGCACTCCTCGAAATTTTAAACTGGCTTCTAACTGGTAACCACAGTGCCGGCTCAACTAAACATGAGGCCCTAAGCAAGATTTTAGTGGAGGCTCTTTTTTCATATATAAAAATATTTTTATTTCATTTCATATATAAATTTATATATTATTTGTATTAATACTTTTTTATGTAATACTTATTTTTTATATTTGAAATAGTTTATATATTGTTCTTTTTTATTTTTTTAGTTTTCGTATATTAATATAACATTTAACTAAATAAATTTTAGAAAAGTATTATTACACAAAAGATAGAAATCACATAATTTATAATAACTTAAGGGTTATGAAAAATAAAAACATATATTTTTTATTTAAAAAGTGTGTTTATTAAATTTATTAAGTACTTAGACATATCACTGAAAAATTCAAAATCATTTGCTTTATCTAATTCTCATTTTTTTAATTTAATCTTATTTATATTTATTAATATTTTATTATGACTATTTAGTATTTTCGTTTTAAAATATAATAATCCATATTTCTTTTAAATATGTTTTCATATATACAAATCAATATTTAACTATTATAACCTAGTTTAAAAAAAACTACTTATAACCTAAACATATATATATAATTATAAAAAAATTGGGGCCTTTTGAGGCTTGGGGGCCCTAAGCGACCGCTTAGTTGGCTTCACTGTTGAGTCGGCCCTGGTAACCATGGCAGTGTGATCATCGAGTCAGATTCGCTTCTTACGATGCACTAGTGCAGGCTTTGCAGTCTTCCCTGATAACCTGTTGAAAGTTGGCTTTATTTTGAATGCATGTCGCAGTACTCTTGTTTCTAAACCAGATTATTTTTATTAAACGACACTAAATTATTCTGTTCTCTAAATTGTCCAAGTGTGTTTACTTCTCCTCCAAATATGTTGTCGGAGACCCTTCTGTGTGATTGTTACTATTAATGCAATCATCTTTTATTAAAAAAATAAATTTCACAAATTTTAATAATATAGATTTGTTATGTTCATATTAATAATAATGAACTCGTAACTGTACATAAATTATTTAATTAAAATCAATCATTTATCTTTAATTGATAATTTCTTATTATTATTCATAATAATAATAATAATAATAATAATAATAATAATAAAATCTTCAATATATACATTTATCTTTAATTGATAATTTTTTATTATTTTTATTCTCATTAATAATAATAAGATTCTCAAAATACACATAAACCACCAAACTAAAATTACCTTCTTATTTATCACAAATTTGTGAAAAAATTTGAAACCAAATCTAATATATTCAACACTTAGTTGATAAACAAAAATAAAATTCAGATTACACCTGTAGGAGTAGTAATTGTAGTGATTGGACCAAATTCAACCGACATAAGCCAGACATAATAACAAAAAACAAACATCATACAACTGTCGTCGACACAAATCAAGACATAAATAAGAGACGTATTTGATTAGAATTTTAAGTGAATTAATAATAATAATATATAATTTTAATAAATTTTATTCGTTTTTGATTTTATACCAAATCTGTTTTACATAAAATAGTAAAATTTATGCATAGCTTTTTGGATTAAATACTATACTGCAAAATCTGGTGAATATAATGGGATTTTAAAAAACATAAATATATTAAATTCCAAAAATACCCATATTTGAATGTTACGGTTGTTATTTTATATTTTAAATAACTTCAGTTGAATATCATCAAATTTTTAAATATAACTTAAAATCTTGAATATCATCAATTTTTCAAGATAACTTAAATTATTTTTTTGAAAGAAGATAACTTAATTTTTTTAATTGAATATTACAAAATATTAATATATTTTTAAAATCGAGTTGAAGACGAACAAAATTTTACGAATGGAAGAATTACTTGAAAATCATGAATTTTTTTATATTTTTTTTGAATTGATTGGACAGACGATCGAATAACTAGTCAAAATCTCATTTTAGTGAGAAAAAAGGTCCAGAGAATTCAACTGGACTAAATAGAGAGAATATTTTATCAATATAATAAATATTAATCATAAATCTATTACAATATAATAATAATAATAATAATAATAATAATAATAATAATAATAAGAAAAATAAATTTAAATTAATAATTGAAAATTCTATCCACCGGCACCTTTTAATTAAACAATTTGTTAGATAATTTCAAATATTTTATACTATATTATAGCAAAGTCATATTCTGGATATAATATTCCTGGTACTAATACTCAAACATATTATCCAATGTAAACTAGGGTTTAAAGTTGGGAAGCATGCGTTTGGGAGCGATGGCGAGAGGATTGAAGTTGGGAAGCACGCGTTTGAGCAGAAAAAGGAAGAGGGACGATCATGATGCTTATGAATCAACAAGAAGACCAAGGGTTGGATTGAAAAAGAGGGGGAGGAGGAGGATCCCCATACTCAAAATTGGAGATAGAATTAATTTATCGAAAGTCCTCTTCACCAAACACAGGGATTTTCTCGTCACATACAAAAACCGCAATAGTCCGGTATCATCCTCCCTCCTTAGCTGTATCTAGTAATACATCTAACAATAGTCATATATATCTCATTTGTACAAGTGGGGTGGTTAATTTGGAGGAGAGATCAAGCTCTTGTTCATGGCATTTTTCTGCCACCAATTGTTAAATTGATTCCGTAGTGATCTGTACAAACCTGTGGATCTTTGCATTCCGTAGTGTCTATGCTAGAAGTATGTATCAGCCTACAAGTATATATTGTCACACTGTTATTTTTAGAAGCACAGCACACAACAATTATTCTTGTTGGGAATACGTACTTCATAGAGCACAAATGTTCTGAATAACATTATGAGTTTATACTGGAAATTGACAAGGGCTGGGAACAGCAGTAGGTCAAGTTGGGGTATATACAAATTTCACTAGTGATTGTAGTGACCCTGGTGCTTTCAAAAGTTAAATGCATGTTCTCACAAATATAATGTCAGTAAGAAAATGAAGAATCATAACTTTAACAGAGGGATAGCGTTTACCTTCTTCCCGTGGCGTTCCCATCTGAAATAGTTGGAAAGAAAGTGAAATATATTTGTGAGTTGGAATAATTATATAATTTGCAAGTAATAAACTGGTAGGTAAGATATAAGTATCAAACGATACTTGTATCACGTAATTGTTTTGAGAGAGTTGTAAGTATAGAAAAAGTGTCCGTTATCGGAATTCTTTGGATATGTCGTTCCATAGTTAATAATAGACAAATGTATGCATGAAATAGGTAAAATAAGTAAGCAACCTGTTTGAGTCCATGCCAATGAATCACAGCTCCTTTGTAGGAAGCTTGTTTGTCCCCAGCACGAGCACAGATCGTTGGACATGGAAACTGGCCATTGATCCCTATTACAACCCTTCATTACAATCCAGTGACCAATGCATATACTCCACTTCTCATTCTCAACACTATATAGTCTCTTTGGCTACTAGACGTGTTGTTTTTATTTTAAGGTTGTGTTTTTTGTTGATACCGATCGAGTCCAAGTCCCGGAGGTCTGGTAAAACCCTTCACTAGTGGAGATAATGTTGCAACTAACATGTGGAATCCCAAGGGCGAAAATTGAATTCACTTAGGGGCATTTGGATGTTTGATGGAAATTAGATTAAGGGTGAACGGGAATGACGCGGAATCCCAAGGGCGAATGATTTGCCAATCTAGTTGGTATGAGGTTCCGATTCCTAACTAGATTGCAACTAAATTCCGACTCCCATTCCCGTTAACCATCCCCTTGACTTTAAAAACCCTGAGATATATAAGCCGGAATCGTCCTCCTTGTTGTTTATACTATGCAAGCTTAAAAGAATTATAACATTTCTGTTCCTATTTTCCATGGGCTAAACTCTCATTGTTATTTATGCATATACTTGATTTTTATGATTCCCAAGATATACACATTCCTTTATTTCCGTCAAGCTTTAATTGGTATTCTTTTTTCTGCATTTTGCCCTACTCCTGATTATAACTCTGTCAGCCTCAACAATTGTGTGCACACTTAGATCAACCAAGCCGAGCCAAATAATATGTACTCACTGCGCGCCTTCTATATATTTCCTGGTTATTTTATGCACTAAAATTATAAACCACCAAGCTTTTCATTGTCATTGTCACGATATGCTTTTTTCCTCTTCTTTGTTTGTAGGTCCGCGCTGAGCATTTAGAAGGTAAGACTGTTGTCTTACATTTTGTCCCGCTAGTTCCTTGGAATCCTCATTTGAGGCTGTATGTAGAATCCTTGATCGATACATACAATGCCTTGCACCCTTATGGTGATTTCGAGGTTGTTTTCGTTGGAGTTAAAATCGGTACATTTCCCTCCGATCAGCATACACTGCTCAATCCTTCTCTTGAGAAATGTTTTGAAGAAAAGTTCTCTATTATGCCATGGACTGCCGTCCCGTTCTCCGATATTGTTTCACAGAAATCTTTGGAAAGGAGATTAAGATTTCCGTTCTCTCGTTTTGTTTACGATGTTTACACGGTCTCGGTTGTCCTTGATCCTTCAGGCCTGGTCTTGCAGTGTCAGGCCGATGACTTCTTTCTTTGGTATGGAGCTCGGGCTTATCCCTTTACCCTCGAAAAGATAGACTACCTTATGTCTGCAGATAAAGAAATGTCAAAGCATCCCTCTGTTACAAGACTCCTGACCTCCTTCGGTCGTGATTATGTCATCAACAGAGACAATCAGGTATGTGTTCTGTTCTAGTCATCATCAGGATGTCTTGACATATTCATCAGTTGGATTGTGATGCTTCTATAAACTAACGCACATCTCCTTCGGACACTAACACATTTACATTTTCTTCGCTAAATATTCATGCTCCTTTTGGCAGGAGGTACCTGTTCGTGATCTTGAAAATAAGGTCGTCGCCTTGTATTTTTATGAACATTGTCCATACGATGACCTCACAGAGGAAATTCAGGTGGTCTATGAGAAGTTGGCTGATAGGGCACAATTTGAAATTGTTCTTGTTTATGTTCATGACTCCTTTGATTCTTGTGAGTTTGCAAGTGAAAAATCATTCTGTAAGATATTAAACAAGATGTCGTGGTTAGCACTCCCGTTCAAAGACCCCAGGTGCAAGTACTTGAAGCGTATATTTAATTATCCTGCGGAGTTGAATGGGTGGGACCCAGATCCCAGGCTTGTCATTATTGGACCGCAAGGAAAATATTTTGAACCGTATGGTGCTGACATCTTGAACAGATTTGGTATGTCAGCGTTTCCATTCACTCGTAGAAGAGCTGCTGAGTTGGAGTCCGAGTCTGAATATATCAAGTCTCTCAAGCTGGATATGTTATTGGATCCAAGAACTTCTTTCAGCCGAGCAAATGGGACCAAGGTGGGTTATTTTTCAACGTTCTTGTGTTTGGTCTTATGTCAATTGACCTTTTTCTTCAACTTTACAGGTTAAGCTGTCACAAGTCATGGGGAAGAGAATCATGCTTATTATTGAGAATGGTTGGGGATTTCGATATCCCGAGTTTTGGACGAAGTTGAAAGAAATTTATCTCAAAATGAAGAACACGGAAAATGAGTTTGAAGTGCTCCATGCCCCATATGAATATGTGGCAGATTCATATGCTAAGTATGTTGGAACTATCCCATGGTTGAGGCATAGTACATTCCGTTTGCAATCAAAGAAGTATGCACAATTGCAACGTGTTCTTAGAGGAGGTGTTGGTCTTCTTGCTTTTGATCCTGATGGAAGGATTGTAAGGAAAACACAATATCCTTCTATTGAAGAGGAGAATTTTCCATTTTATGCTGGTAGTCTTTTTGAGGAGGCCTTGAGGGGACTAGCAAAAAAGTTAGAATGGGACCGTTGGTTGGTTGAAGTATGATTATCTCTGTTTTGCACATCTATCTTGCCATCTATATCTTTGTATTATAAGGACTATCTTTTTAGCAACTTATCTTTTGGTGCCTACTTGAAAATTGTCATAACAGCCACTTGTCTTTTGACTTTTGCTATCTTAATATTTTGTTATGCTCTCGATGTGAATTTTTTTATTGTTTGTAATCTTAATTTTCTGTTATGCTGTCGATGGGAATTTTTTTATTGTTTGGTACATTAATTTTTCTGTTATGCTCTCGATGTGAATTTTCTTTTAATTTAAAGCCCATGAGATAAAGGGGGTAACTCTTGTTAAAGAAACTATCCTATAGCTTGGAAACATAGTTAATTATTTCAATTTGAGAAAGTTACTTATTCAATTTGACACGGACCTGAAATGTTTCACAATTGTGCGTAGTGAAAAAAAATATATAATATATATTAACAAAGCTTGCTAATTTCAACTGAAATGTTTCACAATTGTGCGTAGTGAAAAAAACATATATAATATATATTAACAAAACTTGCTAATTTCAACTAATACTCCATCCTGACTGAACTTTACATGTATCAAATAATTGATAAAAATACTAAAAATTATACCATTAGAAAGAATATTTAATCTATTTTAATATGCAATTTTCAGATTTTAAAAATAATAATTAGATAATTTGTAATGTTTAATCAAAAATTGGTCAATTTGACTACTCGAAAAGCAAAATAGACATGTAGGAGACAGTGTAAATATAATATGAAAAATCATGGCTTAATGATTTAAAACATATCCAACTAATTTCAACGATATGTCTTATCCTCATTATATATTTAGTATTTTATTATTAAAAAATTTCTTTAGTCTATAATTAGAGAGACAAGAAGAGTATAAATTTTATTATAAAATCTAAAATATAGTAAGAAAAGAGGTTCCTTACTAGATATAAAGCATTAGAGAAATTTTTTTTTATCACTAAGCTATTTACCTTTTAAAAATTTATCTGAACTAAATATATATTTATTACAGGCACTAACATTATATCTTCATTTTATTTTAGCCATTCCGTTCACCTAAAATACAAAAAAAAAAAAAATTATAAAAAAATCTAGGAAAAACATTAAAAATCGACTTTCTAAGAAAATACGAAAAGTCAAGAAACTAATAGAAAAAAAATTATATGACTAATAGAAAGAAAGTCGACAACAACGGACACTATCCTAGTTCATATAATAACCATATGTGATGGAAAGAGAAAATGTCCTTAATACTCTGTGTTCCCCAAGTGCTGCTACACGGTCCTTTGTTTTCCCAGGTGAAAACTTTTAGACTGCTAAACATGAATCAAAAGATCAAGGCACGAGCTTGTAATAAACTTTCCCTGAAAAGGGTTTAATCCCCGATGTTTTAAAATAGACTTTGTAAACAAAAAGCTACCATCAACTCAGTTGATCATCCAATAGTACCAAAGGTTTTGGAACATGGGATGATATATACCAAAAAAGGAGCCCACATTTACTACAACTCTCACTGAGCAACAACAGACCAACAACAAAACAACTACTCCAATTACTACAAAGCACCCATACTTCACTCTTTACCGTGCTTAGCCTTCGAATGATCTTCCAAACCTGCTTCTGACTTAAATATCCTGAAAAATACTTGAGCAAGTCTCGGGTACAAAAATGATAAAACGAAACTTAACATGTAAGGATGTGGATGAACTAACTTGTTGCAAAATTCGCAAGCAAGTTGTAATTCAACTGAATTTTTCAGAAATTTCTTCGAACGGTAGCTAGTTGTTGTGCCCGCACTTGCTTCCTCATGCTTAGCCTTAATATGACACTCCAAACCCTTTTCCAATTTAAATGTCCTGCAAAATATTTCAGGAGATTAGTCCCAACAACAAAATAAAACACACATATAGGCAGCAAATACACTTAGCACATGGGGGGCGGGATGTATTAACTTGTTGCAAAGTTGGCAAGGAAATTCTGCAATTGATTCAGGTATCTCAGCTGCTGTGTCTTTCTTTAGTTTCTTTGCAGGGCAGGGAGATTCTGTGAGAGCACTCCTTTTCTTACCATCTGCAGAGCATAAACAAAAGCAAAGAAGTGGCACAGAAAAGGTTACTTATAATGTCATGTTCAAGAGAGTTACTTATGATGTAATGTTCAAAAGATTTAACTAAACAATTCAATACAGGAAGATCCAGAATAGTGTGAGATTTACTATTTTTACTACTGTCCACACATATACAGAACAACTCAATACAACTGGCCTTTATCCAAATATAGATACATATACTGAAAAAAAACATATTACAGAAAACAGAAGAATAGATAAAACAACTAGATATAAACTTATTCAGAAGCATAAAGTATGTACACCTCAAGATGCATTAGAGAATTATACCTCATATTTGACTGACGTTAGAAATTTTGGCAAAATCGTCAATCTTGGGGCCCTTGTGGCAGGATAAAATTACTAACCCAGTTTGAATATATATAATAGTTACTCCTTACGGAGCACCATGAACCACTCCATTTCTCATCAATTTAGGAATTCGATTTACAGATAATTTGAGTTATGATGTCATGATCACCTAATGCTACTAGTTATATAACTTCTTTACAATAATACCCCTGAAAATCCCTAATAACATTTGATTATAGTTTCACTTCAAAGATGGCACTGGTTATAATGCCATCTTCAAAAAAAAACAAACAAATCTCAACTTCCATCAACATAGATTTATAGGTATCAATTTCTATGATAGTAACTGAAAGCATCTAACCTGTTCTTTGAGGGACTTCAATGTTGAACTCAACCTAAGACAGTTTTACAAAGATTAGATACAATTGGTATATATGATTGTTTTGAACATGAGAAGTTGCATTAAAAAAATCAAATTCAGTACCTTTTCAGGTGTCTGTGTCTCATCTTCAGAAAAATTATCTACCTGATCCTCGTCTAGATAGTCATCATCAAACTAAAATGAAAAGAACATATATGTTATAATGTAAAAAGTACTAGAGTTTAGAACACAAAGAGTTACATTAAAAAAAATTCTCGCTAGTACTTTCTCAGGAGTCTTAACTCCAAACGAGTCATCAACCAGATCCTTGTCTATATCCTCATCATCCAACTGAAGTGAAACATGTTTAAAATAAAAATATAATGTAAAAATTCTTAGAACATTAAGAGTTCCATAAAATAGATCCTTAATAGTACCTTCTCAAGTGGCTCATCATAATAGAAGTCCTCAACATGGTCGTCGTCAGAATCATCAGACTGAAATATAACATGTTAAAAAATCAGGCATTTTTCCAGTTTTCTATTATTATTTTTTGATTTTCTATTTCTTAAAAAACTATGGAAAACTGAGAAAACATGTTCCATGACCATACTTGATAAGTGGATTTTATATCCACTTGGAAGCCTTCATTTTGACTTAAATCGATGAACTGGCCTCAAGCTTTTGATGTTTTTGATGTGTTTTTGTGTGATGTTGTGTATGTTTCCTAGAAGGAGGGCGAAGAGGGGATTCATAGCTTTAAGTGAAAAAAAAGGGCGAAGCAATCGGATGCACAAGAGAGTTATATACACGGAAGCGATGGCTGTGCAGGCTGATGAAGTGAGGCGCCCGCCTCACATGTGGGGCGGCCGCCCCACACTCTGGACGGGATTTTTGGCCCGTTTTTGATCCGTTTGAAGGCCCGTTTGCTGGGGAACTTAAAGAAAGGCTTGGGGAACCTAAAACATAACCTAGAAACATTAGGAGCACGTGACGGCTACGGAGAAGATCTAGTTTCTGTTTTCACTTTTCATCTTCGTAATTCTTCGAAGTAGGCGTGACAGTGGATGCTTGTTCCGGATTTGTTTCTTAACTCTTATTCTCGTACTTTGAGTTTGTTTTTCATATTCCGTAGTATGTTTACTCTTATTCCCATGATGATGAGTGGTTCTATTATGAACTAATCATTGTCATGGGGTTCTAGTGGATTTATCGATGGATTTCAGCAGTTAATTTGTCTTATTCATATGTGATGGTTTTGATTTTCTCGTATTGGTTGTGCTTATTTCGTCGTATTGGTTGTGCTTATCTGTGCTTATTCAGTCATGATTAACAGCAAATTATGGAGATTTCACTCTAACTAATGATATAATATATATATATATACTTACTATTTTTTATTGTTTTTAATTCTCACTCAAACTAAAAAATACTTCTAAAACAACGCAAATTCAGAAAATCAACTGGTCTTGTTTGTTTATAAACTTGCATGTCCTATTCAAATACACAAAGTTAACTTTTTATGAAAAAGACAATGACTGTAGTGCTTTTTAACTATGATGATTGATCCTTTTTTATTAAAGAAACGCAATCACATATATCAGGCAAATGGATGTACAAGTGGAACAAAAATTAATGTATTTTTAAATATTCAAAGGCGTGTCTTAAGGTATGTTACTCCGACTCTTCTATTTAGGTTGTCGTATCTGTGTCAGGCGCTTGTACACTCGGACACAATGCTTATTTCGTGTCAGATCCTTTGACTAAAATGTGGACACTTTGACCAATTTAAAAATCAAATATGAGTTAAACTTACAATTTAAAAGAAAATACGCGAAAAAAAAGAAAGAAGCAAGAATAAGATTAAAGTACAAAAGGCGCCTAATTTGCAAAATCCCCTACAAAATCATGTCTAATTTAAGTTTTATTGTTACTTTTTGTTAAGATATCTGACTTACCATACTTGTTTATTACTATACTAGTACTACGATGTGTCCCCATACTTGTGTCCAGAAATACGACAGTGTCCCCGTGTCCCCAACTTTTAAAGTTCCTAAGTCCGACACTCGGATACGTGTCGTGTTCGACCCTCCATACCTAAGTCCGAGTAACAAGGTCTTAAGACAAGTTCGGCGTGGTTTTCATTTTTTTCACATTCAGAAAAAAAAATTGAAATGCTATTTTCTCCAATTTTCTGAGTCATAGTTGTAATTTGGAAAACAATGTTTTCCAATTTCCTAATTTTCTATAAAGAACGATGCAACTTAAATATATTTTATATATTTCTAGTTTTTGAGGAAAAAAAAATTCTAAACAGCCTTTTAATGCTCCCAACTCGCATACGTCATATACTTAATCGAATTTTCTAAAGTCGCTTGGTCAACATGTACCTTTGCAGAGGATGGTGGCTCAGAAGCAGCAGGAGCAGAATTAGCAGAAGCAGGAGGCTCACCTGACAAAGAATGACAAAGAAAGATGAGATGACATAATGTTTTAAGGCTCTTTAAACAAAAAGAAACATATTGATAGGGTCGTTTACTAGTTTCATTATACACCACATTACTCACCCTCACCATCTGCTGCCTCGTCTACTGTAAGATGAGATGGTAAAGTCAAAGAAAAACATTTAAAGAAAATATAGCACTTAACTTCATAATTTGAAATAAATCAATGGGGTAAAAGAACAAAACAAAAAGGATATTCTTCATTTACTATATAACCACACAAATCGACCCTTCCCTCCTTCCAGTTGTGTAGAAGCCTGAAATTCGTCTCAATGACAATGTCAACTGATAGCTGAGGAAGCTCACCTGAGAGTCTAGCTAATGCAACTTTCTTTCCATCAACTATCAAGTACACCACAACATGCTCGACAGACTCAAAATTTTCATCCCCAAGCGCAATCTAAAATTTACAACATCAACAAACATTCACAAATAGCATACATAAAACTGAATCCACAAAAGAGCAAAATACCTGACAAATACGAATCAGCTCGCCATTTCCAGGACAAACAAACTCAGATTTCTTTCCTTTAACCTGAACTCCTGGTGGCACATACACAAACAAACAAGAGAAAGACACAAACCCTAAAAGATAAACTCCATTTAAACAAATAAGTAGGGTTGATTTAATCAATTAGCGCCTAAAAGATATAAACCTTACCCCAAAATTTTGATTTCATGCTGGGTTATGCTTGGAGACTCAAAGATTTCCCAATGCAGTAGATCAGCCGAGTTACCCTTTAGAAATCGCAAATCCAAGGGAGACACATGAGCACATAATGGTCTATAGGTTCACAGCATAACAGAATGAAACATTTGGCCATAAAAAATTCAAATCTGCTTATAATCACTTGGCTAACCATTTGTTTATAAATAACCTAACTTATTCGGACAAACTTCAAGCAGCTCACCTAAATATATACCCAAGTAGCTACTGCGTCCATTGAACTCGCTTAAGAGAATACCTCATATAGAAGTATTTTATCGGGATGTGGCAACAATACTTGATTCTTTATCTAGGACTATACTAAAAAAAATAAGCAATCTTGATGTAATGCGTAGCGGGTGTAAGTGTAACCTAGAACTCAGTATGACTTATAAGGTGTAAGTTCTGAGCCACGTGTAAGACAGGTAGCATCCAACTGTTAAATCTGCCACTTACTTTATGAGAAATAGCGTGCTACTCTAGTGTATAGACCTGGAACTTTTCCGGGGTACAAGTTACAACAAATCAATCACCTAGTACTATGTTAATATTTATCTAGCCTACATCACTTTAATCTTTATACTACATCAATTTCATAGTACAATCTGATAATTACAATCCATACACCTTAAATGAGCCGACAAATCAGGGGTTTAACCAAGCTATACTTAAACTCTCTCTTTAAATTCCGTAGAATCTAGTTCAATTATCCTTCCATTAATGAAATTACTCATTCAGCGAGGGACGCTAAATTGACAACCTATCTGCAAGTTTGGACAGTTTATAATTACCATATGCTAGACTAGTCTAACTTTCCTCGAGTAACACTACAAAAGTGAAATTAAAAACAAAAACAGAACAAGCTGAGCACCAACAAAAGTAATATATTAACAGATGATAGGAAAATTAAGAGATATGAAATTAGAAGTGTTTGTGCAATTCGTGACAGTGTTCCGGCAAAGAGTATAGTCAAAGTAGTAAATGATCGGAAGGGAAGAACATACAGATCCAAGGTAGCGTGCCGGCTTTCTTGTCGCTGTGCCGCCTCCTCTTCTCCGACTTCTCGTCTTGCCCTAACTATTTTATGTATATGTATCTGATAAGGTCAAAATAGTCAGGACCTGTGAACATTTGAGTTTAGGCGGGAATTTCAGTTGGGAAATGTTTGTATAAGATACCAAAACGTGCTGTTAAAACATTTTATGCTATTAGACAAAGGGGCCGTTTGGCTGAGCTTAAAGTGACTTATTACTTAAAATAAAGAAGTGGATTAGAAGTGAGAAGTTGGTGTTAACTTATAAGCTACCAGAAGTGTTTGGATACTGTGACTTATAAGCTACGAGAAGTTTTATAAGTGTTTGGATAACTTAACTTTTAAGTTGGTATAGTTTCGTAATTTTATAATATAGTAATTTGTTTCTATTAAAAAATAAATTATAATAATATAAGACCTTTTATTATTAACACATGAAATATATTATAAATACAAAATTTTATTATTAAAATAAATTATGATAATAAATCTACGATTTATTATGCATCTTGAGTCATGAATTAATTAATTTTTTTTAAAATTATCTCTGATATAAATGATCTCGTGTGTAGATTTATTTATTTCAAATTTTACAAAGTTTCTTTAGCATGAGACTAAACAATTGCCTAGGATCCGGTACATTAAGCAACAGTGAAGAAGATCAGAAAGAAGCTAGAGTTCGGGAAAAAAGCCAGGTAACCTAGCTTTTTTCTTGGGCTTTTATTACAACATTTAAGCATCTCAGATAATTTGCCAAACGGTAGCAAAGAAGTAGAACTCAGCTTATGTCTCTTTTAAGTTGAGAAGCACGGCAACCAAACACCCGCAAAGACTTAATTACTGAAAAAACTATTAAACTTTTATGATTTTTTCATTTTAACCATAATACTAATTTTGTTGCAGAAAAATGCAACTAACTAATAGAAAACATATTTGAGAGAATCCAATTTTAACCATGGTTAAATGGATGTCCTATGCAACATTACTAAAATATCATTTTTTTTATAATTTTGGTTTAAATATTTACATAATTCATTACACACGGACCAAACAAATTGTTTTTATTTGAATTATTAGGGTTACTAATAATATAATTTTAAATTATTGTCGGCTAAATAATTAATTTATTTTAGTTTATATTTTTTTTGATTAGTAAGAATTAACTCTTATTTTAAAATTACATATATATATATATATATATATATATATATATTGTTTGAAGAATTATATTTATAATCGAAAATCATATAATATTTATTAATAATCATGTAGAAATCTCAAAATACCATATATATTATATGTGTTTGTGTAGGTTGTCCCCGAACAAAATACATTTATCATATCTATGTTGCAGTAATTTCGACAAAATTAGTAACACTGATTCATAAAGCGATCAAGAGTTTGAATAAATTTATAAATTTTTATATCACATGAAAAATTATCGATACACAGGTATCTAGTAGGCTGATTGTGTTTCAAAAGAATCATGCTAACATTGTCCTCTACCTTCATACATAAATTATGATTCGCTCTATATTTGTGTAAAATATGAATTAGGATTTTGACCTTTTAATTGGATAGTAAAAAAATTAATAAAATTCATATATTAATTAATTTAATAATTAATAACTTGATAATATATGTGGCATACATCTCAAAGTTAACTTAACCGTGGTTATGGATTAGTGATAGTGGGTTTTTAGAATATAATTTTTTAAAGTTACTTGCATTATCCTGCAATAAATATACTATTATGGTTAAAATGAAAAAAACATGATAGTTGTATAGTTTTTTTGGTAATTAAGTCTTAGACAAATTCTGTTATCTCTCTTTCTCTCTCTTCTCTCTCTCTCTCCAACACTCTCTTCTCTGTCACATATCAGTTCTATACAGGTGGCTATCCTGTATCAATGGTATCAGAGCCATTCGGTCTGTAATCCACGGTTCCATTCTCAACTGTTCTTATACTAGCGCCTACTACATGTAAGACTTACGCGTCTACAGTTTCGATGGACGAGCAATTGAAGGAGCAAGCACGATTACTCGATCGAAAACTCGAAGAACAATCTCGATCATTTGCGAAGAAATTTGATGAGAACGATAAGAAAATAGAGGAGATGATGAAGCTAATGAGGGTTTTTAATGCAGGAGATTGGGTCTGGTTGAAGTTTCAGCCTTACAAGCAAAGTTCTATGCAAGGAAGGAGCAATTTAAAGTTGGCTCAGAAGTATTATGGTCCTTTTAGGGTGGTAGACTGTATTGGGAAAGTGGCGTATAAATTGCAGTTGCCTGTGGATGCAAAAATCCATGATGTATTCCATGTCTCTCAATTGAAAGCTTTCTATGGGGATCTTCCAGTTTCAACTACTCTGCCTGATTGGTCTCTTAAAAATGGCAAAGCTGATCTTTATCCAGAAGCTATATTGGAGACACGGATGGTGAAGTTGAGAAATGCAGCTCAGGTGCAATATTTGGTGCAATGGAAGAACCAACCGACTACTGAAGTTACTTGGGAGGTTGCTGAGGAATTTGTGCAACATTTCCCTGAATTTCCGATTGTTACTAAGACTTGAGGACAAGTCTTGTTGAGGGAGGGAGTTATGATAAGGTCAAAATAGTCAGGACTTGTGAACATTTGAGTTTAGGCGGGAATTTCAGTTGGGAAATGTTTGTATAAGATACCAAAACGTGCTGTTAAAACATTTTATGCTATTAGACAAATTATGTTATCTCTCTTTCTCTCTTCTCTCTCTCTATATATCCAACTCTCTCTTCTCTGTCACATATCAGTTCTATACAGGTGGCTATCCTGTATCAATATCCCCTAAGCAAGTTTACCTGGAGCCGAGCATAACCGGATATCCAGTCCGGTCATGAATTATAAACCGGATATTCGGTTTTTCGGATCACTAAAAATTTATTTCGGTTTTCATTCCAGTTTTGGGTTATCTCGATATTTGGATATCTTCTCGAATCGGATCAAAAAATAAATTATCCCGATCCGATTGATACCCACTTTTTTTATAACTAGTATTAAAAAACACTCTTATAACTTGTCATGTGATACTTTTAACAATAAAATGGTAAATAGATTAATCTCAATATTTGACAAGTGATACAATATTATGCAATGATAATAAAAAATGCAATAACTAAAGCCCGGATATAATAATAATAATAATAATAATAATAATAATAATAATAATAATAATAATAATAATAATAATAATAATAATAATAATAATAATAATAATAATAATAATAAGCTAGCAGAACACATGTACGGGACTTAATAATATAAAATGTGTATTCCATATTTTCTTGGAAATGTGACTGAAACAGAAAACAAATAAGGATTGGAGTAGGTATTAATTAGCTAAAAGCCTAAAATACGTGTGCTGATGTGTTATATTATACTAACTGTTTCTAAACAAATCACATAGCTTGAAATTTACAAGATCCAGATCTTTTTACAAAATTAAGAATTATTAATATATTAGTTACAAAATATATTCTATCAAAAATAATAAAATTGGATCGAATCCAGATATCCGGTTTCTTATATATAAGTGATCCGGATCCATATCTGAATTTATAGAAAAAAACCGGATCGAATATCCGGTCCGGATTATTCGGATCGAATATCCGTATTTATGGATTTTTTTAATCGGATACCGGATCGGAAAATTGGAAAATTCGAATTTCGGATTTTTATGCTCATCCCAAAGTTAATCACTCGCCCACTAATTATATGTACCGTTTTCATGATCAAATTTATACAAAAAAATCATATATATTTGAAAAAATTTGAAAACTCCCGATCGAAAATTTAAAATAATAACTTATTAATATATATATATATATATATAATTTATTTTATAATATATTTTTCAGATTTTAAATACTATATAAATTTATGCAAATTTGTGTAGAAGTGGACGTAACTGATAAATTTCGATGCGATTCGGAAAAGGTTAGTTGAAATAAAAATTAATTAAACTAGTTAATCAATTAATAATTAGATTAATTTGTCATAATATTAAAATTTTAATAAAAATTATATATGTATAATTATATTATATAAAATATTAATTAATTTTAATTATTGTCGGTCAATGTTTCTACTCATTAGTTCTGAATCCTTATTCCATAATAAAACATATATTCATCAAAAATCAAAATATAAGTGATTTATTGTATTTGTGCGGTATTAATCATATTTTTGTGAATGTTTTACTATCCGGAGATGTTCACTAAGCCGCACAAATTTTCTGTTCTGAGTTTATAAATAAGAAATATAACTTTATCCAAATCGGGTAAAATTATTTTGTTAAAAACCGTTGCACATGTAATTTCAAACATCTGAATGAATTTATTTCTACTGCCAAACGAGGTTTGTGATGGCATTGAGAAACAAATGAACCGATTCTGGTGGGGGAATGGTGCGGAAAACAAGGACATAAGATGGATGATTTGGGACAAGATCTGTGTCGTGAATGAAGGTGGGGGATTGGGATTCAAGAAAATTAAAAGATTTCAATATTGCCATGCTTGCTAAGTAAGGTTGGAGATTGATAAACAATGACAACCCCTTGGTAACGGGCGAGATATTTCCCCGATGGTGATTTTCTTAGTGCAAAGTTGGGAACTAATCCCAGGTATATGTGGAGAAGTATTATGGCTGCTCAGGAAATAATAAAAAAGGGGTGTCGACGGAGGATTGGGAATGGTAGGGAAACAAATATTTGGACAGAACCTTGGTTACCATGCCTAGAAAATGGCTACTTGACTACACATATGCCTGCTTCACTGGAAGGGAGCTTAGCTGTAGAATGATGAACAACATAGCTGGGATATTGATATTTTAATGGATATATGCAATGAAAGAGATAGGAACCTGATCCGCAAAATCCCTATACCGATACGAGACAAACCTGACACCTGGTTTTGGCTTTTAGATGAAAAAAAATACCTTTTCACGAAAAGCTGTTATAGTACAAGATAATTACAGACTTGAGAGGACTACATGGCATTCAAGTGAGCAAATGTTTCGAGCCAGATGTTTTTATGAACTTTTCATATTCGGATTTTTATGTGTCTCTAACTTTAACACGACTTTTATGTTTTAATTGTTAAGTAATTATAACAAGAAATTTATAAATAATACTGTAAAAATTTATACACTAAAAATATGTCCTACAAATCTTAGATAGAATTATTATAGATAGAATTATGAAAAAAATAAACCTACCAATCTCACCAGATGGCAGATAGAGACGAATAAAAGTTTCAAATATAAGGTTGTCGGCAAGTGATTACTTTGTTATTATCGTACTTTTGCTGAAAGTAGATATATAAACCTTGAAGGAAGACTTGGCATAGATATTTGCCACAGTTGTTGAAATAACTGTCAGACACCTCTTTTATTAGCAAATACTCTATGCATAATATTAATTTAGCAGAATATGTTATTCCAAGCATTTCTGGTTTCTTTTGCTAGACCAAGGCAGTAAAATCTGAATTTCTTGCATTTATCATTAATTTTTCTGTGATCAAGCATCCTGCTCCCAGCTGCTTGTTAAATTATTAAGCATTTAACGGGAGCCGGATTAACGTTGGCAGGACACATTACAAATTAGCCTTAACAACAGAATACATTTTCAAATGATGAACTTTTGTTTTCCAGAATTACCTTGTAACGAGGGTCTGCTAAGGATAAATGGTAATCAGGCAGGTAGGAGAATGCGTTGAGTAAGGAGTGGCTGCTAAGGATGAATGGGATACAACGACATTAACTTCAAGTTTCGCCAAGAGATTAATTTCCTTTAGATTGGGACTTCTTCTTGCCCAAGAACATGAAGAAACGCGGGATCATTGACTTCTTCTTTTTCTTTTTTCCTTTAGAAGATGAATCAGTATCACCATTGCTCACCTGGGATGCTTTGGGGTTTGGTCCAGAATGGGTGGCTACAGCCTCTGACTCAGCAATATTCTTGGATTTTGTGGCTTTTCCAGAGGTTACTCTTGGACTTATGTTTCGGTTATCTAATTTACAAGATAGTTGTTGTTCATGATTTACCCTGTCTGCCAACTCCTGTTCTACACTCAACTTCCTCTCATTGGCTTTTTCAGCCTTCTGTCTTGCTATTTCCAGTGCTTCCTTCTTACTGGCCAACTCCGAAGAAATTTCCTCTAACTTGCTCAAACTTCTGGTCTTAGATTGCTCTGCTGCCTCAGCATGAGAGACAGATTCGGCCACTCTCAGGTCTGCTTGTACTTCTGCTTCATGGACCTGCTTATTAAACTTGTAGTACTCATCCAAAGAAAGTGTAATGAAATTTCGCGAATCCTTATTCTTGGGAGTTTGAGCTGTTTCAGTCTCTTGTAAAGCGTTAATTGCTGCTAAAGCCAGATTCTCTGCTGCCTTGGCAGCCTCTATTTCCTTTTTAGCTGCAACAAGTTTGCCCTCGATAGTATCTGCTCTTGACTTTGCTTGATCTGCTTCCTCAATTGCTTTCTGGAACTCTTCACGAGCAACTTTAGCACATGATTTGGCTTCATCTGCGTCTTCAGACGCTTTCTGTAATTTCTCAAATATCTCAACCATATCTGCTCTCGCTTTTCTCTGCTTCGCCTGAATAGGAGAAATCTCTGCCATCGTCCTCTTAAGCTTAGATTCAGTAGAAGCAACTGTAACTGACAACATTTCTTCTTTCTTCCTAATGGTTTCTAGTGCCAACTTTTCACTTTCTAACTGCGACTTTAACGGTGTGCCAGCTTCTTTGAGCAAATTTAATTCAGTTTTTGCTTTATCAGTGTCGTGCTTCACTTTTCTAAGATTCTTTCTGGCTGTAGCAATTGCTGCGAGCACGCCATAATCAGCATTCTTGTCCTGTTCCCCAAGGGTTTTGTTTAAATTTTCACAAGTTTCTGACTTCTGTTTTGTTTCCATGTATGCAGCTAACTCAGCTTTTAATTCATGCAACAAAGCTGTGGAAGTATCTAGCTTTGAACTGTAATCCTTGGTTGACGAGCATTTTTGGTTTAGTTTCTGCAGCTCCTCTTCTGCCTGCTTCAATTCCTTCTCTAGATTAAAAATATCCTGTTTTCGTGCCTTAGCTGCTTCAGTTCTATGTTCCCCCGCCTCTGACTTGGCTGCACGTGCAGACTCCAAGGATGCTTTGGTTTTCATCAGCTCGATAGTCAAGTTCTCAACTGTCTCCTCAACTTCCTTTGTAGCAGAAACAGTCTTCTCGGCTTTTTTTGCAGCTGTATCTTGATCCTTCATCAGTGAAGCATAATCCTTGCGCAGTGTATTCAACTCATCTTTTAAAGCTTGCAAGTCTGATGCGGCCGCTAAAGTCCTGCCCTTGGCAACCTCAAGCTGTGCCTTGGCTCCAACACTAGCCCCGTTAGCAATCTCTTTCTCCATCTCTTCCACCCTACGTTTGGCAATTTCAGAGTCCTGTTTTGCTTGCTGCTCTTCCTTTTGTGCTTTCTCTAGGTTGAGTTTATGATCTTCTATAAGCTTCGTAATCCTATTTAGATCCTTTAATATAAGATTCTTCGCTTCTTCAGCTCTTTCACACTGCTTCTTGAGAACAGGTACATCCTCATGCACTCTCTCAAGACTTTTTTGTCTCTGCATGGCAAGTTGTATTACTAAGAGACAAGTTGAGAAATCATATTGCAAAATAATTAAAATTTCAAAAGTCACATCATCATATAAAGAAAAAGAATTGCCAGAAAGGTTAATTTTCCTCTCTAGAGACATATGGACAGGGAATATATAATTAATCTTTAATAAATACTCCCTCCGTATTTCTCATATCTTTACCTCCTTTAATGTCTTCTTTTTCGGATCTCCAGTTGTTTCTGATTGTTTATTGAGGATAGATTTCTCCTCGGGCACTTTCTGACCTTCTTGAAAACTTCTTCGTCTCTGTTACAAGTTAAGAAAGCAAAGAATAAAGAATTCAAAATCTCAAAACACATAATTATCACATGAAGGAAAAGAATTATGAGAAAATTATTTTCTCTACCTAAGACAGATTGACCGGGAAAGAGATAAATTAATGTGCATATATTGACAGAAAAAATATAATCGAACTGAGTTAAAAGAATCATGCAAATGAACCACCTCCATAAATATCCGATCATCCTGCACTTTCTCGGGTCCTTGAAAACTTTTTCTTCTCTGTATGGACCAAGCAGAGAGTATTGTATCAGTTATTAACAGATAATTTAAGAATAATAATGACAAATTCAAAACTTTAAAAGTCCATTAAAAAAAGAATATTTAGAAAAAATGTTGGCTCTATCCATAGATATATGGATTGGAAAATCAATTTAATCTTCAAATACTACTTAGTTGTGCATATATCAGTAGCAAGACTGATCCATACTGGGCCGAAAGAATCATACAAAAATGAACTACCTCCATAAATTTTTGATTTTTCGATTCTTCAGCTGTTTCCAACTGTTTCTTTGCAACATGTCTCTCTTCCAACTCTTTCTCATGTTCTTGAAAACTTTTACGTCTCTTCACAAACCAAACACAGAGTATTGCATTATTAACACATAAGTTCAGAAAGCTAAGTTACAAGTTACAGGAAAATTCAAATTTTTAGAAATCTTATTATCATATCTAGAACAAGAATTGTAAAATATTCTTTTCTATTTAGAGATAGATGGATCAGGAAAATGAAACTTATTTTTTAGAATTTAATTCAATCCTACATATATCATATATTAGTAGATAAATACTTATATTCAAGATTGAGTCGAGAGGATCATGCAAATGAAGCACCTCAACAAATTTCGGAGTCCCTGGTTTTTCATTTGTTTCCGACTGTTTTCCAAGAACAGGTCTCTCTTCATGCATTTTCTCAGGTTCTTGAAAACTTTTTCTTCTCTGTATGAATGTAGTAAAGAGAGTTGTATTACTATCATTAAGTTAATAAAGTCAATTATAAAAAATTCAAAAGTCAGATTATCATACGAGGGGGGGGGGGGGGGGGGGGGGGGGGATGTAATTTACTTATAGAGAATAGTCAGTGGTGAATAAATCATTATAAAAATACTTGCATATATTAGTAAAAAAACAACTTATTTTCATACTGGAGTAGAAAGAATCATGTCATTGTACCACCTCAACAAATTTCTGATTCAATTCTTCAGTTGTTTCCGACTCCGACTTTTTCCTGATAACAGGTTTCTCTTCTTGCACTTTATCAGATTCTTGAAAACTTTTCCGTTTCTGCATAGACCATGTAAAGAGTTTTGAATTACTAATAAAAAAGGTAAGAGAGCAAATTGTAATAAAATTTAAAAAATACTTATGTTCAAAATAAGTTGAAAGAATCATGCAAATGAATCACCTCAATAAATTTTTGATTCGTTGATTCCCCAGTTGTTTCCGGTTGTTTCTTGAGAACAGGTTTCTTATCTTGCACTGTTTCCGATTCTTGAAAACTTTTTAACCTCTGTATAGACCAAATAAAAAGTTTTGTATTACTAACAGTTAAGAAAACATATTGCTTTATTTCTCTATAGAGATAGATGGATTGGGAAAATCAACTTTTGGAAAATAGTCGTGCATATAACAGTAAGGAAAGACTTATATTCAGACCGAGTACAAGGAATCATGTAAATGAACTACCTCAACAAATTTCTTATTTTTGGATTCGTCAGATGTTTCCGGCGGTTTCTTGAGAACAGGTTTCTCTTCTTGTACTTTCTCAGGTTCTTGAAAACTTTTTAGTTTCTGTATAGACCAAATAGAGAGTGTTGTATTATTAACATATAAGTTAAAAAAGCAAATTGCAGACTGAGTTGAAAGAATTATGCAAATGAACTACCTCAATAAATTTTTGATTCTTTGATCCTTCAACTGATTCTTGTTGTTTCTTGAGAACAGGTGTCTCTGTTTCTTTCTTGAGAACAGGTGTGTCTTCCTTGGCTTTCTCACGTTCTTGAAAACTTTTTCTTTTCTATATGGACCAAGCAGAGAGTGTTGTATCACTACTAACATATAAGTTAAGAATATAGATCATAAAAAATTCAGAATTTCACAGGTCACATTCTCACATGAAGGAAAAGAATTGTATTTCTTCTCCTCTATCCAGAGATAGATGGATTGGGAAAGTAAACCTAATATTTGGAAGATAGTCAATCATGCATATAACACTAGGAAAAAACTTATATTCAGACTGAGTTAAAAGAATCATGCAAATAAATCACCTCAATGAACGGAGTCTTTGGTTCTTCAATTGTTTCTAACTGTTTCTTCAGAACTGGTTTCTCTTCGTGCACTTTCTCAGATTCTTGAAAACTTTTTCGTCTCTGTATGAACCACGTTAAGTTAAGAAAGCAAATTATAAAAAGATCCAAAATTACATCATTATATTAAGGACTACCGCAGCTTTGTACAGCTCTTTGTTTTCACAAGCTTTGTACAGTTTAACAATAAATGATGAGAAAAGCGGTTTAAATTACCCTTACCTCCATCGACGGGCTTCTGTTGGCTTTCCAGTTTGTAGCTCCACCAAACTTGGACACAGCATCTCGGACAGATCCCATTGGTGAGCCACCAAACTTGGACACAGCATCTCTCACAGATGCAATTGGCGAGCCTGTATCGATCACAGCTGCATCTGATCCCTTCACACGTGCAGGTCCATCAGAAGAACCTTGCCTAACCTTAATCTGATTTAAGCTACTAAAAGGATTTTTCCCTTGGTCTGATTTTGAATCATCCATGATTGATGCCTCATTCTATATCCACTTCTCCATTATATCATTGTCTAGGAACGCCCAGAGATTTATGATGGAGCAGAAAAAATCCAGGGAGGCGCATTTAATTTCCTCTACTTTTCACTCTTTATCCAATGTATTTCTTAACTGTAAAACATAAACTCAATACGTCGAAATCCAAATTGAGTGATAAAAGATAACGCTAACATGCTTCTAAGATAAAACAAAACCATTAACAAACTAACACATTAACAAACTAACACATGAAAAGTGTATAGAGAGTATATGAAAAGGATTATGTTCAGGATTAGTTATAACGCTCTTATTTCCCGGTTGTTTCCAAGAGTCGTCGCAGGCCCTAACTAAAATCATTCGACTTAAATTACAGAAATACTAGTTCAAACTTCAGAATCTGCCAACTGAGCCGCTAAAAGTGACGACATTAAGATGAAGAAACTAGTCCTTAATATAGATAGATTCTCTTCTCCTATTTCCATGTTTCATATTTCTCCATGCAAATCAAGATTATTTGCCTCTATAACAATTAAATCATTCTGGGCTAAGATTTCGAGTAGTAGAGAATTAAATGCATGACAAACTAATAACAAGCGAATAAATAAATAAATCAAACATGCATCTAGACTGTGCAACACGCAGAATCTACACTTCAACTTCTGAAGCAACTTAGCATCACAAACCTTAATATATAATTCTTAATCATAAATCGCTCAACATATTACATAAATCAAAAATCACGGAACACAATGGAATTTATAATAAAAGAAGCATGATCCACCAAATAAATTAGTGAAATTGTGAATATATTACCTGCTATCAGCGGAAAACGAGCACGTAAAATGTATTATCCAAAATTTTGGGTTCTTGGTATCAACAACATAAGAAATGGAGGGGAAGACAGAAACGAAAGAAAGACAAGAAGAAAAAAGAGTTTGTAACTGGTAGCAGTCCGCTATTGTAGCATTAGAATTCAAAGGTGGAGATTTACTGCCAAATATAGTAAAAATAAATAAAGAAGAACTCTGTTTTTTTCGTTTCTTTCTTGTCACCATATTTTTGCCACCGATCTTTGTTCTCTCTTTCCGGTCTCTCCTCCCACTCCACACTCCAATCTTGGTGTTATGAGGTGAAGTTGCAGCCTGTCTCCGCGTTTCTTCCCACTTTGCGTGTTTATTGCAATTTCAGGACAGCTGGCCCTGACGCGGGTCATAAATTTGACCGACCCGATATAATAATTTTTTAATAAATATATCTTTTAATAATAAATAAATGTAATTTTAATCTAAATAAATTAATTTTATTACATTAAAAATAATTTTTTATTAATTTAAATAATAGATAATATAAAATAGTGTATATATATATATATATATATATATTATAATAAGATATTTGATTATAGTATATGATTTCAGGTAACCAGAATTCGACTGGAAATGATTATTTTGTTCTGATTGATTCTGGAGTTAACCCGAATTCATCCATATTTTAAAACTCCAATTCATTTTGAGTTGTCGGATCTAACATTGTCATCTCATTATATATATATATATATATATATATATATATATATATATATATATTTATGAGCTAATGGCAAAACGCATTCCTTTGATTTGACATAATTATATTTTATCACCTAAATTTTAAATAATTAATGATACATCACTTAGCATATTTTAGGATTCCCGTCCATTTTCATCTATTTTGACCTATCATTATATTAAATTAAAAAGATAATCACAAATTTAAGAACCTATACTATTACATTTTAGTTAATTATTAGGACTATTTCATCTTTAAAATAATTTAGTGATATGTCAAAATAGACAAACATAGTCCAAAAATAATTCCAAATACAACGTCAAAGTATACTAAAAGATGTATTATGCAATTATTTAAAATTTAAATAATAAAATACAAGTAGCCTGGAAAAAAAAAAGTTGTTTTGTAATTAACTCTATCTTTATGCTGTAACAACTCGGACACTCGATCACAAGTGTTGTGCATGATTATCACTGCATTTTCTCTTCACTCAAATCCTCATCTTTCATGTTCATTTTCCCAGTCTTCATTCCTCTTCTCATATCATTTGAAAAACTCGGTTTTTCTCTGTTTATAAAATTTCTCCCATCGCTGGCTTTTGTCTCCCGCAGATTCCAACACTTATTTCATTTTTATTCTTTATCCGTTCGAACTTGCAAACATAGTAATTGTTGGCATTCTTTATAAGATTATTAGTGTCGTCTATATTGCATAACTAAAATGAAATTTACAGGTACATTGATTAATTTTGGGGCTAGCTGTTGAAGCAATTCGATATACAGATAGAGTTCAAATAGCATAGAATTCTGTACAACTTAAAAGTACAATTTTATACCACAAAACACTTGAAAATTTTAAAATATTAGTACATGAACCTGATATGCAAAATTTTGATTTATATTTAGACACTATACAATGAAAAACTACTCTACTTCTTTACACACAGTGAATTTATCCACATTTTCTGCAATCTATGCCTTGAAAAGTGCAACACATATTTACAATGTTAACCTGCTCTCTAATTTGGTAGGAAACTCTGCAGTCGGCAGACAAGTGCAGTCGGCAGACAAGATATGCTACATACTATGGGACCTTACTTTGGGTTTATTGAGCAGTGTAGCCTAATCTCTTGGAGCGAAGTGTACTGAACCAGGTTGAAGGTAGAGCATTTCCATGAGAGGTTAGATACAATATAAATGCGGCATAAGAAAAAATCACACTGCAAACCAAAATTCCAAATACCAGCCCCTTGACTTCTGAGGAAAAATAATCTAGCAGAACATATCCATTAATCACGGTTACCAGGGCTGCCACGATCCACATAATCCACTGCATCATATATAAAGCCAGTAGAATGTGTCCATTAATCATGATTAGCAGAACATGATAATGTACTAAAATCTGCAAGTAAAGGAACTAACAATGTACCCTGAGAGGTCATTTCACTATTTCAACTTGGGGAAACGAGAGTAATAAGAACTCTGTGAAAGAAACTGAGCAGTTAACAATAACTAAATTATGTGATAAATGAGCTTACCTCAAAAAAGCGTCCAATTTTAAAATCTCCCATGAGATGATCATCAGCTACAAGTACAAGAAGTGGGATGAGAGCGAAAGGAATCTGCATTCCTTGAAGCACATTAAGCCATTCATTCAAATTATCTAGCGAAGCATCAGATCTATCAAAAACAACAGCTACGATCATGGTTGGCACAATAGCACAACTTCTGGTTATTAGAGATCTTAGCCATTTTTTCAAACGAAGATCAATAAAACCTCCCATTATAAACTGTCCTGCATATGTGCCAGTTAAAGTGCTACTTTGGCCAGCAGCCAACAGGCCGATTCCCCAGATATAGAGAATCGGGAATAATCCTCCACCATATCTGTCTTGAAGAAAATTCCCTGCATTTAGTAGCCCTAAAGTATTTGCTTCCTTAGTATTATAAAACCCTTTCGCAAAAACAGTTGTAACACATAAATTGATCAAGAAGGTCACAAAAACAGCGATGGAGGATTCAATTGTGTAGTAATTAAGAGCCTCTTGGACATATCCTTTCTTGGTTAGATCTACTTTCCTTGATTGTACTAAAGCAGAATGCAAAAATACATTGTGAGGTGTTATTACACAACCAACAATGCCAACAGCTTGCTTCACAGCTTTCCGACCGAGTTTCGGAATCAAAAGACCTGAGATAAAGGGTTTTTGTGAAATTCAGACCAACAGTCTCAAAAGTATATACCATATTATGAAAGATCAACTGATCAAGTATCACACCTCCTAGCAGTTCCTGTACATTTGGTTTTGTATCTGCGAACATCCAAGCAAATGTTAAGGCCATGGTTGAGATAAGAACAGCAAAAACAGCTTCTAGTTTCCGCACTCCATAGTTCTCAAGAAAGAGAAAGAAGAAACTGTTCCAATTAACATAACAGAGGTCATTATAGTAAATAAGAACCGACAAAGCAAATATCTTGCAACTAAAATCAAGCTAAGATGATAGCAATAATTTTTGCATATGGATTCATAAACTTGCATTATACCATGATAATAAGCTAAGAAAATTGTTAAATTAAAATCTCGTAGTGGAAATTAGTATTCAAATTCCACATAAATAACTTGCTTTATCTATGATACATCACTCCCAATCAATACAAACAATATACAGTGCACAATATGATCATCATAATATTATGTTCTAAAGTTCACACACGTGTGCTTTGTTACCAGGACTTGGCTCGAAGGGTCTAACATGGATACATGTCTAAGATTTGACTCAATTGGTTTTCTAGTGTCCATACTTGTGTCTAGATGTTCGACACACATACACAAGGCAGAATGAAAAGCCAATGTAACAGAGCATACATATTAACATTAAGATTCATTCTCTGAACCTTAAAATTAATTTTGTCGCGAGATACTATGATGACAGGATTATAACAAAGTAAATAAGTATATTGCAGAAAAAAACTGTTCTGTTTCTCTGTAATTAAGGTTCAGATTTCATATTTACCATGAGCAAACATGTTTCCAAGTTAAAGAAATAGTTCTAAACTCCTAATCTCAGGTCACCAGATTATTAATATTTATATATGATATATCTGGACCAAGTGCAGAACACTAGAGAGTATTGCTGACAGTTGATGGTAAGAAAATTGGGAACACAGTTATTTAAACACAACTGACCTGCTTGCATTCCCCTAGCTACTTAAATGAAACTCAAAGAAGAAACACATGCATACATGTAACATAGTACTTTAAAATAAAAATCCAAACAAACATTAAATCTAAATTTTTATTTACTTGCCAATCAGAAGCTGTAATAATAACACCAGCCCAAAGAGGAACAACATCTTGACTAAGAATATTAATAGCAATAGCACTCCCAATAACCTCTTGGATATCAGCACCAATTAAAGCCAATTCTGCCATGCACCACAACAACAAGCTCGCCCATCTCGGATACTCATCTCTACAAATCTCAGCCATGTGCCTCCCCGTGACCACCCCAAGCCTGGCCGATAAAAGCTGTATTAACAAGCCCATCAGTGTAGACCATAATAACAACCATAACAATGAGTACCCTGCAATTGCACCAGCCTGTAAATCTCCCTCTATATTTCCAGGATCAAGAAATGCAATGCTCATTAAGAAACCCGGGCCTGTGAATTCCCACAGCTTCTTCCACGAGAATGGAGGTGTTATATTGTCATCATCATCTATGACAGTAGGAGAAGAGTTAATGTCGATGGAGAGAAAGTCATCATCATAAAATTCATCGTCTGTAGACAGTGTAGATTCACGACTAATTAGGAGGTGGTTAGATTCTTGGGTTTCAGTGTTCGTCTGTGTATCGTCTGGATTTGCTGGTTGAGGAGGAGAAGTATCCATTAGAGCTTTTTTTCTTCTCTGGTTTATTTGAGTTCCCGGGTTTCGATTTGTGTTTTGTTTATGTCTTGCTTCCGAATTAGATGCTCGGATGATTTCTGAAACTGAAGATTACTTCTCACACAGAGGTTCATCAGAAGTACCTTGCTTAACCTTAGTCTGCAAAATCAGGTGAATGAGCCAATGCGCGTGTTTAATTATCAAAAGAAAATCTTCTGAAAAATTTGAACCTGTTTTGGACTTAAGCTGCTAGATGTTCTTTCTCTCCTTTGACTATTTATGATTTTTTGGATCAGGACTGATGCCTCATTCTAGTTCCACTTCTCCATTATATCACCATCTAGGAACTTCTGAAATTAAAGATAGCACAGAAGAAGATCCTGGTTCGGTCCTTTCCACTCTCATCCAAAGTACGTAGTTCTAAACTGTCAAAAACAACTCACCATATCCAAAATCCAAGTCGGGTGGAAACAGAGAACAAAGTTCACAAGCTTAAGCACTAGAATACCAACATATTATAGCTCGTGATTAACTAACATAATCCTACTTTGAAAAACAATTACTCTTAATCTTAATCAAGAACCGGAGAACGAACAAAGTACTACAGTTTTCATGAATTAATCTTAATCTTAATGCTTTGATTTTGCTGTAGTGTACCCTTGCTAATCATCCATCAATTTTTCATATTTTACATATTTTTAAAAAAAATTCTATTTACATGTTTCATGTCGTTTCCGTAGATACCAAGCCAAAATCATTTTCTTACCCAATTATTTCCAGAACATTGCATGCAAACAAGATTGAGTGCCTTCATATAGCAATTAAAACGTTCTAGACTTGGATATTTGTATTATTAGATAATTGGGTGCATGGTATATTACAAACAAGCCACCAAATGAATTATTCAAACATCTAACATGTAGATTATACACAGAATCTGCATTTCAACTACTGAAGCAACTTGAATTGCAAATTTTCATAATTGATTCTTAATCATGAATCACTCAGGAGACTAAATAAATGTGAAGTCACGAAACAAGAATTAATAGAAATGTCGTATTCAAGAAGCTGTTTAAGAAGAAACAAATTAAATCTTGGAGAAATTACCTGGGTTTAATATAACAGAATACGAGCAATGTACTCTTGATGAAGACATTAAAAGGAAGGTGCAGACCTAAACCAGAGAAATAAAGTAAAAAAGTTTGTAATTAGCAGTAGTCCGTAATCGTCGCATTAAAATTTAAGAATAACAAGGTGGAGATTTGCTGCCAAATATGCAAACAGATATGAAGGAAAACACTTATAGCATCTCCAGCAGTATAACTCATTCCTTAAATATAATATAAAATATTGGATCCGAGTGACTTAAGATAATAATAGATATTCTCACCTCCAACAATGTTCCTTATATTCATTCCTTATATAATATTTTATTATTAAAAGTTACCATTATTGCAATAGGTGAAGAGAGAGAACATGTTTGTATTCAAAATTTATTATAAAATAAGATTTAGGAGAGGAGAGAGGTTACCTAAAGATAAGGCATGGCTAGTGGATCTTAGTGATTTAGGGAATCACTAAGATACTGTTGGAGTGGATTATTTTCTCATATTCCTCATATTTTGATTTAAGACTCAAATAGAGAAGCTGCTGGAGTTGCTCTTAGAGCATCTCCAACCATCTAAAGCCTTTGGCTAAAAGGTGAGTTGGCATACTTAAAATAAAAAAAAATTAGCCAACAGCTTCAAAAACTCAACTCCAACCATGCTCACATGTTGTCTATAAATTTAGCCAACCTCCTATGGATGACTAAATTTGTCGAACCTCTACAGGTCTGTAAGAAAATCTGTAGGAAGATTGTACATTATTAATTAACATATTAAACTGATATATTCTATTTTAACAATTTAAAATATTAATAACATACTATTTTTAAATTATAGCCAACCAATATAGCCAGTACCATTGAAGCAAAATGTCTTACAAGTTCAGCAAATTTTACATAATGTCTTACAGGTCCAATTTAGCCAACGATTATAGCCACCGTCATTGGAGATGCTTTTATTATGTCAGCTTTTTCTATTATGACACGAGATAAGTTGAGCAGAATAATTACCCATATTATTCAAAATATATTGCATCCTAAGACAAAGGCAAAAAAAACTGAAAAAAAATCTAAACTTTTTCATTTATTTTTAAAAGTAGGAATAAAATTATTTTTTTTTAAAAATCCAGAAGAATTTTAGAGGATTGAAGATGATTAAAATATTGATGTATAAATCCAAAATGTTTCATTGAATTTCAAAAATGTTTAGGTGCAAAAGCCCACCCCAGCCCGAGCCCAATATGCCTGTTTAAACTCGAGGTACAGCTGTGATCAGTGTACAGCTGTAAAACAACGGTAAGGAAAACAACAACGAAGTTTTTTTTTTTTTTTTTGCGATACTACAACAACGAAGTTTTAAAGTTGTATAAATTATTTTCAAAAAAAAAGTTGTTTAAAATATATTCGTACCAAACAAAACGGCTTTTCCGCAGCTTAACATTTCATATCTTATAGTTAGTTTAAATAAAAAATAAACAAATATTTGAAGTTACGAGTTCTTCAGTAAATCAAATTATGAAAAAAACCAAAAAATCAGATATTTATTCTATAAAATTTCGATTCGAATCAAAATCGCTACTTTTTATAAAATATATGCAAAGTATGGGCAATATTTTGACATTATTTTTTAGTTTTATTTCATTTTCCAAAAATATCTTAAAATCCATTCAATATAATTTATTTATTTTTGAAAATAATATAATATTTACATCATAGACACGAAATATCGCATCCTAAAATAAAGGACAAAAGGATAAAGGAAAACGACACAATAATAACAAATTAAAGTATAGACTAGAGAAAAAAATGGGCCTAAAAGTCCAGCCCGGCCCATATATATATGCATGTTCAAACTCGAGATACCTTCATCTCCTAGGATTAGTAAAAATAATCAACCTATTTTTAGTATAAACAAATGAATATATATATATATATATATATATATATATATATAGATATATATAGGCCAACATTCAAAAGAGAGACTCCTTATATGGAGTTACATAGTGCGCCACTATAAATCATCAATTTTATTATAAATTTTGTTATAAAATACATATAAAACGTGATTCTAATATAGAATACTATAAAATATATTTATTTTAAGTAATTTAAAACTTAAAATTTGATGAAAAAAAGTATATTTTCGAAACTGATTCTACAACAGAATTATTCTGTTGTAGAATCATGTTGAGATATTGCATAATTTTAGATGATCTTTGGAATAAAAAAATTGTATATCTTCGTTTTCGGTTTAATAATCAAAATTTGCAATTATATTTCATAAAAAATATAATAGAATATATATTATGTGTATATTTATAATGGTGTGCTACGTAACTCCATATAAGAGGGTATGCTATGGAATGCTACCCTATATATATATATATATTTTCTTGGTCGTTCGTGTAAAGGCAAGCACTAACGACTCACTAATCATAATTAGTTGAAGGCTTCAAAATTTTCAAAAATGTTTGACATCTTAAGAGGAGTCGTTGTAATCGGACAATATTATATAATCCTTATTACAGCTGATATTAGGTGCACCTAATTTGATTAGTTCAACCATAACTCTCTCCATTTTTTCTTCTTTTCTTATCATGTCAACTCATCTTGCCCTGTAAGTCTATATACCGTTTCCAAGTGATTGAAAGCAATAATCCAACCGTGATTTTGACAAGCCAGCTGATGATCTTTTAGTTGTTATCGGATATGTGATTAGTTGGTAGCAGAAAGACAAGTCTTGTTAGTGTTACTCCATGTATAATGAGAGTCCATGTAAAATGAGAACAACTCATGGCATGACATTGTTGTCATGTTCGGAGTTCGGAGAAATCTCGTATCTGATATCATTTTTAGGATCCAAACACTTATCACTACGTAAAAAACAGCTAATTGTTGTAGATGACGTAAATTTAAGTGTAACAGTTCTCGTCACGGTAATTAATTTTCCTAGACACAAAATAGTGACCGATCATATAAACACAGAATTATATTAATGTGGTGTGCATCATATACAAAAAATGTAACCATCACAATCTTCTAAGAAAACGAAAAAAGAATCGAAAATAAAACCGAAAAATAATTATTTCTGCAAGCGTCGAGGATCGGTGACATTGATTTTCCAATGTTCATCAGGCAATCCCATTTTGCCAGCCATCTTTCTATCCCACAGCAACTCAATCTTCCTCTTCTCCGACAACGCGCAGTGCTTCTGCAACCCTTCTTCCATGCTGTCATGCACCTTCCACCACCGGCCGTGCGCCACATCACTCGCGTACACACGCTGATCACCGATGTCCCAGTTGCAATCATAATCGCGGTAACAGAGCCATGGCTTCAAGCCCAAGTAATGAATTGCAAACACTTTCGCAGGCTCTGAACCGAACAGCTGGTTCTTTAAACTAGTCTCCACAGTGTTGTTGGCCCAAAAATTCTTTAGGAAATTGACTCGTCTAGGCAATCGATGCCACCAAACGAAAACTTCGTTCAAGAATCCCTGATCACCCCCATTGTACGAGACTATTTCTTTAATACGTTGCATTAAAATCTTGAATGTACAATTGGAGGGCTCGATCACCATGATGCCCGAATTGAAGATGGAGGCATCGTTCCCTGTCGCGGTCATTTGGGGGAAGGAGAAGAGAATGTCCATGTTTCGTAGCACGATGATGTCAGAGTCGATGAAGATGATCTTGTCGTAGTCAGTGAGCTGCCATAACCTGAATTTGCTGTAATTGTATTCGTTGTACGTGTTCTTTTCAGCTTTCGGGTTCCTGATCCTTGTTATCATGCGGATCTTCCAGCCTGCAGAGGCGAGGGCTCTGCGTTTGCTTAGGGAGATGGAGCTGTCTATGAGGAGAATGAGGTCGTGTTTGGTTCCGGTTTTGAGAAGAGAGTGTGCTAGAGTGATTGCACCGCATACGTAGTCCTCGGATGAATGGAGGACTGTGGCGTAGGCTTCTCTTGTAGGCTTGGTGCTCCGTGGAAGTTTAGATGCATCATAAAATTCATCATTCCCTGAAAACCAAAACAGAGACGTTTTTTAGCTTAAAGTCAAAAATAACTTAAAGCCCCGACTTTAAACTCAGGCAAACAGGCTCTTAGTCTCTGCTTTGAAACACAACAAAAAGAATACACACCTTTTCCCCAGAGAGGCAAAGCCAGATTGCAGGATCCAACAGGCATCGAAAGCTTGTGATCCAAGCTAACCACGTCGGGCTTAAACAACCACCAATCTCCTTCCTGCTTGATCAATTCATGGCAAGGAAACAGCTCCAACATAGGCCTGCACTTGCTCAAAAACACAATCTTTGTTCTCCCATTCCGGTCCCTCTTTCCTCTCCCCACTCCCATATTTGCCGCGATGAGGTGAAGCTGCAGCCTCTGCGTATCTCTCCCCCACCCTTCTTCCGGCCATTTGCACCCCACCTTCACCACGATCACATCCATGTATCCGTAGTCTTGTATTCTTGGCATTGGAATTTCGGGACAGCTAGGACCATCTAGCTCCTCCTCTTCATCTATCCATTCCGGATACAAATCTTTCCATTCCAACAGCTCGGACACTCGCTCATAACTAATATGCATTACTTTCCCCTGCATTTCCCATTCACTCAAATCCTCATCTTCCATGTTCACCATTCCAATCTTCAATCCTCTCCGCATTTCATTCAAAAAACTTGGCCTTTCTCTTCTAATCAAATCTGTTCCATTGCTGATTAACTTATCTCCTGGCTCTTCCAATACCGCTTTCATATTTAATCTCTTATCCGTCTACAAAACATCAACTCAACATTATCATCAACCAATACTACAATCAATTAATCACATGAAAAATCAAGTACCTAAAATGATGATAACACAAGAACTTAGCTCTCTCACCTTACCTTGTGATGGCACTCGCGCAGTGAACACCGCACAACTGCAGCTGCATTCTGATGATAAGCTGAAGAAGATGGACGAAGAAGAAGTGTAGCGTAGACCACAAGGAAGAAAGCTATGAATATTAGATTGACTCTGATGATCAGAGCTTTTGAAGGAGGAGACTTCATCATTTTAAGTTCTCACTGCAACCCTCAGACTAGATGATATATATATTTAGATCAATGCTCAATTTATTACACCAATGTTTTAAAATGATCACATATGGAATGATAATGTTTGTTGAACATAACACTTCAACATATTTATATACATGAATAAATAAGACTAGGAGGGTAAGTTTTGAGGGTTCGTATAATGTCAAAAACAAGAAGGTGTCTGTCTTATTTAATTAGAAAATATAAAGAAGGGTTAAACAGAATGCAAATGGAGGGTAGCTGGCTGCACAATTTTTATCGTATGAGTAAACTGGAGACTTCCACGTGTTTCTAATTTTCTATTGACAAGAGGGTTTCAAGTAAGATTATAGTACTAACAATTATGCATGTATTGCTCCTACTAACACTAGAAAAATAAATAAATCACTTTTCTATTAAAGTCAAATCAACATATATTTGGAAAAAAAACGATAAATCACTTTTCCATTTCTTAAAGTCAAATCAAGAATATACGACAAATATTTGCAAAGTTGCATTAATCCTGAATTCCTGATTTATACATTTTTTTGAAATAATTTTTTTTTTGAAATAAACCTGATTTATACATATACAGTATTCAACTATATGGTTAATGTTAATTACATTTAATCAAGTTAATTTTTTGCGCATGAAATCATAATTAAGTAATAGTAAATCTTTTTGAAAGTTTTCTAGAAACTTTTATTTTATTGATTTTGAAAGCTTCCCTTTTCCTGTCTCAAACTATAAAAGAACCTGCTCAATAAAAAAACACATTTTATTAAGCACACCGGTATGCAATCGAATTTTAAAAGTCCAGTGCTTAATCTACTACTCTAAAAAATTACATTAAATTTTACTATTCGACATTTTATTAATACGATAATATTTGAATATCTGGTGGTTTTTGTTCTGGCATAATTTGGATTAGCACTCATGCACAGTACATATGGCTTAATTAGCTGAAGTAATGGAGATCAGGATGAAGATTAAGGATGAGGGTGCTTGATTTAGAAGGCAAGGCTAAAGTGACAAAGTGGTAAAGCTAAGATTGAAAATATGTGGCAGGAAGTGAAGAGGAAGGAGCAGGTAATAGGCATAACAACTGTTTAGTTGGCCTATCAATTTCTTGAGTTTCAATGAACAATGTTGGTTGCTTATGGTCTAGTTTTATACTAAGATCCAATGCTTCATCATATCTTTTAATTTTTTTTTAATAAAACTATTATAACAAGCCATCAGTGTATTAGTATTGTCTAATTTCTTGTTCAGGAGACTATACTGTAATTTGTTGACAATCTGATGAAATTGGGTCACAGTAATTGCAAAGAATCAATTGTGATCTTTTTCTTCGAATAGTGTGTTACTTCACTTCTTTTCATCTTTTTTTCACATATATTTTATTGAGAAAAAAGGCCATGAGGATGATGTTACTTCACTTCATACCATCTCTTATTCCCATTTAATTTATTGAGAAAAAAGGCCATGAGGATGATGTGGGAATTATTTAACACTTTAATTCATTTTAATTGGAAATTTTAAACGGCCACATTGTAGAATGTGTATGACTACCCACCAGTATGGCAGTATACACAAAAATTACGCTAATTTTGTATCATAATTTGCTCTAACATTGTCATCTGTCACGCAAAGAGCTCTTCTAAAACTCATAAATAGATCAACGGAATCACAAATTCTTAGGTTGGAAGGATAATAACACCCAACCAATATATGCGCCGTTAATCATAATCTTCATTAATTTTTCTAGTTACCAATATTTCATCTGCATAATTATTATCTAATTATTGCTCTTATACAAGTAAACTAGAATACTATATAGACCAAGCCACTAATCCCATCAAACAAAGCCCATAGGCCAGAGGTTTAAACTTGCCTGTATCTTGCTTTCAGCACTATGGTGACATACATAAATACATACAAATCCAGGGTAAGACCAAGGCTAAAGAAAATCGCCAATGGATGGATCAAGTTAATATCATGTTCTACGACTATTTCTAACTCAAATATTAACCAATAACAATGCAGTACCTCATGACTACCTTCTCGTGCCCAGCTATAGCAATTGCAATAACTGCCTCTTTGCTAAATCCAATTGACACATAATCATTTTAATTTCAAGAAACCCAGCTGTAGCAATTGCCTGAATATTTTTGCCATGTCATTGTCTGTAGGCAACTTTATCACGCTTTTGCAACTTCCTGGATGTGCTGGGAACGGCTTTTACCAGGCGGAATGAAAATCAGATCCTCCCATCCAGAACTCTTTTCATTTATCTGGAATCACCAAAAAAATGTAAATATGACTCAAATATGTTAATACACCTCCTCCCATTTCCCACCTAAATTAACCATGTGGATAGTTACCTCCATCTTTTTCAAAACATCTTCCAGACTCCCCACCTGTCAAGGAGAATAACTCATCTTAATTTCAGAAAAAGCATTTAATGGAGAATTATAACTGACACTTAAGATGTCATAGGGCTTGAGAATGTAATGGTAGATAAACAATAAAGATTTTTCAGGTCGCGGTTTTCCAGAACATTACAGATTTTAACCATTGGTGCAACTGTTACCCTCTTATTGGAAAAGGTTACATAATTATTAAGGGGGATTGCAAATTGGAGGCTAGAAGGGTTACTAAAAAACATAGTGAAATGGACAGGTGCTAATTGATCATACCATAATCTGTTGAGAAACCCCAGGTCCTCTTGATGACCTTGACACTGTTGACAATTCTTGTTCAATATCCTCCTGAAACAACAGACAGCACTCAACCAGTAAATCATGTAATCCACAATCTACCCAGGTGGTGCAGCAACAATCTCACAATAACAAACCTTCCGGAAATATATAGGACAGTAGCGCTTATTTTTCTTCTTCACGACCAAGAGATCTGACTGTATATACACAAAAAACAAAGGGTGAAGGCCTGATAAAGTCGCTCAAAGCAGCCCCAAATTAGGATGCAAGGTTGGTTATACAATGTACTTTATATATTTTATAGCCATTGATGTGGACAAAAATCTTGGTGTGCTAAGAGTATTGATGAAGCTTGATAATAGTTGATACTACAACATTATTCAGCTGATGATGTACTTGCAAAATTCATGATATCATACCAATTGAAATGAGTAATATGAGCCAATGGCTCCTCAGAAATATTGGCGCACCTGGAAAACAGGAACACCGTCAAACCCACTCCTGACATCGGAAGCTTTCAGCTAGCAGCCATAAAACTTAAATGTGAGTGTAAATAATAGTGCTGATGGTAAACTCATCAAAGTAAACAGATACAGATCATTTGTTACAAAAGTTAACCAGCAGAATACCATAGTAAGCTTATCAAACAGCATGAGAAAATTAGATACGTTGCTGGCATATGACAGTTTAATTCAAAGCAGAGGGGTGTCATTTTACTTGATCATTCCTATAATCCTTTTCAGCAAAAAACACATGTAGCACACGAAATATCAATATCAATAACTTTTATCGAATGTATTAAGAATCAAAATCCTTAATTTATAAGACGGTATAACCAGACTGCAGGTTGTCAATATTTTGGAGACGTATCAGACCTCGACATCTGATGTGCAACTTAATTAAAGGTAAGGTAGAACTACTTTAACGAAATCCTTCTTACCTTTTTTTCTATTAAGCAGAGTTTAAAAGATCATAAAGGAATACATGTCATAGTATCATGAACTGCTACCTTCTTGATAACAAACTTACTTGTTCCCATTAAATATTTTATTGTAAAAATTCATATGCTTACCAAAGTGTGCGCCTAGCTAAAAATAACCAGAAGACAGTCCGTACGCAATATTTGTTTTGTTATACCATTTTAGAAATATACTGATGGGGAGGAATGCAGGGGCTAATTAGGTTTTTGCGGGCTTTTTTTCACAAAGAACTCCCTCAAGAGAACTTCTAGACAATGTAAACATGATTTCAATAATAATAATATACAAGCTTAAATACCTGTTTATAAAGGCCTAAACTACTTTCATAACTCAAATCAGCACTCGAGATTATTATACTAATACAAACATAATGTTTATCTAATTGGCTTCCAGGATCTCTTATATTGTTTCAGTCTACCTTCATCCTGCATCATATACTAACTTTAGAACTTTAATCATGACAAAGATATCAATCACATTACACTGGGGTTGGTTGGCTTATATATGACGATAAAATCCATATGCACAAGTAATTTTTGCTACATCAGCCAAAAGTTTTAGGATTTTACTCAGAAAAATTACGCAGAACAAAAATTGGATTCTATGAATCAATTTCAATAGAATGTATATATACACATAAGAAACATTTTACATAAACAATCTTGAAGATACGATATAAACAAACGTGCCCCAATTTTTTCAAAATAGACAAACACATCACTGCGATACACACATACACCAACCTCTAGAGCATTTTTAATTTGAACAGGATCCGGCATGAATCGAAATGCAATTCCTTCAACTTTCAACATGTAGACCTACATATGGTAAATGGAGCCAAAATTTAATACTTAATAAAGATTATGTAAAGAAACAAGCATGCCTTAAATGCTGTGCCATATCCATATTACAAATGAGGTACTCTACATGACATATACATGGATAATTAATAAATTTGTCCAGCTTGTTTAAGTTCAAAAAATAAATCATTATTCATTATATAATTAAAAGACTTATAACTATGATGAGTCTGGAACTTTAGTGAATGTAAAACTTCCTTTTGTTCTAATAAGAAAAACTGAATTTGAGTATTCATGTGACTTGATTATAAGACTCAAATTCTCTGTGAGCCGACTGTCAAACTTGACGCATGTTAGACTTCGTAGATTTTTTGACATTCTCTTTGGAGGAGGCTAATACACATATGAGCAAATCAATAGTATTAGAATTCATATGTCAAAGTAATTTGAAAAGCATATATGAGATCAATAGATGTTTCGTTTCAACATTCAAGGCTCGAATGAAGAAAGTCACTACAACCAACTGTTCTTTATTAACACCCCCCCCCCCCCCCCCCCCCCAAAAAAAAAAAAAAAAAAAAAAAAAAATTGCCCAACCAATGACAAAAGTAGCAGAATCTGGAATGCATAGTCAATACACAAAAGAAGTACTACACAAGCCACATGCCCTATAAGAAACCACAAGTCACATCACGTATAATAGCCTCCAAAAGATGTTTACAGAATAAAAACTTTATTATCTAGGATCGAAGCAGACGTACGAACCTCGGTGTACACAATCCACCAGTTTTTTAGAAAAAAACTATTTCCCTATTAATAAATGCATTCATTTTCATTTGTTATTTAGTATCTCCTCCACTGTCTACCTTCAGTCCTTCACAATAGCTAAATATCCCTACAAAAAGTAATTTCCTAAACCGAAATACTTTTCCTGAAAAAACATAATCTATATTACTTTAATTCTCCCTTAATGAACTAGCAATATCAAACAAATCATAAGCGGAAATACATTCACTAGGAACAATATAATCTCACCTGGTCAAGAGTTATCGGAACAACTTTAGCATGACCTTTCATTCCTCCTCCTCCCTTCCTCAGCCGAACCTGAAATTACGAAACCGAAAGTACCTCCCAATTCAATCCATTAATTCTATACAAATAAACATAAACGTAAATTGTGTGCAAATTTTCGATAAGAGGAGTGTAAAAAGTGACCTGAGATAGAAATGCTTCGGCGTCTTCTTTTCGAAAACAAAGCAAGCCAATAGACTTCACTCCATCAGGATCAGACATCAACACAAACTCATTACTCGAATTGCTAACCGTATACACCGCCGTTCCGACGAGCCTCTTCGCCACGCCGTCGACGCTCTGAGCTGCTTGTTTTCCCTGACTCACTGACGCGAAAGGTAAATCATGAGGTGCTGACGTCATTTGCATCGGCGCCGGAAAATTGGCGGAGAGGAGACGCCGCGAGTCGTCGATGCGGGAGACGACGTCGGCGGTGAGGCGGTGGCAATGGTGGTGGATGAAGGTGGAGAGTCGAGTTATAGGGCTTGGCGGTGGGCCCGAGGAAGCGTTTGGTGACTCCATTGATTAAGAGGAGTTGCAGAGTGAGAGATTAGAGGAAACGGTGGAACAAATTGGTCCGTGGACTTGTGAATTGGGCTTTTACGGGCCTGGGCCTAACTAATAATGAATGTACTATGTCTGATACAATATGGATATGTATATATTCAGAAATTAGTTTAATTTAGGTTTTAATTGATTATTAATAATTTTTAGAAATTTTAATTAATATAATAAAAAACATTGATTACAGTATTTACAATTGGATAAAAATGAAAAAGAATAGTAATAAAAACTGTACAATCTAGCATTATAGCTTCATATCAAGAATTTCAAAAAAAAACCAACGAATCCATTTATACCGTTTAAATTCGCCTCTATTAGCACTTCCCCTTTCTCAAACACCAACATAAATTTAAATATAACAGCTATACATTTCACCCTAATCACGAAAACTTGAACCTTCGACTTCAAAGCAACAATTTTATCTTTAATATTGAAATTTAGATGCTAAAAATTGCCAAAAAGAATGAAATTGCTCTTACATGTAACCAGATTTAAATGTTATAGTACAACTTAAATACTAGAAGTTGGCTATTACAACAGTTGTCAAATTAATACTGACTGTTCATCAAAGAAATAAAGAATATAATTTACATCTCAGCTAATTTTAGGTACATGCTACAACTAATCTATCTAGTATCTACACCGTTTAAAAATCTTTACACACAGTCTGAGTGCCTGCTTCCTGCTTTCCCTAAAACATTCAATGAACAAAATTTATATGCCACTTTCTTATCTGAGGCCCGACATTACTGACATGGAAGACGGTCCTCTTTCCATGAAAGGACCAGTTCTCTGGACACATTAGTCCAATCGACCAGACTAATAGAAGATATAACTGCCAACCTACTGAAATTCTTGGCCCTCACTTACTAATCAGTATTAAGCTCCTAATTTTACGTTGTCAGACAGGAAAGCGTTCCTGCAACTATCAAATAGCTCATTCAGATCCAAACAAAGTTACTTGCTTAAGGAAGTCCCTTTACTTCACTTCTTTTTCCATCCTATCACTAATCATAGCGTGTTATTCTCTCTGATATTTCCAGATATTTGTCCATCTAAATAGCTCCTCTGAAAAATCTTGACGCGTCAAGAGAGAGCCCAAAATATGTGTAATGAGTTTTTCCCCCAAATTGTGACAGTTTTTTGACCTTAGAGTTGGAGGGCTAGCAGTAGGCGTTCTGCCTTCCATTTGAAGAGTCTAAGAACATTATGCTGAAACTTCACATGTCGACAGGAGGGGGTGGCAATTTCCAAAAGTTCCATGAATTAAAATCTTCCTGCAACCATGATGAAGAAATAATTAAGCAAAACATGAGGCAGGCAAAAAATGAATAAATAGACTTGATGCAAAAAAAAACCCTGGAATATGGTACTGGTAGAGCCAAGTGGCAAACTAAAATATGATCCAACATAAGGACATGCTAAACACTACACCATACGACAAAACTAACATGCGCTTGAGTGAGACAAAATTCTACCACTATAGATAATAAACAATCTTCCCATGTAAATATTTTCCAAATTATGTATGATGTGCTTTATTAAAGTTACACAGCTTCTCATGCGAATATTTTTTTTCATTCGAATGATGACAAAAAATGAAAGTTTAGGGTCACGAACCTGCTCGGACGAGGGAGTGGGAGGAAACATGCCATTTACAATAGCATGAAGGGAAGTATATGATTTCTTATCACAGCGATTCACAACAACCTCACCCTAAGAAATTCATAATAGATTGTAAGTTTAGAATTTGATAGTAAAGTTGCACCCTACATCTCTATACATTATGTTATATCTCTATATTCCACAAGTACCTTAGGATTAATAATAAAGATTTTTCCTTTTGGGATTCCAACTTTAAGATAGCTAAATTCATCAGTATCTCTGTTTCCGAAACCAGCATAAAATGGATTTCTATCAGATGGGAAGCATGCCTTTATATCCTGCAAATTTGAAGAGCTAGATTAAACTCAAATGTGCTCAGAAAATCAGTTTTAGAAGTGCCACATGCACCAGTTTTAAAAATGCCACACGCACGCACCCTCTTCTCTGCAGTACTTGCTTGTAGAAATTTCTTTCTTTTTTGATGCGAAAAAGTTATACTTTTTTACTTCTTAATACGAGAGATTTCAAGATTGCATGTATAATATGTTTTAATTACAACAAAATAACATAAATTGCATACAAATATGTATAAAAAGGTAAGTCACTGGCTGTGTGTGCAACCAAGGAACATCTTTGCATTATCAAGTACTCATTATAATTTAAATTAATCTGTAACAAATGGAAAGTGCTTATGATTCATAGTATTCCATCATAAAGGCACACATTCTCCACAATTCATATTTACATTGTTTCTCGATGTTTCTTTGGATTTATCAATATAACAATTAGTTGGGCAGATCTCACTACTTGGCTGGTGAGGAGTTTATCAAAGAACTTAATCCAACTCTTGCATTAGTGTAAGTAACATAAATTGTCCTTATAAAACATAGTTTAAATTGTCATTGCAAATAATTTTCGTTGGCACATATACTCGCTTTTAAAATCAGCAAAAGTTTTGCATATATAGATTTAAAAGAACATGTTTCCATATAAAAAAAGACAAGAACGGAAGTTACAGGCTTATCAGAGAGGCAATTATAGATTCTAAGAGTAACATGGAACTACCTCCAAGCAAGCAATTTTAAATTCATGAGGAGCTCTTCTTATAACTGCATGAAAAATGAGAGTTGGACAACACAGAAATAGGTAAGTTTCCATCTTAATTTAATTGAAGAAATTACGCAAGTCTTGGGTCAACTACTTATAAAATCAACACAAAAATATAATAAAAGTATGCTCAAGGAATACATACAGGCTCTTTTCTTTCTTTTTCAACTAAACTTCATTGTTGTCCCCAAGTAATTTTTTTATATATAGATATTTATTTACTGCTTCTAACATTTTTTTTCTGGGAAGGAATATGTAGACTCTTGCATGAAGAATCAATATAATGTTTTCTTAGTCAAAACAAAATCATCATACAGAGGAGTGGAATCGTAAGTTGTGAAGTAGAGTGAACGGGAAGGATTAAAGAATTCACAAGACTGAAGAGATTAAGATCCATTTCAACAATGAAAGGGTTGGAAGATAGCAATATTCATTTAACAATGAAGGGTCAGAAAACAGATAATGAAATTCAAAAAAAATATCAATATGTGCAGATATACAAAACAAGTCTTTAATAAAGTTGTTAAGAACAAAATTACAGAAGCAACTGAGAAATGGAGCTGACTAGAATCAAAGGTCATGGATATTTTATATGTACAAAACAGGTTGGTAGAACTTAACCAGAACACAAAATTATACTTGACACGATTAATTTAAAAAAAAAAAAGTTTGCAGGATTAGCAAAATAAGAAATATGTGAATGACTTTCTGGACATAATCAATTCTCACCTTCTCTAAACAAGGAAGGAAAAAGTCCATCAGGAGAAATAACAACAGGCCCATCTGGTAATACCTTACCATCCTGCGTAAAAATTCTAAGAGTCCCAGTAAACAAATATACATACAAGAGCAACAGACTCCATAATATATTCCTATATGAAATTATAAAACTAAAACTTTGTTGCCATGCAAGGGAAGTGTGCAGAATTAACGTACCTGCTTAAGATTGAATAGGAACTGCCTAGTGATGCCAGCTTGAGAAATTGCTCTTGCACTTAAAAATAACAATTGATAACCGTTTTCCTGGAATGGCAATAAGGGAAAGGGGGCATAAATTCTTGTTAAGGTAGAAGAATGAGAACTTCCACAAAAATTCATCTTTAGCTATTTACATCAGTAATGTCTGAAAAAATAGAAGTACATAACCCACAAGGCAAAGGTAAAAGGAAATAAAACTGTGGTAGATCCGTAGATATATGGCTCCGATTTCCATCACCTTTTATATTCAGGTTATAACGGTATAATATTATATGCGCTTATTAATAATTCACATAAAACATAATATGATCATATATTTCATATTTGAGACAAAAGGGGTCTACAAGAACTAAGTGGTGAGGTAATTACTAACAAGGCCTCACAAATTTGACCCAGGAAGTAACCCACCTTTCTTTGATTTTTTTTCTTTTCCTGTTTTGGAAAAAGCAAAAATCATGTTGAACCAAAGAGCACTGCTATTTTCATTTTTCACATTAACACAAAGATCTCATTCTTAAGTGATACTTGTTCCACACTTCTCTGGCAAGAGTGCTTTGAATTATTTAATGAGCTAGTCACGACCTAAATTATAGATGATATTGAACAGTCAATCAGATACTTTACATTTGATCTTCTGACCGGCTGAGGAAAAAATTATAAAAATGGGGCTCATATAATACACTATATTGGAGAGTCAACTTTTATACACTTTTTCTCCATACGTGGGGTCTTGTAACTTGTAACTAGGTATGACTACTGTGCCAGAATTCCAACATTGGATACTCAAGCACCTATGAGCCACTTGTTGGCACTCTTGATACTTCGATTTGGTCATTTGTGTTCATTCTCCATTCCTAATTCTCTTAGATATTTGTTATCAGGATCAGCACCACACATATCTATCAATAAAACTTGCAAATAGATATCATTCTCTCTGTATGTTGTAGTACCACCATAATCTTATTTATATTACATCAATGGCCAATCAAATTTTCAGAAACTAGACCAAACCAGTCAGTCCAGTTTAACTGGTCCAAGGTACACCTGTAGCTACCCGGTCCCATGCGAAGTAACTACTTTATTATAAGACTGAGTACAATCAGTGATTTCAAAGCTTGTTCTTTCATATACAACCAATACTAATATGTCTTAGACGGATAGGTACATAGAAAAAGCGACAGATTTTAGATCACATTATATTAATATGGTAATATACAATAATAAGCTGGATGTTTATGAACCTCCTTTCCTCTACACTTTCTAGAAAAAATTTGTAAAGATTAAGGAATCAAAGAGAGGATACACGCGAATCATATCCTAAATCTCCAAACTGAAGAAGCCATGCTCCTGACAATCACTATCATCTCACTTTCCCTGTTTTAGAGAATAAATTAATTATTTATAAACTGATACATTTGCTGGTCTAGTATGGTCTCTACTATTTTTTTTTTAATTGACTCCTGTTTCGCTATTTGTTGTTATGCACTTGTGCTTATATTATTATATTCATAAATTTAATTCTCTTTGGACAACTATGATAGCATTACACAAATCATAGATCTTTTTTTTAAGAACTTGGTTCTCTATGGGCATGCATGTCTCTATAGAAGATTATGAATCATCAAGTGTTTTAGGATCCTAGCGCTAACTACTACACCAAAAGCAGCTACTTGTTGTGACCTGCTCTGATACCAACTTTTAGGACCCTAGCGCTAACCACTACACCAAAAGCAGCTACTTGTTGGAGATGGTGCAACTATAGTCTTTATAGTGTAGTAGCCAACTTGTTGGAGATGGTGCAACTATAGTCTTTATAGTGTAGTAGCCAACGCCGGTTCGAGCTAGGGAGATGCTGGGCACCCCAACAAAGTGGCATCAATTAAATATATGAATAAAACTACAATTGATAATACTGCAAATAATATTTAAAGAAGAAAAAAGAAGGCCCAACCTTAATAGCTGAAAAAAGATGTGCAACCCCAGTCTGTGACCAATCTTTCCCAACCAAAGGCATGAACTGGCCTAGAACATCTGATCTGAAATAAAAAAAAGATATAATCAAGTCAAGACCTTAAGTATTAACAATGGTACTAGTTGTAAAATCTAAGTATTGATTATCGAGTAGTACAGTAGTACAAGTTTATGATTATATACAAAATTAATAGATCTAGTAGTTACCGATAAGGCTAGTAGTAGATATTTGTTATTTAGTTTATACTTTAGAATTGAGAATGTAATGATGCATGTTATGAACTGAGATATTCAGGAAACAGTTCCACATATATCTGATAGCATGATTATCTCGTTCTTATGCCAATAAGCTGTGGTAGGATAAAGCTTCAAAATTTAACCTTATGATCATTTTGTTCTAAAAAATGTGCGTTATATTATTAGTCATGGACTATTAATGGGTTAAACAACAGATCTAATACGGAGGTGTTATACCACCCTTAACTCACACAAGCACCCTGCTGAACAAAATACCACAACCTAATAATAGAACTACTAGAGTTTTTAATGCTTCACCTTTCAATTGGCACTTAGTTAAAGTTATTAACTGATCAGTTCTTGGATATCATGTTTACTTCAAGTGATGCAGGACAGCTCTCTAAAGATAAGGGTGATTCAACTAGAGAATAAACACTACTCCCAGAGTTTCCCAACCCAAGAAGGGAGAGTTATGACGGATCGCAATCCATGTACGAGGACTTAATTCAATATTTGTTATAACAAATCATTGCATATTAATTTAGTCCAAGTTAAATGTGGGGATTACATAACTTATATTGAAATATAAAACCTCTATAATATAAACTAAGGATTAAAGCGCAAAAAAATTGGGTTTATTAAAATAAGCTACATATTTTATATAATTTTTGTCAGGAAAAAAGAAGAAGCTAAATCTTAAATAAACTACTAGCTCCAAAGAAAATAAATTGATAGATATTACACTAAATGTATTCAAACAATTAATAACATATACAAAAAATGTCAATCCCATTCATCATCATTATATATTAATAGAATATTTAAACTGTTAGTTGAATATAATAATTGTTATTTACTATACATATAATTATTTATTATGAACTTAGTGTTACAAATCTGAACTAATAATATTAATTTTTAAGTTTCGAAATTTTCTTTTTCATCTCTCATTTTATCGGAAACAGTATTTTTTTCATAATTTTTAATTATGATGAATTGTTATTAAAAGCGAGAGTATTTAAACTTGACATTGTTTTTAAATATATTTCTAATGTGCTTCAAGTTTTACTAAACGATCTGAATTACAAAAAGTTAAACACACCAGCTAATATGGAGCTATATTACAAAAACATACACACGTGCACAAGACAACCTCTATTATAAAGACCAGAAATTAGAAAAAAACAGCAGATTTAAGGGTAATAATAACTTATGAGGACTGATCAGCAGATAATAACAATTATAATAATAATAATAGAGAGTATACCTACTTAACTTTTTCCAGATATTACTCCCTCCGGCCCACTCCTCATGTCCTATTATACTTGTCCCAATTCTATTGTCCATATTCAGTAAATATGGTGTATTAAGTATTAATTATTTTAATGTAATTGAAAAACAATACACTTTTTTGGTAATTATCAGCTTATGTGATGTGAGTGAATAAAAGGTGGATTTCTGATTGTGGACAAAATGAGTGGGATAGAGGGAGTACTAAACCCTCTTTATTAATACATAATTAGGTCTAGTACAATTTCATAGAAACGTATCTTTTTCAAGACAAATCCTAAATTCCCAATGTCTAAATCTAAATTCTTAATTCCAAAAGACTTACTTGGTAATTGTACCATCCACGTCTGTGATAACAATACGAGTGTCCCACCTCCACAAGTATATTCTAGCATCAACCTGTGAATACTTGGTCCAGGTAAGCATGTTGTCACACACAATAATAACAGACATTACCTAAGAGAGCAATGCAACAAGTAAATGACGAACCTGCTGCTTTCCCAACATCGGAGTTGAAAAGGTAAATGTTACAATGTTCTTTCCTTCCTTTAGATTCAAGGATGCCAGCTGCTCAGATGTGGGTGAAAGTACCCTGATTCCTTTCTTCTTTTTCTTTTTCTTTGCCTTTGACTTGGAAACTTTTTTATCAGGCACTTCTTCATCTGGCACTTCTTTATCTAGCACTTCCTGAGCCACTACTTTGTTGTCGAAATCTTCTTTTCCATGTACTTCTCCTTCCCTATCCATGCCACAAGTGCTCTCTAAAGATACTTCAGAACCAATGCTTCTCGTGCAATCAAGAGCTGATGGCGCATTCATGCTTTTGGATCTTTTAAAGGGCCAGATACCCCAGCTTCCACTTGAGGGTTCAACAGTTACTGATACTGAAGTATCCCCTGTAAGAATTATGTCACTCAATCAGTAGATATTACAATTATGTTCAAATTGTAATTGCTTATAATGCAAGAATCCACAAGAGATAGTGTTGTAGCATAACCTTGACAGCTGATCAACAACCTTACCTGATACAAGTATATTATATTTACTATAAAATTTTACCATATCCTTTCCCATTAACTTCTACGGGAGACATTCATGACCATTCACACAAGATAGAGCAATCCTCACTCAGTCACTTGACACTTCTAAGCACCATGGAGCCTTTTGCAGAAACAAATGCCAATGGTCCAAGAAGCAACAAAAAATAAATCAACTACTTTCTGGATTCTAGTTGATTCGATGATTATACGTGCTAATTTTACAGACTTGTGCATTTTAATCATCCTAGATATTCTTTAATAAATAAGAATAATCATAATCACCTATAAAATTATCGTACATGGGACATCAGGAGCTCAACTGTTCTCAGAAATATTTCTTGTTCAGTTTATATTTCTGTAAACAATGTTATATTGTTTCAAAGATTTGTGATATGTTGCGAAATTACTTATGACAGTATATTAACAAAGAGTAAAAAACTAGTGACTAAAGTTTTCCTTGGGACTGTAGAACCACCTCTACGTCAACAAAAGTTTGGATTTTGTAAAACAACCACAAACAAATCAATCAGGTACAATATGGAAACAATATTGATAGCTTTCACTTACCCTAATAAATTGGACAGTGTCATGGTTATGAACAAATAACAATCGTAAGTTCTTGATGCAATGATACTATGCAAAAGATGATTTTTACCAATTGCAAGGCTGGTGTCTGAAGCTTTTAGTTCTTCCAAATCTGAAACATCTTTGGTTGTACAACCTAAATTTGATGAACTATGTGCACTCCCCTCGTCTGACTTCATGCTGCTTTTGAAATTTTTACCGACTGATGCCCACTTCGATAATCTGGGGTTTGTATCCAGTGAATGGCCCAACCGAGGATGAATGTTAAGTTTGTCCAATTCACGAAAGTGAGACCACATATTAGGTAGGGATTGAACCACTTGTTCTGGCTCCTGTCCTTCAGATTTGTTACTTCTAGATATCCTGATTCGAGCAGATATTACTCTTACCTGTTCTCTCAACTCTTTACTGTCAAATGGCAACTTTTCTTGCCTGAACTTGACTGGAGTTTCAAATTCTGAATGAGAAGATCCATTCTCTGATCCAATAACTTCCGATTGACGTGAGGAATCATGTTCTTTATCCATGTGAATAGTAGGAATCACCTCCATACATCTACTCTGTCCATTTCTAGAGTCGTCTAGATCACTAAACGGAAACTGTTCTTCGTCTAAACCTACTGACGATGACTTGTTTACCTCCTCATCTCTGACAAATTCATTACCAACCTCTTTCAAATTGCAGGAAGGTAAAACTACTTGTTGGAGCTCCTTCACTTCATATTCTTTCTCATCACTTTTCTCACCTCGAATGGGAGATATCGGGTCAATAGAACTAGAAATAGTGAGTGTACTAAATGAGTCAACTTGTTTAGCTGTACCATTTACATGATCAACATTAACAGGCCCAGAGGAGGTTGCTATGGGGACTGTATTGTTTTGTAGAGATTCTTCACTTTCATGAAGCTTCCCATCCCTACAGGCGTTATCACCTAAAATTCCAGTAAAATGTAAATTTTCAACTTTAGAAGCAACCTCAGTACTTGATTCTGGATCAGGAGAAGTGTCTGTCTGCATTAAGACTCCACCACCACCAGATTCCAAACATGTAGTATTACTGTCTTGTCCATCATGATAATTCAAATCAATCTTTGAGGTGTCTAAAGTTTCATAATAAACAGTCGGCTGGCGTCTAAATTCTTTGTTCACCACCTTGGTTACACCACCCTCCAACGAACAAGCATCCTTTTCAACCAGAAAATCCGTACTAGATACACTGTTTAGAATATCTGGAGCAGATCTTAACTTATTGTCTTTGTCTTTCCTTACAGAGGCAAGATTTGTAGACCAATTTACCTCCAGAAGATCTGCGGCAATCTCAGCACTCTCCACCTCAGATTTATTTTCTTTTGTGGGGTTCTTTCCGAAAATCCCCAAGACTCGAGAATTGTGTGGGCCAGGCGTAGGAACGACTGTGCCATTGCTTACTTGAAGCTCTGTAACAGTTTTAGGTGAATCGATACCTTCATTCCAACTCTTGCACTTCATTGGTCTCCTTTCCACCTCCTCCATCTCGTCACCCGAAGATGTACATGATAATATCAAATCACCATCTTCAGTATCCACCTCCATGAGAAAATAGGCTTCCCCTGTATGATCCAAGTACATATGGAAATATGCATCGTCACCATTAACATTAATGATGATAGCCTTCTCCTTTGCCTTTAAAACCCCTTGAAACTTTCCAAAACGAACATACCAAGGCGATGATTTTAAGGTACCATCTTGTTGCTCAACCACAACTATATCAACAGCACCACCAAACGGATGAAACGGTGCAGAAATCGTGTACACACCCCGTGAAAAATAGCTTCCTAACCTCCCTACTGCATACATCCTCCAAATAATCAAGTTACTCCACCGACCTGGATGACCAGATTATTCCACTAGTTAAAAAACCCATTCCATTCCCCCACCAAGATATATAAGCACATTAAGTTCCCGTAATCTCCACGCACCCTGATTTCAGCAATACAAAACCATCAAGAATCTGAATCACCAAGTACACAAACCACAAAGATCTTTCCGCTCTATAAGAAATCCAAAACCCATAAATTGCTTCAAGAATCCATTAAAATTTCAATAAAAAAACCCAAATAAAAAAAACTCTTAAACGCAATATGATGATTTCAGAACTCAATTGATTGCTTCAAAATTCACCATACTCCAAAACAACACAACAATTGAATCAATACCAACTCAATTACAAACTCTTCATAAATTACCACAAAAAAATTCAATAAACAAGAGAAAAAATAAACTCCATTGCTTCGGTTCTCAAATATCAAGATAAATTACAAAAACAACAATCATATCATCAACAAAAAAATCAAGAATTTTATAAAAACAGTAGTGACCATAGAAAGCATATTTCCATCAAGATTTCACAAATGTGGCAGACAAGCACATCATCAACACATCCCAAGACACAAGAACATCATAACATATATAGAGATACGCTTAACGAATGTGCGTGTCTATCTATGCATGCACATGTGTGTGTATAATTGATAAATTGAAGAAACGGACCAGGAGAGAAGACAGGCAGTTTCAGGGGAGAATAAGCGGCGAACACCGATCTTTAGATACAGAGAGGGACAGAGATTTGATCCTCGTACGTACGTTGGAGAGAGATAAAGTAATGTTGTTGGTTTGATGAATGTTATAATAAAGTATTATTTTAATTTTTTTGATTTATTTCGAAGTAGGAGAAGGATTTGCATGATGGGGTAGGCGACACATAAGCATATGTAGATGTTCTTTTTTCTTTAACTTTTTTGGATTTAGGTGCTTTCTGTTTTCCTTTTTGCTCATATGTTCGAGGTTTCAAATATCATCCAAGATAAAGTGGTAAAAATATTTTTAAAATTTTTTAATTTGAAAATATAATTTTATTTTGTTTAGAAAATAAAATTTAAAATTTCTAGTTTTAATTATTTTCAAAATATCTAAATATATCAATAAGTATGATAAAATGAATTTTTAAAGAATAAAATCTTTGATAAGTTATTTCTCGTACCAGTCATTCAAGTTTTTCAAAAAAAATTGACTAGAAATTATATAGTTCTAAATTATATCTAATATATTTTAGTATGTGATTTTGAACTTTTTAAGATAAAAAAAAGTGTGTTGATTTTTGATCAAAAATATATAACTAAAAATATCAAGTTAATTAATTGAAAATGAAGACGGTAATGAGGTGGATCGAAACGAGGTTTCACAAAATTCAAATTCAAAGTCGAATTTTCAACCAGACTCGAATATGAAAAAATCTGAATCCAAACTAGATTGATATTGCACGGGTTCAGATTACTTCGAATCCGAAAAATATTTAAACCCCATGAATTTTTGTACTTCACATTATGAAATCACTGCCCCGTCTAGTTTTGATTTTTTTAATCTGTTTGTTTAAATAAATAAATGTATTTTAAAAAGATGAGAATGCTTATTTTTGAGTTTTTATCTTTTTTCAAACATTTTATTAATTTCAAAAGAGTCAAAAAATATTTATATTTGTAATAAAATAATTTATTTACATTCTAATAAATTAATATAGTTTATTATTTGACAACAATAATAATTTTTTTAAAAACCGACATCCGAATTATAGCACAATTATATTTAATTGCAAAAACTAAATTATAATTTATTTTAATTTTAAACAAATTATTAATATGATAATTTTTTATTTTAATTGTTTAAGAGAATTACTCCCTCCGTCTCTTAATACTTTTCATGTTTACCTTTATCACGTTTGTCAATGCACACTTTTAATCATTAATATTTTTAGTTTCGTGTTAGTATTAATTATAAAAATTTTACTGTAATAAAGTACTCATAAATACGAATCCAATAAGATCACTACTATATTTTTATTTTTATTTTGTCATAAGACTTATGATTATATTTGGTCCTATAAATTATACTTAAATCAGTCATTTGTCTCGTGTTATGAACAGTTCCGCATTATAAACGTGAAACGAATAAAGAATCAGAAAGTATAATTTAAAATAGATAAAATGTAAAGAAAACGAAGAGGGTGGGGAATGAGTTACGAGATATCGGGTAAATCCATTACTAAAATAGGAGGGAGGGAACATGATTGCCTATTTCTTTTCCCTTTTCTTTCCTAGTTATCCCCGACCAGCAGAAATTTTAACTTCAACATTACTTGGACTTGCTCTCACGCCCTTTGATTCATTACATGAACCCAACTTTGGAATAACACAGTTGATAAACAGCAAACAATTGTATCCTCCTAATCCAGTTCACAAACAAGAAACAGTTGATTTCTCCTGAATAAACAAGAAACAGTTGATTTCTCCTGAACAGGATACTCGATGTTCATCCCGTAATGGTTGTTTCTCCTTCTATTTGATTCACATTTTCTAAGCACAAAAATCTCCTCTAAAATATGTCAACACCATCCACCCCCTCCGGAGGTATAGGTCACGATCTCGGGTTCAATTCCCTGCAGAGTAATATGGATTTAAGTGGATGGTTGGCAAGGCTTTGCACAACAACAAATACAAGTACATACAGTATATACTATTGTTACATAATGGATATATATATATAGCCACATCAATCATCTCGGCCCTTCATTTTCTCTTGCACGGCAATGGAATTTTTGCAATGAGTAATCGCAGATTGAATTGCCGCTTGCAGCTCTTCCATCGTGCTGTCACTAGTTGAATAACCAGCCGCTCCGGTGGCTACAAGAAGTCCACTGTTCGTTGGAGATGCTCTCATGGAAGCCGGGGCTGAAAATAGCCCTCTCCTTCCTCTGAACTCTTCTTGGTTTTTCCTCGAACTCACGCTCCCTGGAAACGAATATGATTGATTATGAAAAGGCTTGTTGATCGACTTTCTTGATCCTCTAAAGGGCAGCAAGGGTTTCAGCATTTTCATGTACTTCTTTAGTACATCACTCACTTCGGATTTTAATTTTAGCTTCTTTTTTTGTCGCTCTTGGTCTTGTCTTTCGCTTCCTTTTTTCCGCCCTCCAAAGATAGAGAAAGATTTGGACTTGACTCTGCCACTACTAATTGCAGCAGCATTAGTAGTAGCAGTGTCATTGAGTTCTTGATTGATTTCTTGAAAGACGTTGGTGTACTCTATATCATCATTTGTGAAGTTTTCTTCAATGATCTGATCGCGATCATCGAAGAAAAACTCCGTTATTGGAAGAGTGAAACTGTCCAGAGAGTTTGTGGACGAACGAGGGGAGACCGGGAGGTGGGAGAGGAGGTGCAGAGGAAGCAAGTGGCCATGAAAAAAGATGTCATCGGCTGGAGAAAGATCAACGGCTGCCCCCGGAGGAGAATTCATCAAAGACTTTGTACTATTTTTCGCGATTAATGGATTCTGCTGGTGGAACGATATGGTGAAGGAGAATTCATGAGCAGGGGAATTGGAACAAGATGAAGGTGGTGAAGCTGAGGCAACCAATGCAGGCAATTCAGGTATATTAGATTTGATGTTGTTGTTTTGGAAAGTCTGGGTTTCCATTTTCGTGTAAGGAAGACAGATTGGAAAGTGAGAAAATGTGTTTGGAGGAGAGGGATGAGGAGACGAGGAAGCTATGGAGAAAGTTAGGGAGCTGTCATTTAGTATGAGCTTCCAATATAAACTAGACAAATCAATTTTTATTATTTTTGTTTAAATTATGAAATAGGAGGAGGGTATGTGGTGGGTATGGAGCCTGTATTACAAGGTGAGAAGAAAATAGAACCAAAAAATGTGGGCCCTGTTCAAATCAACTCCCTGGTGTGTCCCATGTTTTGTTTCTTGTGAGTTTTACTCCTAGTTTCTGAATTAATTAGTCTATTTTTATTATAAAAGTTGATGATTAATTTCGCAATTCAGTAAACTGATTAAATATAATTAATTAATTTCAAATAATTTTAAATGAATATTTATTTTATATTTTCAGTGATCGATTCCCACTTTTTACGGTACTAATCCTGATTAAAATCAGTTCGCGAGTACCACTAATGTGAATTAACAATGTTGTACATCCTTTTGCATGAAGGTACTAGCACAAAAGAGGAAAAGAGAATGAGTGCCAAATGATTTGAATAAAGATTAAAGATCCACTTGACCAGATACTTTCGCCTACCGAACTTTTCTTTCTCGAGCACCGAAAACACGGATCGGAGAAAAGCTATACATTCATCATACCATAAGCGCATATTATACTTGGACAGGCGCAAAGTAAATTCGGTAAAGTTCGGAAGATTCATGCATCATTTGCCGTAGGGGCCGTAATATCATACATGACCCGAAACCCGACACGAACCCGACCCAATTCGAAACCCGATTTACTGAGATAGGAACTCGAAAGTGACCTGAAAATCACCCGACTGATTCGAAATTGGAATTTTATTTCTAATAACTTCAATTTTCAATTTTATTCAATTTTAAGTGATTTTAGCTTGACCCGAAATCGACCCGATTGCTGACATGAACAGGACACGTTACCCGAAATTGCCACCCCTAATTTGCCGAATGCATTCTCTCACGATCGAGTCGAGAGTAAATTTTTATCGGATCATATATCTTAAAAATAAAAAATAATTATTTGCATAATGTCATGCACTTGTTCAAATTTGTGCAAGACGAGCTTTGATGGAATGAATTATTCACGTTTCTTCTCTTTTGTCCTTACACGCCGTTTAGAGCAAGTCCAACAATGTCCTAGCAAATGCCCTATAAATATAATAAAATAATGTGTCCTAGTGATTTAGGACATCATCTTCATATATCAACTCCAACAACATGCCTCATTATTGTGCCTTATTATTAAAATATTAATATATTTAAATTGTTATTGGAGGGAAATGAAAAGGAGAGAAGAGAGAGATGTAGTGGAATGGTAGGAAACTATTATTTTATTGAATAGGGCATGCATATTGGTGCCTCAAAAATAAGGCAATTGTTACATGTCCTAGTGTTTTAAGGCACCACTAGGACATTGTTGGAGCATTGATTTGCTTCACATGCCTTATATTTTGATTTAGGACATTAATATAGGGCACTCTTGGACTTGCTCTTAATAATAGACACTAAAATGCAATAATTAATCACCGATAAGATAAATGATCGAAGACCCTCCTTTATACGATCTGATCACGGACACCGAGACCAGATATTATTAATTTTCAAGCTTGATATATTATTAGTCTTTAACTACATTACAATCTTCTCAAATCCGTGTTAACATATTTTCAAGTATAAAAAAATACATGTAAGGTAGAGAGCTAGGCGAGTGGGGACGAACACACGTGTGCTCCGTGGAGTATGGTCCCATGAGTTTCACAAATTTGTTTATTAAGGTCAATATTTCTCAATGATAGAGCCATTATTTGAGTGGACACATTTTTATCTCCCCTTCTTCGAGAGTGTAATTGCTGGCATTATTTTAGTCCGACTGAAATTCAAAAATTTATGAAAGTTATTTAAAATATATTATGTACAATGGTGTGAAAATCAGTTGGCTTTGATTGACTTGGTCTAAGTATTCGGATGAGTAATTAGAAATTGGAAATCTCGGAATATTGAGAACGAGTACTCAACCGAATATTCGTATTTTAGGAATAGGAGTTTTACTAATTTCCGATTTTTATAACACGATGGAAAAAGGAAAAGAGAGGATAAGAAGAATGGTAGACAGTTGGAATTAGCATGGAAGGAAATAAATGGGATGGTCAAGTGCTTTTTGTCCCATTTCACGTTGCATTGCTTTCTAGCTTTCTGCAAATGACTCTTTCTGTCTGTAGTGTATCCGGAAAAAGGAATATATAACTGGGTGGCAAGTGCCAAAAGCCAGAGAAGATGAAGAAAAAAGCATCGTCAAACAAAGGATCTTTGCTGGATGACTGCGAAATTCTTTGTTTTATCCATGTTCGAATAGATTGAACGAAGAATGCCCATTACCCTGGTTTAAATACTATGTATATATGACTAGCTATGTCGCCATCACACCCCACAATATAATCAAATCGAAAGAGCGATTTGTTTGACTCGAGTCCTGTCAATAACAACACTCTTTGCAGGAGCGTTCTGATACCATGTTAAATAACCGAGAAAGTTGAGAAAGGTTCTTGTATTATTCCACACAAAGAACCAAACAAGTGCTTAATCACTTCTTGGCTTTGCCAGATGTACTGAAGAGAGTCATGCACTAAGATTAACAAATGATTTTATAAATTATCACTGATTTTCTCTAGTATCTCTTACATTATAATTTTACATGAAGAACTTTCATCAGAACTGAGAGCTGAGATAAACTACCTCACAGCATTACACAGAGAATTGAGTTACACTGTTGGAATGTGAGGGTGAAGGGCTAATATACTATATGGAACATAATTAGACACAAACAATGTTTCGTTTTTCAACTTGTTCTTGTGAACTAGTACTTAGTTAGCCTGGCATTCTCAAATTGAGACAGGCCTACCTGATCTATCAACAGCGATCAAAATTAATCTTAACTACAATAGGCAACCCTATTCCTGACTGCTGACTATATGTATCAAGCGCAGCGAAGATTCTCACTATTCCAAAGTTTTTACAAATTGAATTCCTTGCAAGAAACCGAGGAAGACTTCTTCTACTTCGCTTTTCCTTTACAATTTAGCTTCAGACAATGGTTAGTTCTTTGTGTAATGTATATTTGGTCGGGTTTGGCTATTCGCTTCCACTACTGTATCTAGAATCTGTAAAAATTGTGACATGACAATGTGTAAGGTTTAAAAAAAAAACCATTGTAACATAAAATTATATATATCAGGGTTACCTCCAGAGGGTCTTTTTCCTTCCATAGCTTCTTTCTTCTCTTGGCAACTTGCGCAAAGAAAAGGACCATCCCAGGGCCGTAATTTCTTTGAATTTTCAGGTCCAGCATGTATTGATATTCCCTCTCCAGGTTTCATCTCCACTTGACAAACGGCACATATGAACAACTTAAACATGTTGCAAATTGGGTATTTTGTATCCAGCCTGCAAGTCATAGAGTAACATCAAACAACAATGACCTAGGCAGCACGAATGTCATCCTAACATAGGTAATTCTATCACAAACAGTCATCATTTCGGATGTAAAGCAACCAAACATCAGGAAGCATGTAAACAATGTACTGATCATAATCTTAAGAGCCAAGGTAGAAGCTGTTATTTGCTCATCAAGACGTGACACAGATGACAATATCACAGACCTTTCAGAAAGATTTGCAGATCCTTCTTCTACCAATTCCTCGACCACATCAGGTTCACTGTACTGATCCTCAGGAGCTGAAGATGGCTCAGAACTCTTTTTTTTCAACATGGACTTGAAAACATTCATTCCTTGCTTCTTTGGCCGTGCTGGCATAGGAGGACTTGACTTCTCTGGGGGCTGTAAATCTATCACAATGCAGGTTGTATCATCTCGAAGTCCCTTATACCCAACAGCGTCCTGCTTATAGGGGCAACTTATTAAGAACAGACTTCTAAGTTCTAACTACTTATAATCAACCATAACAAAATTGCTGATAATAGAAAGAATTTGCAAGCATATACTTTAACTATTTGTGAAGCTGCAGCATCTGGCGGCATTCCACGACAACAATCAAGTGCCGCTTCAGCACTCAAAGCATCCCAGACACCATCACTTGATATAACAAGCCTGCCACCACTTGTGGAGAGCTTCAGGAGAAAACATATATAATGTTATGCATATACATTCACAAAATCGATATTAGTCATTCCATATTACAAAATTCACCAGTGAATTGCATAAAAGGAGAATCTCAAACTCTTGATAGAACCAGTTAAATTTAAAATGACATTTATGCCTATGATTAATAAATACTAAACTCTCATAATAAGACATAGTAATTCATCATATAATTATAATGGAATATTGCATATTCTTATACAGGAAGATTAATTTAGATTGGATAAAAACAAATAATATACTCTCGCAACAAAGACAGCTACAAGTTTGGACAAATGTTACACATGCAATTCCAACATCTGAACAATTAAATCTTCAAACCCCAGCTGCAGTTAGAGTTAAATTGTGATATCAATGCATGTTAAAGGTTTTCAAAAGAAAAAACATTGGGGTCTTTTGTGTGTGCTTATAAGAATACAAATAGACACCTAAACAAGCTATATGAAAGGAATAAAAAAGCTAACAAACCTTCACTTGCTTTACATGAGGAACAGGAACAATGAACTCGCCAACATCCATATCACCAATAGATCGTGATAGGCACAAGCCACCTGGCCAGCATCTTAATGGACCAATCTGCCATAATAGAATTTAGTTGATTAATACAGCCGTCTGTATACATGTTTGTGCATGTTTGTATATGCAGCAGGTGAGATGACATAATCTTGTGAGATTTATTTAAAATAAATGACCAAAAAATCAGTGATTTTTTTTTTTTTGCACACTCCAGATATAATATATATCATCAACTTGCAACAAGGATGTTGAATTTTAAATCAAAACAATTGATTCTGGACAAAATGCTTATCGACCAAAACCAAAATAATTCCTCTCATAATTTTTGTTTTGATCCAATAAAGGTTGTCAAGTAACTTAGGTGGAAAGAAACATGACAGAAAAAGGGAGACGGAAGCAATTAAGAAACAAAAAGACAACTTCAAGTATAATATCAATGTACCTGAGTACCACCACCAGTATTAAGTCGACCAACCTCGCCACCACATGCAGTGATACGTTCCCTCCTGGTATAATGAATCAGAAGTTACACATACAGCCAATTGAAGCAATGATCCAACAAACTGAAATTATGTGAGCTTACTCTTCTTCATTGGTTTCAAGTCTATGATCTGCTGACAGATAATAAATATCCCCTTCTGAAGATTCAAGGATGCACCGGGAATCACCAACTGATGCTACACTTACAATCAGTCCTTCGATTATCACAAAGGTAACAGTTGTTCCTGAAGTTTGCGCTGATAACCAATAATAGAATAAATAAGTATCTATCACATAGATACTTCAAACAAACACACAAAACTTTACAGGATATTACAATGAACCACAAGTAGAAAGTAAATTTCAAATCAAGATATAACAGTTACAATCCAAAAATACATCTAAAAGTAAGACAGTGGGAGAAGATACAACTGTTAAGCCTACCTTTTTCTTGCAACTCCTTATCTGTTTTGACAAACCCTGCAACCAAAGCCCTTGGCAGTGCTGCAACCCATTCTTCCCTATTAAGATCTGGCGGAATAGCACTCAAGACATTATTTAGGAGATTCTCCTTACTGTATATAGCAGCTGCAGACCCATTGTGCCCATCAAATAGCTGCAAGTGATGGCTAATTGGTTAGAAAGTGATGGGGGAAATACTGATGAACAAGCTGGCAAAAAATTGTTGCATGGTTCTTTTTATTAAATCCTTTCTGACATAACATTAAACGAAAACAAGCAAGCAACATCGATCCTTAAACATTGGAAAAGAGAAACTAGGAAACAATCTTACTGCAAACACATGAAATGTGGTAACATCATCTCCTAGCACATGTTCACATTCAGTCTTCCAAAACGTAAAGTCCTCGCCTTTCTTGCTGTGATTAGCCTGACCATACGAAATCTCGAGCTTGTCAACCTTGTCATGATCCGACTCCCGTTTAAGGAGCACAGAAAGTGGAACAGTTTGATGCTGATCACCCTTATTGGAGGACATTCTTGTTCAAAAATCACACACTATATCCAAAATTCAAAGAATGTGCCTCCCCTTATCGTTCCATTCATAATCTAATCAAATCCTAAATACATAAAATCACATAATTAATCCAAGAATCAAAATCTAAGTTAACAAACATAAAAAATAACATCTTTTCATTATAATAATCACATGCAACATGAAACAATAAATCAAGATGCAACAATTTAACAAAATATGAAGATGGAAACGATCCAAGAACACATTTGCATATATTCATAAAACACACACATATAACATATGAATAGTATGTTAATAGAATGAAAATAAAAATATTGAAGATGAAGGGAAAAATATTACATAGAAATGTGAGAATTGCAGAAAGAATTTGAGAGAGAGAGAAAGTAATGATCTTTGTAGGAGAGGGAAACAAAAACGGAAATGGAGCTCCTCTTCTCTTTTGTTTGCTAACTAATTTCTGTTGTCTTTTTCTTTTTTTAGAATTACCATTAATTGTGTACAAATCAGGTAATAATATCGCTTAATATCAGTGTTTCAGAAACAACAAAAATTTTAGTAGTGTAATTCTTTTCAAAATTTATTTACTTTTCGAGTATATAATACTCACTATCTAATAAATCTCACAAATTCGTGAATTTGAAATTTGGTCAAAGTACGTGTTGGACTTTTGGGTAAGATGGGGTGGATGTGAACTGTAAAACGCAGCGTTTTCAGGTTGGCGCTAAACAAGTCGTGAGTTTACATGTGCATTTCCCTGTTCACATTTTCATCTCTATCTTTGTCTTTGTTTTTCAACCCTCCCGTCCAACTTGGACATTGCCTTCTTTTTAAATTTTCAAATTTTGTTTAACGGTTTGTCTAGTGAGTACCAATGCGCATATGCTAAGCGCGGAAATTTTTGTATTGCACATGCTAAGCGCGAAAATTTTTGTATTTGAGAGATTTTGATGGGCGTAGTTGGTGTATTTGAAGGGGGTCCACCATTATCAAGAGATGGGAGCCAATTAAAATGATCTAAGCACATAATTTTCCGCGCTTAACATGTGTCCATGGGCACACCATAGAAAAACCGTTTATCTAATGATCATTTGATTAATTTTATTTTTCAGAAATAAGAGTTTATTTTTGAAGTTCAAAAAACCCTAGTTTTCTTTTTCTCCTTTCTCTCTAGCCGTCTCCCTCTTTTCATCTCCGACGGGGCTTCCATCGATTTCCGGTGGAAAGCCCCAAATCTTTACGTTTGATTGCTAGTTTTTTGATTGTTTTTGCTTTTTCATTGATCTTCCTAATAAATCTCCTTTTTCGGGGAAAGTTTTCTTAGATCTCATCAAAACTTTCAATTTTCGTTCTTATTCGCTTCTAGAGGCCTTTTTGGATTTGTGGGTGGATCGATTTTCTCTTAAGTGTCGTGGTGTAGATCTGATTGCTTTGATTATAGTTTGATTTCTCTCCTTAGTGTGGTGAGAGTGTGTGATTTTTCTCTCTTTTTGTGAGAGTGGTTTGGATTCATCGATAAAGCCTTTTGAGAATAGCATTTGTGGTTAATAGCTTAAATAGAGTTTTTGGAAAAAATAGTGAACACAAAGATCTATATATGTATCATCGTCAATTTCAACATCGCTTATTTGTCTCATCTTGCATATGAAGACATGCATGTTAATTTTTTCTATGTTTGTTGGACTCGATCGTTCTTATAGAAGCCGTATGACTATTATTTATTGAATTATGTCCTTTTTCTTCAAAAAAAAAAGAGTTTATTTTTGAAAATATATATACATATAATTATATATTTTTTTTAAGAAAAACTCATACTTTTTCGCTAAACAGGCCTTGTTCAAAATATTCCCGAGGATGAAAAAAGCAGAAAATTTTTAAATTTTCTTCGCCTATTTTCGTCCTCTCCTTTTTTTCAACTCAGGATCACAGTATTAGATCACCTATTTATTTTTAAGCAAAAAAAAACATAATAAGGTGAAATGTATGTTATATGTATATTTCTTCAGCAGAGGAGAATTATTATATCGGCAGATTCCTCTTAATGTCAATTCTAGTACAGTGAGGGGATCATTGATCATCCCTCCATAAACAACGCTCTGTAGTACACGGTATACATTAAGATTACAAGAAACAAGAAGAAAGCTGCCACTAGTTCAGACTTTGAGACCAGAGCGATCAATACCTTTGCGGCAGCAGAATATTTGCATATGAAAATTGTCCGTCCTTTCAAACCTAAAACATCATGCAATGTTCTGAAGCTTCCATTCAGCGTAAAACACCATGCAATGTTCTGAAGATTCTCTGAAATCTGTAAACCACTGACATTAGAGTCTTGAGCGTCGAATGCACTTGATGGGGTTGAAAGGTGAACTTTTTCTTGAATAAGAGGAAGGGGGCTTCAGGAATGACGATGGCTTTATATCCCAGTTTTCGACATCCGTTGGGACACAGACGTCAAAGAGAGCCTGACCAAGAATACCATGAGCCTTGATGACTGGTGGCTTTGTCAGAGTAACATAACGTTCTTTTTGTTCATTATGTACGGACCCAAGAACTTTATCTCCATCATACTCCACAGAGCCTGGCACAAAAAAGTGGTCATTCAGCTCAAGAGCAACTCTTCTCTGAAATGTCTGACTTGAGCTCACTGCTGCATCACCCAGCTGGGCAACTGACTCTCGGACCTCATCATGTGTTCCTCCGAAGCCCATCTTTCCCCCCTCGAGTTGTCTGATTCTTTGAGAATACATTACCGCAGCCTTTCCAAGTAGCTCAGTAACAGCAGCCTTGTAGTCAACTGGGTAACGCCGATAATGGCCTGCGTGACATTAAACCATTACATATGAAGTTCCAAATACAAAAAGGAGGATAATGTACACATTAGCAGGCAGATAGAATGCTAAAGCAAATCATGACAGCTAAAAAATCTAAATTACAAGTGTAACTGATCCCGGAATCATTCACATTGCTTAAGTAGGAGCAGACAAGGAAGAAATCTGCCTGGCAGTCTATTAAATCGTGGACCTAAGACCATATATATATTTTTATCTTCCCTATCATGCTTCTCTGTTCCATTCTCATTTGGTGGATTTTTATCTTAATATTCTCAATTTTCACGGCTAAGAATCAGCTGTAACAGTATCTTCATCTCAACAAAAAAAAAGGGAGTTCTGTGAAACAGCAAATTAATGGGTTAATAAGAATGCTTGGGGAGGTGGGGAGGGGGAGTACAGAGGAATGCACAACAGACCTCATTTTACTTACATTTTCTTTTTGATTGACATAGTTGCATTAAGGTTTGTAGAAAATAAATATGACATGAAGGCAATGAGATGTAGAAAGAAGCTTCCAAATTCATTCATCAGCTGCTCAAAGATAAGGCATGTTCTATTCATAAGCATACACCGCCTTCGCTCTCTACCATAACTATAACGATATGATAATCAGATTAAAATAAATAATGCAGCCTTTTAAGGTCGCAAGGATTCAGAACAACCTGGAGAAATTTATGCAGAGAAAAAAGTCTTGAGAGGCCTACCTACATGAGAAGAGCTACTCCACTTTACCAGTTTGACATCACCCCCAAGGTCTATTAATCGCTGAGCAAAATTACATATTGTTTGAAAAGGAGCAAGGTCATCGTTTTCTGAGCACAAAATAAGATATGGAGCCCCCATACGCTGCATGATCATAATTATAAAATAAAAAGTTGGAAAAAGTAGTACTCCCTCCGTCCCGGTAGATTGTATACATTTGGTTTGGACACGGAGACCAAGAAAAAGCGTAAAAAGTGAGTAAAGTGAGATGAAAAGTGAGTAAAGTGGTGGGACCCATTTATATTTAATGATAGATTTGAGATAGTGGAGGAAAATAGTGGGTGTAATAGTGTTTATATTATTATAGAATGGAGATAGTGGAAGAAAGAAGTGGGTGTAATAGTGTTTTATATTATTAAAAGTTACTATATTTGGAATGTATAGAAATGATGGGACGTCCCAAAAAGGAAAATGTATAGAATTGATTGGGACGGAGGGAGTAACAGTTTTATATAATTTTTGGCATGGGAGATACTTACAATTGTAGAGTACAGAGTTTGCCAGTACTCAGCACGAAGTGATTCCATTCTGTAAAGAAAGAATTTATCTGCAGTATACTTTAAGCTATGGGCAATCCAGGATGCTATAAGAGGCGGACGTGATCTTTTTAGAACAGTTGGATGAAGAACGAATTTCGTACCCAGATCACTGGTAAAATCTACTGGAGTAGAATCAAAAATTTGACCAGAAATGCAATCTCTGACCACTTGATATTCGTCCTACACAGAAATAAAAGATCAATGAATGATAAAATCACCCGCCTAAAAAAAGTTCATGAAAATTTCCAATTTCAGTATATACTATTATCACAAAAGGTCTTATCATAAATGCAGAAGATTTAAGCTCCTAGAGCAGAATGATTTAAACACTACTAAATACTGGGTATGTATTAGAAAAGATGATTGCCTAAATATATGTACAGAATTATTTGTGGGAAGGTGGGGATGTATGCAAGTTAAAGAAAAATTAATACCCGATTGGCCTTTTCTGCACAGTTCTCCTCAATCATCTACAAAAGAAAAGAACATATTATAATTAACTTTACCAAAAGGAAACTCAGATAATCTCTAACTGGAGTAGAACTTCACTACCCCAAAACGAATTACCTGAAGAACTTTGCACATGCATGCTTTGGGTCCACCAGAAAACGATGCGAATACCACGGGGCCTGGGCATACCTTTAACTCCTTCATGTACAAAATAAAATAGTCAAAGATAGTCTAACCGATAACCTTTCGACTTGTTGAGAGTTAAGAAATGATTATAATATAATAGCAGTAGACAAAAACTTGAGCAATTTCACAAGGAAGTAAAACATGACTCAAAAGAGTTGCCACTATAACTCTTATTATTAGTTTCTTATTCAAAATCACATCAAAAGAAAAAAATAATCAGAAGAGTCATTCTCATGCAGACTGTGAAATATAGAGAGCTACCTCAGTTAGCTCATGGAGAACTTCCGAAGCCAATGATGCGCCCTTCTCAGGGAAGAACCTGCATATAGTTACAATCAATAACGTCAACTTAAAAAAATCTTAAATTACACCAGAAACAAAGAACAGAAGAAGCAAACATTGATTAAATAAGTATATTCATACATCCGAGGTGAAGCATAATAACAATCCGTATTTATTTTATTGGCCTGAATTCATATCTAGGTCACACTGACCATTTATATCAAAAAAGTTACTCTTACCCCTCCATTGTGTGATCACTAAAGTAAACTTAAAACATACAATGCTCAAGATTTTTGCAGTTCATTTGAAATCAACAGTGCTGAACAGTCAATTAGTAGTTATCTATACAGTATTTACAGCTCTTAGCTGTACAAATAAAGATTCACCGGAAACAATATATTTTTTTAGTTTTTTTTAATAGAAAGTGGATCTAACATTTAGATTCAAATGGGTCTGGAGTAAATGGAGAAATGCACTATTAATTTCAGGAAACATAGATTACAAATCCAATAAAGTATATTTCAGATCCAAAAGTGTAGATGCTTGTACGTATTCATAATCACGTCACGCTTGTGGGCACACGCCCCCTACCCTCCCACACTGATGCCGAATATTTTCAACTGCCACTAAATTTAGACTACTAAATTATAAGGGCAACAGCCTACAAGAGCTACCGAGGGAGTTGACTGTTTCCTCGTACCATCCCTCAGTGGAATGTTATCACTGGTCTAGTAAATACAGTTATGAATGATGCAATCATCATTACGTAACCTAATTGCATCGTGTTCTGTATATGAGCTCATAAAATATATGACATTGCTGGCGACAACAATGGAATATACATCAGTTTTCATAAAGTTTCTATTAGAAGAAAGCAGAAATAGGGTATTAGCAAAACGCGGTATTTGATCTATGCGTATTAAAGAACGTAGGACAAATTTTGAGATTCAGTATTACTAGTTCCAACAAAAGACCTTTTTAGGATCTCTAATTTGTAGCAAGTAACAACTAATGACGCAGGACCCAACACGTGTTAAGAAAAGCTACATCTTCAAAAGTAAATTGTAGAACAGCCTATAATGTTATGCTGCATATCATATAAATCTTAACACAATAATATTCAGTTTAAATCAAAGTCATCATACACGTGTTTGGCATGGGGAAGTTTATTTTACCATCTGCACTCAGATGCAATCTAATAAGGTAATATTTTCTTCCAAAAGACCTTACTATGCACACTTGTTTTTCATCCCCCAAACATCTCCTCTGGTCATATTAATACCAATTGTAAACTTAACACAAATAAAAATGTAGCACAAATGTACCTCAACAACCATATCCGCAGTCCCACCTTACATAACTTCAAGCCATTATTTACCAAGATAAACAAGTCACTAAAACAATCAAGCTAGCCGGCATTTACCAACATAAAACTCATCATCAGCATTTCAACTTCAAAAAACAAACCAAACTGATTCCTCACACATCAACAACAGAAGGGGAGTCTTTTAAACACAGCCAAGGTCAAACAGACCAAAACCCACAAATCACCAATCACAAAAAGTAAACAAGAACACCAAACTACCCGATAAAATCGATATAAAGAAGAAAGATTGGGACATGAAAGGACATACATATTGAGAAATTGGGAGTGACAAACAAGTGAATTCCAACCAAGAGAAGCATAAAGATCAACATAGCTCTTAACATGTTTCTCCTCACTTGACATCCACGCATAAATCACTACCAGCCCTTGTACTTCCTCTCCTCTTTCTCTTCTTCCCCAGTAAAATCTTCCCCCAAATCCCCACATCTTTTGTTTATAGACCAAGATTTTCGCCACCACTTTGTCTACCCAAGTTCTTGAAAAAGATTGAGTGGTAAAATCTCATCTTCAATACATAATAGCAATTTTGGGGAGTGAAAAGAGAAGGGGTTGATGATGATGATACTGGGTTGTGTTTGTTACAGGAGAGATGGGGAGAGTCAGAGAGATAGAGATAGAGACGCAAAGAGAGAGAGAGTAAACGTTAGATGAGGAGGATGGGCAGCTTGCCTCTCAATATTTTATACTTTTCATGTAATTTCTTTTCTTTCTTTTTTTCTGAGAAATTTTTAAAGTGATTTCTGAGAAATTTCTCTTTTCATGCTACTACTATAAATGGGTCACTGTGATAAATTCTGGGGCACTCGATTTGGCAAAATACCGTTTTGAACCATGATCGTGATAATTGATTATTTCGTGGTTATTTATTTTTATCTTATTTAAGATCAAAATTTCGCTGATTGTAAAGAAAAATCGCTTCTCACAGGTTAAAAAGGAGATGATAATCGCTAAGCAATCTTTTGTTAATGCGTCTTCGCAGTTAGTAACTTATGGAGTATTATATATCGGTTCACGCTTGGCTTTGAATTATTTTTACTTGTATAATTCTATAGGGTACACTTTATTTTATTATTAATACGTAGGCTTGAGCAGAGGCTAAGAAAATTTCACACTTGGCGATTGCCACAAGCAAAAGCATCTGGCGGTGTTTAACCCCAAAAAACAACAAAAGACAAAAACATCTCGGGGGCGACAGTCGCAGAAAGCTCAAATTTTCCTTTCGTTGTTGGAGCTAGACTCCTTTCTTGTGTTCATGTTTTTGCCAAACTGAACCAAACTTAAGGAGGTTAACATCGTTATCAATTTTCATCAATCACATATTCATTAACTTAAATCGCCTATATGGAAATATAGCAGGCCTAACTTTAGCATCTTCCAAATCAGGACAGATTTGTTACCATAGGTAGTTACTTATATTAGACTGGTCAAGTTAGCAACATTCAACATATGTTGTGCTTCATTGTCTCTTGATGAAATGCCTGATACAGTGCTTGCAAATTATTGTAAGATTTTGACATAAAGCTCCTCAATCATAAGAACTTTAAACTTCAAAGCCACATAATAGGATAATAATTGATGAAGTTTGAAATATACTAACAGTCTTGTTCTCTTGCATATGGCTAAAAAGTTAAACCTGTATAAATTATTCAGTTGCACTGTATATGTTTGCAAGACAATAATTTCAGAATTTAAAATTCTGAAAATTGGATTTCAGATTAGCAAACACTACATAAAAGAACTAGCTGATAACTCAAGATACAAGTCTCTGCTTGCAAAGAAATTGTTTTGCCAAACTACATATAATAATAGATCATCACGCCTCAACAGCCTAACAATAAGGTAATTTTAAATTGGATTTAAAGTAATCAGGAGCTTGGAAGAAAACAGAAAACCAGTAGATCACACTTCAGCAGCGTTCAGCCTGTATTATATATGAGTACATTTAAAGCAATCTACAGGAAACACTTCTGCGGATACAGTTCATGTATACATTCTAAGAAATCTAGGAAGAGAACTTATTCCTCAAGGACATATATCAATTATCAAGTATCTAAATGGTTCTAACCAACTTTCAAATTAAACTTGTACAGCATATCATGCATCACCGGGGATTATAAAGCAAGTTAATATGGACTCTACCTTTAAAAAACATTTTATTGCCAATCCATCTCCAAAAACATTTTAAGCAGCTATTATTCCCAGCAAATGCTTCATACCGATGAGTATAACGAAAGAAACAGAAAATCGTGTCTATGAACTTTAAACTGAACATCATCAAAAATATAAAATCGCTCGCTTTTAACAGACAGGATAGCTGTGATATCCTTGTGACGCCTAAACTATAAACCAACGCCGAGAATTTCTTATGAGAACAATCATCAGGTCCCAAGACATTCCACTTGTCCAGCAAAGTTATGCTCTGTGCTCAACATACGAACCAGAAAGCCCTGAAGTCCCAAGGACTGTGATCTGCAATTACATATATATAAGCAAAGTATTACTAATAATTAGACCAGCCTCGCATGACACTTTAAATTCAAGGAACCGGCACTATTACATTCATTAAAAGTTCAAGACCATTCTTAACAACAAATAACTTTTAGCTCCTTGAAAGTCCGAACAAAAGCATAGCTACTGGCTGAAGTTAATTTCCTCTCTTAAGATATGTCACAACATCTTAAATAATATAACTAGCATTTTTATGCACCAAAAGTTAGTAGATTTAAGAAATTAGACAAGACACTATATATTTGTAAATTATGAATAAAATGTCTTGGTTACATGATAAGTGTTTCGAATTCATTGTTAGCTGGCTTGTCTCACAACTTTATTTCTAGTCAGTATTATATTTCATTTTTTGAGAAAGTTCATAGTTTAAAACAATTTTGAGTATTAAATTGTGTGTTTATCATGTAAATCTGTGACAAGATGCCACTTGTAAACATTCATACTATATATCACATGATCCTATTAATTAGTTCAAAATAATATTTGAAAGTTAAAAGCTGGACAGTAACTTTTTAATTGGTTTCACATAGAGAACCACCACATTTTAAACCAAACCTATAGCTGGAAATCCAGCTGCACCAACTATTATATTTCTAGTTTCAGCATTTGACAACAGCACCTAATTAGTTGCAGTGCAGTTTAAAACTCAATAACATAGGATTCTCAGACCTAATATAATTTGCAAGTGCACAAGACAAAGAAGATAAATTTGGTAGAGTACTATAGTACTATACCTTTCCCCATTCAGAACTGAGACCACCACATCTCATTTTTAAGTGAATCATCCTCGTTCCAAGCTCATTCTCCACTTTCTTCCGGATAAAGGTCTCATCAGGTCCAAAGGCATCCAAATATGCATTGTAACGCTGAAAAGCAGTCAATAATGCCTTGGCAAATATATCTGGTAGAGGTTTGACATCCTGCAGAAACATTTTTAGATTAAAACAGAATATTAACCGAAGAAGCATATAATAAATAGTCACTAAAAACACTTGTTGCTGTTATCGTATGTAACCTCTCCACTCAATCCAACAGAGTCATCAATTTCCATCCTCAAGGATACAAGTTTGCCTGTAAACTCCTCAACTGCGTCGGCTGCAAGAAGAACACTTTTTAAGGTCTCCTGACCAGACTTATCCTCTGAGCTCTTAATCAATGCTTTCTTTGCTTCAGAGACTACAGCACTTGGGATGTCACTCCAATCTGCTGCTAATAAATCCTTAATGGCGATCATTACCTCAGGGTCTTTTATGGTAGGCATATGAGTTACATCCTCGCTAAAAGAACGTGTGCTTCCAATGTTCATTTTGATCAAAAACGGGGACCTGAAATCTGTGAGAATTTGATATGAAAATCTGATGATACCTTTCTAGGGTCAAATAAAGAAGAAAAATGAACTCAGACAAGAAGCTGAGCATATAGATAAACCTAATTATAAAACTAAGCCATGCCTAAAAGTATTTGCAAATAATCAATAATTCAATATATTAACAATTTGTGTGTTTATCCTATCGTGCAAACATTAAGCAACATGATTTCAAACTAAAACTGTCCCATCGTCATGGTTATATTGACACAAGGCCTCTATGCACTATACAAAAGTTGCCTCATATCTATTATTTTCACTTTTAACACAATACATTATACATTCATACTAGACAGAAAAGAATTGAAATAAAAAAACTTGACGACTTTATATATGAACAAAATTAACACCTTTGACAATCTTCATTAATAAATTCAAGTATTTTAATTTAAAAAGAATTCCTCCGCGTAGCCAGTGTACTGTACCAGAAAATATTAAGAAAAAAAAGTTTGAACTCTCTTCAACACACCTCTTTTTAGTCAACACAAGGCTCTAAAGTTGTGCCACTTAAAGTATGTACATATTGGTACCTACCTATATGTTAATATTGAAAACTTTTATCGCAAATTTTAATTTTACATCGAGATCCTTCAAAAACATCATAAACCTAGACAAAATGACAAAAAATGAACTTGGCAAATAAATAGAGTGAATGGACAAATTCAAGAAGCCAAAGCACATTCTGATTTCTGTCACATATAGAAAAAATTCTCCATCCCTAACAGAGACGTATCTCAGGCATTTCAGAAAAGCCAACATAAACAGTACCTTAAATACAAGGATTCCAATGCACAAAGTATTAAACTGGACTCTCATAACTAAATATCCAGAAAAACTACAACTAAACTCACCCATTTCATGGCAGCAAAACAATACATAAGAAAACCTTATACAGCAACGAGAACTTTTCATTTTCACTGCTCATCTCTAAAAATAGAGATACATTTCTGACCTTCCGAAATATTTTTTTACAATTCGTTTTCCATTTCGTCCACTCCAACACTAGATAGACACTTTGTACGCTACAAATAGAAAATTAAAGCAAACACGATAACGACAAACGCTACACGCCTAAACTGCCTACAAAACTGACAGAATCATAACAAACTGCATCGAATAAAACATCTCCAACAATAAATTTCTCCACACTAAGTAATTGTAATTTTGTTTCAATTATGCTAATTAACTGTAAATTGTAGACATATGTGTGTGATAGAGTACCAGGAGAGAGGCGTTTAGAAACGGTGGAGAGATGAAGATTCCGGTGACCGGCGGCGACGAGTTGGTTGTTGACGGAAGTGGCGACATGGCCTCGGGATCTATGAAGGATCGAACGGTAGAGGGATCGAGCTCTTGCTATTTTCTCCATTTACGCTGCTTCTTCGATTTGCTTACGACGAATGATCTGAGAGACCCAAATACAAATTGAATATTTTTATTTTTATTTTTTTGAGCCAACAAGCCCAAAAGTATGAATAATAGATATAAATTATAGTAAATTTTTTTACATAATATATTATATAATAAATTAATTAATATATCAAAGATTATTATAATTTAATAAAATATCCAACTTTTAATCTGATTGATCCTTTTCTTTAATCCTGGATCATCTCGTTAATTTCTCATCAACATCTCCACTCCACCAAATAATTTCAATACCCGATTTTTCATTTAAATTAGAAGTTCATTTTTGCATAATTTTCTTAGATTTGATATAAAGATTATTTTAATATTTTAATATAATATATAACAACTATTCTGATTATTTTTTTATTTTTAATTATTTAAACTTGTGTCAGAAGAATTAGCCGAAATTCCCCCTCCATTTCACTCGAATCAATCAATTCAACTTTTCTCAAAAATGTCAGTGAGACATTTTGTTTCACCACCTAAAAAAAGAGGAGCATAAAAAATGTAAACAAAATGGCAAGCTACACTTGGTTGGTAAGCAAAGGCTTGACCCTGAGGCAGGGTCATATCACATTTTCACATATGTACAATTGTTATCCATGAACATGGGATCTGATTAATAATTATCAATCCCAATTTACAGGAAGATGCACTTATATGCACTTAAAACTTGAAGGCTATACAAAAGTGATTTAATCCAAAAAAAAGTGGTGGGGATTTTACATGGATTTCCTCTCCTAGATGAAAATTATCTGATTTTGAAACTAAGATAATAACATGCTCACTTCTTCAAAGATTTTGCTTGCCTTTAATTCTTCAAAGATGCTCCTTGCTTCAGAGAGCTGGTTGGAATGATGAACTTCCATGCCCCATATGTTTCTCATCGGAAGATTTGGCATGTTCAGTGATGTCAATTGGTTTTCTAACCTCTTTGTATCAACAGAATCCATGGCACGGCCAACAACAGTCTATAAAGACAAAGAAGCAAGAACTTCATAAACACTGGGGAAAATAGAAAAGCATATGTGCATTTCACATGAAAATCACACATGTTACTGGCATAAGGCTTCCATGTAGATATATTCATTCTTATGCAGAAAACTTACCCATAGGTTGCTTCTGGAGCAAGCATTTAGAATACTGAGCTTGAGGAAATCCTCATCTCGGCTGCTCATAATTTTATTTGAACCCACTATAATGTCTTGAAATGAAGCATCGGAAGTTGATCCACAGTTTCTCACGACAATTCTCCCATGCTGCTGCAGTATTTTATCCAGTTTAACACTGTTGGGGTCTCTAGATTTGGTTAGCAAAGTCTTCTTTGATCCCATTGAACTTTCTCCTGTAGCTTCATATTCTTTGTCCAGTCGTAGCAATGTCAACGCCATCTCATTATTAGTCCAGCAACAACACGAGGATGATCCATCGTCTACATGGGGAAAAAAGTGCAAAATGGTAGTATGAACCAAGATAATAACCTATATCTATCAGCACATGCACAAATATGCAAACATACTCTCTCCATCCAAATGTAATAATCTATGTTACTTTCTTTGGGTTTTTTTTTGCCAAAATTACTTACTTTCAGTTTGTTCTCTTAAACATGGTAGAAGTTGCTAACTTGTCATACTCATTTAAAGCAGTTCAAGTATTATTGTGACCCCCAATTAACAAAAATTTAAAAAGTGCCATAGTGTTGTATTAATTCTTCATTATAAAGCACAGGGGTACATTATAGCTTTGACCAAATTTATTTCATCATCACTGGAAAAAGAAACCTATCATGTCCGGAACCATGCATGAGATCCCAAAAGTTCGGAGCAAAAAATAAAATAAAATCAGCTTTAAGATAGATAGGTTCCCCAAACAACTTATGATAAGTTCATGCCAAATCATTCATAACACTGTAAATAAATATCAAACACACACATCCATTAAGTTGGACCTCCTCGCTATAAAAAAAAAATTAATAACACCATGGACACTTGGTGGTTATGTAAGACTTTGGCATGGCACCTTTTTCACTTGGATAGATACAGAAAGTTTTGATAGTAACATCATATAAAAGCAATCAAGTTCCCATTAAAAAAAAAAAAAAAAAAACCCTTAATAGAAAGAGCAACCTAGCATCAAAGAGGCATCCGGAAATAATTTCAGATAAAACGTAACAGGAATACAAGTAAGATGGCCCAAACCTTTCTTTCTCGGTTTCTCCTTATTAAGTCGTAGTAAAAACCACAAAACAGAAACACTTGAGTTCCTTGTTAATCACCTAGAACACAGTCCTGTAATTGCTAACGCAATGCTATTCAAAATAATTGTGGTAGGGTAGAGGGAGGTCAGAAGCAATATCATACCAAGAATGAAACCCGCAAGTGGAATGTTTGCAGGTGAGCAAATGTGAGCTATTCGATGAGATTGTACAACCTTTTCATTTTTCTCCAGCACCAATATATATACAGCAATAATCTGTCAAAATTATATATTGATAACCAAGAAACAAAAATATACAAAAGCATTATCGAATTTATGTGCCATTTAAAAGAAGAAAATGTAGCAGGAAGTCTTATTAGTTAGGGATGCGAAGCAGCTTGTAAATCATTAAGTTGAAAGATAATTGCCATTCACCTTGCAATGCAACTTCAGTAGCATATAACTCGGGCATTGGTCCATTTCAGATATCAAAGATACTGGTCCAATGTCCAATAAGGGAATAGAGGGAAATTCTAAAGTAGCTGAAAGGTACTGACTGTTGATGACCAATGCAGGACCAAGAATGATGACAGATGCAGGTATTAGCAGAAATTCATTTTGCCCACTGAAAAATAGAACATTCAATATTTTAATTAGACAAAATTAAGCATTTTTGTTTTTAAAAATGAAACAAGTCCAGAACATCCAAATGCCGTAATATACATGGGGTTTATGCGTAGGTGCACAGAGGGCTGAACAGAAAATCAGCACTTATAGACCCCTCATGAAGAGTCACTAACAATGAATTTTTAACAATGGTATTCTCTCTCTTCTTTCAAATAAAAAGGATCCTGTATATTATGTGGGGAAACCTCAGATATATCAACTGGGCCATAGTACAAAAGTTCCAACCAGAAACCTGCTAGGCATTTACATATAAAGTACACTAAGGATTGTGAATTAGAACTTGTCACAACTCAATCTGTCATCAATAGGGCCAAAGAAAAGGGGGAGACCGGGAGATTAGACAGGGACCCAATGAATCAGCAGGGCCATATATAGAGAGTTTCTACGTCAGTTTTCAAGTTCAAAGTGGAACACCATTATGAATCAAGAACTAAACTTACCCTGCTACAAGTATTCTGTGGAATGTAGCATTGACCCCTGCTCCAAACCCAACAGGAAAAGCATGTTTACTCAGCTTACCAAAGATTTTCACCTAATATATAATATAAAACAAATAATATAAGATTGCAAATTACATAAACAAAATGAATAGGACTAGGGATAGATGAATATTACCATGTGGTTCTCAACTAAAACATGGATGCAGGCACTCTGTGTCATGTGCTTGATGAAATTTGGGACATAACCACCAAAGGAACTCCCATAACCAATATTTACAGCCAGAGAAGATTGATCAGTGCTGTGAAAAGCGACCACATGTCCATGCAGAGATATTAGTTTTCCCCTGGGCAAAAAAACATCTAAATTTGAATTGCGAACAGATTTTACTGATCGAGTCATGTGTTCGGAGATGTTAGTCAATTCTTCAAACGAGGAAATTGGTTTTACAAAACCTTGCCCCAGATATTCTATATTGCCTTCTAAGAAAGCTAAAGATTCAGGAGAAAGAAACATTTTTACTTCTGAACAGGAATGAGGACATGCATTCATGAACTTCAAACTAGGAAGCTCAACTCCATGAGAATCTTTAGGCACAGTCACTTTATTGCAGAAAAATATATCATGAATTAGAGGTGTTTGATCAATTGCCAGGAGTGCCTCCTGCGATGAGAATGAAATGCTCAAAGGAATTGCTCTAGAAGTGATTAATACTTTACCAATACTCAGGGCACTGGAGTTATTAATAGAGCAATAACGATCTTCCTTTTGGTGCTTTATGATGTAACAACCACCAATTTTCAGTGACTGCAGAAGCGGAAGACAATATGCAAGTTCAATAAGAACTCGAGTGAAAATCATATAAATTGCTTTATCCTTTTATGGATAAGGTAAGAGAGTATGGAAGCAAGCTAACCTGAAATTCGCAAAAGTCACGCTGCTCAAACTCTAGCAAAACCTTTCGGACACCAGAGTAGGAGGTAGAAGTAATCTTTGTTTTATCATTTCTGCAGTTGAACATGGTTTCTTTAAAATAAAGAGTGACGCAAGGGATTTCAAGTGGATAACTTGAACCAGAACATATCTTCTCCTTGTAAATTCTCCTGAAAGTATTTACGCAATAACTTGAATTGCCAGCTGATTCATTTTGGGCATAATTGGGACCAGAACTAGATGTTTCAATAGTTTTACATCTTTTAGTCGTCTTCTCATAACTTTTATCATAATTTTCCACCAAGTCACTGGAAAGAGGTTTGGATATAGCAGTTATTTGATCTTCAGCTTTATCAGGGATAAGCAGATCCCAAGGCAGAATAATGGCCTCAGCATATGCGTTCAACCTCTCTGTAATAATGTGATCATCTTGAAACTGGAATTATTGACATGTCAAACATAAAGTGAAGTGATGGAACAGTAAATTAATTAGCTTGCACAAGGACATACCCTTTGCAACACAGGAAATTTGTGCGTAACCTTGAGCAAATGGAATCTTCCTTTAAGATCTTCCAATGTCTCCTTATAACTAAAACCAGGGAAAACAGGACGGCTTCTGTAAAGTTCACCTATTCTGTGACAGTACATATAAACAGTCAAATTACTCCCTTCCACGAATATAGCATTATTTAGTATACTTTGACACGAAAATAATCCAGTTGGGACTGATTCCAAATGATCTGCTAGGTCAGAAATGCCTTCCATTACAGCTGTGAAGTCAGAGACCTGATAAGATGAACAAATTAATATTAAGCAGCATAAGCCACAATGTGTACAATAACAATATGTTGCACCTACAAAAATAATGCAGGGCTGGAAGCAAAACATAATAAAGCATATTTTGTAACATATATTTTAGAAAAAGGTTACATCTACCTGATATATAGTTCCGATGCTTAAACTTGATGGAAGGTTAGGTGAAACTATGTCAATGCTCCCAGTTGCATCAATTAGCTGCAAACTTCCGGGGGATAGAGAACTCTAGAGAAAAATTACAAAGAAGAAGACAAGAAGATAAACATCCATTTAAAATTTCACCAATATCCACATTCTGTAATACCTACAAGCGCATTTTCCCCGGTCATAGTCCATCTATTTATCAGTTTTGGACTTGCCAGTTGGCAAAAAGCATATTACTGGGATTTTACAATTCATGCGTATATTGCCACAATACCACACCTCTAAATATAGGCATACTGGACATTGGAACTAAGCCCAACGTTCAGTTGTGAAAAAAGGTGCTGACTGGGGTTGGTGCAGAAAGGGAAATAATATTTTCAGTGATGATGAGGTAAACAGTATTGATTAGTGAACACACCATACTCATGCAAAAGAATACACAGTGAATCTCTTTTTTTACACAGATATAGCTCAAAAAGGGAGTAATCACACTTCCCCTGCTCAAGGTGTGTGCAGGTCAAACCCAATTACTAATATTTAATGAAGAGTATGCAAGCATTACTTTATTAAACAAAACAAACTTTGGCATAACATTTAGCCTACAAATATATGAACGACATAAACAATTTGGGTAGAATTTAAAAATTACTGTTCTGCTACTAAAGCCATTGAAACTAATCCTTCATGGTCCTGAATTTAGGTCCATATGTAAGGAAATCCTTAATTTCTGAATTGCACTTAACAGCAACAACGAACCAAGTACCGCATATCCCACACATCAAAGCTGACTTGCTCTATTAATAGTCTAAATTCTAAACATTAACCAGTGAGTCAGTGAACTATAGTCTATTTAGTTATATTCTTTTATGCACATCTACTTAGCGAATATGTCACTTCAAAAATTGCATAAAGATGTATAATAGAAGAACAAATACAAGTAGATCAATTACCTTTAGGCTTCCTAACAAAACCACATCAATATCTTTACTTTGCAGCATCATTTTGGTAGGCTGACTGAAAGATTTCCGTCCACAAATTTGGGGGCTTTCTAGATTATCATTACTCATTATATCAGAACCAGCCTTCCTAGCGGTCATCTTTATCCATGTGGCCTTACAATGACTAATGAAACTAGACATGGGTACCACCTGAGGATATGAAACAATTATAGTAATTAGGTGCAGCTAATTGGACACACTTGATACCATAAGAAATGTTATATGTGTATAGTTCTCCATAACTAGGGAATAGATATTAGGCTCGATAACACCAAAAAAAAGAAAAAAAAAACTAATATAAGGTGATGTGATTCTCCATGACGTGGGAACATTCGTACAGTACAGAAAAGAAAGATAATTAATCGACCACCTCAAACCATATACATACCAATTTCAAGCAGCCACAATCAGGTTCAGATCCACAACCGCATGAGTCATGCTTGCAGTATTCCACGAAGATGCCGTGCTGCGATTATCGCTAGCATTAGAGATATAATTAAACGGAAGCATCAGTTTATCCGCAAAGTAGAGTGATCTTTTTACCCGTGAACGCATGACTGATGAAGGTAAACAGGAGGTACAATATTTTTGAGCCACTCCTTGCTTCTAGAAAAAACATGCAACTGTATTGATCAGCTTCATACATACACAGAACTAAAAAGCATAGTACCAACTTCTGTCTATTATATGTACAAGATTTAGGTCATAACAATATGTATGCTTTCAAATAGAAGTTAATGCACAACACAATAAACATAGGCACGAAGGAGTAGTACATGCTTTGATCCTAATATATCCGTCTCGGATAGAATCCTGGAGAACTTATTCTTGAAACACGAGATAGTAAGTAATACCCTGAAAAAAAAAAAGCAAAAACTAAGAGATTGCATCAGGATTGCCAGAAAATGTGGAAATTGCTGCATTATGAAATAATTTTACTACCACATTCTTGCAGAAAATGATAAGGAGTCAATGAACTTCCTCAAAAGGCTTTCAGAGTGTCCCTGAATATTGCACCTGTGACACACATACATATTATTACTAACCAAGGTAGCAGAATTATAAAAATATAATAATAAATAGAACTAAGCGCAGTTACCAACCCAGTTTTCATGGGCGAAAACGACTTCACATGAATGCTAGTTTTAAAACAAGCTCCAAGAACAAGTAGATTTGTCCAAGAGAAACTGGGATGCACGAAATGTACATTCCTCACAGATACCTGCAAAAAAACATATTATCTATGAAGGAGACCAAGAAAATTTACAAAGCATTTTAATATCCCAGCTGTCGACAATTCTATCACACCTACGATCGAATTTACCAGGATCACTCATAAAATCTGAATAGACTAAAACATATGTTACTTACAATCGCACCAACTCTAAGACTGTGTGTAAAATTGAGCAGCTGATCCGTTAATAGTAACATCACTTTTTTATCGAACTCGATGACCATTCCCTGCATGTAGATTTCTGTAACAATACCCGTATACTCACCACATTCACCCTTACCAAGAACAATGGTCTTCTGAAATAAAACACACTGATCCTGAAATCTAGGTAGATGCAGCTTAGATTTCTCTGAGGTCACATACATTAACTGCGACTCTTCCTCTTTCCCAATGAAAATTAACTTCTTCTTTAAACCAGTTAGTGAAACATAATTTCCTACCAATTTTGAAACCACAGGGTGCCAACATGATGCAAAATCATATATATACACAATAAAAGATTTCGTAAAATTATCAATACAATGCCGTTCATGAATACCACACAATGCCTTATCAGGATCACTAGAACTACACAACTTGCACTCACAAACTAAAACTTTAGTTAAAAATCCACTTACTAAACTTGCTCGCTTATCATCCTTTCCCCCAGCATTACACGGAACAACTGTAACAGGACTAACTGATTCTATCACTCCATGAACATAACACCGAGCCCTGCAATTCTCTTTAACATTACCCGGAAACTCCAAACATAAAGGAAAAGACTCTACTTTTAAAGAACAAGGAACCAAGAAACCCGAAGATTCCGCAAAAGCCCACTTAATAATTTCCAAGAACCCTCCACCATACTTAAAAGGAATGTAATTCCAAGCAAGAACACGAATCTTTTTCCCAATTACTCGAGGATGGAAATCAAGAATGTCACAACAAACCGAAGAATCGCCATCTGAGAAGGAAAAGCAACTGATTTTAGAACACCCAGAAGCTGAATTTGAAGGTAGAGGTTCAAGATTTCTGTGAATTGGGAGATTTAGAGTTCCTACAAGAACTGTGGGACCCTTTAGGGGTTTTAGGGTTTTGGGGTTCGTGGGGGTAGGGGATTCATTCTGGGTCTTATCTATTCGGGGAAGCTTTGCTTTGGGTTTGGGGTTGGAAGAGGAAAGGGAAGATGCAGCCGTGAGTGGAAGAGATTGATGAATGAGATGAGAAAGTGAGAGGATTTTCACAGGTTGTTCTTCCATTATATTCAAAACTCAACGATATAGAACACGAGTCACTGGTAGTAATCAACTGGATAATTATATAGTATAATACACACATAAAAGCAAGCAAGCAGTCATTTATAGAGAATATTGAAGACGAAAGAGGGGAGGGGGATTGCGCGGGAAAAATTTATGGAGACTCTTGTCATAAGAAATCAAGTAGCTTATCAGATACTCCACGTTATAATAAGTTTTTTTTATAATAGGTTTGATTGAATACAAAATAAATCAAAATTTATTAAATTTACTCTTAATAATTCCTATTTTAATTTTTATAACAATTCCTGTTTTAATTATAACACAAAATTATTGAACAACTGATTTTTGAGTTACTCTTATCATTTTTGGTCATTTAAATTACAAGATTTTCCATGCACTATACTAAAATTGGCATTGCCAAGTTTTTCTTAAAATTTTGACTAATTAATTAATTTAATAAATTATATATTATTATTTCAATTCATGTGATTAGTTTTTTAATCTGTCAAAAAAAATTATTTATTAATATTTGAACAATTTTTACACCGATTAAATCTCTTTCTTGCATTTTATGATGCCATTATTAAACATGATAATAAATTTCTTCCCATTCTTAAACTTACTTTTATCTACGATTTCCATCATCCTAAATTTAAATTTTTTTTGGGATAATATAACTCAATAAAATTATTGAAAAACACGTATATGATAAATCAAAATAAATTATAAAATATGTTTAAAAATTATATTTATAATATTTTTTAATCATCAGCCAAGAAACGGTCTTGTAGATAGACACGTAGATTAGGATACAAAAGAGTACATAAAAAGTGCACCAATATCTTTTTAATATCTTTTTACATTTATATTATATCTATTTATAAAATAAAATTATAATTCGCAAATATAGATTATTTATAAAAAAAGAATGACACATCCATAAATTTAAGAACATTCAAAGTAATCTTCTTCATCCAATCCATTTTTTGACCAAGTTCTTCACCCTTTATCTACATTGCACATGCTTCTATATTCACATCTAACCTACAACTAAATCAAAAATATTCATACAGTTTATACAAGATTCAGTCTAATAATACCTACACAGTCTGAGATGCATTTGAGTTCATAATATGTAAAATTTCACTGAAATATGTTGAGGATGTGCTTGGAAGAAGTCTGAAGCTTGAACACTGAACTACAGAAAGGTGGTAGTAACTCAGATAGTAGATAAAGTCTTTGTTACAGAATCCCTTGCAGAATTAGTGGCCAAGGTTAGAAGCAATCCCTACCCCGTGTTAAGAGCTTTTCCCTTTGTAACCAATGTAGATGGTGAAACCGACCTCCAATTCAGTTTGTTCTATCAACAACAAACACGGATTTTTCCTGAAATAATATTATGTTCATATACAGAGTGATAGCATACACTTAAAAATCGCATTTTGTTGCACTGGAATTTATAATTGATAGAGACCAGCTAAGGGCGTCTGAAACTTACATGCAATTTAAGGCCAGAACGTTCTTTTCTGTTTTTGATCCTGTAAGTTTCTTAAAAAGGGATGGTCAAGTAACATAACTGCTGTTGGTCTGTCAGCTGGATTTCTCTGGAAGCACCTTCCCAGGAAATCCTTTCCTTCTGCGGATAATGAATCTGGTATGGCTGGGGATCTGTTCAACACATTAAACATAGCTTGTACCTGATATACGGGCACAATAAATCAAAATAGTTCAAGTGCACATATTTATCTGTTAGTTAGAATGGAGAGTAGTAATATTTGATATAATAGAGACATGAATATTTGAGGAACTAGATGAATTTCAAAAGATTTCCTTCACAACCCCTGTATTCCATCAAATATTTTAAATACAAGGTACTCGTGAGTTCAGTCACAAAAAGAACTCCAGATACAATGCTAGAGAAAAAAAGAAACCAGGGAAAAATTTGGACTGTAGAAGGAAATACCAAGAAACAAATATTCAACTGTTGATTTACAACCATGCTGTTATTTCTTTGATATCAGGAATATTCAGAGGCATATTATACTCGTATACTGATTAATTAATATATGCAGTTGTTGAGTTGTTTACCCCACTGTATTCACTCCATGGCGGTTTTCCTGTCAGCATCTCGATGACAGTACAACCCACACTCCATATGTCAACAGCAAAGGCAAGCTCCGGTTTGGGATCTTTTCGCATCATAGACAGCAAAACCTGTGGAGGAAGATATGGGGATTATACTTTACAGTAAGCTAATCTAACTTAGTGATATAAGTACAAACTGAGATACCTCTGGAGCCATCCAATGTGGACTTCCCTTCAAGGAAAGATCAACTGCATAACTTGTAAGCTGAATAGAAAAAAGTCTGCAACATAAGAACAAAGGAAGAGCAGAAGATACAACCAAGAAATGCAAACCATTACTGAAAAGAATAACCAAAATTCTTGCATCCTTTTCCTTTTTATTACGAAGATGAACATTAAGGCAAAATATTAGCAAAAGGCATAAATATACCAGAGGCTGAAGACTCTTAGATCTTACATGTTTTGCCAACCCAAAGTCAGCAAGTTTCACAACACCGGATGAATTGACAAGCAAATTTGCCCCTTTAATGTCCCTAAAAGAAAATCAGCATTGAGTTGAACAAACTTTAATTAATAAACATCGTGCACCAACTCTCAGAAAATCAGCATAAATCTTATTAAAGTTCTTCCTAGCCAAGGGAAACTAAGTAGAAAGACATGACCAACAGGTATTGTAGGAATGGGCTATTTCCTTGATCACAACTTCTTTTGGAGCCCTATCGCAGCTTCTACAGTATAACACGATGAAACAGGAAATCTACCTACATGTCTGAAAGAATAAGTCAAGCTTTCACCTGTGAATTGTATTTGTGCTATGCAAGTATGCTAGTCCCGAGAGAATATGACGGGTGAAACTGCGTACCACAGATTCAGTTATTGACCGATAATGCTCACGGACATAGTTATTAATTGATCCTGGATGGACATACTCCAGATATATGCAAAAGCGATCCTCAATCTGCAAAAAATATTCAACTTCATTGTTGGTGAAATATTGTTGAAAATCAAAAGGAACAAAGTCAGACTAAAATAAGAGAACATGAAACAACAATATACTAACTATATCACTGCCAAGATATTGCACAATGTTTGGATGATCCAGTTGCTGAAGAACTTTAATTTCCTGGTAGAACAGAAATAAGCCAGCACAAGAAGCTGCTGTAAGAAGCAGGCAGCATAATTCAGTCACAGTAAATTAGAATGTATTTCCCCATGTTTCTAAACACGAGATGACGAGAGGCATTCTTTTTGTAAATCATGAGCATCTTCACTTCTATTGAAGATTGTAAACTATCAAAGCTTAAACTAGAGTCCTAGGCCAAAAGTCGGAGTAAATAGATATAACTTGAATGTAATTTAATGATGCAGCAGTATAACCTGCTCCAACTGTTTAATACACTCGGCGGATTTAGAGTCAGAAGGAATAATATCAACTTCTTTCATTGCACACATCGCTCCATCATGACTATTCATCGAAAACAAAAAACAGTAAGACATCATATCATACTACTTCACCACAGGGGCAAGAAAGCAACAGTTCATATCTTACCGGCTGATGGCAACATAAACACTTCCATAGGTACCACGGCCAATGAGTTTTTCTTTTTGCCATTGACCTTTTGTTGATGATTCATTTGTTGTGTGAGACGTATTAGGTAAATGTGAAGGTGATGGCACTCCTGGTGGAAGGGGTAATTGGTGGACGCTGGAATTATAACGTTCGGGAATGGTAGCAGGGCTTCCGGGAAGAGACTTATAATGTGAATGGCGTGCAATGCCAGAACGGTACCTTATATTTTGGTGGGGACTTGGTAGAGCTGGACTATGGTGTGGAGAACGGTCAGGGCTGGGTAAAACTCTTTCTGGCAACACATAGGAATTTGGAACTACATTCCTATCTATAGAAATGTTGAATTCACGAGGAACAGCATATGAAGAATGGAGAACATCCACCGAGCCAAATCTTTGTGGACTAACCGCAGGACTTGAGAAGCCACTAGTTGGAGCACTCCTTGCAGGAACATCCAGCCTGAAGTTGTGAGCATTGCCAGCATTTTCAAAATGGAACCCCCTCCGATGATAAGTGGGAACTCTAGATGATTTACTAGCAACATAATCTGTTCTCTTCCTGATAGTATAACTCAAAAATTTTAAAAAGATGTTTGTCAGAAACATATCAACTATTTAATTAAAATTTAGTTGTACCAATTTGCAAATCTACTAAAGAATGCTTTATAAAAATCCTCTCAAGTAAAATCAAGATTAATTCCAGATTAATAGAAATTCGCAACTCCCCCCATCCCATTGGATCGTTAACATTCTAGAGAGAAGCTTCAAACATAAGTTATGAAACTATATTTTATGAATGCGAGCCAAGTAACGTAAAAAAGTGTTAATAAATGGAAGGGACGGAGGGAGTATCATTCTTTACCCCCTGGTGACAGGGCTCGATGAGCTATCCTCCCCTACTCGAGGCCTTCCATTGATCTGCACGCGTAATTTATCATCTGCTTTGAGAAATGAAGACAGGTCAGGAAGTGGCAGTGGTTGAGGCACAGCAGGCACAGACCGATGCCTGAAGCTAGTCGGCGAGAGTGATCCCCTGTTAGGGGAAACTGGTACAGACTTGGACCGAACCTCAATAGGCTGCAAACCTAGGTCAAATTCAGTTGCATGGCGAAACTTACGCTGTCTAGTAAGCTGCCTTCTCGACCCCAGTGATTTTTCACTGCTTAGCGGAGAATCAGGAGGCGAAGACGGCCGAGAAAAAAACACATTTTTGGTGTAAGGCATGTGGTATCAAGTATCAACACCTATCTATAACTGAAGAATCTTAATCAATAAATTACTGTGTTTAACTTGAGAGCCAAAAGAATGAATGGGCCTGAAACTATAGTCATGTCACTGGGAGTCATCACATTCACCAAACAGCTGGCATGAAGCTACCGAGTCAAGTATTTGAATGAAGAGCCATATGTTCAAATAGCCTAACTAGTGTCACCAACAAAAGGTCAACATTGTAGATTTGTATAATAATATGAAAACCATGGTCAATCACGGTCGACAACTCTGTCCGCTTCAAACATCAACACCAACGGTTTTAGCGTGAGAACATGATAATTTGTAACACTAAGCATCATAAGACATTAAATTAATAAAAAGTGTGAAACCCGGAACATATTTGCAGTCGACAGACAGAACCTTATGAAACCTAACGTCACAGCTTAACACATAGCGATGCCGTAAAAGTTGCATATTACTATTATTTTAATTTAGTACCAGTAGTAGCTATCTTGACTTGTGATAGTTAAGCAAAATTAACCGGCCGGCCGGCCGGTCGTTCATTACTGAGACTGCAAAATGTATTCGACACTAAAAAAGTGAAAAAAAGAGGGGTCATTAATCAATAGGAGTACTGTACTACTTACAAGCCCATATCAGAAGAGCAGAAAAATGTTAATAAAAAGCCCAAATTTGGAGTACTGCCAATGTTCAAATGAACAGGCCCAGCTAGCTTAATCAATCTCGACGAAAATAAAGACTGGACCCATATAGGAAAAAATACCAGGAAAAGTTGGAATTCTGCACCCAAAAAAACAAGAGAAACAAAATACGGCTGCAATTTGGGAGTTGGTAAAATTATTAGGTCTCTCTCTATATATATAATCTAATTTAATTTAATTTTAACCTATAATAGCACATGATCGTTTTTTATTCTTAAAAGAAAAAAGTTATTTGGGGTCAATAGGCAAAAAGATAATTAAACTCATGGTTAATTTGCAGTCGGGTTACCGAACTCAAAAAGTTTGCAAACGAGTCACAAAATTAAATTTAATTTGCAGTCAACCCACTGAACTACTAAATTTAATTTGTAGTCAACTCACTGAACTAATAAAAACTTGCATTTAGGTCAGTGCACCGTTAAGTATCGGTTGACTTTAACGGAATCCGTTAAAATAAAAAAAACTCTAGAAAAAATATAAAAAAAATTGATTTTCTTAAAAATTCTGAAAGTTTAAAAAAAATCTGAATTTTTTTAAAAACTTTAAAAATATGGAATTTTTAAAAAAAATGAAAAAATGTAAAATCTTCCAAAAATATTTTTTGAATTTTTTTTAAAAAATCAAATAAAATCTGGAAATTCAAAAATACATCTAAATTTTTTATTGGTTCAATGAGTTGACTGCAATTTAAATCTAGTTCTGTGATCTGTTTGCAAACTTTTTGAGTTCAGTGACCCAATTGCAAGTTGGCCATGAGTTGAGTAATCTTTTTGCCTATTAACCCGGTTATTTGGTGTATACAAGTTGTTTTATATTTATGAACAACATGACATCCCAAAAACAGTTTTTAATGGGCGCATTTAATTTGAATTATAATGAATATTTTTTAGTCAATGGATTGTATGTGATTTTGATTTTGTGTCATAAAAGCTAATGAACTAATTTTGGTGGGATTTTAAAAAACATAAAATACATCGAGAAATCCCACAATATTCATTATTTTATGAAATCCAAAAATATTTATCAACATTTGGATAGTAACAGATTTTAATGGATTTTGAACAATCTTAATTGAATATTATCGGATTCTGAAACATAATTTAAAAATTCTGATTGAATACCACCAGATTTTTTAACATAATTTTAAATCTCAATTGAATATCTCAAAAATTTTATGGATTTTAAACCATCCTAATTGAATAGTCTCAGATTTGATGAATGGATAAAATTCTTAAAAATCTCAACGCCCTTAGTTGATGGCAATGCATGATATGTAATTTCATCTGAGGTGTGCGGATATTTGACAGATTTATTGATTAGGGTGTAATATTATATACATATTTCTTACAATTTTTATTTATGATATCATTTTAGTTAAAAAAAATTATCAAGATTGGAGATGTTCTCACGTTCAATCTAACTAAATGAATCTCGACGAGATTCAACATGGGAAATGGGTGATGGGAAAAAAAATACGAAATCTTTTTCTCTTTAAAAAAAGAACTAATAATACAGCTGCCATTTGTAAATTCGTAAGATTATGGAGAGAGTCGCGTTTGTGGCTATGATACGGGCATGGTCCATTCGAGAGTAAGTGGCTGCAAATAAAAGAGGAGTCACTTGTGTCACTGTATATAAATTATTTTTGTCTTGACTTTTACAATTGTGTTGTACTGATAAAGGTGATGTTTTCGTTACTTTATTTGCCAGCTTTTAAAATGTTTGAAAAAAATACATTTATTATGCTCAATTTTAATTTTCACCCACAACCATAGCCACCGATTCACGTTTTTTTGGCGTAGAAATTTGGCACAAAATGTTTGTTAAAAACGTAGTAAGTTATAAGAAAAGTGTGAACCAAGTACAGGTCCCTCGGAACTTCCCTTCCCTACCATGAAGCGCTGTTTTACGAATTTCATAATTTGTCTCATCATCACACAAAAGTTTAAAATGTTTAGAATATGAACTCTTTACATGGCTTCTAGAAAGTGGGCTGTTATCTGAACAAGTACGAATGTGTGCTTTAAACTGCAAATTGATGTCAAATAACATCAAAAGTGTTGGTTTCAGATGAATGAATTGATCAGATAATGAACTATGTTGTGATGGAATATTTAGTCAAAATTGATAACAAAGGTTAACGATTGATATTGTTGTTTTTCTGTACATGCCCAAAATCATGCAATCATGACTCGGGGTGTTTTTTCGAGCGATGTCTTCATTTTTTATTAAAAAAATAAATTAGGTCAAATTGTATAAATTGAGATGATACAGCTTACATATCCGAAAATCACAATTTGCTAGTGTATTTATTGAACCATACTTGAGGCAAATCCAACAAGTGGCCTAAAGGTCCAAATTTGGGTGGTCTAAATTCTCCCAACAATGGCCTAAATCTTGGTCCAAATTTAGGCCGGTGAACAGTACCGGCCTAAATTTTAGCCGGCACTCTTCACCGGCCTAAATATTTTTAATAATATAATAATATCTTTTTATCTCTTTTATATTTAGTTAATCGAATGATTTTATGTTAATATAATTATTAAATATTTAGAAATTACATTTAATATATTTTACTTAAATAATCATATATATTATTATGAAATATAATAAAATTAAACAATCTTAAAATAATTCAAATTAACAACACATTAAAATGCTCGATTTCAACAATTTCTTGGACGATATCGAAAAATAAAAAATAAAAAAGCTCATATTGCACTTCGATATGCATTAATTGAGTATTTGTGGGTACACATATTAATTCGGAGTAGTATTGAATCTTTGTAAATTTTATTTTAGTTAATTAAATAAAATGTTAAATTTTCTTTTATTTTGTTTGTTTTTCTAATTTAATGAATTTATTGAGTTTAATATTAATATGAAATGTTATATTATTGTTAAAAAGATTAAAATTATAATATAAAAAATGTTAGAAGAATAAAATATTGATATATGAATTTGGATCAAAATTTAGGTCAAACTGTTGGAACGGAAAGATGGTTCGATCTAAATTTGGACCAAAATTTAAGCCAAAAATTGGTTCCACCGTTGGAGATGGCCTTATAAACCTTGACTATGTTTAGCTTCATTTTTTTCATGAATAAGGATTTATCTTGGAAAAAATTATACTTATATAATATATTTTTACATTAAATATTTAATTGATAATTCACATTCCTTACTTTAAAAAAGTACAGAACTAGGCGTGTTTGGGCAAGAGAAGCAGCTTCTGGCTTCTACTTCTCTTGATCCGTTTGTGTAAAAAAGTTGAAGCACTTTTAAGAAGCTGAGAATGCTAGCTTCTCTCTCACAACTTCTGCTTCTTTTCCAAACCGATGAATTTATTTACTTCTCATTTCTACTCCACTTCTTAGCAAGAAGTCACTTCTTTTAAGCTAACCCAAACGGCCCCGACATATTCTCTTAGAAAGAATTGACCTGTTTTCGAAAATTCATATAAATCAAACGGGACATTTCACTTTGTTTCACGAAAAATATAGCATCATAACGTTACTGCTTTAAAAGTTACGGTATATCATATCTTTTATGTTTAAAATTATGATTAATTAATTAAATGACTAAATTATTAAAAATATAATGAAAAATAAAAAAAATTGTGACTAATTTATGATTTATACATCATTTTTATCAAAAAAATTTAAAAATTTAAGTCATTAAAAAGTACTCAAACAAACTTCAGATTTTAAATTCATTTTAATTTATTACACAAATAAATAGTATTCAATTTAAAGTCACGACCATACTATGAATCCCGAAACAGCCTCCCCCCCCCCCCCCCCAAAAAAAAAACAAAACAAACCGTATGACAGACATGAACTACGCGTACAAGAACGCATAAATTCAAAACGAGTACCAATATTTGGGAGAAGAAAATCAAACCCTCGATCTCATATATACTCGGCAAGGCATATTAATGCTTATTTTGGAATATAGATGTATCTTATTTCAAATTTAAAGTTCGTAAAACCAATTTTATGTTAATATTAATGTAATATCAAATGCTAACTCTCCGTTTTCTACTTTTATTACTGTCCAGATTACAGTTTGATTTTTCATTCTGGACGTCGTTATTCAGACAAAACAATGAGTTTCATGTTTCGGGATTTTAAATTATTTTCGATGTTAAATTAAAAAAATGTTTATTTATATAATGATTCGTAAATATATTTATAATCAATAATAAATCAGAAGTTGATATAATATATTTCTTTCAAACACTTATTCTTTTTCTAATTTTTTTGTCAGGCTTTTTCTAATTATTTGGAATAATTACATCACTCAAATAATTTACATATCAAATATATTTTTATTATGCAATAAAACACATATATATAATAAATTATAATTACTCAGTCAAATGATTTAAACTTTACACTTATCACGAGTAGCTCACCCAAAACAGGCTCAATATCCATCAATTATGGATGTGAATATACTTCCTGTACCTTTTAGCCGACTGCTCGAATCTGTGAAGGTGGTGACTATCGGACAAATTTCTCTTTTTATCCTCTCCTCGTTTCGTGAAAGAGGATTAATTATCTTAAAAATTAAAGCAGGAGACCTAAAAATTGGAAGAATATAACATCAAAAATTTGTGATTTTCGTTCTTCCCGTCTGGCCATCAGTAACGAAGGACGACCACGTAAATCTAAGGTCTATCTTTTCAAGATTGCGAGCTTTGAGATTTATCGTACCATATCTGTAACACCCCAGTCCCACATCGAGAAGTTTGTGGACTTTAGTTCAGTTTATAAGCATAAGTACTACTACCAGTTGTACCAACAAATCATGATCTTTTGGGGGCTTGTGGTGGGCTTGTGGATTACCCAAGTTGTTGCAATTGGGCCAGTATATTTGGGCTTATTTTCGGATTCGGAATTCGGGACTTGACCCGATTTTCGAAAAAGACTCGGGATTTGACCCGGGTTGTTTCATATGGTATCAGAGCAGGCTCTCGAAAGCTTGATTCGTCAAGTTGCCGGAGGTGGGGACACGATGGCTGGTGGTATTATCCCGCAATGGACAGAGATCCGGAGGCGGGGACACGAAGCCAGCCGGTATTATCCCACAATGGCTAGAGAGGTTCGATCTGGGCCTATGGGCTATCCGTTCGGCCTGACGAGGACGTCAGGAATTTAAGTGGGGGAGTTTGTAACACCCCAGTCCCACATCGAGAAGTGTGTGGACTTTAGTTCAGTTTATAAGCATACTACTACCAGTTGTACCAACAAATCATGATCTTTTGGGGGCCTGTGGTGGGCTTGTGGATTACCCAAGTTGTTGCAATTGGGCCAGTATATTTGGGCTTATTTTCGGATTCGGAATTCGGTACTTGACCCGATTTTCGAAAAAGGCTCGGGATTTGACCCGGGTTGTTTCAATATCGAACACGTATGCGCTAAACCAACTAAAATTTGCCAATACAATCATCCAAGTATATATGCTACTAATAATTAAGCCCGTCATTTTTCATATTATTTAAAGAGCCCCATTCGTCCATACCAACAACTTATCACACATAAATCACTAAAATGTGTTTCATATTATATGAGCTGCACCTCTTTTTCCATATAATTAGCTGAGCTTTTTTGTATGGATAGCCAAATTTTGATAATGTGAATTAATTACAAAGTCAAAAAATGGGTACCATTTTGCTCTATGATTGAGTGACATTTTCCAATAATACACTTGAGTATTAAAAAGCATTTTGATCCCTTGCAGCGACGATATATGGAGTATGGACAGTTTTTCTATATAAGCAAACTGGTATAATAGTCTTCGGTGCCTAAGAAAAAACTGCTACCTAGCTTGTCACTGTTCTAGCCAAGGAAAGCTCTTCGAAGATGGTAACACGTCTATTCACTTGATTAATGCACAACAAGAAAAACGGGCATTTCTTATGCATACACATTAATAATAAACCTGAGTTATATATGCATTATGTGTTTAAATTTTTTGTTTTCGATTATGTTAAAAATGTTTGTTGCATTGTGATCATCAGAGCAACTCTGGAGAGATAGAAATGAAGCATCAGCAGAAAATGGAACGCGGAGGCATGAGAGCTACTCTGTTTGTATTTGGTAATATTTTTGTTGAGTAAACTTAATTTTGTTGAACACTTGATAGTTGAAATTTCAAATTTAATTCTCGCCACCCTATTATTAATTTGAAATCTGGCGATCAAAATACTAAAGCAGTTAAATTTTGGCCACCACTTTACAATTTTGGTTGTATTGTGAGGAAAGACTATTTATAAGGGAATTACATGTGGGAGCTACCTGGAAGAAACATTCCTGTCTACTAAGAATATTACAATTCTGCTATATATGTGGGCTGATACTAGGATTATGAGGCTGTGTGGTCCAGCATATTTATATATGCACGTACAATTGTATAACGATGTTCGTGTTCGATGTATTCTGGGACTGAATTTAATGTCTGGTATCTGCAGTGACCACGGTGTTAGAGAGCATAGCATTCGTAGGAAATGCGGCGAGTTTATTTATTTACTTCTACGGCTCGATGAACTTCAGCTTGACAAAATCAGCCACAATGCTTACTAATTACATGGGGTCTGCCTATTTGCTATCGTTAGTTGGAGGATTTGTTTGTGATACTTACTTGTCCAGATTTACCAGTTGTATTCTGTTCGGGTCGATACAAGTCGTGGTACGTACTTGCCTTTCCTTTATTTCCCATGCAAGGAATTCCCTTGTGATTTCTCTATTCATTTCCCATGCAAGAAACTATGTAGCAATCTTGGTTCATCTATGATTGATGATTCCATGAAAATAATTGCAGGGCTATGGAATTCTAGCGACACAGGCATTTATCGACGACTTAAGACCTGCTCGCTGCAAGGACATTACGCTACTTCTTATGAACAAATGCGAGAAAGCAGATGATGGGCAGGTCCTAATGTTATACGCAGGCCTGTATTTGGTGGCGCTGGGGGTAGGAGGGATAAAAGCGGCAGTCCCCTCCTTGGGAGCTGATCAATTTGATGAGAAGGATCCTGAGGAGGCAAGACATATTCCTACCTACTTTAACTGGTATTTTTTCTCCTTCGTGATCGGGGCTATGATTGGTTGCACTTTCTTGGTCTGGGTTAATACATATCGAGGCTGGGATTGGGGGTTTCTGGTGTCCACTTTATGCCTGGTGGCTGCCGTTTTGTTCCTCTCCACCGGATTCTCTTTTTTTAGGCACAGTTCGCCCCAAGGAAGTCCCCTCACTCGAATAGCACAGGTAAGAAGAGATAAACGATTATATGACTACAACATACATACATTTAAAATTAAGTACTTAACTGTCTCGGCTGAGTTTTAGTATTTTATTGAATTCTTCGGTTTTCGTTAAGAAAAAATAGGTACCTAACTTGCACTACTATTCTGTTTGCAATATTACAGGTATTTGTGGCTGCATTTAAAAACCGAAATCTTTCACGTCCAGTAACTACGGAGGGTTACCACGAAATCAGTAATCTTAAAGACGGAACTGGAACTGAGATCCTCAAGAAAACAAACCAGTTCAAGTACTACTAATTTATCCTTTCCTTTACAGACGAGCTTGCTATTAAACTATATATATTGTTTGTACTAACTAAAGTAATTTAACTGCCAGGTTCTTGGATCGTGCTGCAATTATTAGGACAGATTCGTCTAATTCGGGACCCTGGTCAGTGTGTACAGTGACACAAGTCGAGGAAGCAAAAATAGTTGTGCGAATGCTCCCGATTATTGGCAGCACCATATTCCTCAACACATGTTTGGCTCAGCTCCAAACTTTCACAGTTCAGCAAGCTAATACGCTGGACAGAAAAGTCATTGGAATCCACGTCCCCAGCTCTTCCATTCCCGTCATTCCACTTATCTTCATGTTTATTGCAGTACCAATATACGACCGCATTTGTGTTCCAGCACTTCGAAAGCTGACAGGAATTCCAACAGGCATTCGACAACTCCAACGCATTGGAGTTGGCCTCGTTTTAGCGAGCATTTCTATGGTAGTCGCCGGATACGTGGAAACAAGACGCAAGCGTCTTGCAGTCCATCATAACATGGTGGACTCTCCGAACCCACTGCCAATGAGTGTGTTATGGTTAGGTCTGCAATACGGTATATTTGGAATGGCTGACATGTTTACGTTGGTAGGGTTGCTAGACTTCTTCTACTCGGAGAGTTCAGCTGGAATGAAGTCATTAGGCACCGCCTTCACGTGGTTTTCATCAGCCATCGGGTACTTCTTAAGCACGGTGATCGTGAACGTGGTGGATGATGTGAGTGGCGGATGGTTTAGAAGCAATAACTTGAACAGGGATAAACTCAACTACTACTATTACTTGTTTGCGGGTTTGAGTACTTTGAATTTCGGGTTTTATCTGCTGTGTTCATCTTGGTATAGGTACAAAGATGTGGAAGTGAATGAGATTGAGGGTGAGAGTAAAGTTGAATTGGGGAGTGTATAAGCTGTCTAGGCCGAACTATTTATTTGAAATTCTATTCTTAAGTAAGTATTTTCTAAGGTCATGTATTTATTTGGATTTGAAAGGAAGGTTTTCTTTTGAAGTATCTGCATTTTATCGGCGTAAGGAAAAATAATATATAGGTATACTGTTTTTATGACTCCATGATAACCAGGGTGGAAAAGACCGATCCTGACATTTATTTACAATTCAAAGAGCATCTCATCACATTTTAGCTAAAATTTTAATCAATGGAAATAAAGATCACAAAGAATTATATATATATTAAAATTTAACACTTTAAATCATTAAAATTCTTATTTTATAAATTTATACAATCTAATCATGTTTGGTTAAAATTATATTAAAACAGTATATTTTTATAACAATTTATAATATATAAATCATTATTCTTAAACATAATTTCCATTCAAGAACAAATTTATATGTTCATCAAATTCTAATAAGATATTAATATTTATAAATAAGTAATTCTATTATAAAGATTATTTTTACAATTTTAAAAACCTAAAAATTATATTAAATTAAAGTGAATAACATATATCTTTATAAATTTTAGTTGAATTTTAGAATCTAAAAATTATATTAAAGGTGATCACAAAATATTTAAGAGAGTTATTGAATTGAAATGTGTGAATATTGTTTTCATAAAGTATTTTGGTCAGTCATATAATCTTAATCTGTATGTCATGTTCGAACTTTGATTGTAAATTTAATTAATTAATTATCTGGCCAATTATAAATTATAATTTAAAAATCTAAAATCTATCTTTTGATAAAAATGTATATACTTTTGAATTAAATAATTTTAGTTTTTTTTATTATGCTGTCCAGTAAACTGGTTCATTTAACTCGAAAATTCAAATAAAACAGTTATTTGGGTGAACTGAAAACATAATATAAAAAAACAAAAAATATAGGTCATAATAATATAAAAAGGAGAAATATAAAAGAAAAATAGTAAAATATAAAAATAATATGAAAAAAATACATAGTAAAGAAAGTTTAAGAACTTAGAGCAAGACCAAGAGGCACCCTAGTGGTGCTCTTAAGTCAAATAATAAAGAAATTAAAGGGAAAAGCGTGTCCAACAGTCTCCTAATCTCTCTTCATAAAACTAGGAGCTTTAAAATGTTCCTCAGTGATGAGGAGTCTGTACTCTCTCCTAAACTAATTTTATATTACTAGATATTATTTTCCCTCTAAAACTTAACTAACGTTTCCCTCCCTTTCCAATACAGCAACCTCCCCCCCCCTCCCCCCTTTACCTTTTATCATCTATTCTTCACTTTTAACATTGTTAAATTTTCTAAAGCTTATCATTGTGATGAATTTTCAGGAAAGTGTACCATCTTATTCTACTATGTTGAACCCTGATTTTCCTACTTATGATGAGTATACAACAGGTAATCCAAGTATATATGTACATATATATGTAGCTGCAATACTCTCCATTTCTTCATCTTCCTCATCTTCTTCTTCAACCAGATATTCGATTACATCTTCAGGATCCATTAAAGTAGTAGTGAGAATAGATTTTGTGTATGCTGTTCTCCAGAGATATATGATGTTCTGTTTAGGAAAGAAAGACTGTGAAAAGAGCTGTTGATGAAGAATGCCGTTGTGAAGATAGCCGTTGTAATAAAAAAAGGATAAACATCATATAAGGATAAAAGATGAGGAAACTGTTGAAGTTGGACTCCACATGTGCGTGTTAAAAAGGCTGAGAGTCAATATAATAACAGTTGTTATAGAGAGTATCTAAAAGAACTCTTGGACCTGCTCTTATAAAAAAACCCATGAAAAGCCATGTGAATACAATTTTCATGTAATAATTTACTTTTATCATTTCATTTTATTAATTTAAAATTTTGTTTTCAATTTAGTTTGTTATATTGCAGCTTTAAAAATATGTACGTGTTTCATTATTTAATTTTAATACCACGTCATTTTTCTAATCTTACTTTTCCTGACCCATCATTTGCAAGTTTTCTCTTGAGGATACCAATTTTCAAAAATGCAAGTTGGCACCCTATACTACTAATTAACATCCCTTTTCTTTTGCCCCTCTTGTTAACTAGGAATGTTCTATTTTTTGTGATGGATTCCAGTTTTACCTATAAATGATTCAAAATTCTGGATGAGCATCGAGATGATTTGTACTCTTAGCTCTGTGTGGATAGCCGAAATTTGATAATGTGAAATGTGAAATACATATACATCCATTTCCAGAAATAACAATATAGTCAAAAAATGTGTCCCAAGATTTTACTATCTATTATTGATTGACATTGAGAGGTTCCAATAGTACACTCAGCGAGAAATAAAAACACTGATTCCATTACACAAGAAAGGTGGACAATTTTCCTATATAAACAAACTGCTGCATAGTAATTCTATACCTAAGAAAAATCTACTATTCGTATTGCTGTGTCCAAAGAAAAGCTCTTGAAAAATGGTAATACTTTTTTCCTCACTAACACTACAGGAAACCAGTCGATTTCAATTTGACGTCGATCATATTTTAGCTCTGTTAGTGTAATAGCCTATAATGACATGCATGCATTGTGTGCTTATATGTTCCTGTCTGTTTTTTTGATTCTTATACAAATCTTTTTTGCATTGTAATCAGAGCAACTCAGGAGAGATCGAACTGAAACATAAACCAAAAATGGAGCGAGGAGGAATGAGAGCTGCTCTTTTTGTTTATGGTAAGATATTCAGATGCTGAATGCACATAAAAACATGATTTTTTTTTTCCTTTCTGGGACTGAATTTTGTGTATGGTATTGCAGTGAGCACGGTGCTTGAGAGCATAGCATTCATAGGGAATGCATTGACTTTATTTGTTTATTTCTACGGGTCTATGAACTTCAGCTTGACCAAATCTGCGACCATGCTTACCAATTACATGGGATCTACCTATCTGCTCTCGTTACTTGGAGGTTTCATCTGTGACACTTACTTGACCAGATTTAACAGTTCTGTTATCTTCGGGCTAATAGAAGTCCTGGTAAGTACTCTCATTTGTAATAATAGAGCATCTTAAATAGTTTGTCTGCCAGATATATTGTTAAGTAATTGGCTCATCAGAGAGCAATTACAAAGTTTTAATCCAACAGGAAAAAATGTTCGTTAAGAAATTAAACAAGCTGTTGTAAACACTTCATGTTGTGTTTGGTTGGGGTGAATGGAATGAAATGAGTATAAATAAAAAATAATAATAAAGTTTAGGAGGGAGGACTTTGAAAAAAAATGAGTGAGTGCAAATTTTATATGATAGGATTTGGGTAGAAAATAGATATAATAAGGAATGGAGCATTCCTTCACAAAATGGAGAGTTTGAGCTTTAGTTAAGTATGACTGGATTGGAATGATAGAATGAATGAAATTATTATACATTCAACTAAATTATAGTTCAATTCTCATTCCATCCTCTCCATTTTCATTCATTACAACCAAACACAATATCAGTATTCAATTCTGAATCCTTCTAAGATTTTATTTATAATGTTTGAGGTTGATTTTTGGGTCAAAATTGATTTTTAGTTGGACCGAGTACACTTCGACCATTTTATTCAGGTTAATCGTACGTTAATGAGTTGTTGATGAACAAGTTCAAGCTAAGCTCGACTAGTTAGGAAAAACGAAAACTTCCCTTGGGTTCAATCAAAGCAATATTCCTGTCAAAAACATTAGCTTCAGTTTTATTCTTTTGCAAAGGCAAGCCACGATATACAGGTTAATGATGGTAATATAATTGCAGGGCTACGGAATTTTGGCAACACAGGCATTTATCGATAACCTAAGACCTGCTCGTTGCAAGGACATTACCCTACTCCTGATGAATAAATGTGAGAAAGCAGATGATGGGCAAACACTAATGCTATACTCAGGCCTGTATTTAGTAGCGCTGGGGGCAGGTGGGATCAAAGCGGCAGTCCCCTCGCTGGGAGCTGATCAGTTTGATGAGAAAATCCCTGAGGAGGCAGTGCACATTCCTACATACTTTAATTGGTATTTCTTCTCCTTTGTTATCGGGGCTATAATAGGTTGCACTTTCTTGGTCTGGGTTAATACAAATCAAGGCACGGATTGGGGCTTTCTGGTGTCCACTTTAGCTGTGCTAGCTGCGGTTGTGTTCCTATGCACTGGATATTCTTTCTTAAGACACAGTATTCCCAAAGGAAGTCCACTCATTCGGATAGCACAGGTATAACTAAAGAAGAATCAAATCATTAATTAAATTTTTTTGAATACAAGTAATTACTTGAGGGCTTATGTTATTCTCTTCTGAATACAGGTGTTTGTGGCTGCATTTAAAAACCGAAAACTTTCATGTCCGGAAACAATTGAGGGATACCACCAAATCAGTGGAAGTAAAGATGAAACTGGAACTGATCAGATCCTCAAGAAAACAAATCAGTTCAAGTACTAGTTTATACTTTTTTTTTTATTATCAATAAGATTGCTAATTGCAGATTTTCAACAACGGAGGGAGTAACTGTATTATTTTATCCAATTCACAGGTTCTTGGACCGTGCTGCAATTATCAACACAACAGATTCGTCTGACACCGGACCCTGGTCAGTGTGTACAGTGACACAAGTCGAAGAAGTAAAAATAGTTGTGCGGATGCTCCCAATTATCGCAAGCACCATATTCCTCAACACATGTTTGGCTCAGCTCCAAACTTTCACAATCCAACAAGCGAACACCCTGGACAGAAATGTGCTTGGAATTCACGTCCCTAGCTCATCCATCCCGGTCATTCCACTCATCGTCATGTTTTTTGCAGTGCCCTTGTATGACCGCTTTGCTGTCCCAGCACTTAGAAAATTGACAGGAATTCCTACAGGAATCCGACAACTCCAGCGTATTGGAGTTGGCCTCGTCTTAGGAAGTCTTTCTATGGTAGTGGCCGGATATGTGGAGACAAGACGCAAGCGTGTGGCTGTCCATCATAACATGGTGGACTCTCCGAACCCACTCCCCATGAATGTGATGTGGTTAGGATTCCAGTATGGTGTATTTGGGATAGCTGACATGTTTACATTGGTAGGGTTGCTGGACTTCTTCTACTCGGAGAGTTCAGCTGGAATGAAGTCATTAGGCACCGCCTTCACGTGGTTTTCATCATCTATGGGCTACTTCTTAAGCACGGTGATAGTGAACGTGGTGGATGATGTGAGTGGTGGATGGTTAAAAAGCAATAACTTGAACAGGGATAAACTGAATTACTACTTCTACTTGTTTGCCGGTCTGAGCACTTTGAATTTCGGGTTTTATCTGTTATGTTCGACTTGGTACAGATACAAAGATGTGGAGGTGAAGGAGCTTGAGGGTGAGAATAAAGTTGAAATGGGAGGTGTATAAGCTGTTTAGGCCAGATTAGTATTTGAAATTCTATTTCTGAGCATGATATTGTTAATGTGTACTTTGATACTCACTATAAACAAGTTATATTAATTGGAATCCTTGTTGGTCTTCATTTCTAACCTTCAAATTAGTTGAGTTCAGTTTCTAACACTTCAGATTTTAGAAATGAATGTTGTTTTTCTTCCGATGATTTAATTGAAACAGTGTAAAGTTGCAACCATGAAATCCAGTTCACGGGTAATTGATTTATACTATGACCTACCACAAGTTGTGGTACCAGGGATTGTCATGTTTTGACCTTAATTCTTTAGCAGACTGATGAGTTTGAGTTAGATTCTGTCCACTAATAAAAGTCAAAAGTTGTCAAGTTGTCAGCATTGGAGGTGGCGAAGTTTGACCAGTCATTAAGGTGATTTTTTTATGGAGATTTTGTAAAAATACTATTCCTGGGAGGGTCCGGCTGAGTGAAAAAGGAGTTCCTAATCCAACTGGATGCCCGATGTGTGAGCGTGATAATGAGCATGCATTGCATCTTCTCTTTGAATGTGATTTTGCAAGATTTTGTTGGCATAAAGCAGGCGTGACTTATGATATGAGAGGTGTTGTGTCTGCAGCAAATTGGCTCCTGGAGAAATTGAGCAACGAGCCAAGGGACAACCTAATCATAATCACAAAAGTGTTAGAGGGGATTTGGTTTGCAAGACGGTTGAGATGAGCTCCAAGCAAAAGAAGGCTCACGAGTCTACGTCAAATTCCAGAAAAACAGGTGCAAGTGTGGATAAGTGGGAAGCTTTAGAAGTGGGTTGGCTGAAACTAAACGTCGATGCATCAGTTTAACAAGGAGATTCCAGTTGATGGTTATCAGAAATGATCGAGGTGAATTTGTGATGTGTAATGGAGGCGGAAGGATATGGTGTTCAAGCAGCTCTCAGCTGGATTCAGGAACTTCAACTTAGTCACGTAGTAATTCAATCTGATTCCAGGCTTGTGGTTCATGCTGTGCAACACAAGACTGAGTATTTTCTGGAAGTGGGTAACATGTTGGTCATTTATCAGGAGATCATGCAACAGCGGAATGATTTGACGACACGCAAACAGGTAGCACATCTTTTGACTAGAATCCCTGTTTTTTTTTTTTTTTTTAATAAAATCGAAGCTTGTGCGAGCACATGAGCTACAATATTATTCCTGGAACCATAAGCGAATCCCTGTTTAATAGGTTGCTGCAGCTTGTTTATATCTCCTCCATATTGTGTTTTGAAGGTTTTATTGTCTGATATTTCTTTCTAATTGAAGAAAAGGTGAAATTATTGTGGCGTTTGTTTTAGTTGGAAAAATAAATATAGATTTTTAATTTTATAGATTAAGTTTAACAGGTATATGTTTAATTAATTTTTGTCGTTTTCATTATAAAAATTAAGAATACTCACACATATTTCGTATTTGAAAATATTATAACTCACAATATTGATAAAGATTTGATAGAAATATTGCTCACCAATATTTTCCGAAAATAAGTAATAAAATTATTCACTAACTAATGCATTTGTTTGGCTGAAAAATTTAAGGACTAATTTTTTTTTTAAAAATACATATTTTTATAATTTTTTTGGATATAAATGTTAATAAGGTGTTTAATGTTTATGATGTAGAAAAAAATAAAAAAATTTCGCTGAAAATAGAAATTCATGTACGCTTTTTTCATGAATAAGTCTTTATTTTTGAAAAATAAGTTTAGCCTAATGGTCACAATAACGGTTATAAGATATGAGTTCATACTTTCCGCTTTAGTATTTTTATGAGAGTGGTAAAAAATTATTTTACATAAAAAGTTTTCTTACAAATATATAGAGCATTTCCAAAGTAAATAATAAAAAGTTTATAGAAATTTTAATAATATGATTTGTTTTGATATTATATATATATACGGAAGTGCTCAAATACAAACTACATTAGGGTACAAATTACAAATTTATTACAAGCTCTCTAATCTAATGGCACCGCAGCAAGCACACACCAATTAATATACACTCTGTTATACGTGATGCACAGAATCCCTTCCGTTTTTTAATTTGAATTTTCCCGTTAATCGGTGAATTTTTTTTTTGAAATCCGACCTCACTGTATATTTATTAATCTCCCCAACAATCAATTTCCATAACATATGTGTTATATTTCGATTTGATCTGGAGACTTTTTAATTTTAGTTTGTAGTTTGTACACTAAAAAGTTTTGTACCAGAATAATATATATATATATATATGCTTGTGCTCAAATGAGAACCCCGACTAATGTGAGATATGAGATCTAATCTCAGCCACACATTTTATCCCCAAATTAAATCATAACCACACATATTAAATGTTAAGTTTAATCCACCCACCCATTTCTCTCACCTCCCCCACCCACCCACTTCTCTTACTGCTCCAGCAAACCCCCCCTCCTTCCCTCTCCTGACATCAACTCGGCGGCAACTCCGCCGCGCCTTCTACCACAAACAACACAGATAACACTCACAGCACCTTTGGACACACGTGCTTGCACTCTCTACTTGCTTCCTCTTCTCTGCACATCGTCGCCTTCATCTCCATTGACGAGGCGGCCACTCCGGCGTCGCGGCTGCCGCCGGCCTCTATGCCACGTCGACAATCCTCTTCCTCCTTACTTACATTTACTCACTGACATTGTTGCTCGTCATCGATCCAATCTCAACGCACGCAGGCAAGCTTCTGATTTCACTGTCACGTTCTATAATTATGTCGACGGTGTTGGTGGTGTTGAGAGATTTGGTGGTGGTGGTGTTGCTTATGTGGTGATTTTTTTTTTATTTCATTCGATTTTTCAGGTTTTATTTTGTTCGATTTTGTTGATTTTGATCTTGTTGATTTAAATGCGTGTTAATTTTTATGATTTTGTGATCAGTTTGATGATTTTTGTGCATTGTGTGATTTTAATTATATATATGTGGTTGGATGTTGTGATTTTGATTTTCCGATGGTGATTTTGTTTTGTATTTAGTGATTTTTCGGATTTCGGGGGTGGTGATGGTGTTTTGTAGATGGTGGTGGTGTGGTGATTTTAATTTACAGTGGTGATTTTTTTTCCGGTGTTGATTTCTCATTTTTCGGTATTGATTTCTCATTTTTTTGTGGTGATTTTTGTTTTTACGGTGGTGATTTTCGTTTTTCTGGTGTTGATTTCTCAATTTCTGGTGGTGATTTTATATTTTACGGTGGTGATTTTATGTTTGCCAGCGGTGATTTTCTGATGGTCGCCGGAGGTGGTGGTGGTGGTCAGCGGTGGTTGAAGGTGATAGGTAGTTGAATTAGAAGACTGTGACATAATAAAATATTAAATGAATGATAAGAGATGAATATAATGTATTTAAATGAATGGTTGTGATTAGATCTCATTTCTCACAATAACAGTGGATCTCATTGGAGCATGACTCTATATATATAACTGAAATTAATCAAAAATACAAAATTTTAAAATTTAATAATTAAAATTGTCTTTATTTACGTAACACATTACTTCATAATTCATACGGGCTAATTCAAATATAAAAATAAAATTCAATTACTTAACAAAAAAAGTATAGGTAATTATGTTTGACTAATATATTCAGAAGATGTTAAAATCATAACAAAATTTTAAAATAATAGTAGTTTTTATTTTTATTAATTTGATGGAAGTATTATTTTATCTAATCTGACGAACTCGCTCACCACATTCGCGGCTTCGCCTAAGCAAGAGATGAAGAGAACAAACGAAACACGCCAGGGCAGCGTTGTAAATTCCGCAGAAATTAAGACCACAACAGCAAAGTCAAGAGTAATAAAAGTCTTCTCACTTGATCTCAAAAGCTTTGTTTCATATTCTTGGCTTCGCAAAAAATTCAAATCCCTGTTATTCCCTGAGTGGCAGCCTCAGGGGCGATCATTCTAGCGTTCTTCAAGGCTCCAAACTGTTAAATTTCTTCATCACTTTATTCAAGTTTGCAGTTATGGCTCTACGTGTCACTCTCACTTTTTCCGCTAATGTCGCTCATAATTTGGTTCAATCGGCGGTCACCAAGCCCGGTGGCCGCCGATTGTTTCACGACATCGCGACTCCGGCGCTTTTTACAAAGCCCCCGGGGCGCGATGAACCGAACGATCACGATGATTCTGATCGTTCAGCTTTTGCTTCTCTAGCCAGAGAAGTCTTTTTGGAATCCTCGAAATCGAAGAATTCTCCGATTTCGATAGGATTATCTTCGGTTTTGAGATCGAAGAGGTCTGGTTTGGCGGTTGGGGCTTTTGGGGTTTCTCCGATAAAAGCGGCCTCGATGCTTCCGTTCTTGCAAGGATCGAAGTGGCTGCCGTGTAATGAGATGAGTGTGAGGGCTGATGTGGATAAGGGAGGGACTAGAGGTGAAGATATGAAAATTGGTTGTGACGGGATTGATTTCGAGAGGAGTAATTGGTTGTCCAAATTGTTGAATTGTTGTTCTGAGGATGCAAAGGCGGCTTTTACGGCTGTTAGTGTTAGTTTATTGTTTAGATCATCGTTGGCGGAGCCTAGGTCGATTCCTTCGGCTTCTATGGCTCCTACTCTGGATGTTGGTGACCGGATTCTTGCGGAGAAGGTATAATCTACACATGATCTCATTACTCAATTGCTTTAATTTGTCATCATTTGTATTTTGTAGTTTAGCTATACAAGGGTCTCCTTCATTTGTTAAGTAATATGTTTTTGCTATTTTATATGTTTTAATGTTTCATTTAAACCTTGATTGTTTTTTCTACTTAAGAGAATGAGTTGATATGATCTAAAAATGTTACATAATATATGGCTGATTGATTTATAGTTGTCATGTTTTGATAATTGGATGTATTGTGAAGCATTAGGCTGCTCTGGTTTTGATGATTAGGGCAATATCATGTATGTCAAACAAAACGATGTTTCCCCCCATTTGTATCTATATGCATCAGGATCCCGATTCGTGGATCTTTCGGTTCGAGAAATCAAAATAATTGCAAGAAATCTTGGTGAACAATATCTATGTGTACACAAAGTGGCTTGTTTCGTTGTCAATCTACAGTATATTGATGTTCAGTGACTATTGATTAGGGCGTTGTATAAACATAGTGACAGGGTTGAGTATAATATAGGCTATTTGTAAATATGAATGCATTTTGTATATTGATGTATTTTCTTCAACCATTTTTACTAGGTTCCTTCTGATTTTCAAGGGAAATTTATTCTGTTACTTTAGAAACTTGATCATAGTTGTTTTTGTTTATATAACAATCTATCATCTGCTTCGCTCTCACTACCAATAGCTGTTTCCTGCACCTGGTATTCCTTCATGGTTCATAAATCTTCTCTTCATTCCCACATACCGAATACAATGTTTCTAATGTTATGTTATCCAAGCTTATTCTTGTCATACATTGTTTATATAAATATTTAAACAAAATGGCTTTTGATAATAAATTGAGTAAATGGCTCTTGAAATGCTTTGAATGTTTACAACACAAAAGTCTTGTAATCTGAGGATTTGTGGTCTGATAGAATTTTTGTTGTTGCTAATTGATGCAGTATGCTGTTTCTAGGAGCAAAATATCTATCTAATGTTCTGTGCTTTTTCACATGGTGATTCAGGTTTCTTATGTTTTTAGGAATCCGGAAGTGTCAGACATCGTGATATTTAAGGCTCCTTCAATTCTTCAGGTATAATAAAGATCCAAGACTAGATTTTGTGACATTGTTTTTTAATTTTTGGAGGTTTAATACAGAAAATTGACATCGTTGCTATCTGTTTCCTGCTTGTGTCCATGTAGAAAAAGGGTTGTAGTCCAGATCATGTCTTTGTAAAGCGGATCGTTGCAAAAGCCGGGGACTATGTTGAAGTACATCTCTTCTTCTACAATTTCCTATTTTTTGAGGAAATTGTTGATTAATATATTTCTAACCCCTTATGCATTTGATCTTTTGAAAGGTTCGAGATGGTAAATTGGTTGTAAATGGTGTTGTTCAAGATGAGGACTATATTCTAGAGCCAGTTGCTTATGATATGGAACCCCAGGTATGTTCTGAAATTTATGGCTTTTCTTAAAGTTCCTAAAGTGTCAACATGCGGATATTTGTTTGAATGCTTTTTTCTTTATTTTAAAGCTTGTGCCTGAAGGACATGTGTTTGTGTTGGGAGACAATCGGAATAGAAGTTATGATTCCCACAATTGGTAAGTGTGTATCTAAATGATTTTATTGCTTGATATGTGTAGAGAATAAATCTTTGAATTTCTTAGGTATATAGAACTTATAATTTTCAGACTAAAACTTTTAAAAGGTGTCAGGAAATATATATTTCTTACATATTGTTCTTGGCTCTTGTCTGCATCTTATGCAGGGGTCCTCTCCCCATCAACAACATTATTGGTAGATCTGTCCTTAGATATTGGCCACCGTCAAGAATAAGCGATACAATATATGAACCTTATGCAGGACAAAAAGCCTTCGTCATTTCTTGAAAAATTTCTGCGCTGTGTTTATCAAAATTCCATCCCTGTTTTGTGTATAAATGTGCACAACTGATGAAACAAAAGATTGAAGTGCGACCTATGGTCCAGCAGTGGTTGACTCCCTCTTTGTTCAGAGGGCTTCCAACAATAACTTTTGTGGAAGAATGGCATGCCTTTTGGCGGGCTTGGAGATCAAACTCTTTGCACTCCTGCCTTGGTGTTGATCTTTCCATCTCAAGTTGTTCATGTGGGGTGCTAGAGTTCGCCAGGTTGTGGGTTGGTGGTGCTTTTGTGGGTTGGATGGATATCTTGTTGGCTTTGTTTTTTCTGAATCAGTTGGGCTGTGTCTCATTCAAACTATTCAAAGATAGTTAAAGAAAACCAAGTGTTCATTATTTATGTTTTTTTTTTTTTGGAGAACACATTATTATAAATCTGGGTCGTAAGACCAAATATATAGTCCACCAATTCATTTTGATTTTACATGGTAGTTGTTTTTTTGGTTCTTTTTCTTTCAGATAAATGAAAAAGTTTTATGAGAAAATATAGTTACAATCAGCTGAAATGGCTCAAGACCCTTATTTTCTTATATATAAAAAAGATCTCACAGTACACAATAATTCATCTACTTACTAGTGGTATCTTCTATAACTTTTCAGTTGGTAAATTATTGTGGTAAATTTAGTTTATTTATATTCGTAAATTTAATAAAATATTAAACTAATTAATCATGTTTGTCCTGTATATATTTTTTCTTACTAAATAATATATATCTGTTTTAATAATTTTGATATACTTAATAAGAACCGAATCAGGTACTGACTACTAAGGAAGGAGATCAGTTGAAATAATTTTATAATTAACATAATCACAACGTTAAGGACAAGAATTTTACTAAGTATCAATCATTGACCGGTAAAACATGGAAATATTTAAAAACCAAGTACACTTCAAAAATTAGCTGGATCATTTATCTTTGCGCTGGTTGAAGCTCCGACTCGACCCGAATAGCCACGACGATGAACAAGCTCCGATTGCTTTTCTCCATCTTAGTAACATTCCAAACCCTAATCCCCAAATTAACCCTCGCAATTACAACCAAACCCCGTCCTTTCAATCTCTCTCACTTCATATACCCGAAAATTTACGATGAGTTTCGTCCCGAGCCTTCAATTTTTTTAAAGGTCGGATCTCTTTATTTCTAATTCTTTTAATTTTAATTTGGGCTTAATTTGAGTTGTTTTTTAATTTCAGGATGTTTTGGATGCAATTTCTGTGAAGAGGAAGTGGAATAATCAGGATGTGGAGGTGACAAATTTGGATTTGGATAAGGCTGAGTATGCGGTTGTGAATAATTATGATGTGAGTCTTCGATTAGGCTCGATAAGTGAGTTTGAGTATAAGTTGAGGGATAGTGAAGTGTCGGAGTGGAAGAAAGTTGGGGAGTTTGGGGGTGATTTCGAGAGGTTAGTGGAGGATGTGAGCTCGAAAGGGGTGGTTGATGAGTTCGAGATTGAAGGGCCGTTTGAGTTGTGTGCTTCGGGTGATCATCGGTTTCAGCTTATATTGCCGGTATACTTCTTGTTTGATGCATTCTGTTTTTGAGTTCGAAATGTGTTTTTCATTGCACGTTGCTGATATATTATATGTTTGTTTATTTGGCTTAATTTTCAAGTACTGTTTCCTGTAGGAATTTACTTGTCTGTAGCGTACTTAATAAAATTATAGTAAGAGGACATTTCAAAACAAAAAACGAGTTTTCCTTAGCTAGAGTGTATGTTAAGCTAGGAAAAGTATTGAGGAGGTCTCTTTTAGCTTCTTTCAACCCAACCAAAGGGATTGCTCACAGATGCTTTGGTTTGCCTGTCTATCAGGCAGTACATTGTTTTGAATGGTAATTGTAATTTTAATATTGATCGATACCACTTGGTTGGAGTCATTCATTCAACTAAGTTTTAAGTGTAGGATGATCATCGGAAATGGTATTCAGTGAAGTGGCATCTATATTCTTGAATGCTTTTTGTGAGTTGAATATAAAAGTCTTGCTTGGCAGAAGCATTACTCTAAAGCTATATACATATATTTACTGTGGATACTCAAGATATCTGTAACTCATCATAAGCTCTTTAACTCTTCAAGAAAATGGTATTCTGCAAATCAATTCTTCCCTTTAAAGTCATACAACTTATTTTTGTTCCAAAATGTTTCTTTACCATGTCTTTTTTAAGTTGTCCGTTTTCTTGATTGTACACCATATAGTTCTCTAGTTATAGATCTTCTAATTATTTGACTATATTTTGGAATGTTTAGGTTCTGTAGTGGTTTTTGCACAGCTACACAAGCATGAAATCATTAAATTTTTATAATTGAATTGCATATTTTATTTATCTAAATATATTACTGGACGTTGCTTTTCAAATCTCAAATTTATCTGAAAATTTTTGCTCTTCAGGAAGATGATTTGCAGAATGCTATTGTGTCACGTTTTTACTCTGGAAAAATAATAAAGATTGTTATATTTGACAAACTTTTTTTTTTCCATTTCTCCCTCGTGATTGTGTGTGCTCTGATTGCAGTATATATGAGTTTCTTGAACTAAATTTTGCAATGGCCAGCATGCAGGATATATATCTTCACAAGTCATTGATTTTTGTGTGCAACTTAATGAAATTATTACTTTGCATGTAGTTCTGTTTGATGAACTAAACCTGAGATGTCAAGAAGGCTCTAATGCGTTCAGGTTTAGGTGAAAAGTCAAAATTCTATGTTGCTTCTCATAAAAATTCTTTTTGTCAAATAGTAGGTTACAAGCTTACCAAATTGCTAGAGATTTTCTCATAAATATTCTGCTAATAAACATCTTGTTATTTGCATTGCACTATTATTCTAGCGCTGCTTAAGATGCAAGCTGTGATTTATATGCTGTAGCATGCACTCTTGCGCAGATAGTCCATCTATATTGTTTCTGCTTATAGTTACAACATATTTTTGGCTTGTCAGATGAACTCTTCACATGCTGGCCTGAAAAGAGTCATTGTTAGTGAGGGCATCACAGTGAAAGTGAAAAGTGCACTACAAGTCTCTTTGTTTAACACTTATGATCTTGGTCATCAAGAAAATGGGAGTGCGTTTGTCAATAGTAAGAGGGAAAAAGCTTGGTGGTCTTTAGGGAATTCAGTATGTTTGTCATTACTTCCTATAAATATCGTAGGTTCTGCATCGCTGGTTGCCTACAGGACCTGGAATCCCGATGCTCACATTGAATCTAATTTCCTATTTGGAGAGACAATAGAATTGCTGCCAGAGAAATGCTACATTAGTCATACCTATAGAAAGCATGGATGTCCAGTTGACTCCTTCAAATCAAGGATAGTGTTGCTGGAGAAAGTTATGCAGGGTTTGTTAAGTGACAAGATCAGTCAGGATTCAGGGTTGGGATTTTTTAAAGGTAAAGTTCGAGCATCAACACTATTTCGCTTTCACTTGGAAGTAAAGAGGGACATTAAAAGCAATGACACAATGTGGACAACACTCGCAGAGTGGAGAACAAGGCCTAAATTTGAACATTTAACATTTGAAATTGTGGCAAAATATGAAGCTCAAAGATTAAAGCCCTTGATGATGAAGAAAGTGGGACCTTTTGACGGAGTAGATACATATCCTTGGAGCACATTAATGTCCAACATCTCCTTCACAAAGTACCCCTCTGTGCTTGTTCCTCCAGAGACCCTAACACTGGACGTGAGATGGTAGGAAAACTGAAGTGCAACTTTACATCGTCTTTCGCTGATAAGTCTGTGCAAGGTGACTAGCATTTTGTTCTTGTAGGTCAGTTTCTTTACTTTGTGGGTGTTATTTTGAATGTATACATACCTCTGTGAAATTCAACTGTAAAATTCAACTTTAAATACTTGTAAATTTACAAATGAAGAAATTGTAATAACGAATATCGTTTTTACTAACAAATGTGATGATTTGTTATAATGTTTTGCATTACTTGTTAAGCGAGTTGCTGGTTTTGCCTTTATCAGATATGTTTTTGGTTCGGGCTCCTTTGTTGATTTGATGTATTACTCATTTGTTAATTTGATGTATTTGTACTGTAGAAATTCAACTCAATTATGTAGAGAATAGAGGAGGCTAGTCATTCTGAAATTCTTCAGTCTTGCAATCTTTATGTATATACAATCAAGTTGAAACTGATAACGAACTCATCATGAATTACAGAATCGGTCCCTTTTGCCTTGTACAAGTGTGTGGGGCAGAGTGAAAACAAAGTCCTTTATTACAGGTTTTGTACCCTTACTTCGTACTTAATTGTTTAGAAAATATTTGTTCCTATATAATCCAAAGTATTCAAAAATTAATAATAATATATAACTTTGTACATAATTACAATTCATCTTTACATCCACATAACACACAGTTCATCACATAATTATACGCTATCATTTTGGCGAATCTGCTTTAGGTGATGGGTGTGTTTGTGTGAACTTAATTTATGAAAATAAGACTTATTTTAGAATTAATTATTTAGAAAGTATCTAACATTCTTTAGTTGTCGAAACAGGTATTTTATTTTAAGATAAATATACATATTTAAATACTCTTTTCCAGAATACATGATTTAGTTTTGAAAACTAATATATCAAACAAAACATTATTTTTATTTGCCACCTGTGGGCTTGGAGCAGAAATGTGATCAATATTATTTTAGCCTCAACAATGGCTTTTACAACTTTGCAGGCTCTGAACTTTCCTATATTGCGTTGAAGGTACTGGATAGCGGATAAAAAGTGGAGATTGCTATTAAATGAGCCGGGCCGGCCCAGGCATTGTGTTGAAGATACTAAATGGTTCGGACTACGTACCCTAGCTAGCTAAGTCCCTAACCACTTGATATTTCGAAAATTTTACATGTTTAGTGTATTATAAAATTTCTGATCATATATGACATACTGTATATTTTAGCGAGAAACTATAAATGATGCATGTTGTTAAACATGGAGTCACTTCATTCTGAGAAACACTGCCTTAGGTTCTGATAAAATATGACTCCTAAATATTGATCAGACATGATCTTCACATGAATACATCAGTACTGACCGGGGTTGCAGGAAGACATGTAAACGGCATCCATATGAGTCGTTAGTCTATGACCTTCGAAACTAAGGGGCCGTTTGGATAAGTTTAAAAGAAGTGACTTCTTGCTTAAACTAGAGAAGTGGAGCAGAAGTGAGAAGTAAATAAGTGAATAAAGTGTTTGGAAAAAAAACAGAAGCTGTGAGAGAGAAGTTAGGATTCTCAGCTTCTTAAAAGTGCTTCTGCTTCTTTACACAAACGGGTCAATAAAAGCAGAAGGCAGAAGCAGCTTCCGCTTCTGGTAAACAAACAGGGCCTAAGAATAATTATCAAAAGGGCTCATGGCCGCGAGCTTACAAAAACTGGTTAAAAGCAGACTTACAATCAGACAGTGAGACTAAAGCTATAGACAAGCGTTCATATTAAGGATTTCTAGGAATTTCACTAAACAAGTGCAAGATCCTCGTTCATCAAACACTGCTCATTATTGTCAGTCACTAATGGAATTCGTTTGCCACGAATTAATCAGACAGACCAATGCCTGCTGTTGTATACATCGATAGCAGTCAGATTGCCATTCCCAGGGTAAACTCTAGATTAACCAACATTTTAGCAGAAGTCGATACTGAACTCTGATTTTCCTTCTTCTCTGGAAAATGGAAACCGTTATCATGCCCTCCAACCTACAAAATCAAAACTGGGCTATCACACACGTCCAAACCAGGTATCACAGCCACTTAAATGTGTGGATGCAATATGAAATTTCATCGGACTTTGGATGAATAATTGTTCAAAACTTCGTGTTTTTATCGGCCTACTCGTACCTTGGTGACATTTTGTTGGAAATATGAGCAACTAGTTGACACGGTTTCTTCATTTGAACTGATCCAGTCCTTCGTATCCTCCGAAGCTAACCATCCACCCCTGCTTCTAATATAATTAGTCAAAATTTAATCAGAAAAATGATCAGGTTTTGTACATTTATATTCTAAAAACAAAGAAGAAAAACACTGGCATCTTTTTATTGACCAAATTTCAGACCGGCCCAACATCAGAGACCTCAAGAATCGAGTCGAATGCTTGACTTTTTAGGGTACCTTGAGATCCGAATATTAAATTCAATTATCTTATTGTAGATACAACTACAGACTACAAGATCTTAATTCTTAATCCAATTTATGTTACATGTTCCTCAATGCCAAAGAAAAACAACTCAGTTAAGCAGAACCATGATGAGTTAGTCCGACTTCATATGCATCGCTCAGAGCCTTCATGTGAGTATTTATTTTCTTGTCAAACTTGAAATCATGATTGATTGATATAATATCTATATATAGGTGAGATAGAAATGCAGCAGTCTAGTAATATAGTACAGAAGTACATAAATTCATGAAGGGGTCAAGTCCATTTATATGCAAATCTTCAAATAGAGCGTTTACTTAACAAGATATCAGAGTTCGAGAGAGTCTTGATCTGTGTCCGAATCTGAGCCGTCTCACCCCAGTTTATTTAACTTAATTACTGGTAAGCTACAATATACGTGAACCGGACCCATTCATTAATGCACAAAGATACAGATACATAAGTGTACATATGAATGTGTGTATTAATGAGTGACAGGGAGAGAAAAGAGTAGCAACTGGGAGTACAAGTTAGGAAGTGTGACTACTACTATACCTTTGGGCATTAATCTGTAATGTAGTTGGCAGTGACGTTGGGGTTGATAATGAGTTGAATGAAGAATAATTACAAGGCATGAGCAGATAGTCACAAGCATCGCCATCTCCTCCTGTTCCTTCTGTCCCCTGCTTAAAATCCTCCGTCTCTGTCTGCCCTTGACCTACACCATTTACAATATTCATCATCACCATCTGCCCTACTTCATAATTCTTCATTATTCAACCCCGCCCGGGAACATATAATTAATTTTTATAACCAATCTTCACACAAAGGACAATTTTTTATCTATCTCAAACATTATCATATGTGGTTGCAGAAATACCAGTATATATCATGCTAAATTTGTATAAGAGAAAAATCTATTAAATTATAGTACCTATTAATCCCTTGTCAGTGTTTTTCACTGTCCTGTACATCTGCATGAAGAACAGAAGCCCATTTTAGTTTCAGGTTTTCATGATTGCAGCTAGTGAGATTATCTATGACTATAACAAGTACCTGCAAATGACTTTTCACATGAGCTAGAGTTAGATCCTTCACATTCATCAATTCTAGCACAGATTTTGGTGTTGCTCCTGTAACATGTGTCAACACTAAACAATTAAATATACTAAGGGCAAAAATAAGTTGTAATCGGAATACTGGAAAATCTAGCCAAATCAGTAATATTAATTAATTAACCTATTCATATGTAGCTAATTAAAACAGAAGAAAAAGATAAAAGCATACTTTCATGGCCACCAAGTAGCTGAACTGCATGAACAAAATGGGAGTGAAGAGAAGAGGTCCATCTCATTCTCGGTGCTCTAGCACTTCTTTTTGAAGCCCCATTCATCGTTCTTGAAGTGCTGCTTCTTTTGAAGTCACGGCCATAGATATGTGGCTGATAATGCTGATACTTTGCGGGCGGTGGAGGACTCAGACCAGACACCATTTCAAGCCCTAAACTCAGATATGAGCGCGGGTGACAGCCATATTCATGGCTTAGATCACTACTTCCTCCGCTGCTAGCCGAATCGCTCCGCTCTCCCATGTACTTCTTCATTAGCCCCCCGTTGTTGTAACCACGCATTGGCTTGGTGCAAGGTGGTCTGATTTGTAGCGACAGATCAGGCATATTTGAAGCTGCACTTGCCATGTTTTATCCCTTTTTATGTAAAAATAAATATGGTCAAGTTAGTTTCGAGATTTCCAAAGATGAGAGGAAGGAGTGGTGATTATAGGAAAATGAGTGGCCTGGTATTACTCATCTGCATGTCTGTGTTAATATCAAGAGATTGATAGAGAAGAAGAAGTTGCAAAGTATTATTACCTAGCTAGGTTTCCTAAAAAGACGCCCAATAAAGCAGGTTAGTCGTGTAAATTTGGGGAGACAAAGCTGCAAGATAAAAAGAGGGTGATGAAAAGTAGGGCTTGAAAGATGAAGCAAGATCAGAGACTTTTCCCTAATTCCTAATTCCTCAGTCTTTGCACAGAGATATATATACTTACTTATACTCCTAATTGTAGTAAAAGGAGAGAGGGAGGTTGGTTCCTTATCTATGTAACGGAAACTTAAAGAGAGAGAGAGGGCCACAATCCAGAAAATACAAGGAGGGTACTGTTTCGTGCAATAATCAAAGCGACCGTATAAATACACAGCCATAATCGGTTAAATTAAATATGTTATGATGGTCGGTTATATTATTGGAGTGTGATATTTTCATAAGATTATCTATTTTTATTTTTAATATGTCAACTCATTTTTTAGTTAAAGATTTTTCATAATTAAGGTTGCTCTAATAATACCTATAATTTGTTTCTCAATTATTTTTATGAGTATTTTAATATTTTACAAAAAATATTTTTATATGACTGAAATTTATCATTTATAATTTATAATAAATCATGTCTGATAGATAAAAAAAAAACCGTATCCTTTAATCATGACAAATCTTCAGATATATTAACATTTATGCATTTGTTCTTTAATGTTCTCCGACACTAGCTTGTTTGTGTAAATTATTAGCACAAATCAGCAATCTATATACAAAATTCATTAACCTTTAATAAATCTGTTTGTTTCGGAGAATCAAAAGTTACTTCTGCTTCTTTTGACCCGTTTGGGTAGAAAAGTAGAAACATTTTTAAGAAACTGAGAATACTAGCTTTTCTCTCACAACTTCTGCTTTTTTTCCAAACATTTTATTAATTTATTTACTTTTTACTTCTGCTCCACTTCTCTATTTTAAGAAGAAGTCACTTCTTTTAAATTTGTCCAAACGGCGTCTATACATGTATTGTTTTGAAGCAAGGTGGAGTATATTATAAGGTCAACATGCAGCTGATGCACTAATTTACTACTCCCTCCGTCCCGATGAATTGTATACAGTTTCCTTTTTGGGATGTCCCATCAATTGTATACATTCCAAAAGTAGTAAACTTTTATAATATATAATATCATTACACCAACTACTTTCCTCCACTATCTCCATTCTATAATAATATAAACACTATTACACCCACTACTATCCTCCCCTACCTCAAATATATTATTAAATATAAATGGGTCCCACCACTACACCCACTTTTCATCTAACTTTACTCTTTTTTACACAATTTCTTGGTCTCCGTGTCCCAGCCATTTGTATACAAATGACTGGGACGGAGGGAGTACTGCCACAAGTCTAGAAGTCTACCGAGTACTGACACTATGAGTATGATACAAGAGGAGCCAGCTATCGACGATGTACGGGTCTGAGCATTAGTCACTAAAATGCATGGCCTGTTGAGGTCGTAAAATAATCAATATAGATACGGGGTTAACACGTGAGGAACCGCCCACATCGCGTTCGTTCATGACAACTCACACCGTATAACAATCAGTCAATCACCTACCTCTCACTAGCTAATCCTTTGTGTAGCATGACCTGCTTAGTTTTATACTCCCTCTGTCCCATTTAATTGTATACGTTTCTTTTCAACTGCTCGACACGCATTTCAATGCTCTTATAAAATATAGTTCCGTAACTTATTTTTGAAATTTTTTTTTTCTGAATAAAAATATAACATCCAAACTTTAATTCAGAAAAAGAAAATTTTAAAAATAAATTACACAACTATATTTTACAGGAGCATTAAAGTCCGTGTCACGTCCCCGTCCCCCAATGTATACTATTCAGGAGACGGAGGGAGTAGGTATTGACTCTAGCCGACTGGAGTTGGAGCGGACAGACGTATCTTCGCAGTCGCAGGTCATGCCTGGGTATGGCCGTGTGCTAACCTGCTTAAATTAATCCCAAAATCACAAATTATAGATAGAAATAAGGATGTGTTTGGAAGTGCGGTTAAAATTTTTTATGCAGAATGATGAAGGTGGGTAGGAGGAAGGTATAAGAATCACTTATTTTTAATATTTTTATCTTTATTTAAATAATTCAATATAGATATGTAATATAAAATTAAATTAATATTGTAAAAATATATTATAATAATGATTTTGTTAATACTTCGAATTAATTAATATTAATAATTTATTTTTAATATTAAATATTATTACAACATTTAACCAAACACTTAGTATCATTACATATATAATTTATAACTATAGAAGATTCCAAAATCACACTTATATTATTCCAATTTCATTTCAACACTGTATCACTCCACGGACCAGATTCAAGACCAAGTTGTTATTAATACGACTGCATCTGAATGAATGTATGGATTTGACGAGAGTTTATCATATCTAGTTCTTAAACGAGAATGTGAGGTAGATATTTAAGAAATCGTCATAGCTCATCGAGATTTTTAGGTCATAATTTATACTCGTATATACTAACATTAATTCTAATATATCTCGCCATCAGCCCCACCAAGATTCTCTGCCTTTTCAAATATTCATAAGCTTGAAAATGAGCTATGGAGCCAAGAAAATCACCGTATTTCCCGGCGTCCTGGTTACTATACATCACGTGAGCACCATAGGCGCAACCCTGTCAAGGTAATATATCTATAGTTAATTTGTAAAGGGCATGGGTGTAAATGTGTATATAGATTGTTGTATTCTCGTTGCTCTCGATTACTTATTCGTACGTAGCATCATTCTTTCTCGTCTTTTCCACGTACTGGGGATTCTCACATCTTTGAATCATTTTTATTTCTCGTCTTTTACACAGACTGGGGATCATTTCTGAGTTTTAACTGTTTCATCTTCAAAAAGCAACTGGTCTTAAACTGGTTTGATGAAATTAATACTAAATTATTGACATTTTTCGTATAATTTTTAAAATTATATTGAAAATATATAATACTGTATTAATCAATCTGATAAAGAAAAAACTATTAAAGCCATCGCGTATTCGTGTTTATAAGCTTCAGAGTGAAAACCCTTAAACCCTACAGTATAATAGTAGAAATAATTGAGCTCACGTCCCAATGGCATGGAATTTGTTTACATAATTAATTATCAAGTCCCGGAAACAAAAAAGTGTTTCTGATACGATTTGATCACACTCAGATGAAGACGAGTTGAAAAGGTTCATCAGCTTGTTAATCTAAGATTTATATAGCCGCGGTCAGCGCCTGATGCGCTCTAGATTCATAGGGAAACCAAAACATTTTAACTTTGTGGTACCATATACATTAATTTAGTTGGGAAGAAGTTAATGTTAGAAGATTATTGTACTCTACTAGATATCGGTAGTATGTGATGGGGAAAGTAAGAATAATATCCGGGTGAATACGTCTCTCCGTGGTCTGTTTTCTGTGTATTCTAATGACTCGCCATTATATTCCATATTCCTTGTGTTTGTCTCTTTCTTACGTGCTTTCTTATAACAATTGCACGTCCTACCCACCCCATCTCGGCCTCTGCTCTTTTTTCCAAAATTACGAGTTCGTTTATGATCACATTTTATATTTTAATTTATATTATAAAATTAAAAAACCTTGTATGTTATTTTTTTTTAAAAAATATGCATATCAAAATGTGTCTACTAAAATAAAGTCATTTTATTAATAATCCAAGAAATTTTTATTGAAGATGGAGTAGCTGGATGTGAGGCAAAGAAACAAGCATATGAGTATGTGAAAGCATCGGAATGTGAGAAGGGAATTTCCCTTTCACATCCTGCACTCATCAATAACATTCCGGTTTGAGCATAGAGACAAAAAAGAAAGCAAGGGAATCACCGGAATCAACGCCGTTTTGAAGGATGTGAACCCACGACAATTTATATACTACTAGTAGTATATTAGTGCAAATTATACATGCACTACTGCAATAATCAATAAACTCAATCCTTGGCTGACTATTTTACGTCTACTTTTAGTTGTTTTAATCATATAGTATATATTAATAATTTTTTTCTCAACAAAAATATGATATAAATATTTTAGTTTTTTTTAAAAAAAAAATTAAATATATTATTATAACTCCTAAGATTGCATGTAAAGCCAAACGATCTACAATTACGATCGGAGGGAGTTTATGTTTATATATACAATCAATTTTACTGTTTAAAAGTGGAAAAATATTTTTGAAACGAGATGAATACATTAAATATGTCTTTTGACAAAAATTACCTCTGGGGTTTTGAAATAAATGAACAGAGCAAGTACTTGGTACCAATAAACTAAAAATATACTCTCATATAGGACTAGGAAGAAAGGTAGATGGATAAAGCAGGTAAGAAAAGCAATATTTGCAGGTTATTCAGTGACTGGGGAATGGTTGTATGGTTGTACTGTCTATCGTCTCAAGCCCACAGGACACATATGATTAATGGCACATAAAGAGATGTAAGGGCATGTAATTATGTATTGCCGGTCCACAAACTCGACCCGGAACTCCGGAAGGGCATGTAATTATGTATTGCTTGCCCACAAACTCGACCCGAAACTCTGGAAGGTCCCCGTTGGTACAAAAATTTATAGTTCGGGTACAACATTCATAGATTTTCTGTTATAAATTTCTTAACAAACTTGTATATCAATTCCATATATAGTCAAAAGGATTAATTAATTAATTTTTAAAATTATTTAAACGAATACATTGATTTTTATATTAAGATTCGATGACTACAATATCAGAGCGATAACTTAAGTGTTTCCGCTTGGTATTATGTACTTAGAGATTGCCATATTACATAAATATAAACACACATCACACTCCTTAATTACCTTTTCATATTTCTGACAAAAAAAATACTTTATCATTTATTAGGAAACTTTTAACCAAAAAATATTAACCGACAACAGACCACTTGATAAATTGCCATAACATTTTTTTCCATATCTACAAAAAGTTAACCTGTGTCTACACCCTGCAGTGCACCCATACACAAAAAAGATAAAAATATACATATATATCAAAACTTAGCAACTCAAAACTGCCGAAAAGAGACCGACTCTGAGATTTACTCTGAGGGGGATAGCAAAGACCAACACAAAAACATTGTAAAACTCGAGAAAAAACCAAGTCAAAACAAACAATTACAGCCAAAATCATCACAAGTAACTTCACAGAAGTCCGGTCTTGTAGCATAAAGACGGGATCACCTCTGCATTATAACTAAATTTTGAAATCAAAGCACATTACTAATTCAATATACAAAGTTACAAAAGGCAGAGAGAACACTCTTGTGTGCACTCAAGTTTTCAAAACTAACAAGTCACACTACATGATTAAATCTACCATATTAAAAGTTTAGAAATGAAATAAAATTTACCACCGGGACAAGATTTGGAAGAAAAATAAAAGACGCTAATCATATCTATCACCATTCACCATATTCAGTAACTTGAGATTATGGCTGGTGGAACTTGCACACCTAGAGGAACAGATAACATGATACATGTACACACTAGACTACAATTATGCCCTTCTCTAATCAGACTAAAAAGCAAAAAAACATCCAATTAAAGATACACAAATGACTGAGATAGTAATGCTTGATTAAACTCACATATTAGCAGCTCTTCATGTACCCTGCAAGAGGGGACGGCTGTTTACCATAAGAGCTAGTTCATTTGAGGCTACTCTTCCACCTTGATACTCCTGGTCTTTCCTCCCATAACTAGATATATGGACACGCATTTCACATTTCCCAATAAGCTCAAAGATGCAGATGTCCCCCATTTGAATATCATTATCACGGACAAACGCCATCCACCCACCACAAAAAGTATGTAGAGTCTGCACCTTCATAGTTGGAACTGAGTTTACAGTCCAACAATCTCCTTTTATATTGCGAAGTACAATCTCTGTTCTGCAACTAGGAAGATGTTCCATGGAAAACTTACATGGAACTTTCTGCAAAATAATGATTTGATATCAGTCTGCAGACATATTAATGGCACAAAAACTGATTATTTACGCCACTTAGATAAGAGTAAAAGATTAATAAACACTTAAATTGCCTAATATGGTGAAGCTAAATGCAAGTGTATGGAAATAGTAATATACTCCTGTCAACGTATTATCATAATGGAGATGTATGTTTCCAATGAAAATGTGAAACAATTTAGTAACATAAAAACAAAAATTGCATGGGAAATTAAGAATATACTAGCAGGTGTTTTAAAGTTTTAGATGCTACTTTCAGATCCAGATATGATTCAACAACATTGGTCAAGATATGATGTAAGAAAGAACAAATATACTTTAGAATAAAATATTAAGAATACAGTAATTACTTCACTGTTCACTCACAGAGGATATTAAGCACAATATCTAATGTATAACATCTACTGAACTATTAACTTGACATTTAGTCAGCGTTTAGTTTAACTCCACAGCTCTACTAGCAGGCTGCGACCGCGAGTTTTGATAAAGAAAAGACAAGGCATTAGCGGTCAGCATGTGGCAACCTATTTGGGTTTCTGAATGGGTGTTCCAATGGTGGCAGAGGGACGTTCTGGCATACATTTTTCATGGTAGGAGTTAGCGGATCTCCAATGAGGTTGGGCCGTTGGCTATACTAGTTGGCTAAAATACTGATTATGTAAACTTTTGTTAAACGTGTAACGCATTTTGCTTCGATGGTACTGATTATATTGATTGGCTATATTTAAAAAATAGTTTTTAATTATTATTTTAGGTTATAAATAGAATATATCACTCGAATAAGATAAGAGATGATATGGAATCATCTTAAAGCTCTCTAGCGGTTCAACAAATATAGCCAACATCAGTAGTTTGACTAAAATTATAGACAACAACAAAGTCCTGTTGGAGTTGGTTTGTTTTTTTACATAATCTCTATAATTTTTATTTATAGTATGTATTAAGTACTTTTAGCTAAGGATTCTATAGGGTTTGAGATGCTCTGATGCAGATAATAGGGCATGTGAGTTGAAGAATAAATAGGCCTGGAGGACATGATTTCTACAAAAGAAAATCGCAGCTCATAATATGATTATCAATGCTTATTTGAATAATTCAATAAATTAGTATACACACTATAGAAAACAAGTCTAAACTCATTCCCTTAGCCAAACCAAAACAAATACTATATATTACTAATCAAATATTATGAAGATTGTATTAAAAAAAAAAGATAGATTAAACAACTAAAATCTAGAATAACGTATCTATCTATAATCATTTAAGCTTGGAAACAGGTACTCCCACTGTTGGTCTGTCAATAAATTAGTCCCAAATCCCGATCTTCCGGGCTCGGCTTTTCCTGTATTAGTTGTCATCCATATTCTACAGTAAATATTAAATGGAAAGTGTGTGCCACCGATTTACAATCCGAGTCTTTAATTCGTCTTATGCAAGGAGACATGATGTGATCAAATGATAATTGAGGGTAATCTCCCAAACATCTGTACAAGGCACTAAGGCAGACCTTCAGATAACATCTATACAAGTCAAACCCTCAGATATATATCATGAGGAATGTGTTACTTAGCCCTGTTGCAGGCTTTAGGTTCTTAAGGCAAATACTATAAATTATTAGGTCTTTTCTCTGTTTGCAATTTTCTTCTTTTGTGCTTTTCTTAGGTTAACTGATTGCATAACAGCATTATGTTTAATTAAACCATAAAAGTACAATCATTCAAAAATCAATAAAGATAATAAATACATTGATTACCTACCATCGTGAATGAACCACTTATGTTAAACTTCTTCATGATTCTGACAAAATGAGGCAAATTGGAAAGAAATGATTCTGCTGCTATCTTTTCTTCAGGTGCTGATTTCATTGACATAAAACTCCTGATTTGTGGACTCTGTTGGAGTTGCTTGTTTTTTCTCCTATTGCTCCCTGTTCAAAATCATCAGAAGAAGTATTACAGTTTGTCGCTGGATAAGGCAATGTTGCTCAACTGGGTCAGAAATAAAAAACTGAAACAAAGCGTTTGACCCCACAATGGAATGGGTGCAACTTCATAAGCGACATAATGATTGTAAGACAAATCCATAGGAACTGCACCAGGTATGTCCCACAACAGAATTTATGACATATTAGTTTTAGCAGTTCATAAACATATTACCTTGATTTTTATTGCAACCGGATTTCTCTGCCTTGGATTTTGGTTTTGCATGAGATTCACGAGAATTTCCTTTTGATGTAGTCATATAACCTGGAGTCTTCTGTGTAGCACATGAGTTGTTCGTCATTTTACAAACTGACTTATTGCTATGATTATCGACCCCTTCAGTTTGTACCCTGAGAATTCGCACAAGAAATTCACAATTCTGCACTAGTTCGAAGATGCAGATATCTCCCATATTAATGGTGTTGTCCCGGACAAAACTCAACCACCCTCCACAAAATGTATGTGACGTTTGCACTCTTGTGTTTGGAATTGAATTAATAACCCAACTTTTTCCGTCTTCATTCCGAAGTATAAGCTGTACTTTGCATTTAGGCAGGTGTGCCATAGAGAACTGATATGGGATGTTCTACATGACAACATAAATAACATATTATGCAGATGCATGACAACAGATATCAAGCAAGCTGATAACTTTGTTGAAAAGCAAAATTCCAAATAAAAGCCTCTCGGGAATAGTTTTTTTTTTTAAAAAAATAAGCTCCATCAAAGTTGGAAACAGTGCATAATGTTAAACGATCCCTTGCATGGCTGAAATAGCCACGAAATTTTGGAGCAAGATCATTACTGGAGTTCATCAATTCAATATATCAAATAAAGTGTTCAACTATCCACAAGATCACTAAAAATAATGTTACGTGATTCAAGCCATTCATATATGCATTACTTTATTCAATTATAAATGGTGCAAAAATCAGATCCCACTAGTTCCAACTTCCAAGTACCAGATCTTACCATTCTTACTAGAACATAATATGAATACCCACAAAAAATCTAGTAAATAACTGATGAGAAACTTACCAATGTGTATGATCCACTTACGTTGAACCTTTTCATAACCTTAGTAAATGTAGGATAGAGGGAAGTAAATGCTTGAGCTATCCTATCTGCTTCAGTAGCTGACAGCAATGCATGATTAACTGCAAAGTACTTAAGAGTCAAATTTGACTTGCAAAACAAGAAACTACAGAACCAGACAACCAGTTATATGGTGTTCCAGAAACACAGGTATTTCATCAAGATATGTTGATTAATATGTGAAGTTATGAACTACTTCCTGACGAGGATAAAATTTTACCAAAACCTAGTCATAATAATAGTTTCATGCACATAAAAACGTCAAACAATTAATACAAGTAATTCGGCCGTGCAAATTGAAAAACAGATGACATACTTCAAGATGAAAGGACCAAAGAAATATGTAAACAAAACATGAGAAATTTACCCGAGTGAAATGCAAAGCTATTTTACATTTACTTAATATGTTTTACCTGAGTTTTTACCTGACGGCCCAGCAACAGCCACAGAATTTTTAGAAGGACCGCTAACATATTCAGCCAAGGTAGAAAGGCGAGATGTTTCACTTGTCATGCCCATAGAAGCCACTATTCCTTGCAAGCGCCTCTCTTTGACAGCTATATCTGAAGGGACTTGAGAACTTCTCATCTTTTTCCGTGGATATCCAACAGTGTTTTCTACTGATTCCCTCTTTTTCGCGTTTAAATTATTACATTTGCTTTGGTCTTGACTGCATCGTGCAGTAGATGCTGCTTCCTTCTCACAGGAACTTTGATCAAAAACTTGCACAACAAACTGCAAATCACCTTCATATCCAAATAGCAAAGTGTCGCCATCTTCCAAAAAATGATCTCTGACGAATGATTGCCACCCTTCATAAATACATAAATCATTATCATGCTTAATCAAGGACGCATGCCAGAAATCCCCACTAGGACCTTCCAACGACACAGTTCCACACGTATATCCTTCCATATTCTCAATGAATTTTGGTGGAACTTTCTGTAAAATAAAAATTACAGGTTCAGTGAACCACACAGTAGAGTTAAACGATTTAAAATATAATTACACAATTGATACCAGACAAACTAGTGGGAGTGGGGGGGACGGGGGGACAAATGAATTGAATTGGGTACAGAATATATGTATATATGTAACTTGAGTTTTTATTACCGTATGCATTGGAGAAATTCTCTTTATAGTCAAAAAATATATTCATGAAACTCCCAAAATCCAACAGTCTTCCTACACATAGGGCAAGGTCAGTGTACATATCACACTCCAGGATCCTCCAAGTGGGACGACCTAAATGTCTTTGGTTTGATTAAGCCAACAGTTAGGCATATGTTCATAAACTTGTTACCAAGTTGAGAAGTTGCTAACCTAAGTTGCACGATCAGGTAATTTTGAAACTTTCACTAATCTAAATTTGAAGTACTAAATACGCTGAATATTTTTAAATAGCACAAAATTATAATGGACGCATCACAACAGTTGTGCCTAGCAAAACATCTTCCTAATTCCAAAATCTCAGTCACCTTCTCAGTTTACAAGACACATCCTTAACAAAAATATTTAATTCAAAATGGCCGTACAATACCGCAATAGCCTCTAATACATAATGTGGGTCATTCTAAAATCACATATTTAAACTAATTAACCAAACTCCATATCCAAAATCACACATAACTCAAAAAACCAAACACAATTTCACAAATTAGTCATTTTAAGAACACTAAATGGTAACCGCAACTTAAACAAATAGAAAAACACATAACAAGAGCGTAATTACCAGCATATGAGAGCAAGAGATAGGATTATAATTGACCAAGAAGTAAGCCATCTTCGTGCTCCCCATCTCTCAATTTAACTATACAGTAAACCCTAGAAAAGAAGCCCCAATTTAATTGGTTTTCGAGTATTGTAAATCTAGGAAAATTGGGGTGTAAAATCACATCGATTTGCGGAGAATTACAAGTAGACGTTCTCAGCTACTAAATTCAATTCAACAAGACGAGGAGCCGTAGAGGTGTGATTATGTGTGTGCGTGTCTTTGTGTGTGTATAGGCGCATCTGGTATATCTACATACATGTTTCTGGTATCGCTGCGATAATTTTTTAGTTCAACATTATTTAAATTTTATACAGAATTTTATATGTGAATTTGTATGCATATATTTTATTCAAAAAAATGCACTTAATATGAAACTTAATAATAATTTTATAATTATTTGATTTTTTTTAATTATATAGATGTTTCTCGGCATCTATACTAAAAATGATTGTAGAAGCACCGGTCTCTATTTTAATTTACAAATTATAATAAAATGTAGATATTCTTTTAACTATATATTAGGATTCTTAAAAATGCGTTTTCCATGATGACACAATTTAATTTTATATAATAATTTATTTAATTATAAAATTAAATGAATAATTTTGACATCAAGTTAAACAAAAAATTACCTAAGAATTGATTTTTAACTCACTGTCACTCTAAATATTTGAAAAACTATATAAATAATTTTCATAAATATAAATAAAACTCTGGAAAATATTCTGTATGATGTTGCTTTGATTGAATAAAAAGTTTCCATTGGTTTCAAAAAACTATAAACATTTAAATTTTTAGATAATCTTTTGAATTATCATATATTTTTAGATAATTTTTTGAATTATCTTATATATTTACATAATCATGAATTTTTTATTGAATTCTCCTCCGTCCCATGCGATTCTTGTAAATTACACTGTTTGCACGCATTTTGAGACTCTTGTAAACTATAGCTTCATAACGTTTTTTAAATTATTATTTTTTTGAATAAAAATTTAAACGTCAAATTTTTACTCAAAAAAAATTAGAAAAAATATTCATGGAATTATACTTTATAGGATTCTCAAAATACGTATCAAAAAGTAACGTAAAGAAATTGGTGAGGGTTTCAATATACTTAATTTTAAAATATGTTTTAAATAAAATATCAAGATATTAAGGTAATGTTATTTATTTTGTTTGGACTTATTTTATAAATTTTCAAGTTGGTAGAAATTAATTTTACAAATACAGTGAAATTTAATTGTTACTGTTTTCACAGTTGCAACCTGATTTACTCTGGTCATATTCTTTTACTAAAAAAAAAAAAAGAAAAACCCTGGTCATATTTTCTTAAATAGTTTTAAAATATGAAATTTTTTGAAGGATTTTCCTTTCCTTTCCTTTAGCGTTCTCAATGGGATGGCCGGATTCAGGAGCAGCTGCCATGAAGGTGTAGCTAGAGGTGAAAAAAGAAGGCATTCTCTTTTAACTTTTAAGTAACATAATAATTAGGCTCTGATTCTTGATTAAAGGCATGCGCGTGTGTATATTGGTGTATATTGGTGATTTCGCTGCTTCCATCTTTTCGGTTAAGTTTAATTATGTAAGTTCTCAAATTAGATTTGTAGTAATGATTATTCTGTGTCGCAAATGTGAAATCTTTACACGTCCCTCAACTTTGCTAGGTGTTGCTACTGGAGCTCTATTCATGATCAGTTTCGGACTACTATGCTTTTTTCTTCAACACCGTGCCAGTCTCATTAGGGGAAAAGAAGGAATTGCAAATTATTTGAAACAAACGGCATCAGCATTCATGGATATCCATACAAAATAATAGAGAAGGCTACTCAAAGCTTCTCTGGTAAACATAGATTAGGCACAGGGGCTTATGGAACAGTATATGCTGGCAGACTCAACAATGCTGAGCTAGTAGCCATTAGACGGATGAAGCATCGAGCATATAATGCAGACAACATTGAGTAAGTCAGGAATGAGATCAAACTCCGGTATTCAGGTAAACCACCCGAATTTGGGAGACAACCTAGGTTGCTCCATTCAGAGAGGTGAACAAATTCTTGTTTACGAGTACATGCCTAATGGGATGTTCCAACATTTACATGGTGACCAAGGCAGTAGTGGCCTTCTCTGCCAAATTCGCCTAACAATTGCCTCAAAAACTGCCCGAGCCATTGCATATCTCCACTCTGTAGTGAATCCTCCGTTGTATTATAGGGATATCAAATCTAGCGACATATTGTTGGATAATTAGTACAAGACTAAAGTATCTGATTTTGGGCTTTCTAGGCTTGGTATGACCAGATCATCCCACATCTCAACAGCCCCAAAAGGTACAAAGGGGTGTCTTGACCCTCAGTATCACCAGAATGTCCATCTGACGGATTAAAGTGATGTTTACAGCTTCGGCGTGGTACCTGTTGATATCCTAACAGTGTTAAAAGCTGTTGATTCTACTCAGGAGCAGAATGAAGTAAACTTAGCCTCATTGGCAATTGATCAAATTGGAACAGGAAGTTTGGTTGAGATAATTGATCCACTCACACTTCAAGATATAGACGATTTTACAGTTTCATCATTGCAGAAAGTTGCAGAGCTAGCATTTACATGCCTGGCTTTTATAGTGACATGAGACCTTCTATCTATGACTGAAGTGGCATACCATCCTGTTAATGAAGTGCAAAGATGGCAGGGTCTGCAAGGAAGTCCTGTCTGGCGGTTTAAATGATGAATCACACTTACGTTTTGTTATTACTAAAATAATTTTTTTTAACTATTTAGAATTTAGAAACATCAAGACACCCCATTACAAAGAATGTACTACCTAAAACCTAAACAAGAATTATAATAATGTTCTGCCACCAAAGAAATAAACAAAGATCTGCATCCATCTTTAAAGGCTAAAGAAATGATCAGATTTGCTGGTCCAGACTGAACTGGATGAACTATTCTCAATCTGGTATAGTTCCAGGCTTCCAGTTAGTAGGGTTTCCAGTTAGAATTAGTTGGTTGCACTTCAGATGTAAATGAGTTAAGAAATTCAAAAGTACGTTATCTTCTAATCTAAACATCTTAAGAACTTAAGCTAATACAACTAAATTAAATATAATCCACATATCTCTGATAGCAAAATAAATAGAGGAAAGTAAATTGTTTCAACTAGAGCATTGACACTTCTGGGAATCAAAGGAAGTAACAAAAGATAGTAAGATACAGTAGAAAGATAACTAGCTGGGAGGGATAGAAATATAGACTTGACAATCATACCATCATAAATACATACCATAAATATGTCAACTAGCAATCACCATACTTCAATTGGCAAATAATCCCAATTATATTTCTCTGTGACTTCAGTCAAGGCCTCCTTTTCTAGACCACCAGCATAAAAAGGATACTCCTTATTCCCCCTTTCAATCGAAGGAGCTGTTGATCTCCTCACCACCGTTCCATCACGATCAAAAGCAACTATTCCATCACCCCGTCTAAAACGACACAGCAACTTGACTATATTTGTTCTTCTAGGACGATGAGGATGCCTCAACCATGGCATAGCCGCAAAAACATGCTTACCATATGGAGATCCCACTTTCTTAGGGACGAAAATCACTTCAAATGCATCATCTGTTTCCTTCATTTCGAGATATCTTGCTTTTAGCCTCCTCAAAAACTTGCCACTGGCCCACTCACCCTCAATGACGAGTATGATTCTCTTCCCCACAAGTTGCGACAACTTAACCTGTAAATTTGAACAGAGAAGTCAATCAGTGGAGTTGTACATATACTTGAACACAGTAATGTCAAGAGGACTCACTTCAGGCCCATTTTTTTGTATAAAAGAAATGTTTGGATCCCAGAATTTATCTAGCTTCAATTCCTTCATATAAGTAGCCTCCAACTTGGCAATTCTCATGCGGGTGAAGGGATATGCTTCAACACCAAATCTCTGCAAAATATCAGCACCATACAGCTCATAATATTTTCCTCGTGGTCCAATAATCACAAGCCTTGGATCTGGCCCTGGCCCCTCCAAATCCACAGGATAACTAAAAACCCGCTTCAGATACTTGCACCTCGGGTCTTTAAATGGGAGTGCCAGCCAAGGCATTTTGCTGAATGTCTTCCAGAATGATTCTTCAGTTGCACATTCGCTAGAATAAACAGAATCATGTATGTGAACAAGCACGATCTCAAAATTTTTCTCTTTCGCCAACAGTTCGTCATAGGCAGTTTTAAGTTTTATTGGAAGTTCAGCGGATATTGACTCTTCGTCAAAATACAAGGCCACGACCTTATCTTCGAGATTGTGAACAGGTACCTCCTGTAGGTAGAAATTCAAAAAATTGTGCAGAAGAAATAAACATCACTTTTAATAGACTGAAATCTTAAATGATGAATATGTCACCAAGTCCTGATGTTCAGGATATATTACTCTACTAGAAAACGTATACCTGATTCTGGTTGTTGATGACGTAATTACATTCGGGAAAGGTCAGGAGTTTTGTAATGGAAGGATGATAGAGTGCTTCCTCGTATTCATTTTCGAGGCAATCCATCCTTTGGGCAGTAAAAGGATAGGCCTGAGCTCCAAACCAGGAGAAGAAACCAGCAGCAGCTGGTTGCAAAACAACCCCCGAAGGATCAAATACAACTGAGAGGGTTTGAAATTCAGAAATAAAAGCGTCGGGAAGTCCTAATCTTTTCCCCAAAGAGTTGCGGGATTGGGTATCGAAGAAGGGGATTGCAGTCCATGGCATAACAGAGAACTTTTCCTCAAAACATTCCTCAAGGAAAGATGGATCAAGAGCGGAATGGAGTTGTTCTTTTGTGGTGAAGGGTTCAGTATAATCAGGAGTGATCCCTATGAGAACAACCTCGAAAGCAGCTTTGCCGTGGATGTCATTGTATATATCCACCAAAGAATCAACTTCCCGCCTTAAATAATGATTCCAAGGAACGAGTGGGACAAAATGTAAGACAACAACCTTGCCTTCCAGGTGCTTAGCTTGGACCTAGAAGAAATTGCAATATCTTGTTAAATTGCTACATAATTAGTAGTATTATCAAGTGGAGAATATGATGACATAAATGATGATATGTGTAGGGGACATAACAATAAAACAGTGGAACTGTGTATCAACAACATAATAATAATTTATGCTCTGTCATAATAATAAAACAGAAAAAGCAAATTAACAGTAATTAAGGGATAAGAAAGGGGAGTAGTAGTAGTAATAGTATGATACCGGACGATCGCGGTGCCGGTAGGTGATGAGAAAATCTCTGTGTTTTGTGAAGAGAAGATCCGATAAGTTAAAAATATCTCCTTTTTCAAGCCCCTGCTCTGACCACTTGTCTAAGCTGGAATCTGGCACCAATTCATCATCATTCATCCGCCTCTTCTTGGTCTTAGAAGATAAGACAACATCATGCTCATAGTTACTATCCATCTCCTTCTTCTTCCTGTTCTTACTTTAACACGTCCCTAATCTCATCTCTCTCTCGCCATCGCCGCGTAGTTAGGGTTTGATTTTCTGCATGTTTCTATCCTCGATACTATAATTAATAAATAATTGGCTCTTTTCTTTTCTTTAGAACATCTCCAAAGAGATAGCTAAAAATATAAATTTTTTAGTTATATTTAATGTTATTTTTTTTAAACCAATATTTAATGTTATGTTCTTTTGTAATTACATTTACAAATAATAATTACTTTTTTTTAAATAAATTTCATAAACAAATTTCTTCTAAATTCAGTCAAATAAACAATTTATATAATTACTTATATTTTATTCTAGTTAAATAAAATAATATTATTATTTAAAAATCTATTATTTTACTATTTTTAAATTTTAACGGCTAAATTTTCACATAATAATTATGTATGGTAAATAAAAACCATAAATAAATTATTTCCGAATTTAATCAAATGAATTATACAAGAATATATGTTATTCAATTAATTAAATAATATTTTATAATGCAAATAATATAGTTTTTTAATATTACTTTCATTCCCAAATTTTATTTAAATATTTTAGATATAATGGTAGCTATATTTTAATATATATATATATATATATATATTGTTATTAATTTTTAATTTAAATAGTTATGATTTTTTTACTAACCTTTTATTTTTGTTTTAAAAAAAATTTATATTATTTTGACAAAAACTAACATATAAATTTTTTTCACATAGTAGTTATGTATTGTAAATAAAAATCATGAATAAATTATTTCCGAATTTAATCAAATGAATTATACAAGGATATATGTTATTTAATTAATTAAATAATATTTTATAATGCAAATGATATAGTTTTTTAATATTACTTTCATTCCCAAATTTTATTTAAATATTTTAGATATAATGGTAGCTATATTTTAAAATATATATACATATATATTGTTATTAATTTTAAATTTAAATGTTTATGCTTTTTTTACTAACCTTTTATTTTTGTTTTAAAAAAAACTTTATATTATTTTGACAAAAACTAACATATAAATTTTTTTCTCACAAATATATATATATATATATATATATATATATATATATATATATATGTTATAATGATCTGAAGTTTAAAAATGAAAAATATAAATTATATCTCAAAATAATAATACATTTACATATTTGTGTTTATATAATATTTTTATAATAAATAATAAGATATGTCTTCTTTAATTTTTTAATTGTAAAATTAAACACACTATTATATAAATATTTATTATCTTACTATTTTTAAATTTTAACAGCTAAATTTTCATATAATAATTATATGTTATAAATAAAAATCATTTAAATGTTTTAAAAATTAGTTAGTTTTTAAAACTAAAAACACTACTCCATCCGTCCCTCTCATTTCTCTACAGTTTTTCACACTGCTCGGAACGTATTTTATAGCACATACAAAACATAGTTCTATAACTTATTTTTAAAATTTTTTTTGTATAAAAATTTATTCACTAAATTTCTTAAAATAAATATGTAAATAAAAAAATAACTATTGTGATTTATATAAAGAAAATTCTAAAATTCATTATGTAGTCGAAACACTCTAGAGTTCCCAACAGGATCATATATTTATTTTTATAAATATAAATGTAAAACATTTTTATGTGATTTAATTTTATATATATAAATGTATAAGAAATTCTACCGGTGCATCACTTATATGTCATGTACCGGTGCATTTTAATAGTCAGTAATTTTTTATACGTGTTTAAATTGATAATTTATTTTGGTATGTTGTTGATATGATCCGAACTTTAAAATCGTTATGTTGGCTTCTATCTGCCCAATATTTGATGAATATTTTGTCGCAATCGCCATCACGATATATGAACCGGTAATAATGCAAAATTAGCAAGATATGTCTCACATCTACAATTAAAATTAAATATATTTTAAAATTTAATAAAATATGCTTTGGAGTATGTCATAGGACTATCCTTACACTGGATTTAGAGATCGCAATTCACAAAGAAAGGATACATCAAAGGTGATTTTCTCATTATTTATGACTTTTTTTGTGTTATGTATTCTTGTTATCTAGATTATGGTGTATTATGTTATACTATCAATTTAACAAGATTTTTTTTAACACTTTCTCACACTTGGCAAGCGAAAGCGAGGCAATAAAAAAGAAGCTATTTACCATGTTCTTATAAACAGAGGATTCCTAATTGGCACGATTGAACCGTCTAAAGTATTTAGACAACTTAGGAATGATGAGCTCTTACAACCAAAATACCTATAGCGATAGTGATTATATCTAAACACCGACAACCAGCCAATAAGAGACGTAGTTATGTTTTTGTGATTTGAAATATAATAGTCTTAGAATTGTAAATTATCATATAAATCATATTTTGTGTCATTTCGGATTTTTGAGCGTAAGATTGGGTGCCTATGTGAAGGTATCTAAAGCACGTCAAGATCATATCCATTGACATTGGAGGCACGCTGAAGTCTGCATGCCATATGAGCACATAATTATTATCATCATCAATTATTGATAATATTCAATAATGAACATCGTATAGTAATTAATATACTCATACGTAGTTAAAAAAAAAATAAATAAAAGTATCTAACGACAAGCATCTACTTACGCAAAATGCAACATTTAATATATCTTATTTTTACGGGTATTAGCAAAATGGAAGACTCCACCTAACTTGCCTAGCTAGGAAGTCAGAGCTGCGGGGCAACAAAGGCTGGAACTATTCCTGCCAAAAAACCTTTCCTTCTCTTTACTGATACAGATGATTGTTCGGTGACAACGAGCGAGGCAGAGATGGAAAAGATAAAAGATGAGAATACGGGCTCTTCTCCTGTTTTACGAATCTAAAACTCTTAAGCATCGGAGTAGATCTCTACTAAAAAATGAAAAATGAAAAAGAACACTTTAAGAAGCATATAACACGGGTTATTAGCCGGGTCGTGCCGGACCTGCGGAAAGAGCGTTAATAGTTCCTCGCAACCCTTTCCTTTGTATCGGACCTTTCCCACTTTCCTCAGATCCTTACGTCGAGAAAAGCAAAAGCTTCAGGTGATTTGTTTTTTGATGTAAAAAAATACCTAAAATGAAGAACATATGCAATGTTGATTATATTAATTCAATTTATTATTCGATTATAAGTTTGTAATTAAAAAAATTTCTAATGATGAACTATTTTCCCATGACAAATTTGATTGTCAACCTCCAACCCATCAAGTGAAATTTGCTCCACTCCAACCACACATAATCCTTATCTAAAAATATAGTCAACCAATTGATGTTGGCTATATTTGGCCAACCACTACTATTTCTGAAAATATAGCCAACCAGTATAGCCAGTACCCATCGAAGCAAAATGCCTTGCAGCTTCGACAAATTTTACATAATGTTATATAAATCCAATTTAGCCAAGTACTTTTAGCCAGCACTGTTGGAGATACTCGCAGAAGATGTATAAATCATTAACTGCTGATTTAGATTTAAAAGTTCTATTTTCATGTTTCTAGTTTTGGCGCTGCATGATGAGACTTGGTTTTGGATGACACTACTTAAGTATACCAAACAAACTCCACCTTCTCTTTCTTTTTACCACTTTCCGAAGTTCTTGTTTCATTCCTTGACAGTCCTTCTCAAGCTCCAATACACGTGCCTTCACTTCATCCATACCATCAGATTGTGCACACCCCACTTGCCGGAGATTTTGTGGGTTTTCCAGATTTTCTGAGATGAAGAACAACCCTGAAATCGATGTACGCAGGCGAAGCTGTTCAAAGAAAAGAACCTGCACAATGACACGGAGTGGCAGTCTCTCATTCTGGGCTGCATGGGTGCTTGCTTCTAATGATAGCTTCTGGCAGTTCATGAGTCTGCATATTTGCTCCCGTTCTATATCTGTTAGCCAAGGATGCGCCTGCAGTTCAACACGGCATTCTTAATATATACTTTTCTCTTGTTCAATTATTTGGTTCTTCTCGTTTCATTTCAAAAACTTATAATAATGAGTTGATGCAATATATTGTATAATTTTTCGTTTGTTTATATTCTAGAGCAGTTAAGGAATTTGTTACCTTCAAATATATATCAATTGCGCGGTAAATGCCATCAGAAAGTGGCCTGGCATAATCAGGGACAGCAGAGCCAAGTGACTGAAACTTTGATAATTTGAAATTAACATCTGGTGCTACATCAGCAAGATAACCATCCACCAGATTGGCCACCACTGTAATTGCTGTCAGTGAATCGGAACTCTCAACTAACTGATTCTCATCAACTATACTTGGAGAATATGGCGCGGAAGAAATCTGCTCGGTTGACAAAAAATAGTCGAGAATCCTTTGAAAGCAGTCAATGTCATATAAAGTCTCTACTGAGTAGCCTAAACTTGGAATTAAAAGATCGTCTAAGGATGCCTGGTCCAATTGTGCCCCCACTCTTTTCTCTAGATTTTCTCTGCATGAAGGACTTGCTTGTAAGAGCATAGCCGTGCGAAGTAGCCTCACCAGAAACTTCGTCTGCACCACTCCTTTATGAGATGGAAGTAACTCCACAAGTTCTTCGAGGAGCCCCCTCTGATCCGCCTCAGATGGGGTCGAAACATTATTGCCTGGTTTAGCGCTGTTGGCGTCCTTGAAGCTGAATTGCCTATTCATCAGGGGAATATATTTTCTCGCATACACGACAAGAGATCCAGCAATGTTCTCAGGCTTCATGCCTACTGATTCCACCGCTTGGATAAACATTTTATAGAAACCCAAACCTAGATACGACACATCTTCATACCACCAACGATCACCCAATTGCTGCGCCTTTCTTGATATTCCACTCCATAATATTCTGTTTTCTTTTTCTTTGTTACCATTCCGCGGTGAAACTTGCCGAGTAAATATCTGTGGATCAGCACAAGCTTTCCTTGCCAGAGAATTCACACATCTAGAAACTATGTGAAGTTCTTCTGCCTGCGATAAAACTTCTTCACAGGTTTCAAGGGCTTCTAATGTGTCTGTCCAATTCCCAAATATTTCATTCAGGAAAGCCTCTGCATGGGAAACAAGATTTCCTTCTACAATATCTTCATTCATCTGAAGGAAATCCGCTGCACACCTCACAGTAACTATATTCGAAGCTGTAAGCTCGATTTTAACCCCGTAGCAAAATTTGGCTATAAGCTCAAATGTTTTAGCTCCACCAGGCAAGTCACAGAGTTGCAATACTTGCACCGACCCATCATCACTAGGCTGTTCCCCGATTTGCTTTGCCAGTAGTCCACTTTTTGATAACAATGGAAACTGCAGTACAAGATGAAATTACAAACACATTCTTATGATTTGATAACAAATAACCAAATAGAATATTCTGCGCATACCTTATGTAGATGAAAGGACATTTCTCCGATCTCAACGGTAACGTCACTGGGAAGCCCAGAGGTGCATTGCCTGCGATAATTAACAAAACCATCACATGACAGTAACAGAATTTGTGAATCGAAAAGGCCAAGACATCATACAGATCTGTTTAGTAAATACTCGGAGAATGCTCATGCAGCGTCACACAAGAATAAAATGCAACACTTTAGGCCAGTATCCCTAACAATTGTATGTCGTGAATATAATTAACAGTCGACGTGGATCTAAAATTAATCAAATATATCGAATATAGAAAATGCTCAAGAGGGGCAGTGAGTACCAAGTTTGGCCTTCGCGATGAAATGCTTCAGGCTTTGTACCAAGCTTCATGGAAGTCATTGGTGTGTGATATTCTTCACCAGCTCTTCAGTTTTGTTACAAAATCGAATGAAATGCGAGGAAGAAGATGTGAGAAAACATCTTCTTTTTGGTAACCAACACAATATATTGATTGTTGAGATGGTTAGCGAGATAAAAGAATGTGTCCGAGTCTACTGGAGCAAACAAGAAGACCAGGAGGATCACAGTTAGATGCAACTGTAGCTTCGGTTTAGCGCGCACTTGTACAAATTTTTATTGACTTAATTACCAAAAAAACTATACAACTATCATGTTTTTTTCAATTTAACCATAATAGTATATTTATTGCAGGATAATGCAAGTAACTTCAAAAAATTATATTCAGAAAACACACTCTCATTAATCCATAACCAATGTTAAGTTAAAATTGAGATGTCACATATATTGTCAAGTTATTAATTATTAAATTAATTAGTATACAAATTTTATTAATTTTTTACTATCCAATTAAACGATCAAAATCCTAATTCATATTTTACACAAATATAGAGCGAATCATAATTTAAGTATGAAGGTAGTGGACAATGTTAACATGATTTTTTGAAAACACAATCAGCCTACTAGACACATGTGTATCGATAATTTTTCATGTGATTTAAATAATTGTATCGAATTTATAAATTTATTCAAACTCTTGATCGCTCTATGAATCAGTGTTACTTTGTCTGACATATTACTGCAACATGGATATGATAAATGTTTTTTGTTTGGGTACAACCTACACAAGCACATATAATATATATGGTATTTTGAGAATTCTACATGATTTCTACATGATTTTTAATAAATATTATATATTTTTTATGTATTTTTTTGGACAATAAAATTTTATTGAACTAGTAATCATCTAAAAAAACAAACAATTCAAATACTATGATTTTCGATAATAAATATAATTCTTCAACAATATTAATATATGTACACATATATATAATTTTAAAATAAGTGTAAATTCTTACCAATCAAAAAAAAAATGTAAACTAAACTAAATTAATTATTTAGCCGATAAAAATTAGAATTATATTATGACGAACCCTAATAACTCAAATAAAAACTGCTTGTTTGGTCTGTATATAATGAATTATGTAAAAATTTAAACTAAAATTATAAAAAAAAGAATACTTTAGTAATGTTGCATAGGACATCCATTTAACCATGGTTAAAATTGGATTCTCTCAAATATGCTTTCTATTAATTAGTTCCATTTTTCTGCAACAAAATTACTATTATGGTTAAAATGAAAAAATCATAAAAGTTTAATAGTTTTTTCAGTAATTAAGTCATTTTTATTTAAAGATTTAATACGTCACCTGTGGCATGTTGTGATGTCAATATATTCTCATTCTTATCTTTTAATCTATGAAGGTACCTGCATCAAACTAATAAATTTTATATTTATTTTATTTTTACAATTTATATAATATTCATGTTCTCAATATTTTCTCTAATTTACATTGCAATATAATAATTTAATAAAAAAACTTTCTATATAAATTTTAGAAGAACTCCCGTCGCATATTAGTGATCGTGGATGCTTTGAGTAAATGAGCATTAAAAAACAGTACATTATAACCTTTGTTATTATTAACTTTTACAAAATTTAAAACATTGACTGATTCATGAAAGCCAATAATTTTTTAATTGTTTGTCACCTTCTTCGTTTAAAAGTTAGCGGATTTCTTCACGTAAGTCCGATGTGTAAGAGATTTTTTACGCCATTTTAAATATATTTTTCAATTTATCATATGTACATTCTAAAAATAAGAGATTTGTTATTATAAAAATAAATAATATCCATTATTTTTTTTCCAATTTTGATGATCGATTTATTGAATATCAAAGTCCTACCAGTTTCCTATTTTATTCCTTTTCACTTTACTTTAAATTTTCATGCCCAAGCCCAGCTCCAATATAAAGTGGGAAATGTTATTTCCATAGTTGTTTTTTAATTTTCAGAGCTGAAAAGCTTTGAAAAGACGAAATTACCCCTTCATATTGTTTTTTTCTTTCGCTGTTGTATATGCACGGAGACAATTTTGTCTTTTCAAGTTTTGTTTGTTCTGGAAATCAAAAATCAGCTTTGGATCTAATTTTTTCTTATAAAATTAATCCGGGTCCGATTAATGCCAAGCCCGGCTCGTATAAAGTTAATCCGGGTCCCATCATGCCAATTACTCCCTCTGTCCCATTTAATTGTATACGTTTCTTTTTAACTGTTCGACACGCATTTCAATACTCTTATAAAATATAGTTCCATTACTTATTTTTCAGATTTTCTTTTTCTGAATAAAAATAGAACATCCAAACTTTAATTCAGAAAAAGAAAATTTTAAAAATAAATTACACAACTATACTTTACAGGAGCATTAAAGTCCGTGCCGCGTCCCCGTCCCCGTCCCCCAATGTATACAATTCAGGGGGACGGAGGGAGTACTATCTTCTATCTTCTGAAAAAATCTAGATTAGGAATCAGTAGTATGATGATCTGCTGGTATAGTAGGAAGAAAAGCTCTTCTAAGGTGGTGAGTTTGTCATGTTACATGTGTTTGTAGTCCAAAATAAAAGTTACTTCCTCCGTCTCATCCAATTCTTATCGTTTGAAATGGAGTGCTCGGCACGCAGTTTTAAAACTCGTATAAAATATGGTTCCATAACTTATTTTTATAATATTTTTTTTCTGAATAAAAATTTAAACATTAGATTTTTATTCAGAAAATAAAATTTTAAAAATAAGTTATGAAATTATACTTTACATTAGCCTTAAAATGCGTGCCGAGCACTCCATTCTAAATGATAAGAATTGGAGGGGACGGGGGAGTAATATACTCCTATAGACTATATATTCGGTAGCAGCACATTGTGCTCTGCTTTCTATCAATCATTTATAGTAGGAGTAAATTACAGATTGTGTACCTGAAGTTTGTCATATATTCGATGTGTGTACCTGCAGTTTTGTATATAGCAAGTGTGTATACGAAGTTTGAGATAGCGTGCGATACGTGTACTACCGTCACTTTTGTGACAGTGCCGTCTGTAATTAACGGAGGCGAAGGGTGGGCTGTGAAAGGCCAAAGAGTAAAGGCTACAGAAGTACATCCGGTTTCTAAAAAATGAAAGTTTCACAGATAGACTATTTCTGTTGAGATTGCTTTCATGGTTGTATAGTATTTCGAATATTGAAAACAATCTTATAATTTAATATAATTAAATTTTAAAATTAAAATCTTTATTTACATAATTTAATAAGACTATTTTGTTAAATGTATATTCATGGACTTATAATAGAATAAATTAGAAGTATTAGAAATTTTCAATAATTATAAATAATAATAATGTGGTTCTTAATATTTTAACATAAATTTATTTGGATATATAATGCGAGATTTACTAATATCTTTGTTTATATTATCAATTTATATTATACTAGATTTTAAAAAAAAATTAAATTTTACGACTAGATGTTCAATCTTTTCTATTTTTTTCTGTGAAATATCATAAATACTATATGTTAAATTGTTTAGTAAAATCAAAATAAAAATATTGAATTCAAAACGTGAAATATCCGCGTCCCATTTTGTATTATTGAATCTGAATATTCATGATATAATTAGTCAATGGGAATAATACTCACATTTAAACTATAATTTTAGAGTATTATTCTTGATATTTTAATTTAATCATAAATAATATCATTGATTACCAAAATTTATATATAATTTATCGTTTATAAGTAATTTTGAACATGATTATTAATTAATTATTAACATTCTTCAATTTTACTAATCATTAATTAACATCATTGTTATAATTACTAGTTATACTATAAAATATGATATTGTATAATTTACAAAAATAATTATTTACACGATTTTCAGGTTGTCGAATATTTAAAGATATTTAAGTAATTTTAAATAATTCGACTTCAAAACTTCGTCTTACTCCGTCCAATTTTTACAAGGGTTATTTAGTTAACAATTTATCGCTCTTTTATACAAAGTGTTATGGTATTTGTTATAGAAGTTTTGCCTTTTTTCCTATTTTTTTTTACTGAATTAAGTCTTACTGTTTTTAGTTTAATATTGAACATTTAATAACGTGATTTATTTGGGAGTTTAAAATATCTGTTTCAGTAATTTTAATTTATGAAGAATTTATAGATTATTAAAAGTATAATAATAAAAATAAAAATAATTTATGAATAATTTATAACTTAAAATTAATTATTTTGAAAAAAAATACAATTTACTCATGGGTTTTTCAATTTGAGGAAGAAATGGCCGGGTTGATCATGGTTTGTGTTATATCGTTGCTTGTAGTCAGTTAGGTGGTAAAACTACACTTTACTCACCAGCCTTTTGAAAAACAAACTAACGGTGTTAAGCAGCAATTAACATTTGTACACATTGTGCAAAGTTTGTCAAAGTTGGTGTACACGCTTTGCTATAATCGAAAATGCAGATACACACATCGGATATATCGGAAACTCCAGATACACAATCTGTAGTTTACTCTTTATAGTAGTGCAGTTTTAGTGCATCTGACGAGTAATTTTTTCAAGTAATTGTCACTCACCCTCACCCATCATACTCCGTGACTTTTTTACACCCGGAACCAATAATCTCAAGCACACCATGGCTTTCGAATGCCTTTTCTGACCGCTAACTTGTTTATTATTCACTAGTTCTCGAATTCGTAATCTTCTAGTACATTCTGAGAGATAAGTTTGCATGGTTTTCCTGGATTTCTTCAGCACCACAAGCGTTCTTGGGATGCTTTGTGTTGTATTTTGACTTGCTGCATTCTTATGAATTCAAGTGAATCTAACTAAACTTAGCATCGCCTCTACCAGAAGAAAGCATGGACCAATTTCATATCTTTTTACCCTTCTCCCAAACTAGATGCTATGTGAAAATACAATGAATATGACTTAACATTTGATTCTTGTATTTAACCTACCGGCCCGCACACCAACTCATTAATTTTTTGTTTCTTTTTCTAACCATACATTCCTGATTCCCATGTCAGTTTTGGTTCATCTCGATTATTATTAAAATTATGAAAATAATTAACATAGTATTGATAAAACAACGACAGTTCCGTAGAGATATAGTTTATAAATTTGGGAGCTTAACAATTATTTAAAAGATAGTTTACTTCTGAATATTGAAAAGAACACGAGGAGACAAAATTGCAGGCATGATCCTACACCAGATGCTTGCCTTTGTACGTTGATTATTCATTTCTAATTAGTTTATATAGGTGAGACGCCATCTTTCAGAGTCATCGTAGAATCGAATAAGATATTTCTTATTATTAATAAATACAGTACAATATTTGTACTCTTATCTAGTTCGTTCAAACGTTAATATTACAATTAGTAATGCACTTATGTTAGGTACGTTTAGAAGCTTTCGTAGTTATCAGTGTTTTAAAAAGCGCATTAAGCGGCCGCTTAAGCGGCCGCCTAAGCGGAATCGGCCCTAAAACGCCTCGATTTTGTATTAAGCGGGTTCTTAAGCGTTTTTGAAAATTAAGCGGACTATTAAGCGGATTAAGCGGTCGTTAAGCGGATTAAGCGGTACTTAAGCGGTCAAAATGATTTTGACTTGCTAATTTTTCAGTTTTAAAATATTTTTTTATATAATATAACTATAATTATATTAAAAAATTAATATATATATATTTTTAAAAATTTAAATTCTTACCACAATATAACATTATTTTTGAATATATTAATATTAAAATTAAATATTTAATTATATTTTATTAATCCGCTTATTGGCCCGCTTAAGATTCCGCTTAAGCGTCCGCTTTACCGCTTAAGCGCTAGAAGGTCCTTTCACCGCCTAGAGCCGATTTGCGCTTTTCATAACACTGGTAGTTATTCAACGGAAGGTGTTCAAATCACCAAACAAGGATATCATTCCATAAAGTCAAAGACTTTAGGCGGTGGATGCACACTTTGTCACTCATATAATTAAACATGTTTATTTATATATTGGCGATACTCGAGTCATTTATGATAATTTCAGTCAATAGTCAGATGCTAGGTACAGACATCTCAAAAATAAATAAAGAAAGAAAAATCTTCATTTTGTTCTTCTATCTTTGTCAGCCATCTTCTTTCTACTGTTTTATAAAAATTATATATTTCATTCGGCCAACAATTTTACTATCATATACTCCATACATAGAGTAGCATGTAACTAAATCACTCCGTTTGGTTCTTTCAAATTTAAATCATGGATAAAATTTAAGTAATTAGCTGGCACATCATATCAGAATATTCCATGAGACGGTGGAAGAGACTTTGCTATAGCAATGTAGTACTAATTTATCGTACGTATGACTATTCAACCTTGCATTCGTCATCTTAATCACGATTGTAATGTCGAAGTTTTAAATCCGGTCCATTAATTACAAGTAAATACTACTAAATTTTGAATTTATCAAGTGCAATGTTTTGTCTGTTAGCTACATGGTACTACGATTACTTGTTTTACAACAATGATTTATATTCGAAAAGAATGCTAGACAAAACCAAATTTGCATAACCAACGTCACAACATGGACTTAAATGTACAAGGCTTTAAGCCTCATCATCGGCTGTGGAGATCACTCACAGAAAGTTAAATATTCACATACGACCTCTCCACTGAGTCTTGAACCCTCGACCTTAACAACATGCATGAGAAGAGGCCATGCTCCGAAACTCCCCTGCCATCAAGGCACCAACTAATTGTTCTTAAAGTTCCTAATTTTAACTCAAGAATCGAAAGAAAATGGAGGTTTTAGAAGATCATAAGGAGCCCAAAGAGCATCAAGAGGACAAGGCCTATTAGCATCCAATCTCACCCATGGCTTCCCTTTCCCACTCCAATGCAACAAGCTAACACGACCCGGATGTAAATTCCGACAAAGCCCCCGAAAGTTATCACCACCTAGTCCATGCTGATTCCACTTATGATCCACAGCAGCTATGTTCCCGGCAAACACTAGCAAGAAAGGAGGCAATGAGCCTAGCTCATATATCCTCATCCTCTTCTGTAACTCCATCCATTCCTCGATTTTCGTCGTGTAATCGCCGAGCCTCCAGCGATCAAGATCAATCACCATGACTCCGGTGTTGAAGTAACATGCTTTGCGGTTAGCGAATGTTAAGGATAGTGAAGGATTTGACCAGAATGTAGGTGTGAAATATGAGGTGAAGTTAGCGTTACAATATTCGGGGGCCGCAAGGACCGAATCTTCGCCTAGCGGCGTTTCGGACAATTTCGCTATGTCATCGACTAATATTAAGTCGGAGTCTAGATAGACTATTTTGCGCACGCAATTCGGTAAAATGTTTGGTAAATAGCTGCGCGCGTAGTTCAGAGGGCAGTCGAGGGCGGACCGGATCGAGGTGGAAATGAGACGTGCCACGGCATCATCGTCGAAATTGTAGACGCGGAATTTGAGGTAGGGGAACGAATTCGCGATTGTCGCGCATAGTAGTGTTGCGTTTGATGAAATGGAAGTGACGAAATGGAAAATAACGTTTTGTGGACACGAGGAGTGTTGGAGGACGGAGAGGATCGCGGCCATTGAGCCGCGAATGTACATGGCATCGAGTGTCATTGCCACGTGGATGGCGTTTTCGTAGCAGATGTTGTCGTCGATGTCATGTGCATCGTTGGAGTTGTTGATGAGGGTGGTGGAAGGACAGCTTGCGGAGTTGTAGAACTTAGGAGCCTCTTTGAATTGGTGGAGGATGTTAGTTGTCGTTTGTGTTGCGAAAATTGTACTCAGTTTTAAAATGAAGAAAGAAATGTAGAGGAATATGTGGAGATTTGGGTTTGGCATTGGAGATGCTTCAGGGGAATTGAATTGGCAAGGAGAGGAATGAAAAGGATTTTAAGGTATTTTTCTGAGAAGGGTTTGGAACTTTTGCAAGACACGGTTTGGGGAATCAAATGTGGGGTACGGAATTGCTTGCCAGGCTGGGGATTTATAAAAGTTTGAGATTTTGAAATACCACCGATTTTTCTGCATAAAATAGACTGTTTGAACTCTGAATTCATACTAGCCGACTCAATAATATATTTTCCAGACAATATTCCTGAGTCCTGACACAACGCATAAAATTATTATTTTTTTCAAAAAAAATAATTTTGAGTGATTAGTTTTCCGGAAAATTACCAAACGAAGAGCTTTGTTCTTGATCTAGGATGAAAGAATAAGTTTTCAGACTTGAGTAACAATCATTTGTCTGGAGATCTTATTATAATTTATCGAAGCCGGTCTCTTGTTCATGCAAAGTGTATTGTTTAAAGCAAACGAGAATAAGGTAACTACAGAAGAAGTAAATTTCAAAAATCACTGTATCGAGCATCTCTGACATGCGCAGGTAAATGAATTGATTGTCAAGTTGAAACCATCTATTCTTGATACAGTAGGTGTACACGGTTCGGTAAAACCGACCAAACCAACCCGAACCGATCACTTTTCGACCGAATCAATCCGAATTTTTTTAACCCGATATGTATTTGGTTTAAAAAAATATAAACCCGACTTAATTGGGTTGGTTACGGGTTTGAATATTTTTAGGCCGAACCAAACCAACCCGAATAAAAAATAAAATATTTTAAAGATTATATATATATGCATAGTCCAGCACCTCGAATATATTTTAAATATATCATGTTGTCTAAATTAGTGATTAGTGTTACAAGTATATGATTATTGTTCACAAAATGATATATCTTCTGCAATGTTTTCGAAGATAAAGTTTCTTAACCTAACTCAGAAAATTTATTATAAAATATTCAAGTTACATGTTTCAGTTTTACAGATGTGATTATATTGGTATGCATAGGGGAGTAAACAGTTGAGCATTAGTTTATAATTTTTATTAACTCAACCGAACCAATCCAAACCGAACCAAACCGGAATACTACAAATTGGTTTGGGTTACAAATTTATACGGTTCGGATTGGGTTGAAATTTTAAGAACCCGATTTAATCGGGTTGGGTCAATAAATTCCATTAACCCGCCCAACCCGAACCGTGTACACCCCTATACAGTAGTATGTTGGGATATCTCAGTCGGTGAAAATTATAAACTCACCAACTTTGACATAACTTATATTATTGTTCGGCTATTGATTTAATAAACAACAGACCTTGGCTTCAAGATTGAGGGATGTAAAAATGAGATTGATGGCAAAGCACCACCAGCCCGGGAAGTTTCTCATCTAGTTTTTACTTTAACCAGATCATCCGTATTTATTTATATGTGCGCTTCATCAGATATAGCCTATTTTGGAAACTACATTATTTACTCTCTTTTATACTGTTTGGTGTTAAATGAGTGAAATAAATATAATAATCAGTTAAATTAAAAATTTATTTAAAATAATCTTTTTTCTGTTTCAAAGCTGTTAATCTATAAAAATAATTATTGTACTCTAATTTTATTCTCGTAAAAGCTTTTGTTTTGGTTGATACACTAACTCGGTTTTAGATAATTCTTTGCAAATAAATATTTCACTTGAACTCAGCATATCATATGGCATGAGGACCTGAATGAAAAACGCCCATCACTGAATGAAGTGTGAAGATAGTTGAGATATCTGAACTCGTGTGATGGGCGTCAATATTTGGCCATCGTTTACCCATTGCTCCTATTTATTCGATTTTCAGGTTATCCAAGTTCATGAACATAGCTTCAGATTCATCCCTTCAGCCCTCGTTTTTTGTCCTATATATTTAGTGTGCATTTCTTACTCATTTGCGAATTTATACGAGGGTATGGAACTCAGGTTGGTATTAATTTTCTATCGTCGCCCCTACATTTTTTTTTGTCATAATCTTGTAGATCCAATATTCATCATAACACACATAATTAGAATTATAATCTTAACTTTAATAGAATATTCTTTAAACAAAATGTTATACCTCAGACACAAAAATGAGTAAAATATAACACAATATCAGTTTTTTTATAACATAAATAAGAATAGCTGATCTTCAGCATTCACATTAATTGCTCAATTAGTCATTTATCAAGTCATGAATCCCAAATATTTTATAACAAGTTGTGTATTCAAATACGTATGCATTGCTCTTTCTTTGAATATTCTATTCCGACATTGAGACGTAAGAATATTAATTCCGAAATTAAATTAGGGGTTACGAAGTTGTGACATAATCCTTAATCTGTGATGTAACCCATGTACTAAGAATTCAAAGATGTGTATCAATTATTGAAGCATGATGCATAAGGGACAATATCAGTAGACTTATAGCTTATGCAACTCGCCAGAACATGTATAATCTAATGAAATATATTAACTGAGTTAAGAGCTAAATTACTTCCAAATTGTATGATTTTCTATCAGTGTTTGACTACGTTTTGTTAAAGAATATGAATAATTCAGTCGAGATGTTGTTAATAAAGATTTTATATTAACGTGTCATTTTACTATTTTAGCCCATCATATTTCAAACATTCTAAGCATATACAAGTGTGTATTAGCAACTAATCTCTGTATATTATACAGATTTTATATTAACGTGTCATTTTACTATTTTAGCCCATCATATTTCAAACATTCTAAGCATATACAAGTGTGTATTAGCAACTAATCTCTGTATATTATACATATTTGTCATGTTGCCTTTTTATATGTAATTTGAAATTTACGAAAACATACTTCTACATATTAAATTTTAATATATTAAAATAGAAATTTAACATTTATATTTTTATTTAGAAAAAGTTAAAAAATAATATATAAAATTATATTATTTTTATATCCCGAAATATGAGCAAAAAATCAAAATCATTATTGTTTTTAAACGGACTCTAAATAGATATTACTTTAAAAAGTTGCTAATAAGACACTTCATCACTTTAAACAGTACTCTTCACACATTAAACCAAGTCATTGACTGATTCCGGAGCTTACAAACCATTTCTGGGACTTAAGACAGGAAAGAGAAGAATATAAAGTTACCCTGCCCAAATATAATATTCCCTCAACCACTTTAAGAAAGCATTTTACAATTCTTATGAAGTTGAGTCGTATAAATTAAGAGGGGTGTATTGGATTGGGATTTTAAAGCATTTTTTTGGATTCATGAAATCCGAGGGTATTCGATTGGGATTGTTTGAAATCCATTAAAATCGTGAGGTATTCAATTGGGATTTTAAATTATGCTACAAAATCGGATGGTATTCAATTGGGATTTTAAATTATGTTTTAAAATCCGATGGTATTCAATTGGGATTGTTTAAAATCCATTAAAATATGATGGTATTCAAATGCTGATGGATTTTTTTTCATTTCATAAAATGATGGATTTTGTGGCATTCTTCAATGTATTTTAAGTTTTTTGAAATCCCATCAAAATCAATGGGATTTTGAAGCATTGTACCTAAATCCCATCAACTCTGTGACATTTTATCAAGAATCCGCACAAAATCAAAATCTCATACAATCCATTAAAATCTATAGACTAAAAACAATCCATTAAAATCCCAATCGAATACACCCCCGTAATTTTAAAAAATTCTAAATAAAAATTTAATGTTTAAACTTTTAGTTAAAATTAAAATTTTAACAAAAACTATAAATCTAGACTTTACAAAAGGTTTAAAATACATATTAAATAATATAAAAAATATATAAAAATGAGTGGGAGAAATATTTATTCTGACATGTAATCTAAAATGTAGAAAAAACATACTTCCACGTACTAGTTTTTAACTTTGTTCAGAAGAAAAACTGAAAAAACTAAGCGAAAATATGTAATTAACACCTCAAAATTACTTATAAAAAATCGAAACAATTATTATTGGCGGAGGCACTAGTAAATAAGACCTGACAAAGCTACATTTAACTTTCAGGCCTTCGGCCTAAATTTCATCATTCATTAATAAACCTGATTATCATCTTTTTTTTTCTTTTTTGTTATCTTTTCCTTCCTTGTACATACATTTCGAGCTACAATTCTACATCCAGACTTCCTACACATCAAAAGTTCTAATAACCTTAAGGCCTCCCACCGCTATACTATATCTAGATTAACCAAGGGCTGGGAAAGGATACACTGCTCTATCGCACACTTAAATTTGTGCCACCTATCCCTACTAAAAAGGATAAATTGCTAGTGGGAGAAAAATTGGAAGCAAAAAACTAAAAAAATACTATATAAACTAAATGCCTATAATTTACAGTTATGCGCTCTTGTGGAATTCTTGCACAAACAAAGGATGTTGCTTCAGAAAACGCTGTAGCCACGATCCAAGCTACCGTAACCAGTACACAGGCCCTCTTCATCCTCGTTGCTGAACAGAGTTTGGTCCAAGCAGTCGAGTGATGCTCCACATGCTTTGTTATATGACTGGCACGCAGAGCGACACACTCTTAGCCTGTTATCACCATCCTTGTCGCACTTTTGGATAGAAATCTGTATCAAGATGAAAACATCAACATTTAACTTATATAATACAGAGAAAAGCAGTATGGCATTTATTCGAAGTCAAAGCAGGGTATTATTTGTTAATATAATTTAGGATACATCCCACATGTTTTTCCCATGCTAACAGAGCTTTTTGATACACAAAACACCAGTACCTTTTGCATCAAGAAAATAATGTAAGAATGTTATTCAAATTTAGCATCAGAAGCTCTCTTCTTTGCTTAAAACGTAGGCTTAGCATAGATATGCAAAAGACTTCTTCTATTAAAAAACGGGATAAGCAAAATAGGAACATCCAGATAGGATAAAGATTTAGATTAGTAAATGAACCATAAGCCTTTTATATTTGCTGTTATCAACAAGTTGATTAAGAGAGCATTAAAAACATACAAGCCAGGTAGCCCATTAAGTGGAAACTGGTTGTTAAAACATATAAAGTTAAAAATGTCAATCAGTAGAAGAATATATCGAAGTGTTCAAAGATTAGAAAAGTTACCCAGCAAGCAAGCCGCCTTGCAGCTCCATCACAGTCACCACCTCTGAAAAAGTTAAAAATTTTCCGAGGACCACCAGGAAATAAACGGTGGTAGTTAGGCTTAACAACTACTTCCTCTAATTGCTGCAATATACTCATTTCACTAGGAGCACAGTGTTGCATGGACGCATCTTTTCCCAGCAGATCTTTGCAAATCAAGAGATTTGAAGAGATTGTGGAGCTGTTTTGACATGTGTAGCCAGCATAGTCAGAACAACGGAACTCACAAACCCCATTATCACATACGCCTCCATGAAGGCTACATTGTTCGTCACAAACAGCTGCACACGCCACCCAAAGTGTTGGATAATAGAACATATTAGAATCAATCAAAGTAAACCACTGGAAGTTAATAAGAAAGAACTTAAAACTCTTGACAGCTTATGAAACCTTTGCAGGTTAAGTCTTCTTAAGTCAAAAGTATAACAATCCAACCAACAAAATTTCACTATTAAGTAAAGGTAGGAACCAAATAAATCCCGTGTCTTTACAAAGCACTGCATAGGTTAACTAATACTGTGCATGAAGAATTAATGAGATTACCATCATTGTTAATTTAGTGAAATTACTCGCACAGTAAAATACAGGAATAGGCAGAAGCACACTCAACTTTTTATTTCTTTTATATATTTTGTACTGTATAAAAACAAAGATGCAAAAATGAACAGAATGTTCAATCAGATGAAAGCTTACCTGTTGAGCAGTCGACACCAGTGCGTCCTTTTTCACACTCACAAACGCCATTTTGAAGACATTTCCCATGTCCACTACAGTTACTAGGACAAGAACCTGCGAGTCATTAGAACAATATTGAGAACCTCCATAACAAAGACATGCACAGAGAGTTAGAGAGGTGAAAAGAAGAGCATACGTTTGCTACAATCACGTCCACTGAACCCTAGAAAGCAGCGACACCTTCCATCAATACAGTCTCCATTAAAATGACAAGAATTGGGACATCTTCCAGGTACAGGAACCGGGTCTTTTTTACATAGTTCATGATAGGCTGGACATATTAGCTCGCCTAAGGGAAACATTTGGAAGAGACAATCAGGTGATGACAATGAACTCCAACAACATGAAAAAACACATTAAGTTGTCTGTAAAAACAAGATAATAAAGACAACCATTACCATTAAAGCCAGAAAACTGTACAGGTCCACCATGTTCAGGACATACTTTCCAAACATCATCGACTGCAACCTAAGAAAGAAAAGTGCACAAACGAAATTAAAATATCACATTTCCCTAGTGTACCTATAAGGGCATTATATACTTGGTTTAGGCCTGAACATATTAATAAGTAAAATTACCTTTAGTGTATTGTTTATACATCTGTGCTTATAACAACCATTTCCTTGGGCAGTGGAGCCCCTTACAAAGCCACTACGTACTAATGATGATGTCATGCACCTAGGGATATTAATGGAAGAATGGATGATTAGATTCAAAAATAAGAAAAACAAGTAACTGTCCATAAAACAAATCTAACCTTGAACTACTTCCTCGTACTTCACCCAACATTCGATCAGGAGGTCGTGCACTTTTAATGTCTGTGCACGAACCATCAGAGTATGCTACATAATAGGTGCAATAGTCGGCCAAAGATGACTGGCCACCTGCAACGACAATGTACAGTAGTCAGCCTCTAGTTACAGATGATGAGTATAAGACTACAAAAAAAAAAAAGGAAAGCCCCCGCGGTGCCAAAGGCACTCCTGTAGTGCTAGAAGAGGCCTAGAGGTTGATTTTTACCCCCATGGGCCCCATCCCCTCAATCATATGCATATACATTGAACTATTATGTCAGACTCCATATAAAATAAACTGGTAAAGGAAACATAATTTTTTTAGAAAAACTGATATTTTTAGATAAGCACACAAGCTCACACAGTCACACTTCTAGAAACAAAGAACCAACCAAAAGAAAAAACACAAAAAAGATCAAGTACAAAAAAGGCTCAAAACCATTATACACATATGTTGTGCTAATTATATTGGGGGTACAAGTGGCAAAAATACATTCTAATATTTATATCTCTGAGCATTTACAATGAAAGGGACCTCGAAGTCGAAGGAAAGGAAAATAAATCAAACTGATGCAGAAATGAGAAATGCTTATCGATTTAAAATGTGACATCCAAGTATACCCTTAACTGAATTCTCCAAAAGTCCTCCAGCCAATAAATGAACAGAAGTCTAACAGGGGGGAAATGGCAAGAGAAACGCCAACACAAAGTAGTTTATTATTATTTCTTACCACGGACTGGAACCCAATGCATGTATTTCTCGGTGTAATACAACTATACAAGTTCTAAACATTCCAGGCAAACTTAGTTATTATTTTATGCTCTATTAAGCGGTAAAATCGCAAATGCATATGTGTAATACTGCACAGGACTACAAATGATCGTATATTTGCTTAAAAGATGTGGGATTTTTTTTTATCAGTGATACCCCATACATTGTCATACTTTTGTATTGGGGGTTGGGGGTGGGGTGGGGGGGATGAGAATTGGGCTCGGCACTAGGAGCACCTTAGCCACCACTTGGGAATTCCTTAATTCTTAACTAGCTCTGATTGCTTAGAAGGTACAAACATGATTGATGAGAAACATAGATATTTAACTAACTCATATAGATACCAAATCAAGAGTGTACCTTTGTTAGCTTCCGGAAAATATTGGGCCCATTGAGGAAGGTCCCCACTATAATTTAAAATTGGGCAGTAACCCTCAGCCTCCCTGTTGTATGTACACCCTGACACCTGTGTGGCATTGCAGTGATACGCTCCCTTCCAGAGGTTGCAAGGGGATGTAACGAAGTCGGTACCTTGGTTGTGGCCCCAATCAAGATGATCGGCCATATCATAATTAGCTTGGTACCACCCACTATCTTCTAACAAAGCCAGTGTCATCTTTGAAACAACTGACCTTGTGTCCACTGAACCGGTCATAATCTCATTCATTAGAAGCCTTTTCTCCCAGTGGGACCCTGAGGCACATAATGAAACTTTAATGATTAATGAGAATCTCCATTCCCTATATAAACATCAAATTAACGGCTCATCATACTTTTAAGAAAGTAAAACAGTAAGCATATCATTTTCTTGGCTCAAAGAAAGAACAAGTGAACGGCACTTTAAATTAGAAAAACAATTATGATGTACTTCAGAATTCAAGATACAATATATATAAAGACTAAAAGACATATGAAGAAAGTAGATTGATATAACTACTAGAAGTAAGGGTTTCAAAGCAGAGAAAAGAGAAAGAAAGTAACCCGAAGTCCCTCGCCCTCCACCATCTTCTAACTCTAAGCCAGTGAAGTTCTCAGAGAAGGCCTGCACGCAACAATTGTCACGGCATTGTTTATTTACATTTCCTGTTATTTTCTATTTGAATTTCAAGAATTTAAAAGTTCATAGAAAACAAAAACTTAAAACCGTTGCAAAGTAAAGAGGTAATACCCCGTAATGATAGCGAGAATGCATGACAACACGAGGAAGCACAACACGTGTTACCATTCGTCCAATCTTTTCATCTTTCACTTGCTCAGTGACCTGCAAGTAGAACCAACAATTGAAAATCAGGAGTAAGAGTGGCACTAGTTCGATGATGCATTTGGCTAAAAAGCAGCAAGAGCCACTTTAAGCAACCCCTAAGATTGTGCTTTTGTTACTGGCGATTGGCGAAGACCGGAGACTAATCAGGTTCGGATGCAGTGAAGAATTTAAAACTATATAAAAAGTCAGAGCGAAGGACTGGGTGGTATATGGAAGAAAGAAGACCAATTGACGTTAATTGGTAACACAATGTTTCAACAGCAATATACTATGGAGTTAATTTAGACATGTGTTGAAATATCCAAGGATTTCATACTACAACTGATTCTATGAGGTTATTATTTTATGTTTGCATGCCTCTTGTTTATCACAGGAATAGATGTTACCAAATACGCCTCTTGTTGATGATTAGAGAGAATTGGTAAATATGTAAATCACCACTATGTTGTACATTCAAATTATTGCTAAGGTTTCAGCCGATATCCATAGACCTAATAGAACTTTAACACCAAAAATGAACCAACAGGAAATCAAATTTCATGATAACTTGGGGAGTATTATCAACCTGAATGCGACGCCTTCTCCTCTCATCCCTAAAATGTGTAAAGGCGTGTGGATCAAAACCAAGCACATGCATCACCTGAGAACATTTCACATATTTTAAACTAGAAAGAAAAAGACAAATTCTATTTTTAAGGTAGAACATATTTATAACCTAACTTACTTCATGAATGAGTGTAGCTGAAAGTAGGGTTTCTGATTCAGCAGTCAAGTGTCTGGGAGCAACATTCACGTGTCCTGCACAATAATGAACCATCACTCGATTTGGCCAACTTTCTTACAGTACAGATGAAAATGAAGGTGCTTAATAAGAATCATTCTCCATGAAGAAAGTACCTGCAATTGCACGACCCCATTGATCACGTTCGCAAGCTACCGCCCATGCTAGTGTGTTGCCTGTTGTGGGTCGAGTAGTCACTAAAAGAACTAAGTCTGCATCAGCAACACCCTCTGGAAAAAAAACACAAACAGTGAACCGACATTCCAGATGTGATAAAAACTAAATCACCGCCGTCCAACAATCAAAAAACTTGATAAGACGATGCTTGATGCAAAAACATTATATGCAATTTCAATACCTTCTACATACTCTCGTGGCAGTTGGACACCTCCATCTTGCCCACATGCAGAATATCCACTTAGTTGCAAGTTCCCTCTTACACGTTCTACTGACAAGGCCCTTTTAAACCAGTCAGCGGTTTGCCCTAGAGCCTGCAGTGAGTTAAACCACAACATTAGCCTCTAAGTTATCTGAGTAGGCTTTAAAAACACAGAAGTTCCGTATTTAAATGTTTTTAGCATCTATAGAATGGTTCCAGTAACATATATCTTCAAGCTCTATAGGACATATGACCAACATGGCTAACTTGCTAGTAGTTTAAATCAATGTGGTCACATTGTTTTGCATCATGAACCTTTTGTAATGAAGTTCCCATTGTTGATAGCTTCAAGTCACTACTGAACATAAGTTAGTTTATAAATGTGAGGTGAAATTTAACTAAGTCGTTGTACCTTACGAAGGCGACACTTTTTGTCTTCCCCGGCAATATCATCTAAGGTGCAATTATACCAGCAGTCAGCGGAGACGGGAGGGTCGCCATGAGGATTACAAGAAGGTGTGTCAGAATGAGAATTTAGGGGAGGCTCTCCGAGCTAAACAAGAAACAGTAAATTACAGAGTTAAAAACAATGAACAAGAGATGATATCATTATTGAACTTAAAGCTAGCAATATTGTTGTTAATAGATACCTTCACAATGTCACCAACATTCCGACAGTCTCTATCAGGTGAGTGACCAACTGCCTCATAGTTTAAATAAATTCTAATAGGCTGCTTTGCATTGTCTTGTTTCCCTGAAAATTCGGAAGCTTCAAGCAATGCCCTCCCATTCCTTCGGAGGGGTTTTGAAATATGTTGTTCCTTATAAACCTGTGGGGAGATCGAGTACACCTTGAACCCCGGTCTTTTCCTCTGTTCAACTATTTGATCATGAATACAAGAATGTGATTTAATGTTCTTGGTTCCCTTTTCAGAGTCATGCCACAACAATTCATGTTCTTGGGACAGGGCATAACCAGCAGCCGACCATACTAGAACCAGTAAAACCTGCAACAGATTGGAATGAGGTGTCAAAAGACATTAAACTCCTGTGACAGCAAAGCTTTAATAGACCGTAACCAAAAAACATAATAATGTCTAACTGCATTCCCAACCAGGCTACAATTCTTACCAAGTAATTGCAGCAACCATAGAACAGGACAACTTTACTTAATATAAACATATATAATAAACTCAAGCCACATGAACTACTACCGAGTTTTAACAGAGAACTCCAGAAAACCTTCCATTTAAGTACACACCCTAAACCAAATCTCAATCAATTTGAATCAATTAAATTGGATAACTATCGAGACATGCCCAAAACAAAATAGAACACTCATCATAGTACAAAGGAAACATACTCTGCACAGGGTCTAAAATTCAGCTTAGAAAAAAAAAGGGTATTGCCAAAAATAAAAGTAAGGCAAACTCATAAATTTATCTTCATTACTAAAAATTAAAAACAGCAACTTTATCAAGATCAGCTATGAGCTGTATAAGTATACATGTAAACATACCGATTATTTCCTAACATTATCCCAGCCATATTTCTGGACAATAAATACTTATTCTCTTTCAATAATTTAACAAAAAAAACCCAGAAATGGCAAGCAAAACCTAAATTTAGTAGCTGAAAAGAAATACAAAACTCAAAAAAGGAAAGAGAAAGATTCAGAATTTACCTTAACAAAAAGAAAAGTAAATCTGGGCCTGGCAGTACAAAATCTCACAAACATACATCGATTAGAACCACTAATCTTCAACTCCATACCATTAATCATTCACCACAACAACAAAACAAACATTGGTTCTCTCAATTCACCGCCGACGAGACGCCGATCGGCTGAGAAACCCACAAAAATCCCTTAATTTCCGGCATTGCAGTCAAAAAACACAACCTTAGTGATAAAAAACAGTAAAGATCGAAACTTTACAGAAACATTAGTGAAAAAGACTCGAACTTTGTCGATTAATCAGTGAAAAAGAGTGATGGGGTTCTAAGAAATTGTGTTTAGAGAAAAGGGTAGTGAGTGATTTGTGGTGTAAATAAATGTGGAGTGAATTTGTGAGAAATGTTATGTTGTGAATTGTGATAGAGAGGGGTATACGCGGAGTGTAAAATATACATACAGTTGAAGAAGCTACAGCCTACCAGGAATAGAAAAATGAGAAAAAAGTGATAGTGGGTGAGTAGAGTTGATATTTTTGGAGAGAGTGTGTTTTTTTTATGTTAAAACTTTTGTGTCTTCATTTTTTGGATTCTTTTAGTTTCTCAAGTGCTCTTTTTCTCCGTTTACGTTATCGTAATTAAAGAAACCGAAAGAGCGTGTACAATAAAATAAATTTTCTGTTCCCTATAAATTTTTAGAGAAGAGAAATCACATATTAATTTTGGCCAACTAAAATTATGATTCTATTTTTATTTTATAGACGTACTTTTTTCTTCGATTACTTATTCCAATAAAAATTAAAATTTGGACTGATTTGATCAAATTATACATCATTTAAATTTTCATTTGTATATATAATTAATTAACACAAGACACGTGCATAATTATTAAGAAAAAGTTTATGTTAATTCTCAAGTGTAATATAATTCAGGAAAGATATATATCATAATTACTGGAATGAACACATATCGGATCATAGCTCCTGAACTTACGTAAATCTTTCTGGAGAATTAGATTGCCAAATCACGTAACAATAGATTGAGCTGACCAATTACAACCAAGAGTTCCTTGTAAAGATTTACTAGTACTAAATTAAGGCATGATTGGATTAGGTTTAATTGTTTGTTGACATGCAAAGCAATGGCAGGTCAACATTTTCTTTTCATTTCAACTTTATTGTTCCGTACCAAAACTATTGACTTTATGCGTATTTCTTTTATTAATGTCAATAGCATCGTTAACTAAAACTTAAACAATCAGTGTCCGTGTTTAATATATTTTTGATTAAGATTAATGATATTTTGAGGAGCAGGTCATCCGTGTTTGTTAAGCAGAATTAAGATTAACAAATTGTTTAATTTACCTAATCTGTTAGTAATAATTTTAAACTATTGGGGGCATATAAGCATGGGTGGTCAGCTGGTCAGCTACCCATGTTATTCGGCAGATTATAGAAGTAGAGCTGGATTAGAGTAATCATATTAATAGGTTATCGTATTTGTTTGGACTTGTCTGTAGTCGTTTTAGTGGATTTTCTTGAATTTGAACACTTTCTAATCTCTATCTGAGTTAAGTGAGTTCAAATAGCGGAGGCATCGGTTACGTGGCAGAAAAGGAAAATCAGTGTGTTGTGTCTTGTGTGACTTGTGGTTGGGGCTGATGGGTGATTCCCGTGTTCAAAGAAACCCTTACCAATATATTTGTAAAATTAGACGATTATACAAATTATAATCCTGTTGGAAAGTAGGATGTTTGATGATAAGAGATTTGAGATTTGAGCTGTGTCAAAGATTTGATGATGTGAATAAATTGTTATTAGTTTTGATAATTAGTGGATGTGGATTCAATAATTTTTTAGCTCAAAAAATTATTTCAACAAGATATTTAAAAAAATTAGAATTAAAATATTTACATGTGCCTGGTTAAAATAAAAAAAAATTAGTAAAACAATATTTATCAAACAATTTCAGGTGACATGGCTAATTAACTCAACTAGTTACACGGTTTTCGATTATTTAGTCAAGATATTAATTTAATCCGATAAGTTAATTATAAAAATGAACTATGAATATTTAAGAAATATTATATCTGTAGGACATGATTTCTGCGGTACTGCTTGCTGTCTTGCTGAACTGAAGCCATCCGGTTCTTGGATTATGATTGTTGAAAATTGAATGAAGGATCGCATGCATGTCTATTTGTGTTCAATGTTATAATCATTGAAAATGATGTTGCTAAAATAAAAATATCATATTATAAAAATTCATATTAATATCGGCGAGATTTTCCCAGTAGAGATTATCATGTTTTTAAGAAAATATCAGTGGACATATTTTTTATTTTTTTTGATAGATATTAGTGTACATATTTGATTGTATATGAAAATGAAATAATCCTATATTAATCGGCTCCCTTTAATCCAATTAATCCAATGTTCTGCTGCAGTGCTGCTTGGACTTGTATCATATATGGGCCTCTTCTTGTGGCCCACTTCATCTCTGACCCAATGAACTATTTACTACTACAAAGTTAAATACCAGATTTGAAGTGAAGCGCTTAATAATCTTAAAGCGGTATCATTTCCATCATGAAGGTCATTATAGATATCAATCAAGTACCTCCAAATTTTAATTCAAAGAGTAAAAATATAATTTACAAAATTCTACGCATTGTTCTTAAATGCTACCACAATTAAATAAAAGGTTATGATTTCTAGTATTTATCACAATATATTTAGATTTTATCAATTTGATTTACTATTTATTTTTAATTAAGATAAAATAATAATTATATAATAAAAATTAAATGGTAAATAAACTTTGTCAAATCTAAATATATTGTCATAAATACTAAAAATCATAACATAGTATTCAAAAATAACGTGTCAAGCTTTATAAATAATATTTTTCCTCTTTGAATTAAAAATTAGAGGTACTTGGTTGATATTTATTGTGACTTAAATGATTGAAATGATAACAGATATGATATATGAACTCCACACCAATTTAATATTTACCCCTTTTTCTCTGGCCGGTTAAGGTACTGTTTGGGGTTGCTGTTGCAGACAGCAACAGCAGCTTTTTGCTGAAAAATAGGTGAAAAACTGTTTGGTAAATCTAAAAGCAACTTTTCTGAACATCAGCTTTTGGCTGAAAAGCTGCTTTTAGAAAAAGCAGATTCTCCCATGCTTTTGGAAAAAGTTGCTTTCAGCTTTTGCAGGACACTGTTACAAATTTTACTATCAAACCTCACAACAAAAAATATTTTTTTATATTATAATTTAAAATAAGCAAATATCAAAAAAAATTACCAAACACTTATCTGATTTCTACGACAACACATTTTTTACCAGCACTTTTTCTGACCGCACAGCAATTTTTAACAGCACTCCCAAACAGACCCTAAGGGAGTTTCAAATATTTTTATCATAGCTGTTTAACTTCTCACTATACCTTTTTCTATATCAGTAGTATTAAATAAACTTACTGATTAAAACCTTTTAAAAACGTGTTTAGTTCATAGTTAATAATTCTAATTAACAAAAATCATAACTTCAAACTCATGTATAAATATTTAAATTAGTTATTTGATTGCATAAATAATAGTCTCAATTTTATAAGTGGTTAAATCATAAACTTTCCAAATTTTACCATTCGCACTCCTACTAAGTCATTAACCCAGTTCTCATACCTCCATGTCTCCTTACTTTAGGACTTTAGGTGTATGTAGTTTAATTGGTTGGTTATTTGGAAAATAGCTGTGCTGTGGTCATTTTACTTCCAGAAGAGAAGTAAAGTTATATTATTTACTTTTTGCCTTTCAAATTAAATGTTCTGTCATTTCGAACTCTTGTGCATAATTTAAGTACTTGACAGGTAAATATATTTTATTCATAATTTTAAGAAAAATCTTAAAAAATTTAATTTATATTATTATTTAAATAATTCAAGTAAAATAAATGAATATACTCCGACAAACATTATCAAATAGCCCTTCTTATGAAAGATACGAACGAAGAAGAAATTTGGTGAACGCTAATATTATCAACGCTAATATTTTCTCAATGATATCAAGATTATTAGCTGAATTTCTTGAAATAATTTTTTTAAAATTAAGATTGAAACTATAATTTAAAAAAAAAGACATGGTACAGTATAAAATTACTTTCGTAGTTGCATGATTTTTTTATTTTTGTTGTTGTGTAAAATGCCTAATACCCACAGGCCACAGGGTCATTCATCCTCACACTTGTGTGGAGTCGGGGTAGCAATTTCGGGTAACGGGTCGTGTTTGTGTCAGCAATCGGGTCGATTTCGGGTCAAGCTAAAATCACTTAAAATTGAATAAAACTGAAAATTGAAGTTATTAGAAATGATATTCTAATTTTGGGTTATTTCGGGTCCATTTCGGGTCAATCAGATGATTTTCAGGTCACGTTCGGGTTTCTGTCTCAGTAAATTGAGTTTTGGGTTGGATCGGGTTCGTGTCGGGGTTCGGGTCGTGTCTCTGATATTGCTCACCACAATTTTGGCTTTCGCCAAATTAGATAGAGAAATTTATAAATATTTTCAAATAGTACGAATCTATACCACGGGTGACCGACCATTCACTAATTCTCGTAAATAGTAACAGAAATCGGAAAGCTTGAAATAGCTAGACCTGATAATACGTGGACGAATGATGATACAGTACTAATTAATTTCATTGAACAAGCAGGGATTCTTGAACATTTGCCTGTCGCAAGTCTTATTAACTCTTTAACAACAAAACGCAAACCAACTCCAAAGGGTAACAGTGTCCGTTAAGAACAGAACACGTATCTGCACGATATATATTTAATCTGATTCCGTCCATCAACGGCAATAGTTTTGGGAGTAAATTACAGATTGTGTACCTGAAGTTTGCCATATATTCGATTTGTGTACCTGTAGTTTCGATATAGCAAATTGTGTACATCAAGTTTGAAAAACTTTACATAGTGTGTACAAATGTTAAAATTTTGTTAACGGCGTTAGTTTGTTTTTGAAAAAGCTGGTGACTAAACTGCAGTTTTACTACATCAAGCATTGCTTTCTTAACCTCATTAACATAATTCCACAACTTAGCATATTTTTGAACATGACTAAACTGTAGTTTAGTCATGGGGGTGAGCATTCGGTTCGGTTAACCGAAACCGTACCGAATAACCAAAATAATTTCGGTTCAGTTAACTGAAATTTATATTTCGGTTCGGTTTTCGGGAGCCAAATTTATAATTTTCGGTTTATCTTCTATTTACAAACTAAAAAATTGGCTGCTGACTGCTGTTACTTGCTCTGCTTGGATCTTTGATGATTTAAAATTGTAGATATCAGACTTGCAAGCGAGAGTTTCACGTTTTCAACTATATTTTAAGAATTTCGGTTTCGGTAATAACCGAAAATTAAATTTCGGTTTGGTATTCAGTAGAAGTTTTTGATAAATTTCGGTTTCGATTAACCGAAAAAAAAATTCGATTTCAGTTCCGGTTAACTGAATGCACACCCCTATTAGTCACCAGCTTTTTCAAAGACAAACTAACGCCGTTAACAAGATTTTAACGGTTGTACACATTATGTAAAGTTTTTCAAACTTGGTGTACACAATTTGATATATCGAAACTACAGGTACACATATCGGATATGTGGCAAAGTACAGGTACACAATCTGTAATTTACTCTAGTTTTGGCCAAGCAAATTAAAAACAGTGGATGGCAAACTAGGCATCACCATGGACTCCATTATGTAAACCTTCTAGCGACTACTCTACACTTTAAACCATTTTTCTCAATTCTTTCGTCTTAATTCTAACATTATACAATCGTCTTTCGATGCCCTGCTTATCTGGGATACGAACCCTTTATACAGTGGCTGTGGCGTTATTAGAAACAATACTTCCCAAAATCTCCAAACTTCGATCTCACATTCGAGTTGGGGTAAAAGGCTTGGCACAGCTGGTTGTATTTTTCGACATCGAAGTTGTGAATTTTCATGAGCTTTTCTTGCTTGGCCTTGAACCTACGTTGGTAAAAACCTTCAAATGTGGGTTCTGTTGATGTCCTCAGGAAAAAAGAATAAGCCAGGGCAAAATGGAGAGACGTGACAAAGAAGCAAATGGGCTCCATCACGTCCCAGCTTAGTTCCCAGAAAGTTAGCCTCATAAACCCCACTGTTTGCACAAGCATGAAGCCCAGCCCACCATACAGCTCTGCTCTCACCATCGACTTGGCTTTTCTATCTATCACTGCTTTTTGCTTCTCCATTTGTTCGAGTTGTTCTTTTCTGGAGTCGTTCGGGGTTGCTATTGTTTCATAAATCAGCTTCTCCATTGATCTTGCCACCTGGAGCATTCACAGAATAGATATTTAGCTACCAAACTCTCACGATCGAAATAGACATTTAACTAACTTGGAAACTAAAACACTCCTACAAAATAACGTGACTTATGTATGATTGATGAAAATAAGTTCTAACACAATACTCATTCTTTGCGTGACAGAAAGACGCAAAATTGGTTACAAGATCTTTTATAAAATGACATGGGTTAAATTTTGATTAAAATGTCTATGTGATGTGTGCCTGTGTAAATACACAAGTATGGAGGGAAATTTACCTGATCAGGGTGGAGAAACACGATATTGCCCAAAACGATGACATTTCCAGCCTGATCCAACATTTTAGCACACTCTACACCTTGTTCGTCATTTTCACACACATCACTACAGATTTTAACAAACTGAGAATACTCAACCGAGTTCGCTGGAATTTGCTTGAGTGTTGATCTGAGCTTCTCCAATCTTGCGGACCGCAGAATCTTCCTGGCCTCGTGCACAGATATCCCGCTGACACTCTCTGGCGGATCAAACCGAATTTGATTTTCTGAAGAAACAAAATGAATAGGCCAGAGCTTTTCCCTCAGCTTATCACCAACAGGCATGGAGAGAAACTCCGGAAGCTTGGCCGAGGTCTGATTTATCGAACGTCGTTGCAGGAAGCGACGAAAAAAGCCTCTGTCATCGGTGGCAGAGTCAGGGGAAGTGATGAGCTCGCGTTTGAAGTTTGTTTTTGCTGCATTTTGATGTATAGCAGGGGCGGGAGGAAAATTTATGGGTGTTTTATTGAAGAGGCGCTTTGATATTGTTCTTCGAAGCGCCATTGTAAGAGCTGAGGAGGAATGAGAGAGACTTCTGAAGCTGGAAGGTTTGGTTTTTGAAGTTGTTGCTCAATTGTTGGGGAGGCAGGGGTTTATATAGGGTGTTGTGTGGACAGTGAGAAGGTGATGTAAACAAAACATGAAAATGAAAAAACAATATAGGGAAATATCCTGCCTGTTTTTATACCATACCATGTTATATTAAGTAAATATCAGGCACCTAATTGTTGTGTACCCGAAGTTGCTCCAATTTTTTTCTTCAAAATAATATCATAATAATAATTTATTTTAATTGAATGATTTATTAATATATTAAATTATTTTTATTAAAATTATCAAATATTATCCATTAGAATTTGGGAAATAAATTAAAAAAGTTGAGATACGTAGCATTTTTTTTTTATTATAAAGATCAGTGAAATGTTTGTGCAAAATATTATAAAAATAGTATTTATGTAAAATTTGTAGAACAATATCTAATTCAAGTTAAAATCGAATTATAAGTTTGGAATATCAACACCTAATATCTTAAATCCTACAAATACATAAATAAATAATTATATATATATTTAATCACATGAATAAATAATTGGTCCGATTAAGAACAGGTATACCCATCCTTACCATATTATCTAACTGAAAAATTTAAATAAATATAATAAAATTAAAATCAATAGAATTTGAATATAGCTGATTCTAATTATGTATTGATGCCCAATCATTTTACTTACTCCCAAGGGTTTAGCTAAACAAGAAAAAATTAATCTCCAACTTAATCAAAGATTTGTGGGGCCAACTCTAAAAAAAATTGTGGTGCCAAAACTGATGAAAGATATATGATATAAAGCGGGAACCAACTAAAGAAGATCAAAACGCTACTAACTTCTTGTGTAACTAGCCAACTAGGTGCAGATAATTCTCATGAGCAAGTAATCTCCCATAATCATTTCTTTTGTAGTTTTAATAAAGTAAGAAATAAGATACTACTTATTTAACATTAATCGAGTAGCATTTGATTAATATGTTTGCTTTATTATAGGTGTTAGAATATTAATAGAGCCAACTTACAAAATTGATGTTTTCTTTCCTTACAATGTCACATTTTGTAAAATATTTCTCTCACAAAAACATCATCAAAACAGATTTATTATTTAATCAAAGAATAAACATCCCAAAAATACATATATAAATTTATATTAGAAAGGAGTTCAATTACATCAAGAGACCCAGGAGATAATTGAACAAAAGACGGAGAGAGAAAAATAAAATAAAAACTCTAAATTTTTTTTCTATGTGTTTACTGAGAAGTTCTTGTCAAAATAAAAAAAAGTTATTTTAATACGGGGTTAAGGAACATCGTGCAGAAAAGTATATATTGTTATCAGTAATAATTACACCTCTTCTTTTTCTTTTTTCTTTTTTTGCAAAAACCAGTAATCACTTCTCCAAATAAAAACACTTCATTAGATGGCAATTAAAATATAGTTATCTCCTTTAGTATTTTTAAACTTTGATTACAATCATTAATTATTCATATTAAATATACAAGTTCTCTTAAAGCCCTCCCCTTTGTAAGATGGAGGTCGGCTGAATCACAACCAAGTTGCAACATTGAAGTGATGTACACTTGCATAGAGTACAATGTGAGAGTCGTTTTAGGACTCGTGTCTAGCTAATTGTGTTGTGCGGGAATATATGCGAATATATATGTAGGCAAGTGCATGTAACTAAATGTAGTATTTAGAATGTAAACAATAGTGAGTGTGGGAGAGATGTGCGCGAGAGAGAGAGGTTCCAAGGGGTATGGAGAGAGGGAAATATTCCATCAAGGTGACGCATGAATCAGGCAGCTGTGGAATCAAAGCTAAGTTGAGAGAGTAGCCATGACATGATTCATACAAAGTTGATTGTGTAAGAAACAGGGAATCCCAACCAATTGGGAAGTGGGAATCACACAAGGATGTAATATTGGATTCCATTCCACTTATCACAAACCTTTCATTCTAGTGCCCTGTCTACTACTCCCATCTTACTCCTTTTCTTATTCACACTCTTTTCCTCACCAACGTAACAGACTCCTACTATTCTCATTGCATTCTCTACTCCATACTCTTTATCTCTTCTCAATTGTTTCACGTTTCCAGTTATATTTCATTACTTATTTATCAACACCCTAGCTAGACTACTGACGTCTTAAATTTTATCATGCATTTATAACCCGAAACCCGAAATTGCCGGTCATTAGACACGACCAAAATTGGACTAGTTGTTGTACGGAGTGTAGATGTAGGACGTACTAAGTCTCATCGTGCTGCTTACTCAGGATTGTAAGATTTATAAAACCAAGCACGTCACATGTGCAGGTTAGGTTTGGAGTTAGATTTAGTTGGTGCATGATTTTAACTATCAGCGTAAGCTTCCACTAAATTTGTTTTGTGTAATATACTTGTGAAGCGATAGAGACAGGCCTAATAATGGTGATGGAAATTTTGGTGACAAGCTTAAACTTCCTCGCAAGATTTCCACTCACTCCCCCAAATAGTAATAAATTTTGATTTGTAGGAGAAGCAGGGTTTCAAACAATATTTGCAGATCTTAAGTACCCAGGATTTTCTAGTTCGCGAACTTAATGACTATCAATCAAGTTCTCATTTGTTTGTCTCAATTCGTCCCAAACAGTGCTCAGCTTCAAGTTGATCTTCAACAACGTTCATTGTTCTAATACAATGTTCAGGTGCGAGAACTGGTCGATGACCCCAGATCCGTCACTGCCTCACTGGTCTCTTATTTATAGTATTGTTGATGACATTAACGATGTATACCTTCATTTTTAAGTTCGAATACACAAAATGTGGTGAGGTAAGCCAAGAAAAGGCTCTTCAACTAAGTGGAGATGGCGGCGCAGTCACAGATACTTTTATGCTGGTTATGTAAATTTAATTAATGGGAGACCTCCTGCTTAATGAATCCGGATTCGTATATTTACTCTTGTACTTCAACTTAAACTTATGTTCAACCAGAACAACGAACATAATTTTTCGACCTCGTATTAACAGGAAGTCATTCTGTCAACGATATAGTCATGTAATATTTCATTGTATACATCTACAAGATATTTACCGATTCAAGTTCTTATAATACCACTCATGCAATAATGCGCCAATAAAAAAAACACCTGATGGTGTAAAACGAAGGCATTGGTTACTCGAGCCTTTATACTACCTAATCTTAGAGAAAAGATTAACTAGGAGTATTAAAACACGAATCATTTGCTTTCTTAAGCAATTGCAGCACGCATTACTGGCCAGCAGCTTTACAACTTACAAGCATCACTAATAAACTAATTAGAACGGCTAATAAATTGCGTTCTCAACAGCAGTGCTTCGTCTAGAAAGCATAAATGTGTGACTTGGCCACTAACGACATCATCAAAGTGAAGGATTCCACAGACTCATGAATACCCTGCTTGGTGGTCCAGGCTAACGTAACACACAAACATACGTATCCAGAATTGACAGCAGTGACATTACATGGAATCGGCACTAGAGATTTGTGGATAATGAGAGTTTATATCAATATCTTCCCCCTACTAAAGAATCAGCTTCTGATTCATCAACTGTGCCATTTATAATCCAACAATGCTTCTGGGCCTATACCAAATTTACCACTTTATTTCGATTCTCTTTGCTGAAGGTTCTTCTATAGCTAATGCGTGATTAATCTGTATAACACAGAGTAATTAGTAATCTGATTCTAAATTTCGGATTTAACTTTAAATCTGCACACGTTAGACCAAATGGACAAACCAACCACTAGGTTCTGTGCACCTGTACACATTCAAAAGTTGTAGTTAAAATTTAGAAGGTTCTAAACATAATTAGGATCCTAACTAAAGAAAATTAATCAAAGGAGAACTCTTAAGTATCTTCAGCTAGTATTATCTATTATATGACAAAAGTTCAGTGGAGTACCCGTAAATGGAGGGCTAACCAGAGAGCATATGTTCTAAGATATGTTCCACTGATGTTTTGCGATATTTTATAGCTGGATATTTCCGCGGCACATGCTGATGTTTTGCAATATTTAGTAAGCAGGACATATGTTTTTTCGGTTAGCACTCTATTGAAATGAACGTAAACAAAAAAAAAAAACAGAGAATAGTTTTGGACTTTTGGTATTATCTGCCTCTATCAACCAAGACATGCGAAACAGGATCAGAATCATATTTTGGGGAAACAGTATCAGAATCATATTTGGCCACAGTAGCGAAACAGGATCCACATACTCTGGATTGCTGGAACAGAATTTTCATTGTTGATAAATTCACAGGGCCTGGCAACCGAATCAAGAGTTGACAAAAGTTCATCAAATTTGAGATACTAAAGTCACTCAAGAGGCATGAGCATAAGGAATAACAAGCCATGATGATCCTTGTATAAGTTCCCAACTAGGTGGAGAATTGATGCTAACTTACTTGAAGTTATGAGGAATGTCTCGTGCTTTCATGTCACAAGTTTTAGTTAATTCTTGATGTATATATACACTGTAAACAAAGATGCTCAAGTTTCTGGGGATTTTATTCTTATCATACCTTAAATTAAAATACCTTAAATTAAAATTAGATTACAGGGATTCTTAAGCCATGCTCCATGTCTTATTAGATGAAAGCAGCCGAATTTCTTGCCAGGATGGGTATGATCTAATTTGAGCGATTGTACTTCCCCTATCTCACTCCGTGTTTAACAGAAGTCGAGAATTTGAATTTTGTAAAATACAAGACGGGAGTGCGAGTGTGAAATCATCAAAAACGAAAAAAAGAGTGGCACGGGAAACTGGCATTTTCAAACTTGCAATGAGTTGTGAATTTCTTAGCAGCAAAAGAAATCAGATCATTACCGTTAAATATCTGAGATAGTAAATAATTAATAATGATCTAAATAATAAAAAGAATAGAGCAATGCATAATCGACAAGTGATTTGGTCAAAACACCGAAAAGTAATATAAAGATAATATGGACTAGTAGAGGTTACATGCGAGAAAAGCAAAAATAATAAGGGTGTGACGAGTGATGCCCAGTTGTTTGTTTTTACGCTACTTAAACATTCTTAAGTGGACGACTCTAATACTTCTTTTGAAGTGTTTTAGTTGCTAGCTAGCTTGCTGTACCTAATTGCATGCCAATTGAGATCACTTTTCCTAAGATCTTGTTTCAACCAAACACCCATCTTTCCATATTGATTGGAACTAAAGTATGCCCTTAGACTGCTCTTTTGTTTTCTTCAATCATGTAGTGAACTGTGTATGCATTGCTGAATGATATGAAATAGCTGTCTACAATTGCTTGATGATAACCTTTACACAGGGGAAGATGCACTAGTGCATGATTTATCTCATTTTGACTTGTTAAAGTGGCATTGGCATTTTCCTCGCGAACACCTGCAACGTCGTGTTTGATGTGATGATCGAATTTTTATTTGTCATCGGCGTAAGCACGAGACCGGATACATCTTTATGTAAAAAAGACAGCACTACAGACTAGTTTTGAACCAAGAATGTGTCGTCTGGCAGTGAGTAAAGCCTATTTGTTGAATGCACCTTTCGACACCCCAACCACAAGGAAACAATTCACAGAGATCAGGCTCGGCCATCAAAGAATTGATCCTTGGATGCACATAAGATTATACTTCAATGTTAAAAAAAGTACCAACAAGGAGAAATAATCTGAACCTTGTAAACAAGCCCAAGTTTGTTCATGGATTATTTAACAGTAATTCCATCGATAACCTAAAGACATCTATACTATCATATACTAAGCGTAAACAGATAATTTGGTAGCATGGTACTATGATTCAAAATATCCGTTGGATCATGTATTGAAAAAATTCAAAATATCCGTTGGATCGTGTATTGAAAAAATAAGCACGTTAGATTTGAACTAAATTAACTTCTATTCTATAAGGCAATTGATATATACTTGCATGTTTATAATTTCTTTTCTGAATCCAAATAAATTCTGTCTTTCACGTGTTTATTATTTTTTAAATTCAAAATAAATATTCCCTACCAATATTATTTGTAGAATCATATAAATCGCACCGTCACAATTTTTTATAATATATTTTAAAATTAATAAGCCGAATTTATGTGAGGAACGAATACAAAAAAATTTTCTTAATCCAAAATAGATTCTACCTTCTTATTGCATGTTTACGAGTCCCTTCCATAATTCAAAACAAATTATGTTTATCAATTTTAATCTAGAACCATATAATTTTTTTGAAAAATATTTAAATCACATTATAATATAATATAAAATACATTTATGAATATAATCTAATAGGAGTTGGCGTAATGAATTCTTCTCGAAATATATTAAAATTTGATTGAAATAATTTAATACTTTGGCATGATACATACGAGAAAAGGAATGGCTTGATTACAATAATTTATTTATTTGAAGCCATTAATGACTGTGATGGTGTATTTACAACAGTTATAACTTACAAACAAATCATAATTTCGAATTTTATTTTATTGAAAACTTTAATTTATTATTGATAAATTAAATTTTTTCACACCATTTAAAATAGATTTAAAAAATTTATAAATAATTAAAAAACTCCCGTGCCTTGCACGGGCTATAAGCTAGTTTTATTAAAGCCGAAACTTTAAAAGCTTGGTCGGTCGGTACTTGGGCCAAAATATGAGCCTATATATATAACTAATCTATTTTTTTAATCCTGGACCAAAATACAAGCCTATTTATATAATCAATTATTCTTTTAACTAAAATATGTTATCTTTTTTACTATTAAAGCCAAAACATTGAAAGTTTACATTAAAAATTTGGTCGGTCGGTACTTGGGCCAAAATATGGGTCTATCGATATAACTAATCTATTTTTTTTAATTTTGGACCAAAATACAGGCCTATTTATATAATCAATTATTCTTTTAACTAAAATATGTTATCTTTTTTACTATTAAAGCTTGAAAGTTTGGTTGGTTGGTACTAGGGCCGAAATACTGACCTATTTATATAACTAATTATTATTTTTAACTTTGGGCCGAAATACATGCTTATCTATATAACCAGTTATTCTTTTTAACTAAAATATGTTATCTTTTTTACTATTAAAACCGAAACATTGAAAGTTTGGCCGCTCGGTACTTGAGCCGAAATCTAAATAACTAATTTATCTTTTTAACTTTGGGCCGAAATACAGGCCTATCTATATAAACAAATATCTTTTTAACTAAAATATGTTATCTCTTTTATTTTCTAACTAAAAAATTCAATCTTTTTAAATGAACATCGAGGAATACACTAATTACCTTTTTAACTAAAACAAATTAATTTTTTAATATTTTCAAACTAAAAAAATTGATCTTCTACAATTAATACAGGCAATGTGTGTGTGTGTGTGTTGGCACGCATATTAATGTGTTTTGACTATATAGTTACAAATATTATTTTTGAATTTTTTTTTCCTGAATAAAAATATTATATCAATACTTTTATTCATAAAAAGAAATATTTGAAAGTAACATTTCTAGCTATGTGGTCAAAATATCTTAAAATGTGTGCGAAAAAATCAAAAAGGCAGATTTTCAAGAACGGAGGAATTAACATGTAAAAACATATATTTTAACATTCTCATTTAAAAATATATATATATCTGACCTAATTATAAATTAGCTATTTGAAGAATTTAACTATCAAGAATTTATTCAGCTGTTAAATAAAAGTTTTCCTAATCACACTATTATGCCACAATTTTACTTTCGAATTTGTTAAATCTAAAATAATATACAATAAAATAACAAATTTTATAATCGCCCGTGCATTGCACGGGTTTTAAACCAGTAGACTGTAAATTTAAGAAAACAACAACTCTTGTTAGCTCCACCAATCTTAGGTAGAGAGAAGACATAGACAATTAGACATCTTACATAAAATCGATTGTTATATCTAGAGATGCACAAAAGATATGTTCGGGTCAGATCCAGACCGGGTCAAAAAAAGTCCGGATTTTTTTGAAACCAGATCGGGCCGGGCTTTTTTAAAAATCAGGCCGGGCTGGGCTTTTCCAAAAATACTAGGCCTGGTTTAGTTATAAAAAACTCGGATTTTTCAAAATTCCGAATTTTATCCGGATTTTTTTGAAAATACTTGGCCTGTTTTAGGCCCTCGGACCGGGCCGGGTCAGACCGGGTTTTTTTCAGATCGAATTTTTCAGATTTTTTTTCAGATCGGATCGGATTTCAAATTTCAGATTTTTTGAACATCTCTAGTTATATCCATGAGACTTCAGTTTATTGTTATCATACTATTGTCAATGCATCATGTCATTAACTACCTTAAATTTGCATGATTATGTATGTATATAAAATCATTCAAATTTCTACTAAAAATTAACTATACATTTGCTTTTGATTTAATTTTAAAATTTTATATTTATAACAAAATATTATTTTATTTTAAATAAAACATTAGAACATAGAATATTTTTTTTCATATTTTGTATGACAATTTTTAATTGATTTCATAACATAAATAATATTGAGGCTCCCCTGCGTACACGCTAATTTCCAAACTAAGATCAACCAATTTTATATTTAATAATAAATTTATGAATTTTAATTATTTAAACATTATTAAAAAAGTATAAATAATTAGAATTATAATACAATACGATACAAAATATCAAGTTTACTTTATAAATATAAATATTTGAATTTTCTAAAATAAATACGTTGTCTTACTCTGATCTAGAAAAACCAGAGACAATAAATAATCTAATGTCCTTTTGGGCCGAGGTAGCAGGCCCTTATGTTTATATTAAAATTAAAAGTTAGAGCACCGCGAAATCCAATAAAACAAACAGCGAAAAAATAAGAGCGGCACTTTCAAAAAATAAGCGGGTTAGGGTTCTCTCTCAAAGGGGGCAACAAATCTCTCTCAGGTAATTACACTCTTCAGGCGGCTGTTTATCAGATATTTACACTCTTCAGGCGGCTGTTTCAATTATCATCAGTTTCTAATTCAATTTGTTTATCTGATATTTATAGCAGGTTTTGGGTTTTTGTTAGCTTCTCGGTGGATATTCTCGGTTTTCTCTTCTCTCAGGTATTTGTGTACTCTCAATTTGTTTTCTTTGTGTATCTGATATTAACACTCTGAGGGTTTTGATTATTGAGGTCTTGCTAGCTACTTTGGGTCTTGCTATTTAGGGTACTGTCTCTTTTGGCATCTCCATTTAGGGTAATTGTGAATCTGTGATGTTTTTTTGTACTCCCATCTGTAGTGGACAGAGCAGATTTTTGGAACCAATTATATGTCTTTTGTACTCTATCTTTTGATTCTGTTAACCTGTGAAGTGGTGCATATTTTCTCGGAGTGTTATATAGTAGTAAAATTGTGAGGGATCTTTAGTTTTTAAATAACTTGTATTGTAGTGACATTATGTTCACACAGCCTTTTACTTTGTAAGATTGTATATGATGGGATTAGGCTGAATGTTTGGTGTTTGTCTAAAATAAATTCTGCTAGTAAAAAGTTAGTGAGCATAGCAGCAAAACTAAAGTTATCAGTATCCTCCAGCTGGTCCAATGTGACTTCTATAATGTATTTCTGGTTGATGAACTTCTTGGCATCTGCCTGAACAAAAAATATGGCGTGCCATTGAAGTTAATCTCAACACCTCTGTAAGACTTGATGACATTACAAGGGTCATCAATGTGCATTTGCAATTAACAAACAGAGACACCAAAGTAAACGGCTAGCAATTACTTGTGTTTCTTGAGCTATATAATTTTCTTGAATTTAATTGATATATCTTTATGATGATATATCAATTAAAAACAATGACAGGGAAGTGTTGCCTAACATGGTAGTAAGAATAGATTCTCCCTCTTCCTGTTAAATTACCATAATAATTGCTTATTTCTTTTATGTTTTACAAACCTCTGCAGCTAACCCTTGATAATTGAAGTAACAAGGGCCCTTTTTGGAAAGAGAGAAGGGGCTAGGGTTTTAGAAGCACTCTTATCTATTGTTATTTCAGTTTTTGGATTAGATTTTAAAAAAAATATATTAGCCTAATTATTATAGATAAAAAAAGAGGACATTCAAACTGTTTTTAACTTTAATCCGTTTTTATCATATTTCTTAATTGGAGATAATTTTCAACTCGAACTTAAAAATGACTTAAAACCCGGATTAAACAATAAACAAAAGAAACCTGAGAACGTAATATCCATGCAAGTAAAAAGAATACGAGTTTCGAATATGTTGTATGTAGAAGATCATGAATAAGATTATAATGATTGTTGGCTTAGCGGAACTTATTTAAAAGGATAATAAATCTCCTACGCTTTTATATAAAAAGGATATAAATCTTTAATCTCTAGTTTTTTTATAGGAGTATAAAGGGTATAAGATATTTTGCTAGAATTGGGTGGAGCAATTATTAGGATTATACAAACCACCCTGGCAATAGGATCCAGGGTTAATAGTAAGTTCCGAAATTATTTTGTTTAGATTTATACTTTAGTTTAGCTTGAATTTGGGTATGGAATCGGTCCTTGATTTAATAATACTAGCAATTTTAATGTTAGTATATTGATTAATTAAAATAATAAAAGGATTGATAACACATGTTCTCTTAATTATTTTAGAAGTTGGATAACAATTGGACATTACAACAAATATATATCTACACACACTGAGTAATCCAAGAATACAAGAGCTAAGAATAAAAGAAAAGAAAAACTACAGGCTGCGTGGCGAGAAGAAAACTAGAAAAGAGGCTTTGGCTTTGATATTTTAGCTTGTTGATTTACTTTTTGTCAAGATATCTTACAAGAACCGGTACACTGTATAATACAGTTTTGTGTGACTATATACGTAAGTTACATAACATAGTTGCTAGATATTTGAATACTGATCATGAATTATAGTTCACGGTTTATAACTCAATTGTTTCATGTATGATTTCATATATTAGTTATTTGATTATGCTTGTAGTAACGGGTCTCTGAATGTAAATAATTTTATGTATTGATATAAAGCTAGATATTAAATAGTTAATTATTTTATTTAACTTTCAGATAGTCATTTCCATGTCCAGGTTTTGCGTAAGATCAAGATTAATAGGATTGGTGTCGAAGATCTTAGGTTTGGAGTAAATTAATAGTCCGAAAAGTCGGGTTCTTGTAAATATGAGGATGAACAAATGCTCAAGGAAGGATTATATCACCGATCTGCCCGAGAGCATCATCGATATCATCCTAACCAAACTGCCAATAAGGGATGCTGTAAGAACCAGCATTTTGTCTACCAAGTGGAGGTATCAATGGGCGACCATGACGCGACTCGTATTTAAAAACCATGTGCCATTTATGAGTGACAAAAAACTTGCCGAGCAAGAAATTACAAACTTTATCATGCGATTTCTATTTCTTCATCAGGGCCCTATTTATAGGTTCAAACTGTCTACCAACTGCTCCATAAAGTCTACTGACATGGATCAATGGCTACTTTTCCTATCGAGGAAAGATATAAAAGAGTTGGTTCTGATGTTAGACGCCAACTGTCTGAAGATACCCTCATGTATAATTTCTTGTCAGAAACTTACCACATTGAAGCTTCAAGCGTTGGACGTGAAACCTCCTTTAAGATTTCGTGGATTTCCATGTTTGAAGTACCTTAACCTATGTAGTGGCTCGTTTACAATTGAGGATATTGAAAACCTTACTTCAGGTTGCCCTCTTCTAGAAAAGTTTACATTCACAAATGTCGGGGACCTTATGGGTTTTGCCATCCATGCCCCAAATTTGAAGCGTCTTATTCTGAATGGGGACTTTTCAAACTTGAATCTTGAGCATTCTCCGTTTCTGGATGTCTTAAGGGTTGACTTTCGTGCAGAGGTAAATGTACTAAGAGTGTTTTCGCTTTCTTAATAAACTCAATGAATAAGGATTAATGTTTTGGTTGGCCATTTTCTCTAACCTTGTATCTAGTTTACAAAGAATGTCCTCTTTTTTTTAATTTTTTCAGGCTTGGGAAAGTAATGTCCTTATGAAAGTTCCAGTTACATATGACCGTCTAAAGTTTATTGATCTTCAAGGAATAAATTACGAAGAGAGGAATGCAGTGTTGTATGTACTTCACTTGATTTTGCATTCCCCTAATCTACAAGAACTGGAAATTGGAGTAAGTCACATGTCCTGTTATTTTCTACTCACATTTACGTGTTCATCATTATGTATTTAGGTCTTTGTTTATTATCAGCCTTTAATTTATTTTGACTGCATAGGCTACACCGTTTGAAAGTTCTCATGATAAAGCTGTTGATTTGGATTTTTGGGGGAAAGAATGTCCTCCTGATTTCACATTTAAGCATCTTAAATTCGTTGAGATGTTTGGTTTGCCCAACAAAAGTTGGGTGGAATTTCTCAAATTTGTGCTTGGACGTTCTCCGGTGCTTGAAGTAATGAGAGTGTCACCTCATGTGGATTACAATGAAAAAATGAATATGGCGAATGAAGTGCTGCATTTTCGACGTGCTTCTCCAAAAGTTGATATCAGATTCTTTGATTAGTCATCTGAAGCATACATATGCATTTCCTTCCCTTTTGTTCTTGGTTGCTTTATTTCGTCAAGTCTCAAATTTAGTTGCAAAAGAAATCTGTACATTAGAAGAATAAGCTTTTGCAAATTGTGGACTCTACAAGACTCTAATGACATGATTTTTTTTTTTTTTTATCGATGATAAAGCACAATTTTCTTATTTTTCAATATCGTTGAATACTGTTGAGAAGTAGAGCTAAAGAAGCATATGTCTGAATGGTAAGAGTGCGGCCTTTAAAATTTACTTTTGATTTATTTAATAAATTTTATATTTATAATAAAATATTATTTTATTTTAAATAAAACGTTAGAACATAGAATTATATTTTTGTCATATTTTATATGACAACTTTTAATTGATTTCATGCCACAAATAATATTGAGGCTCTATGCGTACACACCAATTTTCTAACTAAGGTTAACCAAATTGATATTTAATAATAAATTTATGGTTTTTTATTATCTAAATATAGTTAAGTTCTATGGAGTACAAAAAAAATTGGAGTATTGGAGTACAAAGTTTGATAAAATGTAATCTAGTCATCTAAATTTCAATTTTTTTTGTCCAATGATATTCGTAAATATTTGACAACCTGCACATTATGTTCTGCAACATAAACATCATGATCAAATGGTAGAATAATTACTTTTATAAATCATAAGACTCTATGTTCTGCAATATAACTAATAAGCAGAACAATAATCTTAATACTTGTTAAAGTTGAAAGATATTAATGATTAATTGACAATTATGTGCAAGACAACTTATAAATGACAGATTATATAAAAATTTGGATAATCAAAGATATTATATAGGATCAAACTAAAAAATTATGATTTGTACTCCAATACTCCAATGTTTTATGTACTCCATAGAACTTAACTCTATCTAAATATTATTAAAAAATATAAATGATTAGAATTATAATACAATATGTGAAGATACAAAATATCAAGTTTACTTTGTAAATATGAATATTTGAATTTTCTAAAATAAATACGTTGTCTTACTATAATGTACTCTCTCCGTCTATTATTATTTTTTCCCTTCAACACGTTTGTCAATATGTTTGCCAATACACATTTTTTATCGTTAATATCTTTAATTTCATATTAATATTAAATATAAATTTTTTATTGTATTAAAATATTTATAAATACGAATCCAGTAAAATACTATTTAATCTTATAAATTTGACGTTAAATAATTATTTATGTTATGTTATAAACAGCGAAAACATTTGAAACTGAAAAAAGTTTAAAGAAACAGAGGGAGTATGATGTAAAAAAGCGAGAGACAATAAATTATGTTATGTTATAAACAGCGAAAACATTTGAAACTGAAAAAAGTTTAAAGAAACAGAGGGAGTATGATGTAAAAAAGCGAGAGACAATAAATACACTAATATTAGGATTAAAATTACTTTGGGCTGAGGCCAAAGTAAGAATATAAGTACTTTGGGCTGAGGCCTGAGGCCTGAGGTAGCCAAGCCCTTATTTTTATATTAAAATTAAAATTTAGAGCACCGCGAAATCCAATAAAACAGACGGCTGCCTTGTGAAAAAATAAGAGCGGCACTTTTAAAAAATAAGCGGGTTAGGGTTCTCTCTTAAAGGGGGCAACAAATCTCTCTCAGTGGCTGTATCTTCAGGTAATTACACTCTTCAGGCGGCTGTTTATCAGATATTTACACTCTTCGGGCGGCTGCTTCAATTGTTATCAGGTTCTAATTCAATTTGTTTATCTGATATTTACAGGTTTTGGGTTTTTGTTAACTTCTTGGTGGATATTCTCGGTTTTCTCTTCTCTCAGGTATTCGTGTACTCTCAATTTGTTTTCTTTGTGTATCTGATATTAAGACTCTGAGGGTTTTGATTATTAGAGGTCTTGCTAGCTATTTAGGTTCTTGCTATTTAGGGTTCTGTCTCTTTTGGCATCTCCATTTAGGGTAATTGTGAATCTGTGATGTTTTTTTCTACTCCATCTGTAGTGGACACAGCAGATTTTTGGAACCAATTATATGTCTTTTGTACTCTATCTTTTGATTTTGTTAACCTGTGAAGTGGTGCATATTTTCTCGGGGTGTTATATAGTAGGAAAATTGTGAGGGATCTTTAGTTTTTAAATAACTTGTACTGTAGTGACATTATGTTCACACAGCCTTTTACTTTGTAAGATTGTATATGATGGGATTTGGCTGAATGTTTGGTGTTTGTCTAAAATAAATTCTGGTAGCAAAAAGTTAGTGAGCATAGCAGTAAAGCTAAAGTTATCAGTATCCTCCATCTGGTCCAATGTGACTTCTATAATGTACTTCTGGTTGATGAACTTCTTCGCATCTGCCTGAACAAAAAATATGGCGTGCCATTGAAGTTAATCTCAACAACTCTGATTGAGAAAGCTGTAAGACTTGATAACAGTACAAGGGTCATCATTGTGTATTTGCAATTAACAAACAGATACACCAAAGTAAACGGCTAGCAATTCCTTGTGTTTCTTGAGCCATATAATTTTCTCGAATTTAATTGATATATCATCATAATGATATATCAATTAAAAACGACAGGGACGTGTTGCCTAACATGGTACTAATAATAGATTCTCCCTCTTCCTGTTAAATTACCATAATAATTGCTTCTTTCTTTTATGTTTTACAAACCTCTGCAGCTAACTCTTTATAATTGAAGTAACAAGGGCCCCTTTTGGAAAGAGAGAAGGGGCTAGGGTTTAAGAAGCACTCTTATCTATTGTTATTTCAGTTTTTAGATTATATTTTTTAAAAATATATCAACCTAATTATTATAGATAAAAAAGAGGGCATTCAAACTGTTTCTTTAACTTTAATCCGTTTTTATCATATCTCTTAATTGGAGATAATTTTCAACTCGAACCTAAAAATGACTTAAAACCCGGATTAAACAATAAACAAAAGAAACATAAAAAAGTAATAAACCTGAGAACGTAATATCCATGAAAGTAAAAAGAATACGAGTTTCGAATATGTTGTTTGTAGAAGATCATGAATAAGATTATAATGATTGTTGGCTTAGCGGAACATATTTAAAAGGATAATAAATCTCCTACGCTTTTATATAAAAAGGATATAAATCTTTAATTTCTAGTTTTTTTATAGTAGTATAAAGAGTATAAGATATTTTGCTAGAATTGGGTGGAGCAATTATTAGGATTGTACAAACCACCCTGGCGATAGGATCCAGGGTTAATAGTAAGTTTCGAAATTGTTTGGTTTAGATTTATATTTTAGTTTAGCTTGAATTCGGGTACGGAATCGGTCCTTAATTTAATAGTAATTGCAATTTTAATGTTAGTATATTGATTAATTAAAATAATAAAAGGATTGATAACACATGTTCTCTTAATTATTTTAGAAGTTGGATAATGATTGGACATTAAAACAAATATATATCTACACACACCGTGTAATCCAAGAATATGAGAGCTAAGAATAAAAGAAAAGAAAAACTCCAGGCTGCGTGGCGAGAAGAAAACTAGAAAAGAGGTACACTATATAATACAGTTTTGTGTGACTATATACGTAAGTTACATAACATAGTTGCTAGATATTTGAATACTGATCATGAATTATAGTTCACGGTTTATAACTCAAATTGTTACATGTATGATTTCATATATTAGTTCTTTGATTATGCTTGTAGACTTGTAGTAACGGGTCTCTGATTGTAAATAATTTTATGTATTGATATAAAGCTAGGTATTAAATAGTTAATTATTTTATTTAACTTTTCGATAATCATGTCCATGTCCAGGTTTTGCGTAAGATCAAGTTTAATAGGCTTGGTGTTGAGGATCTTAGGTTTGGAGTAAATTAATAGTCCGAAAAGTCGGGTTCTTTTAAATATGAGAATGAACAAATGCTCAAGGAAGGATTATATCAGCGATCTGCCCGAGAGCATCGTCGATATCATCCTAACCAAACTGCCAATAAGGGATGCTGTAAGAACCAGCATTTTGTCTACCAAGTGGAGGTATCAATGGGCGACCATGACACGAGTCGTATTTAAAAATCATGTGCCATATAAGAGTGACAACAAACTTGCCGAGCAAGAAATTACAAACTTTATCATGCGATTTCTATTTCTTCATCAGGGCCCTATTTATAAGTTCAAACTATCTACTAACTGCTCCATGAATTCTACTGACATGGATCAATGGCTACTTTTCCTATCAAGGAAAGATATAAAAGAGTTAGTTCTGATGTTAGACGCCAACTGTCTGAAGATACCCTCACATATATTTTCTTGTCAGAAACTGACCACATTGAAGCTTCAAGCATTGGACGTGAAACCTCCTTTAAGATTTCGTGGATTGCCATGTTTGAAGTACCTTAACCTATGTAGTGGCTTGTTTACTATTGAGGATATTGAAAACCTTATTTCAGGTTGCCCTCTTCTAGAAAAGTTTACATTCACAAATGTCGGGGACCCTATGGGTTTTGCCATCCATGGCCCAAATTTGAAGCATCTTATTTTGAATGGGGACTTTTCAAACTTAAATCTTGAGCATTCTCCGTTTCTGGATGTCTTAAGGGTTGACTTTCGTGCAGAGGTAAATGTACTAAGAGTGTTTTCGCTTTCTTAATAAACTCAATGAATAAGGATTAGTGTTTTGGTTGGCCATTTTCTCTAACCTTGTATATAGTTTACAAAGAATGTCCTCTCTTTTTTTTTATTGTTTCAGGTTTGGGAAAGTAACGTCCTTATGAAAGTTCCAGTTACATATGATCGGCTAAAGTTTATTGATCTTCAAGGAATAAATTACGAAGAGGGGAATGCAGTGTTGTATGTTCTTCACTTGATTTTGCATTCCCCTAATCTACAAGAACTGGAAATTGGAGTAAGTCACATGTCTTGTTATTTTCTACTCACATTTACTTGTTCATCATTATGTATTTATGTCTTTGTTTATTATCAGCCGTTAACCCTTTTTGATTGCATAGGCTACACAGTTTGAAAGTTCTCATGATAAAGCTGTTGACTTGGATTTTTGGGAGAAAGAATGTCCTACCGATTTCACATTTAAGCATCTTAAATTAGTTGAGATGTGTGGTTTGCCCAACAAAAGTTGTGTGGAATTTCTCAAATTTGTGCTTGGATGTTCTCCGGTGCTTGAAGTAATGAGAGTGTCACTTGATGAGGCTTACGATGGAAAAATGAATATGGCGAATGAACTGCTGCATTTTCAACGTGCTTCTCCAAAAGTTGATATAAAATTCTTTGATTAGTCATCTGAAGCATACTTGTGCGTTTCCTTCCCCTTTTGTTCTTAGCTGCTTTATTTCGTCATGTCTCAATTTTTTATTTTTTTTGTGAGAGTCAAGTCTCAAATTTAGTTGCAAAAGAAATCTGTACATTAGAAGAATAAGCTTTTGCAAATTGGGGACTCTACAAGACTCTAATGACATGAATTTTTTATTTTTTTTTATGGATGATGCCTTAACAGGGAGAGCATTCCTTAGTCTTTATCAAGACTTCAATCTCCGAACTCTTTCCATGCTTGGTGGATTTTCCGGTAATGATGAATTGAATCGACTATTAAAACAGTAAAAACAACTTTGATGATGTATCTCAGAACCACGCTTCCTGACAATCACTATTCTTCTGATGTTAGATTGGATATAAACAGACTATGCATTGTTTTTCCGATTACAAAAAGGTCGGTTGATTAAGTATAAGATAAAAATTGCATATCCTTCTGTTTAGGGTGAGCCTGTAGACTTTTGATCAACAAAATTGCATCTTGATAAGCCAGTGACTTTAAATCCTTAAGCCCAATAAGTCGCTTCAATTCCTGCTTTCCAAGAGATTCACTGTTTTTTGTGCTTGAAGAAGAGATGTCACCCATGCTTCAAGCAACCCTGGTATCACCATTCAAGTTACCTAGATTAGTAAAGATGCGTCTCGAGTAGTGCTTTTTAACCTAGATTCTGCGAGTAAATCATAAATGCAAACTATTAAGAAAATTAAAAAGCTGTTAAATACTTAGTTAAAAAGCTGTTAAATAACTTGTGTCAAAATCTTGAGCTCTAGACAAACTCACTAGATAGCCTGATACCAAATTTGATTTTTGAATCACAAAACCTCTTGAAAAGGGATAAATATGATTCGGACAATTTCATATTTTCATATAAGACATAGGATGTTAGAAAGGAAATTTAGGATATTTCTTTTCTAGTATTAACTTTTTCTTAATATATTATTCAGATGATTTCTTATTTTTATTTTTAAAATTGAGGATATTAGAAAGATAATAAAAAATAATCTGATTCTCTTTACATATTATTTCGAAATCTTTTCAATTTTGAATAATCCCTCTGGTCCATTATATAGGACGTTTTACTTTTTACACATATTTTTAGGAGGTTTGACCACATGGTTAAAATTAGTATTTCTTAAATTTTTTTGAATAAAAATACTTATGATATATTTTTATTCAGAAAAGAAAATTACAAAAATATTAATATTTGTTATATGATCAAAGCACCTAAAGTTATGTGTAAAAAGTCAAACGTATATTATATCGAAAAGATGTAATTCCTTTTTAATTTGGAACGCATTCTATTATGAATAAATTGATAATTATTTCCTTTCCTAAAATTTGGAGAAATAAATTTGTGTTTTAATAATAATGAAAGAAATTCTTGACAAAAAAGATTATATACAATTCAAATAACTATATAATATAACTATAGTAATATAAAAAAGATATAATTCACCTGAAATTCTAAAACAAATTGACTAACATGACAAGATTTTCTATAAATTAAATTTATTGAATCGGATAAAATATCAGTGGGCTCTTACTAAAAAATTGTTACCAGACAGAGCTTTTAAAATAGGGGGTAAAACCCTAATCCAATATGAGCTGCAGTATTCCAATTCAATCGCTCTTCTACGATCCTATAAATTCTATGAATGACAAACTCCGCCCCCATCAATTTGCGTCTGTGATGAATGGCTAAAACAGGGCGCGACAACTATTTACCTGAAGAAATTATCTTCATAGTCCTTTCATGGCTGCCTGTTAAAACACTCCTCCGCTTTAAATCAGTTTGCAAATCTTGGAGATCGATGATATCCGACACTCAATTTGTGGGAGCTCACCTCAGCAATTCCCGTAGAAAACCAGCAGTTTTACTAAACTTCGTATCATTTGATCGACACATTGATGTCCATTATACTCCTGAAGATTCATATAGGTTTTACCTGCCTCCTAATGTCAACGGCATGAAATACATATGTTCTTGTGATGGTCTTGTTTGTTTATCTAATGCTTATTGCGATGTTATATATATATGGAATCCATTAACTAAACTGTTGAAGTTGCTTCCTCGTCCTAGCAAAAACTTGAAAATCTATCGAGGTTTACTAGCCTTAGGTTTCGATCCTATTTCTAATGACTACAAGCTTCTTAGGATTGCAGGAGTAGAAGCGGAGCTGTATTCTTCAAAAGCCGATTCCTGGAAACACGTTCAAGTTCCTGAAACACTAAAGGCATTGCGGGCCAGTTCAAAAGTGGTGAATGCTAAACCTGGGATTTTGTATATGACAAGTGGCAAAGATATAATTGCGTTTGATTTGCATAAGGAGGTGTTTCGACTATATACGATTCCTCCCTGTAAAATGTCAGATATTTTGGAGTTTAATGGTGAGGCTGCTATGGTTTTTAAATCCGATGATGGATCCGCTCTTAGTCTATTTGTGTTGAACGACGTTTGTGGTGAGGTGTTTTGGACAAAATTGTTGGATTTAGAGTTTGATGACAACATATCAAGAGTTCTTCCTTCTCTGGCTACCGCAAAGTTTGTCACAGAAAATGATAATGAGGCTAAGAAGTATGCTCTTCGATTTCACGGTGATGGAAAGGGCATGGTTATCAAGTACACCGAGAGTCTTGTTTACCTCCAAGGGTTTCAACGACAAGTTGAAAGTAATAGATACTTAAAGCAGTAAGTATTAGTAGCAATGCTGGCTGTCATCGTCTTGTGAATTTAGTTACTCCAACTCCAACTTATCATTGAATGTAGTCGTATTTTTATTACCGCTTGCTTGTGTGACAGTGAACCAAGAACCATATTTTCATTAAAGATTTGAATAATATAACAATTTGATGTTGGCTCACAGAGCTTTTGGTTGGTTAGTCGATACACAGGATATGGATTCTTCTAAAGCTGTACATTCAAACATTTAAGCAAGGGTGACTTGCTCACTTGCTGTATCTATCCCATTACTATACTTGTCTCTTGAGTCTTGAAATCAGCCCACCATAAATCCATGGTTTCTATTACAATATGTATATGTATATATAGGCAGTGATTCAAATGAGAACAGTTTGCACGTGAGAATAATGAGAACAATTGTTCTACCCTTTTCCAAAAGTGTGTAGAACAACTGTTTTGCATTTATTTTATTTTTTTAATGTTGTATTGTTCTGCAGTAGAATAATAGTGTTTTCAATGTTCTCATACTAAAACGTGTTCTCTATAGAGCGCAACCCTGTATGTATATAGAGCGAGTAACTCCTTTGTTGATTATTTTACTTATTACTGTATATGTCTGTGCTTAATTATGCGTTATAAGTTGTCAACGGAACGGCTCATGATTGGCTTTCATTGATTAACCCACACAGTATCATAAATGCTACACTATACTTCCATTTGATACTTTAAGGAAATGGATACAGATGGATATAGTAGTATTTAAACAATACAGATTTGCTTGGTTAGTTGCTTCGCTTTTACTGTTATTGTGGAATGGAGACCCTGGTCAGTGTACGTAGTTGATATTCTTATTGAAGATTGGCAGAAATTCAACACATCCTAATTAAGTTCTGTCCTGCCTGATTACAAGAAATTGATTGGTTGTTATTGTTTGTATTTTTCTCACAAATTGAACTCGATTTTAGGTGATGATTCATGTTCAGATTCGCAAAAACAGAGACTGTCGTAAAACGACTAAATGTTGAGCTACAGATATTGCAAAAATTGCTGAAAATTTTGAGAATGGAAAAGTAAAAGACTGTGAAATGGAGGCTAGCAATCAAAGAAATATCATGATAGGGTTCAAATCAGAGATTGAGACACTGAAACAACAATTTGAGAAAGCAAGTGAATACAAGGAGAAGGTAGTGGAAGCTAAAGCAACAATATAGCAACTAAAGGTAGAGCTTGAGGCTGGAAGGATGACCGAATCTTATACGCATAATTTGCTCGAAGAGTGGCAAAAAAGGGTTAAAGAATTAGAGATCAATCGTGATCAAGCAAATCGGCTAGAAAATCCACATTAGAGTCTTTGGATACCTGGGATTTTGTATATGACAAGTGGCAAAGACATAATTGCGTTTGATATGCATAAGGAGGTGTTTCGACTGTATACGATTCCTTGTACCAAGAGTTCTTCGCTCTCTGCTCTTGGATTTCACGGTGGTGATGGAAAGGGCATGATTATCAAGTACACCGAGAGTCTTGTTTCCCTCCAAGGGTTTCAACCACAAGTTGAGGAGAGTAAGTATTACTCCCTCTGTCCCAATGAATTGTATACAGTTTTTTTTTTGGGACGTCCCACCAATTGTATACATTCCAAAAGTAGTAAACTTTTATAATATAAAACATCATTACACCAACTACATTCCTCCATTATCTCCATTCTATAATAATATAAACACTATTACACCCACTACTTTCCTCCACTATCTCAAATTTATTATTAAATATAAATTGGTCCCACCACTATATCCACTTTTCATGTAACTTTACTCATTTCTTACCCAATTTCTTGGTCTCCGTGTCCCAACCATTTGTATACAAATGGCTGGGACGGAGGGAGTAGTAGCCATGCTGGCTGTCATCGTCTTTTGAATTTAGTTACTCCAACTTATCATTGAAAGTAGTCGTATTTTTATTACCGCTTGCTTGTGTCACAGTGAACCAAGAACCATTATCTTTTCATTGAAGTGTTTGTACAATATAACAATTGATGCTGGCTCACAGAGCTTTTGGTTGGTGAGTCGATACACAGGATATGGATTCTTCTAAAGCTATACATTCAAACATTTAAGCAAGGGTAACTTGCTCACTTGCTGTATCTTTCCCAGCACTGTACTCCTCTAAGATCCGTTCTCTTAGTCTTGAAATACTCCCTCCGTCCCCTTTTACATGGGCGTTTCGAAAAGTCAAATTAACCAATTTTTGACTAAATATTACAAATTATATACCTATTATTTTTAAAATCCGAAAGTTGCATATTAAAATAGACTAAATATACTTTCTAATGGTATAATTTTTATTATTTTTCTCAATTATCTGATACATGTAAAGTTCAGTCAAAATATAGTCAATTTGACTGGTCAAAAGTCAAAATGGACATGTAAAAGGAGACGGAAGGAGTATGTATGTATATACAATTGGAGCGGGTCACCGTTCTACGGTATACTCCCTCTCGTCCATTATATAGGTATCTTGAGGTGGTTTCTGAGTAAAAATATTTATGTTATAATTTTGTTCAGAAAAAAAATTATTAAAATATTAATATTTCAGTATGGTCAACACAATTTACCGAGAGGAGGGAGAATAGTGTCAGTCAGTCAGACAAAGCCAAAGGAGCAGGTACAGATGTTTAATTAGAGGCGGGGCCCTTTTCTGAATTTTGCGTCCTTTTCGTTCCCTCCATGTCTTGTCTCCAATCCTTTTTTCCTCTTCTTCCCGCGCTTGTGTTTATTCTACTTTTTAGTATTTTTTTTTATTAACGTGTCGGTCCTTTCAATTTTGATCAACTGTTTCTTTGTTCACCGGCCCGGTTTTGATATTTAATTTGCAGTTATATCCTTATTCACAGTGTTCTAAAAATCCCCGATTTAACCGATTAATCCCTGATTAATCCTCTGCAAGGTTGACCACCAATCTGTTTTTTGAAATCAGATTAATCTTTATATATATTTCCTGATCGAAGTATATATGATAAATTATTAAAATTAAAATATCATATTACTTTAAATATGAATAATTATACAGTTTATGAATATAGTATATATATTAGTTACTAAATAGCTAATATAATAATAAATAAATATTAAATAAAATTTTAATATTAAAATAAATCCGATTCCGATTAATCCCCGATTTTCGATTAATCTTTGAATCGATAGCTCAACCGATTAGTCCTGATTCCCGATTTCTGTAACACTGATTATTCATCTTAACTTTCGTTCTAGTGTGTGCACGCTAACAATTATTTTTTGATGAGGTATGAGATTTTTACTCTTTTATGATTTGTGTGTATATGCACCAAGCTAAGATTATAAATGAGATTTAACCAATAAAAGTCCATTACTGATTGTTAGTATGTGCCGTGAACACACACTATAATCCAATTCAAGAAACATATCTTTTAAATTGATCCGTCGTTGTTACTTTCATTTCAATTTAAATATTTATTTTATAAAAATAACTAATTATTTAAATTACTTATCCATTTTTAATTTAATATAAATCATCATTTATATATTCAAATTCAATTTTATATCATATATTTTTAATTTATAAACTCAAAACCAATTATATTTGATCAATGTAATAAATGTGATTAAAAAATTTCTTTGATATATTAAAAATCAATATTTAATTTAAATGTAAAAATTAATTATATATATATATATATATATATATATATATATATATATATATAAAAGTTTAAATGAATTTTCACACAGCAAACGGTGATAGCTAAATAAAACACACAGAACAAGTAGATACGTCATGGTCCGTAAAGAAAGGTGTAAAAACGCAGGATGAAACAGGCAGCTTCCATGCCCACGTGTTTAACTTCCATTTGCCCATTCCATCACCTCGGGATTCGCACCATCACTCTAAACAAACACACTCTCTCTCATCCTCCTTCTCACTCAACAAAAGAAGAAGAAGAAGAAGAGAGACAAGTGTGTTTTTTCTCCCTCTGAAAAACTTGAAATTTTCCCACAGCTTTCTCGCTCTAACCCCACCAAGATCCCATCTTTTCACACATGCCATTCTCTGATCCTTCCACCTCGAGAGCCGATGATTCAGTTCGTGCATAGAAATTGATGATTCACTGAAAAAGATATATATTTATATAATAATGGTTGAAGCAGTGGAGAGTTCGTTTGGGTATTCACAGTTGCAGAGCTGTGGGGACAGCAGTGAAGAGGAGCTTTCCGTGTTGCCAAGACATACAAAGGTGGTTGTGACCGGGAATAATAGGACTAAGTCTGTTCTTGTTGGTCTTCATGGGGTTGTCAAGAAGGCTGTTGGTCTTGGTGGCTGGCATTGGCTGGTATATCATCTTTCTATCTTCTCTATATTCTTCTTTTCTGTCTTAATTTTTATTGTCTTTGTCTTTTCTTGATAATGTGAGAGCCTTGGGAGAGAGGGTTTTGGCATTTGTGTTTTCTTGCGGCTCACTTGCTTCCTTTTTCTTTTTCTGTTTGATTATGCATTTTGAGCATTCCAAGTATCTGTCCTGCTGCCATTTGGGTTTTGTTTTAGTGGATCGCGCGGGTGTGTGTGTGTGTTATTGCAGTGTGGTGGAAATTTTCAATTCGAATGGCTAGATGATATATGTTTTCTAATTTTGTCAATTCCGTAAATGATTGGTTTGTATTCTAATTGCTTATAAAAGAATCAAAACTAGTTCTGTTTTTGATTCATTACATTATTACTTAGGATAAGTATCTGTGCTGATATTGACCAGTTCTGTTAATTGTTTGAGTGATTAGAATTTGTTTCCTAAAAAATCTCTTTAAAAAATATATTAAAAGCTTAAACAAGATTTCTGGATGCAAATCATGGCTTCAAACATTACAATCAATTGTATGTCTCCACTCAAACAGAATGGTTGACTAAACAGCTGCGAGCCATCTAGATTACTGTACCATATCATGCAAGCATTCTGGGCATAAGTTTGGTTTTGGGCAGTCCTAACTTTTTATGATGTGGGTTGAATTCACATGTTTCTTGTCCATATACTATTATATTCAGCATTATTTTAAAACTAGTTTTTACGCCAACTGAAACAATAAACTTTTAAATTTTTAAGTGTTTTCCTGGGAAGCAACAATCTCTTTGGGCATTGCAATAAATTAATCTATTTATAGATTCCAGTCTTAGTGGTCTCCACTCTCCAGTTCCAAGTTGGCATTTATGTAGCCATAATTTTGTTTTGTAGTACTACTACTACTTTGTAATATTTGTACTAGTATTAGCTAACTGTGGGCATGATCAGTAAACCTGAGAAAATGTCGGAGAATGTTATGCTGCTTTCTTGTTCCTTCCTCATGTTCTTGTGTTTGCCCGACTCGAGTCTGACACTCTGATTATTTTTTAAATCAATGTATAAGATATTCAACATATATTAATTAACTTGGAATCCATTTTGAATTTGTTTCAGTTTTCTAACATTTATCTAATTGACTATTTGACTGTGCACTTTTTCGTCTTTCTGGTCCATGCATTTGATATGTTTTGGTCCCAATTAGGTAAATATGTTGTATGTTGGTATCATACTTTCTTGCTCTTTGTTAATAATTAATTTTCTGATGTTTTTTAGCCAAGGCAGTAATATTTTTTTATAATCTTGTGACTTGTCCTGTGGAAGGTATTTGTTCTTTTTTAATATTATGTATATGTTTGGGTTTTTAGCGCCAGGAATGTTTTATATTGTTAGATTGTCACTTGGAAATTTTTATTCTTGTGTCTCAAATGAATATTTTCGTACTTATTGTTTTTTTGAAATTGTAGGATCAAGTTCAAAACGATTTTTAATTCTATAAATCTTCATTCGAGTTTTCTCTATATTTATATACTTCTTTTTACCTGGGACCCTTGTATAATGAATAATGATGTATAGTTTCTTCTGGACTTGTGACGGTATGTCCATACAACTGAAATTGAACTTACACACAAAAAGAATATAGAGTAGAATCCCCCTAAGCTGATATCTAACTGAGATAAATAACTTCTTTCATATGTTACAGGTGCTTACTAATGGCATAGAGGTAAAGCTGCAAAGAAATGCTCTGAGTGTCATTGAAGGTCCTACTGGTGATGAGCAAGATGATGAAATTGAATTTGAAAATGTCCAGTGGAATGGATCGGATATGGGTGAACTTGGTTAGTACACTGCACTCTGTTCTCTTTTGCTCTGTCGCTACCATTACTATAGCCTAAAGACTAGTGAAATATTACCATTATTATTTTGTTTAGTTTAAACAGCAAATACTGATAAAAAATAAAAAAATTAAGGAGCAAATTCTTTTCATCACATTTCTGTGCTACATGTGGTCACTATCAGTTGGCTGAAGATTCTGTGATTGGAAAATATTATTAAAATACAAAATTGCTAATGGTTTTGCAAATTGTTCCGTGCTCTCGATTTTGCAAACTGGACCGCCACATTTTGGTTTTTTCACTACAAAAATTATGGTATGTGGTAATTTCAGTGAGAAATACCTGTGTGTGTTTAATCCTGGGCTATAGCTTGGATATCTGTAAACGAAGAACCAAAGGTGAGTGTGGATGATTGAGTTTCCATGTTTAAACCAAAAAAGGGTCGGTTCGGCTGTAAGTATGTCATTTCAGTATATGGTGAAGGTAAACAAAATATACTTATATTTGGTTTCCGAAATATCAAATGCATAGCGATACTTGTAAGCTATTAGTTAGATGCTTATTGTCTTATTGATGTGAAATTATTGTAATCTCATCCAAAATAAAAAATTCTCTTAAAAGAATGTCCAACTGGCTTCTGAAATTGAAACAAGGGCATGTTGAACTTCAAAATTTTATGCGACTAAATGGATCAAAGGTCATATTATATCAACTGAGATTGTTTGTTTTTATGATTATATGATTAACATACCTTTTTTTTGATAAGATGATTAACATACTTCATTGTGCACATTTAATATCATTTCTGGTCCCACTAATGTGAGGGTCTTGTGCATGCCAATTTTACAGCATCTGATGATACTCAGAAGTCTCAGCGGTCAAGGCATTGCACACACAAATCAACTGGATCATCACATAAGTTAATGAGTAGATCTCGCTCTTGTGACTTGCAGTCCAAGGGATCGATGACAAAGGGACCCGAGGTAATAAAGTTCCATCCATCCTCATATTTTCATGTACAAACAATTTCGTTCACAATTTGTATGCTTGAGTGTTGCATATGTTGATGCGTTATATAACTTCTTGCCATTCAAACATTCTGCTACAGAAGATTGATCTCAGCAAGCTTGAAGTGACTGCCTTGTGGAGATATTGGCGACACTTTAACCTTGTGAGTTGGTTGTGTAAAATAAAAGGCATTGCATCTTAAGTTTCATGTGGTTGATTATCCTTTGATTTTAAACTTATAGTAATAACTCTGTTTGTATATTAGGTGGATGCAATTTCCAACCCAACCAAAGAGCAATTGGTTGATGTAGTTCAGAGGCATTTCATGATGATGGTACTTTATGCAATTATTAGTATTAATTTTGTCCCAGAAACATGTTTCATTTATAATTAGCTAAAATAAATATACTTTATCTGAGTATTGACTTGAAACACTTTATTTGTTGTTGGTGAAGCAATTGGATGAGTTGCAGGTCATACCAGGGTTTGTGCAGTCTGCTAAGAGATTGAAGATGGTGTGCAAATGACAACCAAGAGCTCGAAGACTATCTTGTTGTCTGACGCTAACAGATACTAATGGAACTTGAAACTATCCAACCCTCTACAGTATATATTCAGTATGTGACAATGTATATGCTACAGTTCTACCAAGTTTAGGCGTATTTGTAGAGTTTAGTATCCATGTCTAGTTCTAGTTATGTAGGTACATTATGTGAACTGGGATTTGACCTTTAAGTTACCTCCGTCTTTTCTCTACCTAAGATTGGTGGATGCAATGCATTGCTCGACAAGAGGGTTGTTGCTTTAATTTAAAATGTATAGTTGTCTTTACATTATTGATGGAGTTGCTCTTAAATAATCCTTTAACAAACTTGTGCTTGTTTACAAGGTTCAGATAATTTCCTCTTGGTACCTTATATTTTTACAACAGTGATCAGTTATTGGATGGCCGAGCCTGATCTTTCTGAACTGCATTCTAAAGGTGGCGTGACCAAGATGGATAACAAAGGATTCGGAAGGCAGCCTAAAATTTATTATGAAACTTTAGACACCTCAAAGATTGATTTGAATAATTACAGGACATTTATACTATATGTTTGGAATCAGGTGGAGTCTTTTGGCAGATTGACACTTCTGATCCAGAATCAATCACAAAGGTTAATTCCGAAGTTAAAAATTTAAATTTTCCTGGAATTGTAGGTGACAACGCTTGTAGCGTTGGGAAGCTTCATAAAAGTGAAGAATCTCTACAAAATAAAGTATAATGCAGGGTTCAAAGTAAATAATTATGGATGACATACATATTGTTATATCCACTTCAAGAACATAATTTGTAATTATATTCTATACTGCTGTCCTTCATGTAAATACTGCATAAAGGTAAAAATTTGTGTACTCTAATTTATAAACAACAAAGATCAAATATTTCATTGCTACATGTAAAACACTAAAATTACATATTGGAAACAGCTTGAAAACTTGTTTGATGACGGAGATATTTACATGTGTGATGCTTGATAATTAGAATAAATCAAAGCAGAAGAAATTCTGCAACTTCTTTATTTGGCCGGAGACGCCTTTCTTTTCCTTTCGCTTTTCATAAACAGCTCCAGGGTGACCAGAAGATGCAGATGCATTTTCTCCTCCAACAACCAAGGCAGGAATATAACAGTTGGATTTCATGGGCTCTTCAGTTGTCAGCTTACCTAAAAGACAAATTAAGACAAACTGCATCAGGAATACATCTAGGGAAGCTTGTCTTGAAAACACAATAGAATTTCAACTTGAATATGACAAAATAATATGTGTAATGAAACAAAGACAATTGATCAACAAACTGAAGTGAAAGGCAAACCCGCATTGGGCTGCTGAACATAGTATATGAGTGTCTAAAACAATGAATTCCATCAGTTCAAAAAATTTCTATGCAAAATCACAACAGGAATGTTATGTCAACAACTACAACTCATTTCAATTATTAAGAAGTCGCCATATTCTTTTGCCCATGACAGCATAGATAATATAATGGAATTAGGACTAATGTAACATGTTTACAATAGATATGCAATCAACCTTTCTGATTATTTATAGTTACATTAATTTCGACCAGTTCCACGAGAAGTGCAAAAGGAAACTTTAATGAATTCTAAGAGAAAACAGAGAGACAAAACCATTACTGGCATAGCTAGTGTAAGATGTCCCATTCCATGTAATCTTAATGAGCTAATGGATGCTGTTGTTTCGTCAAATACCTTTTTGTTTCTGCAAAGGAGTATTTATTAAAAAAAGGTACACAACTAATTACAGTAACACCACATTGCCTAAATCTAATTGAATTTGGAGCTAGTTTTATGATTAACCAAAAAGCTGAATTTTTTCTGGAACTTGTATGTTTGTAATCAATTTTAAAATGGAGAACTGAACCTTATAAACCCTAATCCTTTATCTTTTGGTTTATAACCATGCAGAATATTTGAGTTTTTTACCTTTCCAAAGTAAAAGTAGGCAAGTATAATAACTAATATGGAGAATATTCCTTTTAATGACGTCTAAATGATTGTCAGCAATGTGTTGTATAAAGCCTATTACAAGATTGTAATTACCATTTAAAGCTTTGAAGTAACCTGGTTATGTGAGGATGTGAGAGAGCATGGTGATAATAAGAAAAATACTTATACAAGAAAAGCTTATATAATGAGGGAAATGATCTACACATACCTACAATCGCTGGACGCATAACCACCTCATTTGGTTTGACTGTACTAGAGACAGTGTACTTAAATTGTTCTTTGCGATCTATTCTTTTGTCGTCCAGCTCTTGTAACAGCATGTCTGAATCAAACAATTCCTCCGAAGCTAAGGTTGGACAACTTGAATTGAATGAAGTGGAAAACGGTGATTGTGGATCAGCAAGATCATCCAACTCCAGAAAGTCACCTCTCAGTGCACAGTTATGTCTCTCAGCTGAAGTCAACAATATTGCCTCAACATCCCCAATTTCCTACAATAAAAAGTTTAAAAAATAGTTTCATGTTTCGAACTACAAAGGAAACAATATTTATGACAGAAAAAAATTGTATGTTAAGAAAATGAGGTACAATAATTAGTAAATCAAAAGGGGAATCAGAGCAAGTAACAACCACAACCGCACAAATGTGAACAATGCATTGACCTACCTGAGCTTCATTTTTTGATCCTTGGCCACCAGTACTATTAGACTTTGGAAGGGAAATCATGTTTATCCCCTCTGGGATACTTTTTTTAGATTGCAAGATTCTACATAAAGACCCATAATCCTGCATATCCTCCCGTCAATTACCAATCAGACAGCAACATAAAGATTAAAACAAAAGCACAGGATTAAAAAGTAACATTCCAGGTTGGTTGTATACCTTTGATTTGCTTCCATCACCCGGCCCCTTGTGTGTTATTTTGTACTCTTGCATCACCCAATTAGTTTTCTTTTCATTAGGGGATTGACCTTCAAAAAATTCATAGGTAGTTCTCCAGCCAGTCAAAACAGAGTTTGTGAATATCTCACATGGTTCTCCATTTTCTTTCCAGGATCCAAGTTGTGTATCTTTCTTCACCTCCGAGCTCAATAAGTATCCAATCCCGTCTGCATAAACCAAACACCTTGTAACACTTTTTTATGCGATAGCAAGCCTAAACATCTCATTACTTGTGAGATTCCTAAACTGTGTAGAACTGCAGATTAATTTAACAGTATATCAAGTTGGATGACTACTAGGATGACCATCGGGTAGTAGGTTTGCATATCATGTATCATTAGTTGTTAATGGAATAAGGGTATTGATCTATTAGAATGCTTTATAGAAATCTGACTTATTTTGTGGAACCAATTTCTAGGCAAATGGAACTCTCCAAGAATAGATGATGTAGAGGTGTTGTACGAGTTAAAGGTGTTGAGTAATTGAGTTGAACATAGGAGAGCAAGATCATGCAATACTGTGTTTAAGACTACAGAAACTAGTGTTGAGAAATATGGCTTTTGGTAAAATGGCAATTAATGGCAGCTAAAAAGTGAGACGAATATATTATCTATCTTCACATGCTGTCTAATATGTGTACTCTGCTAACCATCTGCAATTATGCAATGCAACTTTAGCAGTGGCTTTTACAATTTCATGGTAGGTTTCCGGTTGGCATTTAAAAAAACTGACAAAATTAAAGCAACAAAACCAGAATTTCTCACTTGACCTTTTTGCTACCTACAATCTTCTAGAGATAGTTACTAAAATCAAATTTCTAAAAGGAAGAAATATATTCATTGCAATTATCAATATAAAAGGAGTTTAAGGCTAATAGTAGTATCATACAAATGTATAAAACAACTTTCCCCTGATAGTACTTACCGGGTAAATTTGATGGCAGGTAGCTGTATGGATTCAAATCTGAAAGCAAATATTGAGGGGGAGGTTTTCCTTGATTGTAGTCTTCTAATGACAGGGTTATCATCTCATCAGTCCATGAACTAAAAGGAACTGGAGGATTTGGTGGAGACATTGCAGCACAACGTTGATGTTGCAAAAATAAGACAGTGAACAAAAGTCTCTCCTGTGTTGATTTAGAGTGATATCGGTCCCTAACATCTCAAAGTAAGCATATGTACATCATATTCAACTTAACAACGCACTTACATTTAGAAACGGATAATTTAAAGGCAGAGAAACATGGAATAACTATGGAGTTCTATATAAGATGAATTCAAGATCTATTAGAAATCAAAATAAGTATTGAACATTCTATCATATTAACCTCTCCACCCTAAAAATGAAACAAGACACACATAAAGTACCAACTACCAAGAAGTAAAAAAGGAAAATAAAAGAGATCGATTTAAGTAGTTTCGTGACTATAATTAGACATAACAAACAAGACTACCTGAAGTTCATAAATCATTAACACTTCAATAAATTAGTATCTCCAGTAGTATGATACCTACACTATGTATATAAACAGCCATATTATTCAGCAACAAAAGACAGCAACTGGTGTCCCTATCGGCAGATACAGGAGACCACCTAATATATGCTTCATAAAACCAAATGCCAGGAATGCCCTCATCCACCACAATCAAACATTTATGGAAGCAATTTAGAATTATAAATATGACAACACAAACTATTTACTTGGAGATATAAAGATGTAAGGTACATTAAAGAACAAGCATAAATGCATAATCCCATCCAAGTGACGTAATTAAACCCACACGAGCAATTGACTGGCATCCTAAAACGCCATCATCTACTTTCGACCTTCCCCGGAATCCGCTCATAGCGAATTTCAACAGAATGAACAAATTTAAAAATATTCCAAGGCAAGCTTACACAAAATCTCAACTTGGAAAAACAAAATTTTAAAAAGGAGGCACACTGTAAGAATCATATTCCAATATTTCATCATCAGAGTAGTATCATACATGTGACAGTGGTATAAAAGAGAAAGTGCAACAGGGATATTCCATCAAGAATCAAGAAATCAATATAAAGGGGAATATAACAGCAATTCAAGAATAAAGATGACCAAGAATTTTATAAATATTAAAAGGGCAGGGTTACCCTAAAAACAAAAAATCACATTACAACATGAAATGAGAAATGGATATAAACAAATAAGTGGGTCAAGGTTAAAGACCTTGAAGAACACAGAGAGAGCAAATGGCCGGCTGCTGCACTTTCCTTTCTCTCTCTACTCTCTAGCTTCACTTACTTAGCCAAGTAAACAAAGTGAGAGTGTGGGTATTTATAGTTGTGGACCAAACATGTTACGAGCTGACGTGGCACTCATTCAGTGGCTGAGTTACGCAAGTATAAATAAATGGACTATAGCTGTAAGGATTTGGCATTCGACTCGCAGATTATTTACTTTGCAAGAAACGTGTCTACATATCTTTCTTTCTTTTACGTAATCAACCTCCAGCTTGCTGACGAAATCATTTCAATTGCTTAATAAATTTTATTTTTTGGAAAGGTGTAAATTAATTTGCATTCAGCGTTTTTTAGTTTAAAATAGTGAAACTCATAAAGTCCACATTAATTCCAATTTTCATGCTAAAAATCATTACTTTTAGATGAACTTAGCGGATTAAGAGACTTGAAGGACATCCTGTATGTTAAGCTCGGAACTAACATTCGGGCATTAAATTTTTAGCAATATCTTTGTTAAATCATTCAACTTTATGTAAAAGTCACCAAAACTCTTTTCTGGTAATGTTCGTCGTACCTACCATTTCATGCCAGTACAGGGAAATTGTCAATCAAATTATACTCCCTTCATTCCAAAATAATAGTCGCTTTAACTTTGTGCATGTATTTTGAGGTGCAAAAAAAACATACTTCTACATATTATTTTGCGCTAAAGATCTTTTCGCCCTTAAAGTTTGGGTGGAAGTTCCGATGCGGCCTCGAAATTTAAAAACGTACCTTTCAACCCTCAAAGTATCTAGAAAAGTAAGTACATACAGGTGTGTGAAAAGCAAGTTCTACAAAATAAAATCCACTCTTCAAGTTATTTCTAATTTTAAACTGAAAAAATTTGTTTGTGTTTGCGTGACAAGTTAAAAATTGGTTTAAAGTCAAGAATAAGTTAAAAATTACTTTAGAGCCGCAAGTTAGTTTTGGGTACTTTTTTATGTGATTTAATTTTTTTGAACTTTTCTTTTGATAAAATATATCCATAAGCCATAACTCATAAGTGACGCATTAATCGCTTTTATTTTTATTATCATAAAAATTATATCCAGAATGATATTATAAACTCTCAGCTATCATATAAATCACGTTCAGTTGTAAGTCATAAACTTAACCAAACATGCTGTTTATTATATTAGTATATATTGAATGAATAATCCTCTTAATAAATTTTAAAACATATGTCTAGAACTCTAGATGTCCTCTCTTGGGTTGATTAATTTTAAGGTGTCTCAGCAATTTGATTTTTGATTTATATCTGTTTTTTTATAAGTCAAATTATCTCTGATGAATATCCGATCATCCAAATAATTTTTAATAAATAACTCAATCAATCAATTTTAATTTTTACTTTTGTTACTATTTATAAAATACGTAAAATAATGATTCAAATTTTCCGATTACACATGCACTCGTGACTCGGCATAAAAACTACTACCTCCATCCCAAATTAGATGTCCCGTTGACTTTGGGCACGTAACTTTAGGTGCATTGACCGTCTACTTCCGGAATTTATTTTTTTATTTTTTCTTTTATAAATGAAAATTTCATATTTTAATTTTTATTTGCAAAATTTTTTTTTCAAAAATAAGTCATGTATCTATGCGGTCAATGAACCTTAAATTATGTGCCCAAAATCAACAGGACCATCTAATTTGGGATGGAGGGAGTATTGAAGGGAAAAAAGGGTACGGAAATACAAAGGATTTCCAGAGAAAAGAAAAGATGGGAAATACAACACAAGTGGTGATGATGATGTAGATCTCCATCCAAAATCCTATCTTCGTCATGCCACCGTCCCACCATCTAAGTGTCCATTTCTCATCCCTACATTCTCATCTCACACTCTTACATTAACCCCTCTTCCGACATTTTCCTAGGTATTACACCTCCTCCGACATGAAGTCTTTGAACGTCTTCAATCCATGGCTTCAAACCACCTCTATCTCCACTCACTCCAACTCTTTCATTACAACCTTTTACAAACAACTCAGACCCACTTGCCCCAATCTCAAATCAGCCCGACCCATCTCCTCTGTTCTCGCTAATCAACAAACCCAACAGACCCAGACCCAAACGGGGTCGTTTAATTTCAAATCTTACATGATCGAGAAAGCTGTATCGGTTAATACTGCCCTCAACGACGCCGTTTTGGTGCAAGAGCCACCGATGATACACGAGGCGATGCGGTACTCACTCCTCGCCGGCGGCAAGCGTGTCCGGCCAATGTTATGCATCGCCGCCTGCGAGCTCGTCGGCGGGCGCGAGTCGTTCGCCATGCCTGCTGCTTGCGCCGTCGAAATGATACACACCATGTCTCTAATACACGATGACTTGCCTTGTATGGATAACGACGATCTCCGGCGCGGAAAGCCCACGAACCACAAGGTCTACGGCGAGGACGTGGCGGTCCTCGCCGGAGATTCGTTACTAGCCTTCGCATTCTACCACATAGCCACCTCGACCAAGGGGGTGAGTCCCCGCAGAATCATACAAGCCGTTGGGGAGCTGGCCAAGGCTATTGGGACACAAGGGCTCGTCGCTGGCCAAGTCGTGGATATCTTATTAACCGGCGATTCATCGGTCGGATTGGATCAGCTTGAATTCATACACATTCATAAGACGGCGGCATTGCTGGAGGCATCGGTGGTTCTGGGAGCCATTTTGGGGGGTGGGGAGGAAGAGGAAGTGGAGAAACTGAGAAAGTTTGCGAGGTGTGTGGGACTGTTGTTTCAAGTGGTGGATGATATTCTTGATGTGACCAAGTCGTCTCAACAACTGGGGAAAACGGCGGGGAAGGATTTGATGGTGGATAAATCAACGTATCCCAAGCTCATGGGGTTGGAGAAATCCAGAGAGTTTGCTCAAAAGTTGAACAGAGAAGCTAAGGATCAGCTTCTGGGGTTTGATGAGGCCAAGGCAGCTCCTCTACTTGCATTGGCTGATTACATTGCTTATAGGGAAAATTAGTAGTTAGAGGGAACTTCGACATATGCTGTTCACAGCTCGTCAATTAGCAAGGACATGTCAAAAATTCTTACAGTTATATCATTTTAAAATTACAGAACCATCCGTGAAATTTGAAAACTGGAAAAGAGTGTATTCTAAGATTTTGTTCCTGATCTATCCGTGTGCATTATGTTGAATTTCAAGTTTAGTATTAGTTCTTGTTGATTTTTGCTTTTGTATCAAATGTGTATTCAGTTTCTTTCATGGCTGTGTAAAGGTTTTGTTTGACACCGGGCGTTTGGATGGTTTGTACATTCTTCTCAACACTTCTGTGTATTGCCTTTTCAAAATTGTTGACATTCTGTCTTTTAAATACTTTTTTTTAATATTGATTGTATTATTTACGACCTGTATTGTGGGACCGGGGGAGTAATATATTTATTTATTTTATGATTTGAATCGGTTTATATAATTCGGTTTGATGAACGATTAATCTGAGCAAACTGGTATAAAACATTTGTGTGAAGTTTGTATTCACAAAACTGTCAAGAATTTGTAATAACAGAATACGATGACGACCGCATGCTTCGCCCTGGTCCGGTGTGCACTCATTCCCAGAGCTCCACAATAATTGGTCCCTATCTTGAAACCAAAATCTCCCAGCCCGGTGCGTATCTATAGTGTCTGCCTAAATTTGATGAACTTGCCCAATTCCTTCTACCTAATTCCGACTCATCTCTGACTTTGTCCACGCACATTATTTTCAACATGCTATAATAGTTGCAGATTCTTTAAAGTTTTCTTCTTTTTTTTTTGAACGTTTTATTCATTTCTTTAAGTTACAAAACTTTTAATTAATATAATTCTCATCACTTTCTCATTTCTTTTGTATTCTGCTAAAAATATAATTACTTATATTCTAATTTAATAGTTTAATTTTTTTAAAAAGAATTGACACCGAAATTATCAAGCCTGGTTTTGCTAATTAACTAACACCGCAAAGAATAAGGATAAGTACTAAACTTCATTCTATTATTGATGAGTAGTAACTAGTAACTAAAAAATTGAAATATTTACGTACAATATTTTATAAATTATTTTATTAAGGGTTATGATGAGATTATATATATTATATATGAAAATTATTTTTTTTTGTTCTCACTTCTCTATTATAAAATCATATAAAAATATCCTTTTATTTGACGAAATTAGTTTTAACTGAAAATTGTCTCAAAGATATAAAATAAAACAAAATAAAATTAGAAAGGTCAACTAATAAGAAAATACTACCTTCATTTTGAAATATCAGTTCGATATTCTGGCATATGTTTTTAAATTTTTTAGTTGTATTTCTAAAATCACTATTTTTATAATTTTTTTAAATTTATAGTAGTGATGATATTTTTTTATTAAAAATAAATTTAAAAATATATGTTAAAAATTTAAATAATTAATATTTTAAAATAGAAGGAGAAAATAAATACTTAGAACTTTTCTGAAGAAAACAAATGGGATGCAACTATGCATGCTGAGGTACCAAAATAATTAAAACGCAGAATGACTCAATTTCAGCGTTCTTTCCACACAGATAGATATATTCATATTCCCTTTCCTCCTCATTATTAGAGGAGAAAGAGTACATTCTTTTGTTAATCTGTATATCCACCCATTCCTTTCTTTCTTTTAGACATTTGATCAAACAGGTTTCTCTTCTTTCTTAATACTCTGCTCAAACTATCTATGTCTGTCATATGGATGCTTGATTGCTTGTTATTGTATGTGGGTTTAATTGGGCGTTGGTTAATTCTTGGATCTGACTTGTTAATTTCCTTCTGATTATATGATTCACTGTTTTTACTTGCTATTTTTGATATCTGGGTTATAATTTTTCTGAGATTTTGTGTGTCTTTGATATATGCATATCGTTGTGTTTGTTGCAACTTTAAATGACGGATTAAGAACCCTTCTCAGTAAACTGAGATTCGAGTTGATCTACGGAAGAATAATTGCTTCAGTTGAGTTCTTGAACGAGATTTGTGTATCTGTGTGTTGTGTTTAATATATTGTGGCCTAAAATAGTGTGATAAATATCTTAATCTTCCTACTTGATTCTATCTAGTATCTACGATAGCATAGCTCTGGACGAGCTGAGAGCAGGTTTCTTGGCGTGTTCGTGTATGTTTCCCTTTTGAAGTTGTTTCTCATATCAATTCTGAGATAAAAGTTAAGTTGACTTACCTAGGAGAAGGCAGTGTCACATACTCGTGTCCAGTGACCGAGCCAGGAAGATTTTTTAGAGGGGGCCGAAATATATATACTAGTTAAGCTCAAAAATATAATATATCGAATTTTATACCAGCATGAGCAATAAAAGTCCATTTCTTATAGATTTTTATGAGGAAGCTTAATCCCTGTCCTGACTCCTGAGTCCTGACCTTCCATTGTTCTGACTTTTTATTGATAAAATTTAATCATTTAATTACAAAGCCGTCGAGGATGGAGATTGAAGAGAAATATAGCTACACAAGTTGCAAGCAGGGAGACTCACTAATAGAACAGAGAGAGTAAAACGATCCGATATCCAAACTAGTAATGTCTGCTGGTCTGGGCATCTTATATTATTATAATTTATAACAAATGAATATAATTTTTTTTTATAAATTAAATATATATAAACAATATAGTACGATGAGTAATGCTACATTTACAAAATTTTGTACAAAATGACATGGTAATTATAGTGGGATGTTTTAACTGGTGCTATTAATGCATATAGAGGGTACTCATTCCAATCAAAACTTAATATATATAATTATGAAAGATTTTGTATCTAATTTTGTGCATGAAGTATTTTCCTAATACTATTTAGGGCAAAAAAAAAATCCCAACCCAGGAGGGGCCAGGGCAACCCCTGGAACCCCCCCCCCCCCCCCCCCCCCCCCCAAGACCTTAGTGGTCGTTATGAAAGGGCATTTCTCTTATAATGTTTTAGTTCAAAACTAAGATGTTTAAACTTGTCTGAGATGGTTGATGCCTTAGAAATTTGGAAACAGTTTCGTTAGTGCTATTGAAATACTCTATCATGGCAGTGTTATTTGGTAATGTAAAGGTTCATCGAATGTGAACTGCAATTTAGAACCTTTATCAAGTACTTTTTCATAAAAACTTTGTCAAAAATGTATCAAGAGATATTAAAACTTTATTCATGTTTTAAACGGAAAGAATTCATTATGTGAACATTATATGTTCTCTTACTGCGTACCACTCATGAAATAGATCATTGCAGCCTTGGATCGAATATTCACCTCCATTTTGTGTCCAATCTTTGATCTACATTGGCAACCATCTTCACCTTGTATTGCTCTAATGTCCCCACCCTTCCTCCACTTATGATTATATACCTGTAGTCATCTTTATCTTTTTATCGGAAAATATAGAGATACACTTTAGTTGATATGACTAAAGAGAGATACATGGGAACAGAACGGTCCATTACTTGGTCCCTGTTATCATATTTCCAGTGATAACCTTCGTCGTGCCAAATTAAATGCAAACTTTTATGTGTTCTAACCAAGATATATGGCATTTCCAAATGTCAAGTGGAATATAGCAAACTTGAATCTAGTTATGCTGATCTAAACCTCCTTGAACAAAATAATACTGAACATACTGGATTATACCTTTTATTTGTATGGAATCTATATGGAGATTTGAGAGTGGAACATGAAAATATATTATTAATTATATACACATGAAAACACAAACTGGGATGTTGCCAAATTATATACACTTGAATGCCAAATTGTTACTGCATGCCTTCTACTCGCTATTCATTTTATAGTTTCTTATGCATGCCTTTTATTGTTTCTCGTGAATGCAGAAACAATGATCAGATTGTTCAAAGTGAAGGAGAAGCAGAGAGAAGCTGCTGAGAATTCTAATGGGAAGCCTCCAGTTAAGAAGCAAAGTGCGGGAGAACTACGACTTCATAAAGGTATTGATTTTTACAATTGGTATGTCAAGATAAATTTTTTCTTTTTTTTGAGAATTGATCATTTGACCTTAAGCTTTAAGGAGTTAAATCAAGGACAGAGTCAACTTGAACGTCTCACAATAATAATGCTGAAGAAACTACCAATAGAAAGTGAATTGATACAAAATAATGTTACTGCACGGATCAAATATGCAAGTACTTGAAAGTTCTGTTTTAAGTTGTCAAGTTGCAAAAAGTTAGTTACCAAGATCTGATTATAAGTTATTAGATGTGATTTGTCTATCACATTGTGAAAATTAAATAGTGGAATGGACCCATTCAAAAACAATTGAAGGATAACAAATTTATCAAAGATTAGAATTCATTCTAGTTTAAAGGCATGATCTGTCCCATTTGTGAATGCTTGAATGGTGAAGAAATATTTATTATTATTATTATTTTTTTCATTTTTTGAATGAGAGTAAAGTTGTGTTCTTTATATTCTGTTCTGGTGTTTGGCTGCTGTGAGTTGTACAGACTATAGAGAATCATGCGGATCAAAAGATATTTTTACTGTTGTAAAAAGAGTATGCTTTTATTTGTTGAGCTCTTTGATTCAGAGATATCATGACCTAGACTAGGTTGACCTTTCTTGAACATCATAACCAAACATGTAAAGTACTCTAGCGGTCTAAAAATTTCTGTGGTTGATAAGGGAGAATGTCTACTGAATTGTGGGTATTGGGAGAACGAATGTCATTTTTTGCATTCTGTATAAAGCTGTTATAGTAAGATAGGGTATCATAGTATCATAAAAAGTGTTTTCTCCTCTTCGGACAAATTTTATCAATTTAAATATAGCAGACCAACTTTAGATCAGAATCTAAAATTGGTTTTGGGTGCCAATTGTCTCTGTGTATTTATAAACGTTATAATCCATTCAAAGCTAAAGTAGTTATATTTTTTTTTGTTCCACAAAGGAAGCCACTTTCAATTGATGATTTTTACGTCATGACACAATATTATTTAGGTGGTTATAATTTTACTAACATTGCATAAACATCTGTTAAAATATGAAACATCAGTTGATGCTAATTTAGGAAATGATATCTCCCTCAGAACATGTGTAGTAGTGCTTGTTTACAAGATTATCTTGCTTCATTTGTTTTTTGATATAATCTAATTTAAATGCTCCGTATGTTTTTTTTTCCTCGTGTAGATATAAGTGAACTTAACCTTCCGAAGACATGTAGCATGGCATTTCCCAATGGCAAGGATGATTTGATGAACTTTGAAGTTACAATTCGACCTGATGAAGGATATTACTCGTAGGTATTTTTAAGTAAGTATCATTAGTCGCTCTGTTACTTGAAAGGGATTGAAGATAACATTCAGTCCGATATCTTTCTAGAAATTTGGGCACTAGTGATTGTTTCATATCTATATTTTTGTATTTAATTTCATTTAGATCTTATTTGATTCCTGTTTTCAGGGGTGGCATATTCACATTCTCATTTCAAATATCTCCCATCTATCCTCATGAAGCTCCAAAAGTTAAATGCAAGACCAAGGTAAAGAAAACATTAACTTATTATGCACGTCGCTCAGGTATCTATATGATCTTTATATAATCGTTTATTGTTTTATTTCTAATGTAATTAAGTTTGTGTAGATCTATCATCCAAACATTGATTTGGAAGGGAACATATGCCTCAACATCCTTCGGGAAGACTGGAAGCCTGTTCTCAACATCAACACCGTCATTTATGGCTTATACCATCTATTCACGGTAGATATTTGTCATCTTGATTTGATGGGTTGCATGTTACTGTACTTTGTCTATAATTGAGCATGTTGTTTATGCAGGAACCAAATCACGAGGACCCCTTGAACCATGATGCAGCAGCAGTGCTGAGGGATAACCCCAAGTTGTTTGAAAATAATGTGAGAAGGGCAATGTCTGGTGGGTATGTGGGTCAGACCTTCTTCACTCGATGCATGTAGGGTGATGGTTGCAGCATCCTGTGTTAATGAAGTGGCAAGGTGCCGATGTTGTAAGATTGTGTTTGTAAAAAGAACTGAAACCAAATGCTGAACCCATAGTTTCTAAAAACGAATTTGTAACACGGGTAATGGGGTTCAGTTTTGTTATTCTCTGTTTCTGCAAGAAGGATGTTAATCATGTAAGGCTGTAAGCTGTTTGTTGTGATGTGTTGGTTTAAACTCTTGGACTAAGGAAAATGTTGGCAGTAATAGATGCTGAGTAACACATCCCTAGTTCATTATTGCTCATATAGTTGTGGTCTGTGACAGCATATCCTGAGTTAAAACGTCATATATCATTTCAAGTGCTGCTAATACCAAGAAATGCCCGTCTCATCTTGGAAAAAGGAACGTTTAATTTTCGAATAGAATGTTTAATACTCTATTAAACACCACAATGTTCTGTCAAACATTGTCGTGTTGACCCCAGAAACTCATGTGGTTTAAGGTCATGAACTCGTGGTGCTGCTCAAAAAATTCAAGTGGTTTGTGATCTTGTTATGTCTCGTGTTGGCTCAAGAAACTCAAAGAGTTCAAGGTGTTGGCTCAAGAAATTCAAGGAGTTCAAGGTCATGAACTGAGCTCGACCCTCGTTATTAGGGGTGATCGCGGTGCGGGCGGTGCGGTTTTTTCCGCAAACCAAACCGCACATGCGGTTTTGTCAAAATCTCAAACCGCAACCACACCACGAAATTTTAAAACCACATAAACCACACCACGAAAATGCGGTGCGGTGTGGTGCGGTTCACTACGGTTTCCACATACGATAAAGCTAACTAAATATCTCTAAATATGAACATAAATTTCAAATCTGGAACATTGCAAAAACTTAACAGAGGAGATGATTAATAATACTTAAATTGAATAAATCATTCGGAGACAAATTTGGAGTCTTAAACAGCACATCACACTAATTAAAGTCTTAAACAAAGATGAGTATGATTTTCAGTTTTACTTAATAGAACTTTGGGCTTCTGGGCTACTGCGTGCTTGACTGCTGGATTGCTGATAGTTAAGTTTTAATGAGCTGAGAGTAATATTAATTATAATATATATATAAATATATAAGAATATAAATACAAATATTATTTTTATGATATATATTAATATTGCGGTGCGGTTTGAACCACATTCAAAAACACTAAAACCGCAACCCACACCGCACCACGCGGTTTGTGAAAAATCCAAACCGCAACCGCACCGCAAAGATTAAAAACCGCGTTTTGTGGTGCGGTTTGGTGCGGTGCGGGCGGTTTACGCGGTTTGGGCGGTTTTCTGATCACCCCTACTCGTTATATTTTTGGTCATGATAATTTACGGCAAAACTTGTGAAATAAAGTGTTATAGATAAGTTTTTTTCTTTGGGAAAAAAATTGGGTTAGAAATAAAATTTCGTCATTGAAACATGTAACACTAAATTTGAAATAGGGCCAACTGCTTGTATTTTCATAAGAAATGAAAGCGGATATAGATCGAAGAAAACACTAGTTAGCGAGTGAGCTGAAGAAAACTTTAATGATTACGAGTCAGTTGGATAAAACGGCTTGACAAAAGTGAAAGGCGATGAATAAGAGGAAAGGCTACACTTATGGCGTGAAGGCAGTTTGATATATGTACATAGTGCAAGCATAAGCATGACATGGCGACTGAGTTTGTGGCTTTGTTTCTTGCTCCGCTTTCCATTTTCTGATAGACAACAACATTTGTCACAACACATCTATTTTTATTAGGCTCATGAAAATAGTATTTTTATATAGAGCTATCATAACGCATACTATTATTTGTCTGAATTATTTACTTGTAAAACAATCTCACAATCAAGAACAAGTATATGAAACTTGACCAAATGATTTTTAAAGTTGAAATTCGATTTGACAAATATATCGTACTTGGATTCCGGAGGTCCATATGAGTTATTCATTTAATTTTTAAAATTGAAAAATCTGTAACACGGGTAATGGGGTTCAGTTTTGTTATTCTCTGTTTCTGCAAGAAGGATGTAAGCTGTTTGTTGCGATGTGTTGGTTTAAACTCTTGGACTAAGGAAAATGTTGGCAGTAATAGATGCTGAATAACACCTCCCTAGTGGCTAGTTCATCATTGCTCATATAGTCATATGGTTGTGGTCTGTGACAGCATATCCTGATTTTTAACTATGGTTAGTAATAGAGTTAAACGTCATATATCATTTCAAGTGCTGCTAATACCAAGAAATGCCCGTCTTTCATCTTGGAAAAAGGAATGTTTAATTTTCGAATAGAATGTTTAATATATAACACCACAATGTTCTATCAAACATTGTCGCGTTGACCCCATAAACTCATGTGGTTTAAGGCCATGAACTCGTGGTGCTGCTCAAGAAATTCAAGTGCTCTGTGATCTTGTTATGTCTCGTGTTGGCTCAAGAAACTCAAGGAGTTCAAGGTCATGACTCATGAACCAAGCTCGACCCTCGTTATATCGGCAGAACTTGTGAAATAAAGTGTTATAGACAAGTTCTTTCTTTGAGAGAAAAATTGGTTTAGAAATGAAATTTCGTCATTGAAACATGTAACACTAAATTTGAAATAGGGCCAACTGCTTGTATTTTCATAAGAAATGAAAGCGGATATAGATCGAAGAAAACACAAGTTAGCGAGTGAGCTGAAGAAAACTTTAATGATCACGAGTCAGTTGGATAAAACGGCTTGACAAAAGTGAAAGGCGATGAATAAGAGGAAAGGCTACACTTATGGCGTGAAGGCAGTTTGATATATGTACATAGTGCAAGCATAAGCATGACATGGATTCCGCAGCATGCGACTGAGTTTGTTGCTCCGCTTTCCATTTTCTGATAGACAACGGGGTCCTTTGGCTGAGCTTAAAATAAGTGCTTATTGCTTAAAATAAATAAGTGGAGTAGAAGTTAGAAACTAAGACTTATAAGTGATTAAAGTGTTTGGGAAATAAGTGGAAGTCCTAAAGCAAAAACTAGCATTCCTAGCTTTTTATAAGTCCTTCTCGACTTTTTACACAAACGGTACGAATAACTGCTTCTAACTTAAAAGCCGATAAGTTCGGCTTAAAATGGGTTGCCAAACACCCACAACAACATTTGTCATAACGCGTCTATTTTTATTACGCTCATGAAAATAGTATTTTCATATAGAACGCAGACTGTTATTTGTCTGAATTTACTTGTAAAACAATTTCACAATCAAGAACAAAGATATGAAACTTGACCAAATGATTTTCAAAGTAGAAATTCCATTTGACAAATATATCCTACTCGGATTCCGGAGGTTCATACGAGTTATTCAGATAACATTTTAAAATTGATAAATTTGATTTGAGTTCACGCCAATTTAATAAAAATAATTTAAATTGTTAATGATAATATAAATAATATATATAATATATATAATAATCAATTTTTTGAGTTCACACCAATTTAATAAAAATAATTATATTGATAATGATAATATAAATAATATATGTAATAATAATAAATGAAAACGAATTAAATTTACGCCTCTTACCAATTGAGTAGTTTAAATCTCTACCCCAATGCGATAATATATATTTAATTATTATGAAAATATATTTTATTTTGGGAGTATAATTTGAACAATATACTGATAATATAAATAATATATAATATATATAATAATAATTAAAAAATTCGAGCTCGTAAAATATATTCAAATACTTTAGAATATAACTCGAATAAAATACTAGCAAGGATTAGGCACGTCGAGACATCAATATACTTATATAAAGGAGAAGCGAGGGGCGTGTAGGTGGCGCCTCTCACATCGCTCCATTCTATTTTTCTAATTTTCTGAAATTTTTGGATGAAAAATATCAAAAATTAGAACTACCTTTTTCAGTTTTGGATATATTAAAAGTAAGTTTCAGAATCTGATTTTGTTTTAGATTATTTAAAAATTAGAACTATCCTTTTTAGTTTCGGATATATTAAAAGTAAGTTTCGGAATCTGATTTTGTTTCAGATTATTTATGGAATATAATAGTTTAAAAGTTTTAATTTGATTTTGTTTCTATATAAAGGAGAAGCGAGAGGCGTGTAGGTGGCGCCTCTCACATCGCTCCGTTCTATTTTTCTAATTTTCTGGAATTTTCGAATGAAAAATATCAAAAATTAGAACTATCTTTTTTAGTTCCGAATATATTGGAAGCAAGTTTCAGAATCAGATTTTGTTTCAGATTATTTATGGAATATAGCAGTTTGAAAGTTTTAATCTGATTTTATTTCAGATTATTTAATTATGGGAAAGAGTAGCACACAAGTCTCTCTACATCTATAAATACCCCTATAGGTCGTAAGATTTTGGATCATCTAAACAGAACCTACTCTCTCTCAATATCACAATCCTGCCTCTCTTTGGTGATAGTTCTCTTGCTCGATTTCTAACTCGGTGGTGTCGTTCTTCTGCAATGATAAGTGAAGGCTGTTTATACGGTATTAAAAAAAATAAAGATTGTTGCAAGCAAAGGTAGTTATAGACCGCTATGTGGGTGTTGATAAATCCAAATACGGGAGAAGAACAGTCTTAAACATGATCTTGATGGATGATATTAATAAATTAAGTATTGGTCATGTATGTTTGTTGGTTATTCTTTTATAATATTTGTTTTGTTTATCGGACATGTTTGTTGTTGTTAATTTTTATATGATTTACTTTGTATACATGAAAATATTATTCATGCATTATCTGTTTGCTCCGTTAAGCAACTTTTAAGTGAAGGCTGTTTATACAGTATTAAAAAATAAAAGTTGTTACAAGTAAGGGTAGTTATAGATCGCTATCTCACGGATTTAAGTTAGATGTTTTTGTGCACAATCAATCCAAAAAAATTGGAGAAAGGTGACAATGTTTACATTAAGATCATGTTTACATTTCCAAAAAAAAAACCACAAATAAAATTAAGATTCGTCGTGGTTTAAATTGTTAATTACATGTAATTTATTTTTATTTTTTCACCATAAATTATAATCCAATTTTGCAATTTTATATATTAGTATTGGTATTACATCAAAATTTTTATAATATAAAATTTATTTTATCCTGCAAATATTAATTTTTAATTATTAATATAATTTTTATAACCCGCCGCAACGCGCGGCTTTTCAACTAGTAAACGGAAAAATAAGAAAAAAGGGAGAAAAAGGGGAGGAAGGGGGTGTATTCCTCGTGAGTAAAAGCAACACAACACAACACCACAACGCGCCCCCACACTTATACATACATACACCTATATATACATTCATCCTTCTTTTTTATTAAGGCAACAAACAATTGTGTGGGGGTCTTTATGTTAAGACACTACTCAGAGGGAAGATGATGAACTGGGAAGGCGAGTCCCCTGCTTCATCTGCCGGCGGTGGAGGTGGAGGTGGAGGGAGGCGGAAGCCGTCGTGGAGGGAGAGAGAGAATAACAGGAGGAGAGAGAGGAGGAGAAGGGCTATTGCAGCTAAGATATATGCTGGGTTGAGAGCTCAAGGCAATTTTAATCTCCCTAAGCACTGTGATAATAATGAGGTTTTGAAAGCTCTTTGTGCTCAGGCTGGCTGGACTGTTGAGCCTGATGGCACTACTTACCCAAAGGTCTTTTCTTTTTCTCTGTTTCTTCAACCCATCTTTTTATTTCGGCTTCTTTTTCTTTTCTTGGATATATATCTTTGCTTCATCTGCATTTTTCTTGTGTTGATTGGGTGATTTCACACTAGATCTGTGCACTATTAATCTGGGGCTTTTCTTGATTTTTACTGTTTCTTTGATTCTTCAACTTATTCTTGATTTAGGGATTCCGTGGTGAATTAGTATTTAGTAATCTAGGAGTATCTGTTTGGGAGGAGCTAGTATAAGCGGAATTTGAATTAAGTTTTTTTTTTTTTTATTTATTACTTATTAAGTTGAATTCTTTTGTTTATCAACAGAATTTGAAGAAAAGGCTTTGTTTTAATGCTTATCAAGTTAAATTCTTTCTTTTTCCTGCCCAAGAAGTGTTGTGCATCTCCAATGTTTGTTTCGGGTTGCCATGTGATCATTTTATGATGTTCTGTGGTACATACTGATGGTCTAATACTGTTTGATTTAATATGTGATTCAGGGATCAAGACCACCCTCAATCGACATTGCATCGATGGATATTGGTGGTACTTCAAACAACACCACGCCATGTTCTTCACGTCGTCCAAGTCCACCATCTTCGTCCTTTCCCAGTCCTATTCCTTCATATCAACCCAGTCCCACTTCCTCTTCCTTCCCAAGTCCGTCTAGGCTTGAACCTCACATGTCATCCAATCCTTTTTCGTTCATGCGTTACTCCAACCCATCATCTCTCCCTCCCCTCCGGATTTCAAACAGTGCACCTGTAACCCCGCCTCTTTCATCATCAGCCACGCGGATTTCTATGCATAACTTCAATTGGGAGTCCATTGCCAAACAATCTGCCTCCTTGAGTTTCCCCTTTCTAGCGGTTTCTGCCCCGGCCAGTCCAACTCGTGGTCAACGTATCCCTCCTCCAGCTACCATACCAGAATGTGATGAATCTGATTCCTCGACTGTAGATTCAGGACAATGGATGAGCTTTAAATCATATGCACCCAGTGGGGGTCCAACATCTCCGACTTTTAATCTCATGAAGCCTACAACAGAGAACATCTCTTCCCAAAAGGCTGTCCTTGACAAAGGAAAAGGCATCGATTTTGAGTTTGAGAGAGAAGCGGTGAAGGCATGGGAAGGGGAGAGGATTCATGAAGTGGGGTTAGATGATTTGGAGCTGACACTGGGAAGTGGGGGAATGCAATGATTAGAGACATTGGTGAGTCGAATCTTATGTCCTAAAACATTTGATCACGTCCCGTTGGTTTCGGATTTGGTATGCTGAGTTGTCCAACTGATTTTCAAGTCCGAGGCGATGTTGGTTTGATTGTGAAAGACTTGTTTATCTGGTAAAGAAGGTTTTTCTTTGCAAGAGTGTCAAGTAAAATTTAGATTTGTGTCTTTAAGTTGTCATGGGTTATACTGTCATGTTTTCTCTGTTATTAGGTTCTGTTTGCAGTGTAATTAAGAACAGAGCCTGCTTATATTACGGGGGGACAACGGCCTTTCCGCAAGCGCACCATGTCGATAGCAGGCTCTTTATAGATGTAGCATCCATATATCCATCCGCGATGATGAGACAGGACTGTACTGTTTGTTTCAGGTCATCGCGATTCTAAGGATGCTAAATTGTAAGAGAGAAATGTACTAGGGTTTGTAATCAATGCCAATTATTGTCTGCTAAAACTTTGTCTACTATACCAATTATGAAGTGAATTAAGTATCATTTTGGTTTCTGTTGTTATATGACATCCATTGCTAATCTCAAAGGAACGATATAAAAGACTCTTAACTCCATACATCAAATGTGGGCCTTGCTCTATTTTGGAATTTGCGTGAGACATGTTTACGAACACGATGAGGCTAAAACATTGACATGATTACGAACACGATCAGGTGGGTGAGGAAATTGAAAATGAAAATGAAAAGAAAGATGGGGGAAGGCGAGTGACATGTGGAATTAAAAATGAAAAGAAAGCAGAAGATAAGCAGGAGAGGAGAAGAGAAGAATGAGTAGTAGGAGTATTATTCGGTGAGTAGTCATAATGAGATGGGCCTGGTCTGGATGGAGTGGAGGGGCCTGGTCCTTTTCACAACTTTTCAGACCCAACCCTTTAATTTTCATTGTTTCTTGTCATTTGCTGCATGTGCCTGCCTTGTATAACATTTATTATTATTATTATTATGGTATGATAATTTAATGGACCAAAATCTATTATGTACCCTCCTCCCACTGTACAAGCTTCAATGTATCTAAAATTTATGACCCTGCTTTAATAATAGAGGCCAAAGGGGGTCCTATCATACATTACGCCGATACGCCGATACCATACCTGTATATGCAATTTTATAAACATGGGCAGCCATCTCCTATGCTCTCTCTTTGTTTCATCTCACAAATACAACAAGTCCCAGAATCTAATTATTAATGAATATTCCCAAAAAAGAACAAGTTGAAATTAAGTTTTTAAGATGATGCTATATATGTGTGAATTTTTGTATATTATATGTGGATATTTTTCTTGTGGGGACCATGATCCCTGCGGTCCTGTTCTCCTGCAGGCTGGGCAAACTCATCCCCACCCCACTACCCAGGCCCAGGTTCAGAGTACATCGAAACTAGTGATATTGGGTCCAAGAGACCCATTTACATTATTAGGCCAAGAAGAGGTTATATAGACAACGCTCTGTCGTCATGGCCCATAAAACGGCCAGAGCTAGGTACATTTATTTTCTGTGCCAGTGGGCTCTGCATGCTTCCCCAAGGGGCCCAAGGCTGAAAATTAAATTAGGCAGTTAAATTTATGAGATTATTCGGTTTAGCTCCATTTTTATACTAGAATTTTGTATTAGAAGCCAACGTTTTTTCTTCTTTTAAGCTGTTTCGAGTTACAAGCTTGATGCATAACATAAAGGCCATTTTTTGATTGAGAATCTGGTCCATTTAGAAACATAATGGATTATAAGAGCCCAACAACTGGCTTGTTAGTAAGTTGATAAGAGCCACGCTACAACTAGTAGAGAGTAAATTATAGCCAACTCATATACACTTTGTGCATCATTTAGTCTCAATAATAGATTGAGGGGGAGCATTTTACAGGGCAAGAAACCATATTTAACAAGGAAAATTCCCAGACAAGAATGAATACGACTCCTAAAGGAGGGGGCTAATGATTCTGCCAACCTTTCAATGCAAGCTCATAAATATTAATTCTCCGTTGTGAAGATGAATTGAACTTGTTCACCCTTGTATAAGTCTTACCTTTCGTTTGGTGAAGCATTGTTGGACTGTCTTACTTCCCGCTGTGGTAAACAGCCTTTCAACGGTGACTGTAAGAACAATGAAGATGTCGACAACTGTTTCTGCCTCATTGAGATGGAAGAGAGGCAACTAAAACCACTTCTCAGCCTTCTCTTTTCGTTTTCAAATGGTTGGCAATTGGGGTCATGTTCAACCGCTGTTATTCTAAGGGCCTCTGGTAACATGAAATTGAACACTGAACCTAAAACAAGAAAGATGGAACCATAAAATCATTAAAGGCATCCCAACTGCTGTAAGTGTAGGCACCACATTTTGATGTGCCAATTTTTACCACCAATATAAGTTATAATGGTAGTTATAATATTGAGTACTGATTATAACTGATAGAAAGGGGGCCATGATGGACAAGTAATAGGCAACGAAAGCATATGGTTGTACTTAATTAAAACCATGTCTGCTCCAGCTTGAGCTCTTGTTAATACTGCCCAGCGTCAAACATCCCGATTACCAAGCATGAAATGATGTGTCTATTTATTCGGCTCAATTAAATTTTTTAGTTCAAGATTAGAGAACTTGATATTTATCAAAAAAAGGTCAATAAGAAAGAAAAGGAACTGAATATGACAAAGCAAAAATATGACAGAGCATCACTGGAGGCAAACAAAGGACTTCACAGGTTGTAAAGGTGATCAAGTATATTACTGTAAAGATCATTGGATACGTGTTATTATTCACATTTCAGAAACTGTAAATAATGAGGCAACTTCCACAAGTTAGAAGGTTGGTTTCGCAGAACTGCAAAAACTAGGAAGCCGAGATGTTCTTTAAATTTGCAGGAAGTCAATATAATATTGGAGGAGTTAGCATACACAGCAAACAATTTGACTTGTGTGGCACTACGAACTAATTAGAGTCTTAAGTGAGTGCAAGGAGTACCTAGTTTTGCAAGTCGATTCACCCATTTAGGGATGTCCTTCCCAGTCAATTTGTAGCAGATGTCCTTGCAAAAATGGTTGCAGTTCTTGACAATTAAATGATATGAATCACCATTGTAGCTTGCTGCATGATGCTCAATGAATTCCCTAACCTGTACAGGGTCCAAACATGTAGTCCCAATGAATATGGTCTTTCTAAATTTGAAGCCTGGGCATTGACGAGGCTCAACTTCAAATACACCACTAGTTGGATAGTCATGTGCTCCAAAAGCATACTCTACGCCATGAACTGTCAAAAACATGTAAGAATGATAATCTTTTCATTTTTGTAGGTATGCAACAATTACACAGGTATATATACCATGCATGTGCAAGTAATTAGATAGCATAAACCTTCAATTCTTCATCATTTGTATAAAAATAATTTGCACTGAGATGATAATGATCTTTAGCCCACTGAACATCCTCGGGAAGTATTAAGTTAATTTTTTTCTGTTTCCTTTGCTTAGTGGGAGAAGAAGCTTTCAACAGTTGAAATTAATGGTCACTTGGGGACAATTTGAGGGTCCTACTACACCATAATGATTGAGGAGAAGTTTTAATGTCCTTCGCCAACACTGTATTACTCATATCTTAATTTCAACGATGAAAAGTATTTCAGAAAACTAAGGTATCAGACGAGTATATAACAAACTATAACAAACCACCCGCTTGTACTTAACTGTTCCCACTATCCTCTCTAGTTACTAGTTCAACATGTAAATGAGAATGTGAGACTTTGATTTTCCTTGAAGACACGCGGAAAGATGTGTGTGCAGTTTGAAGGGTATATATCAGTATTAGTAAGAAGGGGTTTCAAATAATTGACCTAATGAAAAAGACAATAAAGGAAACGTAGGACCCTACCTTCAACGCCGGAGTGAAAAATACCAAATCCCGCCCAATAGGCATAACCATTCAGGGGTGTCAAGTCATATACATTGAGATACACTGGTGTACTGCCCGAACCATAATTAGATTTCACCTTGGGGAACAAACAAAAATGTAGATTTGATTTCCCTTGCAAGCGGAGAGGTACTACTGACTTCCATCCCTTCTTTACTCCAAATTTCATGGTGTCTAGTTAAAAAAACACAGGTCAATCAATACCTACAGGCATCCAGCACATTCAATAAGTATATAATCATAAAACTACATAAGAAAAAACACTAAAAGAATCAAACCACGAAGAGGGGTTATATACTAGATACGCATGTGAAGGTATATGGTTATACATTGATCAGCAAGACAAATGATCTTAAGTGGCTTAACTCAGTATCAGCAAAACAAATGAGCTTAAGTAGCATAATTCTTCGATAAGAAGCTCCCTCATTTGAAAATAATCTGTACTATGGTAAGAGCTGACATGTTAATGTCTTATATGACACATTCCAGGCATGCTTTCGAATATATACTTAGTTCTGCTATTATTTGGAGGTCAACTATATTTTGCAGGGGGCTCTAAATATATGGAGCAAAGTCAGCATATTACCATCATTGCAATCAGTCTCATCTTTATTAATCCACATAAGCAACATTACTCTACTGACCACGTTTTTAAACATCTAAAAAAGATAAATTTTTATTAGTTTCATCATGAATAATGGAGTCTGTTGGAGAAGTTGATCACACAGCATCTTCCACTGACACTTTCAAGCACTTCTTTCATTATTATATAATAAAAATGCATCACACACTAATCAGGTTCAACTGAGTTTGACTTTGACCTTGCGCTGTTACATACATATAAAAATAATCAAGATTTTTGTTTATACAAGAGTCAGCACATATCCTATTCACAATAATAAAGAAAACTGATTATAGCATGAGTGGGAAACCATAACTTTGTATTTAAGTGTGTTTTGTATCTTTTAATCCAATTAAGGTCTTCTAATGGTTATGAAGATAGTCTAGCTTAACTGATTGTTCATTCTCATTATAATTTTGAGTTTTATATTGAAACTAAAAGGCATGAAACACTATTATAAATTTCCTGTAGTCAATACTTAAGGGTTGTTCCCTGAAAAACATACTATAGTTACATATGCTTTCAGTTTCTGAATATACAACTTACAAGCAGACATGAAGAATCAATAATGTATGCCAATTCAAATAGACAGTATAAGCATATATTGTCACATAGCAATCAAATGCAGTTATTTGAAATTTGATGTCTCAATACAAAACTACTTCTTTCAGTATTGAAGAACACTTTAATACTTTTGGAACTGGTGGAGAAAAATTTCAGATTTTTACACAGATGCCTCAATACAAAACTACTGTGCCATTGATAACCAGATTACCTAAATTAGGATCCTCTGAACCAGAAAAACCCGAAAACACCTTATGTTAGCACAGCAAAAGTCCTAAACTTGTAACTTTCATAAGCGGTGTAAAAGAATTTTAATATATGAACATCGCAACTGGATTCAGAACCTTTGCACACACAGGTATACTCCAAATCTTCAATTCAGATGCTCATCGTTCCCAAAATCAACAAACATTAGACAACTCAAAATCCTAAAACCAAGAATTTCAACTCATGTCATGGGAATTAAATTAATCTAAAAGACTTTTGCAGTGTCATTTCAGATCTTGCATACAAAGAATGACCGGAACAAGTTAACAAACAGCCCATGGAAGAAAGTGAAAGATGCAAAAAAGAAACAAGAGATTTAACAAACCCCAGAGAATAAATTACACATTATATGCAGATATATTGTATATTAAACCAAGAAACAAGAAAACAAAAAGAACAATCCAAAGCAAAAAGATGTGTATATACACACATGTATATGATAGGAGAGAGAAGGACTTACAAGTTAGAAATGGATAGCCATGATAAGAAAAGTGAAGGGCAAAATCAAGAATTTGGAAGAAACTGAGAGGGCAAGCATGCTAAAAAAGAAGGAAATATCACAAGAAGCAGATGGTGGTGTGTAAAAGAAAGCAGCTAAAGCTAGGTGGAGTAGAGTCCCATCAATAATTAAAGACACACAAACACACACACGTTCATTTTCCTGCAAATCCCAAGTAACAAATCTTGAAATTTACAGACCCCCGTTTGTAAGCCCAACATTTTTAGACATATTAAATCAAGATAACCAAACTAGAGTAAAGACATAAACCCAAGTCATGGAAAGTGACTCAAGTCCCCACCACTCTATCTTTCCATATTTTCATTTTCATTCTTATATTTCTCTTTATGGATGTAAAATGTACTATCAAACAAGCAGCTGAACAACAATACATGAAAAATCATAGTATGAAAAAAAAGAAAGAAAAGATTCTTGCTTTTGCAATTTTACCTGTGTAAAAATTGCTGTAACCAAGATTATGAGAAGTCCACATCTGTAAAACCAACTCTCTATCATATGTAAATGATACATTCAACAAAATATAATCCAAGACCCTACTATAAAGAAAGATTTATATTTTGTTGAAGAATATCTTTTAATAATTGACACTTCAACTAGACTACAAAGTAATATATTATCTGCAAATATAAAGTAAATGAACATAAACAAAAGGCACATTTCTTATTAATGTAGGGGAAAAGTAAGTACCAGCAAGTATAAGAGTTTAATCTAGTTTTTTTATTTATCTCATCGCTTCTCTTGTCCAAGGTTTGAGTATTATATTTACTAAAGTAGTACTAATGCATGTGTCCACTTGTTGATGTAGTTGCCAAAGTAAAGCAAGCACGAGTGGTGCTGCTGTCTCTGCGAATTATATTTTACTCCAAAAGCTTGTTAAGTATTCACGAAAATCATGATTTTTAACAAAATCAAAAAACATGGATATCATGTGTAATTTTGATGATAATATGTGCCATGGAAATTATTCGCAACTCAAATGGGAGTATGTAGTCAAAGTATATTGCACCCAGCACCCATCGTTAAGCGGAAAATTAGTTGCGGAAATTTAAATACGTATTCGAACATTTCTTTTGAGCTTTTTTACATTATATTAGTTGTTTTTTTGTTGTGTAGTATGCTTACGTTGACTTAATAAACTGATACTCCAACTGCATGGTGCAATTGCTGTACATGAATGAACAAGAAATACAAAACTATATACACAAACAGATTATATTTGTTTATATGTATGTACAGTTCAAATTGTTGTATGATTTGCACTTGTACAAATTTTCCCTTGCCAGTATAGCTCTGCACTCTCAAATTGAACCTATTAAATTGAATTGATCCCACGCCTCCTGAATAAAAGGGAAAAAATTAAAATTCTATCATGGAATAACTGAGTCTCTTGAAACTTTCAAGAAATTGCTTGCTTTTTCTTCAAATACACATAAGCTATGAGTGCAAGCAGGGGACAAAATGGCAATCTCCAAGAAGAAAACAATCATTTGCACAGTAGAGACAAATTTTTTTTTGAAAAAAAATACAAAATATAATTATAAAACAGGTAAGCTCACCAAAAGTACAGCTCAGGTCTAGCAATAGGTGTATCACCAAATAGCACAGTATAATATACAGATCATTATATCATTATACTATATCTAAAAAATGTCCTTGAATGTGTTCTATACCTATGATCAGTTGGTAGAAAGAAAGAGGTCAACAAATGAAAGAGTTGTTTTGAAGTGTAGATTCTTAAAGATTAGTCTTATGCTCTCCTTTTACAGACTCTGTTATTTTGTCAATATACCCGATATGACATGGATATGGGTATGACATTTAGTTATGATTCTTACAGTGAAACCAACATGAGTTTGAGTGAGATTTTTCATATTGAAACCAGACACTTAACCTCATTACTACTTGTTTATCACGAACTGAGGTCTCTGTGTGGCTTATTTCCGTGATATGAATTTGTAATACGGTTCAACGTATAGCTTATCCGATTCGCAGGCCATATACTGTATTTCAATATTTCTAGTTATGACCCCATATTAAGATCGTAAAAATGTTGTGTCTTTAGCTTTCATGCATGCTTGCCTAGTCTTAGCATGAATCTCTAATTCCGGATCAGTATCCAAAAGTTCATAATATTCATAATTTTAGGGATTCGGCATATAGATCTTACCCATGTCCTACTTCCCATATTGATATAGAACTACAGGTTTTCTGTGTAGAAAAGGTTGACAAATGAAAAAAAAAAAATAGAGTTAAAGTACTGAATTTAGTTTTCTCAAGTGAAAGATTAAATTTCACATGAGAGCTCAGTTCCATTCTGAACCGAATAAAGTTTAATTGTTACCTGCAATATATCAAAAACTTTTTCAGCGGTGTATTTTTGATGAGGAGTAGCGCCTTTCTGTTGTAGTTTATCTGGGTGTAGGCAGAGCATAGCCCTCTGATATGCTCTCTTCACCCCATTTCCCTCTATTATATTCACAAGTGGAACTGGTTTCCATCCACTCTCCGCCCATAGAACCTGTATATATACACAAAAAAGACGATAACACATTTGCACAGACCTTGAGTGACTGTGACACAAAGATTTTGTCATTTTGGCAAAGGGTCTAAAGAGACACATATATGCGGCAAACAAATACAAATCTAGGAGATTTTGTTCCAATTATCTTGTAGGATGCAAACTGAAGACACAAGGATGACTGGTCGGCTGGTCGCTACAGAACAAAAGCTAGGAGAAGAAAGATATCTGAGTAAGCAGTATCAAACTGTATTTCTGATGTGTAATAACTTTTTTCCCTTCATAAATTGAAATTACAGTAAGACACTCTCTACCTATACACCAAAGACTACACTTAAGATCACTTGGATGAAATTGCCCTTGCCAGCTTGCTTTATGTTGCATTTAATTTCCAGTCATTTCTATGTCGTCGTAGAATGGGAGCTTGTAAATAGAAGTACATGCTAGTGGAACAGATGCTGAAGTGTATGCGAAAAAATATAGAACTTGCAAAGGTCGATTAGAGAAATAGAATGCATACATGAACAAAGGGAGATAAGTGAGGGTAGCAAATTATATTGGAAACGATGCTGATTAATAACATTGAAGAAATCTATTGATGGCTATATAATTTTCTTGATGAATTAGTTTATAAGAGACAAGCAAACAAGCACTGCGGTCATAAAAAGGAGCAACCAAAAGAGCAATGCAGTGTGAAAGACCAAGCTAAAGACAAGCAAAAGAATAATTCAGCATGATATAAGACCAAGCTTTCTACATGTGTGGCTTTTAGAACTACATGAAATTTCTATTCTTACATATTGTAAAGTCGAGAGCAGCGAACGAATGTTTCCTTTCTTCCCGGTTGACCATTTATAAATTTTAGCATCCAAAGCCTGCATTAAACATAATCCTAGTATTACTATATCTGTAGATATATAAGCAATCAAGAATTTTTAGCAAAAAACAAAGGCAATCAAGAGATGAAGCAAATTACTTTAGTAGTCTCGTGATCTTCACTAGTCACTGAAAGATTGACCTGATCCTCGGATAATTCTTCTATCTGTTTCAACATGCAAGTAAACTAGCTCAATGGGAAGCATCATTTGCATTTTAATTGGAACTAGTATAAAATAACACTAATGTGGTGAGATTAAATTTGCATCGTGCAATCTGATATTTCAGTGTACGTCATATTGGAAGGAACTGGCGACATCTATATAGAGCAATCAAGAAGAAGGCATATGAAATTTACTCAATCGATGGAAGATGGAAGAACTTCATACCATGTAATTCATTTGAGATAGATCATCTATGTCTTCATCGGGAGTAAATTTAGAGCCATCAGCGGTCGGCTCTGCTAAGAAGGGGAAGGATTTCACATAGAAATTCCTAATCAGATAGCTGTCAAGTATATACTTCAAAACTTGTCCAATTAGAATAGCAATGCAATTTAAATCGTGGTACTTAATAATTTGTCTGATACTTTATGCTGCTCAATGGACAATAAAATCTGAAACTTTTGCAACATAATGATAAGCAAATATATTTGCCTTACTGATAATATAGTTAAAATAGAGTTAAGCCATCTTTATTAATATAATTTACAACACTTCCAGTTCACTGAATGATTCCTGGTCGGAATGATACTACATATAGGGCAAATACCTTGGATATTTGCATCATAAATTTCAGTAACATCATTAATGCACAGACCGCTTTTTTAGAACAGGCCAGACTAGCGGCGGGATGCAATATAGTTTTCAGGTTTCCTTCAGGTGGGTAAAAATTCCTTTCATAATAAAGTTGTTCTTAATGATTATAGTACATCAGGTCCATATATGTTGTAGTAACAGTTCCGTATTGATATAATCTCCAGGGTGATGATCCCTTTTTGTTTCATATAATTAAAAAGATATATAAACCCACTTATATATAAAAAGATATCAAATTACATCTCTTAAACGACGATGAACCAGAATTAACAGCTCACCAGCATGTATATTAGGCTCCTCACTAGAAGATTTTTCTGCACTCCTATGGATTATAGGGCTCCCAGGAAAATGTTGTTTCTCCTGCTGTTCAAGTTCTTCAACCACCTGAAAAGACATGGGAGATCTTAGTTCTTCTGTGGATAAATTCCAGTGACTCTAAAGTAAAAAAATGTGAAACCAGATTGTTCTGAATGGAATATTGATAAAAATAAAATTATTATTGGTAATTACCTCAAAGGAAGCATCTGGCAGTTTGCTGGCATCGGGCAAATGCAGTTCAGTGTCCATCTCAAATGTGCTAGCATGCGCAACACTGACATCATTAACTGCTGTACCAGTAATATTTCCTTCCCATCTACAGCTCTGAGTTCGAGCTTCAGAATTATTTCTTTTCTTTGAAATCGATTCTTGAGTAAAAAATTTCGCGAACTCCTTGACTTTTCCCCTAGCTCCACCTTTTTTTAGATTTTCAGTTTCATTTTTTGGTGAGCCAAGGCTTCTAGCTTCCTTCACTTCTGTTTTATGTGAACTAATAGCTTTCTTCACTTCCTTTTTATGTGAACTAATTTTTTCCACTTCATATTCCTTAACAACTTTACTAGCACCAATATTTAAATTAGATATTTTGGCTGTTTTTGCTACATTATCTTTTCCTTCTGCCTTACCAGTAATATCTCCACCTGCACACAACAAAATAACTTTTAGGTTAATTTCACTTTTATTTTGCTTAAATTCCAGATTAAAACACATTGTACCTTGTTGATTAATCTGATCGTGTATGATTGAATGCACACGTTTCAACTCTGGTTTCTGAACCTCTTCTGTGAACACAGTAGCTTCTTTCTTATTACTGAAAACAGTATCATCTGACTCATTTATATTACGTCTTGATATCAAAGCTTCTAGTGGCTGACTTATAACTTCTTCCTTAGGAAAGCGGAATGTTTCTTCTTTACTAAGGGTGTTTGCTTCTTCTAGCTCCTCACATGGCATTTTAGAGTACTTCGAATTGACTGATATATTGGAAGTAAGAGTTGGTAGTGACTCGCTAACTGTGTCCTCATTTGCCCTACCTTTAGAGCTATAGCTTTTATTAGGCTTATCCTTATCTTTTGATCTTAATTTAATCCTTTGATGAAGAGGGATCACTACTGGTATCTCATATTGTGGCCACTTGTATATAGAGAAATGAAACTCACTTATGCAAACTGGAGCTTCCGTCGATTTTGAAAAGTCACTATAATCTCCTCTCCTTTCTGTGTCATTAGGTTTTCCTGTGTATGTTGATTCCTCTTTCCTTGGAGAAAATTCATTCGACAGAGGGCTTGCATGACTAGATGACCAAACATCACTTTTAAAGTGGTCCTGTTCTTGCATTGTTTGGCTTGAAAACCGAGAAAGATTATAACTTGGAGAACTTCTTCCATTCGCATTACCTTCCTTCTTGGATGAGCTACTCGAAACAAATGTTGGATAGTCCATACTGTTGGTTAATGTGGCAGGAAGGCTAAGAGGACAACAGAAGGAACAGAAAACTGCATGATCACAAGGAAGCAGAAAAGAAATTCCATATGCAAGAAGAATTTATCAAACATTGATTGTAATAAATTACAAAGATAATTTGATTTAGGATATTTAAGGAACTGGAAAGGGAAACAGATATCTAAGAAATTAAGGAAGAAAGATTCGAATTAAGGAAACAATACTTGTCACGAAATTTAAAAGAGTAAAATATAATATATCAATAATTTCACGTGGTCATCAGAACTGCCAAGACTTTTTTATGAGAGTTTATGTTAGAATCAGACAATGAGGATACATGGTGGAAGAAATTAGCTTATAGCAGTAAACCAAACTTAAGTCCAGGAGACGCCAATCTTTAACTAACAAAAGAAAGCGAAATAAATGATAAGAAACTAAATTTAACAGCAGAAGCTTTCATAATTGGAATCAAACTATAAATATAACAAACCTAAAATGAGCAGGAAGTGAAGCTCCGAAAGGCTCCGAATTTGGTGGCAAGGGACGAGATGGACTCATTATTCGAGAAGCAGGCAAAGAAGTGCCAAAATCCCTTCCAAGAGTATCACCACTTCTATAAATATCATCAAAGAAATCATTGCTCTGGTGATTCTTCCTCCTATTGACACTAGCCTCTTCACCGAAAACCGGCTTTTCGCTACTAAAACTGCGAATGGACATAGCATCTTCTGCACTCGTAGTCCCATCAGAAGTTTGAACAGAAAACCTCCTAGGTGGCCCTCCAAAAACATCATTAAAATCAACATCATCAGAGTTTATTCTTCTTCTTGGCACAATAGTGCTGCTACTACTACTGCCAGGGCTCTCATGTGGTCTCTCTGCTGCGTAGTTGAACAAGAAACTCTCTCTCTCCCCAACTCTTTCCATTTTTCATAAGACGGCGCGAAATTCTCGGGAATTGTGAATATTGCGTTATCTTGAAAATGGGTTTTTGGTAAAATGCTGAATGTTGCGAATGAATGAAAGAAAGTTTGGAGCTTTTGATGTTGAAAGGGGTTTAATGTGAACCAGGGGAGCGGATTAGAGTAGAATTGAAGCCACAGCTTAAGCTGTGGCTAGGAAGAAGACTTCAAAAAATTAATCTAGTATTTTGATGAAGATTTTCACTGCCTCTCTGGTTGTTTTCCTCGGATCCTCCTCAATTTTATTTTAAAATGGGAAAAAAAAAATTAAAATTTTTTTTTGGAGCTAGTTGTAATATTAGAATATAAACAGCTCTGGAAATAAAAAAAATCACAATTAATTATTTTCCAAATTTTGAAAGCACTGATTCATCATTGATCGCTACAATGTGTTATATAGTTATCTGGAATTATGAAACTAAGAAGAACATTTAGATTTCTATTCATATGTAGGTATATCATATTTGCTATTACTATGCTTTTAATAGCATTGGCGGAACAATACAGACCATATCTGAATAAAAATAAGAATAGGTTCAAATCCAGCAATGCCGGTTACAGTGAAATCTTTCCTCCATCAAAATCCTGTAATCTCATATGCAAAACGTAACAGTGCCGAGAAAGGGAAAAAAAGAGTGGAAAGTACCGTACATATCTGAATTGTAAGTTCTACCCATCAGTAATTGTGAATATGAATGACAAGCTGATACACTTATATATTGTCCCTGTTAAGTATAACCAATCAGTCAAAACAGTGCATTCAACTAAGGTGTGGAAGGGCTAATGTATGCTTAGCGTATACTTGATGAGAAAGATCCCTTGTTTCAGTTTGTTTCTTCTTAGCTTCCTTTCGGATTTCTTACCCACTCAGAACCATCTGGGAAAATATCCAGGGCATCTTGTTTGCCATCAACATAATAGTTGACAACCGCTTGCATTCTGTATAGCTTATCCGGATGGTAATTTACATGAACAGTAACTGGCCTCAACTTTTTCAGATTTTTATCTTTCCTAACGGTCTTGAAAAGAACCTTACTATTCATAAAGAGATAGAAGTCCATGGTTCTTTTGGAAATGTGAAGCCCACTGTACCCAGGATATGAAGGGAAAAAGAGTTCTTCGTTAAAAACAGCCTGGTCCCAAGACTTCGGTTCCTTGGCAAGCCGGTTAGCGACACGATCGAGAAGCTCGATTGAAGGAATTGTAGGTCTGATATAAAATAAGCCAGAGTTGTACACCCAAATACGCATTGTATGGGCATATCGAGCCCAACCCATTGCAGGTTCATCAAATACATCATTATATCCATATGCTGTCATATTATTGTGACCATCAGTCATTGACTCCACATCTGAATCGCGATATATATGAAGAAACGGGTTCTGCAAATATACTATATCGACATCTGACAGAAGCACACTGTAACCTAGCTGCAAAAACTCCCTCAAGATGCGGAACTTAAGTCCAGAAACAGCATGGTTACTGCCACCCTTTGCAATCACGTCCACATCCTCGTCCGGATCTCTCTTGTACACATAAACATCATTTGATTCACAAAATTCTACTATAGCATCATCCAGAGCTACTACCAGATAATTTGGTATGTCCGATTTCTTGATGCTAGTGACCTGTATCTCCAACATGGGTTTAACATTTGTATTTGCAAGTACAACTATAAGCTCTTTCCGGACAGCAACTTTTGCCAAAATCTTGGCCAGTCTAGGATTTGCAGATTCATCAGGCAATACAGTTGGGTTAGTTCTCAAACTCTTGACTGTACCAAAAGGACCAGCTTTATAAGGTTTACCCAACACCATAAACTGCTCTTGTGCATGATCTTTTCCAAGATCAGCCAACCGTAGCTTTTGAGTTAGCTCGGTAACCTGTTTTTCCAACTTGACATTCTTGTCTGACAACCCCATAATATCAGATTTCAATTTGTTGATCTTCTCAGGCGATTCACATGAGGATGATCCCGTCTAAGAAATAGAAACACAAAATTTGAATCAATAAAAAGCGAGCCTAAGCATCACATTAACATATGTAACTTTTGCAATCAAACCCAGACAATCAGTTAAAAGGTAGCGATTTATCCAATAAATTCTATTCTTTCTCACAGACAGTAGCCATCTACATCCAATTAAGGAAGACCACATTGTATCCCAACTTGTATGAATGCTACAAACTTTAACATTCAAGAAAACCAGAAAGACATGTACAAAAGTCAACCACATTGATTTACAAGTAAATTCCAACAAACAAAAGTAAGTATAAATAACATACAAGCTAGAATTTAACATAAGATCAACAGGATAATTCAAATTCAATCTAGTCTGAACATTATCATACAAACTAAAATGAGGGTACAGGCAAAATAAAACCAAGAATGGAAAAGTGATTAGAAAAAGGAACCCGTAGATTAGATTTGGAAAGAGGGTGAGTAGTCTGAGAAGCAGAATAGGAGGGGAAGAAGCCATGAGGGAAAAAGAAAGCAAAGATGCAACCCATGGATATTCCTATGAAAACAGCCACCCAAATTCTTCTAGATCCAGACAATGATGATGATGATCCCTTGTCTTTACGCCCACCCAGCCCTGCCATCATTCTTCTCTTTTCACCCCTAGTATACTAAGATACTAGTATGTATGTATTTATGTGTGTATGTATAAACTCACTGGTGCATTTGAAAGAAAAATTTGTATGTTTATGTTGCTGAGAAAGGTCTTGCCTCCTGGGGTTGTTGAAAATATATGCCTGATTACTTTTCTTTCTTTGGTGTTAGCCCATTTTTTGTGACAAAATATTCTACACAGCTTTACTCTTCGTCATCTTACCTTTGGCTTTGTCAATATTCTTATTAAATTAAATTAAATAAGTGTTATTTCATTTTAATTATGTTAAATAAATCAAATGTTATGTTTCTTTACTTATTCAGATATATCTTTTAATATTTGTGAACTTGTAAATATTTCTATGTACTGTATATAAAAAAATGATGAAGAAACTTATATTTTTGTTGAAGGTAAATAAAAAAAATTAAATGCTTACACTGATCCTTGGATGTGATTTTTTGTTTGCCAAGAATGCTCAGATGTGATTTTGTACTTTATGGGACACGTCTCTTCTATTTTTGGGCAATGATATAGTATCAGATATTATCCCTACGAAATAAATGAGACAGGTCACCGCAGGATCTAAATTGGAAAGTTTACTCGTATTTGTTAAGCGAAGGGGGAAGAGTTGCAAAGCTTGCAATTAATGTGATAATTCGGTTTTTCAAGTGTGTGCTCATGGGGTATGGGCACATGCTAAGATAAAAAGTTATTTTCAGAGATTAGAAGTCGGCTTCTACTTTTTTAACCAGTTTGAGTAAAAAGCTAGAAAAACTTATAAAAAGCTGAATACTAGCTTTTGTTTCGGTACTTCTATTTCTTTCTCACATTTTAATCACTCATAGATTTTAATTTAATTCTTATTTCTAGACCGTTTCTTTACTTTAAGCATAAAGCGCCTTTTTAAGTTTACCCAAACGGTCTCTATATAAAACTCTATTTTTTCTAAAAATAAGCCCTTATTTTTTGTCAATAACGAATATGAAATAACTCTTTAATATTTATATTCAAAAAAATTATTAAAAAATACATTATTTTAAATAAAATAAGGACTTATTATCTATAAGCAGTGGTTGTCAAACAGTCTCTGCATATTATTGCAGATAAGTATAGCTGAGGACTTGGGAGTTGGGAGCATAACATCTGTGGTGCAAAGTGCAGACATGGTCCATAGCACAGACCAAATAGGCAACTAATGATTCCACAACACCCTCCTTTGGACTTTGCTTTCCACTTGAAAATTTCCCCAAACTAGCTATTGCTGTCTTAAGCCTTAAGGTCCATGCCATCATCATCCCCCTTCTTTACTTTATGCAAACACACACACACACACATATTTTTATTCTCTTTCTATCAAATCACCATGCCACTAAAACTCCCACTCACTCATCAGTCATCAACATTATGCATTATGCATATCCTCTTGCAACAAAAAAACTAACAACTCAAGCTGAAAAGTGAATAGAGAGCTGGAATCACTTAACGCAACACAAGTACACAACACACCTACTTAATCTCATTCTCTAACTGCTGCTCAAACATACAACTTATGACTATAAACAAGACCACTCACCCCTAATTCTGTTTTGCCCTTCCATTCTTTCTACAATTCACAATTTCGATAATGTACTGCTAGCAGATTTAACAAAATGAACCCTCAGCAGACGTGCTTAGTCTACACTAGCAGGCAGCACAGGAAGGCAACAAAAAGTTAATACCCGCATCCACTAGAGGAATGTTGGCTTCCTATCTGAAGCATCATCCCAAGTTTCTCCAGCAGAGTTCACATCTCCATATGGAGCATCGAGCCCACCTCTGATGGAACTGTAGAACGATGAGTACCCATTGGAGGAAAGCGCACCACCTCCTCCTATTCCAAGCCCGAGCAGATCAAGAGTTGTCGGTTTATTTCCATACAAAGATGATGAGCCACCCAACATGAGGCTCGTCAAGTGCGAACCCCTAGTATCGGAAGAAAATCCCAGTCCAAGGTCAGCGGCCAGTGGATGGTTATTGCTCTTGTTCATTGTACTGCCTCCATTCCATTGCGTTGTAGGTGAGGCCATCATGTCATCTTGGGGGTCCGCTGGACCTGATGACATTGATAATCCAAGGCCACGAAGGAACGAGGAACTCGATGAGGTTGAACCCATTTGAGCTGCTTTTTGTAGCAATGCAGTCGCCGATAATGCTGGTTGTGATGATGCCGTGTACAGACACTGGGATGAAGCTGGGAATAAAGGTGAGGAAGTGCTTGAAAAATATAGGGACGATGACAGGGAAAGTGAGATGAATTCCGAGGGAGTTCGGTCAGAACCAGGCATGACACATAGGGAGTCAGTGTACGAAGATGGTGGTTGTGGGGATTTAGAGACCGCCACTGGAGCTGTTGTTGATGATGCAAATATACTCGCAAATACGCCGCTGCTATTACTTACTTTGCCACTGCTGGTGGTGGAGGAGCCACTTGCACTCGTGGTGTCAGGTGGTGGTTGCAAAACCCCACTAGGATTATCCTGTATCTCTGATAAGAAAACAGAGCTGATATCAGATTCAGCAAATAAAAAAAGGGGGGCCTTTTCCTTTTCAAAAGCGATAACTTATTGAATCATGTCTAGCAGTAGATCTAAACTTTTGTAAATGGAATAAAAGCTATCAGGGCAATCATGCCTTCCTTTTCTCTCTCCCAAAACTTCACAAAATCTTAATTTCTTAATGGCTTTTTGTCCTGGTTGCTCAATTTAACTTGTATATTATTTACTCTTAAAAGTTACCAATAAAGAATGGGAAAGAAGTTGCCATGTATCTTTTCTAAGCAGGGCATTGTAAATAGACAAAACCTAACAATAAAATAAACCTTGCAACTGAACTGAACAAAACAAAATCAATACCAATTTAACATGTACAATGTGGACAACATAGAAGGATGAATAGCTTAAATTACCTGAACTCTGAATCGACAGAACAGGAGATAAGACTCCGGTTGTGGGTGTATTAGGCGGCAGCGGACTCGATGGAGATAAGACTCCGGTTGTGGGTGTATTAGGCAGCAGCGGACTCGATGGCAACGGAGGCGGGTTCAACAGCGGAACCGCTTCAATATCTTTCATAGCATCAGCATCTTGAGCAATAGGATTCAACCGCGGAACCTCATCATCTTTGACAGCATCAGCATCTTCAGCGGTGGTGGATGGCTGAGATTTAGCCGCTTCCTGAGCTAAAATATCACAAAATGCTCTATGTGTAATGAAGCTATCTCTCCTACAAATCAAATTTAAACTTAATTTCCTAATGTGAAATATCTATAATAATCAAGAAATTGACTTAAGATGATCAAACTGAAATGGCAACAAACCTAGAAAACAAAGTTCCGCAATCACATCGATACTCTCTAGAACCGCAAGTCTTGACATGGGCTTTCCAATCCGAATGCACGGCGTACTTCTTTAAACACCTCTCACACTTATGCTTCTTCTCCCCGTGTTTTCGACTAAAATGCTTCTTAATTCCCGTAAGATCCCCAAGCGCCCGTGAGGGATCGTGGTGGACACAGGTGGCTTCGGGGCAGACGTAAACACGCTTCTTAATCTCCTGGCTGCTTCTCTGCTTGAGCTTCCACGGCAAGTTATGACCTCTCCGATGAAGCTGCAGATTCTGATCTCTCTGAAATCCTTTACTGCAAATCTCGCACACGAATCTGTTGGTAGCCTGTAGCGTTTTAGGCGACAGCGCAATCACTTGAGCATCTGGATCTAGAAAACCGACACAAATATAAAAAAATAAATAATTATCAACTCAACTAAGAGGGTATGTATGTAATAAATATTGTTTTGATGAGTACCTGGCATTCCGGGGAGATTGCGCTTCTTCTTGATAGGCGGAGGTGGCATTGATGAAGCTTGAGGAGGTGAAGAACACGCACTGGCTTCTGCTGATGAGTTCTCGGCGTCGGCCATTGTTATTATTTAGAGCTTCGCTTTGAGTTGAGTTTGGATGGATAGGAATAGAGGAGAAGAAGAAGATCTGGGGGTTATGATTGTGGTGACATAAAAAGGGACAATAGTATATTCATAGGAAATTGTGACCTCATTTTCAAGGAAGAAGAAGAAGAAGATGAAGAAGAAAATGGGGTTTATTTATTTATATATACCAACCAAGTGTATTCCAGTAACATTACATGTATGTATATAAAAAGATGATAGGAATGGTGTAGGATACAATAAAAGCGGCGGTAGTAGACACTGCTCTGCGTTATTACAACCCAAACTATGCTTAACAGTACTAGTGTCTTGTGTGGTAACTACTGTTTCCGTTTTTTGGTTTACTTGGGCTTCAACTCCTGAATTACGATCATACAGATTTATAGAGATTTCCGGATTAGCTCAAAAGATCTGGACTTCACTTCCAGATATGTTGTAGAGAGACATGTTTCATGTTTGTGATTTTAGATTTCTACAAATCTTTATCATAGTTTACGTATGGAGGACAGTACATATTTATATGAAAGTCATATATTTAATGTAATTAACTCTATTTATAATGTTTTGATTTATTATGATATATATTATCTCAAAAGATTAAATGGACATTAGTAATTTCTAATCCAAAAAAAATACTACTTACTATGAGTCAAGTTGAATGGGTTATACATAAAGTACAGTCGATTCGGTTTAAATATTTAGAATCGTCAAAATTTTAAATTGGGTTCGGATTGGAGTTAATCAAAATTTGTGATCGCGATCTGAGGCCGATTTAATATCAGAAGTGTCCTCGTATAAATATAATATTATTTTTATACAATTTTAAATACTGCTTTAATTTTTATTTTTTTTTGCTTTTACTAATATGATTTATAGGTTTATAATTGAGTATCTTTGCTTTACTCATGTAAACAGTAAAAATAGAAAATCGTAACTTTCTTTAGTTACGTAAAGATCAAAATTTGTAAGCAAATATTTTGAGAACCCTGCAATTGCACGACTGCACGAGAATAAATTATAGGCATGAGGTACGTCATTGACCGTTGCAACGCGGAACCTATCCAGCTGTAACTAAAGGTTTGACCCGCTGGTCCAATTTTGCATAAGTAACTTTCTCCGTTTCAACTGGACTGTATTGTTGCAGAGCTACGGGACTTATTTTCTTAGAAAAGATTTTGTAAACAATATCTTAAATGTAAAATTTCATTTTTAAGAAATATATTAACAAAATAAATTATAATGAACACATCTTAAATGATATGCCTAAAACTAATTAGTTCATTTAATTTTAAATTATGCCAAATTCTTTTTAGAACCCCACCAGGAGTTGAGTTGCACGTAAACTACCTTTTGAATACACCATTTTCATTTTCAGTTGATAACCCAGGTGACGAAATTATGATACCTGAAAAGAAATCATTTTTTCATTACTAATATTTATAGAATAATATTATTTTTAACAGTACCGCCTCACATCCTGCTTCTGCAATTATATGAGGAAATACGATCACAAAGAAGCATGCAACAAATTTTTTTACAGATATTTGTAAAACGAGACACGAATAGGTGTTTGGATATTTTTTTTGCCACGAGGTGTTTGGATATTATAATTATTTATAGTTTGAAAAGAAATATAAACGGAGACATGCTACTTGGATGAATAGTCTGGACCTCAACTCAAGGATCCGGAGTTGAAGAAAAAGAGAAGAAGGGTGAACAAAAGATGAAGTTGGTCTTGTTAGTATTTTACTACAAGTCTATGTTTGATACAGTAAATATCTTACAGTATGAGAGAGGAGGGGTAGGGTAGCTAAAAGGACGAAATAGATGAGGGAAATAGAGTAGAAAGAAGCCATCACAAGGCTAAGGACGAGACACCGAGATGAGGACAAAACACATATACTTGCTTCTATTCGTCGTCTTGTGGATGGCGTTGTTGTGATTCCCCAACCAACCTCTCTCTCCTTCCTAAATGAATGTATTAAACTAAGCAAAAATGTTTATGTTTTGTCTGTGTCGAATGTACACTACTGCTGCTACACTAAACAAATGCGTACTACTCCCTCTGTCCCTCTCATTTCTTTACAGTTACTATTTTGGGATGTCCCTCTCATTTCTTTACATTATCATAAATAGTAAGTTTTTTCAATCATTACACCCACTATCTTCCCCCACTATCTCATATTTAACAATAAAAATTACTATTACACCCACTACCTTCATCCACTATCTCAAATCTATTATTAAATATTGATGGGTCCCACCATTTTACCCACTTTTCATCTAACTTTACTCATTTTTCATACATTGTCTTGGTCTCCGTGTCCCTCTCCAATGTAAAAAACTGAGGGGGACGGAGGGAGTAGTTTATTTATTCGCGACTTTTACCACAAACACGTGCTTCAGTCCGTCTTCGTCTTCTGCCCATGCATACACTATTACTGTTGCGTATAATTAGAGGTGGCCAAACGAACGAGTTCAAACGGCTCGACTCGTCTCGGCTCGCTTTTTAACTCGTTGAATACTGGTACGCCGCGAGACGAGTTAAAACTCGCCTCATCTCGTTAAGCTATACGAGACGATCACGAGCCTGGGTTTGAGAAAATGCGAACGTCTCGTCTCGGCTCGGACGTATCGGCTCGTCTCGGAGACGTCTCGCCCGCCTCGTACGAGCTCGTCTCGTCTCGCCCGAGCATGTTCCACCAAATATTGATAGTCTTTCACGTGTGTTTTTTTTGTCATCTGATTTTATTTTGTTTCCACTACTTTGAAGATTTCATCTATTAATTATCTGTATGGATACCCCTTTTGTTAAGCTTCAATGAGACCACGTTATCTGTAATTTACGTGACTAAAAAAGATTTGGTTTGAATATACTTATCTATGTCCATTTATTTATCATATATTGTTAAAATAAAATTATTAAAAATTAGGTGATAGGGAGGAACTTCACATTGGATATTGAGTTAAATAAAAGTACACACAAAAAAATTATCACTACGATTTAAGAATAAGAACAAAACGTAAATTTGTGTGAATTCATCAAACTCAATCGTGCGATATACATGTAATCGAGATGGAAGTACAATATTAAAATTGATTGTCAACACCCATCCCCAGGACCCCAACAAAGTAGAGAAGACTCGCCTCGTCTCGCCGTGCAGACTCGCCTCGTACTACTGCTGTCCAACTCGCAAACAAACAAACAGCCTTCGCAGACAAGCTCGCAGACCAACTCGCCAACTGCAGTGCAGAGAAAAAATATCATAACTCGTCCAACTCGTCAAACTCGCGAGTTGGACACGAGTTTAATAATTTGAGATTCGTCTCGGCACGTCTCGTCTCGCTAGCCTTAAACGAGACGTCCGCGAGTTCACCTTTCATCAACTCGTCTCGCCTCCGACTCGTCTCGTCTCGTCACGGGGCGCCCGTTTGGCCACCACTACGTATAATATACTACTTGCATGCAAATATCTCGCATCTTTATTTCTGAGGTTGCTGTCAACTTGAGTTTAATTGTATCAAATATATACTCAACAAACGAGTTTCAATATTTTTATATGGATCTAGAGAAAGGGTATTGAATGATTTAACCCCGTACACAAGCTTCCAACTCGTAACAATATCTACAGTCAAATATTTTATTTTGACTATTCCCACTGACAAATACTTGTACAGATCAACCAAATATTTCAGTATCTAGCTTCAACAGGGCGAAGAGGTGGCAATATGGATGCAAAACCATTAAACCAATCCAAACCAAACCAAAATTGTGAATTTGGATCCATATGAAATCACATTTAGAAAAATAGATTTGGTTTGGTTTTTAGTCTCACATTTCTCACAAAATATGGTTCTAACCACATTTGGTCTCACTTTTAAGATTTCTTATAACTCTCCACACACACTATTATGTTCCTTTTCTTTTCTTTCTTTCTTTTTGCTAATTATCACATGCACATCCCATGGTTCGAACTCATGACCTTACTTGGAGAAGCCAAGAGCTAAAACCACTCCATCAACTCACACACTCACACATACTTTTGTTATATTTAGTATTCATTATATTGTGATTTGAGTGTATTAACTTTTGTTCATTATATAAAACTTATTTTTACTTACTAAACTAGTTACCCATAATTCAAACTAAAACCATAACCAAATTTATTAATATATGGTTTGAAAATGGTTTTGGTTCATCTATCCAAACCAAATCTATTTTATAAGAACCAAAACCAAACCAAAACCACATTTTGCCACCGGGAGGAGATGGGACCGCAAATATTAAAGATTAGATCATACATGTACAAAGATCAATCAGCAGTTAAAACAGTTAATGCCCCCTTGCTGCTAAATATAATGTTCAACTCAACTCGTTTATTATGTATAAACAATTCCAGTACATACTAATGGATTATACAACACAGCATAAATTCATCGTCTCTGCATCCTTAACCAGCTTTCTTCACTAAACAAACTTGGTCCTATTTTAGACTTCCAGCGACCAGGTTCACCGGTTTGGTACACCTATTTCTTGCTAAATACAGCACTTGTCAAAAACGGCAAACTTTTCCGCAGTACAGTCATCGTTGAGGTCTCTGCACTCTATTCTTCTATTGTCATATGTGCAAGTAATATATTTTTGTCCACCACTTGCTTCAAATAAGCCGATATCTTCCCATCCCAGAACAAAATCATTCAGATAAACTTACACCCCTATCCCCTTTCTAATAATAGAGTTTTACCAAGACTTCAATTTACAATAGACTGTTTGATATGTTGTTAGTATCAGTAAATGACACACTATCAATATACGCAAGTAGTTTTCAATAAAATGAGCCTTCAAGTCATTTTGATTCTAAGCCTGCCTTTATCAAGTGTCCTCATTCTAGTAAAAACATGGTTCCAGGTCCAGCACCAATCTGGCATTATTAACAAATGAAAACTTGTTTCCTGCTTTCTCATGAAAAAGGGGGAAGCAGAAGAAAAGAAAACTGTTATAAGAGCAACAAAAAAAACACAACCTATGATGTTAACACTTGTATGGTGATGAGCTTCTTGGTGAGTCCTTCCCACTTTGTAGAACCACTTCACGATTAATGGATGCCAACTGAGACAAGTTCTGCACAAAGAGAACCACATGTAAGAAACCATATCAAGTTGTACTAGAGATTCTCAAATTTTGCAATTTAAGATGCTACTATGGACTTTATCAGCAATTGATTGATTACAGAGCAAGTCCAACAATGTCCTAAATTGGTGTCTTAAGCTAAAATTTAAGGCATTTGGATTAAATGTGTGCTCCAACAATGTCCTAGTGGTGCCTTAAACTACTAGGACATCCAACAAATGCCTCATTTTTGAGGCACTACTAAGCATGTCCTAAACCAATTTTCACAATAAAATATTAACTTCCCACCATTTCAATAAATCTCTCTCCTACTTTTTCACTTCCCTCCAATACTAGTTCAAATAAATTATTTGTTTAATAATAAGGCACAATTATAGGATATATTGTTGGAGTTCATGTATCAAAAAGATGTCCTAAATCACTAGGACACTATTTTATATTATATTTTTAAGTCACTTTCTAGGACATTGTTGGACTTGCTCTAAGGCACCACAATAGACATGACTCATGAGTGCAAAACTTGGCTCATACTTTTAATTGATTCATGTGCATCATGTGTATGTGCTAACAAGTGATCTGGACTTGTTAGCAAGGAAGAAACAATTAATGAGATGAAACCTCGATGTGTAAAACACCAACAACGTCGTGCAGGATAGCAGAATATGCATTTCATACACTTAGTATATATTTATCTACCAGCGACTCAGTTATAAGAAAAACTCCAGAAAAACATAAAGATCAATACTGAAGGCCTACTATGAGCTTGGTTTTTCCAACCTAAAGGTATAAGACAGTACGCCTTTTCAGGAAAAGATAAAGCAAAATAAACCTGATTTTGAATGTCAACAAATATACCAAGCAGCCATATGTGCGAGGTGCTTGTCTTCTAACATCACATCAACAGATCTACTACTACTGGATTACCTTAAAATTAGAAATAATTTAGTTAACATATTTGAAAGAGGTACAACAGGCTTACCTTGAAAGAAAAATTCATTAAAGAAAGATCAAGAGGAGAGGATTCAAACTCGGCAAGATCACCACAGTCATCCAGCTTCTGAAAAAATGATAACAGATTTAACTTCAGGGCCAAGCTGTAGGACTGCTTATTTTTCTGACTACAAATATATTATTCACGTTGGAAATAAATCTAATTTGAGGAACATACAATCGTCTGAATGGGAAATTTGCAGCAAATACAGACAAGCAAGGAAGATTATTACCATTTGGTAGCAGATAAGATAAACCAATTTGTAGAAAGGAGAAGGGCATAAAAAATCTCATACATATTATGTATGATTGGCTTTGCCGCTTTCCTATTAGGGCTGGCAATCTCAGACAGACCTGATAACCTGACACGAATTCGACCCGCAAAATACGAATCAGCGTCAAGGTATTTCAGATTCGGGTTGACCCAAAATTGACCTGAAAAAATAGGCCAGGTAACCCGAAGCTCCCCCGCCCGCCCGCCCACACACACACACATATTATATTATATATTTAAAAGTTTATACTTAAAATACAAAATCACAAAGTATCAGTTATTCACTTTCTTTTCTTTTCATATGCTAAGCCGCAGCCGCCTCAAACTCTCACCTTCTCTTCTTTCAGCCTCCTAATCAAAAACCCTAAGTCCAAATCTCTAACATCTGTTTTCGAATTACTTATTTACTTCTCAATCATTTCCAATTTGATTAAGTCTCAGCTATCGTATTCGATTTACTTTTTCAGTTTCGAAATTGGTAAGTTATAGATCTCAACTGGATGTCGAAATTAGTAGACTACATGCCATTAGAAATGTTGAAACTGTATGTATTTTCCTCCCAACTGGAGACCTGTGGACGCGTCTTTTTTCTAATGGTTGTGTCATTTGAAATTTTTGTACTTGGATCTTACTGAATTTTGCTTCCTCGATCAGCTTCTTGTTGTGATTATACCAACAATTGTTAGAGTAGGAGCTTTTATCTGGTGAGCTGGAAGGGATGTATTTCCAGAGCTTTGGGTCGTGTCGGGTAACCCGAAATTAAACTGAGTCGTGTTAGGGTTAGGTACATGTACCCATTAAATTTTGGGGTCGGGTTAAAAATACTACCCGAATATGTTGAACCGACACGAACCCGACCCACTATCCGTAATTGCTAGCCTTATTTCCTATAAGTAATTAAAGTTTTAATGATGAAATAGGTACATAGTAGAATAAAGTCGGCTTTTGCTACAGATTAATGATCCAGCCTGGCTAAAAGCTATATGCAACAAGAAAAAATAAACTAAGCTACATGAAACTAAGATAACTTACATCCAACGAACATGTCATCACATACATACTGAAACCAGCAACACCTTGTACTCTACATAAATGAGACCTGGACAATAAATGATGTCTTTCGTTTTAGTGGTTACTCTTAGATACTTCTATGAGTTCAGGGATCAACTAAATAGGTCATTACTCATTACTACCTATACAAGGTGGAAAAAGTATGAACAAAGAAGCAGCTTATATATAACCTCTTCGTCTGATATTGCATTATTTATAATGTTTATAGGAATTCAATAGAATACTCCTCTCTGGATAGCAAATATTGCAGCAAGTTCCTTATTGATGTTCTCCAAAGTAAGCTACCACGATTTTTTCTTCCAGCACTAGGTACAAGTGTCCTTAATGTGTGTAAAATTATAGTCAATACACGTGTGTAGTTCTTAGTGTACCAGCATTTGTACCTATGCAATTGACCATACAAATATTGATGTGAATGTTGGGAATCTATGTGAGAAGTCATAAGGTATCAAGGCGAGATTACTTCAAGATATATGAACAAAGTCATTACATATTGAGTCGAGATCAGGAAGCACATTCACCTCACATCCTTCAGAATTTAAAAAACTGTCTGTAGTGTCAGAGTCTGAATCACTAGTGTTCTGATCATTATCCCTGGCCGTGAAACTGTCAGTAAACCTCGACACAAAATAGCTTGTGTCATCTACACTGTCCAGGTGTGGCACAAAGGCAGCCTACAAAACAAAGCCGAAACATGTAAAATCCAGAAACATAAGCGCATCAATATAGTATTACATGAATAGGCTTTACATGCGGTATGTACTGTACTCTCTCTCTTCAGAAAACGAATTCAGAGTTATTAATAAAGCACTCTTAGACTGTTATATTACTCAAGAGTTTCAAACCTCTTAACGAGATGATAATCTTAATATTGATATTCGGATTCCTGTATTTCAAACTCTACACTCACTGTACCCCAAATAGTACTGTATGCATGAAATACCACTAACATAATATATATTTCTACAAAAAATAGGCTATATATGTAATTATATTTAATTTATTGTGGGTTTAGCTTTACTTAATTTAAGTTTGAATGCGTTCCAGCTATAGGCACTACTATAAGCTGCTACCCATACTATACCACTTCTCAGCACATTAATTACCATAAACAGTCTGTGATTTAGCTTCTCAGGTAAGACATCTGCCAAACTGCTTTTAATCATTTCTTCTAAGCATCAACGGAATGGCATCCCGAGGAGGGGGAGTTGTTACAGTAAGTCAACTTTATAAACGCTTAGTTGATTAATATGCTGAATTGCTGACAGGAATATGCTATGGAAAAATCAGTAAAAAATCCGCCAACAAGCTGGGTCCATATTAACTTATTCACTGTCTATATGTATGTCTGTACCTTCTGCAAAGCAAGGCTTTCCCAGTTTATTCCTCTGAAAAAAGGGTGTGCTTTTACCTAAAAGAAAGTACAGCCAATCATCAGGAAGACAATTTAGAATATATAGCTTGCACTTGCACATAGAGATGGCAAATAGAACCAAGTTATATTGTCAAATAACCAGGTAGGGACATTGTTAATTGTCAAAATAAATTTTCAAAACATATGAAATACAACCTCTGATGATCCTTGTGCTCCAAGACGCTGATTGGGATCAAGAAGCAGCAACCTGCAGAAAAATTATCACATGAATCAGAGTCGCAGTCACTGATTAAAAACACAGCAATCTGGAAACTAGCATTTCCAGCTATCTGGAAGTAACCTATATAAAAGGGTAAAACTTTTATGCATATAGGAAGAGCCTAGATATAAGCATATCTAGTAGCTCATCATGATACTATAGATAGGGAGGATGGATTTATTTGATTAACATTGTGCCTAATAATCAGTCTAAGTTTGAAGTCCTAATTCTTACTACATAATATATGTTACACTTCAAGCTGAAGTAAAAAAACGCCAAATAATTTTGTATAGATGAGAATAAAGTAATAAACTCCTATAGGATATATGTATCAGAAGATCTTTACTTGCATCTGGTGATCAATAAAGTGAAAAAGTACGAACGAGAAAAGCTTATTCTGCTTACTAGGCGAAAATGGTAATCATGGACTCTTAAGGAACAAAACAACTTGCTGGGTTTTTTTTCGTTTCAATATAGCCCAAAAAAGATATTCCTATGCCTAACATCAGTAGGGAAAATCAGAAAAGGTAACATACAACCTATAGATATGTCCGAAAATTATAAAGGTCGAATTCGCAAAATTCTAGTGTACATTTAATAGTTAATAGTGTAAAGCAATTAATAAATCTTTTATTCTGCAATCTGGTTAAACCAAAAGCATAGATACAGACTCTGAAATTTTATTAAACAAAATACTTTACAAAGTTATAGATAAGATACCTGTCAATTAAGTCTTGAGCCTCAGAGGACATATCTTTAGGAACAGGAGGCCACGGAATTTTCCTATTAAGAATGTTATCAAAGATTATCTGTGCCGCAAAGATGGTGAATGTGTCAAGATGATAAGGTTTGTAATTCAACTGAAAACTAAAATTGTCTGCAGTAAAGCTTTAAGATTATGAAGTGAAGGACCAGTACAACTGTCATCTCAAGCTCCACAAAGTTGCAAAATATATCCAAAATTATGCAATATTTTTTCATTATATTAAACATAGAAAAGTCATGTCAATGCCCTCTTTGCTTTCAAAGTAAAACTTTATCCCAATGGAGGAGCTTAAAATGACGTGAAAATGAATATTTCACCTTCACATAAACATTATTTCTTAGCTCTACTCGTCATGCATTATCTTCCAGCAGACTAATCATTTAATTAATTATAATGAGCAGCAATCGTTATACATTACATCTAACAACTACAACGGTTTCATTGCAAATTCCTAATGCAATGACGCATATTCTGGATGTTCAATGTAACTAAAAGGTATGAGATACATTTAAATATAACCTACTTTTTTTTTATTGTGGACTTCTTATCCCCCGGGCATGTCTAAAAGATTAACATAAAGGATAAGAAGGAAAAAAATACCTCAACATGTTCACCAGTGAAAGGGGGAATTCCAGTAATCAACTCATATAGAATAATTCCAACTGACCACCAGTCTGCAGCATAACCTGAGCAAACGCAAGAGGCAATTCAACAGCCTGCTACAGTCACAGAAAAATACCAATATAGATTACATTCACACCATGCTTGCTGCCCAGCAAAAATTCAGGAGCCAGGTAGTCTGGTGTGCCAACAGCTGATTGCTGACTTCTATCCTCTGCTCCTTTTTTACTGTTCTCATTGTTGGCTTTTAAAGGTGCATATTCATTTGTCTCGTATCCAGATAAATCATTTGTTCTATTCATAAGGCCAATTTTTGATAAACCAAAATCTGTAAGCTGGTAAAGGTGACCAAAAAAAAAAAAAAAAATTAGATGGGGAGGAAAGAAAAGACAAGAAAGTCATGATAATTAGAGAGAGCCCATACAAATTTGGCAAAAGTATGAGTTAAAAAATTCTTAAAGGACTTTACATGTCGGCCAAAGAGAAAACATATATATCAGAAGAACATAATTGTTTTTATTTGTAAAGAGACAATTCTATATCTTTTCAGTAAAGAAGCAATCCGCAAATTGATGGTTTTTGATTATCTTGTATGTCTATATATCTCCAGCTTATTATTGCCTATAGGTGTTAACATAACTAATCTGACACCACCCGCAAAGCAAAGGATGAACAAATCTTAATTTTGATTAAAATGAAGATATAAATAAAATATCAGGTTAGTAACCTAGCCCAGCACAGAAATCTGTTCCAATATAATTTATTAGAATCTTGTCCAGCATGTTGACAGTCTAGCTACTTTCTTTTTTGTCTTCATAAAAGATAACATTAATGAATTTACTTATTGCTATTAATTCATTATGCCGTCTGGATCTGAAAAAAATTATATGACTAACAAAATTGGTGAAGCATGGTAAAAACAAGAGTCGCACCCAGTGCTTTTCTTGTGGTGTATATATCTGGATATCCTCTTCTACACAAGTTCCGATGTCAGTCAAAAAGTTTGGATGCTGTACTATATCCTGATATCTAGATACCAGCACTATGATTTCAGTCGAGGAATAACTGGAACTACTAAATCATACATACTTTAATATGACCATCATGTGCGATTAGGATGTTATCCGGCTTCACATCCCGATGCACGATTTCCAGAGAATGAAGATATTCTAAAGCAAGAACCTGAAACACGATGAGATGAAATTACAAAAGGAAGTGCAACATTAAAGATCGAAAAGATAGTGGTTATAAACACACCAGTTCGGCAATATAGACACGAGCTACATCTTCCTCGAGGCAACCAACATTCCGGACCAAAGAGTATAAATCACCTCCATTGAGGTATTCCATTACCAAATAAAGGTTTTCTTTACTGGTAAAAGAGTAGAAAAACCGGACCTGCAGTAATCAGGGGATGAAGAAGCATATAAACACTGTTCACAACAGGGAAAGACTGGATAACTAGATTACAGAAATTACCACAAAAGGGTTTCGAACTCGTATCAATATATTACGTTCTGCCACTATCCGCTCAATATCATTCTTTCGCAACATATCCAATTTTTTGAGCACCTGCATAACCAACAACATATTTAGAAACTTAAAATTAGTTAAGAGCATAAGTTGCTATCATGACACCAATGAGGGTAATGTTTCTTGTAAAAAGTTATTGTCACGAGAAAGATCAATACATTGGATTTTTATCACTGATCAGGAAGACGACAGAACTAATAAAAGAATCTGACAAGAGCAACACTAATGCTGGTAATGGCTCCTTATTCAACATTTACAATGATAAATATCTACATGTACATATTCTTTTCTTATTATTTTGTAGACCAAGTTAAACAAAATGTTCTCAAGAAGGTACAAAAAGCATGTCCGGTCTATTTATACAACACAAGATTGAATTAATACCTTAATAGCAAAAAGATCCCCTGTTGTTCTCTTTCGAGCTAAAAACACTTTTCCATAAGCACCTTTGCTAATTGGTTTAATAATCTCAAAGTCATCAATGCTTGTTCGGTCTTTATGTTTAGGAGTTGACATCCGACTGCTCTGAGATGTATTATCCGGAGACATTCCGCTGTCACTTTTCACACTTCTTGAATCCACTAATTCACAAGCAAGCATGTACTTTTCTCTGCATTCAAGGGCTAATGGTTATTCAAAGATTTTAGGTAAATCTAAGGCTCATGTTTAACACTGCATAATTCCATTTGACTGATACCTAAGCAAATTCTCTATTCGGCACCCAAATGTCTCTATTAGAAGAGCTTTATGTTTACTATGTTGTAATATATCCTGCAAGTCTTCAAGGCAAGCAAGTAAACACTCATGGAATCTTTCTTCTGAAGGATCTGCGTCTGCCACACAGCGAGCAATATCAACAAGGTCGGTCATCTGCAAATACATATAAATTTTACAGGATAGGTAAAGAATTAGAGTATATAATAGAGGATCCTATAGAAGCAGTTTTGTCTATGTAAATGGTGCACACAAGAAATCACTACTCAAATACAAATTAGACGACCAGTATTAATAACCTTTGTTTCTACAGACTACATAACAGCAGAAAGAAAGTGCAATATGGCTTATGAGCCTATGCAAGCTTAATTACACAACCTACAACCTTTAAAATAAAAGCCTAAACAACTCTTTTTGTTGAATAAAAACAATAAACAACTGCCAATACTGGATTTGACAACTTAACTTGACAAATGAATAAGAAATTAAAAACTCCAAGAAAACTGATTAGCACATTAAACATGATTCAGCAACCTAAGAGAACATTAATTGCATGTGTCCTCAGACACATACAGACTTATTAAGTTTTTTTTCATTTTATTGCTATTATCATAGGCAATACCAATTGCATTTGTATAATATTGCTTTTACTGGAACGAAATTTGATTCAATATAAATAAAAGCAGAATTGCATTTATAAGTGGTGCCATGGTTTATGAGAAGCACTCATTTGGATGAGACCTGAATGTTAATAATATCCTAATCTAGACACTAGAAGCAATCATTCTTAGATATGTTGAAAGCAACCAGCTTTAGGCAGACATTGAACAGCCACCTATTTCACCACAGCAAGGCATCATCATTCAACATATCGTATCATGTTACCAACTTCTAAATTGCAATAGGAAGTTTCCGGTTGCTATCGGAAAGTAACTTGAGCAAAAGTTTGCTTGCTGTTCTGTATAGTCGACACATGTTTACTTTCTAGTATAAACATACTGTTTTCAAGTAGTCAGCTGTAAAACAAATTCAAACTTTCCAATATAATTCAGTCAAACTAGCATACAATAAACATATTCATGATATATTAAGGTATGTTTGCCTGCATGGACAATCACCATAGTATACTCTTTCCCACTTAATTTATCATTCCCATGGCAGTGAACTAAGAAATTATTGAAATTTTAATCCGCATGATAACTTTAGGAGTAAAATTATTATGAAAATACAACAAATGGGTCAATTAGTCTGGATATTAATCCATTGAACAAAAATAAATCAATTGACTGACTGTAGGAGTTCGTGTATACCTGCTGCACATCCTCCAGCTCAGAAGGATTCTGATGCTCAATCCATGAAAAGTCAAAACTTCCTGATCTAGGGGTATTTGCAGAGGATGCTGATGTCATACTTTCAGCAGAGGAGGGTGGACCATGGCTTATCTTAAATCCTGACTGGCCCCTGATACCAGAAAAAGTTGTCAGGTGGGTATCTTCTATATATGCAGTGTCCATCTCGTGGATATCATCAAACATTCCTTCTGCACCTTTACCTTGCCAATCACTTATTTTAGGAGAGTACCCTTCAGGAACTATTGAATTGTTAGTCCGTGATATTGAACCTTCAGGGATATCATATGTTGCACTGACAGTTAGATTAAGTGAATCTAATATCTGTTCTAGGACTTCAGCATGTCTTTGAAGTCGTTCATCTAAATTTGAACAGGTTATGTCGCATTTGTCAGCATAAGCACATATATAAGAGTGAGGCTCTAATTGAGCGCTAGGAACTAATTCCTCACATATCCTACAAATCACTAAATCTAATTCATCTACACTTGGATTTGGCTCGGTGAGTAAACCAGAATCAGAATTTTTAACTGAGCCACCCAGATTATCCTCGTCAACCTCATGAAACTGCTGAATCCTATCCGAAAGGTCTTCAGTATGGGATGCTTCAGATGGTATCTTTTCAGCAACCATCACATCCTTTAAAACATTTTCAACACTTTCATTAAGCGGCACATCCGCCCCCCAACAACTCTCACACTGGAGAATATCAGACTGATTTTTCTCCTCCAAACTGTCTTTAGCACCAGATCTTAGGTTCGGTGCATTATCTAAATCAGAATCTGCACTCTCCGTATTCATAAACCAGTTCATCTCACAAGAAGGGACCCTTTTCAAACATTCTTTAATTTTCAGGAACGATTTCTCATCTATAGGTTCACTATCTTTCTCGAAATGCAATAACCTAGTACAGCGTGTCAGTATGAAGAGCATGCGTGTAAAGAGCCACTTCATATCTCCCGTCTGATTTTGCTGCCTCTTCAGAGTCAAATCCTGGACAATTATTTCACAATTGGACCGGAACTCCAAGGAGTTCATCCCTAAGCACTGTTTAGCAAGAATGAGAAGACCCTCAATCATTTGTAGTTCCAATGGGGACATAGAATTATTCTTCTGTAACACTTCCATAACCTCGTGAATGAAACAAGTTAGCTCAGAGTTCACCACTTCCTTTGCAGCTGAAAATCTCGAGCGCAGTGATCCTAAAAACTCCTGCATATCAAAATTGAAATTTAAGAAAATTGTCAGTATACATCTCGAAATTGGAATAATAGATCTAAACACCGTGTGAGATATAAACAAAAGACTACAAAATAAAGAAGTGATTTTTTCGGATCAGATTTTCAGACTTTTTCCTGGATCAAATCGAATCAGATTTCAGAGTTCGAATTTTTTGTACATCTCTATCCATGACTGCAGATAAGTATCTGATCATTAGAATTGCATGTAAAGAAAAGACACACTTTGGCTACTCATAAATTTTAATTATTCAATGTTTATATTTTACATTATTCACCATCTGAGTACAAGTCCAGATAGATTAACAAATTTCATTTATCTTACCTACTTATACATGTTAGTGCAGTGAAAGTGGATATCAGTGACATGCTGATTCACCTATATCTGGCTCTTTGTATAAACAAGCAGTAAAGAACAATGAACCCATGTATGTTATTACAGGCTGTGAGGTTATATTAGGAAATTCAAGAAACAATGCTACAAAATTACCAGGCATATCCCAAAAAGGTTCTGAGACACGTAGTAAATTGCATATAGACTTTGTCTTTTGCCTTCAAATTCAATACGCCAAAAATATATTTTCTGAACTGTGTATTCCCATATTTCAGTTAGGTTCAATTTAATTTTAAGTTTAATGTCACAACAGAAATCATCGTCTCAGCAGCTGGTGAATATTTGTGGTAGCAATCGCAAGATTGACATGCTTTATGCAGGGACAAACTCATATATACTTTAGCAAAAGTAATGAAGACTGTCAAAACAACAGATTGCTATTAACATACGTATATGTTCAGGTTCAAAGCTTGTACATAATTGCTTTGGACATGCCAACTATGAAGTGTTTCGAGTTAAATACTTTCATTTTTTTATAAGGCGGTACTCACAAATGATATTAAGTTGAAAGTAGATGGATCAAAAAATGAAACACATGATTAACCTTTATAGCAATGTACACTAGTTATAAACCTTCCACAATTAAATTATATACAAATATAGTTACAGTTTTAAGACTTTTAACACTTCAATTTTGTTTCTTGTACCAAATATGCTTTATTCAACATTATGAACTAGTAGTGGCGTAAAAGATGAAGATATCCTGTTAATTCCTTGTATGGCAATTAGGCAATGTTTTCTGAAATTGGTATCCTTTCCTTTATAACTTCAATTTTGGGTGATAAAATGGACAAGAAATTTCAGCTAAACTCATAAGGAAGAAAGTACCTTCAAATCAACAAAACTATGAGGCCGGGGATGAATGAGACGAATGCCACTTTTTGGTCCTAGTCCGTGTGAAAAACTCTTTGATCCTTTTGGCAATTTACTAATGTGTTTTCTCTCTCCCAATTTATGTTTTCCAGTATGATGCTTGCGCACCTTGTACATTTCTCTTGTGAGGCCCTTCTTGTCAAGTGCCTGGAAGTAAGAATATTGCACTATCATGTAAGCGGAGCTTATCAAGAAAAAAACTAGCATACTACGACATACTGGTCACTCAATAACGATTAATTGGTGCACCATGCACGATAATGGGGCCTCACCTCGTTATTTGGATCCGCATCCAGAACAGCTGGGTCCAAATCCTTGACAACATTTGATTTTAACCACAAAGGTATCTTCTTCTCTTTACGCATTCCTGATATTATTTATGAAAATATTAAATCGAGATGAACCTATTATACGATAAATATTATTTTTTGTTCAGTTCCACTATATCTGCAAATAAGTAAGCTACTGAGTACTGCTGTCCTGTAGATGGTGCTAGACTGCAAACGTCACTGCACGAGGTGAAACCTTTCAATTGGTGTTACACTCGGCAAAGGTCACCACACGAGGTGAAACCTTTCAACCTTCAGCCGGGGTAAAGGCTCATAAATGAACATGTATTGACTATGGCATATCTAAGGCATTGACATATAAAATACAGAGAGTTGTAACATATTGGCTGTCAAAATATGTCAGTTTGTACACATAAACCCCTAAAGTAAACAGTTAAACCCTTGATGGTACAGGGCTTCTGCATTACCTTTATTTCATCAAGTGATTTGAGGATATCTATATGTTAGTCGTATTAAGAAAAAGAAACGCTATAACACTTATGCATCTCCTTGCATCATTTATCAACTTCTTTGACTAAAACCCATATTAACAACACTCCATATTAACTCTTTTGTAAGTTGTCATTCAACCCGCTTTCTTTTGTACAGAAATTGAGAATCCACAGACTGTATTTTGTCTCCATATGACCAACAAATTAAGAAACATATAATTAAATGAGCTGTGTTGACAAAACATTTTGGAAGCACCTATATTTGCTATAAACCCTATTGCAGACCCGTCGATCTCAGCATAAACAAAAATTGAGAAGTCTTGGCCAATTTATAAAGCTGAGGGGCGAAAAGACAGTCCGACATCATAAGAAAGCCTCTACAAAAAGGAGAGTGTGGTTGAGGTCAGTGTTGTGCGAATATCTTAATATATGTTGTTCAAATCCAATTTGTGACCCCAAAACTGAAACCAACTAGTCTAGAGTCCATCAATGTAAAACCAAGCCCTGCCTCTTCAACTAGCTGATTCACCACCATTCAAATACATATATGGGCGGTGAAAAATAAAATAAAAATCTTATTTTAGGAAGAAATCCAAAACGTCTGTTACCAAGTTAATACAGCGGTTAAGATTAATATGCACAAAAGACAGAACAAGTTATCTATGAAGAAGGATTCCTACAACTAACAATACATAAGCTGACATACATATATGTAAATTGTAATGGGGTGTATCATCTCTATGAAACAATCACCATATACTTACAGATATATAAAAAGAGGGAGAGAGGGAGGAAGGGAGAGAGAGACCTTTGAAAGTGGTGAGTTTAGAGAGTGGACGAGTCTTAATCCGATTGAGGCCGTTAGGAATAGCGGTTTTAGGCGACGATTCACCGCCGTGTGGACTCGTCTCCGCCATCTAAAATAAAAATTCAAAACATACATACAAACTCAACTCCCCTAAATAATAAAACCAATTATGTAGATATATAATTATGTAAGATGAATTTGTGATGGTAGTAGACAGTTAGATGCGTTGTTATATATGAGCTGCTGATAGTGTGGCGGAAGGCAGCAATTAACTAAACATACATACACCAGTACATACATATCAGACTTGAGAGCAAGCCGTGGCCTCCTGTGGCACCAGGTTTGCATATATTTATCACACGTCTGACGTCACCAGCAACTTCGCCCATCTCCACACAACAATCATGTTTCTTCTTTTTAGACTAGGGTTTTCTTTCCATATTTCGTCATTTTCTTGTCTTTGTAGATTTATTTTTTTTACAGAAAAACTAGGCTTTTGTTTCTTTGCTAAATATATTTTACATAAAAAAATGGACTTTTTTGGATTTTTTTGTTGATATTAATATTTATTTCAGACGTGTTTTATTTATATTTGGGAAGTGAAATATTTTTCAAATAATATAATTTAGGATCCTATCGGCTTTTGATGAGTAGACTTTTTCATTAACTCTTTTCATATTTTATACTACACAGATATATTATTTAATTAGATTCATATATAATTATATATATATAGGCCAACGTTCCAGAGAGGGACTCCTTATATGGAGTTACATAGTGCGCCACTATAAATCATCAATTTTATTATAAATTCTGTTATAGAATACATATAAAACGTGATTTTAATATTATATACTATAAAATAAATCTATTTTAAGTAATTTAACACTTAAAATTTGATTAAAAAAGTATATTTTCGAAACTGATTCTACAACAGAATAATTCTGGATTATTATTATTCTGTTATAGAATCATGTTGAGATATTGCATAATTTTAGATGATCTTTGGAATAAAAAAATTGTATAACTTCGTTTTCGGTTTAATAATCAAAATTTGCAATTATATTTTATAAAAAATATAATAAAATATATATTATGTATATATTTATAATGGTGTACTACGTAACTCCATATAAGAGGGTATGCTATAGAGTGCTACCCTGTATATATATATACACACAACTATCTTAAATAATATTCTTATTTAATAATTTTATAGTATAAGTTACGATGAGTGTAATATTAAAAATTTAGCATATAATCATTATATATAATTATATTTTATTAATTTTATCTCTAAAATTATAAAAAATTATTTTTAATATCATATATTTATAATTTATGGAATATATATATATATATATATATAGAGTCATGTTCAACTACAAACCAGTTTAAAATAAAAACTAAAAACCACTGGCCCAACCAACATTTGAAACATCCCAGCCCACCCAATTAAACCTAACCACTACTTTACGCTAAATCTACTGCTCGTTGCAACTGATACATACGCCTATACATACAAAACCATTAGAGCGCATTAAAGACAAACCCACTTTTTCCCCATTCTTCATCTTCTTCGATTTCTAGATGTAATTACAACGTGTTATTGGTGTTTTGAGCAAAAATATTCTGTTTTGAAGTCTGATATTCTCGTTTACAGGTGATTTTCGTTTTGAAACACAACAAATATGAGTTTCTGCTCTGGAGTTCACAAATATCACTAATTTATAAAGCGAATATCACTAATTTGTAAAGCGAATATCACTAATTTGTACAACATAAATCATTGATTTTTATAACTATATTAACACTCACCCCACCTCCACATCTTCCACTACCTTCATCTCAGTCTCTGCCACCACCACCTCCGCCTCGACTTCTACCACCACCACCTTCACCTCCACGCGTTATCTCAGCCCCTACCTCTGTCATACTTCCACCTCGACCTGCAATCCCGCTATCTCAACCCCACTCCCGCATCCTCCATGCCCCCGCCCCCTCTACGTCCACCACCTCCATCTCCACTGCCGCCGCCACCACCACCAGAATCAAAAAATAAGAACAGATCTAGATCTGAAACTTTTTATTCAAGTTCTGGAGACTATAACGAATATCACTAATTTCTACCGCGAATATCACTAATTTGTAAAGCAAATATCATTAAAATGTACCGCTGATATCACTGAACTATATAGCAGACATCATTCAATTCTATAACTATATCAAAGCTTGAACAACACTAAAATCCACGACTGAACTTTAGTCATTTAAGACATTAAGAGAGAGGTCGTCGAAAAAGATTGGGGTAGGGGAATGAAAAGATGGAGGTGATGATGATGGAGAATGAACGGAGGTGGTGACGGCGGAGAAAGGACGATGATGTGATGACGAAGAAGATGAAGAGTGGGGCTGGTGACGATGATGGAAAAATCAAGGTCAGGGATGGATCGATAGATGGCGGCGGTAGTGAGTTTTAGCTGGAGCCACAGGAGATATCATAGGAGGTAAGGGGCTGCGAGAGTTGGTGAGGCAACTGGGTTTACTAATTGCAGGGGTGTGTTTTACTAATTGCAGGTGTTTGGGGTTGGCAGATGATTTATTTTAGTTGAGTGCCTTTAGTAATTATAAGAGTTTAAATAGTGGTTTCTAGTTTTTATTTTAACCTTGGTTTCTATTTGATCATGAGCCTATATATATATATATATTATAAATAAATCAGCCATATTTTATGATATAATTTATGTGATTTTTTTTGTTATTTAACTACTGAACTCTGGGGAGCGACCACCCATTTTCACCCTACGTATAGTCTGCATTATGTAACACACAGATTACAAGGGTACTGTTTGTGCTCCTCTTTTGATTTACTCTCGAAAGTCCCCAAAGTTTCCCTTGACAGGCGAAATCAGCTATAAAAAACGTGGCCAGAAAACAGGCAAACAACAAAAATGTGGCTATCTAGAGCGGCAAGAGATTGCAATTCGATCTCTAACTTTCTATGCATTAAATACCTACATACGCAATTTGTAAATACTGTTTTGTTTTCAGAATAGTGTACAGTAGCATTCTGATTTCTTTTGTTTCATCTTAAATGTCACAAGTCTCAACCACACGGATCAACAGAGGGAAATCCTTTGCATGTGGGGGTGCTATGTTAATATCATGTGAAATTGTTTGAAAATTATAAAAAGTACTATATATATATATATATATAGGGGGCTTCTCAGTGAGGAACTTGTTAAATGAGTAACCTGGGAACTCTTCTTCTAGAACATGTGCGCGGTTGCATAATGCTGGGAGTTACTTGTGTTCGTAACTGCATAGTGCTGAGAATTATTTGTGTTCTGTAATATGCTACGGGAGTTAATTGTGTTCTGTAATATGCTACAGAACTTGTGTTTTGTACTGTATGTTTTATGTACATAACTATACTCTAACAAAAATAAATTTTCAATGTTGATTAATATTTTTATGTTCTGTAAATTTATAGAAAAAAATATGCTTTGTTCACAATTGCGTTCTGTATATTATTATATTTTGAATAAATTAGGATCAATAAATTCAACTATTTATTTAATAAATTATGTTCTGTAAACAAAATATAATATGTGTCCTGTATCTTCAAAGTTTTCTTAAATACAGAACATATTTTTTAAAATCACGTAGTTAAAATTATTTAAAATACAGAACATAAATTTTTCAAAAATGAAAAATAGAAATAAATGTGTACCACTTTTGTAAAAAAAAATTGAAGAATAAGAAAATATAAAAAAAAACAAATACAATGTCCTGTATTTTCTAATACTGTATTTTTTCTCACACTTTATGTATTTTATCTACATATAATATTTTTATTTTTTTATTTTTAGCATGCTAGGTATTTTTTGTGTAAATATTTTTAGAATTTTGATGTATTTTTAATATAGGTAGCATAATTCACACCCAAAAACTAAAAATATGTACGATAAAAAATATGATATTAAAAAAAAATATTAATAATATGAAATACAAAAGCAAGATAAAAAATTATGTGTCTAAATTTTATACATGTGCTAGGTGTCTCAGCATTACATGTGCAGTTACAGGCGTCCAAAGCACTACATTTGCAGTTACTGGCTTCCAGGATGCACATGCAGATATATTCTATGGCTCAGATTCAAAGTTACTAAGTTACTCGGATAAAAGAGTTACTCATTGAACTATACCCTATATATATATATATATATATATATATATATATATATATATATATATATATATATATATATATATATATATATATATATATATATATATATATATATATACTACTGGTGTTACAAGTTGAAACGAATGATAGCACTTAATTCTCTTGTGCATCATTTATAAGTGAACATACAAATAGCTAGTATTTATAATTACAGAGAACGGAGTTGGGAGTGATTTACATAAACATGAGGTGTCAGATCTCAAAAAATGCCTGAATGATGGCCCCATGCTGGTGCCTTGAATTAAGAGATAGCAAACACTGCAACAACTCCTCCAAATCCTTAGCCTTAAACATCTTCTTCTCCCTTATCATCTCCATCATTGAATTCTTGAAATCCTCCTGCGGATTTTGTGAATCCTTCATCACCATCAAACTCTCCTCATTCACTGCACAACTCGTCGTCAAAGCTCTGCACACTGATGCGAACTTCCTAGTTGGAGATTCATCATAAACATTGGCAACCATTTTCTTCCATGTGTTATTTTCGTTAACACCAGGAATATGGCCAAAATCACAAGACGAGTCAATATTCTCGGATGATGAAATGAAGCTCTTGTTTCCGTCACTACTAAACCAACCGTTGTCGCCAGAAGAAATGCTGCCTGCAGCTTTTGATATCGTTGTTTTATCTTCGCTCTGCTTCTGACATATATTTGTCCTTGCAAAACCGTCGTCAGAATCATCATGGACAATGATCAGTGTTAAAGCTGCTACGAATCGGGGTGGGCTCGGCTCTACTTGACTCGTTAAACGAGCCGAATTCGGGTAATGGTTCCGGCTCGTTTAATTAATCAGTGCAAAGATTTCTCAGACACCATTTATATAAACCCTAATAAGACGTTTATCATTTGCATAATGTCATATCGTGAATATACCCCCTTGCCACAATTTTGACTTCCATCTTTTTGAATTTTTTTTTAATGTTCCTCGGGTTGGGGTGACCAGAAGTCGTTAAGTTCAAGTGCCTGTAATATTACAAAACCCGATTTCTCTATGTTGAAGGGGGAAATATGCCTGAACACGTCTATCTACCGTCTATCTAAGTCTTTTATTCAGCTATATATTTAACACGTCTGAACTATTTGTGTGGCGGTTCGCATGTTCTAGTGACAGCAGTACACGGAACACATGGAAATGAGGTGAATAGTGTTTAACTTGCATTAATATTGCAGGAAACATTTGTGTCACGTACATACAGTCCATCTTGGAAAAAGAAAAGAGTCGCAGTACATCGTAATATGGACCCGAAAGTGGGTTTGTCACGGGGTTGATTATTCTCAAGCGTCGTGACAAACCTAGATCTCTCATCTCTCTACATATTTTTTATAGTCTAGAATATCTTGACTGTGACACTACACTCTTAACACATTTTTTTCATTTAAGTTATAAGTTGTTTGAAATATAATTCTTGAGCGGAGGCAAAGGCCAAACCAAAACTCATCTTGTGTTGATACATTATACATATAATGAAGGCAGTAGATGATTATTATGTACAAGTGGTTGCAGATACATGTAAAAACTCATCAGCCGCGAGCTTAGTTGTGGAGGGAGAATCATCATCATCATCTGTTTCACGCTCCTTCGATCATAACAGAATCAAATGTAATTCTTGGAAAACAAGATATAAGTTCTGGGCGCCCCTCACTATCATTCTCCTTCTAGCTCTCTGCTCCATGTTCACCGGCTCCGTCACCCTCCACTGGTCCACCGCTGCCGCAGCACTCCCCGACGACCTCGACTATCCTCTTCACTCCGACCTAGACATCCTCGTAATTACTTTGCAACTTCCGAATTTATTATTTACTTTTTTAACATATTATTAGTGTACTTGATCATGGTACGGTGCCAAAAACGAACGAGACTAACGTAAGACAAATTTTAATGCTAGCTTGTTGCAAGGTAATTAGTAGGCACTTAATTAGGGCATCACAATCTGGACAAGCATCATAGCGCTAAGCGCACCATCTATATATACTTGCAGCAGCATTCAAGCTTATATAGAAATTAGAATACACTACACTAGTATTCAAGTGACATATAAAAAGAGGAGACAATTGTTTGTTTCTTTAAAATAAGATTTATATTGTATGTTCTATGATTAGTGGAGCAAGTCGTGTAGTGAGTAATATTCAAGTGTGCGATCAAGTGCAGGAAGTGGAAGAGAGAGTAAAAATGGTGCGGCGTATGTGGAATGTGTATACACATAGCAACACAATTAAGTTGCCTAGATTCTGGCAACGGGCGTTTCAAGCTGCGTATGAGGATTTGACTAGTCATGTTTCTTCACTCCGAAACAATGCACTGCTGGAGATTGCTCAGATGTCCATGTTTTCTCTTCAATCTCTTCCTCAACCTGCTTTACCACTGGAAACTCAGAGGTATCCCCTCATTTTTTTAGTTATCGATCGGGAGATTATTGTTGCTATATATATAGTCTGATTATATGATGTTACCGTATAATCTATTTCACTCTTCCCCATTCCATTCCTCAGATTATAATCAGATTATTATTACAGTGGTACATGAACATGGAACGAGAAGAAAATGAAATAAAAAAAAATTACTGAAGAAAAATGTATGAAATAATACTCAGAATCAAATATGAGTGAATCTAAATATTAGCGTTTCATACAGCATGTCCATAACAATCTTATCATTCTGCGGTTGTCGTATTTATTATTTTTGTTGTATTTATTTCATCGAACTTGTCCCTCGGATCTTTTTGGTGATCAATTGCAGGGAACAGACTATCAACTGTCTGGTTTGGACAGTTTGTGTTCCTCGGAAACATATTTCTATACTGGAGCTGAAATGATGATATGATGAATACAAATACTGTATCGTATAAATCCCTGTTGAATTCCTTGTGCAGATTGTTATAGCACATTAATGTGTGATTAAAAAAAATCTGATTCAGTATTGGACTTTCTCTTATGAGCAGAAGAAAAGAAACAGTAGCAAGCAAGTTGCAGAAGCCAAGACGGCGACTACTACACGTTGGAGAATAGTACTATGTATCAGACGTTTCTCATCATTTTGCGTTCTGTTTTGATGCACTTGTGAAGATCAGTACTTGTTCCTGCTCAGCTTTTCCAAGATGGTAATCTGCAGCGCTTGCACACAGAGCAACTAATTACTTAAATCTACTCCAACGCATTATAATTTTTAGATGTTAGTGCCAGCCTTGTACTAGTATTCGTCTATATATCCTCGTCATTCTACCCTCGGCGGATCTAGAAATCTCGTGAGACGCGTATCATTCCTAGAATTTTAAACATTTCCTCACCATTATAAGGTTACAAAATTATACAATACTCTCGTTAACTACAAAATTTGACATGGAAATATTAAAAATGGACAATACAATACTTAAAAATAATCCTATCCAGCAATCCAAAATAGACGAGATACATAATTAATAAACCTGTAATTAATCAAATATAATTTATAAAATAACATCCATATCTTGTTTGAACAATATACCCTCGTTAATTAATTTGTACAAACGCAAGGAGATGTTAGATATATATATATAGAACTCAGATAATTACAAATTTATAGAAATATAAATATATAATAGTCATATATACGATAAAAATAAATGAGTTGGGCTAATACGACATAATGATGATTGGGCTGGATAAATTTTATAGGTTATCTTACCTTCTAAAATAGGTTAGATTTGATCGGCCTAAAAATACTAAAACGCGTTTCTGACCCAATTTATTGGATTTTTTTTTTTTTTTTTTTTGAAATATTATTGGATTTTTTTTCTAATCCAATTGTCATTGGTTGAAATACGGTGAGGGTATATCCATAAAATCTGCGGTAGAGCTGATTAATTAAGTAATACGTGTTGACCCAGTAGTGAGACGAAAGGGGAGAAAGGTATTTGCAGAGTAAAATGAAGTCAAGTTGACTCCATAATACTAAAGCGATTACCTACTTGAACTTTGTTGCTACTGCCCAGACAATACCAGTATATATATACGTACGTGCTTCCAGGAGGTTACTAAGATTGAAAAGTCTAACCAAGTTCGTTACACTGGCTCATGTACATGTCTTATTGTAATAAATATTTAAGCATACAGCAGTGGCGTACATTCCACTGCAATTTCATGTCTTGTTTCAACCTGTAACTTTCCTAACATTTTTTAAAATTAACGATTTGATTATTAAGTAATTTAAAATGCAGGAGGTTAACTATTTTATTTTGATTCTGACCTTATTACATGCATGCATACGTAAATACATTACATATTGAACCCCCGTGTAGTGGTAATCTATCTCCTCCTCTGCTTATCTACTAGTATTATTTATTTAAGATTTAATATGGATTACTCATCATTCACGCTCCTATAAATTCAACCCCAATACGGTTTAAAATTTTCACTCAAGACTCATCATTAAGTTGTAGAAACCACTTACAAGTCAAGAGTATCCGAGAGCCAAGATTTTCGGTGACTTCTTTCTTCGATACTTGAAGTAATCAAACAGTTCCTCCTCGAAAATGACAAAGGTGATTACCTTGTGATTTGATTATTCTAAGCCATCCATGATAATAAAAATAATAAGCCTGTCAGCTTACATGGAACATTTTGTAACTTTAATTTGTTTACGGTGATCGCAGCAAAAGGTGGTGATCAGGGTGACAACCGTGAACGCTCCCAATGGCTGCTGTTTCGTTTTCCGGAAAGGGGATGATTCTCGCACTAAAGCCCTGCAGATTGCAGCGACTACTTGCGGTATATATATCTATTCATCTTGCCATGTATACTATATCTCAAGCTGTCGTATCGATTATTCTAAATCTTAGTTTACAAGGATAGTATGTATCATCATATTTTGTTAAAAGAATCTGATGATGTCCTAATTAATACAGGGGTAGAGTCGGCAGCATTGTCGGGGGATGACAAAGATCAAATAGTGGTGACTGGAGAAGGAATAGATACAGTGGAACTTGCCAAGCTGCTGAGGAAGAAGATAGGAGGAGCTGATGTAGTGAGTGTGGGAGCAGCCAAAGCAGAAGATAAAAAGGATCAAGCCAAAGTTGTGCCCATAGTTTATGGTTCCCAACCTTATTATTATTATAATTACGCGCCTTATAATTCTTCATACCCTCTTGTATATCACAACTAGTCACAGATTGTTCTTGCCGAATACCGAATAATATATTTCTTTTTATAGAATTTCTTTTGATATATATATATATATATATATATATATATTTATTTATTTATATCCTTTCTACAATTTTCAAGTTTTCCGATTTTGAAATCTTTTTTTATTGACAACTCTAGTTAATACAATGTGAAATAAATTTAAGCATCCATCGATCAGAGCAATTTTTTTAGAAATATTCTTCAATTCTCTTTGATAGTAGACACGGTCTGACATGATGATATGTGTTGTACTCTTCTTTTCATTTTAATAATCTAATTCGTTAAATTAATATGTCCAATAATATTTGTTCTTTTCTCTGTTCAATACAATTATATACGATCCAACCTATATATATCGAGACTGAGTGGACTATATGTCAAATATGTAAGTTTTGAATATGATTAACAACATAATTGTTTCGAACGTTCGTCAATATATAATAGTATTTTTTAAAATATTTTATATTAATTGATATAATTTAAATTTATTTAATTTGATTGTAGATTTAGTTGTAATCAATTAATTTGATTAAAATTTTCAATTTATTTATTAATCAAATAGCATATAATTTCTATGCAATACTATACTACGAAGTGAAGCTGACTTATGACTAACCTTTCAGTCTGAGAAGTAAACCTATGTTTCCGGACTGGGTTCATTTTTTCTATTAATATTCTGAAACCAACGAATACAACTTGCAGCTGAGTTTCGATTCTTGACACATAATCTTAAATATATTTATTAATTATCTGCTATCTTGAAATAGTTCTGAAAATAAATTATATAAATAAAATTTTAATATGAAAGATAAATATCAGAAATAATAATATCTACTATATTAACTCGCCTAATTAAATGTGTAAAAAATAAAATATTGTATGAAAAAAAGAGAGAGCACGACTAGTTATTAGATGTCATTATAATTGTTCCACGTACAGTTGAGATAACTATATTAATATTTAGCTCAAGAAGAAACGGAAGAAAGTCTTAAAAATTTGTAATTTACTCTGTTGAATATGGATCATCTTGAGACAAGAAAACAAACTAAAAATATTGACCATTTGGGCAACTAGTCAAACCTGCGTAAAAAATGGGATAGTGATTAGCAAGACAAACGCAGACCGTTGGTACTATAATACTGTCTAATAGTCCATACCCCCTTCCTGTAAACGTAGGCTGCTTTCATATTATTTTTGTAGAAAGAAATATTTAATTTAAGTGGTGCTCGGCATATGCTTCTCGGAGAGGATACTTAAGTTGTTTCTTATTTTGTTTGACAAGTCCAAGTAGAGTTTGTTACACTTACCAAAAGTTTAATTTCAAAGAGCGTGTTTGCGTTGACGTGACGACCATAAGGTCTGGGACAAAGTTTATTAAATTCTGATCAAACATTCGCATTCATCAGACGTTTCCTATAAATACTACAACTTCATTCAATCATTAATCTCACTCATTCAATCTCTCACACACAATTACAGTAAGTCAGTAACAAGTAGTACACAAAACAGAGCCAACTGCTTCCTTTTCTGCTCCGATATTCCAACCAAAATCAACAACATGACACTGGTACGTATCACACACATATATATTGTTTTGATTTTACTAGGGTTGTGTTGTTTCAAATATGGAGTATTTATTTGTGTGTTTGAAATATTGTTTGATTGCAGCAAAAGGTGGTGATCAGGGTGTCCATGGTGGACCAAAAGAAGTCTCGCACCAAGGCCATGAAGATCGCAGCGACTGCTTTCGGGGTGCAGTCCGTCGCATTGAGCGGGGACGCAAAAGATCAAATAGAGGTCACCGGGGAAGGAATAGACACCGTAGAGCTCGCCAAATTACTGAGGAAGAAGATAGGAAGCGGAGATTTGATCAGCGTCGGACCAGCCAAGGCCGAAGACAAGAAGGATGAGAAAAAAGACGAGGCCAGTGTGGTTCCGTTGGTGTGGGGATCGCAGCCTTATTATTATAATTCCTATCCTGTGGTTTATGCTCATGATCACTATGACTCCCCTTCCTGCACTCTCATGTGATTCACCATCCAATTCACTGCTTGCTCCTTTGCTAAGCAATAAAACTATACATAATTTTTGTAATCTTTCTTTCTTGTTAATAATTATTTTCGTTTGTTTATGTTTTTGTTGCAATTACACTAGTGGTAGTATATCATCCACTTGTCTCACCTAACATTTTAAGTTTAATCCAAATTTGAATTATAGAAAAAAAGGGAAAGAATGAGGTCCAAGCGCGTATATTTCGGACCCATGATCATTTTCTGATCAACCCTGAATTTGAACATTCAACCTTCGCAGCCAAATGGAATGAACAATCATATGAAAAAAATCAAATCTTCTTGGGCTTGGATTCACCACAAAATGCCTCTGGACTTGCTTCACTCTCCTATGCATTCTCAAATACTGACTCTGAGATATACTCATCAGTATCTTTTTTATATTCCCAATGTCCTTGACTTCCACTTGAACTGAGAATTTTTTCCAGTCAAGAACATCACTCAATGGGGGAATATATCCATCCGAGATCAGTACAGGAATGCACTCCGAATATATGGCCTCCACGACTCGGGGACTGGCGACTTCATATCCGCTTGGGCACAAGCAATATCTACTAGTTTTCAGCATTGTTTCATACGACACTCCTTCTGGGAGACTGTCGTAGACCTGGACGTCATGGTCTTTATCTTTCCATTGCTCTAAAAGAAGGTACCTTATGTGTCCGTGTAAGCGGCCAGCAAAGAAAGCAAGAATCGGACGCTTTGAAGGAGAGGGACCGCCGAGAAGGCCGGTGATTTCACCACTCCTCAGATGGATCTCTGGCAGTGATACGTCTTTTTTTGGATTAAATCCTTCTGAAATGTTCGCATTACATAGAACCCTGATGGAACTATTGAACAAGTTAGGCACGTAGGAAGTTGTGTGAGGCCCCTGCAAAATGTACAATCCATCACAATTAAATTATCAATCTACTAATGTCGAAAGAGTAAAATGTGTGTGTTTTTCTCATATTTACCCAGTCATGGCAGGAAAGCATGAAATGATCAGCGCCAAGACTTCGATTCCAGAAAGGATGATTCTGAGAAATTATGTTTATGTAATCGGCAACCGTGTTTCCCACGGCATGGTATTCCTTGGCTCCTGGAATGTATAGGTACTGAACCATCATAACCACGCTAAATGGCAAGAAATATACAAGCGCCTCCTCCGGATCCTCTGTTACGAACAACCTTCCCTTTTCAATTTCGTGTATCAACCTTCCCTCGGTAGAATATATGCTTTTGCACGGCCCGTTGTGGAACATTGGCCGCTCCCCTTCTTTGTATACATATATCTTAAATACTTTTTCCATTTCCCAGTAGCTCCTAATTATACAAATCACATTCAGGTACATAATCAGGATCTTCAAGTATAAATATGAACATTCAAGTGCATGAAATATTTTATGTACCTATGAAATGCATGAGCATTTCTGTAGATGGGGCCTTGAGGTACATAATCAGGATCTTCAAGTATAGATGTTGAGTCTCTATTTCGTGCTGCCTCTTTTATGGCTTCCCGGGCTTGCACTAAACGGGCTTCCACCATCTCTAGCTTGCTATATTTCCTTATAATCTTTGTTTTGATTATGGAATCATTACTTTCATTAAGAGACAGGGTATCTGCATGCAAAATCTCTGCCCTTGTATTTTGATCATCCTGAGAAAAGTTATCACTTTGAGTTAGTAGTTGGCAAAAGGGAAGGATGTCACATATTGACATGTATTCAGCAATAAGATAAAATGGAAGCACGTTATTTAGCTTACAGTAGGAGAGTAAACTGGAGTGGGTGCCTCGAGTTGTTTGGGGAAAGAGAAATCTTCAACCTCTCCAAGTAAATTTAAAGGCTGTTGGTCAGAAACGGTGAGACTTAAAACCGAAGATTTTTTCTCCAGAGTTAACGGAGAGGAGAAAGACAGTGTAGAAACAATCACTGTTATGAAAAGCAAGGGCAGCAGAACAAGTATTGTGGCGAACCGATCCCAAAGAAATGACCACATATTTGTGTAATCTAGGTATATATACTGCACGCAATTATCTTTCTATCTCCACATTTGCTTACAATGAAAGCTGGAGAAAAGAGAAGGTGTTGTGCTAGTGTCTGAAAAGACTGATATAGGAATGTCTGGATCCATTACTTGGTGACTAATTATACCTTGCGAATAGCACAAGCCAAAAAGCTACTAGTAGTTACCACTGGATCCGCCAAAAAGGAAAAGGACAGAATTTTACTAAATCCTGAATCTCTTCTCAAATATTATTCTCTGCCAGATTATCTCTAGATAAGAACGCATTCACGTCAACTATACGGGGGGAAATGGATTTTATGTAAATGAGACGAGTCTAAAGGACAAGAATATAGATAGGATCGTATACATCTCTGAAATATAACCTCTATCGCAATGTTCAAGACAGCAATTTCGACAGATTAAGTTAAACATTCAGGCAGCAACGAATTCAGCATCAGCGTTTCAAGAGCTATTATCGTCGGGGTGTTATTACCATATAAAGATCCCCGTTTTTTATGGACGTGGATCACTTGAAAGTTGAAACTCATCAACTGTGACCATAACCTTGCTCGCTTTCAGCAATTCAGCCTCTCTGCCAGGTGACCTCAAAAGATAAAACTTAAAAACCAAAAGCAGACATTAAAAGGAAAAATAATATGTTGGCGAATAATCCATTTTCTTAACTAATAATCCATAAATAAAATACTCCATTTTCTGTTCAATAACTAATATAATAAAAATAATTATGATATTCAAACGACGTACCTTCTATTAATTTTAGAAAAAACTCATTCTTAACATTTTGTTCACAAATTAATAAATAAATAGAAATGATACTTTAAGAAGAGGTCATTTCTAATAATAAAAGTAAATTTTTAAAAAATAAAAGACAAATTCTAATATCATATCGGATACGTTCTCTAATGAAAATATTAATAAAATATATAATTTTATAAATTATGTTCTCTTTTCTTTTTACTTTTATCATCCTATCCTCGTGTAAAATATCATGAATATTAAAAACCATAATATTGATTAAGACATTGCAGTACAATACCTTCATTTTAATTTTTTTTGGATATCTCAATTTTTTTTAATCTTAATTAGCAATCGTTTTAGCCTTATTATGAATTTGAAAAAAATACTAGTAAAATAGTAAAAAGGACTAAATTTAAAAATATACTCCCTCTGTCCCTCTAATTTTTTTATTTTCACACTGCTCGACACGTATTTTAAGACGCTTATAAAACATAGTTCTATAACTTATTTTTTAAATTTTTTTTATAAAAATTTAAATATCAAAACTTTATTCAGAAGAAAAAAAGTTCAAAATAATTTATGGAATTACATTTTACGGAGTATTAGAATGCGTGCCGAGGACCGCCGCAGTGGACGGAGGGAGCAGTATTTAGAGGACTTATTTTAATCGGTTTTTCTAGTGTGTGCCCATGGGCACATGCTAAGCACCAACTCTCATGAAAATGGTTTAATTTGATTGGTGGAACTGGTGTGAATGCAGGGGGCATCAACATTTAATATTTATCCATCAAATCACTATTATTGTGTGGCGGCACCCCATAGAAAATTCGTATTTTAATTAGTACGAGAAAAGAAAAATTGATGGTAATACAAGTGATGAGCAATTCAAACAGCCATAGGTTGTGCAAATTCCCGCACAAAAAACACAATCCGTCCAGTAAAATCACAAGCAGACACACACACCCACAACCCTAAATTATACCAATCCAGCATCAATTGGATCCCCATACAGCAGCAATTGCAGTGAAATGAACTGTAACAGCGAAACCGAAGAAGAAACAATCGCCGTCAACAAAAAGCGAGCACGCCGCGTGAGCTTCGCGGAGAACACATCGGTCCACATCTTCGACCGTGACGAGGAGACCGAGAGTCCTACAGATCCCCTTGCTATTTCAACTGATGTCAATCCCACTGAATTAGGCCTTTTTAATGACGAGTTAGGGTTTCGCCGCAACTCAATTGACCCCAAGGATATTCTTCGAAATGATGATGAGGAAGAAGAAGAAGATGATGATGACGATGATGATATGGATGCACGTCCTTCGTTTTTTCGACCCATGGAGTCTCCTTCGTCGGGAAGTGGCTTTGGTTCTGCTACCTCAAATGATGGTAATTATCCCTACTCTTGCTTGTTTGTACTATTCTCTGCTTCGTGACTATATGTAATGTTAATTATTGTGGTGCTAATATCTATGGAAAGGGTGACTAATTCATTTATAGCATACCACTGATTCAGCTATTTATCTGTCTTCTTTTGCTTCCAGAAGATAATAAGATTAGTTAGGTGAGGTCAAAACTTCATGTTGTTACATTATGTTTGGAGGTTAGTTTAATGGGTGTTGCTAGGGCTATAATGACTATATGTATCTGAATGTAGTTAGATTAGTATGAATTAGGTTTAACTGTTACTTATGCATTGTTTGCACAGTGACTTTGTATTTCAGTGTATATCCTGATCACTTGATTTTTTTTTTTTGCTATGGTGTGTACTGTTTGTGTTTTAATGTTGGGTTTATTCTAGCAGAAGACAATTTTTTTGGTCCTGTATCGGCCAGCTTCATTAGACCTGGACGGCTGTCAGACTCTGCGACCTATGATGATAATCATGAAGTTACTATGGATTCGACCGCTTTTTCTATGAATTTTCGTAGCCTTGCCAAGTCTGATTCGGGAGGGGACTTACTGACTTCAACAGGGGTTCATCTTACCTTTGACGAGAAAACACCAACCCAGGACTGTATCCCCAGTAATGAAGGCAGTACTATGGTGCTGACTGTAGCTAAAAGACCAAACCCACAGTCTTCTCCACCTACTGCAAAATTGAGAAGGAACAGTGATTCAAATGATATGAGCCTTGTTGGAGAAATTTCTCGTCAATATGACTACGGCGGACTCTCTCCTGGATTAGATAAGCTCTTGGCACAGACCAGCAAGGATTTGCATGCTTCTGATGAAACTGGCTATATAGAATCGTTGAAGAACATCAAAAGTGGGATTTCACTGACTAAGGAGCATGGGCTCGCTCATAGTATTGTAGATGGTGATGAAGAATACAAAGAAATGGTGAGAAGTTCTACTTCTCATGGTGGAATTAGTCCCACTGAAGTTGTTTCTATTGAGCAAAACATCTCCGCCACTGGTTGTGGCACCCTATCTAGTCTGGAAACCAAACATCATGAATTGGGTGGGTCTACACTGCAGGTATGGAACTCCCCATTGATCAGTTCTATCAATTCTCTTTCCCCTAAGCAAAGGCAGATAGTTGACGATAGTCTTAATCTTTCTAAATCTCCATGGCACATGACTCCTAGCCTGAAACAAGCTAGTTATTTTGTGGGCAGTGATGACAGAATGCATAAAAATAGTGCATCTTCCATTCAGAAAAGCATTTCTAAACTTGAATTACTTCAAGCTTCTCCTTTTTCTGTTGCAGTAAGTGCAAAAATTAGTAGTTCAAATTTTAGACCCTTACATTACCTTCCTAGGACTCCATTAGGGAGTGCGTTGAAGAGCAAATCAACCTATGTCAAAGATGCAGATGGTGATCGGACTGAAAGTTTTATTCAGGAAAAAGGAGATCGAAAGCAGGATAAGAAGATTGAGACTCCGAAGGACATCAGATGTATTGTGCCTGCTAAAGGTCTTAGAAGTGCGCTAAAAAGTGGCAGATCTCCATATAATGTTTCTGCTGCAAACCCATATGCAGATCAGCAGAAGAAAGAATCAGGCTTAGTGACTTTGCTACCTCAGTCTTTTTGCCCTCCTGAACAAAGTGAGCAGCATGTCTTGTCATCAGATGATCCCAGTGAAGTGAAGTTGGTTACAGGTGGAACTGATGCCTCAATAATTGGGGTTACTCTTGAGTGCATGGAAGGTAAGAGAGTAATTGGTACACCACACAATTCAACATCTCCTGTGTGCAGAAAAATAGACGGGATGTCATCTACTTTGCCAAACTATCTGGGAACACAATCCCAGGAAAAATCTGACCTAAGAGGAGATGGTGCCAGTGCATGTTTTTTGGCTGCAACTGTAGATAATAAGGAACCTTTGTCACATCATGGTAGGGTGGAATCTAGCTCACCTATTGTCCATAACAATCATTGCAGAGGCTCGCCTGTAGCTGAAAACCTAAATGATGGGGACATCTATCATGCTGAAAATAATCAAGGTAATTGTGGGACCATTAAGAAATCTCCCATCCCCTTGGAACATCGAGTGTCCCACATCTTCCAATATAAAACACCTAATGGAGACTCTGAAACTGAAAGAGAACAAATCAATGCAAGGAATGATCTGGTTGATGAAGGGGAGCATGTTTCATTTTCACAAAAAAGTGCAAATGACCCATCCATCAGAAAGGTCTGTACTGTGAACCTCCCTTTAATTGTGGTTTTAGTTGCTTGAATTCACTTAAATACTACCTACTTGAAAATCGTTAGGAGGCCAGCCTTAAAATTTTTATTTTTTTTCCCGTGGGTGTGTGTGGGTGGGGGGGGGGGGGGGGGGGGGGATGCACTGTACTTGTAAATTGTAATCTTTTCCATGAATCAAGATGCTGCTTTTATGAATATATTTAGTTTTTTTTTTATGATTTACTTTATCTGGCTTTCAGAATCTGGGAACATTGTTTGCTCAAAGTCCTGGAAACGAAGAAAAAAATGTGATACACAGTGACAGTATTTATCCCATCTCAATATTAGGAAGACAATCTCCCAGTTCCAATCAAGTGACTACTGTAGTTGGAAGCTATACACGTAAAAGAAGTAACGAAGAGATAACACCTCAGGATGAAAGCACAAAGGCTAAGAAGAGTCCGAAACTCTGTATAGGTGGTTGTGATCCTGACGTTTCAAAATGCAGTGTCAGCCCAGGGTCTACAGGTGGCAATGTTCTTAAGCATTGGGTTGATGTATGTACCTTTACCATACATGAGTGCTTCATATTGCGGCAAGAATATTTTTACTCACTGTTGCAGCCTCCATTCACTTCTATGATGTAATTAATTTTAATTGCAGATTCAGTCGAAAATTTCAGAAATTACAAAGAATTTGCTTTCTCTGCCTGCTGATGAGCTCAGTTTACAATCGGTAAATCTTATTTATACTTTTGATGATTAATTTATGCTTGAAAAAGATTTTTAGATCAAAAGTAAAGCTCTATATCTGCTTTTAGAGCATATTAGCATTCTCTTTATGTCCTACATAAAAGTTCATAGCCCTTATTTCATGGATCCTCTTCATGCAATGTAGATTGATGTGCTGGAAGATATTGTAGTTGGCCTTCTGAGGAAACAAAAATATCAAATGCTTCGTGCTGACATGCAGTCTCAGGTTTGCATGAAGTCACATCGTAATTCACACGTGCTTCTTGCAAGATTCATCATAGGCTGGATATTACATTTCTAAACTTTTGGCTGCTTTTGTATTACCTGAATACTTAAACTTAGTATATTTGTTGTTCTACAGAAAACAAATCACCCTTTGAGCAATCATCATCACATAAGGTAAAGCTCATGTGTTCTTACAATGGACATAGATGATTTAAGTCTGCAAAATATCTTGTTTTAAATCAAATATACATATTGCTTCACTGCTGGTACAGAGTTGTTGAAGCTAAATCGCATTTACATAAGCTCATTGAAGAGAAGGCAAAATTGCAGCTGAAGCGTGTGAAGCGGGATATATCGCTGGTACATATTTATATGTAATCAGTTTAGGATAACAGCTATTATATGGTACACTCATATACTAATTCTCTTCCATTTTCAGAAAAAGGCTCAAATTATGAGGTCTGGAGTTCAGGAGTGTCAAATGTTGAGGTCAGATCATTCAGTACTTCATCCACAGAAAGCTTTAAATGTACAAGCTGATATCCATCCCCAACGTTTCAGTGACAGACAGGTACATGAATATAATACATAAAGGATTGTTGATATGATAATGGCAACTACACCGTGCTTCATCTTTGAGTTTGAAGTCTAACTTAATTTGTGACTTTTCTTCTATTCTTCCATCCCGCATAAAACATATTTTTGGAGATGTTCAGGAAAGGTTACACAGTTAAACAAGTTCTAGCGTAGGTTGCCGAAACTAGATATAATAAAAAAACTTCCATTAAGTTCAAAAAATATAAATAAGTAGTGTCACAATTAATTATGAGGAATAGACCACATTAGAAATATATGGCTTTCATACATACAAGTAAAAAAGAAAAATCAACTGGTAAGTTTCCAAAATTCAGCAAGTATAAAGTTAAAAAGCCTAATAACTAATTGTTTAAAATACAATGTTTTGAATTTCGTGTTGCGAGACGGATGGAGGGAGAATTGTGTTGTTTCGCATTATACTTGACTTGCAGCTTTTTTTTTATATATAGTATAATTTGTTGAATTCGTATATACAGTGAAACAAACAACTGATGTGCTTTTTAGAGTTAAACTATTATCTGTTTTGATAAAAAGTAGCTCAACACCACAGCAGGATTAGACTTTGTATTATGGGGGACCGTCAAGCACATCCGGCGCTAGAGCTAGTTTTTGTTTCAGTATCGTTGTCTTGCTTTTTATTGAATTTAAATGTAAGTGTTTGAATTTGTCATGATCAAATATGATGACCAATTTTACATGTTAATGACTTAAAAGTTAATGGTTTAATTCTTAAAAGTTAATGATCTTAATAGCTTCAGTCTTCCCAAGACAAGGTTACTGCCTTGGAGGAGGTTTTGGAAGATTTAGAGAGAAGTGTTACGAAGTTAACAGAATCATTCCTTGTGCGCTGTAAGATAAAAGAAAAACTGGATTCTGCAGAAACTGTTGTGTTGGTCAATGACTATTTGACAAAGAGAGCCTGTTGCCGGTTTTCACGCTTAGATATGCAGGTCTGTGATTATGTAATTTAATGGGGGAAATGCAATTAACTTCACTTATGATTTAAAAAGACATCCTCTTTGTCATTTTAGTTGTGGGATATTGTCCATTTGGAGAACAGGAACGGGCATAGCAATATTTTACTGAACTACCTCGGTTTCATCACGCAGAGGTGACTTTTTGAAAGGTTTATTTGTTTTTATATATAACCAGTCTTGTTTTGATCTGAATTTCAGCGGTAATACATTTTTCCCTGGTGATTCTCAGGGTAAATGTTGTGTTTCGCCCAGTTTCAATCGTTTCTGTTTCCTATGAACTTCACAATATGAACATAATCAAGGTGATAAAAGTCATATTGCTACATAACTGTTTGATGAATATTTTGGTTCTAGTACTTCATGCTATGTTTTCTTGTTTTGTAGAATTTACCAGGCGTGGATGCTCGCACTGCATTTGCATATGTCTTTGATGCTGAGCCCACAAGGAAGTATGTAAGTTCTAGAAGTGTGGCAGAGGAAACACAAGTAAGTTCACAAAAAGTTTTGTATTCCTTTATTTCCTGGACATCGTTGCTTATCTCCCCTAAAACTTGCTAGCTTAAGAGTATCTGGCTGCAATTTCCTGAACTGCTTTACTTGAGACTTGAGAGTCTCTATTTTTCTGCCATCCCTTCTAAACGGTTGAATATAGAACTTTAATATCCGACATTGTGTCTTCTCCAGCAAACAGATTACTAGCAGTTGATAGTAATATGCCAAAACCAGAGTAGAAGTCATGAATTAGAGAATTTCATTATAGGATCAGCTGTGCATGACTTGATGATTTGCTTTACCATCCTTTCCTTATGTAACACTGATTTAATACTTTAGACTTGAATGCATGGGACGCTAATTTACTTTTGCAGTTCCAAGTGTCCAAATGTCATCATTACAACCTAAAATTGTAAAGACATAGTGAAGATTGAAGTACAACACCAAGAGAATAAGTAATCAATTAATTTCTATTGACATCTTGTGTAGGATCTGAAAGAGTATATAGCTTGAACCATTATTGGATTTTTTCCACTTATTTAGCTGCTGTTTTGGTGCAGATAAGCAGCTTACTTCTAGGTAGTATGCTAGATGTGGTAGAGGAGGTACAGTTAGCTCGGTTAGAACTTCGTAATCTCATTCAGTGTACCTTCTGCTCTGAGTCAGGTAACTTCTGTACTTCTCCACTTGAAAGTTTATTTACACAGGCGTGCTCTAAATTTTGTGACACCCAGTCAGTCAACCTACAAGAAAGGATGCCTTTCGTTTGTTTCTTGCTTAGTCAACCTACGACAAAGGATGCCTTTCCTTTCCCTTCTTACCCATGTTCTTTTAAATCTCGTTTTTTGTCTTAAATAAGGAGACCTTTTTGTAAAAAAAAAAACTGCAGTAGTTAGTTTTTACTGGCTGGCACTGCCAATTAAAGTGCGAGACTCACTTATGGCCAAATGCTTAGTTAAAGTTACTTTGTCCTTCGCTAGACTTTAACGCTAAATATGAGAAACTTTGTTTTGAGATGAACTGGTTGGTTGATGGAGCATAGGAGTATGCATCGGTTGAAATATTGTAGTTATTAATTGTCCCTCCACTGTGCTAATGTGGGAGGCTGAATCTCTCGTGAATCAAAGCATAATAATCCTTCATATCTATTCTAATATTAGCTGTGTTTACATGCAATTGTAATTAACTTCCATTTTGTGTGCAGTTGAACAGCTTGATTTGCAGCTTTATTTCCTTAATCTTAAAAGTGGTAAAAGAGCAACCTTTACTTTCGACTTGTCCTGTTTAAAAAGGTAGGTAAAGCGCCTTACTTTCGAATATTGATTGTTTCTACTTTCCGCTGTTAAAATGATTATTTACCTTATGCCTATCAGATGTTCCCTCAAGATATCAGTGATTGCCTTACGTTATGGGTCTCGTGTTTTTGAGCATGTTCCTCAAGTGTGTCATATATCTATCAGCCTATTTATTCACTGCAATTAGTTATCTCTTTATATGTGCGTATGTGCCCCTTATCTTCTTGTTTCTGACTCTGGAGTTACTTTATGAGTTGGGAATGTGGTGTTAAAGTGTTTATATTTTATACCCATTTAGGGCACTCGACATGGTATGGACAGTTTGGGCCAAAAACATGCAAAATTTTAAAAATATAGCCAAGCCAACACTTGGACATGTTTCTGTGTTCGACTCTTAGTCTGGTTAACATATCTGTAATAGCTTCACAGATTATAAAGGAACTTCTAGTATCTGTAGAGTGTGGGCTATACAATGCTCAGCTAAAAGGCTTTCATATGATAAAGTCTAAGACTCCAAAATTAGTATCAGTCAAAATATAGTTTCTTGTGCTACAGTGAGTGCATTAATGCAGGACTCCTTAGTCTTCTTTGTATTACAGACATAAATATCTATCCTGAGTTTTTTTATTACCTACTACCGTCTAATATGTGGTGGGTCTGGGGAAAAACTGATTTTTTTGAGTTGAGGATCAGGGATCGATTGGTTTTTAAAGTAAACATTAGCCTATCTTTATATGTTTGTCAACATTGTGCAGTTGATGTCACCTCAACCTGATTCTGTGATCGACCGTCTTACTAACAGGAAACATGTTTGGTTTCCTCAGATTGAATAGGATGTTTGAGCAATATCAAACTATCAGATGTTATAGTACCTTTGGAGAGTTGGACAGTGGGCCGGATGTTCTAATTTTACTTTTGTTGCCTGATCTTCAATTTCTATATTATGTGTACCTCGCTCTGTTGCACTCAGTGTTGAAATGTTAAATAACATTTAATCATATAATGGTAACATTTTTCTTAAACAGGGGGGTCTATCCTTCAGAAATCATTCCCTCAATAATGAAAGCTCCAGCTGATGAGCAACAGAAGTTCTGTTCAAAGCAAATTTTAAGTGAAGTCAGAGCTGCTGTTCAGAGTCTTAGAGTTGGATATCTTAGGATTATACGAGCATGTAGGTGCATTTCCCAGGCCATCGAAGCGTCAAATAGTTAAAAGGATACAGCTCGGAGGATCACAAACCAGGAACTGACTTTTTTGGATAACGAAAACTGAAACCAACTTGTTTCTTCAATTTTTACGTGGAAGTATTCGATTGACGAATAGGAATTCGGCCACCTCAATTTTATCTGCATTGAGTTTGAATTCATATGTTTCTCTTTGCTGGTCAATCTATTTGACCTTGTCTTTTGCCAGGTATGTCATTTAAATTTCCTGGGCTTTCATGAGGTGTGATATATGTTGTAAAGTTGGCACAAATATTTGTGATAACAATGAGACCCGGATACATTGAAACTGCAATATGCATTCTGGAAGTCTTGTTATCATGTTTTGTTCTGTTATTCAATATGTTATATATATGGGTTCTGGTCGTTGACAACCAGTTGTCAGGGACAGTCTCTAACATACACTTCCAGGGGCGTCAGATCTATATTTCAAGGATCTAGATTAAATTTTTTCTTTTTTACGTATCTGTTATAATTTTCCATGGATAAAAACTTTTCCTTTCCGCGGAAATTTCCCACCGGAACATTAAATAATGTAGTTACTCATGTCACTAGTAGTTGCTATTGGTTAATATTGCACGGAAGGAGATTGATTGCTTGAGCCACTTCACTGATCACTATCAGGTGCTTAAGAAAAGATAATTTAAAAAAATCAAAATATCGGGCAGAAGTGGAAAACGTGAAATAATATGTAAAATTAAAACAAATCATTGAGCCAAACATAGTATACACGAAACTGATGTCAGCACCAAAATTAAACAAATCATTGCATATCATTTCTCATAGATGTTATGGTATCGGTTGAACATCACATGATGATGCACCCGAGTGGTGGTTAATTAACTAATTATTCAGTAAACTCGGCCCCTTATCTTAAAACACACAGATTAGGGATGGCAATCGGGTCGGATCGGGTCGGGTTTCACGAAATCCATATCCAATCCGTTATATTTCGGGTCGGATCGGGTTCGGGTTCGGATATTAAAATGTAAAATCCAAATCCAATCCGTCGGGTTTTTTCGGGTTTCGGATCGGATTCGGGTTTCAACCAGATATCTTAAAAAAAATTAAAAATAAAAAATTATAAACCTGTCTAAACTATGATAATTAAGTATTTTTTTTCAAAATTAGGATTATTCGATGGGATTCTATTTGTTTAAATTAGAATAATATAAACTTAAACCACATTAATTTTCATTATTACCAATATACGATATATATATACAATATATTATTAATGAAGTATTTGTCTTAAATAGAATCCCTTATTGCTTTAACTTAATCTATTGATATTGAGATTATTATATTACATTCATCAAAAAAATTAAATAACATATGTTATATATATAAATATAAATACACATACACACACATTCATATTAATTAAATTATTTATAATATATATATATATATATATAATATTCGGGTTTTTTTCCCGGATTTCGGGTTCGGATCGGGTTCAGATAGGATCTCGGGTTTCGGATCGGGTTTCGGATCGGTAGAGGTCATATCCATATCCAAATCCAAAAAAATTCGGGTACAAAAATCAAATCCATATCCAAATCCAAATCCAAAAAATCGGGTTCGGTATATCCAAAAAATCGGGTTTCGGATCGGGTATCCGTCGGATCGGATTATTTTGCCATCCCTAACACAGATTATCCTCGTATAAACGGGTACGTTGAATTTTGCTTGTATTGTTTTATTCCAGAGGAGTCTTTCAATAATCAATATTGGATGTATATATTAAATCACTTATATATTTAAAACAAAATTTACATAACATATATGCAAATTGAAACTTATTACTCGGCAAAACAAAAAAAATTTGGAGCCTGCATGGAATGTGTTTGATATCTTCTTCAGGAAAATATAATTATTGCATAAAAAAAGTAGTTATTAGCAGCCAATAAAAGTGTTTGTGGCATTGACAGGACATGTGCAGTTTCTCTTTCTCAACAACTGAAAGTTGGGATATTTATTTTGAGAAGCCTTTTAATAATACTCCCGCAATTATGGTGATTATAATATCTAAAAACATGTAGTATTAGTAATTCTAATATCAACATGCAGGCTGGGAAAGCAAGCACTGTTTCCCCAACTTGGTCTTAAGTATCTATCTACACTGGATATTTATCATACTAATACTATTACACGAACACTACTCCTAAATATCTGCCAGCAATTTGGTCTATGAATTGATGTCCCTAACAATTAGCCATCCATCAATCAATATACTTATATAAAGGAGAAGCGAGGGGCGTATAGGTGGCGCTTCTCACATCGCTCCGTTCTATTTTTCTAATTTTCTGGAATTTTTGGATGGAAAATATTAAAAATTAGAATTACCTTTTTTAGTTTCGGTTTCAGAATCTGATTTTATTTCAGATTATTTATGAAATATAGTAGCTTGAAAATTTTAATCTGATTTTGTTTCTATATAAAGGAGAAGCGATATAACTACCTTTTTAAATTTCGGATATATTATAAGCAAGTTTCGGATATATTGAAAGATTTTCTGGAATTTTTGGATGAAAAATATCAAAAATTAGAATTACCTTTTTTTGTTTCGATTTCAGAATCTGATTTTATTTCAGATTATTTATGAAATATAGTAGCTTGAAAATTTTAATCTGATTTTGTTTCTATATAAAAGGGAAACGATATAACTACCTTTTTTAATTTTGGATATATTAGAAGCAAATTTTGGATATATTGGAAGCAAGTTTCAAAATCTGATTTTGTTTCAAATTATTTATGGAATATAACAGTTTGAAAGTTTTAATCTGATTTTGTTTCTGATTATTTAATTATGGGAAAGAGTAGCACACAAGTCACTCCGCATGCACCTATAAATACCCCTATAGGTTGTAGAGTTTTGGATCATCTAAACACCATCTACTCTCTCTCTCAATACCACAACCCTACATCTCTCTGGTGATAGGCGCTTCTCACATCGCTCCGTTCTATTTTTCTAATTTTCTGGAATTTTTGGATGGAAAATATTAAAAATTAGAATTACCTTTTTTAGTTTCGGTTTCAGAATCTGATTTTATTTCAGATTATTTATGAAATATAGTAGCTTGAAAATTTTAATCTGATTTTGTTTCTATATAAAGGAGAAGCGATATAACTACCTTTTTAAATTTCGGATATATTAGAAGCAAGTTTCGGATATATTGGAAGATTTTCTGGAATTTTTGGATGAAAAATATCAAAAATTAGAATTACCTTTTTTCGTTTCGATTTCAGAATCTGATTTTATTTCAGATTATTTATGAAATATAGTAGCTTGAAAATTTTAATCTGATTTTGTTTCTATATAAAAGGGAAACGATATAACTACCTTTTTTAATTTTGGATATATTAGAAGCAAATTTTGGATATATTGGAAGCAAGTTTCAAAATCTGATTTTGTTTCAAATTATTTATGGAATATAACAGTTTGAAAGTTTTAATCTGATTTTGTTTCTGATTATTTAATTATGGGAAAGAGTAGCACACAAGTCACTCCGCACCTATAAATACCCCTATAGGTTGTAGAGTTTTGGATCATCTAAACACCATCTACTCTCTCTCTCAATACCACAACCCTACATCTCTCTGGTGATAGTTCTCTTGCTCGATTTCTAGCTCGGTGATGTTGTTCTTCTGCAACGATAAGTGAAGGTTGTTTATACGGTATTAAAAAATAAAGGTTGTTGCAAGCAAAGGTATAGACCGCTATGTGAGAGTCGACAAATCTAAACACGGGAGAAGAATATAGCCTTGACTTGATATTGATGGATGATATCAATAAATTAACTATTAGTAATGTATGTTTGTTGGTTATTATTTTATAATATTTGTTTTGTTAATCGGACATGTTTGTTGTTAATTTTCATATGATTTACTTTGTATACAAAAAAATATTATTCATGCATTATCTGTTTACTCCGTTCAAACAACTTTTAAGTCAAAGTTGTTTATACAATATTAAAAAATAAAGGTTGTTACACGCTATTTCATGGATTTAAGTTAGATGTTTTTGTGCACAATCAATCCAAAAACTTGGAGGAAGGTGACAATGTAAGAACATGATTACTTTTCAAAAAAAAAATAGCACAAATAAAATTAAGATTCGTCGTGTTTTAAATTGTTAATTACGTGTAGAAATTTATTTTCATTTTTTCACCATGAATTATAATCCAATTTCGCAATTTTATATATTAGTATTGGTATTACATCAAGATTTTTATAATATAAAATTTATTTTATTCTACAAATATTAAATCATGAATATACTCTTTATAAATAGCCACAAAATTATTATACTCTACGAATATTAATATTTAATCATTGATATAATTTTAATAGGCCGCCGCAACGCGCGGTTTATCAACTAGTTTCAGGTACTACGCAACCTCGGGACTAGGGACACTTCGTTATCCTTCTTGCCCAAATTTTAACATCACTTTATGATATTTTTTCTTCTCCTGCTAACTTGTTTCTAAATATCGTTCTACTCAAACTATCTGCTGAGGTTCACATGTGGACTACAAAACATGCTGCAATAGATAAGTCAAATTATTCTTAAATGAGCATTTGCATGTTTTAGATTATCTTATAAATTTTATCTTTAATTATTAAAACTGTATTCATCTTTTCTCGTGAGGTAGGCATGGTTTAAAAAAGTGTGAAAAAATAAAAGAGATGAATCTTATACATTCACATCAATCATATTAATTAAATAAAAAATTATTCTATATTATTAAAAATATATACTTCTAAATATGTGTCTTTTGATTTTTTAGCACGGTGTGTAAAGTGTTTTGATTTTAGAATTAAAAAAACTATTTTCTAATTTTTTTTGAATAAATACTACATCAATACTTTCATCAAAAAAATATATTTGAAAATAATATTTTTAGTTATATGATTAAAAAATCTTTTTTTTTTGAAGATTGATTAAGATATCTTAAAATGTGTGATAAAATATTAAAAACAAATATTCAAAAGTTGAGGGAGTATAATATGAAAGCTTTAAATTTTAGATTTAATCTGAAGTACCAACCCCGCTCTATCACAAAATTATTTTTCCTACACAAAAATAAGAAGTGAGCTGGATAGTAAATGCGCAGGAGGATATTAACGAAAAGGCGAAACAAAAGGCTAAATAAAAGGCATATGTCGTGACACGTAGGCGAAAAGGGTTTGGTCGGCGATTGAATACTCTCTACTCTCTAGCTAGCGCCTAGCAGTAGTATTTTGTTTCTCATGCCTCTCGCTATCATTAATCTCCACTTATTCAACATTATCCACCCATTTGCTTCCACACACACCAAATTCATATTTACGCATTTTGCTATTGGTAATATCATCATTATTATTTAACATACTCTCCGTCCTCTTTTTTTTATTTTCTCAATAAATTTGTATTTTATTAATTATTTTAGGTAATTGTTTTTTAAAAAATAATTTTCAAATTTACTTTAATATTATAAAGGTAAAAGGAAATAACAACTTAATATAAATATTAAATTTGGACAGTATTTTCAAGACAAAGCGAAATTGAAAACGGGGCTAAACTTAAAAGAATTTAGGAAAGGATATGTTCTTCACTTCCTTAATTATTATTGTACTCCCTCCGTCTCTTAATACTTTTCCTGTTTGCCTCCGACACGTTTGCCAACACACATGTTTAATCATTAATATCTTTGATTTCATATTAATATTAAATATAAAAATTTCACTGTATTATAATACTCATAAATACGAATCTAACAAGATCACTTATGACTATATTTGGTCCTATAAATTATGCGTAAATTAGCAATTTGTCTCATGTTATGAACAGTGCCAGCATCTCAAATGAGAAAAGAATATAGAAACAGAGGGAGTAGCGAAAAAGAATCATGAATGGGATCTATAATTTGTTAAATAGTACTCTAATTCGTTTATGTTTTTAAGGTTGTACAAGTACAAGTACTCCCTCCGTCCCTAAATACTTTTCTTGTTTCTCCTTTTCACGTTTGCCAACACACACTTTTGATCATTAATATCTTTAATTTTCTATTAGTATTAAATATAAAAATTTCACTGTATTAAAGTACTTGTAAATACGAACCCAACAAGATCACTCATGATTATATTTAGTATTATAAATTAGACGTAAATTAGTCATTTGTCTCATGTTATGAACAGTCCCGACATATCAAACGAGAAAAGCTTTTTGGGACGGAGGGAGTAGTAGTTAAATATTACAGAAATTACGTGTCCTGAATTTGTAAATCGAGTGATTTCAAAAAAGCGAAAAGTGCAATTAAATTAAATACAAGTGGGATCCAAAGAGCAAAGGAAAAAGTGAACAACTTTTTTAATTCAAGAAAGGGACAGGGACCCACCTGACACCTCACCACCACTCTCTCTCCTCTTGCACTTTTTACTACTACGAGTACCTCTTTACTAGTAGTACTCGATTAGTTTATCATCAATTATCATCATCATCTTGTTATTTCTCATCTCTCATAGTAAATCTTAAACGCCCAAAACACATCACTTCCTAAATCTCACACATCCTTGAAAAGGAGAATCTGGAAAGCTCTGATCTTTCTCTTTGTTTAATCAGTCGGGTACAAAAGGCTGCAACAAAGCTCTGTACTTCTTGTGTTACCTTGTAATCTGTGCCTCTTCTCTCACTTGTTCAATTTGGTGGTAATATTTTTATCTTCTTGTCGGAATACCTCCGTTTTATTTGCCGGATTCAGATTCTTGTTTTCTTGTTTCTTGATAATCTTTGTGTGTGACCTCAAAGCTGTTTCTTTGAATAAAAATTAGAGTTTTATTGATTATACGTGTAGCTTCATAGCTGTTTTGTTGAAATCCGCAACTTTAATTATATAAAAGTCTCTTGTTTTTGGTTGAATTTGCTGTTATCTTCTTTTTCATTGTGTGGATGAGTTCCTCTGGGCTTTCTTTTCCTTGTTTTCATTTTCATCTGTAATAATAAAAAATATTTACTGTTTTCTAAACATGACTCCTCCTATATATAGAGTATGCATGTATTGTGAAGAGAGATTCTTTAAAGCAGAATTATGCCCTCCTTTATCTCTTTCTTTTTCCCAGGTTTAGAGATTCTTTCTTCTTGTTCATGATTCTTGGGAATTTTGGACACTGAACAATGAAATATGGCTACTTTTTTGTTTGGATTTGTATTAGATAGATGCTCATATTATTTGGAGGCCACTTTTATCTCCCTTTACTCCTTTAGTATCTTTCTTGCTTTTTTCTTTAAATTATCATCATGATTAGAGGTATCATTCTTTTAAGATCTGTGACATTTGACTATACATTTTGAGTGACCTTTTTCTTGATTCTTCTATAGAATATATACTGAGTTAGTAAAGCTTATCTTGTGGTCTGTGCTCGAAATTCCTGAAATTCATATTGATCTCCTTTTATTTGTCTTTGCTTCTTATGCTTGCAGATAGACTTCTCTTACAGGGAAGTAATTTCTCAGTTGAATCTATTGCAGTTGATGAGTGTCAATTTTTCGAGGGAAGGAGCTTTGTACTAGCAAACACATGTATTGGCTGAAGAGTTGATAAATTTGCAAGTTCATTACCTTTTTTACAATTCTGATCAAGAAGTGGGTAAAGAAATGGGTTATATGTGTGACTATTGTGGGGAGCAAAGATCGATGGTGTACTGTCGATCTGATGCAGCCTGCTTATGCTTGTCCTGTGATCGTAATGTTCATTCAGCAAATGCGCTTTCACGGCGACATTCTAGGACACTGATATGTGAGAGGTGCAATTTGCAACCAGCGTTTGTTAGATGCGTAGAGGAAAACCTATCACTTTGTCAAAATTGTGATTGGACCGGGCATACCAATGCTTCTGGACATAAGAGGCAAGCAGTTAATTGCTACTCAGGCTGTCCTTCTGCTGATGAACTTTCTAGTATCTGGTCTTTTCTCTTGGAACTTCCTTTAGCTGCTGACGCTACTTGTGAGAAGGGGATAGGTTCAATGAGCATTGCTGATGACGGCCTTGCAAATGCCAGTGGCCCTTCAAGAAGAAATAATAGTCGGAATTCATCTGTTACAATGACTGATCTCGAGAATGTAAATAACTCAAATGAATGGAAGCCATCCTCAATGCCTCAAGTTGATGAAAATCTTGTAGATCAGCAGATTAAGTTCACGAAATCTATATCATCAAAGGTAACTAATGATTTTGGATGAATATATCCTGAAGAAAATAGGATATTTAATGATTTAGGCTTATGGATTGCTTGATGTTATGTTGAGTATTGAATCTTCCATATAGTTCAGCTTGTGGTAAGAATTGGTGACCGGTTAATTGGGCCTTGACTGTAAGTCCACATTTTTCAAGTGCTAGTAATATACTGATGTCCAATAGTGTGTACTTTTGAATCAGTATAAGCCTTGTCCTTTTTTCTTGTCAAGAAACTAATCCATATCTCTACATTGAAGTTTTGTAATCTCATTCAACCCATTTACTACAAAATTATGAAATTGGCTACTTTCTTACATATAGATTATAGCATTATGTGCTATCAAGTGTGTGGAACATCCATCTAATGAAGCCTTTTGCCTACTCTGATGTTCAATTTGAGATCTTATTCCTGTGATTTATTCTACTAACTCTGGGCACTGTCATATAAAGATTTATGTAATGATGCTCTATCCCAGTTGTTTAAACCCTCTACTCTTTGTTGACTAACTTTGTCCGTTACATTGTTCTTTCATACAATTGCAAATCTTCTACTATTTGTCAATACATCATAGTCCAATTAGAACCTAAAGGCTAAGGGCCTTTGTCCAACAACTATTCGAGTTGTGCCCCATGATTTATCTAGACAATAATATTGTTTCATGATCATTCCCTGTACTGCCAAACAGCATTGCTTTTTGTCTATACAAGTGCAACAGCCCTGTTGCCAATATTTTTGTACACATGTGATTTCAACTTTTTGTGTAAATATCATATGATAACACCTCGCTCCAGTCTCTATCTATGCATATGGTTTCTGTAACTCTTTTTGCCTAAATGAATATGCAGCTTGGAGCAAAAGAACTTGAGCTGTGCGAAGATGATGACTTCTACGAGGACTTTAATATGGATGAACTTGATTTGAACATTGAGAAATATGAAGAACTATTTGGTGTGGGTCATAATGATCCGCAGCATCTTTTTAATAATAATGGGATTGATAGTTTGTTTGAGATGAAGGGAATGACTGGTGCTAACTCCATTTCCCCAGGCGCATATGGTGCTGAGGTTTGTTTATTTATACAGTCTTTCACTGTTTAACATTTTATATGGCCTTATTAGTCAATAATAGAATTTATTAATCAAGTTATTGGAGATACCTAGAGGCTGTATATCGTTAGTTGACCGTCACTTTCAGATTCTTTTTCTTTTATGGTCTGATATATACCTCGGAATCCAGCTCTATAAAATCTGACAAACAAATTCCTCTTAGAACATCTAGTTGTATTTTTTAGCAAAACCTTCATTAAATCTTTTTTGGTAAACAGTTTATGGAAGTAGAGCAAAGACCTGTTGTTCATGATCGTTATTTGCATAAGTGCATGTATGTAGGGGTGTATCAAGAGAAGGCGAGATTAGGTGTCAATGGTGTTTGTAATATGCTTGTTTAACAATCTAATTCATCTCATCCTTCATTTGCTATTTTTTGAAAATACATATTCAGCTATTTATCACTCACTATTATATTTTCAGGGCTCATTGGTTGGTTTGGAAAATGTTGTGAAACCTACAGACAGCAACGCAGCTTCTGCCGATTCCATCAGGAGCTGTAAGACAGAACCAAGTGGTTGCTTTGCGAGGCAGATCTCCAATCTCTCATTTTCTGGCGTCACTGGTGAGAGCAGCGCAGGTGATTATCAAGATTGTTGCGCCTCTTCAATGCTGCTCATAGGAGAGCAACAGCCATGGTGTCCTCAGGGCTCTGAAAGTTCTTTAGCTTCTGATATCAGGAATAGTGCGGTACAGCGTTACAAGGAAAAGAAGAAGACACGCAAGTAAGACTAATCACAACATGTATTTCAAATACACACTAAGACTAATCTAACTGCCTGTGTTGCTTCTACATTTTTATGTGGTTGCATTTGCATGCAATTTAGACTTTCAGTTCTCGTCAGCAGCTCTGCTATGATGCTGAACTATCCCATATCTATATATCAACTCAATTTTTCTTGCCAGTAACATCTCCTCTAGTTACTTGTGTTTGTCTTGTTTTCACCATCTAAACATTTTTGAATTGAATGGCGCAACATAGGTTTGAGAAGAGAGTAAGGTATGCAACCCGCAAGGCAAGAGCAGATGTAAGAAAGCGTGTGAAGGGACGCTTTGTTAAGGCTGGTGAAGCTTTTGATTATGACCCTTTAAGCGAAACCCGAAGCTTCTAAAATAGTGTACTAAATGTAACATGAATGAGGAACATCTGGTCAGTTGTAAATTGGAACAATAAGGCTACTTGGAAGTTCCTTGTTCCCTGGGGCTTCATATAAAGGTAGACTTGTTATGCTGATTCTGGTGCTCATGAATTTCAAGGAAGCATCATCTTCCTCTTGCAAGCGGAAATATGGATCTTGACACAAGGAGTGATCTGGTAACTGTCGCTACTCTTAGCTGCGGTCAACGTTTTATAACTGTCTCATGGGAAAGTTAAAGCAGACAAATTTTTTCCTTTTTCTTTAATATGTAAATTTAGAAATGATGTATATCAGTAAATGGGATTGTATCGTCTGTAATATAACATGTAGGGCATGACGTGTCAATAGAAATCTTCTTGATCATCATAGTTGCACGAGACATGGCCCAATTCAGTATCAAGCTTGGAGAGTATAATCCTTGTAATATGTTGGAGTTGAAAATTTTTGCACCTGTTTATTGATACAACATACAAACCTCTGAAAACATATTCGATGCTGGATTGCATATTATCAATTTTTCATGGCATTACTAATCTTTTTCCTTTCACATGTAAAAATATTTCTCCAAAACAAAGTTGGGACTTGAGGGTGCATTTATGCGTTTATTGTTATGAACCCATTGGGGTGTGCAAATGTTAGGGGTAGGATCCAATCAAATTCTGCACATCAAAACAAACAAGCTTGTCAGAATGTAGGCTGCTTTCTACCTTCAAATTCCATGTTGTATTTATATAATTGAGATTCTTTATAAAAGCAATTGCACATACACATGTATCCAGTGTTGAATGGAATGTCACTGTCTTTCAGAAGCTTGTAGGTTCTTTTAGGTGTCCATGATACAGGCTCATCCTTTCTTGAAATCTTGTTTTAGCTGATGACACGTAAAAAATGCAGGACACTCTATATAATTGTGGTCAATGTGTTTTGTTCAACCACAGATGATATTTCTACTGAGCCCAGGGGAAGAGTTTTTTGAATGATGACACTTGTAACTTGTCCATGTTTTTCATTATTGTCCCAACTATCTATCCCACTTTCACACCGATTATATTCGTGTTCGTCCACGTCTGAATCTCGTCAAAGACAAGATATGTGCGTATAATTTTAGGGTTCAAAATTGAACAAATTGAATTAAACAAAAAGGGAAAAATCTAACTTCGTCTAGAAAGAAGTATATAATATCATAACGGACTTAAAATATTTGAATTCTGTGGGTTTCTTCTGTTTAATTTCTTTACTACCCTAGTGCTCTTTTTTTTTTTTTTTTTTTTGAAATTTACCCTAGTGCTCTTTAATTAGCATAAAGTTGAGAAAAATATTTGCTGTAAAACTTGTGGATACTAGCATATAAATTTCCACTGAATTGATAAACAATTGTTTAGATTCAACCAAGCATAAGATGAACTGGAATCATCGTCACCCAAAAGGCTCAATTATATGGTATGAAGAGAGAATGTGTGGAGTAGAAATGTAAACAGGAAAAAGAGCATAAGTTAATATACTAAATATAAGATAGAGAACATGGACAGAAGTAAATAAGAAGCTGATTGTAGTGATGGGTGGGTTCCATAACCCCACTGCTTCAATCTCTCTCTATATATTTGCTGATCCCTTTTGCAAAATTTATGCAGTAACCACTTCACCACTTGTATTGGAGCTTACACAGTAAGTACATTTCTCTTTCTTTCTTTTTTATCTGCTCTTTTTGCACTTTATTCCAGATCTTGAGTACCCCTTTGGTTTGTTTATGCTTGCATATATTTCATGTTATGAGTTATGTGTTGTTTCGTGCAATGACTAGTCTTTTGATTATGCATGTTCAGTACTTTGTTACTCTCAGCATCTGTGATATGTTTCTTCTCATTCTTCTGGACGGTTGTTAGTTATGTTTATGATTCTAAATGAGGGGTCCTGGTAGATTTTTGTGTCCAATTCTTTTTGACTACTTGACATAGGCCTCTGAATTGCTCAGCATCCTAGTTTGCTAAATATATGATCAACAACTTTTTCTTCTTATACATAGGTTTTATTGTTTTAAATCAGACATGGGTCTTTCACCTTACCCCACTCCAGTGGATGCCGGAGTGCTATGCTTAATTCTGGCAAGCACAGCCAGATCAGTCTCTACAGTGATGAAAATAGTGTGCTTTATCCTCCGTGCTCTGGGTATCGTTGTTTCTTGGGACGCATATAACACGGAGAGTCCTACAAATTTGTCTGCAAGCCGTGACAGCTGCTTGGAGACCTCCATTGAAGAATTTCGTAGCCAGATTCCTGCAATTACTTATGACTCACTGTGTTATAAGCAGCTTGAGCATGAATGTACTGTGTGCTTGACTGAATTCAAAGCAGAGGCAGTGATAAACCACTTATCTTGTGGCCATGTATTCCATAAGATTTGCCTAGAGAAGTGGTTAAACTATAGAAATCCAACCTGCCCGAATTGCAGGAAGTACATGGTTTGCTTAGAAGATGTGAAAGATACTTGCTCAATGTGATTACATTGTATAGCTTAGTGGAGTATAGAGTCGTATATGTAGCTTCTGCCATGTTTTTGTACGTATATTGTTCCCCAGCACAAAGTTATAGTTGTCCATATAAATGTAAGGTGTTGAATTTGATCTTAATGGTCATGTGACCGACAACCCTTGTTCAGCTAGCTTAATGATGATGACAAGTTTGCTACAATTTATTTTCATATATAAAAAACTTAGATAGATAGGAATTAGACCCACAGTTGAGATATTTGAGAGAACCAGGTAACATGTATCGTGCATGATGAGATGATTATCTAAACTCAATCAGCCAACTTTCTATATATATCTCATATATGTAATGATACACCACAACACCCGATTAAGCAAAAAAAAAAAAGACACAATTAATTGTTCCAATATAAATTCCTTTTAAGAATGAAATTTGTGTATCAAGAGTAACAAAAAAAACAGAAATGCTGTTCTGGTCAATAACTCAAAATTTATGGAGCTAATTAACACTGTATACAGCACAGAAGAGCATCTCAAGATTATGCAAAGTCAGTCAGTTTTCTTCTGTTGTGCTTGAGCTCAATGATATAGGCAGCGCTGACAGCGATGGTCTTAGTAGGATATATAGTGAAGGACCTAAGAATGGAATCACTGATACAGGAAGAAGCCAAATTCCTTTGTCATCCCTGCAAAAGAGATGCATATCCTTAATAATGACCTTTGTAAGAAACACTCCTTTTACGAGGACCATGAATAGTTTGTGAACTCACCACTTCCTAGCAGTCATATCATTGTAGACCCAGAATGGAGCGAATGCTGATAGCAGAGAAAAATCAATGCAAGTCAAATGGATCTGCAAGGGCAAATTAACAAATCAGAACCCAAGGTGTTTCTCCAGATTAATATTCCAATTACTTTACAAATTCACAGATGCATAATGCATAATGTCAGGTGTTAATATCTTAATGTCTATGATTAGAATACTTTGGACGAGTCTAGCATCTTGTTCTTTTGCTATATTCTAATTATTTTATAATAAACCTGCAACGATCTGTGATGAGGAACATGGTTCGGGTTCAATGAGAATCTCATGCAGAGAACAATTAAGACAAACTCAAATACCAAAAAATCCCAACAATATCTTAATTATAAAAATTAAACTATATATGGTAAAACTAAAAAAACTTTCCCGATATAAATTTAATTCTATAAGATAACTATGATAGCGTATTCTAGATTTTTTTTGCATGATGGGCTTTTAAAGTCTATAGTACTGTTCAAAACATGGTTGTAATGTTGTTCAGCAATGTGACCTTGCAATTGATTGCTTGTTTGGAAAAAGAAAAAATAATAGTAGTAGAGGTTGTCATTGTGTATGCATGACATATAATTTAGTACGGTAGTGATAATTATTAGAGCAGGGAGAAAGAAGAGCGCTGCTGACAAAAACAAACCAAAAATACACATTAACGTAGTAATATTAGAAAAACTCACAAATTTGCTCTCTCTAAAGTACTGGTAAAATTCAGTCCACACGTCTCCGCCAGCTAATCCTGCGTAAATGATTAAGCCTAATCCTGCAGCAATCGTTAGCTGATGGGTAATTAGTTTAGCTACATAAGTAATAATACATCCACGACTAAACAAGAATATGGAAGATGGATAATCCAGGCTTATGAGAGCTACTTCAAGAATACTTAATTTCAACAAATTAGTTTTTAGCATTTCATCAAACCGAGGAAACAAAGGAGTTTTAGCAACTTAGGAGTGACACTTTCTTTCTCATATACCCTGACCTCTGGTGTATACACAAGCTGAATTCTGACATCGAGCAGACAATTCACCCCATCAATACACAAGCCGAATTCTTGTGTATGCCATATAATGCAAAGGCAGAACTAAAAAGAAGAAAATCTTACCCCAGCAGTCAATTTTGATTCAAGAAAATTTAAAGGCCATCTGCTAAGCTCGGCTTCTTCAATAGGTGGAGATGGTGGTCTCCAAAGAATAAAATAGGGAAAAAGAGCATATGCACCCCCAAAACAGGAGAGTACGAGGAATGGCCAGACAGGAATTATGCTTTTTGAGCTACAGAGTAGAGAGATTTGTTAGTTCAGGCGAACATAAGTTGTCAAGCTATGATCTAGAAAAAGTAACAGGTTTATGCCTGCCTTCCCAAGTCGTGGACTTTTTGCAAAAAAAACAAAAACATGCAGGTGAGAATTGGGAAATCATCCAGCACGGGATGTCATGGCTGATGAGAAAACCTTTTGAAGATGAACATATTGTGTTTGCTACATATTTTGAAGAATCTAATTAAGCTAAACTGATTGCATTGGCAATATAGTAGGAAAACCAAATGAAAGGAGTGAAATAAGACAGAAGAAGTTACCTTCTTCCAAATGGTAGCAGCAGCATACTGTAGACTAATGGCCACAAGCCCATGATGTACCAAAGTGAAACAAGCATTTCATTCATATGAAATCCATCATCCCCTTGTAAATTAAGGAGTTTTTTCAAGAAATACATGTCCCTTGACTGAAATGTTTAAAGCCAAAGTATTTAGATAATTTTTTCTTCATCACAACCACACACACAGAGTAGTGAATGCTTAAAGTTACTAAGAAATAATGAAATTATGCAAAACAGAAGCTTGTAACATAAGAAATTACCGGGGTTTGGTTAGGTGCAAGATTGAAGATATAAAACATCAGTCCACCCCACAAGAAGAATAGCAAGACTGAAGTGGTCCAATTTCCACCAGCACCACCACTTTGAGTGTTGTCATCAATCTCATTCTCTTCTGGGTCTTGAGAGCTGTGGCAGATTTGAAGACACCGCCCCGTTTTGTTAATTGGAGGTGAACATCTCATTGCTTTGATAGGTCTCACGTTATTAATGGTGGAGGAGGAGGAGGCGGCTTTCTTGAAAATTAAAGAAATGGTTCTTGTGCAATTGGGGGTTTTGGGCGGAAAGTAGAGGAAGTTGGAGGAGACGAGGCTTCTACTCGCCAACATCTTTTGATGATATCTTTGTATCTTTACCGCTCCTCAAGTTGCTAGTCTTCCTCTACAAAACTAGCAACTCTTGTTAATCGGGTTAGACGGCGTTTTAGTCACTCAACTCACCAAAAATTTGCAATTAGGTCATCCAACTCAAAAAACTGTCAGTCACATCATTGTACTCTTAAAAATTTTCATTCAGGTCACTGACCGTTACACTCCGTTAAAAATTTGACGGCAAGCTGAGTAAGCATCGTGACTTGGCTTAAATAAATCCACCGTGGCATGTACAGTCAGCTGAAGTGGCATTTTTGTCACTCAACTGACTACAAGCTTGCAATCGGATCATCAAACTCAAAAAACTTTCATTTAAGTCACTTATCATAATATCCGTTAAAAATTGAAAAAAAAAAGAATCAAAAAACAATCATGCAGCGCCTTTTTTTTCTCTTGAAAATTTTGAAACTTATTAACAAATGAAACAGATACACACACATAAAATCAATAGTTTCACCCATAAAAACTTAATCTTTGTTTATTTCTTATCGTTGTATATATCTTGAGGTCATTTTGGAAAAACTATTATTGGCCTTAAAATATATAAATCGATAAGAGATAAACAAAGATTAAGTTTTTATAGGTGAAACTATTGATTTTATGTGTGTGTATCTGTTTCATTTGTTAATAAGTTTCGAAATTTTGAAAAGAGAAAAAAAGGTGCTGTATTATAGCTTTTAATTCTTTTTTTTTTTCAATTTTTAACGGATATTATGATAAGTGACCTAAATGAAAGTTTATTGAGTTTGATGACCCGATTGCAAGTTTGTAGTCAGTTGAGTGACCAAAATGCAACTTCAGCTGACTGTACATGCCATAGTGGATTTATTTAAACCAACTCATGATGCTTAGTCAGCATTCCGTCAAATTTTTAACGGAGTGTAACGGCCAGTGACCTGAATGAAAATTTTTAAGAGTATAATGATGTGACTGACAGTTTTTTGAGTTGGATGACTCAATTACAAGTTTCCGGTCAGTTGAGTGATCAAAATGCCATTTAACCTCTTGTTAATCTACTCCATCCGTCCTGTTTGACGAAAACTTGATTTATAATCAAGATTTTTAATGACATATATTTTAAAATTGACATTTATGATAAATTTAATAGATCGGTCAAAGTTAGACTTTTGAACATTCAAATAAGTTATATATAGTTTGTCTTCCCTCACTCGGCCAGTTATTTTGTTCTATTTTCAATTATTTTAGTAAAATAATATATCTAATTTTAAAATAAATATATTTAAATAAATGAGAAATCAACATAAAACTAACGCCAACAAATGATTTTGTTTAATAATTTCTCGTATACAGTTATTTAACTTAAAAACTAAATATAATATTTTACATGATGGTCTATTTCGGAACAAAACATATAAAAGTTAAAACAAAAGTCCCAAATAAATGGAAAATCAACATAAAACTAACGTCAACATAAAAATATATATAATATAATATTGTATATAATATCTTATAGCTAATAAATTTTAAATTACTAATAAATAATGACTTTTTAAAATAAGATAATATTTATTGTTAGATGAAATTGAATATTTAAAATATTTATAAAAATATAGTATTAAAAGATAAAAGGTCAAGCTCCCGACATATGATTGCTGGGAACCCATGACCAATCCACGTTTTTTTGGTTGAGTTCACGAATAATCAGGATTTAAAAAAATTTCTGTTTCACATATAGTGCTTAAAAATTGTTGTATTTTTTTTTATATGTACAGCGCTATAAGCACGGAACGATTCAATTGTGAATAAAAATATTATGTTTTGTTATTTTAATTTCAACAGAAGAGTTTTTGATATTTTAATTTCAGTGGCCTAATGAAATTTTTATGTACATCGCTTAAAAAATGACGTACATGTGATTTATCTTTTAAATTACTGCCTTTAATGGAATTATCTCATGGTGGATTGGTTACGGGTTCTGGGGCTGGTACCTGGACCCGAAGATAAATCGTTACAGTTACCTATCAAAAAAGGGGAAGTTGGAATCGTGATTCCAATACAAGCAAAAGGGGTTTTTTTTGCCCTAATACTGAGAGTGAGATAAGAAATTGGTGGAGCGATATGAAGGGCAAGCGCAAGGGCAAGGGCAAGCGCAAGGCAGGTGATGAGGTTGAATCAAAATCTGAATTACAAAAGTCAGGTTCCACCCCTTGTCTTTATATGTTTGCACATCTCCATCCGAGACAGTTTGGTTACGTCTTGTATAAAATCGATTATAAACATCTTCTTGATAGTGATAGTGATAGTGATAGTGATAGTGATAGTGATAGTGATAGTGATAGTGATAGTGATAGTAATAGTAATAGTAATAGTAATAGTAATATCAATGATGATGATGAGGGTATATCCACACCCTTACCCTTGATGCCTTTTCTTGTTTTCTATCCTGGCGATCTTCCTGATCGTTTCTGTTCATTGGTACACTTGGGAGACTATCTTTACTTCCTTGGCGAAAAACAATCTGATTTTTTTCAAATTGCAAAATCACTTGGCGAAAAACAATCTGATTTTTTTCAAATTGCAAAATCAGATATTCAGCATCTAGTTCCTAGTGAACATAACGTTGGCTCAGACTATTTGAAGCGCTTGGAACCTCCTATGAATTCTCATAAACATGAACCAATTGTTTTTGTTGCAAAAGGGAATCTTTACGCCATCTCTCGAATCAACCATATAGATTCCCCATTTGAAATGTTTTCACCCTCCAAAAATTCTTGGACAATCTTGAATCCCAGGCCTAGGGGACCCTATGGTCCTTTTAAATCGCACGTCCTTTTGGGTGACAATCTCTATTTTGCCACCTCCCCTCTAGATCCAGATTTTTTTGACCATGATGAATCTATATTTTCTTACAATTTAACTCATAACTTGTGGAAACTTTTAACCACTTCTTGTCGTCCTGCTTTCGAACACCCCATTCTGCCTATTGCTAACATGCTTTTTGGAGGATTTTCTCTTCCCTTTCGTGGTATTCAAAGCACTGTTGCTGCATCTCCCTACACTGTGCTTAATCATTCTGATACTGACGCAAAGGCTATGTTTATGCGACCAACATTGGCTCCTGAATCTAATTTCTGGCCTGAATTCTTTCTTCGTGACAACTACGCTTTTCCTCTCTGTAGCCCCTCGTACTACATGACTGATTTGGGACATGAAAACGTACTATGCTTCATCTCGTATGGCCAGCATCCTAGATCAGCTGACATCATGGCTTTCTTCACCTTTTTTAAGATCCCAGGTGATTTTTGGAGTGCTGATCCTGTTCTCCTTGGAAAAGAATCAAATGATCGCTGGAATTTTTGTCATTATGCAACACAAGTGGATTCAGATTCAAAGCATGCGGTAAAGAGTTATTTCAAGTCTGAGTTTATGCACCGCAAACTCTTCAAGATATCGACCGACGAGCTCCTTGTTGATTATGGCAGGCTTATCACTTGTTTTTCTTACTAGCTTATCTTGCTATGCACCATGTTTCCTTGTCTTTTATTTGAACCTGCTTTCTCTACTCTGTATATTGGATATCTTTGATTTCTTGATGGATGCTGGGAATTTGTATTTCTAAATATCTTAATAACATTTCCTTGTCATTTAATTCTACTCGCTTGCTTCTTCTACGTGAATACTTGTTGATTTTTGTTTTAGCCATGACCATCGCCTAATGTGCAATCTGTGAGTATTGTTTCTTTTTGTCCTTTTGAAGTCATGGACCTATATGTATAGCAATTATTTGCCATTTGTGTGTTGGTACATACCTATGTATGTACACATGGATACTGCTGTGCCAGTTAGCAAACCTGTTGAGAGTTTTAATCAAGGTTTCATATGAGTATCCCGTCTTACAAACTCTTGCTGGAATAATATTTTAGTGGTTATGTTAAAACCAATTAAATTGAATCTTTCTCTGTTTTTTTAACTTGAATACTAATATATTTTTTAGTGGTTATTGTTATATTGACCATCAATGGTGTAAATTATGGGTTTTCTGTGCAAACTTAAGTATTATCAGTTTCAAGTGTATGTTGTCTCATAGTAACTAACTCTGCGATGGTCTGAACAATCTGCATATATATGTGGCGTGGCGTGGCGAGAATTTATATTGAGATTAAAAAAGTTACTATGATTATTTAAGTAGAAAATAGCAGTGATATAGATTTAAAAAAGATGACATTGTAATTGGGTCTTTTCTCCTAACAACCAGACAACGCCCTGGTTTCATGAATAATCAGATATGATGAAAAACCATATACATGTACATTCAGCATTGCTTTACAGTAGTAGTTCCAGTGTAAACTGGATAAATTTCCACTAAAATAAAGACGAACATGTTATGAGTTATGTGTTGATTCGTGTAGGTGTAAATACTAGTCTTTTGATAATGCATTTTCGGTACTTTGCTTTGTGGAATTCTTACCCTCAGCATCTGTGATATGTTTATTCGTATTCTTCTAGACAGTTGTTAGTTATTTTTCTTGAAAATATGAATTTACACATTTTATCTGTAAAATGTCTTCTCTGATTCTAAACGAGGGGTCCTTGTAGATTTTTATGTCTAATTTTTTTTACTAGTTGTCATTGGCCTCTGAGTTGCTCAGAATTCTACTTTTTTTTTTTTTTTTGCTAAGCAGAATTCTACTTTGGTAGATATATGATCAGCAACTTTTTCCTGATTTGCATTTGTGGCATTTCTGTCTGTTGCCCTGTTCTTTACCGTATACAAAATATAAATTATTGCCAACATATCTTATACACAATTTTAAATGGGACATGGGTCTTTCATCTTACCCCACTCCAGTTGATGCCCGGGTGCTATGCTTAATTCTGATAAACACAGCCAAATTTGTCTCTACGGTGAAGAAATTAGTGTGCTTTATCCTTAATGCTCAAGGAATAGTCGTTTCTTGGGACAAATATAACAGTATAACACTGAGTTTCCTCCAAATGTGTCTGCAAGCTGTGATAGCTGCTTGGAGAGTTGGAAACCTCCATTGAAGAATTCCGTAGCCAGATTCTTGCAATTACTTATGACCCACTGTGTTATAAGCAGCTTGAGCATGAATGTACCCTTTGCTTGACCGAATTCAAACCAGAGGTAGTAATAAACTACTTATCTTGTGGCCGTGTTTTCCATAAAAATTGCCTAGAGAAGTGGTTAAACTATAGGAATCTACCTGCCCGAATTGCAGGAAGTACATTGTTAGCTTAGAAGATGTGAAAGATACTTGCTCAATGTGATTACATTGTGTATAGCTTAGTGGAGTATTCTGGCATGTTCTTGTACGTATATAGTTCCCCAGCAGTTTAAGTTTGTGAGGCACAAATTTATACTTGTCCATTTAAATGTAAGGTTTAAAATTTGATCTTGATGCTCATGTAACCGAGAAGGCGAGAACCCTTGTTGAGCTTAATGATGATGACAAGTTTGCTACAATTAATTTTCAAATAACAAGTTGCAGAGTGCTTCTAGATAAAATTTATATTTGAGACCCATAGTTAAGATATTTGAGACAGCTAGGTAAGATGTCTCTCTTGAACAGGTATGATGGGATGATTATATACTCAATGAGCCAACGGTCTCTATAAATCTTATATACACCACAACACCGATTTTAGCAAAAGAAAAAAAAAAAAAAAGACGACGACGATTTACAAACTATAACAGACATATCTTCAACACACAAACAATGTGAACTATACTTATAAAGGTGAAGCGAGGGACGTGTAAGTGGCGTCTCTCACATCGCTACGTTCTGATTTTTCTAATTTTCTGAAATTTTTGGATGAAAAATATCAAAAATTAGAACTATCTTTCTTATTTTCATAGGCTCTGTGCTGTTGCACTTGTTGCACTCCCTTAAAACCGGCCTTGTATACAGTGTTCTGAAAATTTGCACCATTCTTCAGTCTCTCCCAAATCTTATACCTGGCATAAAAGAACAGGCAATCAGCACCATAGCAATAATACATAAATGGAGAGAATAATTCAGTAGCAAATTCACCAAAGTCTGAAAGTCGTCCCCCTTCTTTCTTATTAAATGGAGCCGACGTTTGATGGGGCAATTTGTGACAGAGCACGTGAAACTGAAAAAATATTAGAAGCAGCTGGACGGTTTCATAGTATACAATATACATAGTAGCATAATGTGGCTGCTAAGCTGGTGCTGATGTGGAATAAAATTTTCCAACAGAAGTTGCTGTATCGGATTTATAGTAAATAATAGATTCCGGAACAACTTGGACAAAGATGTCCACTTCTCAATCTTAGTACAGAAGACCAATATTCACAAATTTTAAGAATTTTAAATTTTAATTATGCTATCGATTGCAAACTAAAAAATTCACTATTTAGTCTATGTTTGGCTTCACGGTAAACAGAGCAGAGAATACATTGATTATCAGGCAGACTTGTTTAATGAAACATTTAGGAGTAAGGAATAAAAGAAACCAGTGAAAAGATGCATATGGAACTTTAACGTCAAACCTCGCTTTCAATAAGACAATTTCCCCTTCATTCCATCAACAGCAAGGGAATAGAACTCCAAATCAGTGAAGTGTTTGTTATAAAATGGTAATATTGCATGCAGGAGGTATTCTGATGTACTCCGCACAAAGAAGCAGCCTACATAAAAAAAATTGTTGATACAAAGGAGGAAATTTGATCCAGCATTTTTTTAAAATGTATTAAGCAAATACAACTTTTCAAGCAAATGGGGAGCTACAACAAAAATAAAAGCCACTTATTCAAAACAACTGAAAGTCAAACGACATTCAGAAGTAGAAGAATATTTAGCTGGGAATGCCTTTAAGAAAGAAATTGAGTAGGATAAAGGAGATCAAGGAGTCGATAACTAGGATGAATTATGGCTTCTTCAAATTACTAACCACCTTCAACACAATCTTTACAAAACTAACCACCCAAATTTTCAATTCACAAAACTAACCATCCTAATTCATTCACACCTCGGGCGAACATGGTTAGTTGAAAAAAAATTTGTAAACCCTTGGCTCGGGCAAACATGACATAAAAACTGTTATATGTTCGCCCCATCCACGGACGGACATAACACGGGCAGACAACCAAGCTCCACTTTCACATTGTTTTTGAACTTTCCTTTTGCAAAGAAACAGCCAGCTAAACATTAAAACTAGGGTATCTTTTACCGGTCTTATAATATTAAATGAAAATAATATTATATAATATCAAATAATATTATTATCAAAGTACTATTATATATTTTGAGATTATAATATAATAATAATTTATTTTTGAAAAGCAAAAGCAAAATATAAATAATATATTTTTGACATTATAATATTTTGACATTATAATAATATATTTTGATAACATAATATATAATAATATATTTTTATATTATAAATACAATAATATATTTTGGTAATAGAATGTAGAATATAATTTTTAATAGTATATTCTGATATTATATCATAATATCAAAATATATTATTATATCATTATATATTATTATTTTGATATATTATATTATAATATAATATTATTTGATATTATATAATATTATAATATAATATTATAATATAATATTATTATAATATTATCTCGTAAAAGTAAATTACCCTTTAAAAAATCATATCGCTCTTAATTTTTCAGCTTTTTTTTTCGGTTTATACAATTTTTGAAGCTCACAAGACAACTCTCAAAATAATATTATTTGGTATTAATACATCAAATTTACATTATATTGTTATATTATATCACATTATCATATTATATTATATTATAATATTATATTATATTATTATATCATAATATAATATACTATATCAAAATAATAATATAATAATATTATGATATTATAGTATAATATTATATTTTGATAATATAATGTAATATATTAAAAATATAATGATATAATAATATATTTTGATATTATAATATTATAATCATTATATAATAATATATTGTGATATTAATGAACTGATGTCAAATAATACTCCATTCGTCCCTCTTTAGCTGTCACTTTGACTTTTTGCACGTAATTTAAAATGATTAAAAAACATACTTCCATTTATTAATTTTAAGATATAAATTATAAACTTTAATTCAAAAAAAAAAACTTTTAGAAAAATAAAAGAAAGTAGAAAATATCAGTCAACTCTGAAGTAGAACTAAAAGGGAATTTGAGGGAGAACATGAATCTTACAAAACTCAAAACTCCCGATATAATAACTCAGTGTGTTCGCCCAAACCTGGGGCGGACACACTATCATTGCCCAAGTGTGTTCGCCCGGATGTGGGGCGTTTTAAGTTTTTCTTTGCCTTCTGTGTTCGCCTGAGGGGTAAATGATTTAGGGTGGTTAGATTTGTAAAACGATCGCCTGAGGGGTAAATGATTTAGGGTGGTTAGATTTGTAAAACGAAATTTTAGATAGTTAGTTTTGTAAAGAGTGCGTTCAGGGTGGTTATAAATTTGAAGGAGCCGATGAATTATTATACAGTCTTGAAAAAGATGACTCAACTATAACTGCAGAGGGAAAAAACGGCTTTCACTGGCCTCTGTACTACCCAATTACCATCATGCCAAATGTGAAGTACCATTATATCATAATTCAGTACACAAAAAGGAGGAGACAGATATTAGTTTACCATACATCAATTGACTTACATTCAAAAAGAAGCGAAAATATGCAAATACCACAGGATACAGAAGGCAGTATTTACATATTATCTTTCTGTAGAAGGCGATTCAAGGATAAATACATATTCTATTATCACCATTTTCTCCCAGCTATCTTGAACTAAGAAGCTACTAAACCGAAACTTAAAAAAGAAAAAGACGGCTCTCCTGGTATAGCAGTTACCTGAAGGCTGAAATGGAGCAAAGAGTTATAACATTAATCGAGAAGTATTCCATAATCAAACCAGAGAACTGTTTTGAGTTTCTACTACTTCTCTGCAGAGACATGTTTTAGTTCCTTCTCCTATCCCTACACCAAGAAAATTTTATTGTTAACATATAGTTCTTACAACAAAAGTAATTTTAACTGTCGTAATATATAATTACTTAATTCTCCAGCATTTTATAATGTTATGCGTGACCCAAATGATTACACAGAACGCATTGGACATGTAACTTACAACTGCTACCAGATAAAGCATTCGAACTATATGATGCAAATCAATCTTGCTCTTATTCACTAATTTCTTATGATGTGAGATGTTACGGGTTGAGATCAAGGCATCGAGCTACAAGTTACCAGATTCTCTTGAGATTCTTTTGCTCCACTTTCCTATTTCTATTATCTATACAAATAACAGCCAAGTAATCCTACCTATATCTCTTAAGCTAGTCATCTAATTTACTGGTCTCGGTCAATAAGGAGTTTTTACAATGAACAAAAATCCCAAAGGGACTATTTGGGAGCAATCTAAAAGGTTTGGAAGCCCAACATATAAAAGACTCTGGAAATAGTTAATAATTATACTAATTATCTTGTTTGTTTCTCTACGTAAAAATACTTATCCCTAGTATTACGCTATTAGCAGAACCCCAGTCCCCCTCAGACACTCTGCATAATAGTACAAAATTCAAAACGAAATTGAAGTAAAACCTAAAGAACAATTCATACCATTTAATTAATGAGAAATAGGTGGGAAATGACAAGTCGCTCGATTGCAGATGACACAGACAAAAAAAACCCATATATATTGAGAAAGTAAAGGCTTATAGGCCATTGTCTATGAAACTTTGAGTACCTGGAAACCTTCGGTCGTCAAAAAATTTCTTATTGCAAGTGCTTCTGTTGCTTCTTGCTAAGACAAATCCAAGAGATGGTCAAGTGAGACCTTTACAGAACATTACACTTGTGCATAGTGAGCACAATCAAGCTTATTGGAATACTGAAAAATGAGTACATGTTATACTCAAGAAAAAAAGAAGCACCCTGTACAATAATATATTGGAAATTGGAAGAAAGATTTAAGAAACAAAACTCAAGTTCACTTAAGTTTCTTCATCATAAAAACTAAGCTCGACTGTATAGGCCCTGCCTAGACTGAACAAGTCTATACAGCTTTGATTTTGTTAGGCATGCTAAGCGAACATTATGTCACAGCTTAATAGGTCCATAAAAGTAAGGGTCCCATCCAAGTAAGGCACCAATAGAATGAAGAACAAAAACAAATTCTCTATCATGCACCTTTGCTATTACTTAACTCTTTACAACAGCTATTGTCTTTACCCTAGATGAAAATGTAGAAGATATGAGTAGGAACAATTTTATAGACAATGAAGTAAAAAGAACACAGACATGTCAAACAATCTACTTTTAGCTCATAATAACCGAGAATCAAGACTTGCACAGCAGAAAAGGCATTGAAATCAACAATATCAAGATAAATATATACATCGTTTTTAAGTCATTCGACTACAACCCCGTGAAATAAATTCTAGATTAAAGGCTAAAATTTCTAAAGATCGTATCCGTCATTATGGAGTTCCCTATACAGAGCCACATAAAGGCCTGGATAGACGAAATGGGTGATCAAGGTGTCAAGGAAACTCAATTGTCGAAAATTCTCATCGGATACATAACTGTCATCAATTCTGTAAGTTCTTTTTTTGAAATTGGTATTCATCCAAAAACTCTCTGTGAGGTGCCTATAACAGCTTGCAATGAATTTGACTAATAAGCCTCCCTGAATCCACTTTTCCAATGCAGCATCTCCTCCATAATTACGGCGCTGCCGAGAACTACTTTGAGTTGTTGCTGTTGTGAGACTAAAACTCGATATTTTGTTTATCAGTTCATCTTCTTTCTTTTGGTGAAAATTTCGAACTTCCTCTAAAGGAACGTGCCCACGGATCCGCTGCTCCCATGAATCTGTGTACAACTCAGCCTTGGTGCATCTGCTAATAGCTTTGTAAACCATTGCAGCAATCTCAGGAGACCGATTAGAAATCATTGTTGACAACTTGACAAATGATAACAACCTGTGCTCCCAATTTTTGAGGCAGGGATGTCCCCGACAATATGCCAATTCCCCTTTCTTGATAGCTATCCGAAAATCTTCCCATTCAACATCCAAATGATGCCCCTCCAATATATGCTTGTAAATCACAAACATAATCGCCTTGTTACGCTTAGCTGGGCTATCCGTGAGATGACGTTTTTGTTGTGGATGAGTTACTTTGTGAACAATTTTTATTTTAATTTCAGGATCATAATCTTTATGCAGCAAAGAGTTTTTGAAACGGTGCCCAGGAGGTGAAATGACAAGATAGTTCTCAAGCATATTTAAACCAAGATGCTCTTCAGAACCTAATTCTATATAAGCATCTATAACTGCTCGCACTAATTGCCTAGCATAATCACGCACAATCAATATTTCATCACCATTTTTCATAACAAATTTCTTCACCGCAGTCTTCTTACCATCAGCGCCTTTATCTTCAACACAATCTTTTAGAGTTTTATCATATTTGTGAACACTTAAACAGAAATTCGAATCATTGACATCATTAAGCGAATATTCATGCTTTGCGGTGATGATTTGAAAAACAGGAAAGTCGAGTGGTTCTTCTTACCATCAGCGCCTTTATCTTCAACACAATCTTTTAGAGTTTTATCATATTTGTGAACACTTAAACAGAAATTCGAATCATTGACATTATTCATGCTTTGCGGTGATGATTTGAAAAACAGGAAAGTCGAGTGGTTTAATAGTAAAATTACCACCAAATTTATGATTTAAAAAAGGACCTGGCTTCTGGACGGGAAACACTTCATCACCATCGGGGAACGCTTCATCAGCGTCATAAAACTTGTCTTCAGAGATTTGAGAAGAGGAGGAGCTTGACATTGTAAGGTGTTTGCAGATTGTGAGGCGGGACAGCGGTGCAGATGAAGGTTGAGTATTATGACTAGGGTTGAGTGTTTCGTTGCTTTCTGGCTTCTTGCTTCGAATAGGTAGATAAAGATTTATTTTTATTTTTTTTGAAATCGGTAGATAAATATTTTAAATACACTTCAATTTTATATTTTAAAGAATGATTACTAATACAACCTTCAACTTGATAACACTAAACTAACTTGTCTTCAAACTGGCTACATTAATTATCTTGTTGACCGGAAATTTTCTGGAATGATCGAGAAAATAAAGTTCATGAAATAAGTTTGTCAAATTGAATTTTCCTGTTGCTTTTTTTTAATTAATTATTATTTACATCAGTAATCTTATCGTATCGTTTTATCAAATAAATGTAATACTGATTATATATATAACATTTTGCTTTAACTAATATTACTCGACATTGGGTTTAGACATATCGCGGTCATTTTCTTCGACTGTATTTTCTCCAACTGTTATATTTAAGACATTATTTACTCAAATTATGAATTATGATATTCGGACCAACATCTCATATCTTTTATCATCATGAAACAATAAGAAAATGAATAACAACATAAGTAACATAATAATATATATTAATTAAATTATTGAAGTATGTCATAATTAAGAAATAATTCTCGATATTCTAATAGCATTTGATTTGGAAGAATAAATTTTTTTGTAAATTTATTTAGGTTGATAGCAACTGAAATAAAATAATGAAAGAAAATAAAATATAAAACATAATACTCCCTACGATCTTTTATGTTAGTCTCTTTAACTTTTTGCACGTATTTTGAGGTGCCAAACAATGTATATTTATATATTATTTTTCAAAATTTCTATTTTTGAATAAAAATATGTTAAACTTTTATTCAAGGAAAAAAAAATTGAAAAATAATAAGTAAAAGTATATTTTTTTATACACCTCAAATTACGTGCATAAAATCAAAGCGACTAACATAAAAAAATGAAGGGAGTAACTCAAAATCAAATAAAGAGCAAAAGTAGTTTAAATTTAAAAAGAAAAAAACATAAATAAATCGCATGTACCGTGTATTTGGAGTAAATTAGTGCAATCAATCTTAATTTAAGTGATTGAGAGAATTACGTATAATAAATACTCTGATTTAAGCCCTCATTTGATTCATTCAAGGAGTAAAACTGTAAAAATAAATTTCGTAAACTGTACAAAGTAAAAATGTAGTGTCTTTAGCAATATTTAATCGATATATTACATATAAATTTTTCTAAAACTCAAGTTATCTCACGTGTATATCATTGGTCCTGTGACTTTTATATATTATCACGTTAAGTAAAAAAAGTGAAGTGTATTTAGCAATACTCACGATATATATTACATATAAATGTTTCTAAAACTAAGTTATCACGCATGTTATATCATTAGTCTTGTGACTTTTTTTTTGATAAATGAAGCAAAAGTAGTTTAAATTTAAAAAGGAAAAAACATAAATAAATCGCATGTACTGTGTATTTGGAGTAAATTAGTGCAATCAATCTTAATTTAAGTGATTGAGAGAATTACGTATAAGCAATGCTCTGATTTAAGCCCTCATTTGATTCATTCAAGGAGTAAAATTGTAAAAATAAATTTCGTAAACTGCACAAAGTAAAAATGTAGTGTCTTTAGCAATATTTAATCGATATATATATCACATATAAATTTTTCTAAAACTCAAGTTATCACAGATGTATATCATTGGTCCTGTGACTTTTATATATTATTACGAATAATATCTCACTACGGTAAATAAAAAATGAAATGTATTTAGCAATATTCACGATATATATTACATATAAATGTTTCTAAAATTAAGTTATCACGCATGTTATATCATTAGTATTGTGATTTTTTTTTTTTGATAAATGAAGCAACACCTCGTATGAATTTTATACCAGGGAAAAAAATATACAAATAGAGGACTCCTCTAAAACAAATCCTCTAAAAACACACTCAAAGAGGCTCAAGCAACTACTCCAACAGAAATAAAAGAAGAAAAGAGAAAGAAAAGATCCAGAACAAAAAAGAGTAGCACCCTGCACAACCAAAAAAATACCACACTTGCGAAGCCCAAATCAAGCCACAAGCACTCAGCCCAAACGAAAACACCCTGGGCCCAATATTCCACAAAACCCCATCCTGGCCAGAGAAAAAAAATCACAGTTGGATAACAACAGACCCCGGCTCCATAACACCTCCAAAGCACACCAGCCTGGAACCAAAAAAAATTCACCATCACAGCTGAATTTAATTTCGACTTAAAATTAAATCTAATCAGACTAACAGCACAAAAAAACTTTAAAGCTTCAGGCCCTCGAAAACCAATAAAAGAACATATAGGCCTCCCAACCGAATCATCGCAGCAGCTCAAGAAAATATTATTACGAACAATATTTCACTACGGAAAAAAATAGTAACAAGTGAAATCAAAAATAGGCACCAGGTCTAGACCTGACAAATTTTCACACGACACGAAAACGACACGAAAATTTAGTGTTTTAATTAAGATTATCTCGGCAATCTATTATTAACAACTTCTTCTCAATTAATATATATACATATAGACACACACAATCTTACTCCAATACAAACTCAATTATCCTATGAACCAAAAATCACCAAGTACATCCCAATTTTACTATATCCACTCCACAATTGCTACCTGCACTCCAATACATTGACTTCATATTCTTTCTATTTTCCATTGCTCAAGGGCGCACTACTGACGTGACAGGACCAGTGCTGACGTGACGGGGCAGCTGATGTGGCGGTTGACACGTCAGCACTTTGCTAACGTGGCAATCTGGGTGGCCTTAGTGATAACGTGGCGTCTTGGTTGCCCTGATGATGGCGTGGCAGTCTAAGTGGTTCCTACTACTGACGTGTCGATTTGAGTGGCCCCCAATACTAACGTGGCAGCTGATGTGGCAGGGTGACGGTGTGGTTTGAGATTTAACATAATAAAAGCATTTTTCAAACCGTACTGCACTGCAATTTTCTAATGTATAAAAATATATTATTTATAATTACAAGCTTGAGAGAGTTTGGAGCAGCCACCACCCATCCAAATCTCTGCTTATATATAGAGATAGATGTTCCTAACTTGTTTAACAAATCAACTCTCCAGCTCTTAGCTGTATTTCATAACAAATCAAACTTCCTACTCTGACATACATTTCAAACCCCAAAATAAACCTATACCTAAATTATCTTCCTCTCATCTTGCAAACTTGGCAACATAGAAGTGTTATGAGAAGTCCGATGAGAGCATCAAACTTCCAAATATATGCACTAGTAGAATGCTGAGTACTGCAATAAGCAACAAATAGTAAATAGACAGTCTGCTGCCACCTTTGTTTCTTGTTAGGTCTCTCTTCAAAAGTTCCTGATCAGAAGAGCAAAATATTTCAGAAAAATATGTGAGAATAACCACATAGAATAACAAGGGGATATGAATAATATCAGAACCAAGAACAAAATACATTTCTTTTGATCTACATACATAAAATTCTTCTGGACCAAATATTTCCCCAAAACAAATCTGGAAAAAACAATATGCAAAAACCTTTCACGCCAGGAATCGAACTGTATGAATGTCACTAATATTATTCAAATTCTATGTTTTGATTTATTTTTCCTGCTTTATATCAAACATAAAAACAGGTGGATGCTTTCTCAAAGAACAAAGTGTGTTAATTCTTTCACCATAAATCCTATTCAGTTCATAAGGTTCTTGCAAGACTAGCATAGACAAATTGCGAGACGAAAAAGAGGCATAAGCTTATCTCTCAAAAACCATGAAACCGTATATTATGGTTTTTCGTCTGCAGGTAGAGCTTGGAAAAGCAAGCATCAAAGTCCAGAAGACTTAGAAATGGAACTATTCAGCATATTTTGACAAGAAATAGAAAGAACAAATCCTCAGCAACACACAACAACAAAAATAATAACAATTATTTTTGTGTCTTACCACTTCCTCTTTAAGCCTACTATTAATATCTTGGATAATGGACTGCTTCTCCTCAGTAAGCATTAACATAATATCTTTAACCTGGAAAACGCAAAAAGAACAAAAAAAATCACGAGAAGGAAAACGAATTCCTATCTTGTCTATTTCGGTAACATTGAGGGAATCACAATTTGTGGTGAAAACAAGTATAAGTAGCAAACAGAATTTACTAAGAAACGATACATAACAAGCCAGAAGGTGAAATAATAGAACTTAGGGCACACTGCAGTTGTACATTACTTGCTTCAATAAAACACAATAAATAACCAAGAAAAAAAAAGCTACTCAGAAGAGTTTAGATAGCCAATTTAGCAGCAGAGAGCTCCTTCGAGGGGGTTAATATCAGCTAACTCATTATCTAAAACTTCAAAGATTAGAACAACTAAGATGATATTTAAGATTTCAATTAAAATATTTTGTATCTAGTTCTGACAAAGTTCTGACATATTGCAGTACTTACTCTTAATGTACAAGCTAAAATGATATTTAGGATTTTGTATGCAACAAGAAATCCTATTGTTAATTTTACAATTTTTATGATTCTTCAATCTAGTAGTCCACAGTTCACATCCTCTAAACTTTTCGAAGCCCGACTGAAATCTGCAGGAGTTTTCTACCAACAGACAAAAACAGAACAATGCTATAAAGTTAGCATAATTAATGTTAGAAAACTAACAAGTGATCAACTATTATAATAATATTTAATATTTAATACATAAATAAGTAAATAAATAACCATATGCACCCTGGTTCCATAAAATGGATGGTGGCTACTTCACTGACAGCTGAGCTGCCTAAACCAACATCCATATAAAGAAACACTCAATATCAGATGTCCATTATCCACTGATTAAATCTCAATACTTGTATTTTAATCAACTAAATCAAGCTATGAACAAAGTTTACAAACAAACCAATCAATGTAGATCACGAAACATTTAGTATACAAGAAACTATTGTCGTGAATAAATGTATAATTCTGTGTTATTTTCGTTAACCTCGGCATAGTCTATCACATAACTGTACAAGGACCAAGAAAACCCCTGTGCTCGTTCTCGGGTTCAGTTTTAATTTTTCCAAATTTAAATCCTCCTTGTTATTGTAGTAAAAAGTAGTGTAACCCTCCAACCTACTGTAGGATTTCAATTCCCTTGCCAATATTTTTCTCCCCAAACGAGATAGCGTTAGTAGAATTTGTGTAGTACTAACATTGGGTAAATCTCCAAAAGAAGAATGTGTTTTTTAAATCCTGAATCCAATTCAGTTCATAGGGTTCCCCAAATGAGAGAAGATGGGTAGAATTTGACATTCAGTAAATGTCTAACCTATAGAAGAAAAAGTGCTTTTTTAATCCTAAATAACATCCAGTACATAAGATTCTTGCAAGACTAGCACATACGAACTGCGAGGGAGGGGCCAAAAAAGAAGTTGAGGGTATTCTCACACCTAATATTGTTGCAAGCGAAAGGAAAAAGTGGCAAAAGCTTATCTCTCAAGAACTATGAAACCTTATATGTTGGATTTTTTAATCTCATGGTACAGCATAAAAATTGCCAGCAGGCCCAGCGCCAAAGTCCAGAAGACATTAAAAATGAAGCTATCCAGCATATTTTATCAAGAAACTGGAAACAAATTCTCAATAACATTCAGCAACAATAATAATGATTTTAGCTCTCACCAGTTTGTCTTTAAGCTTTGCATTCTCTTGGATAATCAACAGCTTCTCGCTAGTAAACGTTGATATAAGAGCTTTAACCTGGAACACGTAAAAACACACCATGACATATTATCTAATCTTGTCTAAGACTGAGGAGCCATAATTTGTAGTGAAAACAAGTCCATAGAGCAAAACCGGAGTTTACAAAGAAACGATTCATAGCATGGTGAAAAGAACTACTAAGTAACATGTCAGGGAAGATGACTAAACGAGTTGCTCGATATATGAGATAAAAGACAAGGGCAGAGTTGTAAGATCTGGACTGAAAGTTATAAATCGAAAGAAATGTAGATAAAGATGGAAGAGAGATGATGGTGATATTCATACATGTGTGTATGCATTTGCAGCAACTGGGGGTTGGTGCAGAAGTGGGTTAAGTAGTGTACAAGGTATATGTGGTGGATATTTGGTTCGTAGTCTGTACACTAATTTAGTTTGTATTTGAGCACTTATATGTACACACACACACACACACACATAGACTAGTGATCAGTGTTATTAAAAGCGCGCATATGCGCACGCATATGCGATATGCGATGCGATGCCCACCTAAAGCGCATCGCTTCGGTGATGCGATGCGCCTTCAATGATGCGCTCGCTTTTATGCGCATCGAGCGCTTATGCGCTGTTCAAAAGCGAAAAATAAGCGCGCTTCTTTTAAAATGAGTCATTCTTAAAGGAAATGGGTTCAGAAATAACCCTGTGGACCTTATAGTAACTAACAAAAATAGATACAGACCAGATATAGATGCAAGAACAAGAGATATCGAACCAGAGACAAAAATTAAACTCATCTTCTTTTATGATTATTGCATATAGATACCCACATATATAAGATACACATATCTTGTATACAATGATATATATTTATACTTACAAGTGTTGTATATACAAATATGACTTGAGTATGATGAAGAAGACTTTGTTAAGGATCCAAATTATATTAGTAAAGATGATGATTTCCTGAATATTGATGATGAAGAAGTGGAAGAATGGACTAAGTTTGGAATTCTTTGCTACTTTGACTGTAGAAGAATTCGGTTGCTTTATCAATTAAATGTCATCTTATCTGTAAATTAACAATTTTCTGCTTATATATTATTTATATATGTATATTTATTTGTCTTCGATGAATCCGCGCATTCCGCGTTGCGCTTATGCTCTAGGGGGCCTTTGCACTTATGTGCGCATATCACACTTAATAACACTGCTAGTGATCATACAGAAACCTAACACTAAATAAAACTGGAAACCCCTTAATTTGTACCACCCACCCCACTTTCCACCTTTCCGTCTCCTGGACATCACACTGCCATAATCATCCACCGCTACTTTCATTGCCATCCACCCCCAATCACATCACACCATCTTCATATACCCTGCCTTACCGCCTACCATCTTCCTCCACCGCCCATCATCCGTTCACCACCACCGTCGTTGCTCCCCTTCGTCTTCCTTTCCAACAACCTCCCCCCTCTTTTTTCCCATTTTTCTCTACACATGGTAACTACTATGAAATCTAATTGTAAATTCCAGTACCGTCCATCATTAAAGATGGCTTGATAGGGGTAATGATATAATGGCGTATATATGTATGTAATAGCTCTGTATCAATATTTAGTGATTTTTGCAATATGAATCAGGGATTATTATAACACATATTAGTGACTTTTGGACTATCAATTGGTGATTAGAGTTTGAATTTGGCAATTATAATAATTTGTGAAAATAATGGTTTTATGTGAGGTGTTGATCAATAGTCATCATTAATAGCTCGAACCAATTATGGTAGTCAGTTAGTGATCAGAGGTGGTGGTGGTGATCGAAGATCCAGTCGTATATATCTTTTTATTTGATTATAAAAACAGAAAATCACTAAATATAATAATTATAATCATTGGTTTCTAGTTTCTAGTTTAAGTTGGTTTCTAGTGGAGTAAACCCCCCCCCCCCCCCCCCCCCCCCACACACACACACATATATGACTCATTTCTATGTTCACATCACAGTTAATTTAGTATTTGAGTTGGCAATATTTTGTAACTTGTTCTTTGGGGTTGTTTAACCAATCTGTGTGGGTAAATCACAGACGAGACACACGGAGTTTGGTAGTCTTGGGAATGTGATCATGATCATTTGTTTGTTTGTGAACATGTTCATACATTTCACTAAAATCCTTCTTGTGGATAACTAAAGAAGGAACTGTTTGCATTGTGCTTGAGCATTGTATAAAAAGCTGTTACTTATACTTAAGCATGTTTTGGCATACCTTTTATCACAAAAACAGGGACTTATTTCGGGCAATTTTTTATATTTATACAATAATTTTTAGCTTCAAATATTTAATATGTAACATTCCATATTTGCGTAAATAAGTCACTTATTTTCTGAAAAAAGTACATATTATTACAAAAAGGGTTTGCAAGGCAATAATAGATATTATAAAGTTACAAATTACAGTTGCAAATATAACGTGTTATGCCCTTTAAACTTTTGATTATAATCTTTTGTATTTGGTTCTCATAAAGCTCCGACATTTTAAATCAATTACTCTTCACATACAAGTCGGGACTTGGGATGATATCTAAGATTTTGTATTCAGCAAGGAATCCTGTTGATTAATGATTCTTGCAGTCCACAATTCATATCTTTTAAGGGTATTCCCAAATCCTGACTGGAATCTTCACGTGTTTCAAACCAAAAGCATAATTTGTAGTATTATCATTTTATTATCATCATTACAACAATAATGATAGAAAGAATAATCACATGTACACCCTTGTTCCATCAAATTCTCATTATATGCCCATTGATTAAAATCTCAACAGATGTTTTTTAATCAACCGAATCAAGATATAAGCAAAGTTTATGGATAATCAATCAACATTGATCACGATCCACTTAGTAAACAAGAAACTACATAATTCTGAGGAGTTATAGGCCAGCCATTGACCTTGACATGGTCTATCACTTAACTGTGTACTTGGGAGATGGGACTAGGTAGACCCTAGTGCTCACTCTCCCAATTTTCATTTAATAATTTTTCCAATTTTAAATACTACTTCTATTGGAGTAAAAAGGAGGGTAAACCCTCCAAGCTACAGTAGGTTTTCATTCCCTTTCTTCCCGATATTTTTCTCCCCAAACCAAATAGCATTAGCAGAAAGTAGAAATTGTGTAGTACAGACATTAGGTAAACGTCTGAAAGAAAAAGTCTCATTTCATTCTAAATGCCATTGAGTTGAAAAGGTTCTTACAAGCCTAGCATAAACGACTTATGAGGGAGGGGCCAAAAAAGAAGTCAATTCACACATGATATTATCACAAGCGAGAGGAAAAATAGGCATAAGTACAGCATAGAGAAATTGCAAGCAAAGTCCAGAAGACTTCAGAAAGGAAACTATACAACTACAATAATAATGATGTTTGGCTCTCACCACTTCATCCTGGAGCCTTTTACTCCTTGTCCGGGAGGAATTTGGATCTTTAGCAAGCATTGACATAAGATCTTTAAACTGGAACAACACAACACACACACACAAAAAAAAAAAATCTTAAAACACCAGGAGTTATTAAGTCTATGTCAGTAACACCGAGGGAACCACAATTTGTAGTGAAAACAAGTCCAAACAGAAAACTAGAATTCACTAAGAAACCATACATAACATGGTGAAACAATATTCCACCTTTAGGCACACTGTAGATTATTTTCTTCACAAATATACAATAAATAACCTGAAATAAACAGGCTACTTAGAAGAGTCTAGATGGCCAAAGCAGACATGTGCAAAAAATGGCATGCACATATTATTGATATATAAAACAAACAAAAATTTGGTCTATTTTTTAGTATAAAATTAAGCATAGTGCAGTAGAAGAAGGTTTCTTGGAGGGGGTTCATATCAACTAACTCATAATCCAAAACTTTGAATTTTAGAAAAACTAAATTGCAATATACCCCACAAGTAATAAGTCCACACCACCCTCATGTTGCACGGTCAGAGGAAGGAGAGAGATATATCTATTATATTTTTAATTTCTAGATTTGAACATTTAAAACATAACTCAACGAGACAATAAAGATTCTCATCAATAAGATTGAAAAAATACTTTATTGTTTTTTTTCTGAAGTGATTATCACAAAACAGGTTATGAATGTCAGCGACTGATATCATAAAAGTACCCAATTACAAATGCAAAGTAAGATGTGTTATGTTCAGTATAATTTTGATTATAATCTTTTGCGTCTAGCTCTCATAAAGCTCTGGCATTTTGCATCAGTTATAATAACATTAGTTAATCTTAATGTACAAGTTAGAATAAGATGATATTATATTATATTCAACAAGGAACCCTATAGTGGAGTTATGATTCTAGTAGTCCACGATTCATATCCTCCAAGGGCATTTCTATGTCCAACTGAAATCTGCAGGAGTTTTGGACCAACAGACGCATAACAAACCAGGCTATAAAGTTAGCATTACATGTGTTAGATAATTAAGAGCATCTCCAATGGCTTAGCACAAACAAAAGAGAGAGAGAGAGAGAGAGAGAGCTTCTCCAATGTGGTCTGCTAAAATATCACAAAACAATGAGTAGCTATAATAAAATTTGTTGACCCAGGAAGATGTTGTACTACCAAACCCATCAGCTAAAATCTTTGGCTAAATTTTCCAAATAGTGTTTTAGTATTATTTCAACTTATTGTAAATACTAAAAGATGAAGTGGATTTTCCTACAGTTCTTTACAGGTTCAGCATATATAGCTAATATTATGGGGTTTGCATGATTTTATCTAAGGGAAATATGAATGACCCATGGGAGAGATGTCATTTTGACTGGTTATGGAACAATTGCCACGTATCTAATTTAGCCAAGGGTTGCTATCGTTGAAGATGCTCTAACAAAGTGACCAACCACATGCACCCTTGTTCCATGAGATAGATTGTTGTGCAGCTTCACTCATAAGTTAGCCACCTAAACCAACATCGGCATATAAAAATACTCAAAATCAAAAAATGGCCATTGTCCGCTGATGAAATCTCAATATATGTTCTTTAATTAACAGAATCAAGCTAACAAAAAGCTTTACAAATAAACCAATCAGCATAGATCATGAAACATTTAGTATAAAAGAAACTATTGTGGTAAATATATGCATAATTTTGAGGATTTATTAGATCTGTCATTGATCTCTACATACAGGGCCGGCCCTAGAGATTTGAGTGCCCTAGACGAATTTTGAAAATGGTGCCCCTATTTTCAAGATTGTAAAGAAAAAATCTACATATAAATTCAAATTATACATTGGCATGATCAAAAACAATGTTTTAAAATTAATAACACAATCAATTTAAATGCATGTAAATATATAAATGAATGAATTTATCGTTATATACTACTGCATAGATTTTTTGGTGTCCCTGAGATAATGGTGCCCTAGGCGTTCGCCTTGGTCGCCTTACCCAAGGGCCGCCCTGACATAGTCTATCACATAGATGTACAGGGACAAAGGAAACCCTTGTTCTCGCTCCCAATTTCAGATCAAACTTTGTCCCCCAAATTTAAATAATTCTTCTTAGTGTTGTTAAAAGGAGTGCAACCCTCCAACCTACTGTAAGATGTCAATTCACTTACCAATAATTTTCACCCCATACGAGATAGCATTAGTAGTATTTTTGTAGTACTGACATCGGGTAAATGTCTAAAAGAAAAAGAGATCAAGGGCATTCACACATAACATTATTACAACAATTATAATAACTTGTTTCACTTACCGGTTCCATTAGAAGACCATTATTCTCTTGGATATTGGACTGCTTCTCGTTAGTAAGACTTGATATAATATTATCAGCCTGAAACAACGCAACAAAAAAGCTACTTAAAAACCAGTAGAAATATTCCAATCTTGTTTAAGGGAGCCACAATTTGTATAAAAAAACAGGTCCAAAGAGCAAAACTAGAACTTACTGAGAAACAAGTACAAGACATGGCATTGTGAAAAATATAATAACTTTAGGCATAATGCAGTTGTTCATTACTTGTTTCATAAAAATACAATACATAACTAGAAAGAAAGAGGCTTCTTGTTATATTTTAGATAGCCGAGTTACCCGATATGTGAATAACATAGAACACATGTATTATTAATATATGAAACAAACAACATTCAAGTCTCAAATTGCGCATAAAAAATAAGCATAGCACAGGCGGGATTCCTCGGAGGGGGTTCATACAAAAATATTTACGATCTATAAGTTGAAGAATAGAAAACTAAAAGGAATAGGCCCTGCAAGTAATAAGTCCATGCCAAGAAGAGTGAATACCTTATACTTCTATGAAATATTTTCAATTTATAGATTGTAACATTAAAAACATGAATCTACGATGCAATAAAGATTCTCATTATTGAGACTCGGAAAAAGAACTACATTTTCTAAAATCATTATTACAAAAAGTTAACATGACTGGTGTTAGATGATTGACACAATGACCAATCATCATAAAAAGAAGATTTAATAACCACGTGCATCATTGTTCCATGAAACATATGGTGGCTAATTCACGTTCACGGATGGTGAGCAACCTAAACCAAACTTGAAATAGAGAGAATTTATGATTGCCCTCCATCCTTGGAAGTTTAAGTCTAGCCTTAATGAGATAGCGATGTATGCATTAGATATGGGTTTTTTCTTCTTACGTAGTTATTTCGACACCTTTTGTGCGACTCTGCTTGTTCCTCATTTTAATTTAGCACATGGCCTTTAATAAATTGGTACTTCAAATAATCATTAGACAATTTGATTTCATTTTTCTTCTTCCAGTTCCCCCTTCTATGCCCTGACATTTAATTTTAAGTTAATTTACACCCTGACTTTCAGCTCAGCCTTCAAGATTAGTTGTGTGGGCTTCACATAGAAGCTAACAAAAAGATATCTATCACTTTAGAAGCATTTTATTAAAAGAGAATCTGTCATCATCTCCATTGTATCATCAACAACTTCTAGCAGCTACCTTTAATGCTAAAAAACATGATTCGGAAAACTATAAGAGATCCTCTTAAAGTAAACAACATAAACACAGGTCACGGAATTGGCAATCCATACAAAAAACAAGAAAGAAGAAACTAAGAAACTACAACCATGTTACACTTGTCACTTGGGAACAAAAAAACATGTTTGACAGATAAACCACAGAACAATACCTTGGTAGAGGCAATTTCGTGATCAGAAGATCCCCCAGAAACCTGTGAGGGTCAATGAGGAGGTTTTAGATTATATTGTAAAAGATCGATGATCACTCAAGAATGGTCAGAAGGGAAAAAAATTACTGTTTTGATATTAAACATAGTCCAGAACTCACAGAAGTATCATTTTCTGATGTCTCCTCAGAGTCTTCTGGCACAGGAGAGGCAACAGAAGCAGCTTGTGATTTGAACTCTTCGACATGATGTCCCGCCTCTTTATCAAACTAAATTATAGAAGATAAAAAACAGAACCACAAAGTTATATAACTTCCCTTTCTAAATCTCAACTGTAATTAAAAAAGTATAAATGATCCACACCAAGAAACTCCAAACTCTAATGATTCTCACCATTTCTGGAGTGATAATTTCTAGAGTTGGAATGATATCAGAAGTTAACAATTACAGCTGTAAATATAATGGGTCATGGTTTTTAACTTCTGATTACAAATCTTTTGTGCCCAGGTCTTGTAAGGCTCTAACGTTTTGCATTAATTACTCTTAACTTACAAGTCAGGATGATTTTAAAGATATTGTACTCGATAAGAAATCCTACTGTCCACAGTTCATATCCTCCAAGGGCATTCCTAAGTCCAAACAAAAATCTAAAGGAGTTTCTGACCATCAGAGGAAGAATCTCCAAACTCTAATGAAACTCGCCAGTTCCATAGTCATATCTTCTAACGTTGAGATGATATTATAAAAGTCACCAATTATAACTTTAAATATAATTTGCCATGCTCTCTAAATTATGACCATAGCCTTTGGTGCCTAGCCCCTGTTACGCTCTAGAATTTTGCATTAGTTACTTAGTTACTCTTTACTTGCAAGCTAAAATAATTTTGTGGATACTGTATTCAGTAAGGAATCCAATTATTGATTTAGGCTCCTTCAAAGGCATTCCTAAGTCCAGACCGCAACCCGGAGGGGTTTCCAACCATCAGGTGAAGATGAATACAATCTATAAAGTTAGCATCACTGGTTTAAGTTAATTAATAAAAAGACCAACGTAATCAATAAAAAATATATATTGAATAACCACATGCACCAAAAGGATGGTGACTACACCGAGAGGTGAGCTACCTAAACCAAACTTGATATAGGAGGCCTTAATGAGATAAGGATGTGTTCATTGCATGTGGGTTTTTTCTTCTTACAGAGTTAAAGGGACAAGATTTGTGTGACTGCTTGTTTCAGATTGTAATTTAGCACATGGCTTTTTACTCTCAATGATCATAGACAATTTGATATCATCTTTTTTCTTTCCCCTTCTAAACCCACATTCAATTATGGGTCACTTTACATCTACGAGGTACTTTGTTGTGTCCTCCATCTTCCTTCATTAAATATTTTTAATGCATCCAAGTAACTCTACAATATCGAACTGATTTCTTGCTCCAACTTTATTAAACATTTAGTTTATAGCGGGCACCAATATTTCCCCCCTCTCCGTGGTAGCACCATCACCTCAGCCTCTTTTCACATATGTGTATGCGAGAATGTGAGTAACAGATAGACAGATGGAGAGGGAAGGGGGTTGCCATCTAATGAGACAATTTTTAATTAGCATGAAAACCATCCTGTTCCAGGAGTGGTTGAAAAACATTCTCTTGGGATCATTAGTAGAGCTTTAAGTAACTCAGTCACTTAAATGAATTAATACAATGTTCATACCATGCAACTCAAATAGAGCTAACAACAAATCTATGTCATCCTCTTCGTACCAAAAACTAGACAGAAATAAGTGAGAAGCTAAGACCACATTACACTTGTTAACTAAAAAAAATACATATATCACATATATACCACAGAAATTACCTTAGTAGAGGTAATTTGATAATCAGAAAATCCTGCAGAAACCTGTAAGGATCAATAAGGAGAATTTAAATAATATTTTCAGAGACAGATGATCATTCAAAATTGGTCAGGAAAAAGAAAAGACAGGAGTTTGATACATACATACATACATACATACATACAAACATACATACATACATACATACATATATATATATATATATATATATATATATTTATGGTTTAAGAACTCACCGCAGCGGTATTTTCAGATGTCTCCTCCTCAGACTCTTCTGACTCAGAGCGGACATTATAATCAGGCTTTAATTTGTACTCCTCAACACGATTTCCCGCCTCATTATTGAACTTATGCAAATAGATTGGAAAAGAGAGTGACAGTAAAAACCTGACCTTTCTAACTCTCGACAGAAACAAAAAGGAATAAATTATCCAGACTAAAAATCTTCAAAGTCTAATGATTCTCACAATTTCTGGAGTGACGTCTTGTACAGTGGCACCAGCTGGCACTGCTACGCATTGGACAAGAAAATCGTCCAAGCACCGCAAAACTGAGGGTTCTTCTTTTAGAGCCTGCATTGTAACTGAAGTTTGTAGAATAGTTAGAGCTAGTCTCATAAAAGAAAAGAGCAAGCACATACAGCTTCCAAGGAAAATACCTGTTACAGTGGTTTGTGAATGCGGCAACACGATACCTTTCCTAGGCTGTACAGAGTACTTCTTTAGGTTAGTAGTCTTTACCTGCAACAGACAATACAAAAATAACAATTGGTGATACTAATAAATTTCGCAAAAAAAAAAAGCGCAAGGGCAAGGCTGGTACTAACCCTAAAAGCGACATACTCATCACTGTCATTCGACAACTGAAAGGAGGAGAGCATCGGCTTATTCAGCTCATCTGTTAAAACAATTAAACAAACATACACATAACTAAATCAATCAGTAACTTTAGATTATTAATGATGTTGTTCTTATTATTATTGTAATAACTCAATCGTACAGATAAAAATATTAGTTACTTACACATAAAATAGACCCTTTGAGGATCGATGGAGATAAGCTCATCACGATCGATAAGCTCATCGGAATACGAGTATTCAGCCAGTGGGCTGAATGGATTGGTGTTCATGGGCTAAATAAATAGAGTTAGATAGATGATGATATACAGAAATTCATAAATATAGGGATCTGGATGTATTTGTAAACAAGAAAGAACAAGAAACCAGAGAGGGATTTAACAATAATTACAATATCAACAGGTTTAGGGAGAGAATAAGGCCTGGAGAGTTTTAAAGGCGAGCAGCGAGCCGGAGTGCTGGGTCCGATGGATCCGGTTTGAGGGAATAGTTGGACTTGGTCAGGCCCAGCTACTTTTTGCTCAGCTTTCTTCCTTTTATTAATACCAGCCCGTGCAAGGTAATTTTTATTTAACTAAAATTTATTTGTCTGATAAATCTTTAAACTTATTTATAATTTGTGTCTGTATTTTTCTTTTGAATTCTATAATGTGTCCTTGTCCCCTGTAAATCATTATAAGTATGGTACTAAAATATTGCATTTTTAAAAGAATAGTTAACTTTTTGTAAATGGTTGTTAAGTCGTATTTTAATTTGTTTATCTGTTTTTAATGTTATTTCAACACTCTGTATTGCATCATCACTTCTTAGTCGATAAATCCCTAGCAATGTCACTAATTGAGAAACTTAAATTTGTAAATAAAATATAAGTGGGTAGCTACAAATCAAAATAACTTAAAGAAAGTTACAATACGAAATACTTTAAATTTCATAGTTGTCGAAATATTACTTTATAAGTTATATTACTTTAAGTGTAACATTAAATAGCAAGAAAAAACATTACTATAAAAAAAATTAAGTATCAGATATCATTGAAAAGTATAAGTTTTATCACCTAACTTATCTTTAAAAAATAATCCCGTCAACTTATAAATATGTGAATTTATATTAATCAAAGATAGTTATATATTCTATTAAAAAAGTTAACATTATAAAAAGAGTTTGTAGAAGTAAGTCTATAATATATTTTATAATATCGTTTATTACTAATATTTACTTATACTATTAATTATTTTATATTTTATAAAACTGGACTACTAATCATTGAAAAAATTCAAATCAAGAAATTAAAAAAATAATGTTATTACAACCTTGTGAAATTCCATTTGCATATAATTAAAATATTAAGGAATATATATAATTTACTAATACAAAAGAAAAACATTCTTTGTGCTAAAATATTTGGATATTATGTTTATAATAATAATCATGAGATCAACGGTAGCTCAAAAATAATATATAAATATACAATTAAGAAGGTGTTTGGTAATGAGTACGGTTAATGAGAATCGAAATCTCAATCTGATGCACAGGTATTTGGACCCTAGTTGTTGTATCGGATTTATGGTAAATAATAGATTCCAGAGGACAAAGATGTCCACTTCTAATATACTTTTATATCACATAATATATTTTTATTTAAACAAACAAACTACTAACTCGTAATATACTAATAAAATGATATTATATCTTATTTTTAACAGCAAAATATTTTAAAATTGATTTAGAATATAAATAATTGATAATTATAAAATATATAATATTGTAACATAATATAAACGATCTATGAAAATAAAGATTGTTTTCTTAGTTTCTTTAATATTATAAACGATATCCATTTTGAATAATTTAGTTAGTATAATATATAAATAGTATTAGTTTTAAGTTTTTTGTCAAATCTAATACTCTACTCTACTCTGAAAAACAATAGTAAGAATAGTTCTCATGTATTATTCTTTCACTTATAAAACTAGTGCAACAATAATTATTTTGCCCTTAATATATATTGTCTATACTTTTTATATCTTCGTCTTTAGTTAAAACTTCGCCGTTTGATCAGGACTAAGAAAGGGAAACAACGAGTTTCATTCCCTTTGTTGCTGTTTGTTTGATAAAATCTGTCATTCCCTTTCCTTTTTTTAGTTTTAGGTTTATCCAAATGCCTCATAGTCCATTCCTCACTCCCCATCAGGTATTTCTTTTCCCTTTCCTGAATTTTTTTTTATTTTCATTTATAATTTGTTTTAGAAATCATTAATATTAAAAAGTAATATGTGAAATATTTTTGAAGATCAAAAAATAAATTTTAATTTAGTTTTTACATATTAAAAATTATTTTAATATAATTTATAAGTAATGATATTTATAAAATTAATGAAATTTTTAAACAGTAAAATATATCAAATTATAAACATAAATATATTTGACTCTTGAGACCTTTTTGAATTTTTAAAAAATCAAATATAGGGAAAATCATATAATTTTTCATTTCGTTTCCGGATTAAAACCAAACAGGTAATACAATTCAACATCATTTCCTTTCATTTCTCTTCATTTCTCTTTCTGAATTCCATTCCATTTCCTTGGATCGAACCAAACGGCCCCTCATAGTAATTCCAATATCCAAGAATCTAGTCTGTACTCTGTAGTAATGTAAAATGAATTAATATCCAGCTAATGAAAAAACTCCACATGAAAAGTGTATGATCCATACACGAAAACGTGCCTAGCCTTGAACCTAGCCCTGAACCTTTTATAAACAAAACTCCCAACTATATACATCCTGGTGAAAGAATGAAATTTCTTTTAACTATTCATATTTTACAAATCTGAGATGCTTATACTGTCTCATTATGTACCATTGTGTATGGGAGCACTTGATTATCTCTGCACATGACTTCTACTTATTATCATTCTTCCAAAGCAATTCTATTCGAACGATACAGATCATATGGTGCCCATAAGTGATCAATATTGCATGGTTTCCCAGAATCGAGTCGTAGCCATGGCTTTCCCTTGCCACTCCAATGTAACAAGCTAATAGGGCCTGGATGAAGTGACCTGCAATTCCCTTTAAAGTTGTCACCGCCTAAGCCATGTTGATTCCACCTGTGATCAACTGCCTTGATATCACCAGCCAAAACAAGCAAAATCGGTGGTAAAGACCCTAAATGGTATATTCTTCTCTGTTTCTGTGTTATCATCCATTTCTCCACCTTGTTTGTGTAGCTTCCTTCCCTCCATTTATCGACATCCACCACCATCACTCCGGTGTTAAAGTAACAAGGTGTTCGGCCGTCAAAAGTTCTCGACAATATAGGGTCTGCCCAGAAATCGTCGGTGAAATAATATGTGAAGTTTGCACGGCAATATTCGGGTGCAGCAACAACCTTATCTTCCATGTCAACTTCATATAGCTTCGCGATGTCATCTACGACGATAATATCAGAATCCAGGTATATAACACGGTGCACATCTTCCGGAAGGATCTCTGATAAATATATTCTGGCATAATTCAGAGGCTGATCCAATGCCTGTCGAATCGACTTTGATATTTTGCCATCAACCCTGGTTGAATCAAAGTAATATACATTGAAGTTGAGGTAAGGAAACGTTGATCTGATGGTTTCGAAAATCGTGGACTGGAAATGGAGATATAGAAAATGGAAGAAAAGGTTTTCAGGGCATGTCGAATGTTGCAGCATTGATAACACAGCTGCCATTGTGCCTCTGATGTAATTGTCATCAAGAGTCATGACAATGTGGACATGATTATTCGGATCCCTCTGTGATGCACAAGACTCGCTGTTGCGAAATGCAGGGGCTTCCCGGAAGGCGAAGAAGCAACGATCGGAAGGTAATCGGATGTCGGTGTCATTACCCACGACACTAATCAGAATCTCGTTGGCGGCGGTGGAAGAGCAAAGACAGGAGGCCAAGGAGTAATAGTAATGGGAGGAAGGGAGAACTCCGAAAGGCCATCCTGTCACGGTAGAGGGTCTTTTTCAAGAGCTGGCTAGCTGGAATGTAATATTAGTATATCCATTTATTATTTTATCGGTTAATTAAATCGTTGATCCCTAAGGAAGAGCTTCATGGGGTTGAGATGAAACTTAGGACAACTTGTTGACTTGAATAGACTTTTAATTATTGTATCATTTATTTATTTACTGCTAATTAACCAACACATATATTACTTTTTCTCTGTTTCCATATTTTCTTGATCTTCACATTACTATATACGAGTGCCACATATGGCAATGTTTTTGTTAATACAGATTTATGGCAGTACACATGTGCAAATTCATTAATATTATGATATCATCATATATTAGGGATGTAATTCTGAGTCAGGTAGTTCGTGAGCTCATCCGGTTCAAACTCGTTTAACTGGCCTCGGTTCGACTTGAATTATAACCTATCATATGTAGAAGAGATTACAAATTAGTTGGGAAAAAAAGAGGTGCGTCTTTTTACCAGCTTCAACTCGTCCACTAGTTGAGCTTTTTCCTACGCGTGCTCAAAATCAAATATAGGCATGACACCTGACAAAAAAATATATATATAGGCGTGACAAATTTAAATGGGTGGCAAGTTAATCAATTTCATTTTTTACATATACAAGATTACAAATCAAAATATGATGGAATGGATGGTGTAAGATGTGAATCTCTTGATTCTCTCGTATAGCAAGATATCTCTGGAACATGACAATATATATATATATATAGATAGATATCTCTAGCTTATTTTAAGCTGTAAATATTTTACAAAAAATAATAAATAAATATTTTTTAATATATAGGCAAAAGGATCCTTAGGTACCATCCAAATGCTCTGAATCGTACCATTTCATGGATCATTTCATCCCTGAGTTGTTAAATTTATTATATTCAAATAAAAATATATTTTACTTATTTAAACAGAAAAAGCAATTTTAAAATAATAATGATAATGTTTGGTCAAGAAATATTGAAATGTGCGAAAAAATATAATATAAAAATAAAGTCCAACAGAGGGCAGAATGAAAATAAATGATGGAAGAGATAGAAAAAAGCAGTTGAGAAAGGGTTTTAATGCATCTCCAACTAACTGCTGCCATGGGCATTAAAAAGACAGGCAGGCAGCTAGCGGGTAGTCCCAATATATTCGTGATGGCTAACGACGCTGTTTTCCGGTCCTCACTGATATGTTTGGCAGTGGTGATATTAGGAGTTGGATTATACACACAGTCGGCGAAGAAAATGATGGGAACCTATGTGTTGGGTATGCTTGGTGTGTGTGGAATTCTGTTACCGGATTGGGATTACTTTGATCGTCCTATATCTCACTGGTGTTCTCCTATTACGCTTAAAAAAACCACTCATGATTCAGCTGCCGCACCCTCACCCTCCTCCTCCTCCTCCTCTACTACAAGGTAATAATCACTACAGTACTTTCTTAATATGATGGATTTGGTGGAGTCATTATGAATCAACTCACTGTGTCTGTGCAGGTTTAAGGTGTATCCTATCAGACTCATGATTTACGCATTAATATACACTTATGCTTTTTACAAGTGGTGGATGTGGATCTTTATATCAAACTAGTGCTGCCTTGTCATCAATATTGTGTTGTTGTAGCAATTCAGCATCTCCTTTTCTTTCAGCTCCTCCTCAGCTTGTTGTAATTTGTAAACATATACTGTAACCAAGTCACAGTATACACAAAGTTTCCGTTGATTTATCCACCATAACATAGACGACACGGTTTTTGTTGTTCCCTCTGGAATTGTAATATACAGCGCTCCCTCTGTTTTTTTTCATATGTCCCTTTTGACTTGGGCACGTATTTTTAGTTGGATTGACCGGATACTAAAAAGTATTATTTTTAATTATTTTTTTTGTGAATTAAAATTTTGATTACATAAGAAAAAAAAAATCAAAAATAATATTTTTAACTACCCGGTCAAATCACTTAAAAATGTGTGCCAAAAAATCAAACGTCATATATTAAAAAACATAGGGAGTAATATTTTACTATGTTAGAATGAATTATAATTTGTAGAGATTGTTATGGGTTCTCTGTAAATTAACTTCTATTCAACAAATTAGAATTGGAATTATAAATAGTTGCTAAAACCTTGTAATTACAAGGAAAACATATATAAATTAGTGATTTATTAGTATTATTGTTAAAGGCAAAGTAAAGGCAACGACAAAAAAGAGAAGCCCAAGCAGAATACCAAAACAAAATCCTGAAAAGGAATCGAAGAAGAGACATCGCTGAGCCGCTGACTACGGAAAAAATGATTTCATTTATATTTTATCATTATTATCTCATACTTTCTTCTTTTTTCATAAAAATTCTATGTAATTTTTCATTTCATTCATCTCTCATTCTATTCAATTCAAATGAACACGGCTCGGGAGGTAACCAACGGATCTATGGTCATATAATGCAAATAATTTATAAACATTAACTTTTTTAAACTACAAAATTTTTAAAGTCATTTAATGCAAATAATTATAAACATTAATTTTTCTTAAACTACGTCATATTTTGAAAGTGAACATGTAATTTGAAACAGATAGAGTAATTCGGACTAAATTAATGTCTTTCCTCTTTGTTTGGTCCCAATATTGTGGGGAAGACATGCATCAATTTCTGCATGTTCGGTAAAAGGGGTTTCGCAAAAGAAAGACGCGGAGAATTACAGTAAGTCTAACATAACATGGGTCTTTATAGTGAAACACTATAGTCTAGATTGGGCTGAGAAAACAGGTTGATGGTTATTATGATCATGCGGGTTCGTAGTGAAACCCTGTTTATTTGTCCTTACCATTTGCACAAGGCCCTCGAGTAACTACTACTCCGTTCCATCCAAAACTTGCAGAATACAAATTCACTGGAGATAAGAGTGCAGATTGCATTCATTCTTTTTTTTTTTTTTCTTCAGACAGTAAAAAGGAATCGCAAAAAACAAATGGTCTTGATGCCACCATTCTGTAAACTCTGCTAAACACCAATATTACCTTTCTATTAACATTCAAGTAGAGAACTGACCGGGTCTTCTTATTCCACCTTGAGAACTATTTTCATGAACTCATACATGAAGTAACTTATTGCAGCCGATGGTAATACCTGAAAGAAGTATTTAGAGTTAAGAATCTTAGGATGAATGGAATACAACTGCAATAAGGAGTTCTTAATTTAATATTTTTATAACTGAAGTACAATTAATAAAGACCAAGAGCATCTCCAACTTGGAAAACCCCTTGGCCAAAAATCTATGTAGCATGCAAATATGCAATAATTAAAGATTATAGAGATTGTGTAAGAACTTATGCACTCCAATGAGCTAAAATCTTAGTCAAACCAGTGATGTTGACTATAATTGTTGAACCTCTAAAGAATCTGTAGGAATATTCCACATCATCTATTACGCATTAAAATAATATATTATATTTATAACAACTTGAAATAATAATAACATATTATAGCCAGTTTCATCAAAGCCTACATGCTCATCAAAATTTACATAATCAATATTCTATATCATATTAACCAACGTCGTTGGAGATGCTCTATAGTAACAAATGCAGTAGCCTGTTTCTACCCAAGGTATAATTAATGCAAAAATATTCAATATAAAATAAGAAGTGCGTTGACGTAAAGACAATCATGATTCAAGAAAGAACTTGCTAAGCCAGAACATCCCTAAGAAGCTGTGCAGATAGAAATGAGCATTCCTAGCCTACATAAGAGAAGCAATATTCATGGGTAAAGCTCTTTATTCCTCAAGGACAAGGACTGTGCGAAGAAAATTATCCCAAAAGAAATCAAAATTTGGCCCAGGGAAACACTGGGGAAAAGAAGATGCCAAGTGAAAAAATGCATAACCGTAAAGAAGAAATATAACAAGATTTGCATAAGAAAATATATAAATGCTTCGAACAAATACAAGTTCAAGTTTGAATTTGTAATTTTCAATGATTCGAGAACTAAAGATAACTAAAATAGTAGCCTCATGCCTATTTTTTCTTGATATAGGACATATATATATATATATATATATATATATAGAGAGAGAGAGAGAGAGAGAGAGAGAGAGAGAGGATTGCAGGTCCACCAAGATCCTCTTTTTACATTCTTCTAACCCCCCGTCTCTTTTTTCAGGGTTCTCTTCCAAATTATCTTTAACCCTTTCTTTCTACTAACTCGCTCTGGTTATCATTTCTCTTCAAGTACCCAACTAATTTTTGTTTTAGAATTCAATCCATATATCATCTCAAATCCTAACAATCACTTTCAATCCCAGAACCCATACCTGTATCCTCCCAGGCTTACTTACCAGTTACCCAGATCTGGATATTGAATGTGCAGCAGCAGAATCAGCGGAACAAGAACCCCCCCCCCCCCCCCCCCTCCCTCTCCCCCTCTCAAGAAAAAAAACAGTAACATTTTTCGAGGACATGAAGCCGTTGGACGTTAAATGAAGACACACACACACACATTCATACATATATGTATGTATATAGCGGGATACATTTTGTTGCTGGATCTACTCTATTCTGAATCTCCCGATCTGCAATAATGACCTAGCCTAATATGCATGCAAGTCGCCTGTTACTTAATGATGGCCATAAATAGTCTTGACTCTTGATGCTTGATTAAAGGAAGAAAACCATGATAGAATATTGAAAAATGGAAAAACTAGTGCATAGCATTTAAAGAATCTAAAGACTTTCATACTGCTGCCTATGGAAGATGTAGTACCAACATACCTGTAGTAAACTGGGAACTAGTCCTGCAAAAAGTGCAGGAATACCTCCTCGCTCAACTATTTTAATGAAAGTCGCCAATGTACTCAACTTATTCTCCCTTGCTTGCAGTTGAAGATGCCTCCTCACTACTTCAAATGGATACGTAGCGACTTCTGCACAGGCACCTGATATAGCTCCGTGTAGTAGAGTTCTCACTGGTCCCAACTCCAGTTGTTCCCATATATTGAGTTCCTGCCCCTGTTGCTTCATATTCTTTATCCTTTTTCTTCCTTCAGGTGAATGCAAATAAGCTGATTTCAGCATGTCATAAACTCCATAAAAGACTGCGGCCGAGGGTGCCATACTTAAAATGGAAGGCAGCAAGCCCTTGTAAAGAGAAAAGAACCCTTCAGTTTGGACCACATGGCAGAAGGCACCGATAACACCACCCAAAGCCTCTCCTCCAGGTGCAACCAGCTTCGTCCGGATCTGAAATGTACAAGACCCAAGAGTGTATCATAATTATAATGTCACTATAAACCAAAACCAGTAGATCACTTGACTTCATGAATTGTTACTACCTATGAATATACACTATGGTGAAGACAACCTATGCATTTCTTGAAACAAAATGTAATATGTATGAAAACAAAGAAAAGCCCCAAAGTGGCAAAGACTAAGTAGGCAAGCCAGTTAGGCAACAAACACAATAATTTCTGTAGTGAAGACTCCATATGCGCACCCTATTTGGAAAATAAAATTTGCTTCTCCTTACGCCAGACATTTCCTTAAAAAAAACCCGGCATCTAATATTGTTGAGGAGCAGTACTACATATTTGTAAAATATATATATATATATATATATATATATATATATATATATATATATATATATATATATATATATATATATATAGAAAGGGTTCAAAAACAGTGAATATATAGAGACATGGAGGAGAAGTATAGGAACCAAAACAATGTGGAGTACTCCGGTGCAGAGTGTCAAAAAAAAAGATAATGATTTTATGTCAGTTGTTAAATTATCTGCTAAGCAATTTCTTGTAACAAACTATATAACAGATATCCAAAAGCAACTAACTGCTCCCTAACTATCCAATCAAATGTTATACATATCCATGCTACTGCCTCCGCTCCAGGAAAATAGACGCAGTTGAGTTTTTCTGTGCCATGTTCGTGATAATCCAAAATTCAGCACAAACTATGCCTTTACTGTAATACTGACTCGAGATGAACCTGAAATAATTAAATTGATTTATATTTTTGCAAATGTACTTCATTCATCCTCTAATGGGACTTATTTATCTACCGTAGCTATTCTGTTTTCTCTGTGTTTAATGTTTTCTCATTTATCTTGTACAATGATATGCTACTTGTTTGAGAAAGAAGAGTCATTTAGAAGAATCAATAAAGTCTCGAAACACAGGGAAGTCATGTAATAGCGGAGAACTGAGAAGGAAAATAGTATAATTTGTCACGTACGGTATCTAGTGGTAAGCATAGTACAGTAGCAGTAACCCCAGCTGCAGCACCAGAGATAAACCTCTCGATATTTGTGGTTTCGTTATTTCCGGATAATTTCAAGAGTTGCTTTCTATATGTATCATACGAACAAAAATTGATAGCTTTAAAGGGAGCTGTGCGCAAAATGTTAACTAAATTCCCCTTCCAAAAGCCTCTCAAACCTTGAGTAGCTGCAATCATTTTCACTAGCTCAAACAGTTTCTTCTGTTCACCACGAACCATATATTCAAGCTTCAATCTTTCAAGTGGAGCAACAAAAGTTCTGAAAATTTTTTAAAAGAAAATATCAGTCATGTATTAATTACAATGGAAAATATACATAGTAATAAATGGAAAAAGAAAAGCGCCCTTATGATATCCTAGTTCATAGTGGAAGGCTGGAAGCAACAAGACACTACACCAGCCCCATGATAAACATTATGAGATAAGATAACAAAGAAAAAGCACATATAATGTGTATAAGGTCATACTTGTACAACAAAAAAATTGTTAAGGCAATGGTTTTGATCTAAGGAAAAAAATGTTATTTCAGCTTTTAGTGCAGTATTTAAAGTCTGTTATACTAAGAGCTTTCTAATTTTGGAAGATAAAGTGTGTTGCAGATGTTTCAATGTACACAAAACCAGAAGTAGTTATTGTAGTAACGACAAGATGAGGAGAAACCTCCGGCTGCAGGAAATTCTTAAATTAGCAAATTAAGGGGTGTTATTAAGGTTGGGAATGGGAATCGGGAATGGAGGGTACGGGAGTGCGGGTTAATGGGAATGGTATGGTAACCCAAGGGGTGGGAAGGGTGTGATTTAACCACCTAAAAGGATCGGGGTTCCCATTCCATAGCATCAAATAACTAATCCAAACACTTGTCATGGGATTAGGGTTCCGATTCCTGGCTCATTAACCATGAACCAAACACCCCCTAAAATTCCATATATACTCGAGCACACGACAATCCAAACGAATTAGTTATGATTATGGTAACCCTAGAGCAAGTGAAATAGAAAGAAAGTCATACGAAGAAGAGGGGCAGAAGGAGCTTATAAGGGGAGGCAACATAGGGATTAAGAAGCTAAGGTAATGAATGTGGGATGGGCTTAAACATAAGAAAGCAATTAAGATAGAGGAGAGGCGAGAAGTTAGAACGTGAATCTGCATTAAAAAGAGTGGGTGAATTAAAAGCAATAAGTAAGAGAGAAATGATGCATAAAAGCAAATAGGAGAGACCTAGAAACCATGGCGGCCACAGCTCCAGCCCACAAATGCTTGGTGGTGTTGATGGCGCCGCGCTTTCCTCTAAGCCTAACAATCCGCTTCTTCCCCTCCCCGTTATCCGGCAAATTACCCCCCTTAGTGGACAGGCTCACTGACAAAAAATCGCCAAGTCGACGAGGTGGAGGAGAAGAAGAAGAATGCAGTGACTGATTGTAAGAAGGTGAAGTTCTGGAAGTGATGAATTCCACGAGTGAGGATGGAACGGCGTCGTGGAGGAATATTCCGGCGGCTATATCCGGTGGTGAGCGGAGGGAATCTTTAAAGGATATTCTGTTGGGTGACATTGCGAGTTGGACAAGTAAATATAGAGTAATAATTGGTTTCTAGTTTGTTAACGAGATGAAGATGATGAATGTCAAACAAGTAGCTGCTGCTGCTGCTTCGCTTCCATCGCCTCCCGCTGTCAGCTCACAATTCTTTTTCTATCTCATCTTCGCTCGCTGCATCCTTCCATAGTATAGTATCCCCTTTTATTTTCTTCTTCTCTTTTCACTCCTTTTCTTCCCTAAAATTATATAATTATTAGTTTCTGAGTGCTATGCTTATTTTTATCATTAAATTATTCAGACACTTGTTGTCTGTTATTTAAATTATTATAACCGGCAAAAATGGAAAACATCTTATGTTTCATATATTTTCTTTTTCTTATTTTCATATAAAATATAATAATACACAATATAACATTTATAACAGAAGAAGTAAAAGAATTTCATTTTTAAATGGATATTTCAAAAGTAATAGTCTCTTTTCTTTTTAGTATTATATCACCCTTCACTATTTTATAATAATAAATAAAAATTGTTATGTTTATTCTTGGCTATTTTATTTTAATACATCTTCCAACATATTTTTCTATTTATAACTATCATATTCTTATGTTTTTGTTTGTAAAATATATTTATTTTATAAAAATTATTATCATCATTGTGAATTTGTGATTATTTTTATTATTGATTTTATATCTTTATGATCAATTTGTGGAAAATTGTTATATGACCGACTCGTGAACAATCGTTATATTATGAATTATAATCAAAAATCAATTTTTCAAATGTCAATTTTACCAAAAATAATGCTGATCTGTCCATAAAATTATAATTTTTCATAAGTTTAATTTTGAGTCAACAACCATCAAAAATTCTAATTCAAATCAAAATTATTTGAATTAAGTATCTCATTGATATTACAGCATTCTCTAACTATAGCAAACATATATAATGGTTTCTTTTTTCCATTTCATCGTGTCGTGTATTTAGTACACAAATACGAACACGAAATGAAATTAATTCGTATACCTGAAATCCAAGAACATGGCATAAAAAAATAAAATAACATGACACGAAATATACGAAATTTTTGTGTACTTTTAAAAATACACAGACACGAATCGAATACGAAATGAAATATACAAGAAAAGTACACGACATTAAATATACACGAAATGACAAAAGTACACAAAAAAAAAGAATATTAGATTACATTTTAATATTTTAAAAAATGATATTTAATTAAATTTTATATATTATTTGATATTACATACATATATATATATGTATATGTATATTATTTATAAAAAAATATCATTACAATTAAATTATATATGATAAATCATGTTATTACTATTTATTACTCGCTCTGTTTTTTTTTATATGACGCTTTGACTTTTAGCACACACTTTTAAGTACCTTAACCGGATAGTTAAAAATATTATTTTTTAAATTTTTTTTTCTGAATAATAATATATAATCAACATTTTTATTCAAAAAATAATAATTTTAACTACCCGGTCAAAACACTTAAAAGTGTGTGCCAAAAATCAAAACGTCATATAAAAAAAAACAGGGAGTAATTATTATTAATTATCTATCACTCTGTTATTAGGAAGAATGAGTTCTATGTTTCAAAAGCATCAGCGCCAGTATTGCGGAAAAGAGGCAAATTTTAACACTATTTCAACAACAAAAAAAGAAAAAGAAGAACGTTCAATATCAAGCGACAGTAGGTGCAAACTGCAAAACACAAGTGTTTGTAAATGTGCAGTGCTTGTAATTACAAGGTTGATATACTGACAAAGAATCTCCCTTGAAGGAACAAAAATGAAAAAGAACACCAACGAAGCAGTAAACCTACGCTCAAATCTCTTAGTTTTCCGTGTCAGATCTGTCAAACCAACATCTGGATATACACTGTTCCTTATAGAGTGAATCTTTTATTTACACAGCACCATGTGTAGGCGTGAGTCAACCTGGTATATTCACTAGTATGAAATCAAAATGAAGAAAGCGGTTTAAAGGTTTACCAGTAACAGCCACAAGAACAGACCAATATTAATGTCGATACTTCTATGTTTCAAAGTTTGCAAAGGTCAACTGGCGATAGAGCAACAACTTCTCTTCGCTTTCATCAAGTGGAACAATTTGAGACACTTCCATGCCGTCTGAGTAGTGCTCTTTTGACTTGGATGATCGTACTTCAGGGTATTGTTCGCTTGAAGAGGAAGAGTCAAATTCTATTTGCTGCAATTCAGATTCTATCAGAACATCCATTTGAGCCCTCTCCCTGTCCCTTGGGTAGGTGAAATAAAGGAATGTGTAAATGAGACAGCAAAGGCCCATTGGAATTCCAATTGCTGTATATAGAGCCTTGGCCAATGATTCAGCATTCTCTCGGTCTGTTGCAATATTTTCTGACCCTTCTGGAACTGGTTCAAAACCATAAACATGCTGAGCCAGCATACCAACTATGGGAGGGGCAAATGAAGAGAGTACAGTTTCAAAAGATCGGTCCAACGCATAGATGGTAGTTCGAGATTTCTCGGGGACAATTTCTGCAAAAATTGGACTGTCCACTATTCATTAAAACAAGTCCAATTCGTAAATCGTACAGAATATGATGTTTACTATAATTTAGATCACATGTCATTGGCAAAAACTGATACACTCAAGGCTCGTAACTCCCTTCTAAACCCCCTACTTCGCTCATATATCCTAGTCAGGGCTAATCCCTCAGCCCTATGACTTCAAAGACTGATCCTACAATTCATTAAATTACTAGATTTCTAAGTAACACGGCACAATTAAACAAAATGAAGTAGAATAAACAGGCTGTCAGAGAGCCTTACTTGTTTGTAGCCGGACCATTCCAAGATATGAAAAATCCTGTAGTGAAAAAGACTAAGGTATGCAGAAAGATAGTGGATGGATTATTAGGCAAAGCCAGCAAGAGGATCGCTGCTAGAGGTATCGCTGATGCTGAACTTATTTGTGACAAAATTATTCTCCCCGAGTTCGGCAGAAGCTTTGATAGAATGTCTCCCATCCTACCTCCAAAAAGCCCTCCCAATGAACTTCCAACCACAAACATTGCTACTATAAAAGCAGTAACCTTGTGAGAGAACCCAGCAAGTTCTAACCACATTGCTGAAAATGACAGAGCTGACCAGGGAAAAGAACCAGTAACACCCTGAGCCACAATTATCTGGAATGACTGAATTTTCATAACTGATTTTGCTTCCTGAGCAAGGTCTTTCACCTCAGACCATAAGGTTTTATTTGAAATATCAGTTGTACTTGTGCTACCGCCATTAGAATAGTGTGGATCATTGGCAAAGAAGCGAACCAGAATACCGACTAAGACACTAATTATTCCAACCAAATGAAAAGAAATTCTCCAGCCAGGAATGCCCAAAAATGTAGTTGGGGCTAGCATTACTGAAAATAATCCTCCCATAATTGCGCCAAGGTTGCTTGTTAGTTGTAGCCATCCAAAAGCCATGCCACGGCTGTTGTCATCAGTGGAATCAGCTACAAGGGACTGAATTGCTGGTCCAACTATAGCAAGGCCAATCCCGTTTAAAGCTCTTGATAGAGCCACCTAATAGACAAAATATGAATAATTGATATAATAGAATCTGTCACTTAACTGCTCAAATGAAAATATAAGACAGCAATGTGTCTTTCTTCGGCTATTTAAAGGATTCTGGGCGAAAACAATTTAACCACCTAAAAAGGCAAAAGCAAGGTTCCTTTACTGTTTTGCATATACATTAGGTTTAAGGGCAACCTAAAAGCGGACACATAGACTGTACACTAACTTCATTATTTGGCATCATGTCATTGCACGAGGACATAATGACATCCTCATATATGACATTCTGAACTAAAAAAGATATCCGTTGGAAGAACTAAAAAGGTATCGTAGGTGAGTTATGACATCAGAACTGTGGGTGAGTGTATGATATAGATTAAGAGAACTAAAAAGATATCTAGTACCTGTTAAAAGGTGGAGGAAGAGGTAATAAGAAAAGTCGTGACAGGCCACAAAAGAGCGCCATAGGCAATGACAGTAAAAGGGTGAAAGACCAAGCCCAACTGGGTCTGTGTGAAGAGCTTCTCCAACCTCTTTGTAGATGCCTAGCAGCACCGACTCATCAGCTCTTTCCATGATTCCGGCAAGGTTAACCAACAGCAGTGTTAGAGTTTCAGGCTTCATATTTGTTTTGATCTTTGGCTTTTGCTAACCATGTGTACTGATATAAGTATATATGTACTTGACTTTGTAGAGTTGGCAAAAAAGGTTTGAAGCTACGAGGTCCCTTATGTTTTGATAAACACTCAAGATATGTGACGGTCTTATACAACTTTAGAGACAGTAAAGTCCATTAATTACTTGTTTTTATGTCAGTTTATCATTTTATGCTACAATTTTGATATACATAGTTAAGTGTATGTGATTTTATTATGTGCAGTAGACTTTATTCCTATGAATGTGCAATGTATCAGTCATTACAAAATTTTACTTGTGTTAAGCTTATGTGCCGAGTCCGTGCAGCGGTGTCTAATTCTGGATCCATATCCAAGAATGGTAATTATCTTAAAATAAGAATCTGACCCTTGGATCCGCACCCATAACCCGAGTCTAAATAACACAAATTGCCGTTGAGCACATAAGAGCCTGTGCATAAGAAGCAGGCAGTGCGCTGCTTTTGATGACCATTAATGTTTTGTTTTGGCAGCTTGCTTAAAAAGCTTACTCCTGTAGTTCAATTGAGCATGAAAAGGGGAGTTGTAAAGTTCGGAGAGGATAGGACATTGAGTCAAAAAGAGGTAGTCTTGAATTCCCTATATAGTGAATGGATGTAAATTTATATAAAATCCTAGCATAAACAAATAATAGTGGATCATCTCAGCAGGACTGTTATGGAAAAAATGACAATAGATGTAAAAAAGGAACAATGACAGCAACAGAAACCGAAATAGTATTGCATACATGTTGATCCAATAAATAAATTAGGTAAGATGATAAGAGGGGGAAGACCTGAAAGAAAGAAGAGGAGAAGGCAACAAGGAAAGTAGCAGCAGCCCAGAGGAAAGCACCATAAGCAATGACATGGGCTCGGTTATAGCGGAGGGAGAGATAAGCAGCGAGAGGGAAGCAAAGAGACTGGACCATTGACCTGTAAAGTGTAAGGGAGCCCAGCCCAGTTGGGTCCGTGTGGAGAGCTTCTCCCACTTCTTTGTACACTCCCGGGAGAAGCGACTCGTCGGCCCTTTCCATGATTCCGGCCAGATTAACCAGCAGCAGAGTCACCGTCTCCGCCTTCATCCTTTTTTTATTATTATTATTGATATTGCTCCTCCTCCTCCTCCTCTGGTCAACAATTCTTACTAGGCTAGACAATTCTTTAACATGTTTGACTCGGAATATATGTCAGCACACTAGATCAACAATATCTCATCGCACCGTGTGTCCTACATTAACAGTAGTTTTACACGGACTACTGGATCGCCGACAGCCTGTTTATTAAACGGCAAAATACAAAAACTTCTTTCAAAGATATGCAAGTTGCATCCATTCCAATTGTGACAACCTAAAACAGCAGCCCTTTACGTTTTTGTCAGCGTTTTTTTTAAATTATATAATCAACTTCAAATTATATGCGAGTTTTTTTTAAATTATATTATATTTTAGTTTCAGTTTCACTTATGAGTACATGGCTGAGGAATACTTATTATTCTCATCGTCTTATTTAATTCTATATATTATTAATATTTTTTTTAAAAAAATTAAATAAAATTTTAATATTTAAATTTTATCAGAAAAATAAAATGTTATAAATAAATTATTAAACTATATTTTACTAAAACATTTGTGCCGAGTCCAATATATATAACTCAGAGTGGATATTTCAGGTTGCACGTTTTTATAATTCTTGACTATTTTACTAGTTCTTGAGTCATTTTATAGATATATAAAATATTCAGTTTTGTGATCATAGTTATTGGAGTTTACAGTTTACATTTGTGTTTGTGAGGTAGGTCGACTCAATGATTTTACGGAATGCTGTTGGTATTTTGAAAATATAATTCAAATCTTGAATTTGTTTATGCTTGATTCATTTTCTTAATTTATTTTCAAAATTTTTTAATTTATTTATTTTTAATTAGTTATTTTTTTATGATGATAATTGGTGATTGATTCTTAATATTTTTTGATTGAATTTTAATTTCAAAAATGTTAATTATTCAGATTATTTGATGTTCTTGTAATTATAATTTGATTCGTGATGGGTAAGTTTTAAATATTATTGTGATTAATTGAAATGTCACTTTCATAAATATCTGATATTAATATATATGTTAAAAAAGCATTTAATGGTAAATACGAAAATTTTCATTTTGAACGAGAATGTTAACGTGAAGATATGATATATCGCTATTCAGCGAAAGAATACTGCATGAAACTTGTCTGAGTTGAAAACGGCAATGAACCCAGAATAAAACAAAAAATAAATAAATCAGAAAATGACGTGCCGCAATGATCATCTCCAGCAAACGTACATATTGAAGTTTATGGAATTACGAAGAATAAATTAGAATTGAGAATAGACATTATCACGGATATGAGATATCTATGTGTCAGAACATAAAAACACACACGTATACGTATATGTAAAAAAATATTTTGATTAAGCTGTTATAAAGTAAAATGATTTGATTGGTTGATGGAAAGATAAAATAGAAGGGGGAAAAAAAAAAAAAGAAAGATGACGGGGACTGTATTATTCATATGTGAGTAATTTAAGTTGGTCCCGGCTTTTATATCACGACTTGAATGATCACCTACTGCTATTACTCCCTCTGTCCCATTTTAACTGCCTTTTTAGAGAGATGCACACAAGATGCACACAAACCAATTTTTACATTTATGGAGGTGTTTATTTGAATGCTTTTACCTAATTACCCCTAATAAAGTCAAACTAAACCACTATTTGTATTGCATAGAAAATATAAGGTGAATTAATGAGGGGTAGAATTGAAATTCACCTACCAAATAGTTCATGAAAATAAGAAAAAATCACTTATTTTGAGACAACAACCAAATTCTAAAAAGACTGTTAAAATGGGACGGAGGGAGTATTATTACTAGACCACTGCATTTGTTTTCGTTGATCCCTAAAGAAAGAAATCATCATGGAATCTGAGAGTGTAAAGCAGATATCTGAATGCTTTATCAAAGCTTGTGATTTTCCAGAAAATTGGAAACCAACTATACAGTTGACACCATCTGATCTTGGTTTGATGTCTATTCATTACATCCAGAAGGGCCTTCTCTTTAAGAAACCCCCAGGACTCCTTTCAAATGCTCAAGAATGCTCCGCTTTTCTGGACAGGCTGAAACAAGCCCTTTCTGTTACACTCTTTCATTTCTATCCACTGGCCGCTCGCCTCGCTACCCACAAAACTCAACATCCACACTCCTATGTGGTCTATATAGACTGCATCAACAGTCCTGGAGCCAAATTTGTACACTCCAGAGTTAATTTAAGTGTATCTGATATTCTATCGCCAACTTGTGTGCCTCGTGTTGTGGAACATTTTTTCGACCATTACAAGGCTGTCAACCATGATGGTCACACCCTGTCCTTGCTGACGCTTCAGGTCACCGAGCTCACTGATGGTCTATTCATCGGGTTTTCACAAAACCACTGCGTGGCTGATGGCACCTCTTTTTGGCAATTTGTCAATGCTCTGTCCCAAGTGTTCCAGGATGAGAAAATAGCAGCTCTCAACCCACCTTATCTCGAACGTTGGTTTCCTGATGGATGTGGCCCCTTATGTAGCCTGCCTTTCACTCATCATGACCAGTTCATCAGCAGATCATACGAAGCTCCTGAGCTTGTAGGAAGAATCTTTCATTTCTCTGCCCCGGCTTTAGCAAGAATAAAATCAAAGGCAAATGCTTGTTGCAAGGACAGAGGCGTCAATGTGTCGACTTTGCAAGCCTTATCGGCTTTAGTCTGGAGATGCGTGATACGTGTTCGCGGGTTACAAAAAGATGATATGAGCAGCTGTAACACATCTGTGAATATGAGGTCACGATTACAGCCACCCCTGCCACCCAATTATTATGGGAATTGCATTCAGACAGTGGGAGCGGTGACTACAGCGGGTGAGCTGCTGGAGAATGATTTAGGCTGGGCTGCTGCACAATTAAGCGAAGCGATCGCTAAGCATGACAACAAGGCTGCGAGGGAGAAACTTATGAAATGGGTGAAAAATCCTTCCATCTACCAAATCGGGAAATTAGTGAATCCTGGGCTGGTTATGTTTGGGAGCTCGCCAAGGTTTAACATGTACGGAAATGAATTTGGAATGGGAAAAGCGTTGGCGGTTTTGAGTGGACATGATAACAAGTTTGATGGCAAGGGGACTTTGTACGAGGGCCACCAAGGCGGAGGTAGCATAGATGTGGATTTGTGCCTCACTCCTCATTCCATGATGGCTCTGGAAAGAGATGAGGAGTTCTCAGACGCTCTCCATTATTTCTGAGGATCAAATCATCTGCTGACAGACACAACTGTAACCTAATCATTGATGTGATGTATCGTTACATGTCTTCTTCACCCTTGTTACTCTATTTACTGCAATATTTATGCTACAATTTCTTATTAAATGCAAAAGGGGATCAGTTTATCAATGATCTCTGTGCTGTAAACATTTGAAGACATCACTTTTTTCACCAACAAATGCATATTCCCTCTGAATATGTGTCTCAAAAATACATATAGGACATTTATCATCTACAAATCCTCTTCCATATAGGAGTAATTATCAAATAAAGTCAACGAGGATATAAAATTTGAAAAGCATGAGTCTTCTGGATTGGAAGGTTTGAGCATACTTGATTCATGTCTATGGCTTGGAGAGCTTTTCATCGCGAGGACCCATTATATGCATTTTCTGATTTTCAGTTTTCTCATCATAAATATGTGGCGGATCTGAAAGTTCTACGCAACACATTTCCCTGTCACAAAAATATTATCAATTCATATTATCTTTATCTCTTTCTTATTTTATTATATGATCTGTTCCTACAACCGGATTGCTTTCTAAATTATATTAGCATGAATAGAAACTTGGATCAAGAGTTGAAAAGTTTTACCAGAACCATGGACCAACACTAAATTTTTATACAATAATTTGATTCATTTCCTTGATTCAAAACACAAATCACAGCTCAGTAAAATGGCCGGAGGCAGTCTTTGACATGTAATCAGTGTCGAATTTGACAGGACACAGATCAGTGACAGATGTTTAGGACGCAACCCAGAAATGATCCTCGTTGTGTAGATCGGTCTGCTGCCACAAAACTTGACTGGGTGGCTGTGCACAAGAGTACTTGTGTTGTTTTTAACGTCCGCTTATTGTTCATAAAATTCTAGTATATTTAAGACTACTTTAAGTTGGTAACAAAACAGAGGTGTTGTTTAGTTGTGCATGGGCACTGGTGTGTCCAAAGCATGGTCTGTAGTCAGTGAGGTGTTTAGGGAATCATATCTCCAGAAATAAATTTTTATTTCCAAATAGGAGTAATTAAATTTAACCCTAAATAAATAGAAACATTTTTAACAATTAATGAATGAAGAGAGACCAAATATAAAACAAAATTATCTAAACATATAAATATTTGATAAATCATATTGTCTAAAAATTTAATAATTTATGAAAGATTTTTTTTAACGTGTTCATGAACACACATTAATAATAATTTTTTATTTAAGTTATCGATTTTATGTGCTCCAATGTTATTAATATATCAACCCTACGTACACAAAAATCTTTACAAATAAAATTGAAAACATGTCTAGAAATACCTATATATTAATTAGAACATAAAGATTAAACCATATGTAACTTCTTCAAAATTTGAAATTTATTGTAAACGCCCCCATATTAGGCAAGTAATATTTATCTGGTGCAGAGTGAATAGAACCAGATTTGATTGAATAAAAGTCAAAGCACAAAATATAGGAGAGAGGACAATGATCATCAAAATATATATATATATATATATATATATATATATATATATATATATAGTCCTACTCTAATAGAAACTAAATTAGCCTTAAAAACTAAAAACCAGTTTCTGGGCAGTTTTTTACCACTATTTTTAACTACAGAAATCACTAATTTGTACATAACATATCACTAATTTATATATAACATATCTCGCGGATATAAATATATATACACACATATATGCAACGTATATGACCACCATCTTCACCCAAATCGTAACAATGGACCACTTACCACCATTACCAGACGTTTCTATGACTTGCCACCATTGTCTATCATCACCAATAGTCACATACACTTTTCTTCATAACTTACAAAATTAACGACTACTTACCATCATCATACAACTTTTCTTGCGGCTTCCTACCGCCAAGAACCTTCATACTAATGAAATTGATCATCTATAATCGATTATCAATAGTTTAGATTAGTAGGTTTTCTCAATTTTGATAATAAAATTCGTTGTTTACATACTGATAAAAATAGTGATTAGTGCAGTATAAATTAGTGATGCATGTAGTTATAAATAGTGGTAGGGAAACTAGTTTCTAGTTTTTATTTTAAGAGTGGTTTCTATTTGATCATGAGCCTATATATATATATATATATATATATATATATATATATATATATATATATATATATATATATATATAAAAGAAGATGCAGGCGTCTCTAGAATGGTTTGATTTAGTCTTCTGATTTTTCTTAAATTTCGGATAGAAAATATAGTTATAGTTCAAAAAATGGAATCAAGAATTCTGAAAGTAATACAACTCTTTTCTTATTATATTCTAAAAATGATACAATTCTTTTCTTATTTAGTATTTCCTATTGAATTCAAAAAATGATACAATTCTTTTTTCATCTAGTAATCCTAAAAATTATATTTATTCAAACTAACAATAATAAATAAAATATAATTTTTTTTAATATTTGTAAGATAATATGGATTTAGTCTTCTGATTTTTCTTAAATTTCGGATAGAAAATATAGTTATATTTCAAAAAATAAATTCAAGAATTCTGAAAGTAATACAACTCTTTTCTTATTAGATTCTAAAGATGATACAATTCTTTTCTTATTTAGTATTTCTTATTGAATTCGAAAGATGATACAATTCTTTTCTTATTTAGCAATCCTAAAAAAATAGGATTATATTTATTCAAACTAACAATAATAAATAAAATATAATTTATATTTAATATTTGTAAGATAATATGTACAATTCTTATTTTCGATAAGATATACAGAAAATGTAGTTGAATTTTATATTATAAAATTTTATTTTCGATAAGATATATAGAAGAATAATCTAATACTAGGTACGTAATCACAACTATGTTTAAAACTTATAGTCTAATTTTATTAAAAAAAATTAAATCATATATCTAACAAATAATTTTTTAAATTCTTTTCTTATAATTTTTTTAAATTTCGGATAGAAAATATAATTTTAATTTCAAAAATCAAGTTCAAGGTTTCGAAAGTTAATACAATTCTTTTATTTTTGGATTCTAAAGGTAATACAATTCTTTTCTTATTTAGGATTGTCAAGATAATAATCATTAAAAAAACTAATAGCAAAAAAATTAGAACAATAAAAGAATAATAATTATTTACTAATAAATAGGAATCATAAAATAAAAATAATTAACAAATAAAATAAGTATCATATATTGATTTTATGATAATACAAATGATTCTTGATTAGTATTGTGTTTGACGGGCACGGGAGGCGGGCCAAAATAATTTTTATCTAAATAATAATAAATTTTCTATTAGTATTATGTTTAACGGGAAAGTGGTTAAAATAATTTTTAATCTATATTATAATATATTTTTTTATTAAAACGGGACCACAGTTCAAAATATTTTTTATCCAATCATAATTTTTATTTAATTTTGTCATAAAATCATAAAAATAATAGACTAATATTGTCTTTGACGGGAGGGCGGTTCGAACTAGTTTTATCATTGGTATTGTGTTTGACAGGTTGACCACTTAAACAAATTTTTATACTAATTATAATATTTTTATTAGTGATATGTTTAGCGGGAACACGACTCAAAATAACTTTTATGCAATTATAATATTATTTCGTATCAAAATTTATAAAAAAAGATTCTTTATTAGTATTGTGTTTGAAGGGAGGGCGGCCCAAATTAATTTTTATCTAAATAATAATAAATTTTCTATTAGTATTATTATGTTTGACGGGAAAGTAGCTAAAACAATTTTTTGTCTAAATTTTCTATTAGCATAATTATGTTTGACGGGAAAGTAGCTAAAACAATTTTTTGTTCGGGCTACCAACACTAATCCAGACTCACACATCAATCGAGACCGGAAAATAAGTTTTAACAACATATCTCAACCTCAAATCCATATCAATCCGGATTAAATAGCAAATTTCAACCATTCTCAACCTTTAATCCATATCAATCCAGGTTTTCAACCCCTAATCCATGTCAATCCGGATTGGGGCAAATTTAAACCATTCTCAACCCCTAATATATCTACTATGTCCAACAATCTTGACTCCATTAAGATTTGGCGGAAAGTGGTCTTCCATTTCTGCTAGCGCTCTCACCTGAGCTAATATCGGAGCCGGAATTAGAATAGATGCATTTTTTCAGCAACTATTCACCCGGCAACTTCTTAACCAGTCATTAGCATATATGTAGAAAGCTTCTAAACCAAGTCATTAGCAAAAGGATGTCAATACTATCACTGAAAAGTGAAAACTTAAACATAGGGGTGAGCAAAACCGAATTTGTTTTTACTTTTGATAGAGATTTGTGATAATATAGAGAAGAAGATGACTAATTTTTAATGAAAAAATAGTAGTTCGAAAAAAGTGATAAATAAAAGTTTATTAAATGTTAAAATGTACCGGTAGTGCAATATACCGGTGCATTTTAATATTTGGTAATTTTTTATACGTGTTTAAATTAATAATTTCTTTTAGTATGTTGTTGATAAGATTCAAACTTTAAAACTATAATAGTATAAATAATAAAAACCTTACGATGTTCTCTATCTGTACAAAACTATGATGTCCTATGTCCAAAATTTAACGAATATTTTTGTTACCCAAAATTATAATGTCCTTTATCTGCCAAAAACTTGACGAATATTACCCTCAAGATATATGTCAAACGACAGTAATGGAAAATTAGCACGATATGTGTATTACAACTATCCATTAAATTCAAATATAAAATATGTTTTTGGGTATGTTACAGACAATGGTACGCATAGTACTATCCTTACCGGAATCTTTTTAGATTGTAGTTCACAAAGAAAGGACACATTATGTCTTCCTCAAAAAATAAATATTATTTAATAAATATGTAATAAAATACCTAAAATGAAAAAATAGAAAAATATTTATAAAATGTAATAAAATACCTAAAATGAAAAAATATGCAATGTTACTGATTATATTACTTGATAATAAGTTTCTAAAAGATTTTTTAATGATAGAGAAATCATAAAAAATTATATTGTCAACTAAAAAGTAAATAAGAAAATCATCATGTATACTTACTTTTAATATACCGGAGCATAGCATTAGAATATATAAAAATCATTAAAGTATTGCTGATTTAGATTTAAAAGTTCTATTTTCATATTTGTTGGTTTTGACGCTTCTCTAAATAAATAGTCTATGCAAACTAAATGACAAATTGAACTAAATACTAGTAACATAACCGAAAACAAAATATTCTGACATACAAAACATTAGCATCAACTTGTTTCTTACCATAAATCATACAAGAATATGTACTTGTTACACACTTATACTGACATATTTTATGATAATATAATGACAACAAAGATATATTTATCACAACAATATAAATAGAGCAACAGAGCTATAAAACTGCATTTTCAATAAGCTAATCAAGATCTAAAACCTTTCTTTCGCTTTCCTCTTGATAGTACCGCTCATTAGGCATATAAACACCATTCTTCTCACGCGAAGCATATACCTCTGTGTGGAAAGTGATTGATTAATCAACATTGGCAAATTATTATGTCAAAAATATATCTAACATATACGCTCTAACATAGTTATCCATCACTGAAAATCACAAACCAGCTTTAAGTCGGTCGATTTCACCATAAAGATCCTTAATAAGGGTTGACTTCATCATTTTCTGATTAACCTGCAATAGCGGAAAAAATTAAAGAAAAAAGAAGCAGATCCCCACACCAACTATGACATACAAATAAAGTAACAGTATTAGAGCACCACAGTTATGTCCTTTATAACAGAATCCATAACTTAAACATATGAGCCTTGAACCCCGTGATATAGATAAAATATAGAATTTACACAAGCCAACAGACAACAAACCTCAGGCTTATTCCTTATATTCTTTGCTCTGTGGGCATAATCCAGGGTACTCAAAGTCTCTTCCAGACAATGCGCAACAGGTGATACAGTGGCAATAATACATGTCTTTGTTTTTCCACCCAATGAGTCACGAAGCAAACGAGTGAGTTTGCTATCCCTGCATATAAATTTCAAATTCATATGAAGTCAAGAGTTTTATTATTTTTTTTAGAAAAAAGTAAAACAATATTGATAATATTATTTTTATCCTGTATTTTATTATAATTCATTTCTTTTTATTACATACGCAACTAACACAAAAACCAATTTCCAAACCTGTAAGGGATGTGCCCGAGATGCTCCACAAGAGCATTGATTACTCTACCTAAAGTTAGTAAACTTTTGTTAATCTCACCAGCTTCTCTAGTACGCCCCTAAACATCCAAGTTCAAACAACAATGATATATATTTTAATAAGTGATTTTGCAGCATTGGGATCAATAAATCAGATTAAAGAAAAGCAACACATGTTTGAATCTGAAATAAATGCTTGAAAATTTTCAAAGGTATACATAAAAAAGATCACTAGAAAAGCATGAAGCAAACCAAAAAATGAATTAGCTTAAAGCTAATAATTACCTCCCTTGCACCAGAACGGGAGATATTTTCGGAACCAGCCAGATCAACCAAATTCAGCTTGCCACATTTGATAAGCTCTTCACCTTCTGGAGTTGCTTCCTTGATGTGAATAGTTATCGAAAACAGGGAGTGCGAACGACTGTAATCCAAACAAAGTTTAATGAAGGAGCAAGGGTACTACTTTGTAGTAAATGCTAGTTGTAATTAAAAAAATTATAACCTTGATTGCTTGTTTAACAGTGTTTCCGCAGTTCGCCTTTTGGCAGATCCTCGTTCCAATAAAGTAAAATTTTCACTTGCACTTGTAACTATTTCCTCCTCTAGTCCTCTAACAAGCACTCCCCCCTTACCATCTTCCATGAGTAGCAGTTGCTTCTTTTGTTTCTCATCCACGGGAACTCTAGATGGCTCTTCAGGTGCTAGCAAGTCAGTGATTTCTTCATTATAAAGCTCTAGAAATGTGACTTTGACACTATATTCAGCATTTTGACCCTCTAAAGCATCAAATATCTGCTGTACAGCTCTAGGAATAACACCTGCTTCTGGAGGCAACTCTCCATTTGGTCCACGCTGTCAAGTAAATAGAGTACAAACTGTGAAACTTGAAATGGTGAAATTTCAATATCACAATGACTACCAAGAAATAATAAACAAAATACCTTTGATCTTTTACATTCACCTTTTACCAGTACCAGTTTGGCCATATGCAAAAATGGTACAGTTAAAACCCTCCATGACTTCGTTTACAATGGGAATAACTGCTTGATCATATAAATCTCTTTCGCAAGCTGTAGGACCAAAGACCTGCAAGTACACGAAATATACACGAAACGTTTCGGATCGGATACGGGTTTCAAATTAGGTACACGAAATTAATAACGGACGGATACGGGTTTCACCTTCGAGTACACGAAACACGAAAATACACGAAACGAAAGTATACGAAACCAATTAAAATTAGAACCTTAGAACCTTATTATTAACCATATAATATATCCACACATACATATAAATATATACTTTTTACACAATTATATATTAAATATATCGGGTTGGGTTCCACATAGAACCAATTAAAATTAGAACCTTAGAACCTTATTATTAACCATTAGATTGTGAAAGATTTAAAGGCTGAGATCTCACTTATGTATTATACATTTATATTCTACTTTTATTATACAGTATGTTATTTATTAGAAATAAATTATAGTTAGAGTATACATATTTAAGAAGACACAATAAATGATATTTAAAGCAGATTTGAATACTTTCTATAAATAATGTAATTACAAATATTTAGAGTTATCTACATTCCTAATATATACCGATGCAATATATTTCATCCAATAAATACTTACGGATAATATAATTTAAATTCAAATTTTTGTACACATGTTTTGAAAAAATATATCTCTGCGGGATTCGTTAACAATGAATTTTTTTAAAAACACTAAAAAAATGTGAATAATAAAATATAATATACTTATGTAGCACATTATATACTCTCTTAATTGTTGATTAAAATACTACAGCAGTATAAAATACTACTGCAGTATATTGTTTATTATTCTTTAGTGGGAATGAAAAATTAATAATATTGTTACAGTACCTTATATATTATACATGATTTAATTAGAGTATTATACGGATACTGCTACAGAACTTTTATATTTTAAAAGAATGTTCATACAAAATATTAGTATAATAAAAAATATAATTAAAATATTTAGTTAAGAAAAATATTGTTGCAGTACGTATATATTATACACGATTTTATTAGACTATTGTATTGATGCTGCTACAGAACTTTTATATTTTATAAGAGTGTTCGTACAAAATATTATTATAATGAAGAATACAATTAAAATTGTTTGTTAAGAAGAATATTGTTGCAGTACGTGGATATTATACATGATTTTATCATATTATTGTATTGATACTGCTGCAGAACTTTTATATTTTATAAGAATGTTCGTACAAAATATTAATATAATAATAAATACAATTGAAATTGTTAATTATGAAAGATAATTAAAAAATTTATTTATATTTATAGAATGAAATACAACTTGTATATTTACTATCATCATTATGATTGATATGCAATTCATAATTACTATATTTAAATGCTTGTTACATCAAGACCGTCCATTCTATCCTAATCTAATGAATATAAATAAGGTCTAAGTTCTAACTTTAATACAGGTTCTAATTTGAACCTACCCCTATCAGTAACATATATATAATAAATATCATGTACAAATATTTCGTGTACTTTCGTGTATTTCGTGTACCCCAAATGAAAACCCATATCCGACACGAAATCTATCGTGTAATTTCGTGTTCGTGTACTTTCGTGTTTCGTGTATCGAAAATCAAAATCCATATCCATTTTTTTCGTGTCGTTTCGTTTCGTGTTAGCGTGTCACGTGTCAAATTGACAGGCCTAGTTTTGGCGCTTCTCTAAACAAATAACACCTATTTTTCAAACACATTCCACCTACCAAATTAAGTACTAATTACATAATCAACCAAATTAATCTTAAAGAAAATCAATCAGAGCACAAGTCTATACATATACATATGATAAAGAAAATCGATGCATACTCAGGGGTGAGAATGTGAGATGTAATCGGCGGACAACGCAGGTGGCGGTGACGATTTGAAGGGTGATGCTGGGAAAGGAAAATTGTTATTAGGAAATTTTTTTGTCTAGTTGATCTTTCCCGACTCGATTCCCACTCTCTCTGGCCACTTCTTTTGTCACTAGTTGATTGATAAAAAACAGTGGAGATGATATGATCGATTAAACTTGGTTACTTAATTGTTTTAAAAAAACTTGGTTACTTATTTAGTTATTGCTAAGATTATAATTTATCTAAAAACAAGTGGTTAAATTAACTATAAATACAGGACATATATAATGAAAGGTAACTGATCCTGCAGGTAAATAAAGTGCATTGAATGAATTAAACCTATGTTGTGAATTCATGCTACTTAACTGCACATTATTATATATGTTTATCTCAATCACAATCCACACGCATAAATTTAAACATGATTAGCAGTTGGGTACATATATCTTTACTAAAGAATATTGTGTGTTGACTGATACTCGTGTCTATATGCATGCCAAGGTTTTATGCGCACCGCCGTGCCGCCATGCATCATAGATGTACACTTAATTGCCGGCTAATTTCTCTTTGACTTGAGACTGACCTAAAACCTGATCACCGCTGTTGACAGGATGTTTCTTCTTAATTGGGCACATTGTCATTCGATTTCTTTTCTTGAAATCGTCTCATAGGATAGGACTACTAGATAATTCTTTCTTTGTGGTTCTTATACTTTTCATGTATACGCATATAACTTTTCAGGAGGTCCTATTCAATTCTATACATTTTAAAATTTTTCTAAAATAATAAACTTTTATAATATAAAAATCCCATGCACCCACCCATGATCATCTACATCAATTTATTTTTTCAAATCTATCAATTAAATATTCATGAGTCTCACCACTTAACCTACTTTTTTTTCTCATTCCTTTACACTACTTTATACACATATCTTAACGGAGGCAGTAATACTTTTTTTTATATTATATTTATATTTATGTAGTTAATTGGATGAGGGGAAATAGATGGAGTAGTGCCACTTGTTCATCCATATGGAGCAGAGAGCGAGATAAGATATTCGAGAGTGGTCTGGCATTTTATTCAGAAGATCGGTGGGAGGATATTGCTGCGCACATATATTCCTGGGAAATCTGTACAAGACATCAAGCAACGCTATGAGCTCTAGTTGATGATGATATTTGTGAAATTGAGTCTGGTTGCGTGCCACTGCCTTCATTTACACAGGTAGCGGGTAATGAAGATATCGGTAAGAAAGGTGATGAAAAGTGAAGTGGGGGGTCATGGAGAAATGGGTAACAAAGGTGCTAATGCAAGGAAACCCGCAGGGCCGGTTTTGAAGGAGTGCAACAAGTGCAACAGCACAGGGCCCATGAAAATTTAGGGCCCCAATCTATTACTACTTCTTTCTATCTTTTGGTATACTCATGACAAATATAATATAATATTAATATCTCTTTAAGTTTTACTATTATTTTATTTAAACACTAATTTAAGTCTCTTTAATTTTTATCATTATTTTTACCATTATTTAAATATAATATAATATTAATATCTCTTTAATTTTTATCATTATTTTTACCATTATTTAAATATAATATAATATTAAAATAGCTTTAATTTTTACCATTATTTTTTACCATTATTTAAGTCATATTTAAGTCTACCTACTTAAAAAAAACAATTTTTCAGTTGTAGTAGTCTAATTTTGTTTATGATATCATATTATTTTAAATATTTTAAAATTTTGTTTTGTCATTTGGAAGGGCCTCATTTTTAAAGTCAGCACAGGGCCTCAAAAAAGTCCCAAACGGCACTGGAAACCCGAGCAGGAGCCCGTGGATTCCTTTGTCTTTTTATTTGTGTTAATCGTTTTATTCTATTCGTGTTGTTTAATTTTGATGAAGCTGCATGCAGGCGATAATTTCTTGATAAATATGGTAAAGCTGGTGATTGGCGAAGTATATCACGTGGTGACAAGAACAGCTACCCAGCCATGCACAAAAGTACTTGATCCGTTCCAGCTTGATGGACAAAGATAAGAAGAGAACAAGGATTCATGATGTTTTGCCCGACCGACGCATAAAAGTATCCGGAGCGTCGGTTCTGTCTTTAACCGACGCTAAAGAGGCGACGTGGAAAGTTGTTTTTGTACTAGTGCACCCAGGCCTAATCTCTGCTACCTAACACAAATGCTAAACCAAGTCAACAAGCTGCTGCAGCTAATTCCTGGCGTTGGAATATCGGTGAACCAAACGAGTTCTGTTTATGACATAGAAAAGCAGAGGTATTTTCTACACTTCAGTAGATCCAAAACGACTTACTTCCTCTGTAGTAGTCACAGATATTTGGCTACATTTCTTTTATCTCATTGCTTAAAATATAAGACAGAAATATATTATATTGATATCGAACACGACATATATAAACATGACGAACGCCACAGTCACACAGTGTTTGGATTACAGTTCTACCGATATACAAAAACACCAAGGTACATGAATTTAGCTTATGGTATAGATTCATAATTCAAGACCGCAAGTCGCTTTTAGCATTATTCAAACATGTTTCATTAGTTTTCATCAACATGGTAACCCATTCTGCTACAAGGGAAACTTGTTATACAGCTGAGCTAGGGCGAAGATTTTCACGTAATATTAATCATCTTTACTATACTCGAATAAAGGAAAAAACCAGGTTGATGGCGGATGAAAACTTGCTTAAGATCCCGTGGTGTATCATGGCTATCACCGGAAGAGTCCTTTAATTTCTATTCTGTTTTTTGGACCTCCCTTTATCTTGCTCTTGCTTTCTCCTTTTATAATATGATGGAGATGAGTCATCTCTCTCTTTTCAGGGGCAAGTGACAAGTATTTATGTTTGTAGAAGTAGAGTAGGTGATGAGGAAAGGTTACGATTACAGGTGGCAAGCATTCCGGAAAATTTGGGATGACTAGGTGGAAGCAAGTGATGAGGAAGTGACGTGGCTGCCGTAGGGATATGGGGTTACGGTTGGAGTTGTGAGGAGTGAGCTTCCGGAAGGAACTGTAGGGAGGTCTGCTACAGGGAGGAATGACATAAGGTATGGAGGGCTGTAAGGCATGTTGGAATGTACTTGCTATCACTTATAATAGCTTCTTTTGTTGTTCCCTGGGATTGAAGGTTGGTGCGCAGCACGCTTCGCCGCAAGGTGTAGAGACAGCTGTAGCCATAGACAGTTTTATATGCCATCACAGGTGATTAAGTGCCTGTTCGGCTATTCCCATTTCCCGCTTTTTAAATAAGAAATCGGTTTTCACTTTTTTTCACCCATCCGCGTCAAAAGCCAGCCAGAAGTACTTCTTTGCAAAATAGTTTAAATGAACGGTCCTAAATTTTACAATGAAAAATATAGTTATTCTTAAAAAGAATAGAGGTTTCATTCTTTAAGAATCTAAAAAAATATAATAAAGAACTGTCATAAAAGGAATACAGTTTTTATTTACAACAACAATTAAAAATAATAAAATTTAATAAATAGGAATCCTAAAATGAATAACATTCTTATTCCATAAAAATCGAAATAAATCAATCATAGCCAAAATATAATTTGCATTTCTAACTACATTTCTAACTATACAAGTACAAGTAGGGTAATAATAGGTAACAAATAGAAATATAATTAGTATAATAAAAGATAACAATTACATAAATGAAATATAAGTCTTATTCTAAAATTAGTATAATAAAAACTATAAATTATAGGAGGAACGTAATTTCTATAATTTTTATTTATAAAATCTTTTTTTAATTAAATTTTTTATTTATACGTATTTATATAATATACAAATTTTACTTAATCAGTATTTTGCATTAGTATTTTGCATTTATATTAAAAATTGTACTAGAATTAACACAAAACAATTATGTTAAGTTTGATTATTTTAATTACTTGAATCAAAATTATATAAAATATAAATTTTGTTTAATTTAAAATCAAGTCTTATTTTGCTGACAAACTCATCTTTACACACACACATTTGACAAGGAGGGCTCTTTGGTGTAACGGATAGGAAAATACTTGTTGTATATAATTGTATATAAAATTTTATATAAGTTTTAATTAGAATGAGTCCCCTTTATTTACATAAACAACTTCAATTAAAACCCACCACATCAATTATCACATATTTTTAAATATAAATTTTCTGTACACAATTTTATACATCTAACACTATTCTAAAAGATAATATGTTTACACAGGTGGGAGGGAACGACAACGCTTTGCTTGCAAACTTAAGCTTCCCAGGTACTCCCACTTAACACCCCTTCCAGCTGCATGTCTTTTGCATATAATACTAGCAGTTGATCATTACTGATGGGCGGGCAGCCACTGGTTTATACTTTAGATCTTTTGTGTCATTCCATTTGTATATTTAATCTAATCAGTTTTTATCATTATGTTTTTGAGCTTTGCTTTCCTTAAAATCATTACAGTAGACATAATTGATTTCTGTTTCTTCATTTATAAAACTCGTGATGGAATAGCCGAGTTTCTCTAATGAGGATATTAACTGATGACATTATACTAACTTGTGAAGGAAAACCGTTACCTTATTATTATAACTATTCATTACTGGTATGAATCACGAATGAAGTAGCATTCGCATTGTAGAGGAACGCGGGTCCTTGCTCTTGATGGAGAAGGACCAAAACTAAAGCAGAAAGGCCCAAGCATAAAGTGCTTCGTAGGCTGTCAATTGCACATCCCACCATGGCTCATTATCACATTCCTACACTTTTATTCCACCCCATTTTTCAGCTTTTCTTTTTATTCACAACCAAATTCAACGTTTCTTAATGTGTTTTTATAATACCTATTATTATTTCAGAGTTCCGTAGAAAGAAAAAATTCAACTTTAAGTAGGTGGACAGTGCAATATTTAAAATAGGTATAAAAAAAATATTTTTATTAAATGCATATGAGAAAATGGAAAAGTGGTGTGGGTGGAGAAGCAATAGGGAAAAACAAAAGTTAAGAAGGAAGGTGGTTATTTGGGAGTTATAGACAACATCCCGTGCGAAAAGAGCCTGTTTTTATATCGAACCTGAAATAAGAAATATATGTGAGTGGGTTGCATAGAGTCGCAAGTTGAAGTTATGATTGGATGATAAGACAAGGCTCGTGGAAATCAACTTTATATTTGATTCTTCACAAGCATTTTATTAAAGAAAAGCAGAATGGATGGGAGAAGAAGCTCATCGATCACATTACTTGTGACCCCATGTTCAAGGAAGAGCACCAAGAAGCTAGCCTAGCCTAGTAGTGTATTATTATTATTATTTATTTGTTTCTGCCAAACAGATGGAAAGGTGTCAGATGCAAGTTTATGTTTTATAAACAACCCAATCCCAATCCAAATCCTGCAGACATCAAACTAATAAGAGCTATATATGCAGTGAGTGAGTGTGTGAGATACAGAGACAAATATTAAATCACAAGAAATTAAGATGAAGGGAAGAGACAGAAACAAAGGAGCTCCTCCTGCTGCTGCTGATCTCTTGGTCTGTTTTCCAACTAGAAGTCATCTGAGGCTGATGCCAAAGCCCACTTGTAGCCCTTCCAGACGCTTCCTCCAGCACCAGCTTAAGAAATCATCTGCTGCAACTTCTTCTTCTATGTTACTGTTAAAAAACAAGCACATGGAATCTGATGTGTCTGAGCCCACATCTCCCAAGGTTACTTGTTCTGGACAGATCAAAGTCAGGCCTAAAACCGGGTGCAAAAATTGGCAGTCGGTGATGGAGGAGATTGAGAAGCTTCATCATCACAAGAAAACCAACAAGATCAACAAGCCAAACTGGGCCGAGGCATTAGGCTTCAAGAAAGATGTCATGCACTTCCTCACTTGTTTACGAACTATTCGCTTTGATTTCCGATGTTTTGGATCTTTTCCATCAGTCGATATTAGTAGCTCGGATGACGAGGATGAGGAGGAGGAGGAGGATGATGATAAAGATAATGCAGGCGATGATAAGTATCAACAGCATCAAGAGGAAGATGATGACAACAACTCAAAAGCCGTTTTTTCCAAATGGTTCATGGTTTTACAAGAAGAAAACCATGATACCAAACAAGGACTCACACCTAATTTTGATGATGAAGATCACCATCAATCTGCTAATGTTCCACCTCCGAATGCCTTATTGCTCATGCGTTGTCGGTCTGCTCCTGCCAAAAGCTGGCTCGAAGAAAGAGAAGAAGACAAAGCTAAAGAGGAAGAAAAAGAAGAAGTGGAAGAGGAGAAGAAAGCCAAAATGGTGAATGAGGAAGAAGTAAAAAGAAAAAAGATATTAGAAGAGAATAATTTGGTGGTTATGAAATATGACACTGATTTCTACAAATTATCCTGTGATATTGCAAAGGAAACTTGGGTTGTAGGTGGAATGAATAAAGATCAAATGTCAAGGAGTCGAAGTTGCAAGAGATGATCCCTACCGATCACAAAAGGTCGAGGATGCCAGCATCTATCTGTTAAATTTCTCAACTTGAGTTGAAATTACTGTCCATGGAAGTGGAGATTTCCCACCAGCTGAACAGGATTTAAGTAACAATTTCAACACTCTGGTCATGACTAAGCTCACATCTGTGCCAACACCTTGCTATTATTGATCTGCAGCAACTTTCTGAATTTGCTATATATGTAGTATACTATTTGCATTTATCCTCTTGGATCTGCTGCATATTGCAGTCAAACTTTTTCATTGCCTTTTTTGGAGTTTTTCTGCTTTCCCATAGAGTTGCTTTTTGAACTCTATTTGAACTTGTGTTTTTACCATGTACAGTTCAAGTTTTATCTGTTGCAAGAGAGGATATATCTTTTAATGTATCAATTGTAAATACTAGAACAACTATGTAACTGTGTGATACACAGCCTGCTTATTCATCATATACTTGCTATACATGGTAAATTGTCCACAAAAGTTTTTAACAGCTTCGTCTCCTTTTGATGTCATCGTGTAAAATTTTGATTCTAAATTTAGTTAAGGCTTAATGACTGGAATAATAAACATATTAAATATGTGTATTTTGCTATGACAAATTAGGAGACATTACAAACCATCAAAACTTCTGTACAGTTGATCTTTAATCAATACATATGAAGCCTCTTCTAATTTCTTAGTGCTGGCAGGTGAAATTACAAGTTATGAACAAATGGCACCACACTTTATCAGCTCTCCTTCAATCACTGAAAACGAAAATTTGGAGACTATAAACCATTATTGTTCTTCTTCGTCCTGAAGGTCTAATCCGCTCCTTGGTTAATTATATGGTGTACAACTGATCATCTTGACTGAACTTTCTAATGACTCAAAATTTTCACCAGATATTTCCTTTATTGTTGATCCATTCTTGTATATCTTGAAGGCTGGGACCGAGTTAACATCTTCTAATTGCATAATGTATGGGTTATCTTCTATCTCCACCTACATTTTAATTTAACGGATAACTAACACACGTTAGACAAAACAACTCAGCTCAATACTGCCTGGAGTTCCAATCTGGTGGAATGAGATAAAGTATCAGTGCTAATGTGATATAATTTTTAATTTTTTTATTTTGTAAATAAAAAATGCAGCGCTGAGTTGTTTATGACCAGATCATACCTTGAGAAAGTTGATGGATGGAAATCTTAAGCAAACCTGCTCCATTAGCTGAAACAGTTTTACGTGAGATGATTTGTTGCAGAAGAGCACTACAGACATGCCTGCATCCGTTTTAAAGAATTATTAGACTAAGATTACAAAAGAAATTTAAAATTCAAAGAAAGTTGATGAAAATTCAGTGATCACCCGGCGCAATTACAAAGCGTCTGAAATGTTCTTTGCTGGAAATCATAACAAGGTTTGAAGAAGCATTATTTTTCATGTTCCTTATGTCTTCACTTAGCTGCTTCTGAGCATGGACTTGAGCTACATACAGAGCTTTCTCTACATCTCTGTCTTTTGGATTCTCTTTGAGCATAATCTCATAATCTTGAATTGATGCCTCCCATCTTTCGAGCTGAAGATATATAATAATTATCAGTGTATATGAATAGCATGAAGTAATTCCAGCTGAAATGTTCGTTTTCATAATAATAGAACACAGTCATTTGTTTAAATATTTGATGTGCACCTTTGAGAAACAATCTGCTCTTCTTAATCTGGCCTTAGCATATGAAGGCCTTAAAGCAAGGGCTGCTGTACAATCCTCCACTGCTTTCTCGTATTCGCCCAACTTAGATAGACAAGCTGCACGATTGCATAATAATACAGAATTAAGTGCCTGATGTTGTAGTCCTTCACTGTACACTTTCAAGGCATCTGTGAATTTTGATGCTTTAAACAGCTGGTTGCCTTCTGATCGAGCTGATGCCAAGGCCAGAGCCCTCTCTGCTGTAGCTTTTGCCTCCTCGGTTGGATCAAGTTTTGCTGCACATTGAGCAGCAGCCACTGCCTCCTCAAATCTAAAACAGATGATATATTACATGTTAGCACGAAAATATAGTAATATAACACAAATTCAAGTTTAAGACTCGACTACAATAAAAATTATAATCAGCTGTATAGATTATTTCACCAACCTGCCAGCTGCCATGTAAACTTGTGCTTTGGTTGTTAACAGATCAGAACAACCAGCAGCCCCCAAAAACTGGATGCATAAATTTGTGTCGTAGTTTGGCCCTTTTTGAATTATGGTATAGGCTTCTTGGTGTTTACCGAGATTCAGCAAGGCCTCTGCTTTTAAAGCATATATCTAAAAAAATGAAATTTTTTTGACATGAGCAAATATAAGAGATCCAGATTTCTGTATATGCATAGATGATATTAACTAACTGTAAAAAGGGTATCTATTCAAATTATCTGTGAACAGAACAACTGTTTAAAATTGGGGTAACAAAAACATGCAAATATATATATATGGCATCTTGGCTATTAGAAAGTATTAGAATGCCATAATTACTCAAATATTCTATTTGTGAACAGATGCATAGGCAAAGTCTTGGACATCAATAGACCTAGAAGCAACAAAACTAGTGTGAATATACGATTTAGTTACCTGAGGAGAAGAATCTGCACCAGATGAGATTGCCAAATGGCTCTCCTCTTCTACTGATTCCCAGTCTCTTACTGTTCTGGCTTCTTTGGTCTTGGTCAGATGCATCTTAAGGGCTTCGGCTAGTGAAACTTCTATTGCATCAGCCTTGGCTCCTAATTGTTTGTAATGACTCAGTGCCTTGTCCGCGTCCCCTAATCTATAAGATGATTCCAGAAACTTATTTTTACAAATATGAAAAGTTTGACTCCAGATATGGTAGGCTCATGTGATTGTAAAATGCATACCTGAGGTAGAGTTTTGCTAATCGTTGATGAGCTCTTTGATACATTGGATAAATCCGTATAGCCACTCTACAGTCAAACACAGCCTCAATAAGACGGCCTAAACCTATCAAAGCAGCACTTTTGTTGCTATAATACGATGCTTTACTTGGATCTTGAGCAATGGCCTCTTGGTATAAAGCAATAGCCTCCTCATATCTCCCCTCTTTATAATTCTCATTTCCCATCAACTTCAACGTCTCGGAATCGAATCTGTGTTGAGCTTTAGTCTTCCCACTGGGCTTCTTCACGATGTTGCCCATAAGCATGGGAGTGTGAATCGAACGGCCTCCTTTACTCAAACTTGTTACATGGCTGTTGGCAGATGTCTTCCCTGAGGAGGCCTTAGCTCCTCCCCCTTGCTGCTTCAAGTTGCCCAAGTGGCTGGGAAGCATTCCATTGTTTGAAGAAGCACGATACAAGATTCCTCCAGTTGGTGTGGATTTCTGGCGGACAGCAATTCTCATGCTCAGCTCACTCTCCGTGAAAGTAGGTTCTTTTTTGAGCCATTTAGTGTATGGGAGTTGATCGCGGCTTGAATCTGAAGTCTTGTTTCTTGAATGCCTGGGACTAACAGAAACAGCAGGAGGAGGCTTTTGTGAGGGGGTTTTAGTATGTTTTGGAGGAGGCGGGGGCTTTGCAGCTGCTGCTATTATAGTGGAATCTAAATAAGTGGAATCCCCGGAGCTAGCTCGTCTTCGTTTGATTTTAATACTGTGGTCTCTGGAGTGCTTGATGGAGCTGGTGGAATGCCTGGCAGCGGTAGCATCTTTTATAGCAGGCAGTGGCGGTGTTGACGCTGATCGTGGCCTGACGAAGGCCTTGCGCTGAAATATAGATCCCACGAAACCACACCCTGTTTGGTTGGGTCCCAAATGCTGAGGTGTTTGATCTGCCATGACTGGGGAGGACTTGGAATAGACTACTGCTAGTATTTCTGAAGAAGAAGAAGAGTAGTCACTTTGAAGAAGGGGTTAAAGAATAAATGAATATCGTTGAAGAAAAAGGATCAAGACTTGGCTTGAATGTGAAGATTAGGCTTGGAAGTGTGCAGCAAAGAATGTGTGTATTTATATGTCCAAAGCCCCCCTAGAGTAGATGCCAAGAAACTAACTTTTTCTTCTTTTGCCGCAAAGCAATACGAGTATTTCAATAAATGATAATGGGTCACATAGTTACAATATCCATCATTTTATTTTGTCATGTTTGGGATTTGTTTCATACCATTAGTAATGCTGTATATCAGGACTGTGTTATCTACTTTATCATACATGTAGGGACCTGCATGTTTAAATTTATAATAATAATAATAATCAGCTGGTTGTAATGGGTAGATGTGGAGGCAAGTGTAATGGAAAGAGGACAAATAGTAAGAGAACGAGTCCGCTTTAAACGTACATACATTTGGAGAAGAAGCAAGGTCTGATTATCTTTATTCTCAGTCATTGCCGAGTTTATATATTCCAGGTTTTCAAGTTAGCTTCCAAAAGCTGATGTCTACAGTCGTTTCTTAATAGCAACAACACAGGAGCTAGCTGGCTGTGTATTTGTCATGACATGCACATCGGCTACCTTGTGTCCACACTCCACTAGTTGACTTGACATTGGCTACTACACTATATGACTATATAGTATATATCCATCCATCAACAAATGTGAGTATGTTATTACATCCTAATCATCCCCCTTTTTTCTTACTTTCATTCATTTGGACTCGGAAACGAATAGTGATGTGAGAATGGTTTGTGCATGTCTGTGTGAGTCTCATCTCAATATTCCTTTGTAAAAAGAAATGAGGGTGAGCTAGATATAAAAACGGGACTCATATATTAATGTAACAGGGGTCGCTGAAAGCCTGAAACTAAACCAAACCAAAAGCCAAATGGCGAATATAGTAACAAAAGTAAGCGATTGGATATCTTCAAAATTTTGGTCGGACAAGTCAATTAAAGTAAGGATTGTCGTTTGGTCAAAATCTTCAACAAAAGTATCGATTCTTTTGTTGGGTTGTCGACTTAACTACCGAGCCTGTGTTTCACCCCTCACCCACTTGTCTAAAACTAACCTATCCAATAATCCAAATTCTATTTTATTGCGTGATTCAAATATAAATTTAAATTCATTCATTATTTTTATATTTATTTTTTTATTTTAAATATTTTGAAAAAATTTAACTATTTCACCATTAATTATAATAATAACATCAGATAAAGATAAGATGTTATAAAATAAATTGAAAATGATAAAATGACACATAAAAATAAATTCAAAATACTAAATATTACATAAATATACTAATTCTCAAAATTAATATATTTTTCCCACAAATACTCAATTAATACATTTCGATGTTCAAGATGAGCATCTTTATCATTAATTATTAATTAGTCTTTATCTTCATTTGGAAAATAACGTATCGTTAAGATTTACGAATCTGGAAAAGTGTTACATAAAAAAAATCCTACTGATAAGTACTTCCTTAAATTCATATAAGTTGATTAATCTTTTTCATGAGTTTTGACTTGATAACAACACGTATTTTCTTTTAAATAAAAGAGACATATTAGACATTTAATTATAGTCTTTCTCTATTTCAATTATAAAATAAAAATGGTTGAAATTACATGAAAAATCCAAAAGACTAAAAATGGACGAAAGGAAAGAAAATGAAGGCGTTTGATTTGTAATACAGAAATAATAATGGGCAGAAGAATAATGCACATACGGGTGTGATAGTCACAATAAAGTGAGTCGGTGCCGGCTCGCTGAGATTCACAGCTCGCACGAACGCAAATTGGTTAAACACCACAAAAGGCATTTCCAATTCCTGGACGGCAGGCACTGCCAACAAGATATTAGATGCATCCACGACCGTCTCCTCATTATACATCCCCATTTGTCACATCTTATTATTCTGGATGATTATAAAGCACACTTTGATTGGGTCAAAATATGCCCATCTCAGCTTTTCATTCTCCGATTAAGAGGAAGTTATGATCATTCTCAAAAAAAAAAGAGGAAGTTATGATTTTTTTTAATAAATATCTAAGTTGTGATTTTTTTTCAAAAATATGTTGTGATTAAATGTGCGATCCCAATAACAATTGTTATACCTAAAAAATAATCGCTTTCAACCAATGTTCCGACCTAATATGCAACTCTGACTTATTTGATTTAGAATATAAAAATATAAATTTTATTTAATAATTAAATATTCTATATAAATATTATTATGTAATCTATATTTGGAAGTACAATACTGAACATGTATTATATATAGATATTAAATAAATTTTAAAATATGAATACTTACAAATTTCTATGTAAGTTATAATCTTTTCCTTTTTATTTATTTCTAATATAAATTATTTAATTATCGTTATTATTAAAGAATTTATTATTATCATTAAGATTCACAAATCACAAATGGAGTCAGGATTGTCATATTACTCATACACATACAACACTCTTCACCGTGGGCTAATTTTGTGGGCTCGTCACAAAATTCTAAAGCCCGTTTTAATTCGAAACTCCGGTGCGATTCGGCCCCTTGTGCTTGGTATTGATTCAATGTTGAGCACACACCGACCCCCGCTGGGAAAATACACACAGTGGGTGATTGGTCGCTTAGATTTCAAATTGAAGCCTCGTATCAGGTAACCCCTCCATCCAACTATGTTTATAAATCTCTGTTTCGTTCTTTCTTTTCTCTAATCTTGAAAATACTGCACTAGGTTTTTTGATGATTTCTTCGGTTTTTATTCTGCTCAATCGAGGTTAAACTTATGGAGCCCGAGCCTTGAGTAATTATTAAGGGGGTAGGTTTTAGATTAATGATGCGATAAAATTTGCCTCTCTAAGATTTAGCTTCACCTTTCTTCCAGTAAAATGTGTTTAAGTGTGATTGCTTAATTAAAATCCCTCTACCTGGACGTGTTATCACTCCATCTTCTACCCCCAAACTCCTCCTGTCTCACCAATAACTGCCGTTATTCATTTCACTCACCTTCACCTTACTTTTCTATTCAGATACGTAAGGAGTATATTTGTGGTTTATATCTAAATCCTCAGTCCCCGAGCATAAGAGAATGTAAAATGTCAAAGAACAAAGAATTTATAGTTTCTAAAAAACATATACCTCGAGTATTATGCTTAATCTAACATCTGGGTACATTTTTTACCTATCCAAATACGCTGAATTGCTGATTATGTCACAGAAGATATTCTTCTTAAATGCTTTTTTTTTTTTAGTTTACTCAAGGAAATAGTTGACACTTTACAGTCCCCAGCAGACATATGGTGATTCCATGCTTAATTCTTTTATGATAAACTACAGTCTAAATTGCATAAATGTGAGAGAATTCAGTTTCTGAGATGATGACAACTGCTGCGTATAAACTTCTTTCTTCCCTTTTTTCTACTAGCATCTCGCTTTTTTCAAAGATCAATATAACCCATCAGGATTTTAAAAAGAGCTTTAATGTTGACATATATGAGAAGAAGTATCATTATTTCAGGATTGTTTGGACAACTGGAACAGAAATGTTGAAAACCAGGAAAGTTGCCGGTAGGGGAGATGCAATATCTTCACATTACGCTTTTGGTCAACTTGAAGATGATACAATTATCAAACACAGGCTTCTCACGCGCACAACTACCACAAGGGGTGAACCTCCACTGAAAAAACTTCAGAAGAAGTTTACCTCATATGCTCTTGAGATTGAGAAAGATGCAGACAACAGCAATGATTGTGAACGGCTAGCAAAAGCCTTCTTACAGGAGCTTACAACTTTTGAACTACCACTTCTTAAGAGCAAGGCTGTTATTGATGCAAATTTAAGAGAGAAGGAGAATTTTAATGAGCTGAAGGCTGAGATAAATAGGCAAATAATACAGGCAGAGGATGATATAGAAGACTTGAAGAAACAACTAGAAGAGAGCAAGGTGGAAAGGCAGCACAAGGAGGAGTGTGAGACAATTAGGAAATTAATTGCTATGCAGCCACCAAGATCAGAGACACAAAAAGTTCTTACGGACCTTGAAAAAGAAATTGCTTTGTTGGAGGCAGAAAATATATCTGGCTCAAGGACGCTGGAGCTTCGGAAGAAACAGTTCGCTCTTCTATTGCATGTGGTATGTGCTAATATTTGAAAAACTCTAATTTTATTCTATAATTATATGTTTTATGGCGGCGTTAAAATAAGTGTTTTTACTGGTTTCTCCTTAGTAGACTAAAATATCATCAAAACATGTTCAATAAAAGAGCTCAATCTTTGAGTTGGATTGTCTTGCTGTTCTTTCAGCAAGCTACAACTTTAATATCATTCAAATATTTGATTATTTTAATTGCATACTGATGTTGATACAAATGAGTGAATATTATAAGGAGCCAATTAACAGTCAGGAACTGTTGGAAGAATGACAAAAGTAATTGCAAGACCCTGTGAAATCTAGACTTGAATGCATCAATAGTTGCAAACTATGTTGCATAAGTGTTGATCATAATATGATTTTTTTTAAGAGGATTATTAGAAGTAGGACAGGTTTAAGAGAGGGTTGAAACACGGGATAATGACCTCCTTCACAGGGAATCTGTAAAGGCAACAAATAGATCCTCGGATTTGTTCCAAAGTCATCATTTTAGAATATTCATTATCTCATAAAAATGAGTAATCTTGAAACTTGTAGAATAAGTAAAATCCTAGATGAAAGGAAACATAGCCTTTTTATTATGTCTGCATCAATCATAGGTCATGTTTGTTCAAAGACTTATAAGTCAAAAGTCACTTTTCGCTTATAATTAACCTTTTACTTATAAGTAAAAATTAACTTTTATTATGTTACCCAAACACGACCATTATCTGTGATGAAGAATTTGAATATTTAGACAATTTCCTTAATTTTCAAGGAGCTTGTTATTTCCTTCCAAATTTATTTGTGTAGGATATGCCTCACCGAATTAATCCCATTTAACACAATTGCACCCTGTATATAATTGATTAGAGAAGTTCTAGCAAGAATTAGGCTCAGGGCCGACAGAGACTCAAAATCGAGATGCTTTCCTTGGTAAATCCTGGATTGTTAATGCTGATAAATATTGAATGTCATTCATATTAAAAGATGAGTGTGAGGTGTCTATAGGAAGTAATATCAAAAGGAAGAGGATATGGAGAATAAAATCTCAGTTTAATCAGTGATATCCATCAACCTTGTTAATTAAATGTGAAACTACTGAATAATTACCTAATTAAACTTTACGGGCATCTAGAAGAATTACACTCTAAGAACTGGAGTACTGGGGGTGGTGGACTCGTCAACTTGTGTAAGAATATCTGCTGTTTAAGTTATTATATTGTGGTAAATCATGAAAAATGGAGGTACTTCGAAATGTGTTTCAGTTGGCATCTCAACTGATGAAATGTTGATTGACTTGATTCTCACCCTAATAAGTGCTTATTATATGGGTGTATATCTATCGATACGTGAATTGGACTTTGGATACATGATGATTTCCTCATTTTCATCTAGAGAACTGTTCTTTGTATCTTAGATTATTGCTGTTTCATATTGTGCAGGTGGATGAGTTACAGAACACCATAGAGGAAGAACCGAGGAGTTTGATGGAGGAGATGAGAAATGCAATGGAAGATCATAAGAATGGAATTGAGGATGCTAGTTGTGGTCCAGATGCAATGGCTGTTGACTAGCAAGGTGTCTCTGAATGATATGGTTTACATTTTGGTTGTGGTGGATGTTCAGGATAACCTGTTAGCTGGGCTTTTTCAAAAAATGTATGTATTTTTCTGACTTTAGTTTCTTGCTTCTCTATGTTTGTAAACTCTAAGCTTCTAATTTTTTTCTTTCTTTTCTAATTAAGTTTAGGTCAATTGCAAAAGTTTGTGTTTCTATTTCTGTATGTTCTAAACCATAAACCAGATGTGTAATTTTTGTGCAAGGGGTTATCATATTGATGTGTTTATGAACGTTACTACGTTAGCTTGGTGCTTGGTGCTTGGTGCTTGGTGCAATGCAACTTTGACGTTGGACTCCTTGTGTGGAACTGTTATGGGAGTATAGACTTGTACACCAAACAGTAGCTATAAATATTACTCTACCCCGTGATATATCCTCAGTGTTTTAAAAATCGATTAATTAACCGACCGACTTATCGGTTAAGCGATCTCTATATATATATAAACAAATGATAAAATAGAAATCGAATATTAAATTATTATATAAATAGTCAATTAATGCAAATTTAAAATTCGTAAAATTCGACACGTATGATATGCAAATTGATTGTTAGATGAATAGAAGGTGAAGAAAAATACGATACAATCAAATTTAAAAAAATTTATCCAACTAAAAGCTATCTAAATTGATCATCAACGATGAAGAAAAATATGGTGAAGTCACATTCCAAAAACAATTCATCAATTAAGTGAAAAATCAAATTAAAAACGTAAAAATTTTCTTGAAATCACGTGAAAGAAAAGATATTTTTTAATTATTTGTGATGATCCAAAGTACTAATACTAGATTAGATTCATCTAAAGATTTATATATTTCTAACACGAAATTTTTGGGGGGCGGGGGTGGTTTGGTTTGCAAGAAATATGTGTTTTTTTTTAGCCTTAACCTGGGGAAAAGTAGTTAGCAATTATTTGTATGTGAAAAGACAAAATTTAATTTATATATCTAGTTTGATATTTACAATCATCACCTATGAATATACAATAATTAGTATTTTAAATTATTTTGAGATTCTTTTACAAATATCTAAGTTTAGAATTTTTTGTAAAAATATTATAGTTTTTTTTAGAAATTCATAAAAATAAAATTTCACAAATAAAAACACATGTAACACTCAACAAAACAAGTATCAGAATCTAATCGGAACAAGTCCCGAGCTGTTCACTACAACCTGACTGTGAAACAAAGAACAGGTAGTTGTTTTGTTTTCAGACGGCTGAATATATAGAATATTGAAATTCATTAATCTAAAGAAAAATATTATAATGACATGTCGAATAATCGAACCTGCATTAAATCCGAAACTAGTGGTATCTCAAATGACTCCTACGTAAGAATTATTTGTAAACCAACGTTCAAAACTATCAGTTACATCTATAGCAAAAAAAAAAACTACTTATAGCAACAACTGATATATGAATAACAAATTCCCGAGAATATGACAATTTTTATAGCGAAAGATAAAAACTCATATTTCAAAACCATCAATTGCATCTATAACTGATAAATATGATTATTTTGGATAATTTATATAACTCGCATCGATTTTGAAACTTAGAGTCTCCCGTCCAAATTTGAGCTCATAATGATCCTAATAGACGTGGATTACTAGCATACATATGTATTTATTTCTCAATTTCTTAAAAATATTAATTTACATATGATTTCTGTTCTAACGATCTGTTGTTTCAAGTTTACACGGAAATTACTAAAAAAGTCGAGGAAGAATAGAGAAAAAGAAACAAAGGAAAAAGGGGGAGGCTTTAAGCCATTGGGCTAATGAAGAAGACGAGTGATAGACAAAATTAATTTGGACCCATAAAATAAGAAAGCCCAAATAAAAGTTGAAAGAAAGATGACGCGGTTGTCTCGGGGCGACTGGACTGTCTGCTTTTCTTCATTGTTGTTGTTGTTTTTAAAGTAACCAAGTTAGTTATTGCGAGAAGCAGCAAGACGAAGAGTGGTGTGGTGTGTATATATCGGGAATAATGAATAATATAGTGAATAAGATAAGGAATCTGGATGCGTATCCAAAGATCAATGAAGATTTTTACAGCCGTACTCTTTCCGGTGGTCTTATTACCCTCGCCTCTTCCGTTGTCATGCTTCTTCTATTCGTCTCGGAGCTCAGTGAGTCGATTGTAATTTTTGTTCTTTATTTCTACCTACTAGTTTGGATCTGTACGTGTTTAGCAGCTAATGTCTCTTGTCAAAGCTTCTTTTCTCTTTTTTTTTCCCGATGATGGATCATACTAGCCTCAATTATTATTCACACAAAACCCTAGGATGGGTAAACTAATTTATGGATTCCTCAACTTAATCTACCAACTAGTAACTTAAATACTAAACTCGAACAGGTTCAGAATTAAGCAAGCTGCGAATAGTAATCTTGGAGAGAAAAACAGAGATCAACTCACTTCTTGTAACAACCTTCCACTCCTGCTCAATTTTACAATTGACTTTGTACAAGATATTCCAATATTCTCTATTTCATAAGGGAATTCAATTTTGGAATTGTAATTAACAAAAATAAAGACGACAACTTGTATAAGGGACACTACAAAGTAGCCGTAGCAAACTTTCAAAGGTGTTGAACCGATGAAACCACTTGCTTTTAGTGCCGTCTTCTATGGCAAGAGAATAACTTTGGACTCTTTTAAGTCGATGGGCCTGAGTTTGAGCATGAAAAACAACTATTATTAAAAGTTTCCTTTTTCTGATAGATGATGAAGCTTATATGTTGGTTGGCGCTCTTGTGTTTGTTATCAGGCCTTATTTGTCTTTTTATCCATTTTGACAAGACATGACTTGGTGTTTGGTATGTGATCTAAGTCGACTCCATCCATGACGAAAATGTATACTTGAAGTTGCTGCAATCAATATTTAAATGAGAGATAAGGCCTCATTGCAACTTTTTTTTACAGGGCATAAATTCCTTGGAAGACTTGTTTCCATGTTAATTTTTGAATCTTATGCCATGGATTTGAAATATATATAAGTTAATCCAATTCACTGGTAGTAGATAATAATTTCAAAACAGTGTGTGTCAAGCTTTCCATGTGGAGTCCATATGTTAGAATCCTATTATATAATGTTTAGATTAAAGATCTAATGCTTGGACCCATGCCCTTGTCCGGTTCACACGCTGAAGTTTGTGTAACTAGAGTAACACTGTAATTTTTTTTCCGCTTGGTCAACTTGCCAAATTTTCTTACAAACAACAAAACACTAGGTGCTTTGTAGAAAAGTTACTAGTCTAGCAGACTCTCTGAATGGTATAAAAAATTGTGGCCAATCATGTAAATATAAAAGGCTTAAAGGAGCTAAACTAGTGAACCAGTTTGAAGAACATTTGCCCCTTTATATGTTAGAAGCTTAGTTTCAGTTCTTTTTAGTGCATTAGTGGAAGTAACTTGTCCATGAACAGTGGCCCATTCAAATTTACTTGAATCAATTTCCGGTATACATCCGTTCTAGGGAATTTTATCAGGTTATGGTTTCCATAATTTAACATAGAAACGGGCAAATGTTGTTCAAACTTGTCCATGAACAATGAATTATTCAAATTTACTTGTATCAATTTCCGGTATACATCCGTTCTAGGGAAATTTATCAGGTTATGGTTTCCACAATTTTATGTGATTTTGGTTCATTTTGATCCTACGGTTAGGACCATATTGTGGAAGCTGATGATATTTAGGAGCTTCTGGGGTTGATAGTTGTCTTAACCAACCCGCTTTGTCAAATAAAGATTTACATATATTTGGTTGCCACATATGTGGTGATTAGTATATAGTAATTTACATGTACTTATAACACTGTTATATTACAGTTTTCTTATATACTCGTATAATATAGATTGGCATACATTTGAATATTGGATATAGAAAACACATTGAATCGGAAGTGTATAGACTGCAATTTTTGTAGTTCTCTCTTTTGTCAAGTAAACGAGCCGATTATTTCCTAATCATATGTATGTTCTTATCCATTTCTTGTGTATTTATGGCTTCTGTTCAGGATTATATCTTCACGCCGTGACAGAGACAAAGCTAGTCGTAGACACCTCAAGAGGGGAGACGCTAAAAATCAATGTAATTCTTTTAATTACTATAAATGTTTGAGATTTTCTTTACCTAGATGTCAGGATAGTTTGACAGTAATCATTTATATAGTTCTCAGCCCGTATTATATTAATGTTATAGAAACTTAGGGTATATAGTTCTGTAGTTGTTACTACGCTTGCGATTTGTGCAAATTTGGTAAAAGTCTGTGCTTAATTCTGCTCTGTTTCTTAACCACTTACTGTTTGTCTAAATTTTTGATTCGCAGTTTGATGTGACTTTTCCTGCACTTCCCTGTTCCATACTCAGTCTCGATGCTATGGATATAAGTGGAGAGCAGCATCTTGATGTTGTATGTACCTGATATGAGATTTTTTCTGCATTCCATGACTCTCAGTGTTTTGAATACTTCAGTTATATACTATGGATCTGTTAAGCTCCCTGTATTATTCCATTGAAGCTGGATGTTCTCTCTCTGATATAAATATGGGGTTTTGAACGATTGTTCTATTTTACCCTAGTTTGGGAGTAAATACCAAAGTATTTCACTATTTTTTTGTATATATTTTCTGAGCTATAGCTCTTTTCTGTATGGCCGCACATTGTTATTCAAATTATCAACACAATCCTTTTCTCCCAAACTTAAAGTTTTGGCAAAGTTTGTCATCTGATATACATAAGAACTTTGTTTTATTGGAGTTATCAGTTCTTAGAACCCATAAAATCTTGATTGAGAAGATAATTTGTCAATTTGTTGTGCATGGTAAACATGGAAACCTAGAACCGATATTTAACCGAAGTTCTAAACTTTTGGTTTCTAATGTTTCTAGATTTTACCTGCAATAGACTGTGTAGGTTGACTTGTAATATTATATTGGATTTGCAGAGACATGACATATTTAAGAAAAGGATTGATGCCAGTGGAAATGTCATAGAATCAAGACAGGATGGTATTGGTGCTCCCAAGGTTGGTCACAAATAGTTTGTGTTTTTATTAATAATCATTACTCCCTCCGCCCTACTCATTTCTATACAGTTCTTTTGCATTTCTTGGCACGCATTTCAAGGCTTCTATATAATATAGTTCTATAACTTTTTTTTATTTTTTTTGTTTCTGAATAAAATTTTAAACATTAAATTTTTATTCAGAATAATTTTTAAAAATAATTTATGAAACTATATTTTATAAGAGTCTTAAAATGCGTGCCAAGTCCTCCGTCTCAAACGTATATAACTCAATGGGATGGATGGAGTAACTTGTACATTTTTAAGTAATTAAAAAGTAATATTACTAATATGATATGAAGTAGTATTATTTACTTCATTACTTGTAATCTGGTTGTTCTGAGGGACTAGCTTAAAAGAGGTGTCATGATCGTAAAAGTAAAGAGCAGCATCTCTGTTATTCTATTTATTTCGAATTTAATGAGTACTTAAAACTTTACTAATCTACATGTCATTTTTGTAATTTATTTCATTTTATAATTGTCTGGGAACAAGTGCACTACATTTTTGTGATCCTTAAAATTAGTACAAAAGAGAATAAGAGTGTGAATACATAGAAGGAAATTAAGGAAACCATAGTTCCTCATATCAATTGCAAATTGTCAAGGCATGTTACTTTATTTTGGTACAAAATTGTCACTCTTTGCAAATTACATTTTTAAACTAGTGAACCACCTATAATGGTATTTATTTGCTTGGCTATATGTCACTTGGTTATTCTTGAATTCGCTAGCTAACATGTGCTATTCTTGTTTTTTAGTTACACCTGTATTTTGTACTTATATCTTCTTTACTGTTAACAGATTGAAAATCCATTACAAAAACATGGTGGCCGTCTTGAACACAACGAGACATATTGCGGTTCATGTTATGGTGCAGAATCAGTATGTTTCTGTTTTGATTCTTCCAGTTTTTGTTAATCTTCTGATCTAAATTAGAATACCATAATATATGTGCCTTGAAGTTGTCTTGTTCCTGCGGAAAGATCACAACATTGATTATTATCCATTAAGAATGAGGCCTATGTGAACCAGGTGATAACTATCCTACAAGTTTAAAAGGCACAAGACATAACAATATATTGCATGAAAGTATTTGTCTCGAAATTTTGTGGCCCATGCTGATAGGAGCTAACATCAGAGGGACAGAGAAATTAGACTGAGAGAAATAAACACACAATTTAACTCTTGTTCTCCGTGATAATATATTCCTTAAATGTGAACCTATCACCTCTTCAAATAGAAATGCTATAATTTAAAGTGGACAGTCGGAACAAGTTCACTGATAGGATATTTTACCAATCTCGCTTATTGGTTGTGAGACCACACCATTAAAATTCGATTGTTCAACAAATGAAGGAACTATCAGGATATTTTAAATAGTCTAAGACTCTAAATTATGAGACTCTGATTCGTGTTGGACCTATAATACTTCATGGGATTTCAGAACTTTTTATATTAGTCAAACAAAGTCTATTTGGACATTTTGTGGGGCTTATAAGCATCATGCACTAAGAAATATGCATAAGCTTAAGCTATGTAGGAGTCCTAGGAATTAGTTACTGTATATTTTGTAATTATATATGCCGTTAAATAGAAGTAATTCACTATACTTCCATGACTCGTATGTACTGTATCGAGTTAGTCACTGCATCCTATAGATTTTTCTAATTGGCGGTTTTCTACGCTTTTAAATATATCTAGGAGGCTGGAGTTGATTAGCAGTGAACCAATTAATATATTATTTCATCCTCTTGAATTTCCTTGCTATTCTAAACTGCATACATGTTTGTTTGGTAGTCTGTGTAACTTTGACTACATCTAAATACAAGGAATATATTTAGTGCATATAAGTGTTGAATATGAAATAAACTAATGAATTCTATCTTTAATCGTTCTCTTTGTTTAGTTGCTGTTTACTTCTCTAATTTTGCTGATTCTTTTTGCAGTCGGATGATGATTGCTGTAACACCTGTGAAGATGTTCGTGAAGCATACAGGAAAAAGGGTTGGGCTGTGTCAAATCCAGATTTGCTTGACCAGGTCTCTCTCTCTCTCTCTCTCTCTCTCTCTCTCTCACACACACACACACACACACACACAGCATGCATGCATATGACTGTTCTTTGGCATTGATCAGTACTCCTCAAATTTGTTACCTAAGTTTTTAAATTATAATCTCAAAGGTTTAAAGTTAAAATCACCTAGGCTTAGGTATTAATCACTTATTATTGATGGTATGATCATGAAGATTTAAATATGTTTGGGACGAACCACAGTCTAGTTGAGTACTTTGTTATGTCAGACTTTTAAGAAAATTAAAATAAGGGCATTCGTACGTTCCTGCTTCATCATATAAATGTATTAACTTGTGTTCACAATACTTAATAATTAGCAATCATTGCTCTGATTGTTTACCAGTTCATTTATTTGTTGTTGTTGTTGTTGTTGTTGTTGTTGTTGTTATCATTATTATTATTATTGAGGGGGAGGGGGGGTTTAACTGTCCGTGGACTTTTAGACCCCGGCATTTTACTTGGTAAGAGTAATATATAATAGTAAATCTCTGCATTAGGACCACACTCTGATTCTCTTCTTTAACTTTCTTGATATTTTTCCCGAGGCCTGAACCTTTATTTTTTCAATCATTTTGCAAATAAAATTATGCATCAAATTTGATTAAATATATTACTAGTCAAACAAAACTTAATCCCCTATGATTCATAGAGCTAAATCCGCTACTGGTACCTTCTTTGTCAAATTATCATTTTTGGAGTTTTGTTGTATTGCAGCTTCTTAGTTACGGAAATGCTCCGTAACTGCTTTTCATTCCTGCTGTATGCTACTCTGTATTGTCATCCCCGAGTGTATAGCTATTTTATAAGTTATATCTGCCGACTGCCGTATGATTAGTAGTCTTCTGTGGGAAGTTGTCATGTTCTCATAGTTTTATCTTTGGCTTTTTGTGCATGTCTGTGTGTAACTTGTTGAAATAGAATCCATCTACAAATAGATATCTTGTATACTGTGGATAGATAACAATAAAAAGAGCAGACTTATATGTTTGATATCTCCATTTGTCTCCACATTTACCCCCCCCCCCCCCCCCCCCTCTCACGCACTCACTCCAGGACTATCACTCTCTCCCTTGTGAATGTATAGTTGATAAAAATATCTTGCAATAATGATAATAGATATTCGACGTCTAAGACTTACCTTAGAACTGCCTTGTTTCTTGGTTTCAAAAAACAACTCTGTAAATTGTCTGGTACCCTATTTTGTGGAACCATTTTACTGCAATTTGCAGTGTTTTTCCAATTATCACGAAGAACTTTAAGATATATATGTAGAAAGTGGAACATATATTTTTGTCTTTAAAGTTTGAGGCGAGAGCAACTAAAAATTGACGTGATGTAGTTCCTTTAATTTCTCCTTCATACTCACGAAATAGTTAATAAGCAGAGGATATTTGCATTGAGTCTGATGAGAGCTTTTTAGTTCCTAATTGATAAGATTAAATTAGGGATAATAGCATCATTATCAGTAATATTTTTACCAATTATTTTCAGTCTTCTTCCTGGCTCATCTCCTTGTAAGGTGATGATCACTTCTCTTTTAGTTTGGTTTTGTCAAACTTGCTGATTAATTTGGATGTTTTTATCTTCGAACCTAATATGCGAGTTTCTCTGGTTTAATATTTATTTCATCAGTGCAAAAGAGAAGGATTTTTGCAAAAGATTAAGGATGAAGAAGGTGAGGGTTGTAATATGTATGGATTTTTGGAAGTTAACAAGGTGGCTGGGAATTTTCATTTTGCACCTGGGAAAAGTTTTCAGCAATCAAATGTTCATGTGCATGATCTACAAGCTTTTCAAAAGGATAGTTTTAATGTAAGTCGTTTCTTGATACCATAAAACTTTATCGTGGATTCAAATTAGTGAATTGTCCATGTTATTTGTTCTTGAACTTTAAGTACATTATGTGCTTCATTGTGCAGATAAGTCACAAGATTAATAGATTAGCATTTGGAGATTATTTTCCTGGTGTTTTAAATCCTCTTGATGGGTATTTTTCTTCTAATTTTGTATTGTCGCATATTATATTATATTTTTTTTGGTAAGGATACTAGCTTAACTTTTAATAAAATTACCTCTACGGATCTTAGTGTGCAATGGACACAAGAACCGCCAAGTGGGATGTATCAATATTTTATCAAGGTTAGTGCCTGAATAATTCCTTAGTAGTGCCACATTCCTTTTGCCTGTATAGACTTTCGTAATTTTTGTATTTATCTTTAAATTTATGCCATTTTTTCCTAGAAAAATAAATAAATTGGGTAGTTGATATTTGCACAGCTTAAGAAGTCTCAATTTATTACCCTGCTTTCCCTGTGTAATTTTCAGTATTATATTTGGATTGTGTACTGACACACAAGAAGTTCTAGCAGAAAGAATCATGTACTTCTCTTCATGTGATTTGCATTATACATATGGTTGTTGGAAAATGAATGTGGATATCCTTATTATAATTGTCTAAGATTTTGAGAAGTTAATAAATCCTAAGATGTTACACATTACTTGATGCAAAATATGATCACCCTGTAACTGTCACATCACACGGAGTCATGAACAAATCATAATTTAGGGTTAAACTCCTTCACTTCTTAATATGAGATTTTATAGTTCAGAGATGAACCCCAATACATCACAGCATCACTTCTTGTATGTTAGATAATAGAGTATATATAGAGCCTAGTTCAAAGATAAACCCATTACAATATTACTTCTTAATTTGTTTGTATCATTATTAAGAATAGTTCAAAGCTCAACTCCATCCCCTCCTGTGTCAACTTTTGGCTCTATAATATTAACAAGTACAAATCCAATAGCTGCCATCTATAAAACTCACCACCGTTTGGTAATTATAACAACAGTGGATAGATATGCAAATTGGAACAACCCCTAGCCAAAGACAGTAGAAGGTATTTCGATCTATGTATTGTACAGAATCACGCATCTTATTATGGAATGCTCTTTAGAAACTCAGATCAGATTACAGGTTTAAAAACATGAATCATCTATTCTGCAGGTGGTACCAACAGTCTACACAGATTCTAGGGGAAGTACCATTCAGTCTAATCAGGTTTCAAGATTATGTTCGGTATTCCTCTCAATAGTTTGTGTTTGTCATATAGTTTATTCATTTATTAGCCTTTCTCTTGTGTAGTTCTCTGTGACGGAGCATTTTAGGACTGCAGATGTAGGTCGCCTACAGGCACTTCCTGGAGTTTTCTTCTTTTATGATCTCTCACCTATAAAGGTAGGTTTATTCATCTCTAAACCGTACTCCCTCAGTCCCAACCATTTCTTTATGCTTTCCTTATTTGGGATGTCCCTTCCAATTCCTTACAATTTTAAAAATAACGCACATATAAATCGTGCATTCAACACATTTGTAACTGGAGTTCAACATTGGGTGTAGAATATTAATTATCATTGTGTTGATGTGTTGAATATATTTATAGAGATGCTTAAACTATACCTCTGGGGTTTGGGTAGGGTCTAGAAAGATAAATATTGGTTATATAATACGTTTAACTTAGTTTTTACATTGAAAAATTAGTTTATATACTTCTCCAACACAATTTTAATCGATGTTCAACAAAAATATCTTAAAAAATGTTGAACACTTGAACTCAAGTTATATATGTGTTGAACAAAAAAAGTTTTTAAGTTTGTACCAGAACCCTCCCATATATATATATATATATATATATATATATATATATATATATAGGGGATGGTTCAACGAGGAACTCCCTTCAGCGAGTAACTTGGTAACTTTTGATCTGAGCCATACGATACATCTACATGCGTGTAACTGTAAACCTAACACCCAGACACCTAAGCACGCGTGTAAACACATATTCACATATACTTTTTTAATTTGATTTTATATTTCATATTAATATATATATATATTTTAATTATCATATTTTTTATGATCTATCTTTTTAATTTTTTGGGTATGCTCTTAAACTATATTACTATATTAAAATACATCAAAACTATATTCTAAACATATCCTTGTTTATTTATATATTTAATTTTACTTTTTATATTAAGCAACACTTATTTCACATATACTATTATGCATTTTTTTACAGAACATGTGTTCAGTAATTCCGATAATATTAATTTAAATTTATTTATTTTTTATAATATTAATTTATATGTTCTATATTTTATAAGACTATTTAACATTATATGTTTTATACACAAATATGTATGACATAAAAAAATTAAAAAACATATGAAAACTAAAATAGCAAAATATAAATTACAGAACAAAATAAAAAGTATAGTAAAGTCAAAAAATAACATTTACAAAATTATTTAAATCAATTACAGTACACAAAAAATAATACAGAACATAAGATTTGAAATACAGAACATATCATAAGTTTCATTTTTTTTTTACAGTGTGTCATGTATTTTTTAAAATCATCTATTTCTTAATAATTTTAACTTATATGAATCAATTACAGTACACAGAAAATAATACAGAACATAGGATTTAAAATACAGAACATATGTGTTATGTATTTTTCAAAATCATCTATGTCTTAATAGATTTAACTTTTATAATAAACATAGTTTTATATTATATTAATAATTAATCCATACACAAAAATAACTACATAACATAAATCCCTAGTGCTTAGAAGTCGTGTCCTGGTTTCTAGGGTTTGGGTGTATGCACGTGTCTCTCCCTATTTTTATGCCGTGTCCTGTTTCTGTTTTTAATCTTGACCGCTCCTTCTTTCATATATCATTGGCTCTCGTAAAGAGTTACTAAGTTACTATTTATAGTGGATCCTCAAGGAGAAGGCCCCATATATATATATATATATATATATATATATATATATATATATATATATATATATATATATATATATAAGAGAAATATACAAAGAGATCGAGAGGCTAGCCACAAACACTTTCTATAAACAATCTCAGATAGAGAGATTGTAGATAGAAAGAAGCAAGCTCACTGGCATGGGCAAAAAAACCCCAAACATAGCCTAACGACTACCAACAAAAGCAGTTAATCTATAAAGATTTACATATCTAATGTATCAGGTTAGCATATATCTGCCAAAGAAGAACAATAGTGTTGACTGGGTTGATGCTGTTAATTGATTTTAACAGAACGAGATTTTATGTGTGATTAATGAGTTAAATGAGTCATAGGTGAGTAATTTGATGCATAAAGGCCACTATAATGAGTTGTTTGATATTTAACCCCTTTTCTTTCTCTTCCCCGCTACTTTATACATTTTTCTTGATCTCCATGCCCAACCCATTTGTAAACAAATGGGGGGGACGGCGGGAGCATTTGTTAAGTGATTTAAAACTTCATTCCCTCAGTCATATATTGGTCTAATTCCATAAAAGGGCATCCAGTTAGATAAACATTTCTCCGAGACAATAGTATTGTTTAAAGTGATGTGAAACTTCACTAGAGGGTGGGCGTTTTTCCTGCCTCCGGTTTAGCCATTGAAACTTTATTATTTGCAACATAGTTATCTTATTATTTTGTTTTTTTTAAAATGCCATGTCCGTTGTAATTTCAGTTATTAGTGATTAGCTGTGGGTCTGAGTCGATATTTGTTCATTATTAGTGACATAATGAATGAAGCAAATTTTATACTTGTGATTTTTGTAAATATTTTCAGGACTTCCAAGTTTGTGTTTGTATAAATATAAACTATACTTTTTGCCTTGTATTCTCTCGTCTATCCTTTTCTCTGCTACTTCTTAGTTGTAGTTGTATATTATTTCGTCCTCATGTACTATTTTAATTTATTAAAGAACTAAAGCATAAGTATTAAGGTAATCCAGTTACTTAATAATTTTCAAAATCTTGTGCAGGTGACTTTTTCAGAAGAAAATGTTTCATTTCTGCACTTTTTGACAAATGTCTGTGCTATAGTCGGCGGTAATCTCCCTCCCTCTCTCCTTCTCTCCCCCCACCCTCTCTCCTTCTCTCTATCAAAATATAAATATTGAATACTGTTCATATATATATATATATAGGGTCCTACTCCAATAGAAACCACTAGAATAGAAACTAAAAAAAACCAATGTGATTAAGTAGAATGATGCGGGTTTTGGGACCAGGGATGAACCCCGAGATGGGCCTAGACGGGTTCTAAGTGGGGCCTAGTAGGGCCGGGTCGGGGGTCCTAGTGGGACCATGGTGGGGTCAAGGTTTGGCTCTTTAAGACTGTCTAGAGCCTGTGCAGGGCCTGTGAGGAGCCTTGGCGAGACCCTAGCGGGCCGGGGGTGGATTGAGTGGGGTGAGTGTGGGCCTTAGGTGGGTGATGACAAATAGGGGGTGAGTGATGACATATAGGAGGTGGGTGAGGTAATTTAGGTATAGTTTCTCTTGGTTTCCATTTTAGTTTTTATTTTAGTGGTTTTTATTTGAGCAGTTGCCTATTTATATATATATATATATATATATATAGGCCATCATTCCAGAGAGGGACTCCTTATATGGAGTTACATAGTGCGCCACTATAAATCATCAATTTTATTATAAATTCTGTTTTAGAATACATATAAAACGTGATTCTAATATAGAATACTATAAAATGAATTTATTTTAAGTAATTTAACACTTAAAATTTGAATAAAAAAAGTATATTTTCGAAACTGATTCTACAACAGAATAATTCTGGATGATTATTATTCTGTTATAGAATCATGTTGAGATATTGCATAATTTTAGATGATCATTGGAATAAAAAAATTGTATAACTTCGTTTTCGGTTTAATAATCAAAATTCGCAATTATATTTCATAAAAATTATAATAAAATATATATTATGTATATATTTATAATGGTGTGCTACGTAACTTCATATAAGAGGTATGCTATGGAGTGCTATATATATATATATATATATATATATATATATATATATATATATATATATATAGAGTCTTACTCTAATACAAACCTCTCTATTCTACAAACTAAAAACTATCACTAAATTCCTAAGAGCATATCACTAAATTCTCTAACAACCCCACCTTCTTCTTCTTTTTCTCCGACCTAGCCTCTGCCTCCACCCGACTTCCGCTAGCTTCACCCCGCCGCCCTGCCAAATCTGCCGCTCCCTCCACCTCCATGCCGCCCGCCCCCTCCATAACCACCATCTCTACCGCCACCTTCATTATTTATATCACCATCAAATCCAACCCACCTCCACCGCCCCTTGCACTCCACCTCCGTCTCCACCTCCACCTCGATCTTCCTCACCTCTAGTACCATCTCCACCTCCACCTCCACCTCCACCTCGATCTTCCTCACCTCTAGTACCATCTGCCCAGCTTTACTACCGATTTCAATTTTGTATCTTTGCCAAAAACTGCCGAACAGAACTAAAAACTCCTTCCAGGTCCACTACCTCCACCTTCACCTTCACCTTCACCTCCACTATCTAGTAATGGAGGAACTTTGAGAATATGCAAAGAAGCCCATTGATCACATTGTTTTACGACATTCTAGTAATTGATGACAATGTTTTGCAACATCCTAGTTTTTGGTTTCCAGAAGAATGTTCTTGAATGGAAAAAGTAAGGTGTTGAGTGGATATTTATACTGGTTTGAGTATAAGGTTTAAATCTATATAAATTTTATTGTTTAAAATTTGGCTTCTTTTAGACAGCCTTTTTGCTAATAATTTGAACTTCGGTCTTGTGGTATGCTAGATTCATCCTTTGTCGATATTGTGCAGGTGTTTTCACTGTATCAGGGATATTAGATTCTTTCATTTACCATGGTCAAAAAGCAATCAAGAAAAAGATGGAAATTGGTAAATTTAGTTGATCAACATACCTGGCATATTCGGATCTGCTCTTGGTGCCAGGAATGTTTTGTTGAAGTTTGATGTTATAATACTAGGCATGTTTTGGTTAAACTTTACAACGTTGAAATCATGGATGCAGGACACACCAGATTTTGTAAGAAACTTTTAAATTAGATTAATTTTATAGTTCAGTTACACATAATTTTTAGTTGTCCCTTTTGGGATCTGATATTAGGTGTATGCAGGACAATACTGGATATAGTAATTTTTGGTTGTACTCGGGACCATCGACTGATTAAACATAATAATGAAATTAAGCTAAAGTTTCATTGAAATTATATAAGTGTTTGTCGAATCTTTTGCAAGAGTTATTACCTAGTTACTGTATTATTATTAATGGAGTAAAAGCATACTCTAAAAAATATTTTTAAACAAAAGAAACTATATGACATACAATTAAAGGTAAATACTAAATACAGAATTAAAGGTATAATAACAGGAATAAAAGAATTATATATATGGTCCTCGCTCAAGAGAGAACTTATTTTTAAAATAGAAGAGTAAAACCAAAAGATTTTGAAATGTGTTGGCATAATTTTCGTGCACATTTAATATTAGTATAATTATAATATAATTTTTTTGAAGAAATTATAATATATTTTTAAAATACATTTTTTATATATTATTCAGAAAAATATACATTAAATCTTTATATTTACTCATAGTTGTAAACAAATTTATACATGTATATATATGACATATATAATATATGTAAGTATATACTCCTTATGTTTCTATTAAGAAAATTTAAGTTTGATAAGAAACTTCCAGCAATACCCTTATTTAATGCCTTAATTATAGGAAAATATTGGTGGGATTATATACTGAAGCAGTGAGTAATAGTCATGATATTTATAGCTAGAAGAACAAAGTCAAAGACTCTTCAGGTTTTTAGATGAGTTATTGGCATTAAGAAAACAAAATTTTGCTTTGGTTATATAAATGGACAGATAAATAGAGATAAATTTTTATTTTCAAAGTTGACAGATAAATAGTGATGGAGGAAGTATTATTTATATGAGAATATACTTATGTACTTTAAAATATATTTACATCGTCTATTTTCATGAATATAAAATGAAAATTCATATATGATATTAAATTCGCCGTGTACTTTCATGTTCATGTATTCGTGTACTGCATTTAAAATCTAAATACTAATTTTTTTTATTAATTACCCGGTGCAGACACGACGTAAATGAAGGCACATATCAAGTCAACTAGTGGTGAGATTTAAGCCTAAAGAAAAGCTGAACAAAATATGCAAACTATTGTGACACTTCTATTAATAAATATCGAGTGTGTGTATATATTCATTCTGTTCCTAATTTTTCTCCCATCAAAATTTATCTATTATTTAATTATAAAATTTAAGTTATATGCAAGGTCGGGGTCACAGTTCTCACATGTAAAATGAAAGCAAGTGGGAAAGAGGGAACACTAAGAACGAAGCAACATTGACCCCCGAGTATTATTGGAGTGCGTGAGAGAGACAAGTGGTGTGATTTAGAATTGTTTTAGCAAACTTGTTCATGTGCCTTTATTCCCATGCGTAAGCAATACTCCCTCCGTCCCTTTTTACTTGTCCCTTTTGAAAAAATAACGCATCTTAAGAAAATGTTAGATGGATATCTTGTTTTCATACATATCCCTAATAAATGTAATGAATTAGATAGAGTTGTGTATATATATATGCTAGTCAAACATTGGAAGTTGTTACATTTTGAAAAAACATACAAAAAGTTGCTTTGAAAAGAGAGGTGGACAAGTAATTTGGGACAAATTTTTTTTTTCAAAAGAGACATGTAAAAGGGGACGGAGGGAGTATGCCTCAATTAGTCGTACAAGGGATCTTCTCAGATCTTCAACTACTTTCTTTTCATTTTCAAACTTACTTTTCACTCTAATGCAATCTTCGACTGTGAAAATGAATTTTGGTTCCTGAATTATCTTTCATTTCAATCGCTTGATCTAAATTTCTGTTTACTTCAGATATTAATATCTTATTTTTTAATATATTTTTATATTATTATTTCAATTTTTAATTTAAAATTTCACATTAATATTAAACTTAATAAATTTATTAAATTAGAAAATAAAAACATTAACATTTTTACTTAATTAACAAAAAATACAATGATTTAAGGGGAATTACCTTGTATATTATTTTTTCAATCTTATTTTCAAAAATACTACATTTGAAAACTGAAACTTGAAATCATGAATTCAGTTGCATATATGGTTGTATTCAGTTGCATATGGTTGCATTCAGTTGATTCTATTGTAATCTAATGGCCCCGCCTGAGGCACATCATACATGCGTGGTAACTTACAGTTTTCAGTTGCATTTAATTGCATATGAGGTTGTAGTTACATGTAATTATTATAAGTACTTAAAAAATATTAAATATAATTTATTACTATTTAATAATTATATTATTATATAATCAATCAATTAACTAAATATATAAAAGATAAAATGTTAATATTTTATTATTAAAAGATTTTGGCCGGTGAATAGTGTCGGCCTAAATTTAGGTCAACATTGTTCACCGGCTTGAATTTGGACCGAAATTTAAGCCAGAATCGGTCCAAATTTGACCACGGTTAGATTTACCCTAAGAGTAACCGTAAATGTCAAGTACCTGATATTCTGATCTCACAAATTTACATTTTAGTAAAAATTGGTCGTTCATATATACCATCTTTTTAATTTTTTTACATTATTTTTCATATGCTAGCCTCCCTTACATTCATCTGTATATTAATGAGTGTATTAAATTGAGATTTTAAAGCATTTTTTCATTTATGAAATCCGAGAGTATTCGATTAAGGATTGTTTGAAATCCATTAAAATCTTAGGATATTTAATTAGGATTTCAAATTATGCTATAAAATCTGCTGGTATTTAATTAGAATTTTAAATTATGCTTTAAAATATGATGATATTCAATTGAGATTGTTTAAAATCCATTAAAATCTGATGGTATTCAAATGCTGATGGATTTTTTTGAAAAAGATGATGAACACAGAGCAAATATCTATAAATATACCATTGTCAATTACAACATCGCTTATTTATTTCATCTTGGATATGAAGACATGCGTGTTAATTTGTTTTATGTTTGTTCGACTCGATCATTTTTGTAAATGCCGTATGACTGTTATTCATTAAATTATCTCATTCTAAAAAAAAAAAAAGCTTGTCTAAGTGTGTGAGTCCATGAGCACATGCTAAGTACTATTAAATTTATGAATTTGGTGTTTTTTAATTGGTGTGGTTTTTTAATTGGTGTGGTTGTTATGAATGTAGAGGATCTATCATTATTATAATTTAAGCTAATTAAAACAAGTTAAACTTATCAATTTTTGTGTTTATTGTGTGCCGATGGACACATCATATAAAAACTCATATATCAAATATGAACATTACAAAAATATAATAAACACCGTTATTGGAGATTTTAATTGAAAAATATAATAAATAATTTAGGAAGGTGAGAAGGGAAAGCGTCCAGACTCACACGGGCTGTCATTTTTCCTATGGAGTTTTCTTTCCGCGTAACGTAACAATCAAATGTTACAAAATCTCCAACTACTTGCACTTTCGTGACAATCTTCCCGACTCATGTGCGATTCCAACCATTTTGTTTTACGTATGAAAAAATTTAAAAATATGTATAAAATAGTTTAAAAGAGAAAATAAAATGAATAAAATTAAGGGATCCATCAATATTTAATGTATAAAATAGTTATAGAGTAGTAAAAATAGTGTCAAAAGAGGAAAAAAAGTAAAAAATTGATGGGAACCATCCATTATTTTTTGTAAGGTTTAAAATGTAAAAAATTGAATGAGACATAGGGGCTATCTCTATTCATGTGCTTAGATATTTTATTTTGATATTTATAATTTAATAATAATATAATAAAATTATATTTTAAAATGATTTTTATATCGTTTTATGAAATCAAATTTAAAAAAGTAATCACTTGAGAATGAAAATTTTCAAATTCTTATATTCTTACTTATAAAATAAGTTTTCTCAAACAACATTTTTATCTTTTTTTGTTAACAAATGAAAGGTTAAAGTTAAAACTAAAAAATCACTAAACTTATGTTTGATACTAATATTATATAAATCATTTAATTTTCTTATACAACTGAATCTTTCTTGAATATGATTAAAATCATACTGTCTTCTAAACCAAATAAAACCAGTAGGAGATGGTTTCATTTCGCTTGATTTATAATTTTTTTATTTGAGTTGGTTTAAAATCTAAAAATCGTATTGATTCAAAAAGACGATGAATGAAGATCGAAGCGAGCATGAACTGAACAACCTTGGTATCTAATAGGAATATAGGATGATAGCAACGAACAAATGAAGAAGGTGCGGTATAATAGTCTTCTAGCAAAATTAATCAACAAGTGTGAACACGAACGGTCAACAGTCTTCCACAGTTCCATGTGAAGTTTATTACAGACAGATGCCCGTGGGTGAAGCATAAGTGCCGCTTATTATTCTACGTTGTCCTCTCGTGTATTTAGACCCCACTTTCACAATTACTCCCTCCGTCCCTTTTTACATGTCCACTTTGAAAAAAAAATTTGTCCCAAATTACTTGTCCACTTCTCTTTTCAAAGCAACTTTTTGTATGTTTTTTCAAAATGTAACAATTTCCAATGTTTGACTAGCATATATATATACACAACTCTATCTAATTCATTACATTTATTAGGGAGATGTATGAAAACAAGATATCCAACTAACATTTTCTTAAGATGCGTTATTTTTCCAAAAGGGACAAGTAAAAGGGGACGGAGGGAGTACGACAGAGCATCCTATTTTTAATTTTCATCACTCCTTCCATTACCAGCTATCGCCAAGGTAAGATTTTAAACCGTTCACTAAAACATTATTAGTTGAACTCACTGAACTCAATTCCACACTTTACCATTCTTCCCGGAAAATCCGGTTTTCTAGGTATCGCTCGAGGGGATAGTTTGTCTGAACTTGAATATCATGACTCTGAAAATAGGGGGTCTAGTGTAAAACTTCTAAAGCTCTAATATATTTTAGATAATATAATTATACATAATAACACCATTGGAGTGAAACTAGAATCTTGGCTATAATTTCACATGATTTTATACAGAGTTGTAAACGAATCAAACTCGGATGAACTCTTACCGAATTTGTGTTCGGTAAGCTTATCGGACGAGCTTACCGAACTCGAACACGAACCGAGCGAACTTATCGAACAGTTCGGTTCGTTTACGGCTCTAATTTTATATATACTATATTATAACCAACAAATATACATAACACCCTTAAATACTCTAAAAAATTAATACTTTAGTGTTATTAGGTATAATCATTAGCTATATTCAAAATATTATTTTTTATTTAAATATTAAATAATTAAAATTAAATAATTTTGTGCTATATTAGAGAAAACAAAATAACATATTTAATGATAATGTTATAACTTTTTTATATTTATTTCAACAGTTTAAAGTGAATGTTATAAAATAAAAAAATTGTTATAATTAAAACACATCTTATTATATTAGAATTTCATAAATTTACTATAAAATAATATTACATAATATTATAATTTTATAAATTAAAAATATAAATAGTTATTTATACATATAATAATTATGGAAATATTTGTAATTTACTATAAAATAATAATATCTATTTGTCTTAATTAAAAACACATGTTATTAAATTAGAATTTTACTAATTTAGTTAACAATAAAATAATATTTTTACACTTAATAATATTACACAATATTATAACTTTTATAAATTAAAAATATCAATTGTACATTTATACATATAATAATTATGAAAATATTTGTATATTATAATATTATGTGTTTAAAAGATATTTATGTTAAATATTCAAAAACGATTTATTTTTGTACATTACATGTCAAAAATAAAATACGAATCTAGTATAAAGTTTAGTCTATAGAATTAGGATTACACAAGCTGAAAATGACGCGAACAAGTTTAGATAATAGGATCAACAGACACGTTCTACGTGTCTTTTTCGTTGTCCAAAATTTTTTAGGCTTATATTTTGACAGTTAAATATCATATTTTTATTCCAGCTCATAATTTAAGATTTATTGATCCTTATATTGATTAATCTTATTTTAAACAAAATATTATTTATTTATTGCAGCTTAATACCAGAGTCTTCAATAATAACTTATTAATTAATGACTCCAAATCCTACAAATGTTTACCCAACTGTATCATGAATATTATATTTCTGTATGGTTAATAAATTCAATCTTGAACTCTTAAATGTAAAATATTTTTTATTAAATTTTACAATACTATATTTGACGATGATAATTTATTTATTTTAAATTTTACCATCATCATATGTTCAATCATATACTATTAAGCACGGTGCTGTGAGCTGATTATAATAGCAGCAGTAGTAACAATAACAATAATAAGAGCAAGGCCAACACTATGCTAAGAGGTTCCCTAAAAATATTATAAAATAATATGTCTTAGTGATTTAGCACAAGATTTAGCACATGAGCTCCAATAGTACTCCCTATATCCATTCCCTATTATTATAAGAGCAAGTCCAATAGGTTTGCTAAATCAAGTCTTAAATCCAAAAATAGGGAATATGGGATAAAATTGCACTCCAACACTATGCTAGTGATGTGCTAAATCACTAGCACAAGCTTCCCTTTCCCTATTTTTAGAATATGCTAGCCACTCCTAAACTATTTTTATCATTAAAATATTCATTTCTCTCTCTTCTCCACATCATTTCCCTCTCTCCTCCACACCAAAGTTGTTTAAATTTAATATTATTATAATAATAGGGAATGAATATAGGGAGTACTATTGGAGCTCATGTGCTAAATCTTGTGCTAAATCACTAAGACATATTATTTTATAATATTTTTAGGGAACCCCTTAGCATAGTGTTGGACTTGCTCTAATAATATTAAAAAAGAGGGAAAGAGGAAAAAAAAGAGAGAGAAATGATGTGGAGGAGAGAGGGAAATGAATATTTTAATGATAAAAATAGTTTAGAAGTGGCTAACATATTCTAAAAATAGGGAAGGGAAAGCTTGTGCTAGTGATTTAGCACATCACTAGCATAGTGTTGGAGTGCAATTTTATCCCATATTCCCTATTTTTGGATTTAAGCACATCACTAGCATAGTGTTGGAGTGCAATTTTATCCCATATTCCCTATTTTTGGATTTAAGACTTGATTTAGCACACCTATTGGACTTGCTCTAAGACTTGATTTAGCACACCTATGGGACTTGCTCTAATATAGAATAATCATATAGAAAAGATAAAAAAGGTATTACAATGGACAAGTGGGCGAAAGCAGTGGGCTGCGTTTGCCTATATAAACTCAGACCCGTTTCTTGCATAACTAAAAAAGTGAGCGGAGAGACACATACCACACACACTTGCACAATAGAGTGTTTTTTTTCCTTCTCCTTTAGTCCTCTGTATTTTATAATTTGTAGCTGTCATTTTTACGTTTTGTTTTTCCTCTCCCCCCTCTGACTCCCCCGCTTCTGTGTATCCCTTTCTGTTAATCATCCGTCTTTGGTATATTCACATATATAACTATGAGCTTTGTTGAAGACCGAAGCTTCATGAAAGAAGGTGAGGTGCTGAGGTTCACTTGTTTATACATGTTTTGTTTGTGTACAAGTTAATAATTTTTAGGCTTTTGTTGATGATTCAGCTAAAAGGGTTGTTTTTATTCCCTAAAAGTTGATTTAATTGTAGGAGTTTGTAAAGGAAGGGGTTGCTTATTTGAAACCTCTTTGTTAAGGAAATTCAAAAATCTCAAAACCCCTTTATTATTTGTTAAGGGGACATGGGAGAAGCCATGGATTTGGGGGATGGTTGTTATACTGGTAATTACAATAACAATAGTAAAGGTAATAGTAGTGATAATACTTGTTGTTATCAAGGCGGTGAATTAATGGAAGCACTTGAACCTTTTATCAAGAGTCCTTCCCCTGTAGCGGAAGCAGCAGCAGGACCTCCTCCTGCTTCATTTTATTCTTCTTTGACTTGTTCATCTTCTTCTTCTCCCTCTTTCCCTTACCGGAGTTGTCCTATGCCAGTGACAGCAGCAGCAGCAGCAGCACCATATTATTATTATTATGACACATACAACTCTCAGTCTCTATCTTTCTCTCCTCCTGCTGCGGCTGCGGCTGCTACTAATTTGTACCCCTCCTCCTCCTCCTCTTCCACAAATATTCTTGGATCAGGTGATGAGTTTGGGTCACATGCAAGTTGTATCGGACTGAACCAGCTGAGCCCATCACAGATCCACCAAATCCAGGACCAAATCAATCAGCAATATCAACAGCAGCAGCTTCAGTGGCCACCCCAGCGTCAGCGGACACTTAATTTCCACGACCCCAACCCCACTCCCGTCGCCCCACCCAAACCCGGAAAGCTATACAGGGGAGTTCGACAAAGGCACTGGGGGAAATGGGTCGCTGAGATCCGATTACCCAAGAACCGGACCCGCCTCTGGCTGGGTACATTCGATACAGCCCAAGAAGCCGCTCTGGCATACGACATGGCCGCTTACAAGCTCAGGGGAGACTCGGCTCGCCTCAACTTCTCACACTTGTCCGGAAACTTCGGAGACTACAAGCCGCTTCATGCAGCTGTCGAAGCCAAGCTTCAAGCCATATGTCAGACTTTGGCGGACGGAAACAACAACAAGAAGCAGCAGCCGTCTAAGACAAAAAAACTTGATGTTAAGCTGGAGGGAAGCTCCGATACGAATTCGGATGGACCCGAATTTGGGCAAGATGATGAGACGGCTTGGGAATTGGGCTCAGCCCAAAACTTCATGCTACAAAAATATCCATCTTATGAAATCGACTGGGCTTCTATTGAGGAGTAGCCCTGTCATCTTTATTTACTTTTTCTTGTTTTATTTACTTTAGCTAGCGCAAGCCCGTGGTCTGCAGTGAACTTTTTGGCAATTGCAGAGGCGGCTTATATATACTCGTATTTTCTTGGTGTGTCCAAGTTGGTCAGCTCATTTTTTTGCTAGACCAATGTAATTTGTATTATTATGTCAATCAAGTTATTTTACTCCTAGTCATCTTAATACCGGCGTTAAGGTTATAATGCGGGGGTTTGGGTGCACTACTTCCAGGCTTAAAAGTAGCATAAGCGCACTTCTGCTTTTTGATGCATGTTTGGCCAATTGATTGAAGTATTTAATTATGGTGAAAAGAGCTCACAGAAAAAGCTACAAAAGGTAGTTTCTTCTGAGCCTCAGCTTCTTGCTTCTTTCCATGATTCCTGTTCCCGCGGCAGAAGTATGCTCGGTTGAAGCTGGATTTAGTAAATGAACGTGCACTGTGACCATATATCACAGAAAATCTCATGTACAAGCTAATTAATTCGATGCATAATAAATCTTATATTTATTATAATATTATTTAGTTATTAATTTTTTATTTTAATGCAGAATTTAAAATTTTGTATTGGTAAAATGTGTCATGTATTAATAATAAAAGGTCTTATATTATTATAATTTATTTTTTAAAAAAAAACAAATTACTATTATATTATAAAATTATGAAACTATACCAACTTATAAGTTAAGTTATCCAAACACTTAAAATCTTATAAGTCATGGTATCCAAACACTTATAATAGCTTATAAGTCCAAACCAACTTCTCATTTTTAATCCACTTCTTTATTTTAAGCAAGAAGTCACTTTTTTTAAATTCAGCCAAACAGCCCCAATATGTAAAATTAAAAATGGATTATAAATTCCAATTATGCTTTCTATATTACTTCTCTGCATTATATTTTATTCATGTGGTTTCATTATAATAAAGATCCAAATTCAAAAGTTAACAGTCAAGTTGTGGCTCCTACTAAAACATAGGAGAGAGAATTAGGTTTTTTTTTTTCGCTAAGCAGAGAATTGGTTCTCTGAGGAGCGCTCTTGGTTCTCTGTTATGCATGATTTTTTATATTTTTTTCATTGAAGAGTTTGAAATTTGAATATAGACTTTTTATTTTTTTTAAATATAATTTCAAAAAAAAAAAACAAGCATGAAGAGCTCGTTAAACATGCCTCTTATTACTTTTAATATATATCTTGATACCCTTAATTTTTTAATAACGATAATATTTACTTCTCTCCCGTTATTGTTATTTTTTCTAATTCTATCTTCAAATAAAAATAAAATATAGATAAATAATAATAATAATGAATTATAATTTTGAAGTTTTCATGCTATTTGATGTATTAACTTATTAAGAGATATATATTTTATTATTTTGTTTAAGAATGATTTAAGAGCGTGCATATAAGAGATACTACGTAATTCGGGTATAAATGTTACGTAATTTAAGGCAGAAAAGAGATAGTTTTTAATTACTAGTTTTCGAATTTTTTTAAAGTAAAAATTAAATTAAAAATTTGTATGCATAAAAGGAAAATTCAAAGGATATTAAGCGGATGGGTATTTTCATATATTTTTAAATTATGTGCATATATAATGGGAAGGTGAGAACGACCGTAGTGTTTTGACGTATGCGCACAAGCAGGGATGGGGCAAAATATAACAGAGAGGGAAAGAAAGAAAGAGTGACAAAAAAATTGCTATAAAAACAGCCACCTCCTGGATTAACATAAAGCAGCTCAACCATGGGGACAAACAAACAATTTCATAAAAATGAGACTAGAAATATATACATACTGAGAAGGTCAGTGGGGGCAAGTATCTCCACTGCCCCCCTCTAAATACGTCCTTGCGCACAGGTAGCGAAAGAAATGTTAAAAATGATATTCCATCAAAGATATGGCAGCAAAAGAAAGGAGGAGGATCTGCAGCGGAAACAGATGTTATTCGAAAGAAAGGCAGAAATGAGTTAACAGAAGATCAGATAAAGGAAAGGCAAAAATGTCCTCGGGCAATGCGGTTGAATAAAGAATATTTGTAATCTTTTTTTGAATGGTCCCTAACACGTAATAATCGTATCTGCATGGATTCTGATTCCTTTCTTTGCCATGTCGTATCAACACCATATTCACACAAAGCTTACCCGAATCCTTTCTTTCACTTTCGGTCCCTGCCCTTGGGGATTTCTTGTCTTTAAACTTCCTCCAAGCTGCTAACCAAATGATTAAGGTATATCAGATAAATAAGTAAAATCAGAAAAAGGAAGGAGCAGTCGCCAAAGTGCAGGGGAGAAAGACACCAAAGAGTACATGATCATGTAAAAGGTTGGGAATATAAGTTTAACTCGCTCAATTCGGACAGCAAGGTTCTTCTAGTGAAGGCTGACGCCGGACTCTCCTGCACTTTCAGTCCTAGGTATTTTTGATAACTTGAGATATATCCTTAAGACCTCAACTACAGTCAATCATATTGGTGACATAGTAATTTTCGATCGGAAGAGAGGAAGTAAATTTGCATTTCAAATCTTCAACACTAGAAACGTTCATTCAGTCAATACATCTATAAATATTGAGCTACAATAAAATAAGGGACCCAGTTGACATATATGCAACAAGAATATAAGGTGTTTTGCGGCATTATTTCATGTTTTCTGTTCACATAAACAACATTTATATCTTTTTCTTTATAATTAACTTTTAAACTGTTTTCAGGTTTTGTAATTTCTGAAAACTGTTTCTAGAAGCATGACCAAACACCGCATTGTTTTTTGAGGTTTGTCTTGACTATGTAAAGCATATGCCCTGTTGGTAGCTCCAAGCTAATAAGCTGAAATAATGAAATGACACCAGGTATGCGTTTTTCCCTGCTTATGTTTTGGTTAAGAAAAATAGTTTGAAACATATATTTCAACCTTCCTGGAAGTAAGCTTTTCATATCTAAACAGGGAGATGGGTATCATGCATGAATACGAGGAATCAAAATATTTTTTTATTTCATTTCATTTATATTTATACAATTATATATATATATTTTTATACAAAACTAAATCAATAACTCAAATATCTAACATAATATAAATTAAAATAATATTTTTAATTAATCAAAATTAATTATTCAAAAATACTCCCTCCATCCCAAATTAGATGAGCTAGTTGATTTTGGGCACGTAACTTGAGGTGCATTGACCGTCTAGTTCCCAAATTTATTTTTTAATTTTTCTTTTGTAAACGAAAATTTCATATTTAAATTTTTATTTGCAAAAATAAAATTTTAAAAATAAGTAATGTAGCTATGCGGTCAATGAACGTGCCCAAAATCAACGAACTCGTCTAATTTGGGATGGAGGAAGTATTTTAAATCAAATATATTTGTTCCATCATTCAATTAAATATATGATATCAGAATTAATACCTAATCCCATCCCATGTCAGGCTAAGCTGATTTCAACACCCTAACCTCTCTCGAAACTAATGATCCTAACTTGAAGTACTCTACAACTAGAACCGCCCCTTCTGCGAAGTTAATTTGTCAAGACATGTAACAATAGACCTCAACGAATTCCCATTTCATTCCGGACAGAAGTTAGAGGCTGGTTTTGTTATACAAATACATTACAAGGTTATTTAAGGTATTACCAAATTCCTATACTAATACAGTTAAAGAGGTCAGAGGTTGTTCAAAATGTCAACTACTTAAAGTCGTTCAAAAATCAAAGAACGAAGATCACAGAAATAAGCGGTTGTTCAAAATTTTCAACTATCCTCCCAGCCTCTCAGAGACCTAGCACCTCTTCTTGACTTCTTCTCTTTCGCACTCCTAAGACATCCTAGCACAACACATACATGCATACTACACACAATTTGGTCATGCTTTAAGAATATGTGCGGTAAGGCCTAAGAGCAAGTCCAACAGTGTCCTAGCAAATGCCTTATAAATATTATAAAATATAGTGTCCTAGTGATTTAGGACATCATCTCAATGTATCAACTCAACAACATGCCCCATTATTGTGCCTTATTATTAAAATAATAATATATATTGGAATTGTTATTGGAAAGAAATGAGAAGGAGGGAGGAGAGAGATGTAGTGGAATGGTAAAAAGCTATTTTTTATTGATAGAGCATACAAAATGGTGCCTCAAAAATAAGGCACTTGTTACATGTCCTAGTTTTTTAGGGCAACACTAGGACATTGTTGGAGCATTGATTTGCTTCACATGCCTTAAATTTTGATTTAGGACATCAATATAGGGCACTCTTGGACTTGCTCTAATGCCGTGTTCACTGGTCATAATAAAACGAGGAAGGAATAACTAAAAATTATAAACAAATTTTTGTGTGAGAACAAATATTATATGAGACAAATAGTGAATAAAAATTGGGTTTTATATTAAACTGGCCATCCGTTTTGTCAAAATATCTCACCTGGCCCATCATTCTCATCGGCGACTCATTTAAGCCACTATAAATCAAATATATATCATTTTACCCGGATCACTATTTATACCTTTTTACTTAATCATTAATCAAAAATTAACCGTTTGTCTTTTTATTACAAAACCACTTCGAGTAATTTCATAATTGTCTCTAGTATTTATCAAAATAATTTAGAAATTTCTAAAACAACATAGCTATGCAGTTAAAAAAATATATAGCTATAAATATATATTTATTTGATCACTCTAGCTATGTTGCATTAAAAATTCTCAAACTATTTTTGATAAATACTAGAGACAATTGTGAAAGTACTCGAAGTTGTTTTATAGTAAAAAGACAAACGGTTGATTTTTGATAAATGATTAAGTAAAGATGATGAATAGTAGTATGGGTAAAATAATATATATTTGGTTTATAGTGGCTGAAACGAGTCCCTGTTGAGATGGGTGGGTCAAATGAGACATTTTGACTTAACGGGTGACCAATTTGATATAAACCCATAAACATGATGAAGTCTGATTTTTTTATGATAAGAATCATAAGATAATGATGAAAAAATGAAATTGAGCATTTCTTTCAACATACGTGGGTTCTATGTAAGTGAAGTGAAATCCAAAAATATCCATCAGAATTCGAATACCATCAAGTTTTAATGAATTTTAAATAATATTTTCAATTGAATATATCAGATTTTTAAGCATAATTTATAATCACGATCGAATGCCACCAGATTTTGTAACATAATTTAAAATTTTAGTTACATATTTGGAGATTATGCTACATTTTCTAAAATCCAAGTTGAATATACCTGGATTTAATAAATGAAAAAAATATTTTAAAATCTAAATTAAATACATTCCTAAAATGATTATCCCCTCCGTTTTTTATTATTTAACATTTTGACTTGCACACACTTTTAAGTACTTTGACCGGGTAATTAAAAATATTATTTTTTAATTTATTTTTTCTGAATAAAAATATATAATCAAAATTTTAATTCACCTAAAAAATTAATCAAAAATAATATTTTTAACTAACCGGTCAAAACACTTAAAAATGTTTGTTAAAAGTCAAATAATAAATAATTGATAAGACATACTACATAATAATTACTGTATCCTCTAATTAAATTGTTTATTAGATTTGTCATTCAGCCACCCTGAACATAGATTCGGAATCCTCCATGATCATTAATCAAATGAAGGAGTAGAATACTGGATTCTGACGTGTGCAATTGGACAAGACAATGAGTGTTGTATCCATTTCATCGTAAAAAATAACTAACTAGTTGATTTGATTTGTATTTGTGGTGCAAAGTTGAATAACTCTGGCCTAACTAATTACTAAATTTGAGAAGGTCAAAGTAAAACATCTACTTTATATAGTATATACAAATCAGCATGTCATGTTCAAAAGAGTTCCACTCCATATTGTTTCGATCGCTTATATATACAGCACATGAAATTGAAGAGGTTTACAAATGGCGTTAATAATAATGTTGTCAAGGAGACAAGTGGTTTGCATTCTTATCATTTGTTGTAGTGTGTTTCATAATACGTACGGGAGGAGTGATCCAAGTTTCCGTGTTAAAGCCGTCAACCTTGGTGGTTGGCTCCTTACTGAAGGCTGGATTAAGCCTTCTTTGTTCGATGGTATTGTCAACAGAGATTTCATGGTCAGTATTTTCTGCTTTTGAATATAAATTTACAATTCAAACGATCTCGTGTTTTCTAATTTCTTAAATGGAACGCATCCATGTCTAGGATGGAGCTGGTCTTCAATTTAAATCCGTGACAGTTGGGAAATATTTAAGTGCTGAACTTGGTGGTGGAAATATTATTGTAGCAAACAGAACGAGTGCTTCTGGCTGGGAAACTTTTGCGGTAGGTAGCCTATTTTACAAATTTCGTCTTCTTTAATCCTACTTGGGAAGCCAACAACATTTCAATGATTGAGCCTGCTGAAATCAGTAAAGAGAGAACTAATCAGTGTATCTGGAGTCAATTTTAGTGTCATTGATCACACACAATACACTTATCTAGATACTAGTATTAGTATTTTATATGGATACATTGATGCCCAGGTTTGGAGGATAAATGAGACTAGTTATCAGCTGAGAGTGTTCAACAAGCAGTTCGTGGGAGTGGACACAGATGCAAACAATGTTGTATCGGCGACTACAGTTGTACCTGGTGATTCCCAGACTTTCCAAATTGTGAGAAATTCAGATGATGCAAATCGTGTCAAGATCAAGGCTCCTAATGGCTTCTTTTTGCAGGTTGCGTGCTATTAGTTTTCTACTTTTATTTTCCCATTCTGGACTCGCAGACTTAAAAAGCAAAACTTTACCTAGAAAATTCTCAAGGTAAAAAGATGGATTGATGCATGATTTTAATATTTTGGATGCTTACAGGTAAGAAGAGAGGAGATTGTGACAGCGGATTATGATGGAGAGAGCGGATGGGGAGATAGTAATCCTTCGGTTTTTGTGGTCAATTCTATAAGAGGAGGACAAGGTGAATTTCAAGTCACTAATGGTTATGGTCCTAGAGCTGCTCAAGTCATGAAAGTAAGCTATACTCACTAGTATATTCAACCATAACAACATGCTCGCCTTGTTTCCGTATTTGTTTGGATATATTCGTATGCTACTCATTCCTTGATCAATTTCAATTATTTTGACTATTATCTTTTTGCAAATCCTATCTCAGACTTGCATTGGCCACCCTACTCTTCGTATGTTCCCACCACATTCCATTTAATCATATTGTAAATGGATTATTAACACCTGAGTAATCACCAGGAGCACTGGACCACTTTCATAACAGAAGAAGACTTCAAATTCATATCAGAAAATGGATTGAATGCCGTAAGAATTCCTGTGGGGTGGTGGATCGCCAGTGATCCAACACCGCCTAAGCCATACATTGGTGGATCCTTAGCAGCATTAGACAATGCTTTCATGTGGGCAAAGTATGTTACTTTCTTCTACACCCACAACTCCATCTAACTAGCTTTCTTAAGTCAACATAGCCGGTCAAGCAACCCGTATGCTTAATCCTTGTCTTTCTGCCACAGAAAATATAGATTGTTGGTTATAGTTGATCTACATGCTGCACCAGGCTCACAAAATGGCAATGAACACAGCGCCTCACGTGATGGTTCTCTGGAATGGGGAAAAACCGAGTCCACTATTCAACAGACTCTGGATGTTATCGATTTTTTATCTGCTAGGTAACATCCAAGAGCCTTTCATTCTGCTTTCTTTTTTATAAGACAAATGAACACTTTAACTTTATTAACAAGTAAGAAAAGAAATCTAAGATGATTTAAGTTTTGTATACATATGAATTTTCCAATTCACACATGCATATTAGGTATGCAAAAGATCCAAGCTTTTATGCAATTGAACTGCTGAATGAGCCTACAGCACCAGGGGTGTCCCTAGATACTGTGACCAAGTATTACCGTGATGGTCATCAAGTGGTTCGCAAGCACTCGTCGACCACTTTTGTGATCATGTGTAACAGATTGTCGGCAGATAATACTGAGCTCCTGTCTTTAGGCAGCAGTCTAGACAGAGTGGTCATTGACGTGCATTACTACAACCTCTATGCTGATTATTTTGATAGAATGACAGTGCAACAACATATTGATTATGTTAACAACAACAGATCGGCTGAATTGAGCACGGTCACCACATCAAATGGACCTCTTACTTTAGTTGGTATGTGTTGTCTACCGAAAACCCATACAAATACAAACTTTAACTGTGGATGGGTTCGTTTTCATGTATTCATATGTTGAAACATGATCAGTCTAAAAGATTTTTGAATATACAGGGGAATGGGTGAATGAATGGGGAGTGAGCGGAGCAACGAAAGAGGATTACCAAAGGTTTGGCAGTGCACAACTAGCTTTATACGGGCGTGCAACATTTGGGTGGGCTTACTGGACTTACAAAAATGTGAATCAACATTGGAGTTTGGAGTGGATGATCAAGAATGGTTACATAAAGATATAGTTGGACTAAATTTTGTACATTCATCTCCAATTGGAGACCATATAAACCTGTTTATTGCTCGAGGCGTTCTCCTTGATATTTCAATCGATATTGCTGGACAAAAGCTCATCTCTTTTGACGAGTAAAGATTCATTATGGCTGACAAGATCATTGTAGATAATAACTAGTGTTAATCAAGCATACATACATTGAAACAAGGGAGATACTACTGCTAATCAAGATCTAAACCAGTATTTTTTAAGTGCGATTTACACAATTACAAATTCAAAATCTCCCTCCCTTTAGTTATATATGCTTATAAAGTCGGCTTGTTTGGTTTGTATGTACTTCCAAGGTTAAAAATAAAATGTGAGCTGAAACCAAATTTGATAGTTGCCGGCACTTGACATGGACCGTGGACGGTAACAAACAGACAATACATGAATACTACTACATTGGAAATAATTTTGGCGTGCCGCCTCAAAATAAACAACCAATTAATGTGCGGTAGATAGTATAAATGACTACTAGGTCCTAATACTAGTGCAAAGCCCTGTATATCAATATGTGTTTTAAGATCAAGAGAGAGCTTACAAAAGCAGCACGGAAGAAAAAGAGGAGGAGGATTGAAAAGCAAGGTACAAAGGACAAGGAAGAGGAAGAGAAGAGGAAGAAGAATGAGATGAAAGTGAGGAGAGAAGAATTGGAAAGGAAAGACAAGGAAGCGAAGAAAAGAAGAGAAGAAAAAGACAAGAAGAAGAAAAGGGATGAGAAGGAGCGAGAGAGAAAGCAGCAGGTTGAAGAGGAGGTGAAAAGGAAGAAAGAGAAAGAGAAGAAGAAACGAGAGGAAGATGCACGGAAGAAAGAACAGAGAAAGAAAAAGTGATCAAGTGTAGGAGCATTTGGCGTTTAGCACTGCGACAGCAACAACTTCTGTTCTTTTTTTGTTTTTTCAATAGAAATATATAAATGAAATGGTAAAATTATTTGGAATGGGAAAAAATAAATAATACTCTACACCGCCCACACTGGGGGTGTTGCAAGTTAGTTCCTCTGTCTAGGCATGAGCATTAGGGGTGAACACGGGTCGGGTTGGCCGAGTTAGTGGCAAAACTTCAACCCAACCCAATATAATCGGTTTATAAAAATTCGAACCCGTTAACCCTCAAAAATATTTTCAACCCAACCCTATTATTCATACGTCGGGTAGGGTCGGGTTGGGTCGGGTTAATCGGGTTATTCTACGAGTGTAGCGCTTGAGGAAACCCAAGTTCAGCTGTAATATCTGTTTAAAGCATATAGTTTGCCAGCAGTGATCCTAATCTATGTTACCATGACTATGTTCAGTTGTTCACTATTAAGTCATGTTAATGTTACTTCATTGCAATACAAATGGAGATTCCCTGTTAATACAAAATGAGTGTGCATGGAATCTAATTTACTTGGCTTTCTAATATCTTACAGTTCCTGCTGCCATAAATATTTATTAACTATTTTCTCAAACTTATAAGTCAAGAAAAAATAAAGCTCAACCCAACTAAAATATAAACGATTATGCAAACAATCTGAACAATAAAACACAAGCAACAAGATATAAACTAAGCAGACATAGTCACACTATTATAAATTTATTATCTTTAAACGGGTTGGGTCGGGTTGGGTGGGGGTTAATTATTTAAAAAACCTAACCCAACCCAATTTAGTCGGGTTATAAAAAATCGAACCCAATTATTTTTCGGTTTGGAACGGTTCGGTTTGGTCGGCCGAAATAAGGGGCGGGTTGGGTCGGTTTTGCGGGTTAAACGGTTTTTTGTTCACCCCTAATGAGCATGGTGCGGTTCGGTGCGGTTTTGACTAAAAACCGCACCGTAACCATATTAATTCGGTTTTTAAAATCCAAAACCAAAACCAAACCATATACAAATGGTGCGGTTCGGTTTTTTCGGTTTTTTGAATTCGGTTTCGGTTTTAAATAGTGAGGCTTCGGTTTCAAAACCAAATATATAAACTCTTTTTAATATATTTGTTAAATGTCTTATGGATATACAAATATTGATATAATTTAACATAATTCAAAGATATAAAATAAAGTGTGCATGAGCGATGGCAATATCACAGCACCACAACCTCACAAGCATCTCAAATAAATTATATGGTTACCGAAATAACCTGTGCAGCACTTGCCTCATTCTGTTCATTTTGTTGGACCATATAAACTCAAATGCTGACACAGAAAAGCATGATAAAGAAGAAAAACGCCCCATAGCATATTAGACAATTATAAACGCCCCATAGCATATTAGACAATTATAAGATAGTCTATAAAACTAAACTAAAATATTAATATACATAATTTTAAATATATATATATATATATATATATATAATTAATTTTATTCGGTTCGGTTTGGTTTCTATTCGATTTTTAAAAATTTAAAACCAAACCGCAACCATATTAGTGGTTCGGTTTCTATTCGGTTCGGTTATTAAGTGGTTCGGTTTTTAAGAGCATCTCCAATGTGAGGTGCCAACCAAAGTTGCTAAACATGCTTATTCATCAAAAATATCAATATTTTATTTTCTCTTTCTTTTAAGTTACTTTTGGCACCCCTCTTATCAATATTCACTTCAATGGTTGGCAACTAAATTTGTCAAAAATACTTTAATTTTGTTTATCTAAAATTAGATAGGATATTATAGGTTTTTATGACAATAAATGAATTTTTCCCATTTTGGTAGGTTGCCAAAGGGTGCCAAAAATTGGCAACTTTGCTTGGCACCCCTATCACTCCAATGGGTAGCCAAAAAGATTGTTATGCCGTGTCATGCCACATGGCATTTTGGCACCTCTCTTGGCACCCTCATTGGAGATGCTCTAACGGTGCGGTTTCATCCGGTTTTTTATGGTTTCGGTTTCGGTTTCGGTTTTTGGTTCGGTTTTGCTCATCCCTACCTCTGTCTAGTGATATATGATTTCTTTTTAAATTTTTGAATAGTCAAATTAATTATATTTTAGTTGAAATTTATGTACAATAAATAATTAGAAAAATTAACAAAAATTACGGAATTGACGGAACTTTTTTTAAGTGTTTCCGAATGTTTTTTAACACTTTAAGTTATTTCTACTTTTTATGTTAGTGTTTCTTTTGGGTTGTTTTAAGTCGGGAAGTCAGAAATGCTAATTTATTTCGAACTATTTTAATGATTTGCATTTTATTATGAAGTTTTCAAATTTTTAATATATGATATTTTTTTATTAATAAAATTTGTTGTGTTTTAATAATTTAATTTTTATAATTATTAGACACTAATTGATTTATAAATAAATTTATTTAAACAATTTTAATAACTTATAATTCCGGTTTATTTATCACTTATAATCTTTTTTTTTACTCTATGAAACGATCTTGCTTATTTTGGAAGTTGCTTTCTATTTTAAGAAATAATAAGTTTGTATTTTTTACTATTTCCTTCTTTCTTTTTATTGATCACATTTCTATTTTTATTAATTAAATTGATTAATTTTTAATCAAAAATTATAAAAGAGTAATTAATAATTGGTCTCGTAAACTCTGAGGAAAGTTATATAAAGATTGACAGCAGCAGAGCTGTGTAGTATTGTTTGTTGCTGTTAATCGGTGCGATGTTGTCGGCGACGTTGTGGGTCATCCCACAGATAGTGTCTTCTTTCCCTCCCAAGTATCCGCAAAATAAGCAGCAGCCTACAAGACAACACCTGCTCAGACTAAGCAATTCTCCAAACTTTCAGTTGCCATGCCATTCACTCACACACCCCCATCTTCCTCCTCATCCTCCACCCATGGACCCCACCTGTCTTGCTCTCCAGCTTCAGTCCTCCTCTACTCTTCAACATGTTCATATCATTCACTCCATCATTACTAGGCGCTTCATTCATTCTACTTTCCTCTTTAATAACTTGATTTCTGCTTATATTAGATTCGCCCAACTCATTTCTGCCCGGAATCTGTTTGATTCTATGTCTAAACCAAATGTTGTTTCTTGGACGGCTCTTCTTAATGCCTACATTACTTTCGGCTTGGATTACCAAGCCTTTAGCTTCTTGGCAGCTCTTTTTCATTCCGGTATTCTCCCCAATGCTAACACCTATGTTTGTATCCTCAATTTCTCTACTCGCACTTTGGATTTTCGGCTTGGCCAACAGATTCATGCTCGGATTCTTAAACAATGCTCTACTAATTTGATTCTTGATACCGCTGTTTTGTATTTCTATGCACAATGTGGTGACCTGGGAGATATGTTTCGTGCATTTCAACGCATCAAACACAGGGATGTAGTCAGCTGGACAACTATCATCTCCGCTTGCTCACAACGCCAGTTGGGCCAGGAGGCTTTTGCCATGTTTTTGCAAATGTTAAACCAAGGATTCGCTCCAAACGAGTTTACGTTGTCTAGTCTTCTCAAGGCTTGTGGGGATGAGCAGGCATTGGGATTTGGAAGACAGCTACACGGGGCTGTTGTTAAACAGATATGTAAAAATGATGTTTTTATTCATACTTCACTGCTTGATATGTATGCAAAATGTGGGGAGATCGTGCATTCCAGGACAGTTTTCAACTGCATGACAAAGAGGAATACAGTTAGTTGGACGTCCATGATAGCAGGCTATGCTCGGAATGGGTTTGGTGAAGAGGCTATTCATCTCTTTCGAGTGATGAGAAGGCGAAAAATATCTGCTAACAAGTTGACCATGGTCAGTATCCTAAAAGCATGCGGCCTTGCTAGGGATTTAGTTACTGGAAAGGAAATGCATGCACAGATAGTGAAGAATTGTATTCACGGTAACATCTACTTGGGAAGCACTCTTGTCTGGCTATACTGTAGATGTGGAGAGTACACTACTGCATATCACGTACTTGAAGGCTTGCCTCTCAAAGATGTTGTTTCCTGGACTGCGATGATATCTGGATGTGCTCGCCCAGGCCACGAGGATGAGGCCCTTAGATTTTTGAAAGAAATGTTAGGGGAAGGTGTAGAACCTAATTCTTTCACATATTCATCAGCTTTGAAAGCATGTGCAAAACAGAAAAACATCTGGCAAGGAAGATTGCTTCACTCTTCAATTAACAAGACCCCTGCTTTGTCTGATGTTTTCGTGAGCAGCTCTTTGATTAATATGTATGCCAAATGCGGATGTGTTTCTGAAGCAACCCAAATTTTTGACAGCATGCCGGAAAGGAATTTGATATCTTGGAAGGCTATAATATTATGTTATGCAAAGAATGGGTTTTGTGGAGAAGCTTTGAGGTTTATGTACAGAATGCAAGTAGAAGGTATAGAGGTGGATGATTACATACTCTCAACTGTTCTGACTACATGCGGAGATTTTGGTTGGAGCAAGGAAACTTCTCTAGAAAATTGTTTGCTTGCGAATTAAACTCTCAGACAAGTTGGATCATGACACAATGCAAATGTCCGTTTTTACTACATACTCTCAAACAATATGCACAGAATGTTGTTAGGTCATATAAACTACTTCGCTACAATAGTTAGAATTGAGAATTTTGCACGTTGGAGCCGCAATGTTGATAATTTTAGCTCCAATATATATCGCAGAAAATTGGGATTATAAATAAGCAATAATAAGCTTATCTTAAAAAAAAAAAGAGCAATAATAAACCAAGATTTTCTTTTAAGCAATGAATATAGATTATTAAGGATGGTTTAGTGGTGTGACAATATGTTTATAATTTTATTTTTAAAATCAAAAGACATTTGATTTACTCCAAACGTTATTATGGGCAGTTGGGCACTATCTAAACAACCAAGGGGTCATTTGTCTTGCTGCTTCTTACGCCATTTGAGTTTAGGATTTGGACTCCAAATCTCCCAATTTAGCAAAAACAGCTTCTATTATCACTTTCTAAAAAAATTGTCCAAAATATTATTTCAAAACACAATTTCATGTCATGTTTATGATATTGGATAAAAAATTAACTTGATATTGTTTCTCCCTTAGAAAATTAAAACACAACACGAAATTACGTTTTAAATGATATTTGAAGTTATTTTTTCAAAAAATAACATTGATGCCCATTTATCTTAAATAATGCATGGAGCCTTTTCTCTTGGATTCGGGCTGGGTCTATATTATTTCTTACTAGTTTATAAACCGTACTTCACAGCGTTATCATAATATTCTTCTAAATAAACGCATGAATAATTTAATATGTCATATTGTATATAGATTATTTAGAATAATATATTACATATTTTGATCGTCATACGAATAAATCACATGATTTAATGTATTCATATATTTTTAGCAGATAATTATATCCTTATGTAATATAATACGAAATTTGAGAATATAATTGAATTTGAATAAATTAAACGCGTACACAATATATTATATCTCGAACCTAGAAAAGATAATTTTGAATTTTTCTTCCAATTTATCGAACTAAAATTTAATTTTTATTTTCAACATTTATAATTCAAAAATTCCAAAACATTAGAAAAATATAACGAAACTCTCCCAACACCTCTCGTTTCTCCTTTATCCTTACACTAAGTGTATAAAGCCGCGCTTTGCGCGGCGTTATAATTTTTTTTATAAATTTTGATACGAATTAATACTATAATTGTATAAAAATTATTTTGAATCATGTTCCCGTCAAACATATCATTAAAAAAAATATTATAATTAATATAAAAATTTGTTTAAGTGGCCCTCCTGTCAAACACAATACTAATAAAAAAATTATTTGAGCCGCCCTCCCATCAAAGACAATATTAATCAATAATTATTATAATTATGATAAAATTAAATATAATAATATAGATAAAAATTAGTTTGAGTCACTCTCTTGTCAAGCACAATACTAATAACAAAATAATACAATATATATATATATATATATATATATATATATATATATATATTAGTTTGAGTCGCCCTACCATCAACTACAGTACTAATAAAAATTATTATAATTATGATAAAGTCAAAGATTATAATTGGATAAAAATTATTTTAAGATGTGGCCCCATTTTAATAAAAAAAAAATATTATAACTTAGATAAAAATTATTTTAGTCGTTTTCCCATCACACATAATACTAATAGAAAATTTATTATTATTCAGATAAAAATTAATCTGGGCCGCCCTCCCCTCAAACACAATACTAATCAAGAATCTTTTTTATAAATTTTGAGAAGAATTAATGCTATAATTGCATAAAAGTTATTTTGAGTCATGTTCCCGTTAAACATATCATTAATAAAATTAAAAAAAAATTGTTTGACCCGCCCTCCCATCAAAGACAATATTAATCAATAATTATTATAATTATGATAAAATTAAATATAATAATATAAGTAAACATTAGTTTGAGCCGCTCTCTTGTCAAACAAAATACTAATAACAAAACATTATAATATAGACATTAGATTGAGTCGCCTACCATGAAACACAATACTAATTATAATTATCATAATTATGATAAAGCTAAAGATTATAGTTGGATAAAATTATTTTAAATTGTGATCCAGTTTTAATAAAAATATATATATTATAACTTAGATCAGAAATTATTTTAGCCGTTTTCCCGTCAAACATGATACTATTATAAAATTTATTATTATTTAGATAAAAATTAATTTAGGCCACCTCCCATGACCGTCAAACCCAATACTAATCGAGAATCATTAACATTATCATAAAAGTAATATATAATTGCTGTTTTATATATCCTATTTTATTTGTTAATTATTTTTATTTTATGATTCCTATTTATTAGTTAAAAATTATCATTCTTTTATGGTTCTCATTTTTTTTCTATTAGTTCTTTTAATGATTATTATCTTTACAATCCTTTATTATCTATTCAAAATTTAAGAAAATTATAACACTAAATCGAAAAAAAATAAATTTTATGATTCAAACATATCGTGTTCCCTTAAACACAGTTTTGATTACGGACCTAGTATTAGATTATTCTTCTATATATCTTATCAAAAATAAAATTTTATAATATATAATTCACCTACATCTTCTATATATCTTATCGAAAATAAGAATTGTACATATTGCCTTACAGATCTTAAATATAAATTGTATTTTATCTATTATTGTTAGTTTGAATAAATATAATCCTATTTCTTCTAGGATTACTAAATAAGAAAAGAATTGTATCATTTTTAGAATTCAATAAGAAATACCAAATAAGAAAAGAATTGTATCATCTTTAGAATTCGATAAGAAAAGAATTGTATTACTTTTAGAATTTTTGAACCTGATTTTTTGAATTATAACTATATTTTCTCTCCGAAATTTAAGAAAAATTAGAAGACTGCATCGAACAATTCTAGAGACGCCCGCATCTTCCTTTATATATATATATATTGATTGATCAATGATTTGTGCCGAGTGGGTAACATAATTAGCAGGCTAACACGAGTCTTGAAGAATGTACCTTCTGTATCTTTATCATTAACGAATTAACGAGAGAATCACTTATTATTATTCTTAACCTTGGATCACTTATATGTGATGCTAAGTTCATGATTGGAGTATATTTTCTGCGCTCTGTTTCTCTTTATTGTTTTTTACTTTTTAGGAACATTTGAGTTTGAGACTGCTCATGTATCGTAGAGACAACTAAATCAAGTTCTCTTTTATAAATACTAGCTATATTCTTTTCCGGTATTTGAATTTGTCGACTCCAACATAGCAATCTATAACTACCTTTACTTGCAACAACCTTTATTGTTTTAATACTGTATAAACAGCCTTCACTTATCGTTGCAGAAGAACGGCACCACCGAGTTAGAAATCGAGCAAGAGAACCATCACCAGAGAGGAGTAGGGTTGTGGGATTGAGAGAGAAGAGGTTGCGTTTAGAGGATCCAAAACTCTACAATCTATATAGGGGTATTTATAGGTGCAGAGAGACTTGTGTGCTACTCTTTCCCATAATTAAATAATCTGAAACAAAATCAGATTAAAACTTTCAAGCTACTATATTCCATAAATAATCTGAAACAAAATCAGATTCAGAAACTTGCTTCTAATATACCCAAACTAAAAAAAGGTAGTTCTAATTTTTGATATTTTGCATCAAAAAATTTCAGAAAATTAGAAAAATAGAACGGAGCGAGGTGAGAGGCGCCACCTACACGCCCCTCGCTTCTCCTTTATATAAGTATATTGATTTTTCATTCGTATTCCAAAATTTTAATATATTAAAGGAAGTCTAAAACAATATTAAACACAAACCTAAATCTCATGAAAAAAAAAATAAACTTTTCAATACTTATCAGACCCTAGAAATTATATATACACAAACATAAGAAAGACCGAATAGAACTTGATATTTAAAGAATACCGGTGAGACTCTGTAATTTGTAAACTCCTGTTAACAGGTCATGCTGAGTGATAAGTGAGATCACAACTACACGTTGCCTTGTTACCAGCCCTGCGCATCTAGGGTTGAGGCTGACTTTCTACAGCATAGAAGAAAAAAATGTATTGCAACTGTTGCAAAGAATATCCGCTATTCTACAAAATAGTTTTGATCTGTGGTCAGTAATATTGAATCTCCCGTCACCTTACATGCTAGACATTTATAAAACTTCCTTCTCAAGTTTTAATACAGCCATAAATGCTTCTTGAGGTACATCAACTTTACCAATTGCCTTCATTCTTTTCTTTCCTTCGGCCTGAAACAAGTACTTAAAAAATATATGAGAATCTTTATTACATATATAGCCCTTGTTTGTTTAGCATAAGCAGAAGCTGCTTCTGGACTTCTGCTTTTCTTGACCTGTTTGTGTAATTAAGTAGAAGCACTTTTAAGAAGTTAAGAATACTAGTTTCTCTCTCACAGCTTCAACTTCTAATCCAAACATTTTATTAACTTATTTGCTTATCAATTCTAATCCAATCTATGCTTTAAGCAAGAAGTCACTTTTTTTAGGTTTGCCCAAACGGACCCATAGTCTTGTAGAGAACCATTTAATTTTATTTTTAAATTAATCATACTTATGCATAAAATTTGATTCTAATATAGATACTAATCATATATAACATGTGCATATAATTTAACACATACTCCCTCCGTCCAACAGATAGCTTACGTACACTGTTTGCACGTATTTTGAGGCTCTTATAAAGTATAGTTATATAATGTTTTTTAAAAAATTTCTTTTTTTTGAATAAAAATTTAAACGTCAAACTTTTTTTTAGGAATTTTTTAATATATATATATATTATGCAAGTATACTTTATACGAGCCTTAAAATGCGTGTCAAAAAGTAACGTAAAGAACCTGGTGGGATGGAGGGAGTACTATTTAAGTAAACTTTTGATTTTTAAATTTGGTTCTATTGTAGAAACCACTTTGGCCGAAAATGGTTCTGCTGTAGAACCAATTTAAATATTATAATTAATTTTCAACATTTTTTTAAAAAAAAATGGTGAAACTTTATTTTATGATTTACTAATTACTAGCCTTAAATCCGTGCGAAGCACGGACGATTATGGCCCTGTTTAGGAATTAGCGGTTAGCTGTTAGCGGATTGAATTAGATGTTTTGACTAGCGGATTGAATTAGATGTTTTGACTAGCGGATTAGATTAGCGGTTTCTCGTAAAACTGTTGGGTAAATAGCTGATTGATTAGCTTTTTCTGACACAAACCAAAACCTCTGATCCAAAAAGCTCCTCAAAGTAGCTTTTTCAAAATTAGCTTTTTGGACCCAAACCTCTATTCCAATCCGCTAACTACCAAACACTAAAATTAGCGGATTCTAGTGGTCAAACCTCTAAACCACCTCAAACCTCTAATTTTTGCCCAAACCTCTAACTTCCAAACAGGGCCTATATAGTTCGAAATTTATTATTTGTAATTTAACTTTTGACATCATTTTGTTAGTATTTTAATATTAATGAATTTTGTTAGTGACGTAAAGAACCTGCTTGGTCCAAAGGAGTGTGTGTGTGTGTGTGTGTGTGTGTGTACAAAAGAATTTATTACTAGTGACTTAGTTATAAATTTAATATGCCATAAGCTGTTTTAAATAAAATTGCACGCATGTAACACATAATCAAATAACATTAACAAATATGTGGTGCCACTTTGTTATAAGCATTGATAATATTAACCGACTTGGGAACAAAAAACATCACCTGTTTCTTAAGCAATTTCTTTTTCCTAGAAATGTCACCACCTACATAAATGAACACAAACAACATGATATTTTGCATGTTATGTAAGGTGAAAATTGTTAAAATTTTGATGGCAGTAGCCTCAATATTTATACCAAGTCAAATCGGATGTGCTAAATGATTCCAAAGAAGATATGGACAAAAAAAATATTTGATAAGTGGATGCAAGCATTTATGTTGGATCAAAAAACATTCATGAATGCCAGGAATGGGGGGGGGAATGGGGGTAGATTGTGACGGCAGTTTATTATGCTAGTCTGCAACTCTCACCATAGCATTTCGCCAGGACATCTTTCCTGATAGCAGATAAAGTTTCGCTGGCAATCACTTTTGTACCTAGGCAAGCCTGTAAAAAAATGGCATGCTTGTAAAAATTATAAAGAGAACTACCATTGCAACTACAGAGAGAACCAAGCAAGTCTCTGCACCAAACGGATTACTACTCTTTTCACGTTCACAGTAAAATGTTCAAGTAGTTAGTACTGGTTTTGGTACTATTCATTCTTAGGGTCATTGCAGAAACAATCTTTCTACTTAAAGAGTATAGGAAACTCTGTGTGCATCTTACGCTTCCTAGACTCCACGAGTGTAATACACTGGGCAGGTCTGGTTTGCTTTGTCTCAAATATTCTTGTCGTCCATTCGTTTTTTTTAATGATCACCTTTCTCTATACAGAGAATACTGGGGTAGGATTTTTTAAGGCTTTTCCTTTATTTTTCACTAGTGGGTTCTCGTGGCATACGAATATTAGCCCAAAGCCTTTTCCCTTTTCCCTCCCCCTTTTTCTGATATATAAAAAGATCATCTGTTTTTTTTATAGTTTCTAATCCAGTAATAATTTCTAATCATGAATATAGCTAATTAATATTATTCTGAGGTGGTACTCATTTTTCTATTGACATTATAACCAATCGATGTAATTTTACATTTCAAGATAATTGAAAGATTTATTTAATAAAGAGGGGATGGGTTTCATGAATATTTAATTGAATCTTCTTCTTTAAACTAATCTCTGACTTATTAACAAATGGTTTTTATAGACATAATGAAACACATGAACTTGCATGCACGATGGAATATAATTCGGTTTCTCAAGAAAGTGACATCAACTTCAATCGTCATTTTGCTTGTAAGAAGCAACCAAATCCATTCACCCCTTCCCACCTCCTAATCTTTATATGTATAATTTACTGGATTCATCTGTTCTGATGTGAAAACATGTTAATATAATTTAAGGTAATAAGCAATTACAGTCACTAATCTAGAAGAACTTGCTATTAGTCCCTGGTCTGTATGAGTAGATACACTGGGTATCAAATTTCAACACAATAACTTCCTATATTTTACACTTTACACCTAAAGAAAACAAAAGATAGAAGTAAGTACATAACTAGTCTGATTACATTCAGATTTCAAGCAGCATCTGGCCAAATTCCATTATGAAGTACATAAACATATAATAATGGCTTATAATCTAGTTGCATCAAATGCATTACTACTTTTTTCATGTTCATGGTAAAAAATTTGACTAGTTATTACCTTTCTTGGTACTATTTAAGCCTAGGATCATTGGGGAAAAAACCTCTCTACTCAAAAGTAGAGGAAGGTCTGTATGCATCATATCTTCCTTCCCAGACTCTAAGTCGGCCTTTCTTAATGGAGAGCTCCAAGAAGAAGTTCACGTGGAGCAGCCTCAAGGGTACATCAAAAAAGGCCAAGAAAAGAAAGTTTATCGCCATAATAAAGCCTGGTAAGGTCTGAAGCAAGCGCCACATGATTGGAATGCTACGACTGATGGCTATTTTCGTAAAAAAGGTTTCCAGAGAAGCAAAAGTGAGTCGTCCTCGTATGTTAAAAAATCTGGTATGCATGATTTTCTCATTGTATGTTTATATGTGGATGACTTGATCTATATGGGAACTAATGTTAAATTAGTGGAAGATTTTAAGAGGTCAATGAAAGAAGAATTCAAAATGACTGATCTAGGCCTTATGAAATACTTTTTTGGTATCCAAGTGAAGCAATCTTCTTGTGAAATAACTTTATGTCAGGAGAAGTATATTGAGATTTGTTGAGGAGATTTCATATGGAAAATTGCAGGCCGATGGATACTCCTATGGCTTCAAATCTGAAACTACAACTTGATGATGGTGCAACAAAGATTGATGTAAGGAGATATCGAATTCTTGTGGGATCGCTTATTTATCAAACAAATACAGGGCCATATATAGTTTATCCAGTTAGCCTAGTATCAAGATTTATGCAAGAACCAAGCAGCTTGCATTACTCAGCAGCGAAACGCATTCTTCGTTACTTGAAGGGTACTAAGAATCATTGCCTGAATGCACAAAAGACGAAAATAACAAGCTGATTGGTTATACTGACAGCGAATGGGCTGATTCTATTGATGACCGCAGAAGCACTTCAGGTTACATATTTTTCTTGGGAACAAAGTCTATCTCGTGGTCATCCAGAAAACAGAAAACTGTTGCACTTTCTTCTGCAGAGGCAGAATATGTCTCAGCTTCAGATGCAGCATGCGAAGCAATTTGGCTCAGGAGAATACTTAATGATGGGGAACAAGTTGAGAAAGGCCGACTACTATATTGTGTGACAACATGTCAGCAATTGCAATGACTAAAAATCTTGTCTTTCATAGCCGCACCAAACATATTGATCTATGTCATCACTTTATTCGAGATCTGGTGCAAGATGGAGAAGTTTTGCTAAAGTTCATCAACACAAATGAGAAAGTTGCTAATATCTTCACAAAAATCAGTCTCAAGCGAGAAATTTACAAAATTCAAAAGCAGTTTAGGAATTACAAATTAAGAGGGGGTGTTAAAAATAAGCTAATTTGTAATTCTCATGAATTATGTCTAAGAGTCATAAGTACTGAGTCAAATATTCAATGTAGGCAATGAAAAGTCTCCTGTTCCTATTCATGAACCATAATAAAGATAAAAACTCATATTCTTCTCAGTCTTGCTATATAAAGACCTGAGATACATCGGTTGTAAGTAAGCAACCAAGTAAGAATATCAACAAAAATCCTTCTGCCTTTCTTCTTTTATAAATTCCGATCCCAACATTAATAATATCTAATCATGAATATTGCTAATAAATATCATTTTCAGGTCGTAGTTATTTTTCAATTGACTCTAAACCATTCAATGTAATTTCTTACATTCCAAAATAATTGAAGGTTGACTGAAGTAATATAGGATGAATTTCATAAACATCTTTAATTGATAGAGTATATTTCATATATACTTTTATGTGATTTTATTCCCATAATCTGTAAATAATAGGGTATTAACTAATTATATTTTAGTGTTTCATGGCAGGAAATACATTTTAGTGTTTAATGGAAGGAAAATAAATATTTCTAATTTTGGAATAAATTGAGCTTATTTGGACTTGATTAGATAAAAATTCAGAATTTATAGGTGGCAAGTCAGAAGTGGCACAACACTTAAATTCCAACTGGAGCTGCCCGTAAACAGGCCTGAACAGCTGACTACGAATTGTTTTTAATCCAACTTGTTTTAGGAATTTGGATTTGTTTTCAAGGAAATCATTAGAATCACTTTTAATTAATAGGTTATGTATTGGATATTTATAGTGACTCTAGAGAATAGAGAGAAACACTTTGAAAGGGAGACTAAACAGAGGATCAAAGGGATTCATCCAGCATTTGAAAGGAGTTTTTAAAGTGTATTCTTCTACTCTCTTGACTCTTGTAATCATGTTTTGGTTTACTCATACATATATTGTTTGTTTATTTAATTATATATAACTAATCCGTGGATTGGGTAGTATGCTTTTATTTAATATGTTGGTTATAGTAATTCTTATTACTTTTGCTAATCTAACATTGAGTTCTCATCACAACTAGAGCAGTCGTGAATCTTTGATTGTATTCATAGGAATTATAATGAATCGGGAGAAGATCTGTAATGGTGGTACATGATATGATAGACGCAATTTAATTATTGAAACAAGAGATTAATATGCAAGTGTTAAAACTATAAATTCTTGGGTCTTAATAGCTTATCATTTCCTGCGAATGATAATCATTAAAATACTCAATAACATTAATCGACTTCTCTAAACTAATCTTCGACTTACGAAAAAATGGTTCATAGATAGAACGGAATACATAAACTTGCATGTACAAGGGCATATAATTCGGTTTCTCATGGGACTGACATGAGCTTGCATCATGTTGCTTCTAAGAAGCCAACAATTACTATGAAAGATGTTAATATAATTTAAGGTAATAAGTAATTATTGTCACTAATCTAAAAAACTTACTAACAGTCTGCTGCTCTGCATGAGTGATAAAATATATTTTTATATAAATTTTATATGATATTATTCTCATACTTAAATGTATGTTGCATTGTTTGGATTTTATTTAATAGATTTTCATGTTTTATTGTAGGGCATAAAGAATTCGAAGTTGAGAAGGATTTGAAGAAAAATAGCTATATTGGAGCTAAATTACGTGGAAATTCAGATTTATTGGGCAATACACGATTTCTACACTGTTTGGGCCATATCTTGAGTTCCGGTTGTCGGATTTGGACGATCTTATAGCCCACGCGAAGTCCTCTGAATTGTATTTAATTCAGAGACAGCCCAAGAAGCAAAATTCAACGGGAAAAGCCTGTAAATTGAACAGAAAATACAACTACGAATTTTGACTAAAAACTCTACGTGGTTTTGGAATTCTATTTGTATTTTAGTTAAAACCATTATATAATTATATTTAGATAGAAGGGATCAGATTTTTATGATCAATACATACGATTAGATTAGGATTAGGGTATGAGACAGAAGGAAGAGAGATCATGACTTTTCTTGATGTGACAACATTAAAGGTTGAAGGTTTTATTATCTAAATCTCTTCTCTTTCTTGTTAGTTTAATTATGTCTTTCGATTTTTTTATTGTTTTTCTACTATTATGGCTTATAGCCTTACAATTTGAGTATCTGTTCTAAGATATACTCGAGTTGAGCTAGAGTCGAACCCAAGACCTGGGTCAACAGAGGATAAACCCTTAACCACTTAGGCTATCCAATTGTGCTCGTCTTTCGATTATCCTAGTTGTTTTAGTTATTTAATTATTAACGAGTAGTAAATTCTAGGGTTTAAGGGAAAGTCAAGTTTGTACTATGATGTTGACATGATTTTCAAAGTGATTTGATTGATTGTGGTAATTCTAATTGATTATGTTTCAATATTAATTTGTGTAATCAGCTCATATCATGAATTAAATCTATGCAAATAGGAGTATGATTGAGAGACACACCACAAGACGCACACATACATTTAACATAATTGAATTTGAGCGCGAGATAATCATTATATTTTTGAGAACGTTAATACTCAAGAGAGATTAACATTGCTTTAATTGCCCAATTAATTGAATTACTAAAGTGATTATATGTGTAATCATATTCCGAGACTGTTGATACTTGAGAGAGATTAAAATACCCTTGTTACTTGATGTTTACAATTGTTTTAGATGTGAAGCCAGTTATTGTGTAAGCATGGTGGACCTGATTGCCCTAGGTTTTTAGTATATTATTTTAGTTTCTATTTGATAAGCGTAATTTAGTTTTAATTTTAGTTAATTAAATATTTAATCACAATCATTTCTCCTGAAATAATTGATTGCAACCGAGTAAAAAATTGACTGTCTCCTTGATGATACGACCCGCATTTGCTGGTCTACATAACAATATAAAACAAAAGATGACATGAAGTTACATAAGTAATCTCATTCCTTTCAAGCAGCATGTGGCCAAATTCCATAATTAATACAAGTATACAACTATTTGAAAAGGGCTTTCAATATAGTCCAACCAACAAAATAATGAAAAAGATTTCATCTATCAATCAAGCAGCAAGAGAGTGCATGATCATAACAAATTAGTTCTAGAGGCAACAGAACCAATATAAGATTCATAACTTCTGAAGGGGGTTAGATAGACAATAGAAACTATTTAATTTTTAGGATATTATCAATAAAGAGAAAGGACTCCATACTTGGATAGGTACTTTGAACATTTGTCTTGGTATAAGTTCCTTAAGTTTTTGAGTCAAAGCTCTGCCCACAGAATATGCCTGAAAATAAGCAGCAGACAAATCCTCAATGCTCAATTTCATGGAACTTACTTGCAGTTCAAACACAGCAACAATAACGTCACCCATATGAGCGATTGCAAGCTCCTATGATCAAAAACACATCCATTTCACTTCCCTACTGTTGTCTGCTACATTTACTTTTAAATTCGTGCCACTACAATGCTTATTTAAGAGTCACATTAGAACTCAAAGAATAGAATTAATTATTTCTTGTCCCAACTTAATCTTTTTATAATCTTTTATTCACACATTTTTCCACTCCACCATCACGATATATAATTAGAGATGCACAAAATACATAGACATGCATAGACATACATACATACATACATACATATATATAGCAATATAGGGTCCAACTCCAATACAAACTAATGCGATTAAGTAGAATGGTAAGAGTTTTGGGACAAGGGATGGACCCCGAGATGGGCCTAAACAGGGTCTAAGTGGGTCGGGGTGGGGCCTAGTGAGACCATGGTGGGGCCAAATTTTCGCTCTTAAGGCTGTCTGGAGCCTGTCTAGAGCCTTGGCGAGGCTCTAGAGGGTCCGGGGTGGATTGAGTGGAGGCGGTGGTGGGTCCTAGGTGGGTGATAACATATAGGGGGTGGGTGATGACATATGGGGGGTGGGTGATGTCGCTTAGGTATAGCTTCTCTTGGTTTGTATTTTATTTCTTATTTTAGTGGTTTGTATTTGAACAATTGTCTATATATAAAGGGTCTTACTTTATTACAAACTTTTTTAGAGCACAAACTACAAACTAAATAAAAAATTCTCTAAATCACATCGAAATATAGCACATATGGTATGCAAATTGATCGTTGGGAGATGAAGAAAAATACAATAAAGTCATATTTCAGAATAACTTTACCGATTGACGGGAAAATTCAAATTAAAAACAAAGGAGATATTCTGAGATCATGTGTGGGAGGGTGTATATTAGTTGTGTGTAATGACTTCTAAGGGACATTGGATTAGATTCATTGAAAGGCTTATATTAAGGTTTGTAGTTTGTACACTAAGTTTGAATTTGAGCACTTGCCTATATATATATATATATATATATATATATATTTACACACACTAACAATGCAATGGAAACTTTTAATAGATAATTTGACCACAAATGTACAACATAACATCCAAGACAAAAAGTAAATTTTAGAGGGACCACAACATATACTAAGTTTCCATCTCACATGATTTTGTAACTTTTATCTTCAATTTTTAATTTAAGAACATGACAATAATGTTGTACAAAACTCTTATTTACATGGATTTTGTGGAAGATAGGAACCTCAACTAAAACCATTCTAATTGTACCTTGTCCTTGTGGACGATGGTAGCCAAAGGTTCTACCCCGTCTCCATTGATAAGTATATCCAGCTTTGTCAAGTCACTTTCTCTGTACCTACATATCACAATTAGATAAGATAAAAATCAACTTAAGTATTGTCAATTCTCAACAAATATTGGTATGCTTTATGTATACATATAAGCAAGCAAGCAGCTTCAACTTGTATTATATATCGTACTACAATTTAACACAATCGCCAAAAAATAAATTTGAAATTCTATATCAAATTAAATTTCTTTAGGTACAAAATTAAATAATTCTGATTGAATTCTGTGATCCTCGAACATAATTACAAAGAAATGACACGGGTTAGAGAATATACAAAAATGAGCAACATAATAGGATTATGCAATGTAGGCTATTTCTTATTCTGGCAGATAACAAGCATGTACCATATATCAATTTTTCTTACAATATAAATTTTATAATAGCGTAGCTTCATAAGGAAATATTAAATATATTTGTAACATATGCTGAATGTGTCGTGTGTTATGGTATCAAGTCCTATTTATACTCGTTCTTCCGGTGTTCTTTCCCTATTTCATTTATTTAGGAGGGTGTTTGGGCTTGCTTAAAGACAAACTAATATGGGTTTTAAGATAAAATCTTCATGTTTGGCAACTCGCTTGATGTACATAAAGTTGTAATAACCCCATTTGTGAATAATGGCCCTGGCCTACTTTATTTTCAACTTATCTTAACAATTGTATAGTTCAGTTTTCAAAATATGGTTGCTTTGAGCAGGAACAGGTGTCCGGTAAGATGATCGTGAAGGGGTCTAAAGTGGAACATCTCTTTCCTTTACTCCCGTCACTCTCTCCAATGTCACATTATGTTTCTTGTAATGTCATTAAATGTAATAATCAAGTATGGCATAAACGGTATAGACACCCTCATTCCCATGTCATTGGCAGGGACGGCTTTACATTCAGAGGTTTGGCGGTAGTTGCCCCCACTGGCATCAAAATTTTAATATATTTTATGTTTTTATTTTCTGTTGTTATACTTTCAATAACCCCATGATTAATACATGCTGTCTGTAATCAGTTGATTTTGGGTTCAAAACTTCAAATTCCAGTAATTTTGCTTTAATATATTATATATTGCTTACTAAAAACTTATATATATCTAATTAATTAACTCAAATCACTCTTCGTTAAGTGAAAATATGGCCTTTAAAAAAAATCTTAATATGATTTTTGCCCCCACTTAACTAGATTCCTGGATCCGTCCCTGGTCATTGGTATCTATCTTACTTAAATCGAGTTTGCCTGGAAATAAAGTTTCAAATTCTTCAAATAAAGATATTGTTGATTGTGCATCCTTTAAACTTGGTAAAAGTGTAACTCTTTCTTTTCCATTGCATAAATCTCACACCACTAAACTTTTGACCTCATATATACTGATGTATAGGGTATCTAACCTGTAATTTCTCATTAGAGGTACAAATATTTTGTAACCTTTATACACAATGTCATTCGTTTTACTTGAGTATATTTTCTTCAATCTAAAAGCGAGATCTTGCATGTGTTTAAAATCTTATGGAGTAACTGAAACACAATTTTCTGCGAAAATTAGAATATTGCAATCTGATTCGGAGGTAAAATCACTATTTCCCACCTTAAACAATGAATCTCCCTACCTTCTTTTGTTTAAAAGGCACCAAATTAGGTGCGTGTACATCTTATCCTCCACAAACCAGGTACTCCCACGGGGGTATCTTCAATTAGGTTTCATTAACAGGTAAGACGCGAAAAGAGTAAACCTATGGCCTTAGCAGAGCCCTGATAATACAATTTCCCTAAGTCTTCTTGGAGTATTAAACTCATACTCCATCGCAACAAATAATTTTAGAAGTCAGATGACAAGTGTTATAGTATTCCCTTGATAACACTGGTGCATTTTAAATTAGGGTCGCATACGATGAAGGATCCCCTCTCAACTTATATATATATAAAAAAAATGAGTCCCCTAAAATAAGAATAACAATGTGTACAGTTGTACAATTATCACTAAATGGAGGATATTGATTTACCCGATAAAAGAGTACTCCATGCTAGCGTAACCCTTGCTTCTTGATTTCAGCTGATCAAAAAATTCACCTACCATCTATAAAAATTATATTCCAGACACCCAAGTTAGTTGCTTCTCTGCAGCATATGACTGAAAATAGAGAAGCCAGAAGTAAGTACCTCCGCTAATGGTAGTTCATAGGCTAAAGATGCTCTATTTTCAGTAATAAATTTCATCTCTTTAAACACTCCTCTTCGATCTTGAGAAAGCTCCATAAGTGGGCCAATGTAGTCTTTTGGGGTTAGCATCTCAATCTGTATATTTTTGGCAAATTAAGTCACTGGAAGTAAAATTCACTTGCCTTGGTATAACATAAAGTGACAAGCATATTAATGAAGACACCTTAACATATGGTTCTTCAATCGACCTCCTTTTCCCTGGTTCAGGAAGTGCAGATGGATTTGAACACTCAACCTAGATCACCGAACAATATGTTGATGAAATTAAACAACATATCTCACATTTGAAATATAAACAGGATCAAAAAGCTAACGAGTTCAATATCTTACTAAGATTTGGAGCAGGAAGCAGGAGTAATAATGTTTATGGGATGTTGAGAGTTCGAACCTTGTCGAAGGCGGGTGTGTGAGTGTGTTTAATTATTAAATATATAACTAAACTACTCATCAGGATTGAAACCACAACACAGTGAAGTTTACAATCACTCTTCTTCTTTTTTTGCTAAATAAAGTTCAAAATCGCTTCAAGCATAAGTAGCAAAAACTCATTCAGAAAGCCAAAAAGATGCACTATCCTGATGCAATCTTTATGCAAATGTGAAATCAAACACCTTTAATCTTGATATACGTAATGCTAAATATATCTCTAGCTCTTGTATATAATCCTCAAAAGTTGCTTCGATTATATATATATATAGAGAGAGAGAGAGTTAAGTTCTATGGAGTACATAAAAACATTAGAGTATTGGAGTACAAATCATAAATTTTTAGTTTAATCATAAATAATATCTCCGATTATCCAGATTTATATATAATTTATCATTTATATGCAGTATTAAACATAATTATCAATTAATCATTAATATCTTTCAACTTTAACAAGTACTAAGATTGTTGTTCTGCTTATAAGTTATATTACGGAACATAATGTCCTACGATTTATAAAAGTAACTGTTCTATCTTTTGATTACAATGTTTATGTTGTAGAACATAATCTGCAAGTTGTCGGATCTTTACAATTATTGTAGAACCAAAAAAATTAAGATTCAAATGAGTAGATTATATTTTATCAAATCTTGTACTCCAATACTCCAATATTTTTTGCACTCCATAGAACTTGACTCTATATATATATATCTGTGTGTGTGTGTGTGTGTGTGCGCGCATACATATATATATATATATGTATATATATATATATATATATAGTGGTTCTATGGTTCTATTTTAAGGACTGGTTCTCTCTTGAGCGCGGCCCATATATATATATATATATATGGATATATTCTTTTAGGGTTAAATTTCAAATTTTGCAGTGGATCCCCCAGTTTGAATTACCACAGCTCCATGCTTGTGTATCTAAATCTCCATATACACATATATACATATATATATATATATATATAGGGTTACTCCAGTGAGAACTTAAAATGAGAACCGTGAGAACTTCCTTAATTTATCATATTTTGACTAATCTAAACATCAAACTAGTGGGTACCCAATATAAAAAATGTATATAAAACTAGTCTCTCCCTAGCTAGTCGATAAAAAAAAATCAAAAAAAAAGTCCACTGCCACGTCATCAATGAATTTTTTTTATTTTTTTTTCCGGCTAGCTAGGTGGAGACCTTAATGATATACATTTTTTGTGAAGGTTCCCCTGGCGGGGCCCTTCAAATGAATGAGATTTTGATAAATTAAAAAAGTTCTCACGGTTCTCATTTTAAGAAAGTTCTCATTTGAGCAAGTGCCTATATATATATATATATATATATATATATATATATATATATCCATGCGTTATAAGTTGGAAACAGCAGGTAAAATTAATGAAAGAGCAGAAAAAAAAATCTTATATAATTTAATGCAAATTTAAAGAACTTTCAGAGCTTCAGCAGAGCAATCATAAGTAATTTAACACTGTAACTTACTCCAATTAAGAATACAATTCAAGTTCAAGAATTTATTTGAGGACGAGAAAATTACAGTATCACCATTTACACAATGTACTCGATACACCACGCTTGGTGCAGTAGTTATGAGTGTCAAATTGTATTCACGTTCTAGCCTTTCCTGTTAAATAGATATCCATAATTATTAGAAGAACGAATATCATAGAACTCTACAAATAATCACATGGAGACATAAGAACTGGTCCAGACCTGAACAATTTCCATATGGAGTAGACCAAGAAACCCGCATCTAAAACCAAAACCCATGGCACTTGAAGTCTCAGGCTCAAACTAAAATGTTAAGGTTCAGAAATAGATAAAAAGTAAAAAATGTTAAGATTATGACTTGAAACATGATGTTACTGCAAAATTCTTTTTCTTCCTACATGTAAATACATGTAAGTGTGCCATTTGTTTCCCTAACATAATTATGGTACACACATGTATTCAAAAAATTAATATACAGACGACAAACAACTTTAGCTCACCCCGAGCCTTAGCATTCAGTTTTGTGACCATATTTCACAATTTTTCTATGTAGTCATTAGTCATCCAGTTTTGATCCTACGAAAAATACGTTCTAATCTCATGTACCAAAGTAGACTCTAGATATATGAATATGCACTTCTTGGTCAGCTCTCGTAAAAGAGAGGGGACAAGCACTGTAATTCCTTTTACAAGAAAAAAATTTCCAAAAATATCATGTATCATATACAGAAGATAAAAGTACATATAGTTTTCCGTCAAGATGTCAATCAGAACCTAAAATATTGATGGACTTAAAAATCCAAACCAAAATATGGTATTACTACGTGGCACTTATTGTTTACAAAATTTATTATAGAATATTAAAATTATTGCCAACGTAATAACATATAGGGTCACAGACAGAGAACAATTAAAGGAATCTTAATTTATATAACTAGATATATAAGACTTGTATAGACTTTTCATATGCATGCTATTAAAATATCTCCTCTGTTGTGGCACATTGACGGATGCTAAAACTGCATCAAAATTAATCGAGAAATGCAACCTCCTACAGCCTAATTCTAATTTATCTCACTTCATCTCTGGCCGACTTGTTAATGCTAGTCCAGTCTCTAGTTCTAGTCTACATACAATGATGTCCACCGATGACAACACCATGCTGCTTTCTATGTTCACCCATAACTGATGGACACAGGTAATGATTAAAATCCAGTCCTTTTTGCTGCAACATTTTGTAAATAAAACATACTTGGGAAGTTCCATGACTACTTAAGCTACAGATAAAAATCTCTCACATGTACAGTTAGATGAATCGATGTATGTCAATATAATTATCATTACAGTATAATGTAGCTGTTATTTAGTAGTTGTATATAGCTGCTATTTACTAGCTGTAAATCAGTGATTTGTGCAGTTGTATTAGGCTTGACTTAGGCTAATAATTGGGGATTCTGTAGGCTGATTTCCAGGCAGATATAGTGAGATCTGCTTGCTGATTTTTAGCGCTAATTAGCTCTGCTGTACCTATAAATACAGGAGCTTGTTTGTATAACAAATCATCGGAGAAATATAAGCTTTTTCTCATATCTTTGTCATGGTATCAGAGCTGGTTATTTGAAAATCTGCTCTTGTACTTCTTGTCCACCTTAATAATCAGTGTTTTTTTTTAGTCATCTTTCTTGGAATTCATCTCTTGGTTCTTGTTTTTTTTCGAATCATGTCATTGGAGCAATCTAACAACTTTCTTGTTCGTTTTAATGGGAAGAACTACTCTGCTTGGTCTTTCCAATTTGAGATTCTTGTCAAGGGAAAAGAATTATGGGGCTTTGTTGATGGAACGGAATCTGCACCTGACTCCAAAGAAAAGGAGAAACTTGCGAAATGGAAGGTGAAGGATGCTCAGATAATGTCTTGGATTCTCGGGAGCATGGAACCGTCTATGATTCTCAATCTCAGGCCTTACAAGTCTTCTAAAGATATGTGGGGTTACTTGAAGAAAGTTTACAATCAAAGCAACGCCGCCCGACGTTTTCAATTAGAGCTTGAGTTGGGACAACTAAGTCAGGGAAGCATGACAATTCAAGAGTTTTATTCTTCTTTTGAGAATTTGTGGAATGAATACACTGATATTGTGTATGAGAGTGTTTCTGCTGAAGGACTAGTTGCTGTCCAAAGTGTACACGAGACGAGCAAACGTGATCAGTTTTTAATGAAATTGCGGGGAGATTTTGAACCAGTCAGGTCCAACCTCATGAATAGAAATCCAGTTCCTTCAATCGATACTTGCATAGGTGAGCTTTTTCGAGAAGAACAACGGCTCATGACACAAACTTTCATCGATCAGAAATCACAGAATTCTTCTCCAATTCCTGTTGCATATGTTGCCCAAGGAAAGCATAGAGGTGGAAGAGATATGAGTAATATCCAATGCTACAGTTGCAAAGGATTTGGACATGTTGCTACTAATTGCACTAAAAAATTCTGCAATTATTGCAAGAAAGCTGGGCATACTATTAAAGATTGTCCAATCCGGCCTCCGAAGAAATCTGAGACTGCTTACAATGTCTCAGTTGGATCCTCAAATGCTCCGAACTTTGGTCAGTCCTCTGTTACTCCTGAAATGATCCAGCAGATGATAGTTAATGCATTTTCAACTTTAGGAATTTCAGGTAACAAAAATTCTGCCCATAAGCCTTGGTATTTTGATTCCGCTGCTTCAAATCACATGACTAGCACAACAGTACCCCTAAATAATGTTCAAAAGTATAAAGGGGATCTTCATATTCAAACTGCTGATGGTAACTCTTTACCTATTACTGCTGTTGGTGATATTTCAACCTCTCTGAATACAGTTTTTGTGTCCCCAAAGTTGTCTACTAATCTTATATCTGTTGGCCAGTTAGTTGATAACAATTGCACCGTTCAATTTTCAAATTCTGGTTGTTTTGTGCAGGATCAAGTGTCAGGGAAGATGATCGCGAAGGGGCCTAAAGTGGGACGTCTCTTTCCTTTACTCCCATCACCTTCTCTAGTGTCAAATTATGTCTCTTGTAATGCCGTTGATTGTAATAATCAAGTGTGGCATAAGCGGTTAGGACATCCAAATTCTCATGTTCTTAGTATTTTACTTAAATCTGGTTTGCTTGGGAATAAAGTTTCGAATTCTTCAAATACAGACAATATTCATTGTGCATCTTGCAAACTTGGTAAAAGCAAAACACTTCCTTTTCCATCACGTAAATCTCACACCACCAAAGCTTTTGAACTTGTGCATACAGATGTATGGGGTATTTCACCAGTGGTATCTCATCAACATTACAAGTATTTTGTAACTTTTATAGACGATTTCTCTCGTTATACTTGGGTATATTTCCTTCGATATAAAAGCGAGGTCTTTAAAGCATTTCAAACTTTCCATGCTTTAATCGAGACACAATTTTCTGCAAAAATCAGAATTTTGCAATCTGATTCGGGTGGTGAATATACATCAAATGAATTTCAATCTTTCCTTCAAAATCATGGAATCATATCACAACGATCTTGTCCATCAACTCCACAACAAAATGGTGTGGCCGAGAGAAAGAATCGTCATCTTCTTGATGTCGTTCGAACTCTCCTCATCGAGTCTTGTGTTCCATCTCATTTTTGGTGTGAAGCCCTGTCTACTGCTGTTTATTTGATAAACAGATTACCATCTCCCACCTTAAACAATGAATCTCCCTACCTCCGTTTATATGAAGATGCACCAGATTATTCTGATCTTCATATTTTCGGATGTGTTTGTTTTGTTCTTCTTCAGCCACATGAAAGGAACAAACTTACTGCACAATCTGTCAAGTGTGCTTTTTTAGGATACGGTGGTACCCAAAAAGGTTTTCTTTGCTATGATCCTAATACTCGTCGTATTCGTGTGTCTAGAAATGTAATTTTCTTTGAAAATCAGTCATTTTTTTGCACACAAATGACTTCACAACTCCCATCGATAGCTATATTGCCTCATTTTCCCGAGTCATCAGCCCCATCACAAAGATTTAAACCAGGTCATGTTTATCATAGACGCACATCTCCCACTATGGCTCCTGCGACTCTTTCGGACGCACCTGATCCTGTTCTACCGAGTTCCAATGATCCACCTCCTGTTCGGAGAAGCTCTAGAAATTCAAAACCTCCCGACAGGTATGGTTATACAAATCCAGTAGCCATGTCCACTACTTTATCTCCCATCTCTATTCCCACTTGTTATAAACAGGCTATGGAACATGAGTGTTGGCAACAAGCAATGGAAACAGAACTTCAAGCTCTTGCAGAAAATCATACTTGGGACGTTGTTTCCTTGCCTCCAAATGTTAAGCCAATTGGTAGCAAGTGGGTTTATAGTATGAAACTCAAGTCTGATGGCTCATTAGATCGATACAAAGCTCGGCTGGTTGCACTTGGCAATAAACAAGAATATGGTATCAACTATGAAGAGACATTTGCACCAGTTGCTAAAATGACCACTGTAAGAACCATTCTTGCTGTTGCTTCCTCTAAATCTTGGCCTTTACATCAGATGGATGTCAAAAATGCTTTTTTGAATGGGGATCTTAAAGAAGAAATTTACATGAAACTTCCACATGGCATGGCATGGATAGCTCCAAATAAAGTTTGCAGGTTAAGGCGCACTTTGTATGGGTTGAGGCAGTCTCCTAGAGAATGGTTTGATAAGTTTCGCCATACTCTCATCAACTTCTCTTTTACACAAAGCCAATATGATTCATCTCTCTTCTTTCATAAGACACAAGAAGGTATGGTCTTTCTTCTGGTCTATGTCGATGATATAATCATCACAGGCAGTGACACTGTGCTCATATCAAAACTCAAGAATATGTTGCATAGTACATTTCAAATGAAGGATCTTGGGGATCTTAAGTATTTTTTGGGTCTAGAAGTTCATTCTCGAGATCAAGGTATATTCTTAAATCAGCATAAATATGTCAGAGATCTTATTGAGTTGGCTGGTTTAAAGGAGGCTACTGCTGTTGATACACCAATGGAAGTGAATGTTAAATATCGAAAAGATGAAGGGGAGCTTTTGCCTAATCCTTATTTATATAGACAATTGGTTGGTAGCCTCATCTATCTAACAATTACTAGGCCTGATATCTCATATGCTGTCCATATAGTTAGCAGATTTATGCAATCACCTCGGCATCTTCATCTTGTTGCAGTGAAGCGTATTATTCGATATTTAATTGGGTCACCTACGCGTGGTCTATTCTTTCCAAAAAATTCTGATCTTCATTTGACAGCATATAGTGATGCTGATTGGGCTGGATGTCCGGATACTAGAAGATCTACAACTGGATGGTGTACTTTTCTTGGAGATGCATTGATCTCTTGGAAGTGTAAAAAGCAAGATCATGTCTCAAAATCTTCCACGGAGGCTGAATATAGAGCCATGTCTGCAGCTTGTGCTGAAATTGTTTGGTTACGTGGCCTTCTTTCCGAGCTTGGAGCTTCTCAAATTAATCCTACTCCACTCCATGCTGATAACAAAAGTGCCATTCAGATAGCTTCCAATCCAGTATTTCATGAACGAACAAAACACATCGAAGTTGATTGTCATTATATCAGAGATGCATTTACTCGTGGTGTTATTGAACTTCCTCATGTTAGTACTAATCTTCAAACAGCTGATGTGTTTACAAAAGCTTTGACACGTCAACGGCACAAGTTTCTTAATGGCAAATTGATGCTACTAGATTTACCAGCATCAATTTGAGGGGGGGTGTCAATATAATTATCATTACAGTATAATGTAGCTGTTATTTAGTAGTTGTATATAGCTGCTATTTACTAGCTGTAAATCAGTGATTTGTGCAGTTGTATTAGGCTTGACTTAGGCTAATAATTGGGGATTCTGTAGGCTGATTTCCAGGCAGATATAGTGAGATCTGCTTGCTGATTTTTAGCGCTAATTAGCTCTGCTGTACCTATAAATACAGGAGCTTGTTTGTATAACAAATCATCGGAGAAATATAAGCTTTTTCTCATATCTTTGTCAGACCGAGGTGCAAGGTCTGCCATTTTCTATATGCTCATCAAAGGGCACCAAAACAAATCTCATCATATGCTTTTTCAGGTCAGAAAACCATATGTATAGCCTTTATTTTTTTAATATCATAAAAATAATCTAGAAAAATAAATTAACTTGCACTGCAATATTGTAAGAGTTTATAAATTTTAGTGTTTCGTAAAGAAGTTTGGCAAATTACAGAATCCATAGCGGCTCAAGACCGGAATAATGACCATAATGTTGTCAAAACCACGGTTTACTTAAGAAAATATTGCTACTAACAGCATTTTAACCAAAAGCTTCTATCACCGAGTTGGTTTATATCTTATATTTACAACATTGAAATATTGGATTTCAGCACTTAAACAAGTACATCAAATTCCTTTAAAACAATAATATGTATCCATTAGTGCATAATGTACATTACCTTTAGTGCGGCATCATTAAGTTGTAGCTTCTCCAAGGCATCACGTAACTCCGAGAATCTATAACATAGATCATTATCACAACTTGAAACTATATTCTGAATTAATCAGGAGATAAAAGTGCAAGAATTAGAAGTATACTGATCAGAATCAATAGGAAACAAGCCGCAGAACACCATCGGAGTAGACTCCTTGTATCCAGGAAGTGATTGCTCTGCCTTTCTATTGTAACTAGTAATAGTGTCGCCCACTCTCGCATCTGCTACTGATCTTATAGAAGCTGAAAGGTAACCTACCTGCAATGATAAATTGAAACACAGGATATCCTGAGATGGAAATTAGCATCTAACAGCTGTTGGGAGATTAATTTATCTGAGTAAAGAAAAAATATATTTCTAGACCAGAAAAGCAACAAAAGTAATATAGGTAATTAAAAAGGGGTTTTATATAACAGTAACATGCATCACACAGATAGCAGAATTGAAAGGAAGCGGAATAGCTGGTTAACCTATCTTGCACTAGCAGACACTAATCGTGCGCATATAAGAGATACTCTTAAGTTTAATATGTCCAATAGGTAAATGGAGTTTTTTGTCTACACCACCATTTTAGTAATTTAAATCATCGTGTTTCGGTGGTTATGCACATCTGATCTTAATGTTCTATGTCAAGTGCAATTTAGCTATTGAACCCTACGGTCAAATTAAAGTTCCGACTCCAACATTATAAACTCTAAGATCCAAAATTTATTTTCACAGGATTTATTTATGTATAAACATACACAATAATAACATAAAGATTCGAACAGTTTTAGAAAACTTTTGCTTGGTTGTATCAGCACAAACCACATCTTATGAGTCAATCCTCTTAAATTAATAAACTGCAAATGTGCACAGAACTTCCTTTCAAATTACATACATAAGAGCCAAGTCTTGTGACTAAAAAGTTGAAGCAGAGTTAACGTATTTAGTATGCAAGTGAAAAGCTAAATATGAACGACGCCATGCAGCAGGGACGAAGCTACATAGGGGCCAGAAGGGGCCATGGCCCCCCCTAGGGTTTCCATAGTATTATAATTTTTATTATATAATTTTGAAAAAAAATTGTATTTTATCTATATATTTATAGAAATATAAAAATTTGGCCCCCCTCAAAAAATATTTGTTCGCTTCTAAGAAATATTTAACATTGTAAAATAAAGTTTTAATTCTTAGATTTTGCTAATTTATTGTATTAGACCAAATTTAAAAATAAAAATAAACAAAAATATGCATATATATACAATTATACTATTTAAAAAAATCGTAAAATGTGATATGTGATAAATATAAATGATTCTTTTTTAAAAATAAGAATTTTTGGTGGAGGTGTTATCCAAGAAACTTATACCTCACTTCACTTCTTCATTTTCATAGAATAGCTAATCCTTGCATTATCAATTTATTATTTCATATTAATATTGATCTACTCATCTTCAATTTAAATTTCATCATCCGTAATATTTTTACTTATTTAAATTATAACTTGTCATCTTCTAAATAAGCATAATATTTTTTTTGTAAGTATAATAAACATTTTTTTTTTGAAAAGGAGTAAGTATAATAAACATAATATTTAGTTTCTGAGATATTGTCAAAATACAATTTCATTTAATGTGTGTTACATGCTAATTAAAGATTACTGTATAACTTAGAGTTATTATGATGAGTTTTCGGACCATTTTATACTTAAATATATTTAAAGAGAAATAGCTAAATATTTTTGTTGACACAATTATAAATTTGATTTCCTGATTTAAAAGAATGTAAAGCTGTACTATAATTTTTTTACTAATATTTTTGTATTTATTTTATAATGAATATTTTACGGTGCTGATGAAAAATTTTACTGTATCGAAGAAATATTTTTTGGCCCCCCTTACAGATGTTTGCTGGCTTCGTCCCTGCCATGCAGGCAACCGACTAAAGACATGATTCAGAAGCACAAACCACTAGATACATTTAGAAGATGATAGTTTTCAGAGCTTAACTTAAAAATATATATATCGCTATATCTGTCAATAGAGAGTATATGTACAAGCAAAGGGGACACATCTACCTCACCAGCATATAATTCATCTACTTGCAACTGATTGGGAGACAACACTCCAATTTCATCAGCATAATAATCCTGCACTTTAGAATTTTATAAATCCGATCCAGTAATATATTGTCATGTAAAATTGTATAACACAAAAATAATGTTGAATAGAAATTTTGACTAACAAAAATTAGAAAGGTGACATGCATGTTGAGTTTCTTCTCGGGTTCTCAGGAATTTATTAACTCCTATACTTCTTGATCAGCAATTCAATTTTCATTGGTGTTCGTCAATTTCAGTTCCCACATTACATAAAGGAGTACAATCATTACAGATCCTGGCATGGTAACTAAGATGCCTTGCTCACTCCACCATGGGTGGTGTTCTTTGTACCCATTCCCTTTCTCAAACCAAGGCATCCAGCTCCATGCAGACATACCTTAAATGCTAAGTTGCGACATAAATTGTAGACAACTAGATTATGTAGGCATGTATCTGTCATGTAACAAACAGGGTTCAGACACCAATTTGTGACAGTTTGCTCCTAGTAGTGCAAAAAAAGTTCCAACAGGTAAAGTTTGGTTTTTCTTTACAGATGATTTTAATTTTTTGTTTGTTCCTATTAATGATATATCTCTAAATCCTCCCTCCAGACCATACATCATTACATATATGACTACTTAACATTCAGCTAATGAGTTGAAAATCTGTTTACTGCATACTATCAATAATATATATAAAAGTTTTAGCGACTTTACATGTCTGTGTACTAGCTTCATATTTCTCTAATGTATGCTAAAATCACAGTCAAATAGAACATCATGCTTAATAAAAAGCATATGATTCTCTGAGCACGGTTTGTCTTAGACAGTGAAACAACAAAAACATGGTTACCTTTTTACTGGCCATAAACACAATTCTGTCACCTTTCTTTATAGTACCATCGATGACTCGAAAATATGCAATAACACCCCTATATGCATCATAGTAACTACAAATATACAAATAAAACAAGGTTATTGTTATGCAATATTAGGTGAAGATAGCACTTGCACAGTCCAACTTCACGACAGCACAACATAAGCATCAATGACATTGAAAAATGAAGTGTATGCTAATTGCTAAGTGGCCTATGGTACACATGACATATACCTATCGAAAATCAGAGCCCTTAAAGGTCTTTTTGCAGAATCAAGAGGCGGAGGTATCCTTTCAACAATTGCATTCAGAATTTCAGCTATACCTATTCCCTCCTGACAATCGATAATAAACAGAAACTGTCAGGTAAAAATTAACCATACAATTAAAGAACGGTGATTATGCCAAAATAATCAAATTAAAACTCATATAGAAGAACTAATTAATTTTTCTAGCAAAAGAAATCATGCGTACAAGAATGTGTTCATTAAAAAGTAAAAAAAAACATTTGAAGCTAACCTTTGCTGAGCAACGAATTGCATTACTACAATCTAATCCAACAACCTGCACATACCCAGCCACATTGGAATCAGATTAACAAAAATAGGCATCAAACACAGAACCCTACACCATGTCTATAAAACTAAATGTAGCAATGCAAAGGTTCGATAAGAAAAACAGCTGTCCTTCATGCACAAGTTCAAATAAACTCTTATGCATTAATCAGCCACAAATTTTAGACATAAAGTAATCTCTAATTCTGTCAAGGTTATAAGCTAACTTATTTGGGTATATATGAAACAAGCTATGAGTGATACAAGAAAATATGACTTCCAGAACATGTTTCTTTGGAAATAATATATATAATCAAATGTGTACACTACTTGTCATTTAGCTTTAGTCACGAAACTCATGTTTTTGTCTGCAAAGATAAAGAGTGAAATGGGTTGACCAACTATATCCTTCTTCTTCTAAAGTACATATTTATTGTATGCATTAATGCTAGGATTCTAACGTTAACTATTTCAATGTAAGTATCATGTATATAACTTAGTGTCTAAGGCGGATCAATGTTCTCGAGAAATTTACGAATATTTATATTGATATATACTATGTATGTACAGAGATCAACTTTAACTACTTATCAACACTCATCCTTATTACAACTGTATTGCCCCTTTTTTAAAACAAGTGGAAGGGGAAGGGGGCAGACACGGACTAAGGATGGGAAATCACCACAGAACTCATAACATTTTCGCACTGAAGGCAAGGTCCCACCACTGGATTCAGGAAATCTCCGATTTTAAATTAATTTTCTTGTGGGTGATTAAATTTTACTACATAATGACATTTCGATGAAACTTTTAGCAAGAAACTTTAGATTCAAATTATTGTATTCCTAAATAGAGAAAAGTAAGAATCAGAGGTTTTTTCTATCATCACTTACTGTATCCGTGTATAGGGAATCAGGAGGATATTAATTACAACACAATTTATGCAAAAACATAAGCACATATTTGCAACAAAGAGGAGTAAAATAACTTTCATAAAAAAACAATGTTAACTAGAGGAAATAGAAAAATACTATAATTTGATAAGAGAAGTAAGATAACATCCACAAGCTGCAGCTTCCAAACATAACTTTAAATGTAATGTTAAAAAAAAAATATTAAATGAACATATAAAATAAAGAAAATATTCTCAGTTTCCCTCTATTCTTTAGCCAAACAATAAAAACAACAATTTCAAATGAAACTATCCTAATTTTAGATAGTTGACATATTTCTACCGATAACACGCTATATTAGCTTCAATACTTTCTCTGTTGGAAGCTGCAGCAAAAATAATTATTTTACGTAATTATTGGAGAACGAAGATCACTTGCCACTTTGCACAGCAGTTCCAAAAATATAATTTTGTGCTAAACTGTATGTAGCTGTAAAATTTAAAATCCAATCTTTGGCTCGAGCAGCAGTATCAACGACAACTGTGCACCGCATATCGTAACCAGGAAGACTGCTACAGTGCTACTAGATCAATTCATATACCTTATGCAGCCACAAGCAGTTCTTGCATGAACATTTATGGATTATGTAGTAGTCAGAGTGGTATAAAATCTATCACAACGTAAGCCATTCAAGTAGACGTGCCAAAATGTTGTGAAAGTGAGAAAAATGTTTATCGATACAACAAAAAAGTCAATATAAACATAGAGTTCCTTCACATACATGCAAAATCGAACTTCAAAAAAATTACTCAAAACAATCATATGACTTCATGCACATTTAGACCCATACACCAAGTTCAGTTTTCAATCGCCACAGATTTTCTCAGTTGAAAACTAGCCAAACACAAGTACATTTGACTTGTTACTCTACAATATACATAACTAGTTTTCTCAAGCATATCCAAAGCATAAGCACAATATTAAACAATAAGAACTAGAATTTCATGTGTTGTGAACCAACCTCTTCAATCTCCCTAGCAACTCGATCTGGTTCAGCACCTGGAAGATCTATTTTGTTTAAAACCTGCAGCCACCATTGGTTTATTCTTTATATATAGTTTTTTTATCAAAACTAGATAACAAAGAAAAACTTATTGCTCGAAAAATCTGCACATAGCTATGCTCACTAGACACATATAGGACAAGAAGAAAAATCTTAATATTTATTAATTTTCTAAGAGATGTATTACACTCTATTTTATTCTACAAAAACAGGACACCAGTTTGAAGTGTTTAAGATTGGCTATATTGGGTTGTGTAGTCCACTATCTTCTAGATTTTTGCTGATCCTAAGAATTATAAACATACCGCTGCAAAAGGAGTCAATATTGCAAAGATTGCCTATTTTCATATAAATTATTGTTAGAGTAGTTTAACTTGAGTCAGGAGATAATCATAATTTTGGTAGCCAAACACCAAGTAATAAACTAGTGATGGTACTTCTACCAGAACTTATGCTAATTAGTAAGGCTCCCAACATGATAGCAACCGCAAAAGGTAGAGATACACATGTCACTGAGTGCAGGTGTGAACCATAATATAAGGCAGCCCACATACTGGAATTATTTCAAGGTTGTTCTCCAACGCCAAATATACATTTGCCAATGTCTGAGCTTCTACTCCCTGTTACATAAGGGTTTATACAATCATTTTATTGAAAAAAAAAAACACAGAGATAAGACAAACACACCAATCCAAAAAAAACATCTTCTACGAGACAAAAGGTGTGAAGAGGTAAGCATTACAGTAAGGGGCCGTTTTGTTGCCATTAATATCAGGAAAGAAAAACAAATGGGCCCACTTCTTTAGTTGATCTTTGATTTATAAAATTTGCCATTTCATTAAACCCTTTTAGTTTTGAATTTACCCAATATATCTCATAATCCATTCTCCACCCCATTTTTTCTTTCCCTTTCTTTATTCATTTCCTTTTTCAATTATAATGTATATCTTGAACCATTAAAAAATAGATTGACATGTAAATTATTTTTAGAAATTAAAAAAAAAGGCAAATAAATATATTCATGAAGAATCCGATAAAAGCTTATCATATTCCTTTTCGTTCCATTTCTGAATCAAAAACCAAACAGCTAAAACAATTCAAGATCATTAAATTCCTTTTTCCACGTTTTTCTATCAGAATTCCATTCTGTTTCTCGGCACAAACCAAACGGCCCCTAAAAATTTATAGGGTGGTCTTATTTTTAACCTTCAGTTTTGTTTACTCATTCTTAGTAATTACGAATTATTCTTAACTATCTTTTATTTTAACCAATATCTACTAAAGGAGAAATTACCTGAGAGGCGTCTACAACAAGAAGAGCTCCCTCGCATGCAGCAAGAGATCGAGAAACCTTTAATACAATTGAAATGTGAACATGTCAATACCAATTTAGACCGTCCACAAATAACGACATAAAAACTAATTAACTTTTACCAAACAAAGGCTAGATGTCCTTTTAGTGATGGGCAGTACACATGGAACCGAATTTTGGTCAAAATATGTATATAATCTTTTATATCTAACAATTAATATTGAATAAAAAAATTTGCAGGAGTCATGCTTAAAGTCAAATATTTTACAATGAAAAGACCAAAAACAAATTTACACATTAAAAGAGTGCACAATAATATAATACAAATGCTAGAACATGTACATGTTTTGGCTTTTTAAAATTGTGAAAGAATTGTTCTCACTAATCCTACAACAGAGCATCTTCGTAAAATTTGACCCTATAAAATAATTAGATATATCTTTTCTATTAAAATACTATCATATTAATATGGGTTGGTTTCCTTGGAGTCCTAACATAAAGAGTTTGTGGAGCAGTTATTCCTACCGATGTTTATAAAAAAAAAAATTAAAACATAGCATATATAGTTTATTAAATATTACTAACTATTAAGTACTAAAAAATTTATAGTATTATCAATAATACTACTTTATCATTGATGTTGCAATGTTTCTACAAATTATTTAAAAACTATAAATAAATATAATTAATGAAGTAATCCTTTTTAATACTTAGCATGTTTCTTAGGTGAGTTATATCATTTCTAAGTTTTTGAGTTATATAATAAAGGTAGTTATGTGTTTTCCAACACTTATCCACAACTTTAGGAGGCATTTCGTCTTGACATAAAAAGTCGGAAAATGAAGTGGAAAAACATTATTAATTATTTAACCACCTTTCATTTTATTAGATTCTACATAATCAAATATTTCAATACATCCTAAAAGTGAGAAAAAAAATTAATCACTTGAAGTGTTAAGTGTTACTATTGTATGTCATTATCTACTTTACAAATATATACTAATATAATTTTTTTTTTAAATATAAATGTTTAATTGTGTACCTAATAAGTGCCTCTCAAAGGTTTTGTTTGTAATCATAAAGTACAAAATGATTGGACAATATATAACCATGTAAAAGAATGATTTATATAATTAGTACGTTGATGAATACTTGAAATCAAATTTTTTCGTGTTCATGCGTCCATAATGGTTAATTAAAGGCAATGATGCATTCTAGCAGAGACGAGGCTACATGGGCCAGAGGGGGGGCATGGCCCCTGTAGGGTTGCCATAATATTAAAATATGTATTATATAATTTTTTAAAAATTTTTATTTTATTTATATGTGTGTGTGTGTGTAAATAGAAAATTTTGGCCCCACTAAAATTATATTTGTCCGCCCTTAAAAAATATTTAACCCTGTAAAATAAAAAATTTAATTCTTAAATTTCTCTTATTAATAAATTAGAGAAAATATTAAAAAAAATCAAAAAATATGCATATATACTCTTCTTATCCCAGAAGCTTGTACCTCTTTTCTTCATTTTTGTATAATATAACTAGTCCTCATACATTATAAGTTTCTTAATTAATGGTAATATTGACCTACTCAGATCGTCAATTCAAAATGTTACTTGTTTAGAAACTACAACTTATCTTCTTAAAAAGCAAAAATATATAGTTTTTGAGAGATTCTTGAAATATTGCTTACTCCTGTTCAAAATACAACTTCATTTAACGTGTGTTACTTGATGATTTTCCTGACCATGCTTATTTATATTGAAAGAAATATAGATGAACATAATAGTACTGACGCAATTATATATTTGATTTCGTGATTTGAGAGAACGCATAGCTCTGCTATAAATTTTTTACTAGTACTTTTGTATTTATTCTAATGAATAATTAACTATGTCGCTGAAAATGTTTTGGCCCCCCTATAGATGTTTGTCGGCTTCGTCCCTTCATTCTAGTGGATATAATCTATATTATGTAAGTCAATAAGTAGTTGAAATACGTTAACTAAATTTTAGCAACACGATTTAAATGATGGTTGTAAACTTATTTCCAAAAATCTATGTAAATAGCTTTGTTAAAAGCTTCTTAATTTTATTAAAATAATTTATAAAAATCATAACAAAGTTAATTTATTATTACAATAATTATAATAATATATTTTATGACAACTATTGCTTGATTATATATTACAAGAAATTCAATATATTGTGGTTAAGGAAGTATTAATAGTTCAAAAAAAAAAAGATCCCATGTCAAATATAATTTTATTGGTTTTTGAATGGATTAATATTAATCCGGAGAAACACATGTTCACTCGTATCAAAAAAGAAGTTAAGAACGAAAGGATGAATTGCTAGATATAATGTTAGTGGATAAATATCATTTGATTTTAAGAACATAATGTTGGAAGTTATTCAATTTATGAACTCAATATCTACACAATAAACTTCACTTCATATACATTCAAAATATAATATACTTTATAAAGTTATAAAACTAATCAATTTCAAACATATACATTAATAAAAACAACAGGATTACGATATATTTTCATATTGAAATAAATTAATAGGCTAACTTCTACCAAAATATATTTAAAATAACGTGTTGACGACAATTAGATAGCTTTTTCTATTGCTATTGAGGTAAAATTACACTTAAATTTAATTCTATAATATTTTTAATTTTTAACCGCACGTTGAAATTGGTGACAAACTTTACCTAATGTTGTTGTTTGGTGGCTGAAATATTCAAATGCACAAGGTGGCTGCTCATGCCGAGCACTTTCTTAAAAAAAAAGGGTATCAAATAAATGGTCCATTATTATCATTTAGTCACACTTCATCGGGTAGCATATAGAACATTAGTTGGTCTCACGTTTTTAACTTATAAAAGCATCCTCAGGCCCTCCTCTCCCCCTTTTCTTGATAGACTTGGCTTGTGTTGTCTCGTTAATTTACGTTTCAATTTAATTTCATCGGGTAGCATATAGAACATTAGTTGGTCTCACGTTTTTAACTTATAAAAGCATCCTCAGGCCCTCCTCTCCCCCTTTTCTTGATAGACTTGGCTTGTGTTGTCTCGTTAATTTACGTTTCAATTTAATTTCAAGTATAAATTAATCATTCTAAAACCCAAATATGAACCCTAAAACATTGTTAATGTTAAATACGTTTCAATTATTACTTTATTAAATTGGTTCCTCGGTTTTAGGGCCCCACGGCCCTAAAGCCTCGAATTAATTAGGTTTTAGGCTCGAGGGTTTAGGTCCTAAACCCTAACCGTCGAACAATTTAATTTCAAGTATATATTAATCATTCTAAAACCCAAATATGAACCCTAAAATATTAACGACCGTTAATTTACGTTCCACTTATTATTTATTATGGGTTACCAAAATTATATTTAAAAAGGAAAAAAGAAAAAAAAAAGTATGCAACGCAACATGATGTTGCGTCTGAGTCTGTTGTTCAGAGACGTAAGACGATTTAACATCTCTTTGTGATAGTGAGGACCATCTTTTTGGGTTATGTTATTTGGTGCATTTTTACTCTAAATTATGATATTATGGGCCATTATTCAAAAAAGAAAAAGAGAAACAATATGTAACCACCATTTTTTTAGTGATTAACCACTTTTTAAGATCGCAAAGGCCACCAAATTGCAATTTGAAATTCCAAACCCACAAGAGTGCTACATTTGTGTAAAGAGATCACCCATCAATCACCACTATCAATTTACTTATTGTTAAACGTGAATGGCATGATTAGAATATATGATATAAAATATATGTAATTATTTAGTGTAAACTTGAAACGTTGCAAGTATTTTTAAATCATATGCAATCATAGATGTGACAACCTAACAATCAAACAAAGGGCAATGGGCAAAGAAACATCACAAGGGACCCTTATTGAATACTTCATAAATCCCTTGTTTCTTATATTTATTCAAGACAACTAGTTTTCTCTTGGAGTAAAGTATTCTAGACTATATTTGTATAAATTTGTGTTGTTATTTCATTGACTATGTTTCATTTCAGTTGCTATGATATAACGGAAGAAACCTTAACACTGCACATACTCGTTACTCCTTATAAGGCATTTTAATGTACCTCGTAAGAGAAGTCAACATGGCCTGGAGTATCAATCAAATTCAGACAATATGGCTCATTATTATACAGAAAACGCATTCGAGCAGCCTGCAACAACCATATTATCAATAAGAAGATAATTATAACATATTAAAATCAAATCTAAGAGCAATAGGCAATTTTTTTCAATAGAAAGATAATTATATCAGGTATGAGCAGTCACACAAGTAACTTGAGCTAGAGAGTCCCCCTATGTAGTGTAACTTAATTAATAAGGTAGGCTGCTTATCAACTTGACCTTACCCATAGAACTTAGCCCTAGCTCCAACATTTAAGTTTGAATCAGTGAAAAAGGTCTCTAACTAAAAACAAACGGCTGAAAAGCACGATGTGGCTTAACTGCTATTGGCTTTGTAAGCCTTTGTTTTAGTGGATTCTGACGCTTCAGTCTCTTATTCTATTTTAAAATTATATTAGAATTCATATTGAAAATTACGTCAAACAAATAATTAAACATCTATGAACAATGGTCATCGATTACATTTACACTTCACTATTGCCAATATCACTTCCAAAACATTTAGATGTGACATACGATATACAATACATTAAACTACGACTATGTATATAGATACCTCTCTTGGTTACAAAATGATAAGGGTTAATAGATACGAAGTATACTCACAAATCAGATCTTTCAAGGGACAGTGGTCAACATTGCCAACTTGGTTGCATTTGAATTTATGAACTTTAATTATTTCATTTTCGATATAGACATGGATTTTTTACTAATACTTTCTCATTCCATATCATTCTCCTCACCTTAAAAAAAACCTCGCGAGTTATATAAAATTCGAGAATAAACAGACTGAGATGTCTGTTATGGCAGCAATTCCCGGTATCTTGTTCTCTCCTCGAAAATCAATAACCTCCAACATGATGTTGTCGGTCTCCTTTCCGCGACATCTTCAAGTTCAGACACCTCATTTATGCCTTCGTTGTTAGTATGCAAAAAAATATCCTTGGGAGACTCAACAATCTGATTTTTAAATCAATGAATTGTTTTAAACAGTTATAAGTTCGAGCAATCAATTTTCAACAATCATAACACACTCATTCTGTAATTTACTTTCCTATGGTATTAATTAGGTTCTCCTGAAACTTTTTCTCCACACCATTGCACCACTAAGTCATCAACAATACCAGGTAAATCTTAATTCAACAATTACATTGTCGATTGTCATCGTAATATTGAAATCTCTTCCATTTTGGCCAGAGAGGAGCGATAGATGGTGTTAAATGAAAATGAATATTAGTCATGATTCATGAATGCTGCCCGATGAACAGTGACTTCTTCCTCTGCAAAACCCTAGATCTCCCAACAATTACGTAAATTGATGTAAAAACCTAAGCTTTTGACACGAATTTGACTCAGGACTCTAATGAAGAACAAGAAAATGATAAAATTAATGGATATAGCAGCTAACGAATTGTGACTTGTTCGGCAAAACCCTAGATCTCCCAACGATTAAGTAAATTGATGTAGAAATCAAAGCTCGGAAAAACCAATTTGATTTTTAACAAAAATCAATCAAATAATAAGTTTTATGGATTAACTGCTGAAAACTCACAAGTCCTAAGGTGATCCAACTGCAAAGTAACCACTACCCTGGGAATTCTCAGCCGTGAAGAGAACAACATGCATAAATAGTGACCCATAACGAAAGAAAATAATCTCAAGTAGATAATTAATCAAAGTCTTCTTGTAATGAAAATTACATTTGCTTATATAGGAGTATTGTTATTATCATTGTCTACAACACTGTTGATCACCCCTTAACTTGAATATTGTTCGCAGAGGTGCTATTCACTAAACAATATAAAACAACTTCACTTTTTTTGAAAATTTTAAATATGTAAAGAATTGAGAGAAACATCCTTAAAAAAATGGAAAAGAAATGCGAGAGACAGAGGGATTCAGCCAAAAATCAGCCTATGTTGGTAATAGGCCTGACTACTGGTCAGCCTTGTAGTATTTCCCAACCGATTTTATAGATAGCATGGAAGAGTCATGTTTTTCTCATGGTAAATAAGTATATTGGTTCATAATGCTCATGCATCACAACCTTAAAATTTTTTCGAATACGAAATAGAAATGAACTTTGGCTTCGAGGTTGTGATTTGAACCAGGTTATCACCCTGAGTATGGTAACAATCATGGATGATTTGTAACATAATAATTTGATGTAAGGAACAAGAGTCTAAATAACACTATATTATCATAGCGAGCAACCCAAGAAGGCAAGAACTATCATTACCGAACAGCAAAATAACTAATCCTAACGAGTAAACAATACTATTTCATCATTTTGACATTCTTTTTTGGATAAATAGCATTTGACTCTGTAATAACACTGATATAACTTCGACTCTATTTAAAAGAAAAATTGAAAAATTAGCTGCAATAATATTTGTTGGTCAGAGATCAACCTGTAGTTTGATGGTTATACCCCTCTCCCTCTCCAGATCCATGTTATCAAGAAATTGTTCCTTCATGTCACGCGTATGAACAGTCCCTGATGTTTGGAGTAATTTATCTGCTAGTGTTGATTTCCCATGGTCAATGTGTGCAATAATGCAGAAATTCCTAATGTTTGATATGGGAACCTGTGCAGCTATCAAAAAAATGTCAATATTTGATGAAATTACTACATTATGTACTATTAGCGAGAAGAATGATAAACATGTATTACATATATTATTGCTTCATCAGGTATTTCCTTGACATCCAAGTTCTAAATTGTTTTATCGCTCTTACTAAGCAGTTGAAAGAAAAATCAAATAATATGGAGGTTTGAGTATTAGGAGTTGGAGAAAATGTTGGTGAAATCGGTTATTACCCTGATTTTTCTGATGATGACTGTTAAAGGCAGATTATAACTTGACAGAAAATGATATCTCTATACAAACAATAGTGTATGATCTACCTTGTTTTCAGGAACAGATTAGTATTCAACAGATTCATCATGCAGATACCTTTTTCTGTTTCACAGGATATGTTTTCAAATTCATGATAAAAAAATACTAGTATTAATATCCGTTCAGTTGGAAGTGTAAATTGCAGAGCATCTCAACGTCCTCTTAGCTCCAATTTTTTTGATAAAAATATGTATATATACCGCGAGATATTAATGGATTTTAAACAATTCCAATTGAATACCTTCGGATTTCATGAATAAAAAATCCTTTAAAATCTCAATTGAATACTCACCGTTTGCCATGGAACAATGTCATGTTTCATATCTATCTATATAAAACTCAATTTAATTTGTAGTCATGTGAAGTATTTGTAATTGATGTTGTGATGAGAGAGAGAGAGAGAGAGAGAGAGAGAGAGAGAGAGAGAGAGAGAGAGAGAGAGAGAGAGAGAGAGAGAGAGAGAGAGAGAGAGAGAGAGAGAGAGAGAACCTTCAATAAGCGGTCTTTCCCAGCAAGGGAGATTTGTTCAAAGCTGGTTGTGGTGCTTTTGGATTGAAAATCGGTGGCTTGGCAGGCTACGCGGAACCTGGGGCGACACCGCCATACAAAATTGGTTGTCGAAAATCTACTGGCACTAGAAGTATTATTGCTGCAGATTAATAAGGGGTTTTGTGCTGAAAGAGGAGAAGATAAGAGAGCGACCACGGTGGTGGCCATTTTCGACCAAGTTAATTTATTTTTAGCTGGTCGTGGGTTTTCAACCGCAAGTGAGGTGAGGATCAGGTTGCAACTTTGAAGAAGCGAGGGAGGAAGGAGGGAAAAGTTAATCCCGTCACTATATTTTCGGTCCGGTTCAGATTTTATAACCAGGGCCGAAATGGTAAAAGTCCTGTATACTACTCCCTCCGTCCCTTGAGATGTATACATGGGGCGGGGACGCGGCACAGACTTTAATACTCCTGTAAAATGTAGTTGTGTAATTTATTTTTGAAATTTTCTTTTTTTGAATTAAAATTTGGATGTTATATTTTTATTCTAGAAAAAGAAAATCTCAAAAATAAGTTACGGAACTATATTTTATAAGAACATTGAAATGCGTGTCGAACAGTTGAAAAGAAACGTATACAATTAAATGGGATAGAGGGAGTAACATCCAAAAAAATGGATATTTCAATTAGTTGATTAATAATATTTTTATGACATGTATTCTTTATATTCTTTATTCTTTGTTATCATATTAAAATAATAAATTATATTTATAATAAATTTAATTAATAAAGATATATCTTAACAAGTATAGTGGCCTTCGATCCGAATTTTAAATTATATTTAAATACATTGTTATGGATCAAAAATCGAAGGGTGAACTTCGTGTTTTTTGACTGATCTCGTGAGTCGGACCTCAGACGGGTCCTTACGAGATGCCTATGTATCTTCAGCGGGGTGAAGAATCAAGTCAAAAAACGTAGTTCTAGTTTGGAGGGGTAGAGCCCTTTATATAGATGTCTCAGGGTTAGAGACTGATTGGAAGTAGGGTCCCTGGTGTTAGAGACCTTATATAAGTAGGTGTTTGAGTAAGAGATAGGATAGTACTGATCCCTGATCCTTATCTTGAGCTGCTGGAGGTTATCTAGGATTCTAGATTGTTATCCATGAAATTCGGAATTCTTGTAGGACTCTCGGAGTCTTGGACTCATCAGTTAGATTCCTAGTAGGACTATGATTCGAGTTCTGGGCCTTGGCCGGGCTGGGGGCTCGAGCCTTGAGATTGGACAGCCTACGTTTCTCAAACGTGGATGCCCAGCGGGCTTTTTATGAACTCAATCTGCTAGTTACGAATTCTGGGTGTTAAACCCAGAACCCGGGCCATATATTCAGGCCTTTCATCACACCCGGGTTCAAAATAACCCAATAATTTTTAGGACTAATTTCAGACCCATATCATATATGATATTATTTAATTGAAGTTATTTAAATTTATTAAAATACAATAATATTTAAATGGTGATATTTCTTAACCTCATAAAATGATGAAATTGTGAAATTGTTAAAGTGCGTTTTTCTAAGGATAATGTTAGAGGTAACAAATTAGGCTGAATACCAAGGAGTTAATGATATGACGTTGCGGCTTATATTTAACTATTCAAGAGAGGAGATGAATGACTCTTTATGTCACAATTTTCACAAGTGATGCAAAAAAAACAAAATTGAGAGAAATATCTCAAATATCATTTATCAACATTGGATAATCAAACGTTTTGATTTTTTTGAAAGAAAGTGATAAACCATGTTTCGTTTGGGACTGAAAATCACATGAAAGTTTCAAAATGATAGGTCATGTAGCCTTAACAAGAGAAAGAGGATAAACTGACATGATCTAACATTTTGATTGTAAAGTGGTAGATAGCGGTCATTTTTCTACTTGGTGATATTTGAGGATTTTTTTCGGAAACTACGTGAAGCTCAACACCCTAATTAAGAAGCGAAGCGAGACTCACAACGATTTTTATATATTTTTTAATAAAATTCACGAACAAATGAATATCATATGAAGTGTTATAAAAAACATGAATAAGACTTAGTTGGTAGAAGCACTATCAAGAAATTATCGAATGATCAGAATGATTAATTGGATCGGAATTAATTTAATATTATTTAATTATTATATATATATATATATATATTATAGATTATAATTTTATATAATCAAAATAGCAAGTATTTATGTGTCACATATAAAACACACACACACACACACATATACCCCTATATACATATATATAATATTTAAAAAATATATCAGCACAAACAAAAAAATATATAATTTTAAGTATTTTGCATAATTACATGGCATAATTTGATAAAAAAGTGTATATCATACATAATTATATTTTAAATTATATTTTTTCATAATCGATAAACTTATAATTGAATAATTTTGATGTTTTTAATTTTAAAATAATTTTAATTTTTTTTATAAAATTGAAATTGAGGAATTTAATAAAATTCAAATTTTAAATTTTTTAGTAATTGACCTTTTTTTGACCGATTTTTTCAAAAAATGACTTTTTATCCAACTAACGATTCGATACGTTTTCCGCGCGAACAACGATTGGTCGGCGATTAATCCCGATTTTAGAACACTGATCATATCATATAAAATGGTTAAAATAATATATTACCGCTTTGAACATTATTATGAATAATTGATTTATTCTATTTTATACAATTTTAAAAAGATTTAGTAAATAATTTTACGAGTTGTTCTTATGTAACATAACATAAAAATTAAGAATGCATTCGAATTTGAATAAACGAGACTCGTACATATATTGGGCGATTGATATTTAGAATAAAATATTAAATATCACATGTAATTTACATATTAAGCATCACATGTAATTTAACTTAAAAAGGCTTTTTTTTTTACGATGATTCAGTTTATTTTTTTCCGGAAACCTGTATGATGATGAATCAATAATCATTGATTTGCATGTTAATAGATAAATATAAATATAAATATATATATATATAGGCTCATGATCAAATAGAAACCACTCTTAAAATAAAAACTAGAAACCAGTTTCCCTACCACTATTTATAACTACGGGTATCACTAATTTATACTGCACTAATCACTGTTTTTATACAGTATGTAAACAGCGATTTTTATTATCAAAATTGATAAAATCCACTTATCTAAATTATTGATAATCGATTATAGATGATTAATTTCATCCGTAGGAAGGTTCTTGGTAATAGGAAGCCGCAAGAGAAGTTGTATGATGATGGTAAGTAGTCGTTAGTTTTGTAAGTTATGATTAAGAAAGTGTATGTGACTATTGGTGATGATAGACAATGGTGGCAAGTCATAGAAATGTTTGGTAATGGTGGTAAGAGGTCCATTATTGTGATTTGGGTGAAGATGATGGTCATATAAATTGCATATATGTGTATATATATATTTATATTCGCGAGATATGGTATATATAAATTAGTGATATGTTATGTACAAATTAGTGATTTCTGTAGTTAAAAATAGTGATAAAAAACTGTCCAGAAACTGGTTTTTAGGCTAATTTGGTTTCTATTGGAGTAGGACCCTATATATATATATATATATCCGGTTGAATTTGGAATTGTAACTTCCATCGGCTTCGGTTTCCAAGCCATTTTGGCTAGTGTACATGTATACCCGTACATATAGACGCTGAAATGATTAGGGCAGAAGGGTCTGTTTGTTGCTAAAGTAAAGGGACATTGGGTACGTTATATTTGATCAAAATTTGTATTGGTGGGTGCATTCGTGATGAGAAATTAGGGTTGAGTTTGGGGACAATTGGATCAAAATCTTGTCCTAAATCTCATGGCATAAAAAATTGGATAATAATATTAATAATAATAATAATGTCGTCGTCGTGGTCGGGTGGTAATCATAGTCATAATCAAGATGATCAACGTAGTAGGCTGGAGGAAATGCTCGAGTCCCTCCAGCAAAGGGAGGAGAGTGAGAAGGCCAAGGACTTGCCACCAGCACTGCCGTCCCGCCCAACATCTAGGGCTCGCCGCCCATCTTCTAAACACCCCCCTCCCCGTACTAAATTTGATATATCAGACTCTACAATTTTTACTACCACTCCTCCTAGTCGTAGTGTTAAAAAAAAGGTAGAGGTTAAAAGAAGACCAAGAGATGGTAGTTTTGGTGGCAAAAAACCCAAGGAAGCCGGTCCTGACGAATCTCCTTATGTTTCTTTGTCTTTGGAAAATATTGATTTTCAGCAGTCTGTCATAGACAAGGATAATAACAACCCCCACCCCCCCACGGCTTCACACTCCTCTTCTTTGCCTAGGTTCAGAGAGTCTGAGTTAAATGACAATCTCGGTTATTTCATTAAAAAGGTACATTCACTCTGCATTTCTATCTATTAAATAATATATTCGTTTCCATTCTTCGTTGATATTTAGCTTGAGAACTGTCATACGGTCATAACTGCATCTTCTTCTAATTGTAGTCAATTTTGTTGAAGTTTTACAAACTAAATATTTTCTTGACCCGAAGAATCCCAATTTAACGTGCCTTATGTTTAATTATTATCTCATGTTGCTTTTGCTTAGAGGTTCAAGGCACCGGATATTCTATCCATACTTTGTCTTGCAACGAATTAATTTGTGCACTTAATACTGAAGTTACCATGTTTTAGAAACTGCGAGTTTGGTGTCAACTGCAAAATGGACAATGGGAATCAGGGCAGATACAATCAACTTCTGCAGAAACAGCGTCTGTGCTGCTTGGGAACGGAAGTGTGAGTTCATGCATGCCGTCTTTATAGCTTGTTACACACACGAAGCTATTAAGTTAATGTGTTCTCCCTTACTTGGTATCTCTGTAGGTGGTGACAGTGGGTACAAGAGAACTGTTACCTGCAAATCCTGACATCCTTGAGGGTGTAGATGATCTAATACAACTCAGCTATTTGAATGAGCCGTCAGTTCTTCATAACCTTCAATGCAGATATGCACATGATACGATTTATGTACGCGCCAGTAAGGATGTTCTTCTGACAGATAATCTGATTCTAGTTCTGTGATCTAATGCTTCCGTATTCTTCTTATAGAGTAAGGCTGGACCTGTTCTAATTGCAATTAATCCCTTTAAGAAGGTCAAACTGTACGGTCATGATTATGTCGTAGCTTACAGGCAGAAGCTTCTGGAGAACCCTCATGTTTATGCCATAGCTGATACTGCCTATAGTGAGATGATGCGAGGTCAGTCAAAGCAAGTCGCAATGACTTTCGGAATTGGTTCATTGCTTTTTATCTTTACTCTTACTTTTTTTTTTTGGTTGTGGTGCCACTCACAGATGAAATTAATCAATCTTTAATAATAAGGTAGGTGGTCCATGACTGGAAGCTTCCTCTTGTCACTCCATTAGTGTTGCTCTTGAATTTTTATTTTTAATATATGTTCACTTCTATATCTGAACTTGTAGTGATTCTTGCTATCGTGTCAATGATAAATAAACATATGTTATCTATTTGTCCTATAGCGGTGAAAGTGGAGCTGGGAAAACAGAAACAGCAAAAGTTGCTATGCAATACCTGGGTGCTCTTGGTGGTGGTAGTGGTGGTATAGAGCGTGAAATCCTTCAAACAAGCAACATATTAGAAGCATTTGGTAATGCAAAAACTTCTAGAAATGACAACTCCAGTCGATTTGTGAGTTCACTTCGACCATTTCTCTTTCTTATGCCCCCCGAATCTGTGATCTTGTATGTACATCTTAATTTACTCTGACTCAACGCAGGGGAAACTAATTGAGATTTATTTTGGTGCTGCGGGGAAGATATGCGGTGCTAAAATTCAGACCTGTAAGTTTTACTCTCAGAATTGCCATCATTAGGTTCAAAATCTTCTTATGTTACTCTTTGCTACAAATATATGACTTAAGTAATTTTTATAATGTTCACATGTGCACTCAAATATCAATACCTATGCTAACGGGATAGTTCTTCTTGAAAAGGCAAGTCATTTCAGTGAATTAGATTAATATATTACTTCCCACTATTCATCTCAAATAACTCCATAAGTGATAATATGTATTTAGAGCATCTTTTCTGCAGTCGAGAGTAGTTCAGCTGGCACATGGGGAGAGGTCTTATCATATCTTCTATGAGCTTTGTGCGGGGGCATCATCTGTTCTCAGAGGTGGTTTTATATTTTCATTATTTCAAAGATAAAATATTAGCTAGGTGCATGTGGGCAATGAAGGAGAAGCCTAGCACCTGGATAGTACTTGTGATGTCTTTTCTATATATATCGAGTGTACAAGTGATAACCTGTTTGTAACATTCCAAATTTGAAATACATAGTTACCAGCAAGTTCATTCTAAGCTCTAAATTATCAGCAGATCTATTTTTTCATTGATACTTAGCAGTGTAATAATTAGTATGAAAATTAAAAACAATAAACAAACTATAATGATTAAAAATTAGCATTGTAACCATTGACATGATTTTAGTATTTTTTAACAGAGAAGCTAAACCTGAAAGCTGCAAGTCAGTACAAATATCTTAATCAGAGCAGTTGCTTGGCAATTCACAATATCGATGATGCTCAGAAATTTGCACAACTTATGGTAATTACATTATAATTGCCAGACTTGTCATTTCTGGATATTACTTGCTTCTTCATCTTACACTTGGTACACAGAATTGGTGAATCATATATCACAGATTCTGTTATTTTATTGCTCAAAATATCACCAGGAAGCCTTAAATACAATTCATATGTCTGAAGAAGATCAAGGGCATGCCTTCGAAATGCTTGCTGCAGTATTATGGATGGGAAACATATCATTTCAAGTTGACAGTGAGAATTATGTGGAGGTTTTGGATGATGAAGGTAATTTCTCTATTCTTGGTTATGTCATGGTACCAGCACAATGATGTGTTTCTGTGACAAGTTTTTGCAGTCTATGCAGTGTTAGTCTTTCTTCTTTATTTTCCTTTTCTCCTCTCACCTAACATTAATGTAAATTATTCTTTAAATAAAATGCACTGATAATTATATTATTTGTATTATTATTATTATTATTATTATTATTATTATTATTATTATTATTATTATTATTATTATTATTATTATTATTATTATTATTATTATTATTATTATTATCATTATTGTTATTGTTATTATTATTATTATTATTATTATTATTATTATTATTATTATTATTATCATTATTATTACTCATTATTTATTAGGGTAAAGTTCTATGGAGACCACTTTATTTGGAGACCGTGGAGACCACTTATATTCTGCAAGTAAAATATATCATAAAAACAGTACAAAACTCATAATTTTGCAAATCAAAATATTGCAGAATACATTATTTTGTGAAGAAATATCACCAATTCATTAAAATTATTGATGAACATCTATGTTTAATAAGTAGAATGTGTATGTTCTGCAAATTGAACAAATGTTCTGCAAACTAAACATATTCCGCAGGATAAAATATTATATAATATTCTACATGCAAAACATACATGATATTCAAGATTTTAAATGATATAATGATTTTTGTACAACATGATTTGCAAAATTATAAGTTTTTCAATATTTTTATGCATATTTTACTTGCAGAACATAAACGGTCTCCACGGTCTCCAAAAAAAGTGGTCTCCATAGAACTTTACTCATTATTTATTATTATTATTATTATTATTATTATTATTATTATTATTATTATTATTATTATTATTACTACTACTACTACTATTATTATTATGATGATGATGATGATGATTATGATTATTATATTTTCTAATTATTTGATAAAAAATTATGTGTATTCTCCGCAGTGGCGGATGCAGAGAGTAATGTACAAGGGGGCACAAACTTTTTTTACCAACTTCTTAACATCAGGAGACGTAGTATATCTATTACAAAAACTTCGCGACATTGAGTAATAAAAAACGTTTTCTCCTTGATCATAAACCTGCGCGGTTTTTAAACCAAGAAATTCTAAACTTTTGAATTTTTACTTTGGTAAACAATAAAATTAACTTGTATACATGTAGCAAATATGCTCATCGTTCTTCTTTCCCTTGTTTATCCAATGTCAAGCGAAATGTGATTTAAAGAAACTACTTGTTCCTTCTTCAATCATCCTCATCTATCATCTATGATCTTTTAGAGGGAGAAATCAGCATATGTAATAATATAATACACACCATTTTTTTAATTGTGGGGGCACGGGACCCCAGGGGTCCCTTAGTGTATCCGCCACTGATCCTCCGTATCTGTCTCCAAAATTTGTTAAGTGTCCTCGTGTTCCAAATCTTTGAGAAGTACCGAGTCAGATACTTAGATACGTGTTGTGGCTGATGCTTTGTACTCGAGTCAATATAACATCAGTCACGACAGGTTGGATCTACTTAAAGTACGAATTTTAAGAAAATTATAGGAATTTTAGATGACTTGGCACTACTGTATTATTGAATTTTTAACACCCCTCAAGTTTTATAATTAAAAGTAGTTACTTTCGCAAATAACATGTAATAAATATGCACACACATACATATAGTTTGCGACAGATCAAGGCCAAATTTTATGCTGATAAAATGCATCCATAAGCTAGTATTCAGATGTCGAGAAATCTGGTAAAATGGTACTTGACAAAAAGCAAAAGTATAACCTATAACATCAACCTTCCTGCTAAGCGGTTTCCAATTATGACGCTCCTATACTGATAGTTGGATGCTCAGTGTTTTAAAATAGTTTCAGAATTCCATAAACTAAGGGTCCAGAATGTTCTAGTCCTAGACTCATGTTCAATTTATGAAACAAAGAGCCTCCAAAATTATCTATGTATCTAATTTATTATGAATTCTAGGAAGAGTCAAGATATATTTGTCTATATATATAAAGGCTGGAGTCTGGACTACCAGCATATATCAGAAAAGAGAATAAATCAAATCTTATCTAAAAATTTTCCTTTGCCTAAATTGTTTGAGTTCTGTAACCAACACATAGGAGTAATCAATTTTTTTCTTTTGAATATCTCAAGGATGTAAAATTGCCATCAGACCCGCTGCCCATTTTTTAAAAGTCCCTTTGTGTTGGATACAAATCTTCAAAGTTCAAAAGCTACAATTTTTTTTTATGAAAAAGTAATCAAGAAAAATATTCTTCAGTTTTGTTCCCATCAATAGTCCTACAATTCACCTCGAAGTCACTCCCTTAATAAATAAAATAAGTTTTGTAAACAAGATGTATTATTTCTTAAGTCACTTATTAATCTCCTAACTAAATAATGGAATTATGTTTGATGCACGAAAATTGTAACTTAAAGTATGCTTACAAGAATTTAAAGTTAAAAAAATAAAGCCCAAAGAAATCTCATTAAGTTCGGCCCCAGGGACTTAATTTCAGCTCTCAGGGCCCTTGGGCCTAAACTCATGTACTTCAATTTTCACTACTTGCACTCTTTCATCAAAATTCCTTATCCAATTCTTCTTTCCTCGCTACGTATTTACCAACTCAATATGTACCATCCTTCCAAGTCAAACAATTGTTAATAAAACCAATAAAGGGGTAATCTATCACAGAACAAGGAAAACTGAGTCAGATAGAATAAAAAAGCATGTATAATTTTAACTTGTATCCTAATTGATGTTTATCTTTTGCAAGTGCTTCGATTTTGTCATTGATTTAACATATTGCCCTTGTATTGCAGCATGCGAGAGGGCTTCTAGCTTGCTAGGGTGCGATTCGCAGGACCTCATGTCAGCTTTATCAACCCGTAAAATCCAAGCTGGGAAGGATACTGTTGCTAAAAAATTGACACTGCAGCAGGTACATTAAGTTCTTTAAGGGATATTGTCTCCTTTAACTTGTAAGTGCATTTCCGACACCTGCAATTACACGCTATTAAAGGCATTTGTTAACCAAATCATATAAGACATAATAAACTTCTCATGTATCCTGTAGGCAATTGATACAAGAGATGCGTTGGCAAAATTTGTATATGCAAGTTTGTTTGATTGGCTTGTAGAGGAAATCAACAAGTCACTTGGAAAGGGTAAACAACAAACTGGGAGATCCATAAGTATCTTAGATATTTATGGATTTGAGTCATTCAAGGTAGATCATTCATCTGCTTGTTGATCGTTTATAGCATTCCACTCCTATGTGATGGTATAATTTTTCATTTCAGAAAAACAGCTTTGAACAATTTTGTATAAACTACGCAAATGAGAGATTGCAGCAGCACTTTAATCGCCATCTATTTAAGCTTCAGCAAGAGGTGAGGGCAATCTTATATTCAGTTCTAAAATTAGCTGGCAATGGGTATTGCTCATGTCTACATAGAAGTAAAGAATAAATATCATTGCTGGAAAATTCAACCCATTTAAATATCTAATGAGTTTGTTATGCAGACCAAAACATGATTAAATTAGTATGTTATTATTTCATATTATTATCTATAAAAGTTTATATATAATTTAGGACTGAGATATTTTGTAATATACATGCGTTAATATTCTTGAGATCAGTTTTCCCTTGCCTAAATAGTTTAGGGTCAACATTGTCTATCTTAACAGCGCAGTTATAATTTAATGAACAAATGTGTATTATTACTTTCTAAGAGCAAGTCCAATGCATAACTTTAATCGGTTGTATACCTATAATCTAGATATAAGTTTGCAAAATCACCACTCCAATGCATAACTATACTTGGTCTTATAAATGCATAAATGGATAGTTGGTCTTATATTTAGGACTAAAGATAGCTATAGTCATCCTTTCTACATCATCCAACCAACTAAACCTCATGGAGTTTAATGAAAAGTTAATAAAATTTGAATGTAGTTGGTCCTGTTTGAGAACTATGCATTGGAGCACTAGTTGTATTTTAAGACCAAACTACTTTTTAGCCTCAAATTATAGCAATGCCTATAGTCGTTTTTAACTTTAGCATTGGACTTGCTCTAAGAAGAGGCACCAGAAACCTTTCAACTAAAGCATTAATGTTACTTTTAGTATCAAGAGTCAAGATTGTTTGGGGCATTCCATGCCGAAAGTCCATATACGGTACTTGCTATCAAGTTAAAATCATGTTTTAATACATCTCATGACTGTTCATTTAGCTTTATTTCAGTTTTAATAGCGATTCTCCTTGTTTTTTTGCATCGCTGCATTGGTATCAGAATAATTTATAAGTAGATATCCAAGTGTTAAAAGTCTAAGTGATTCTAATGTTTGTACTGTATTATGCTAACTTCGTAGTCCTGCTTTCAGGAGTATGAGTTGGACGGAATTGATTGGACAAAAGTAGAATTTGTAGACAACCAAGAGTGCTTGGATCTATTTGAGAAGGTACTTTAAGCTTTGGGTATTATGTTCTTCACAGACTATCAATTCTTTTACCAAATAATATCAAATAATGGGAAACACCTAAGAATCCGAATCTATTGATCAATCACAATTATACTTATTATCAATTATGGAGACAAGCATACACTATGAAACTTATTATCTATAATGTATCAAACTTCATGGAGAAAGCATAGGCTATGAAACATAAGTTTTGTAAAGATACATTTCAAAATCAATGTGTCAACTAATATTTGTCAAAATTAAACACCAAGACAAATAACGAGAATCAACTCATGCAGAGAAACAAATATCAAAAGTAATTAATTAACTTCATCTTCGTCCTAGGCTAATAGATTTAGCTAGACATCTGTACTATACTATTACGAGTGAAATGGGGATAACTTGTTGGTTACTACAATGTCAATTTGAATAAAACTCTATTTAAAATTAATTAATTAGTTGTATTGTCCTTGAATTCTACCAACACTCACTCCAATTCATGCTACAACTTTAAAACGATTTCCCACACCAACCAACCATCCTAAACTATTATAACCAAAACAGGGTATAATTGGCTAGTGAGATTAGTAGATACAATATCTATAACGAATAAAGCTCCCTTTTAAAAAGATATCTTATACCATCTAATTTTAAACATACAAGTATTTGTTTAAAATGAAACATAATTTAAAATACAAGTATTTCTTTTAATAAAATATTTCTTGCATATTAAATAACTAGATGACTTATACTTCAAAAAAAATTGAAATATAAGTTCAATAAATTAATACAAGAAAAATATTTATTAAATTATATTCGTATAATAATAATTTTTTGTAAATTTTAAATAAAAATTCAAAATCTATCTAATATTTAGTTACGAATGACCGTAAATCTCTTGAAGGAAATTAAAATTGATATACAAATATAATATATTTAGTAATAAAATATATTTCTAACTTTATTGAATTTAAGTAACATCTTAGGAGATTAATATCTAAACTTTCAACTCTCTTCATGAGAAATAATATAACTCTTGTAATGCATGACAATCTAAATAACTTTTTAAAAAATTTTATACAATTCATCATCTTTTCAAATCTTAGTTACTTTATAACTGAGATATTGATAATTAATTATAAAAAACATTTCAATTCTTGAAGATATAATACTTCAAAAGAATTTAAACTGGAAATTAGTCTATAAAATTAACTTTTCTTATTATAATTATTTTGCATTACAAATAATCAAAACTGTTTAGAAGAAAATTATATTCAAAATAAAAAGAGAATATATTTAGTATTAAAATTACTAATATATTTAATTCAGAAATTAAAAAATATAATTTTTTCTTACTAAAATATGGAAGAATATATAACTCAAAGAATTCATAATCACCAATTTTTTCTAGCAAAGTCATGCAAATATTTATTACAATTTTTTCGAAGTTTTAACACGTTTGAACAAATTATATATTATAAATAATATATTTTACATTGTGACTAAATTGATAAATATAATTTCGATCATAATATATTAAACTAAATCAAATCAAAATTTGAGCACGATTGGATAGCCCAAGTGGTGGGTTTATCCTCTGTTGTCCCGGGAGACCCGGGTTCGACTCTGGCTCATCCGAAAAGTATTAGAACAGATACTAATTTGTAAGGCATATAAGCCTGCATTGTCAAAAAAAAATCAAATCAAAATTTTATCATATGTAAAATAAATTAACATCAATTTATATGTTAGTCCGTCGTTCGTGTAACGAAGAGTGTCCTTGTGTAAAGAAGAGCACATTATCAAACACGAACACCGTTTCATTATATACATATAATTTGAGATACAATGGATATAAGTTTCCTAATACGAGAACGACCTAAAATGGAATAACACAAATTGAAGCAAGTTAAGTGAAAGTACATGAGGGTTTGAGTAACAATGATTAAGAACGGGAAACAAAATTAAAGGGTTAGAAATTTGAGGGAGAGAATGATCAATCAACCATAGTGCTATGTAATTAGGATTCCTAAAAACAGACTCAAAATTTACATTTTTTAAACATCAACAACCACATTCGACAAAATGTGAGTTATTTTAATTACTTCAGTTTCTTGATAATTTTGAAATTATTGTTAGAAATTTGAACTGATTTTATAAATTTGTAAAATTTCAGTAAAATCTGACATATTTTTACATAGATTTTAATTTATATGTTAGCTCATGCTTTGCACAAGTTAAAAGCTAGTAATTATAATAAACAAGACACAAAAATAACAGAGAAGATATTAACTTGTAGAGAAGCTACTTGAATCAAATTCATTAATAAATATATACAGTAAATCACTAACATGCATGCACTAAGGTTTGTAAAAAAGAAGTTATGGAATAAATTAATTTCATGGACATTAACATCTAGTAGTGACTTCTAGTCGTAACTTGATTGGTGGCAAGGAAGAGTTGCACTGCCGGAATTAAAAAAAATAAAATTGCTGAATATAAAAGTGTTTAAATAAAATTGTTGAACGACAGATTTAACAGACTCCTACTTATAAAATAACAGGGTGTCAAATGCAAGAGAGGTGGCCTCTATTTATAAGGGAAAAATTAAGAGGTTTGGGCTGTTTGATTACAAGATGGATTCTAAAATTTTCCTTCCATTCTTTTTTGCTTCTATGACAAGTATTCAATTTTTCCTCTTTCTTTACCTCCAAGGTTTCCGCACCTCCTTCCTTGTCTTTTCCTTTTGCTGCTCTTATTCTTGTTTTATTTAATTTTCTACAAAACAATTAAGTGATAGAGTTACAAAAACAAACAAATAATAGTTATTTTATAATATATAATTACATGCTTATCAATAAAAACTGAATAATATTAATATTATAAAGATATACTATAATATATATACTATAAGGGTAAATTTGTTAATAGACGTTGTGAATAAATCAGCAAGATTTGCGGCGGATCTTTTTTCAACATTTTCCCGAAAATCTAATTCACACATAATTTCATCTATTTTGAAATTCCATGACAACATCAAGAATCTATGCTTGATATCAGCGATCTCCAAAATCAGATGCAAGGAATGTAGAACTTTCAAAATTGAGTTGCAGGACTTTCACAATTCAGTCGTAGAACTTTCCAAGTTCACATGCAAAACTTCAAAGAGAATTACCATGTGATTAATATAATAGGAATAACTACATTTTGCATGTACTTATGTATTTTGCGCTACATGTTCCTGCTCATGAACTTTCAATTTGAGTTGCAGAACTCCAATGAACTTTAATATAATAGAATAAATATTTTCAATGTAAACTGACAAAATTGAAAAAGAGCAAAAAACAACTATATAATTAGAAAAATATGATATTTGAGAGATTTACATGGTAAAAGAGTGTGAAGGACAACTGACTACTGAACCATGATCCAGAATGAAGATCTCTTTTGTTACGAGGAGTCGGTACATAGTTATATACAAATACAAATTAGTATATAATGTAATAGACTTTGTTATGTGATGGATTGATATGGATCTAATTTAAATATTTTTATAATTCCATTATTTTCCTTGTGATTGATGTGTATATATATTGTGTTGAAAGTCATTGATTAGATTTGATTGCTCAGTTTTATCTTTCATTGTATTTTCTACTTGAAACTGTATTTTGTGCTCTTTGATGTGGAGAAAGGATCGAAGTAATAATCTGAGTGGTAAGATTCATTATAATTTATTTTGTGTTTAGCTATCAGTATTACAATCTATGGTAGTACTTTCATAAAAAAGATTGTAACCTTTTTTCAGTTATTAAAGTTTGGTACAAGATTAGTATTAGGAAGTAGGTATCAATTAAAAATTATTACCTATTTTTAGGATCTCACTCATTTCCAGAAACCCTCAAATCATCATTATAATTCTAATTTAAGTTAGTATGAGTTTATATAAAAATTTTGTTTTTGTAGTGATTCCATGTGTAGATAGGTATTTATATCCTATATTCATATTTTAGACATCATTCTTTAGTTGTTTTAAGGCTGGGTGATGGCATTTATGTGTGGCACTACCTTTCTTATGCATGATTTAATATGAGAATCATGGTAACCTCGTGAGAACCACTTATATATGTGTTTCTTATGCATTATTTATATGTTGTGTTTTGAAAATCTCTTATTAAAGTTTTTGTGGAACTGAAATATTTTTAAATCAAAGAGAATTACAACAATAATAACAAATTTGCAGAACAAGACATAAAAAATACAAAAGTCTACAGGTTTCCTATGCTACAGCAGTTTCTAGTGTAATATAATAATTTATAAACTGTGTGATAAATGGATTATCTGTATTAATACTTATTTAGATCTATATGTGTTATTTACTTTTTGCACGTCGTCTGCCTACCTTTTTGTTGGGTTCCGAGGCATAAAACGCAGCGGATATACGTAAATAGAACGAAAATTTCGAAACCCAAGAACAGGATCCATGTATAATTATGGGCAGATTATGGAGATAACGAATCATACCTTTCAAAAACTAAACTTTCACGAACTCAACGGACAACGGAGATCCTAGCTATCACGCTTTGTGTCTACCTCTCGGAAAACACCTCTATGGTATCCACACGAGCACCGATGGATTGGACGTACCAGCCTCCTTCTCGACGATTGGAGCTGCCTTGCCTCTCTTTGCTGCTAGGGTTTTTCTCACAAAAACGTTATGACCTCCTTCACCATCATTATGTATTTATAATGACTGATGAGAAGGCCCGTAACAGCAAAGCCCAACCCTAGTAGGTATAGGATTAAATAATAAAACGAATTTCTATTATTTAATTAATAAATAAGTCATACTTAATTATTATGGGCAAAAGCATTCCCTTTAATTCGAATTTATATTAAATTAACTTATTCCATTATGTGCTCTATTTGTGTGACCCTATAGGCTATCATTTAATTGGCAATAATTTTATTCTCTAATAAAATTATAAACAATGAGCGGTATCTACTATCTAGTAATACATCATTGTTACCCAATTAAACAATAATTAAATCGCGATTAGATAAAACCTTTCGTGAATACTCCCTCCATCCCATTTTAAGTGTCCACTTTGCAAATTTCACACCTATTAAGAAACAATTAATGTAATGTTTAGATCATTATCTTCCACAACTAATCACCTTAGTTTTCATACATTTTAATTATGCACCTCATTTATTACTCTCTATTGGACCTTTCTTCACTTCAAATTACACTATACATTCATACTCCCTCCAAATACATTTATGATGGGCTTGTTGGTTGTATTTAATTCTATATTGGAAATTGTATAAAATTTACATGGATTAAAGAGTATGACACATATTTTGGGATATTTTTTTTTGGCAAAGTGGACACTTAAAATGGGATGGAGGGAGTAGTGTTTTTCGTGTAATATGATCCTTTTAACCATACATATTATAGATTAAACTAGAGGCATGTATTTAGTCATCCTCTTCAATATTTAATCCGGGTTTACTTGATCCATGAGTAGACTATCAAGACAAATCATTATTTGAGCATGGCCATGCATTTATAGTCTCACTCAATCAAGAGGCCAATAATATCTCTCCTATTTATAGGAGGGTTAAATCCTTTATCTATCATTCATATTTCTCATACAAATCATGATATAACCGATGTCCACTTTTATCATCACTCGGTCAAAGGTGACTTTTAATGTAGTCAAAGTATATTAATCCTCGTATAGAAATATAATGATTTCAAGTCAAAGGATCATTACACCATTATCACTGTGAGTCTTTCTTATGACTTTATTAAACATGAAGAATCTCACTGTGGGTCTGTCCAGTACCATGTACTCTCACATGTACCTATGTATTGACTTTAGTATCCCCATACTTATAACCAATGAAATGTGGTTATCTTGTCAAACAACATACTAGTCTATCTATGTATTATTATTGTCCTATATAATAATACTCGACTAGGGACCTTTAAGAATATGATATATTATATAATCTCATGTTCAAGTCATGTACTTAAACTATATAATGTGTATCATGATTCTAAGGACATTTATTATGCTAACAAAATATCGCAGTAATTTAGATCAGAATAAATACATTTATTGAATGAACAACTGACATAAAAGTTTAAAAGAACAATGTATTGCCTCTAGGGCACCTACACTAACACTTTTAGCTCAATAAACTGCTTGCTCGCGGAGAGATATATTTCTTTTTTTTTCCTTATTTGTTCAATCCAACTTTTACTCCTACTTTTCCTCTTTATAATTTATAAGACGCATTACTACCGACCTTTGCAATATTTTCGACATGGTAATTGTGTGTAATTATAAGTATTATGGTTAAAGTCCGAAATTTCTAATAAACTTTATGTTATAACTATTTTTGGAATCTTCACCTCTCTTTTATTGTAATAGAATATATTTTTGTATTTTCTTGTAAGTAATTATCTGAATCCTCAACCCTTTAATAAAAAAGAAACATGTTGGATTTTGTGGTTGCTAAGATTAGAACCCTAAACCTCTCGAGTTTATAAAATAAAGGTTTTTTTCCTTCTAATATGTCCCAATCTAAAAAGTGGTTTATAAATATATTCGATTTATAATTGTAATTATTAATATGTCCCAATTTCAGAACTTTACTGAACTTTAAAGTTAATCATGGTTAATTTTACAATTCTATGATTAAATGGCATATATAACCAGAGTAGGACATTATATCAATCCCATGAGCCCACGGAGTTCATATATTGGATAATTAGAGGTAATATATTTTAAATCTCCTTAAAACCAAATTGTACTGGAGTGTGAATTGCTAAATGATGTAATCTTTGTAGGACTTTTACTTGCATCATAGTTGGTATTCTTAGACAGTCAAACAAAACTCTCAACTGGCTAGCCTTAGATTGGCAGAGATGGAACAAGAAATTACTATTAAGATTAGTGTTGTAGACAGGAACTGTTTGAGTTTGAGGTTGCCAGGGTAAGATTGTGAAAGAAGAATTGACCACAGTACGCAAAGATTATTATTGAAGCAAAACCGGCAGTGATACACTGAGATTGAGCCTCATTATGTAGACAATAGACATTCCCCTTGGCTCTGCTGAAAATATTAATTCCTCTTCCTCCAACAGCAATATGTGGCTGTCCACTAGTCCATGTACAAATATTTTCTAAATTCTTGGATGTTGTGTGATCCCAGAGAATCCCATTTGAAGCGGATACTTTAATCATCAAGAAGCATAGTTTGTAATTTTAGATTAGAATCAGAAAATTGTAATACACAACATATGCATGGTTTATTTTCTTTTTCTCTGTGTTATATTTAAGGGGCATTTAGGTCATGATTAACATTTATATATCATAAATACAATTTAATCATATTTATTTAAGTTGCATGTTGGTTAACTTTTAACCACAGGACATATTAATATTTATTCAAATAGAAAAGGAATAGAAACATAAATGATATGTTAACTTGGGATATAACATACAATTCCCTAATATAAATGATAATTATTAATATTTTGTTAACGAGGTTCGTTCCCTAGATCTTTGGATACGATACTTCTATGCTCATTTATATACTGGATATAATTGTATATCAAATGTTTCATGGTGGATTGAATATTCTGCAACTGCCTCTTCTGAAACACATAGATATTCTGAACATGTACTTACAGTTTGCTTCAACTTCTTGCACTCGCAGAAGCCCATTGGATTAATTTCTCTGTTGGACGAGGAATCAAATTTCCCAAATGGTAGTGATCTGACATTTGCCAATAAGCTGAAGCAACATTTGAGTGATAATCCTTGCTTTAAAGAAGAAAGAGGTGGCGCTTTCAGTATTCGCCACTATGCTGGAGAGGTTAGTTGAAGTACTCTTACTTACAATTTCACTCTCAGGAATGCTTCAGTAAGGTTTCGTACAAAGCCAGAGAGTAATATATTTAATTTATCATTTGATATATCTTAAAATAAAATCTCCCTTAACATAAGGAAGAAGAGGAATTTAGTCTATGTATATAACATCCCACCTTATCTAATCGATGTGTGATGTTACAAACACCCCTCTGATAGGGTCGACGTCGACGTCCTCGTCGAGCCCACAATCAAACATACAGAACCCGGTCCAAAAGTGCTAGCAAATCGGTATACGTTAGTTGTTTGCTTGTGCTTATAAAGGCTACAAAAATTCTTTATCAAATCGATATGGGATGTTGCAGTGTACATATTCTTAATAGGAACAGAGTTTCTTAAAAAGTATTATGCCTTTGTTGCTGAAACACAGTTTTTATGTTTTCCAAAAAGCTTAATTAACAAAAAAGACTATATTTACTCTTGAATTGTAGTTGTAGAAACTACAGTGTCTATTTGTGTTGTTTTCTTCTTCTTTCCTTTTCAAAAAAGTGTTTTAATTTTTATAAGGTTTGCAATTTTTTTGCATGTTTATTTGTGGACACTATTAGGAGCAACTATGAAATACTTTCCCTTGCATAATTCTTACATGGTTTTGCAACTTTTTAGAAGTATATAATATGTGTTTGATATAAATTATTGTATACCAAATTATGCATCATGCACCTTCTCATTTAGGCCAAGACTGTTCATGCTGATCGTTTCTTCTAGCCAACTATCAGGTAGACACTTATCTTCCATCTCATTTCTGCACTTTTTTCTGACATAGCACATACATTTGAAACAAACCTAAGCATCGCCCATGGACTTTCTAACGTCCGTTTGATTATGATCAGACTCAATATATGACTTGACATACGATTCACACCGTGGAAAAAACTGTCAGAATAATATGACATTAAACCATTGTATTTAATATTCCTTGTCTACAAAAATCTCACAATATGATCTTTATAGGTGTATATTGATCTTGTCTTTGAGAAGCTATTGCGTTTTTGCAGGTTCTGTATAACACTACTGGTTTTTTGGAGAAGAACAGAGATCCATTGTACCCTGATACTATCCAGCTACTTTCATCATGCGGTAGCCAGCTTCCTCACTTGTTTGCCTCCAGCGTGCAGAACCAAGCTCGAAAACCATTAAGTCATGGCTTGGGTGCATCAGAGTTACATAAAAGAAGTGTTGGGACAAAGTTCAAAGTAAGAAGGTTTCATCGTTCTGTCACTATGAACTGATGCTAAATGTTTTTTAATGCATAGTTCTACCGAAATTTAGGTTCTTTAGTATTGTGTAAAGTAATCTATATATTACACGAAAATTTTTACCTGCACAGAAAGATTTCCATTAGATCTGTTTATCAGACCTTTTTGGTTTTCTTCTACATATTTAAGCCCTTTAATGTGAAATATACAAGACCATTAATTTCAAGGAACAGTAAATAAATTAGCAAGGAATGAAAGGAATATTGCATAGTGATGTAAAGATGATTAGACATTTTTAATATAGTAGTTCAATAGATTTGTTGAATTTCTGTTGCAAAAAGTGGAGTAAGATCTTCAATCAATTTTTCTTTCTTGTAGGGCCAATTGTTTAAATTGATGCAGCAGTTGGAGAATTCCACACCTCACTTTATCCGCTGTATTAAACCAAATTCTAAACAGCTTCCTGGCATATATGAAAAGCATCTTGTTTTAGAGCAACTTCGAAGCTGTGGAGTACTGGAGGTAGTCAGGATATCAAGATCTGGATATCCTACTCGAATAACACATCAAGAATTCGCTGAAAGGTGAAGTATAAATCCGCCGTGTTATATATTGTTTTCCTCTTTTTTTATAATTTTTCAACTTTTAATGAATGCTTATAATACTTGAACAACCTTAAGGTATGGCTTCCTTCTTTCCGAGTTTGGTGTCTCTCAGGATCCACTAAGTATATCAGCCTCCGTTCTACAGCAGTATGGTGTACAACCTGGAATGTATCAAGTTGGTTATACAAAGTTATATTTCCGAGTAGGACAGGTGAGTTTTATATGTATGCGAGATGCTTTAACTGTTTCTTATGTTCTGTGGCAAAATTGGTAGTCACGTGTGGCATCACCATTGGAAAAAGTCTTGCTAAAATCTGTTTCCTATATGATATTAAAAATCGAAATCTGATACAGTAGCCTCATTTCAAACACAAATCATCTGCTGTCTAGTATGACAAATGTAATATTGAAATAATCTCTACTCATTATTAATAAGCGAAGGCCCCTTTAAGTGGAACGTGCGCAGTTCTAAGTGGAAGTGCATATTTATATAACTACTGCTAGAATCTAGAATTTGGTGTATTAGATCTTATAGTATAATTACTTTAAGAACTCTTAGTCTCTTACAACTACTATTACTCCAAGAATTCTATATTATTAATTAATCATGCTAATTAGTACTAAAATTTGGTTATCAAATTTCGTTTGCTCGTATAAATTAATATATGTATAATATCAATACAAATATTACATTATCAACAATAGTCCTTTAAGAACTCATATTATTCCGATTTTTGTTTCTCATGCTATGCTCTAACTTGGTTATCCTTATTTGTTTGTAATTTTAATAAAGTTATTACATCTTCCAGAGCAAGTCCATTAAGAGCTACTACCTCTCCTTTTATAATTGTTTCAAAACACTCTGTTATTCATCAATAAATATTTAACAACAAAACAAATCACGACAAAAATGATGATGATGATGATGATGATGATGATAATGATAATATATTGATTAGTAATAACTGAAATTCTTATAGTGAACCACGTAATAGTACCAAATTTTGAATTTCACACACATACACATATGAATTTAATATTTTGAACTTTTTGATATTTAAAAATTATAATATTTAATATCAGTTCAAATTACTCTATTTGGAATTGTAGCACTTGCACTATAGAGATACAATAAAAGAAGTTACAACATTAAATAATATTTAAATATTTATATTGATACTTTAATTGTGCGAATAAACGAGTAACACGTGTGTTTTTGTATTTGATGTTCATATATAGTTCGAGTAATTTCTTAAACTCTAAATTAAATTTTTTTAATATAGATAAAAATATATTATTATATTTGATTTAATTTATGTATTGCCGACAACTATAAACTATTCATATTTGACTGTAATAACACTAGAAAAATAATTATTAATATTATGATAAGAACTTTAAATTGATTTAAATTATTTATTTATACTTTTTGGAATATACTGTTATTAGTATTTAATAAAATCTGTGAAAAAATTATTAAAATAAATAAGTTCAAAACTACGATCTTTTAATTTTTTTACAAAAATACAATTCTGGAGTCAACCACCAATGCAACCCAAAATAACCTCCAATAATTTCGCATTTTAAGGAATAAAGTTGCATTGGGCTGCAAAGCGTATAAAAAAAAGTTGGAACTAAATGATTTTAGTTGCATACTGTATTTTCGCAAATATATCTAAAAGATTGTAAAATCGCAAAAAAGCCCCGAAAAAAGAGACTTTAAGATAATTTTTCTAATTTATTTTCTTTCTAACAGTTAATAATATTACAAATATAATATAAGTGTTATACATGTATCCAAAATGCAACGAGATGGATGTTTGTTGTCCCCACCATTCTTGTTAATTCAATTACTAACAAAGTTTCAAGGAAGATTGACAGAACATGATTCGCTGTTAGTTTTCGTGTGTCACACCATTGGTGTATATGAAGCCTCAGACGTTAATTAGAAGTATTCCTACTTCCTGAGTTCCTGTCCATTATTTTCATATTGCATTTGCCACATTGGTCAGAAGTCAGAACCGTCTTAATATTATTATTTAATGCTGGCTTACAGGAAAAAGTACGGCTTAATTTAAAAGGTCTCTTTGATAGTATTTAATTTTTATATATTTATAATAATTTTTAAGAATTTTAAAATACAATATAATATAATTATCATGATTTTATATTTATTGATATATTTAAAATTAATATTTATATATTATTGAGGAATCGAACTTTAGATAGTTGTATTTTTTTTTTTTGGTATTATATCTAACAGTTCACAATTATTTCAGTTTAAAATTTTTAGAGAATATGATATGGAAAAAATAACCAAACCTTCCCAAAAAATGGATTGGTTTGGATTCGGAAGAGAGAGATTCTCTTAATTTCTTATTTCCTGTTAGAGAAATCTCGAGTGCCGGGTAAAAAGTATAAGAAACCAATTTTTGACTTTTTTACAGGACAAAATTTGATTTTTCCTATAGGATATACTCCCTCCGTCCCCCTCATTTGTTTACATTGGGGAACGGCGGTGCGGCACGCATTCTAATGCTCTCATAAAATGTAGTTTGATAAATTATTTTGAACTTTTTTTTCTTCCGAATAAAAATTTGATGTTTATATTTTTATACAAAAAAGAAAAAAATTAAAAATAAGTTATAAAACTATGTATAAAACTATGTTTTATATGCGCGTTAAAATGTGTGTCGAGCAGTGTAAAAAAACTGTAAAGAAATGTGACTCGAAAAAGTGTTTTTGGTATCTTATAGTTTATATGCAGAAATCTAGCAGTAGATGCGGAGATTCGACTAAAAAACAAAGTTATAATCAAGGATGTAGTGATAGAACAGAGAGTTGAGAGAGGGAACAGAATGAACTTGCGGAAGAAGATAGTGTAGAGAGAGAAAATCAGTTACAACTAGAGAGAGAAAGAGAATTGTTAGAAACTAGTTCCATTCTCTTAGGTTGTCAAGATCAGAGTATTACTACTATTAGTAGTAATAGCTATTAGTAATAGTCAGGGAAGTAGAGTCAGGGGTAATTGTGTAATTTTCTAGTCTGTTTTATCAGCTGTGCTAGTATGTGTCTATAAATAGACAATGTGTGCTGTAAATTGATGGTATGCATATTATGAAATACAACTTCCCCAAGTCTCTCTCTCTCTCTCTTCTCTAACTGCTTTTCCCTCTCTTTCTCTCTCTAAACTCTGCCTCTCTTTCCTGTTCTGATCTCTCTCCCTCTCAACTCTCTCTCAATTCACCTCTATCTAGCTATATTCTACTGTTTTGTTGCTTGATTTCCTGTCATTTCAGGTCATAAACTCAGAAAACACCAAAAATAGGCAAAAACAAGTTTGTAGGCATGACATAGGTTGTGTTCACTTGGATGGAATGGAATGGAGGGAGAATGAAATGAATTTGTACTCCAACATGGTGTTGATTAGAGAAAATGTTTATAATTTTCATTCCTCAAGTCATTCCATTGCTACTATTTTAACTAGAATTCTAAACCACATGTTTTGGAAGGAATGCTCATTCCATTTCTACATCATGTTTCCTTACAATCTTTATCACAAAAAATTTAAACTCATTCATATTTAGTCACTATTATCTCATACTTTCTTCTTTCTCCATAAAATTTCTATATTATTTTTCATTCCATTCTCCCTTCATTCCATTCCATCCAAGTAAACATAGCCTTATAGAATGTTCAACAACCTCTGAAACTACTACATGGCAGCTATCTATAGCCTTCCAAACTCTTATAAGCCAGATGAGCTCTAAGTACTCTTAATGACACTTCATACTACATCATACCACGAGCTACATAATTCTACTGTTATTAGTATGGCTGATACCTAACATGAAATTAGCACTCTTTGCCCGATGTTAATTTTGCATATAGTTATAGGCCATGCGAATTCCTAAATGATAAGATACTAATTAAGCTCAACTGGAACTAGCTCCATACACCAAGTAAATCTTAATAATGAGGTGGTACATAAAATCAGAAAAGAAAAGAGTTGGTCACTGGTAGTACTTAATTAACATCAAGCTATATACTAGCATCAACTATATAATGAAAATCTACATTAGTTTTGGTTTGCTCGATCTTATCATCAAAATAAATTCCTCAAAACTTACATGTCCAAAGTACATTACGTTCTGAGTGAGATTACGTACAGCAGTATCTTAAATTATTCCATACTGGTTATGTGCTATCTGGCCTGACAGATTGCTGCATTAGAGGAAACTAGGAAACAAGTTTTGCTAGGTACCCTTAAGGTGCAGAAATGCTTTCGTGGTCATCAGGCTCGTCGTTGCTTCATGGAACTGAAGAAAGGGGTGATAACATTGCAATCATGTAAGAAATGAATTTTCTCTTTGAATTGATATTGTTATATGTAGATTCCGTTACTTTTTTTTTTTACGGTTAAAATGCACAAAACAATAAATTATCAGCTATATATTTGTATATAGTTCATAGAAGTTGCTTCGCGTTGTTACTCACTAATTAACTTCTCATCTCTTATAATCAATGTTCCAAATAGCTAGTAAATTAGACGATCATATAGCTAGGGTACAAAGCTAGTACTATAATAATATTAATATGTTCATATATATATTTATGTATGTATGTATACGCTATTTACATTGTATGTATGTTCATAACATGCTGCTAATATATATAGCCCTATTTTTAAATAAAAATTTGAAATTGAACAATCCTACAAGGCACAATTCTTGGTGCAATTATTGTAGAGACCCGAGGTCTTTCGTAAATTCAGACGGATGACTAATATTGTGTAATTGTGGGACTATCAAATTTTAGATGTATAGCACTAGTTATCAAATTAAAAGTGAAAATAGAATATGTGTAGCATTGCCAATTAGGCTCAAGTGGGTTTAGGTAATGAATCAAAAATTTTGATTGTAAAATTGTTGAGGAGGTAATGAAATTTGTTTCTGGTGATATCTTCTATACAGTAACACCTGAACTCTTTCACCACTTCCCAATATATAGAACGAATAATGCACTCGAGAATTTATGAAAGCCAGATTTCCTGCAGTTGTCCGTGCTGAAATTGTAAGAAGGGAGTACAGTATTATGATAAATTTGAGGCAGCAGGTCGCAAAAAGACTTGATGATCAATCGATTGCTGCTCTTCGAGTGCAATCTGGTAATCTTTTATGTTACAATTTCTGTTGTCTTATCATGATATTGTACTTGTTATATATATAGTTAAAGTTATTGTTGATATTTCAGTAATACGTGGCTGGCTGGTCCGAAAGCATTTAAACCGTTTGCAGAATTTGAAAAAACTGGATTATGACAGTTTAAGTAAAGGCAAACAGGAGTCTAGGATTTCTAAAGTAAAGGTACATTCATTTGATACATGATTGAATAATTTTTCTGCATCTTTTGGGCTGTTATAGTAATTTGGTAGCATATATATTTTTCTTTGATGAAATTAACTTATTTCCATGCTTAACAAATTTTTGCACCATGACTTTGTAATTGAGAAATGTCTTTAATAGTTTGAATGCAGTTGGCAAAAAAAAAAAACTTTGTTTCGCCAATTTTTCAAATGCTACATTACAAAGTTCTTTTTTTGCTATTTTTTCAAATGCTACATACATGACACCGTTGGCAGAACAAGGATTTTGGTTTGGAGGCCAAAATCCAATTGCCAAGTAAAACAGTCAGTTTTGTTGTAATTACTTGTGATTTATTTATTTCAAAATGGAAGGGCCTTAACCTTGGTATGGAAGTTGTGCATGAATGTAATGGTCATAACTTCCCTAATCTAAAATTGTAAAATTGAGAATCAGGGAGTCATTAAATTTAAAAACCAAAAGATCAACAAAATTTAACTAAATATATAGTTTTTGATAAAAAGAACAAATAGTGCAATAAATTATCAAATTTAAAACTGGTTGGCAAGCAAAAAATATAAACAGTATAACCAAACATAGAAAGGACATATATATAGACAGTAACTGTAAATTTGGACTAATAAAATTATGTATAAAGAACACAAAAACCAAATAAAATAACAAAACTAAATGGATGGTAAAAAATAGTACAAATCTGTATGTTTGACCAAGGTTTGATGAAAAAGGAAAGAACTAAGTTATTAGCTTTAAAGATTGATACCATAAACACTGATACAAATAAATCTCTGACTGGTCAGGTCAGTAGTTTGCGCTTTCCTCTTTAAATAAAGAAAGATATTTCATAGTGCATAATCATGTACTGTATATGTATTGGAAATGTAGTACCAATGGACACTTTTGTTTTTGTTTTCTGTGCATCAATTTAATTATGAGATCAGGTAATAGTGTAGAATGAGTTTTCAACAAGATAAGCAATTAAATTCTGACATGATGAATTGTTTAAATATAGAAGGTATAAATCATATACAGTTTTCTTCTTCATAAAACATGTACATTACAGAGAATTTTAACGAATACTCTACTTCCCTTGCTGCTTTAGCAGGACATGCCACAACAGAGTAACCAAAATTTGCCTTGGGCTGTGGAAGTGCTTCAAAAGCGAGTTTTTAAGGCAGAAGCAGGCCTTCGGAAAAAGGAACAGGAAAACACAGCACTCATGGAAAAAGTGAAGAAGTACGAAGTGCAATGGGTGGAATATGAAGCTAAGATAAAATCAATGGAGGAAATGTGGCAGAAGCAGACAACATCTCTGCAAGTAAGTATGAATGCTCTACTATGCATAAGGTTTTGTGTATGTGCAAATGAATAAATGACGTGCCAAACATTCCAACGCGTTCATGCAAAATAAATTGTGAATGTGAAAGACTGACAGTCAATGGTTGATTCGGAATGATGTAACAGTCTGCAAATTGTTGTACCAGTAGTACAGTCACTAACACTAGATTTACATTGTAGATTTTGGCATCTAGGATTTAATTGATTAACTAATTAATTTACACTAGATTCCCCCAGTATTTGTCATCTATGTTACTCGGACTCGGGTACGGAGTGTCGGACACAACATATATCCGAGTGTTGGATTTGGGAACTTTGAAAATTGGGGACATGGGGACACTGCCCTATTTTTGGACATGGGTACGGGGACACATCGTAGTATACTAATAAACAAGTATGGAGAGTTAGATATCTTAACAAAAAGTAACAATATAACTCAAATTAGACATGACTTTGTAGGGGATTTTGCAAATTAAATGTCTTCTCTACTTTAATCTCATTCTTGTTTCTTTCTTTTTTATCACATATTTCTTTTAATTGCAAGTTTGACTCATATTTGATTTTCAAATTAGTGTCCCCATTTAAGTCAAAGGATCTGACACAAAATAAGTGTCGTGTCCAAGTGTCCGGCACGGGTATGACAACCTAAATAGAACAGTCTAAGTAACATAGTTTGTCATTTGTTAGAAGAAAACAGAAAACCCTGCTGGGTCCTACTCATGCCTTTTATATTGATTAGCATGACAACTTTTTGGCTTGATTTACAGAGAACCTTTGCTCCTGTATATAATTCTTAAGAAAGCCACAATGGCAATTGCACTTGATCCTCAAGCTGGTATATGGACCACATTGTTTCTGCCTGCATAATTATCTTGATCAGAGAAGTTAATCGACCTTTTTTTATGGGCTTAATGTTGCTTTGATTGCATAATTTGTCCTGCTATGTCAACCTAGTGTTAAAATTGAATTTCCTAGTAAATTACTGGAAGTGTTCCCTGTACACATAATTTACAGCATTCTCTTATGGAAATCTATATGACAAACACAGATGAGCCTTGATGCAGTAAAAAAGAGTCTTCTTTCTGACAATGCTTCTGATCAACCTGGAAGACGAGATGGTTCACCGTTACAACTTTGTTCCGATTCGGAAGATACATCATTGGAAACTCAGACTCCAAGTGGAAGCACTCCGACCAAATCCAGGAACCCTGTTTTGGGGACTGAACCAACACACCAGTACGTAAATGCAATTAGCAAACTGGTCAAAGAATTTGAGGAACGGTCAAAGAACTTTGATGATGAGGCCCAAGCTATTAATGAGGTCAATTCAAGGCAATCGACCTCAACAAATCCTGATGAAGAGCTCCGAGCCCTGAAACAGAAATTTGATACTTGGAAGAAAGAATACAATGCTCGGTTGCGGGAGACCAAGGGAAAGCTTCATAAGCATCCTGAAGTTGAAAGACACCACCACCACCACCACCACCACCACCACAAATGGTGGCTAGTGCGAAGTAAAAAGTTTAAATAGAAGGGGTACAACAGAAGCAGTTGCTGAGCTGCGTGTGGACAGAGCAGAGCTAAATCTGTGAAGGAGAACTACATGTGAGAATACTGAAGCTTTGGATCTTTGCATTCGAGCTACAGCATGTTTTTCTTTCAATTTGTATCAGCATGTTTTAGAAGCGCAACCTTAGTTGAATGACTGATCAAGTTTTTATGTACAGAAACTTCTGTTAACAGGCGGAAGGAAAAGTTCGATGGCCTATGATGGTGAAAAGGGAACAAAAGAGTGTATGCTTCTGCTTTCTTCTTTTGTGGAGTTGTTCTCCAGAGCTATGAAAATACTAAGGAAGCAGTTGCTCAGTAATTACTGTGGAAAGGTGGTAGAGAAATGTACATATCCCCTCTCCTTCTCTGTACTTGCGTCATATAATTGAAATATAGACTAAATTGCAAAGCGTGTACTTGTAGTATTGGCTTTGTGCAATTTGTATACCTAAACTAAGGTAAGTAAGTTAGAGAAATGTACATATCCCCTCTCCTTCTCTGTACTTGCGTCATATAATTGAAATAGGGTTATATATCAAACAGACTACCCATACCGTCAAAATATTTCACTTTAGCCATCCATCTCATCGGAGACCCGTTTAAGCCACTATAAATCAAATATATATTATTTTACCCACTTCACTATTCATACCTCTTTACTTAATCATTTATAAAAAATCAACCGTTTGTTTTTTTACTACAAAACCACTTCGAGTACCCTCGTAATTGTCTCTAGTATTTATCAAAAATAATTTGGGAATTAATAAAGCAAGATAGCTATGTATTTAAAAAAATATTTAGTTATAAATATATATTTATGTGATCACCCTAATTATGTTTCTTTAGAAAATTTTAAATTATTTTGATAAATACCAGAGACAATTACGGAGGTACTCGAAGTGGTTTTGTAGTAAAAAAACAAACGGTTGATTTTTGATAAATGATTAGGTAAAGAGCTATGAATAGTGATGCGGGTAAAATGATATATATTTGGTTTATAGTAGCTTAAACGAGTCTCCGATGAGATGGGTGGCTAAAGTGAGATATTTTGACGTTATGGGTGGTCAGTTTAATATAGACTAAATTGCAAAGCGTGTACTTGTAGTATTGGCTTTGTGCAATTTGTATACCTAAACTAAGGTAAGTAGCAGAAAGCATGTTGAACTAAGGGAAGCAGTGCAAGGTGTGTGCTGCCGATAGTTTTTGATTAATGTGTCAGTTTTTGTCCTCTGCACAGTACATAGAAACAGCAACTTTGCACCAATTTTGTCCCTCCATCTCTCTGCCATCACCAACTCCGTCTTCACTCCATCATCACCACCTCCGTCCTTTCTCTTTCCCTCCCCTGATCTTTTTTCGACGATCTCTCTCTCTCTCTTAATCTCGTGAACGATTAGACTCTGTCATGGATTATAATGTTGTTAAAGTTTTGATATACCCGTTGACATATTTATAAATATTGATGATTTCTGTTGTATAAATTAGTGATATGCGCTCCAGAAATTAGTGATATTCTCTTTAGAATTTAGTGATTTGTGTTGCGAAACTTGGTGAAAACTCCCAGCAACTGGGGAAAATCTGCAGATTTGTTCTTGTACATGATTCTGGTGGTGATGGAGGTGGTGGAGATGGTGGCGGTGGAGATGAATGTGGTGGACATGGAAGGAATTAATGGAGTAACAATTTCAGCAGATTCAATAGGGTGCTCCGTTTGGTAAATAGACAGAATTAAGTCTTTAAAATTGGTAGTAATGCGGGGAAGATGATGGAGGTGAGGACGATGGTGGTGGAGGTGACGCAGCTGGAGGTGGTGGAGGAGAAGGTGGAGGTGGGTTGGATTCATTGATTGTAGATACAGTAGAGGTGAACATGGAGGGGTGACGGACATGGAGGGGCGGCGGGCATAGAGAGGCGGCAGACATGAATGGGGCGGCGGCATAAAGTTGCTGGAAGTGAAGGTGGAGGCAGGCTGGGTTGGAGGAGAAGGTGGGGTTGTGGGAGAATTTAGTGATATTCTCTTTAGAATTTAGTGATATTTCAGGTGAGTTTTTAGTTTGTTGAATAAAGAGGTTCGTAGTGGGATAGTATTCTATATAAATTAAATAACTACTAACTTATTACATAAGTAAATAGCGACGGACCGAACAAACTTTTTTTATATTTTGATTTTAATAGTACTAACTTATATCTCGTGTAAAAGTGCAGAACGTGTAACTTTTAATATATTTATTTTCGATTCAATTTTATTTTTATGATAACCTTTAATATTTATTATAATCAGGTGATCTGCATGTATACAGGTATGTGCACGTTGCACACATAAACCAAAACAAGCACTTTGCATGCAAATTTCAAAAACTCTATGAGCTATATATGTTGATGCCTGATGGTGTGCAAAATTGTCGTTGCTATCTACAGAGGACAAGAAACTAACGGAGTTAATCAAAAACTAACACCAGAACACACCTTGCACTGCTTGACTGCTTCTGTTAGTTCACCTTGTTTTTTGCTACTTATCTTATTTAGGTATATAAACCGCACAAAACTCATATTACAGGTGCACGCTTTGTAATTTAGAATTGAATATTCAAGCAAGACTGATTAGTGCGTCGATATTGAACTGTATATGTAACATATATGATATAACATCTATGGAACAACACTAAGTGTATATCAATACTATCTATTCTAAACTATAATAAGCCAACATGAGTATAATTTGTAGTCGTACAAATTTTTGGTATAGTTATGTCTTAGTTATATTTTTTTGGTTTGGTACTCTCCCTCTGAAACTATAATTCTATAACATGTATAGCTCTATAACTCTTACATTATTAAACAGTTTCATATACTAAAAACACTCATCATAATACATCATCATATAATATTTCAGAAAAAAATTATAATGATGTTAAAAATAAAGTTATAAATATACAATTTTGAATATCTTTTTTTTTTTAAAACAAGATACTTCGTATAATTCTTTTTAACTCTAATCCGTTACACGACAAATATAGTATATATCTACATATTAATAACAACAAAATATTTATAAATAGATAATAAATTATAAAAGCTGAATTTTTGTGAGAAAATATAATTAGTTAGTTAATATAATTCAATTAAAACTCAATTCATTAATACAAAAATATTAATAAAATAATATATATTAAAATTAAAACCGAAACATTAAAACTTTGGTCAGTCGGTACTTGTGCCAAAATATGGGCCTATCTATATAATTAATCTATTTTTTTTTTTTTAAATTTTGGGCCCAAATACAAGTCTATCTATATAATCAATTATTCTTTTTAACTAAAAGTTTGGTCGTTCGGTACTTTGGCCAAAATATGGGTCTATCTATATAACTAATCTATTTCTTTAATTTTGGGCTGAAATATAAGCCTATCTATATAATCAATTATTCTTTTTAACTAAAATATGTTATCATTTTTACTATTAAAGCCAAAATATTGAAAGTTTGCTCGGTCGGTACTTTGTCCGAAATACGAACTTATAGCTAATTCTTATTTTTAACTTTGAGCCGAAATAAAGGCTAATCTATATAACCAGCTATTCTTTTTACTAAAATATGTTATCTTTTTTACTATTAAAGCCGAAATATTGAAACTTTGGTCGCTCAGTACTTGAGCCGAAATACGGGTCTATCTAAGTAACTAATTATTCTTTTCAACTTTGGGCCGAAATACAGGCCTATCTATATAAACAAATATCTTTTTAACTAAAATATGTTCTCTTCTTTATATTTTCTAACTAAAAAATTCAATCTTCTAGATGAACATCGAGAAATACAGTAATTACCTTTTTAACTAAAACACATTATCTTTTTAATATTTTCTAACTAAAAAAAATCGATTTTCTACAATTAACACAAGCAATATGTATATGTATGTGTGTGTGTGTGTGTATAATGTTATTAATATATAGCATTAATAAATAAATGGTGACATTTTTCGACCAAAATATATTAACGTTATTTTTAAATACTCTAATGGTCTCAATTTAATATAATATTACAAATCTATACTATATTATCTATTACGGTCGATCAAGTTTAATAAACCGTTTCATATTCGATCCATGGACCTCCTTAATTTATAACAAATTATAATATATATTTTTTATTGTCTATTAAATCAAAACATTAAAAATTAGGTTAGTATTATGATCAATATTTGAGTTTACGCTTCCCTTTAACTTATAATATGTTTTATACTATATTATTAACTATTAATAACTAAATATTAAAATACTAATTGGGTTGTTTCTATATGGGTTTATGAGTCTCCTTAAATTATACTCCATTCGTTCTAAAACATCTGCCTAAAATAACATCGAGCAATATAGTAATGAATTTTTTAACTAAAACATATTATAAAATGAATTAAATTTATAATATATACGATAAAATAACAAATATATTAACCGCCCGTGCATTGCACGGGTTATAAGCTAGTATATATAGAGATAGGGGCTAGTGATCAAAATACAAACTAAAAATCTGTTTCAAAATCACTATTTACATGAATCACTAATTTATACTGAGAAAATCTACTTATATTAACTATTAGTTGTCAATTATTAATAATCAATTATGATAATAGGAGGTCCATGATGATATAATTTCTTGAATGAAAGAAAATGTGTACATCCAGATATTGTATATTCCAATCTTGATATAATACAACCGTTTTATAACAAAAAAAATAAATAACATCGTAAATATTGCTAATGAATTTTGAAACCAATGAATTTATGCCTTTTCTAGACAAATGTTTTCATTTCGTTGATTCCATCATAAACTGGTAACTACCTCATGTATGTCACATTACTCAAAGAAAAACTCTCAAGTCATTTTCTTTAATCTCAACAGATTTATAGAATGGGTACATGGATTAAACTTCTATGATATTTTTTAGATTCAGGATGCTTCTTATTGACGATATAAACTACTGAACATTATTGTTAAACACAACTTTTGTGTTAGAAATTATGTTTTTTATTCTATTATGTTTTTTATCAATAACTATTTAACATGTGTCAAAAGATTAATACAAATATAAACTATATTCAAATATAAATATATAATGTAATTTTAATATTTTACTCTATAAATATGACTATCATCTTTTCTTAAATTCACCATAATTTGTCTCAATTATATTGCAAAGTACAAAATTCCTCGAATATTGTATAGCTCGATTGTTAACAAATTGAATTACGATTGGAGGTTTTCGTGGATTGAGGGGTGAGTGTTGAGTGAGTGTCAATCCAATATTCCAAGCCACACATAGGAAATATGAAGAAGATTTATCTTGACTTGGCCACGACCAGAGCGGACAATATCATATTAATGCGGAGTTAAAGTGTGTTGCGCAGCCCAATATATACTTGTCTAGAATATAACATATTATTATTTTTGGAAAAAGAAAATCTTTCTTATTCTCTATCTTGTTGAATCTCTTCTAGCGTTCTAATGTGAATGATGTTAATAATTAATATAGACATTATTATTTATTTTTATTTCATAGATCGCAACTCGCTTTCTTTCCTAATTCTCTATTTTGTTGAATCTCTTATAGCGTCTAATCTGATGCGATGCGAGATTAATTATTAGATATTGTTATTTTTTATTTCATGAATTAATTTGGTAAATGAAACCTATATAAAATCTCGAGTTCCTTGTCGCTTTTATTCAAAAAAGGAAAAGAAAAAAGATAGCAATATAGATTCGTGACCCAGATTGTGTCAACACTCCAACAACATCCGTGCATGGGTCCGAAGCATTCAGTTTGCATAACAATCATCGTAGTAACTGACTGCTGCAGGGAGCATTGAGATTCATTCTTGTTGCATATTGCAATTTTCTGAGTAGTTGGGAAAAATGGCAAGGGGACTCTTCCACACACTAGCTCCGGCAATTATTCTAGTGGTATAATGATACGTGCTCTAATTGTGAAATCTTGTCGCCATATGTTCAACAGATTCTACATGAATAGAAATTTACTGATTAGGAATAACTGGAACTGGACAACCCCCTTTTCAATCTGGTACTCAAATCGAAAATGAGAAGGATCGACAATCCAAACAGAAAAGCGACTATAGCAAAAGTGATACTGACATACTGATAAGGTAGAAAATGAATCGTAATGTTAAATTAAACGCAATAATACATTACAAATGAATGATGAGTGAAACTATCAAGCAGCAGCCACAAGTTCTTCTGTCTTCTCTTTTTCCTTAACCACTCTCTTCCACTCTTCTGCACTGTCTATAATCTCCCCAGTTTTTATTAGGTAACGAACCCGCTTTCCATTCTCAAGGATTTTGTGACCAACTCGGCTTGCAACCTCCTTTTGTTTTGAATAGAGCATCACATTTGAGCTGTGGATAGGTGCTTCCACCTGGAAAGAATAGTAATGATGAAATATGATAATTTAGTACATCATGAACCCTGCTGCCGTAAAGATGAGCTTCTACTTGATGTAATTATCTTTGTGCCAATTTAACTGATAGAAGAAGATGTCCAAATAGATAAGAAATAGATATCTCTAAATGTTTAATACCAAAATTAGATGCTTTGGAAGAGTTTAGAAACATAGCCACATAGGAAACAACCTTTAGTATCTGCCCTGGTTCACCTTCTTCCCTGCTCTTCATATGCTTGGTTTTCATATTAATTTCTTTCACCACAATACTGCTGTTATGCTTAAATATCTTGCTAACTTCACCAATTTTTCCCTTGTCACGTCCAGATATTACTTTTACAGTATCTCCAAGCTTAACGTGCATTTTTTGTAGAATTGGAAGACTGTTCGGCTTGCACTTCTTCCGCTCCCATCGCTTTAGCTGGAAAAAAAAATGATATATACCAACAACTTAAAATTAAGCACCTTATGTACTTGGCTCATGCCTTTCTTAAAATGGTTTTCAAAGCTTATGGTCATGATCGTCTAGCATCCACAAGTTAATATAGGGTTATATATCTTTGGGTATAAGTAAATAGACCAATTTACCTTCATTACTATGGGACATGGTTGTTCAACAAGTTTGACCTGCTATAACCACATGAAAACTTTGTTGTATTAGAGACATAATAGTCATCAGTATGCAACAATGCCAATGAAGTAACTTTAATCTCAGAAAAACAAAGACTTTACATGAAAAACACTAAAGGAGCACACATCAAAACACGGACTCAATTTATTCTCTTTCATTTTTAACAAGAAACTTCAGTGCACATATTATAACTATTACATAGGTATTTATATATACTATTATATGATTTTATTTTCATAATTTTAGTATTTTATAAATAATCGGGATATTACTAATTGATTTTAAGTGTCTAATGGCAGGAAAATAAATATTCCTAAAGTTGGATTAGATGGAGCTTATTTGAGTTTAATCAGATAGAAATTCGGATTTTATGGATAGCCTACATAGCAAATCTTGTCTGGGCCACTATTGGAGTTCTAGACATCAGAATTGGATGATTCAATAGCCCACGCGAAGATAATGGAATTCTCTATAAGTTCAAGGTGATCCAGTACTTTAATTCCAACTGAAGCAGCCCAGAAACAGGCCTGAAAGTCAGCCTACGAATTTCAGCATCAGAATCCAACTCGTTTTAGGATATTACTTTATTTTCTTGTAAATCATTAAAACTCCTATATATTAAGATTTTGATAGAGATTATTAGAGACAACTTGTATCATATAGAATAATATAGAGATAGCCTTGCTGGAGAGAGAAGGGAAAAAAGCACTTGTAAGAGATATTGGAAAAAAGAGTGAAGGGATTCATATGGACTTCAAGTATTTCATCAAGTTTTATTCTTCGTACTTAAATTCTTATACTCATGGTTGATGGTATAAATATATATTTATTTCATCTTATCATGAGTAGCTAATCCCTTAATCCAAGAGTTAGGTAGTATTCATTGGCTTATTATGTTTATTTAGTTCGATAGTGTGTTCTCTTGATTTGTTAATCTGTCAATAGAGCGCTTTATACAATTAGAAGAGTAACTAACTTTTAATTATAACAAATTGAGAGAGGAGTTATAATTCTAGCACATGATATGATGAACACAATTTGAGTATTAGATCATGAGATTGATATGAGAATAATGAGACTTAAAATTATAGGTTCTTAACAATTTACAATTGTACTTTGATTGGCGATGGGAGTGACTTTTAGGGGATAATTGTAGGCATTATAATCTACCTTGGGAGAGGATTTTATAAATATTAGAAGGACTGTTTTTAGCAAACAAGAGATACAAATTAGACTTTCATGATAGCCATTGAAGAACTCTGATTCTTGGGTTGTTTTCTCTCGTATTTATTATAAATCTTTTATTATTTTATTCATCATATTAACTAGTTGATAGATAAAGCTCATCGATATATTTTCCACATTTCTGAATTGTAAGAGATAAAAGACTTGAACTTGATGTGGATATCAGTCCTTCCCTATGAACGATACTCTCAAAAATACTCAACCTCATAGTTCTAAAATCTCAAATCTCTTGTTTGGTTTCAATCAAGTTAACACCTATCCTACAGATTATTACTATTACAATCAGGTTTCAGGTTTCTTGATTTCTTTTCAATATCTTCTTGTTTCTTTCTTGATTTAGGCCCACAAACTTGATTTCTTTTTCTTTTTCTTAATATCTTTTTTCACTTGTCTCCTATTCTTGATCTATCTGAATTTCTGTTTTGATTTCTTTCTTTTAAATTTTCATAAATCAAGAAATTAAGTTCTGTGGGCAGAATTGAAGACAAATCAAGAAAGAAACAAGAAGATAGGTAAAAGAAATCAAGAAATTTGAAACCCTGATAATCAATCTTTTTCAAATTAGAGTCTTTTTCAATCTTGTTAAGGAAAAGAGTAGCAATCAATTTCTTCTCGAGAACCTGAATAAATTATATGTTTCTTTCAAATGTACACACACTAAATGTACCACAACAGCTTTGAGCTAATATAAAAACCCACGATGATTAACTAAAATAAGTGTTCTTGCAAAATCAATATTACACCAAATATTTATACTACTGATCAGTTACAAATATAAACATATGTTAGAAAAAGCAAAGAGATGATAATAACAGAAATCTAGAAAATGAAGCATACCTTAGGTGGGGAAAGGGGAGAAAAGCGAGTGCCTAAGAAGGAATTAGATGAGAGAGAAAGAGTAGTGAAAGAACACTGAAGGTTAGCTATTGCTGCCATTTCTTTCAAGCTTTCGTTTCTTTGTTAGTGATAGGAGAAACTATAAAGATAAAAGACACGACCTTTACCTTATCTCTGGGTTCGTAATTTGTATACCCGGCCCAAACTCAAGATTCTTTATTTGTTTATCCGTCCCGTTCTTTTTTTTAGGATTTTTTCACAAATATTCAAATTTAAAATGTTTTTCTAAATTTATTGTAGTTTCCTGAAAAATTATAAAAATAAAATATTTCAAATAAATTTGTAAATATATTAATTTGGGAAAAAAATTATAAGAATACGGAGGTTACATTTACAATCATTTAAAAACTATTATTTTTTGTTTTTTTGCCAAAATTACTATTATTCTTTGTTTTAAAAATATTAAATTGTAATTAAAAATTTCTTTTTTTGACAAGAAGGTGGAATAAGTGTAACATAAGTCAGTCAAAAATTTGTTCGTAAAAAATCATAGTGATATCGATAATATCTCTTAAATTGAAATTTCCACTAGATTTTGATAAATTCAAATTTGATCGAGCTCTGTTGAGCTCATCTAATATGTCTATTTTGTTGATTGAAAATAAAAATTAATGAAATGATAATCAAAAATTTTACATTAATTTTTTTATTAGGACAGTCGAAATGTCCAGTTGGACATACATCACATCTCTCTCCCTCCCACCATCAAGATTTTCTAAAATTAAGACGAATTAATTCAATTCATCAATCAATTCACTATCTTCGTCTCTGTCACAAGTTATGCTCATCTTGGAAATCTCTCATAAGTTTTACTCATCTTGTAAAATATAATAAATCCTATGTGAATAAAGTCATAGATTAAGGTTTGTCTCGGCTTATTTTTACATTATATATCATCAATTTCTACATTTTAATATATTGTACGAATGGACATATAAGTCGAGTTTTTTTTGGAAACTATACATCTTACCCTCTCCAAATTCTACGATAAACAGATCTACCATGCAAGTTTGGTTTATTGGGAAAAGACACACAGATTCGATGTTATATAAAAAGAATCGAAAACGATGTATTAGAATGGTTAAGATTCCGTCACCTCTTGATAGTTATGAAATTTTAGTTTAAAGAAAAGACTCAAATCATTTCAATCCACTCAATGACGGAATATTTCATGACATAAATAAATCTTATATTTAGAAAAGTATGGGCCAAGATATCATTAACATATAGTCATATACTACTGGCCTATAATCCGTGCGAAACACGAGCGGGTATATAATTCGTAATTTATTATTAAAATTTTAACATCATTTTATTATATTTTAGTATTAATGAGTTGAATTTTAATTTAATTATATTATATTAACAACTGATTATACATTTTGGTGAAAATTTAGCTTTTACATTTTATTATCTATTTATAAATATTTTCTGTTATTAATATGTGATGATTATTTATTCAATTAATTTTAAATCAGATTTTTTCATATTTTGTATATTGTCATATGTATGAGAAAAGATATTTGTTATGTAACAGATTAGAGTTGGAAGGAGTTATATAATGAGTTGTTTGTATTGAAATAGAATACGTTAGAGTTAAAAAAGTCATAATTTTATTTTTAACATCATTATAATTTTTTATAAGATATTATACGATAATGTATTATAATGAGCATTTTTAGTATTTTAAATTGTTTAATAATGTAAGAGTAATAGACCTCTATAACTTGTAGTTTTAGAGGGAGAGTACAAAGCAAAAAATATAACTCAAAAATTAAATTATAAATTATACTCATATTGACTTATTATAATATAATAATACAGATATCACACACTACTTATCTTACACTACTCTTTACAATATCCCACATTTTACCCTCTCGACGTAGAATCACAATTTTATTGTCACCCTCTTTATATATTCATTATTTGCATGTAAGTGAAGGATTAGCATTGCTGCAGCAACACGTTTGGCATAAAGTACATGTATTAATTAATTAATAAATGTATAAAAGTGAAAGTTTTTCTTTTTAATACGAAAGTAAATGCCGTTAAACCATAGAAGATTAACTTAGAAGGGAGGCAAATCTGGTGACAACTGCGCAGGGCACCAATAAAAGAATAGATGTCACAACTAACTCGTACCGATAATTAGCGAAATAAAAACTTGTAAAACTGTTGGCGAGATGAGAACATTACGATGAAATGGAAATTAATAATCTACTCATAAAAGCAATGAAAAAAGAAAATTAAGAGTTTTCAAAAATGAAGTAAAGAAAGAGAATAATTAAATTTTTACTGTTGGAGTGATTTTTATTTCAAATTTCTTTTAACATAAGTTAAAACCTAATTTAACTAATCTTTTGAACTTCTAGATTATTTAATTCTTAATCCGTTTTTTTTTCTTTCATATTTACTTCTTTTATATACTGAATCAAAATATATTAGAGTGATATATTTAATTTTTATTTAAAAAATGTTTGTAGGGAAAATATAAATTAGATATATATTTATTAAAAACACGAAACAAAAGTTAATCTGATTTATTAAATAACGATGAATCAATGATTAAGACCATCTCCAATCATAATTTTATAAATAAAGCAACTTCATCTTCATTTTCACCTTTTTCACTTTATATCTTTATTCCATCTCCAACCATTACTTCATTTTATAAATAAAGCAATTTGTGCTTTATCTTTAAGTTCAACTTCATATATAGAGTAGGATAGTGCATGATTGGAGATGGATTATTCTATTTATAAAGTTAAAAGTGAAGAAATATGAAGTTTAGAGTGATGGTTGGAGATGCCCTAATCATCTGTCAAAAAGAAATCCCCCAATTTGCATAAGTCATAACAATTCTAGGTAAATCATTTCCACGAATCTAGTCGACTGTAGAATAGATTTGAATAACGGGATATAAACACAAAGTGAGAGTGAGAGAGTAAGGGGTTAAGTAGTTACAAATGGAGGTGGCTACTTAGATACAGACAACAAGACGCCTCTTGTTCCATGAAATACACTAGACTAGATGTATTTTAATGTGCAAAAGTATATACGGAATCATCGTCGTCACTGTCATCTTCATATCTGCCTGCCTGCATATTAAAGCAACGGCTCCGATTCCATAGCTTTGATTGCAATCCACCGCAAATATATTATTATGGCTTCAAAAAATGACAACAGACCCATTTCAAACAATGCCAGTACTAGGTCCGATGAAGAAGGGTTTGTAAACAGAAGGAGACATTCGATCGGCGGGGGTTCGAAGATGGCGGGGCCCGCTCATGGTATCAGAAACAATAGACAAGTTTTTTCAGTTGTAAATGGGGGCGCCCAAGATCTAGCTGCGACCAATGGTAGTAATGCCGGCTCCGATTACGGCGGTGACTTCACCAAAGACGAGGTTGATGCGTTACTCAACGAGAAGATGAAAACCAAAAACAAATTCAATCTCAAGGTTGTTCTTTTTGGATCTCATCTTTTGCTTTTCTTGCCTAGCTCACTTTGCTTTATATTTTTCTTCTATTTCGTCGTATAGGAAAAATGCGATCAGATGATGGAGTATATTAAGAAGCTTAGGCGTTGTATTAGATCATTCCAACAACTTGAAGGAAATTATCTCTTTGAGCAGGACAGGCTAAATAATTTGTTGGAATTAGCACACAACAAGTTCACTGATATGGGTACATTACTATTTTTCTTTTGCTTCTAATTTTCCTGCTCCTGTTTATATGCCATTTATCACAATTAACTAGTGCCCCATATTCACAGAGTTGCTAATGAATTCCAAGGAGGAAGAATTCAATTCAATCATTGTGGGATTGAGAAAAAATCACATGTCATTACAGGAGAAAGTTTTCGAGGAGGAATCAAATAAGCTGGTATAACTTGAAAACAAGTAGTAATATTATACTTCGATTGGATTACTATAATGCATCATCACTCACTATATTGTTGTATGTAAAGTCTAATTGGTTGATAGTAATTCTCAGGCTGCATTGGAAACTCTGAACAAAGAGAAAATGGAGAGGGCTTCTGCGGAGAGGTTGCAAACTTCACTATCAGAAGAGCTTGCAAGGGCTCAAAGAGAGAACTCAAGTGTAGCTCAGAAGGTGTACCGATTACTGTGCTTATGAATTTAATGTGATTCAGTAGTTGTCATGCAATATTATTTAATAAAAGTGCATTAACATTATTTATCTTTTGTACACTGCAGATTATTTCGCTGACCGATATGTACAAGAGACTGCAGGAGTACAATACCAGTTTGCAAGATTATAACAGTAAACTGCAGAAAGAACTTGCTACTACTAATGAGACCCTTAAGCAGGCAGAGAAAGAAAAATCTATTGTAGTGGAGAACCTGAGCAACTTGAGAAGCCAGTACAATTCTTTGCAGGATCAGCTTACTTCGTCCAGAGTGAGTTCCTTTCTCCCTTGATCAACTCCCACCCAAAAATGAGAACTTATTCTTCTCAGGGATCTTGTCTAGTTATCCTTTTCCTGTAAAATGTCTGCAAATCTACTCAAACTAATTGTACATGCTTGTTTTGAGTGATAATGTTCATCATTTCAACAAAATTGTTAATTTTAACAGAATATCTACACTAAACTAGTTCGGACCATGGTTATCAATCTTTCAAGGTTTTGAAAAAATGAATACAGTCATTTTATGTATCATAAGCCACAGTGCTTTCGCATTATATGACATTGACTAAAACTGAACCTTACTCTCTTGATGTTTCCCATTTTGTAATCTCTCTAAAAAATATTATCTATGCACATGCATATTTTTGCAGGCTTCTCAAGACGAGACAATGAAACAAAATGAAGCAATAATCAATGAAATTGGGTGTTTGAGAGGAGATCTGCAGAAAACTAGGATTGATCGGGACCAGCTAGAATCAGAACTGGAGGCTGTAAAAAACGAACATGTGAAATACAAAGAATGTGCCAAAAAATCATTTGCTGAGTTGGAAATATTAAAATTGAAGTCAAATGAACTTGAGGTTTGTGTTTTCAGTTTCCTTATGCTTTTGGTGTTTATTTTAAATTAAAAAGTAATATATTTTGTCACAGGTCAAATGTTCATCTGATAATGATCAGATCAGAAAATTAGAGGACCATCTTGCTGCTGCTGAGAAGAAACTGCAGGTTTTTTGATATTGGGCTACTTGCTTTTCTGCTTTAACTTACCTTATATCCAGTGAACAAACATATAACTTAAAAAGTAATTTTTTGGCAGTTAATAACTTGTATTTTTTCTGAAGTCCTTGATAAAAGTAATATGTTTTCTGTATACACACACATCTGCAGATGTCTGATATGTCCGCAATGGAAACTAGAATGGGATTTGAAGATCAAAAGAAAATGATTCTTGAGCTACAAAGTCGTCTAGCCACTTCAGAATTAAAAATTGTAGATGGAGAAAAACTTCGTAAGAAGTTGCATAATACCATATTGGTAATATTATTCTTCTGTTTTTTTCTTTCATTACTTCTTTCACTGAGTAAATAAATAACCACAAGAATGTATTATGTGCAATGACAGGAGTTAAAAGGGAATATTAGAGTTTTTTGTAGGGTGCGACCCTTGTTGACCGAGGATGGCATTGTAACAGAAGAAAACATTGTTACTTATCCTACAACAACAGAAGCACTTGGTCGGGGAATTGACTTGATTCAACATGGTATAGAACAATGTTGTAAGCTGTTATTAGAACAATGTTGGTCATTTAAAATAATGTCTGCCATTGTGAACAGGACAAAAGCATTCTTTTACATATGACAAAGTGTTCATGCCGGAAGCCTCACAAGATGAAGTGTTTATTGAAATATCACAGCTTGTGCAAAGTGCTCTAGATGGCTATAAGGTGATAGAATGTTTACTTTAAGTTAAATAACAAGTTTTTATATTGAATTCATCAGAGAAACTTTCTCTACCTAATCAGCTCGTTTTTGATTTAGCCGAAGAAGGGGAACAAAACAAGTCATATTTGGATTGTGTCATTGTGCAAATCTTATATTAAGTGTAAATATTAAGATTCTTTGATATAGAACCAACTCTAACCACAGGTGTGGGGACCAAGCATGCATATGTGTTATGTGACACATAAAGATACGTGCATAAAATCAAAGGGACTACTAATTTGGAACAGAGGGATGAATATATCTATATATATTGCTATGTATATATGCCATTGCTAAAAAAAGAACACCCTTAAAAGAACAAAGAACACTTTAAAATCGAATATAGAATCTCATCTAAAACTTGAATAAATTCTAATTTTAAGCTAATTAACATTTTATTATGAATAATAATAGTATCTAATATGTTGTTTGACAATAAATATGGATTAAAAATAACATGTGTCTATGTAAACTTAATCGTGCAAAAAATATATATGATTCTAATCTGTATTCTGTTATGGTTTTCTATAATATTTCATGTTAATCATTTGGTTGAAATTGGATGTTAGATTTCATATATTAGGTTTAATTGGTGTTTATAATCTTAACAAATCATTTTTATGGAAAATAATATGATAGTGTTCTGTGTTGTCCTTTTTTTAAAGTGTTATATATATATATATATATATATATATATATATATATAGTGGAGTTTTGGAGTCCATTATTCAAAATTAGATAAATATAATCTAATAGTTTCAACTTTAATATTTTTTGTTCTACAATAGTTTTAACATTTGACAACCTGAAGATATGTTCCACAACGTAATCAACAAGTGTAACAATTACTTTTATAAATGTTCGACAGTAAACTTAAAAGCAAAACAATTATCTTAATGATTATTAAAGTTAAAGGATGTTAATGATAAAGTGATAATGTTGTTTCAGATTACTTATAAACAATAAATTATATAAACTTTGTTAATCAAAGATATTATTTATGATTAAATTAAAAAATTATGACCGATACTCCAAAACTCCAACTTAAATATGAACTCTACGGAACCTAACACTCTCTCTCTCTCTCTCTCTCTCTCTCTCTCTCTCTCTCTCACACACACACACACACACACACACATATCCACACACACACACACTATAGGACCTTATACCAATACAAACCTTCTTAAAAAACAAACTACAAACTAAAATTATTATTTTTTTAAAACTAAAATTATTATTATTTTAAATTACATCGAAATATAGCACATACTGGTTTGCAAATTGATCATCGGGAGATGAAGAAAAATACAGTGAAGTCGGATTTCAAAAAAAGTTCATCGATTGATGGGAAAAATCAAATTAAGAATGAGGGGATTATGTGGAATCATGTGTGAGAGGGTGTATTTTAACTGTGTGTGGCGACTTTTAGGGGGCCATTAGATTAGGTTAATCTAAGGTTACAGATTAAGTTTGTAGTTGGTACTCTAATTTGGTATGTATATGTGCAATTGCCTGTGTGTGTAGGTAAATGATCAAATGGAAACCAAATAATAAATAAAAACTAGAAACTCCTTATACTAAACCCATCCATCCAGCTACCTCGTGGATATCATACGATTATTCTCTTCCATCCCGCCATTTCACTTCACTGCCATTCACCATCTCATCCCGTACATCACACTGCCTGCTTCATCCACCTCGACTGACCTCCTTCCAACGCCCATCATTCATTGCCCATCATTTCCCCTCTCTTTTGTCCATTTTTCTCTGAACATAGTTACTACTGTTATTAATGATTGTGAACTCTAGAACCATCCTTCATTAAAGATGGCTACGAGGGTGAGGGAGATGGAGAAAATATAGTGAAGTCGGATTAGATAGATCCAAGGGCTTTGATTACTTTTTAGTAACTATTTTAATTGTGGTTTCTATTTAACCCACTTTTTTTTGTCTCAGCAGCCTCTAGTGGTCTAGTGGACAAGAAAAGCAGTAGCCTCTTAATATTGTTTCCTTGTTACCTTTCTTCTTCTAGATCTGACTTGTCTAATTTTTTTTACCTAATGAGCCGTGAACAGGTGAACAATAATTCCAACAATGAACAGTAAATGCCATGGTTAACAGTAACTTTGGTAGTAAATAGAGAACTCGGCTAACGGCACGTTTGCTTCTTTTTTTCCTTCCCAAAATCCAAAATCTCCAAACAAGTAAAAAATTGGTGGGAAAACAACTCTTGATTAGGTCTGTCAATGGATCAGATCAAACATGATCCATATCTTGATCTGTTTAATTTTACCGGATTTGGATCGGATTTTAACCAGATTTTGTAGTTAATGATCCATATCCTGATCCGTAGTATCACGGATTTTCGGATCGGAGCTATATTTAAACAAAAAAAAAAGTCTTCACCTATAAAAAAATATGTTGAAATCACTCATAATAACAATTTATTAAATTAAAATGATAAAATACAAAAACACATTACAAGTCTTTAATGATATTAGACTATTAGTGATATGTGTTGTAGAATTTAGTGATATATTGGGTGGGTTTTTGGTTTGTAGAATAAGGGGGTTTGTAGTGGAATAAGACTCTCTCTATATATAAGTCGGATCGGACTTTTTCCAGATCTGATCATATTAAATACATATCCTATATTCATCGGATAGGATTTTTTCGGATCAGATTTTATTTTAGATGATTCATATATTCTCCGTCAACTCTTGGATCGGACTGGATATCCGATCCATTGACAGCCCTATAACTACTCACTAATTAGGTTAATCTTCTCATGCCCAGGTTTGTATATTTGCTTATGGTCAAACGGGTTCCGGTAAGACCTATACAATGATGGGCAAGTCAGGAAGTTCATCAAATAAAGAAGGACTTATTCCCCGATCATTGCAACAGATATTTGAGACTAAACAGTCACTTGAGCAGCAAGGATGGAAATATGATATGCAGGTAAACGAGGAAGATTTAAATCTTGTTCAACATTTGATTGTTGATTATTATGCATTTACAACTTATGTTAAACCTACCTTTAGGTATCTATGTTGGAAATCTACAATGAAACTATACGTGACTTGTTGTCAACAAATCGATCATCTGTTGATATGTCAAAACAATACATTATAAAGCATGATACAAGTGGCAATACGCATGTCTCGGATTTGACTATCATAGATGTTCGTAGTAGTAGAGAGGTTTCATTTCTTTTGGATCGAGCAGCACAGAGCAGGTATGTACTACTACTCACTCTCAATTTACAAGTACAAAGAATCTTCAATCTCCCTCTTTAGTGCAAAGAGACTTTTTCATATTAAGCTTCAATTTTTATTGAACAAAAAACAGTCATTTTCTTTAATTACATACCTATTTTCGTAAAATATCAACCTAATTAGCTTCGAGTAAGGCATAAATATTTTGATATATAAATGTTAAAATTTACTTTTCTTTAGGTCTGTCGGAAAAACTCAAATGAATGAACAATCTTCAAGAAGTCATTTTGTCTTCACTCTACGGATAACTGGTGTCAATGAGGTACATATTTACTTGTTTGTATAAAAGATTGTTTAGTCAGTTGGTCTGGATCTGGTAAAAAAATTCTTACTATCTTCAGAGTACGGCACAACAAGTACAAGGTGTCCTAAATTTGGTTGACCTTGCTGGTAGTGAACGTCTCTCTAGAAGTGGCTCTACTGGAGATCGGCTGAAAGAAACACAGGTCGATTCTTATATCTATGAGACTTTTGTTCATTGTTATCATATAATTGTCAATGCATCATGACTAAAGAGCTATTACCAACTCATTATCAGGCTATTAACAAGAGTTTATCGTCTTTAAGTGATGTCATATTTGCCCTTGCAAAGAAGGAGGAGCACATACCATATAGAAACTCAAAGCTTACTTACCTTCTCCAGGTAAATGCTTTAAAATAAATTTGCATGGCATCATTTGTTTCAATATAATTTCCCCCTCCTAGATACAAACAAGAAAGTTTTTTAGTTGATAGATTCTTCGAGCTTCTCATGTTTTTGAAGGAAATATCAATAGAATATGGATCAGTAAAGGGCAGCTATGGGTTCAATTGGACTATTAAAGAATTTTGTTAACTAGTATGAAGACTTTTCGTTTCCAGTTCCCTCCAACTTATATGAGAGATCATTTTATTTAGATATATACCTGCACCAAAAAAGTTTTTTTTTTCTTTCCCAACTTAAGATGTATTTAATCCAATTGCTGTTTAATCAGCCTTGCCTAGGTGGGGAATCAAAGACTTTGATGGTTGTCAATGTTTCTCCTGATCAATCCTCGGTGGCTGAATCACTCTGTTCTTTACGTTTTGCTGCCAGAGTCAATGCTTGTGAAATTGGCATTCCTCGGCGCCAAACAAACATGCGAGCTTCAGATCATCATCGCTTGAGTTATGGCTAAGCAGGGATGATGTTAATGGAGAAATCTGCATGCTGTGTATGCACATGGAGTGTAGGGATTAACCTAGAATCAATTGCATATCTAACATAATCTGCCTCTATTATTGTATAGAAGATCTGGCATTTAGTTTGTACGAGTGAAAAATAAAATGCTTATATTTTTCATTTAATATGTGTTTAAAAGGAAATGTAGTTTAAGAAATCAATTCTTCAATTCTAGTGTTCATGTGGATTGACACAGCCTTTGCACATGTTTACAAAACGATAATGCATAATTGGAACTGATACTAACATTTTACTCAACAAATCACATATTGCCCAAGTCAAATATGATTCTGTGCATGTTTATGCCATTCTAGTCATCACGTCATGAAGAATTGCCGTCGTGTCTTGGTAGTAGGATTCTGTCTGTTCAAGGTTGTGCTCCTTCACCGCACCTTCAAGCTGTGCAAAAAAGAAGAGAAAGAGGTTATGTCTGTGGATTAGAAATGTGCTTGAACTTTGTCAAATATTGGCGATTATTTTGTTTTATACCTTTTCAAAGCTATCAAATAATCTGTTGGCCAGATCAGTGAGTGGCTTCTTGTCATTATCTGAAGCAGCTGAGATGAGTTTGTCAAAATCATAGTACATGAAGGTGGATTTTAGGCGCAAATACTTCCTCACATAATTGAAAGCATCTTTTCCTATCAAATCTCCCATGGCCAAGAGATCAAATGCATACTTGTATATCCTGTACTGCCTGCCTTTTGTACCAGTATCTGCTATGTAGAGTCCATTTTTAAGGAATGACCGAGTCCCCGTCTCCTCATTTCCGATCTCTGCAAACATATCAAATTCTTTATACCTCACACAACAACGATAAAATTTAAGCTACACGATGACCGTATATGAAATTAACAATATATTGTCTTCCTCGAAAAGTTGTTTATGGCTTACAAATGATATTGCTGAGAAAGTTAGGCTTACTATTGCTAACGGAGGGTATTGGTAAGGGGCCATTAAGCCAGAAACCATTATCGTCCGCAAGAGATTTACCAATACCAGAAGTTCCAACAAGTGCTATTGAAGCAAAACTTATTGACATCCTTCTTGTTGTTTTGATGGTGTCTTGTTGAATTTCCTGAAATTTGTTGCCGGGACAGCTCATTTCTGCCGGCATCCTCCAGGGCTTTGCGGATTTAGGAAGCTTTGGAGTCGCTGGTAAAAGTTCCAACAATCTGTTTACATGAGCTGCCATTGCCTTGGTTGGGAACGGTTGAGGAAGAAAGTTGTAAATTATCTTTTGTTTCTGTTGCAATAGCCCACTCTGAAGGGTGTTTATTAGCCTTTACTACGGACCACACAAATGACATCCGAAGAAATCCTCTTGTGTTCTTATCTTATCTCTGTACATCTATACATGCTAGCACTATTTATCTGCCTCTCTTTTCGACTCACTCCCTTAAGTTGCTCAACAATGCCTTCTGATTTCCATACTCTGCCTTACCAAGCAATTAAAATCTCTAGCCACTCAATTAGGTTCCAATTAACAGCTCCCACCCTGTCTTTTACATTCCTCTAACATCAGTATCATCATCATCAACTATCCTATCTCTCCACCTCTCTATCAAAACCTATTTCTCACAAATCCAAAATTTATCCACTACTCGTTGCCTTTTCTTTATCTCCCCCAAAATCTAAAGAAGAAGCCATACTCCAAGCCAAAACTTCCCTCTCTACCGCCTTAGATAAGCCTCTAAACAATGCGAAACTGGCTGGAAAATTCAAGAAACTGAAGCAACCCAAATTCCGGGTTGAGATTCCGGTGGTGGATGATGAATCTCCAGATTGCCTCTCCACACTGGCTCTCCAAATATTTGGAGACATGCCGGTTAAAAGAAAAGGCTCTGCTATCAAGATTCTAGTTCTTTGGCCCAACTCCACTTTAAAGGAAGCTGGCATCAAGTCTTTTGCATCATACTCAGAAAACACAGTTGAGCACATGAATATTGAATCTTCCAATAACAGGAATTTAGGGTCTAATGACATTGCAGTATTTGTGGCGCCAGAAACTTCACAACTAGCAGTCATAAAAGCAATTACCGACAGTTTTTATCCTAGGCCAGTCACAATCTTCAACCCAAGATGGGAGTTCGATGAAGAAGCTACCTTAGGTGAACTGAGAGGATTTGTGTCGTCATTTGAGGTTGTCTATTCATTCACTGGTTTGGAAGTAAGAGGGATTTTTAGCAGGAGAAAAGGGGTGATATTTAGAACTGGGCTGCCTACTGCCGAGGAATGGAGTGTATGGGTAGAAGAAGGAGATCTAAAACTGGTTTCAAGATTCAAGGCAAGGCCTTCCCTTGTTGAAGTCGAAAATGTTTTGTATAATTTAATGGCTATCAATTCCCCTATTACAAAGTCGGCCAAATTTCTCAGGGATATGGTATCAAGTGTAACTGGCAAAAAATAATTCTCTGCAAAGACAGTCACGTATTATCTACTCCCTCCGTCCCAATGAATTGTATACAGTTTTCTTTTTGGGACGTCCCACCAATTGTATACATACCAAAAGTAGTAACTTTTATAATATAAAATAACATTACACCAACTCCTTTCTTCCACTATCTCCATTCTATAATAATATAAACGCTATTACACCCACTACTTTCCTCCACTATCTCCATTCTATAATAATATAAACATTATTACACCCACTACTTTCCTTCACTATCTCAAATCTGTTATTAAATATAAATGGGTCCCACCACTATACTCACTTTTCATCTAACTTTACTCATTTTTTACATTTTTTTTTGGTCTCTGTGTCCCAGCCATTTGTATACAAATGACTGGGACTGAGGGAGTAGTATTTATCAGTAATACGGCAGTTGATAGTGTCTACTGCTGCATACCTGTAAAACGCGCATACTCCCTCTGTCCTAGCAAAGCATTTCGAGACTCCAGTAAAATATTATGAGAATCCTGTTAAATATAGATTGATAAATTATTTTGAATTTTTTTTCTGAATAAATATTTATTCTCTAAAATTTTATATAAAAAGAAAATTTTCAAATTTTTTTATAAAACTATGTTTCATATGCACCTTAAAATATGTGTCAAGCAATGCAAAAAAAAAAACTTAAAAAAATGAATATTTTTTTAAAAATCTTTTTTCTTGTGTCCTAGCAACGCATTTCGAGACTCCAGTAAAATATTGAGAGAATCCTGTTAAATATAGATTGATAAATTATTTTGAATTTTTTTTCTGAATAAATATTTATTCTCTAAAATTTTATATAAAAAGAAAATTTTCAATTTTTTTTTATAAAACTATGTTTCATATGCACCTTAAAATATGTGTCAAGCAATGCAAAAAAAAAACCGTAAAGAAATGAATATATTTTTAAAATTTTTTTTTCCCTGTGTCCTAGCAACGCATTTCGAGACTCCAGTAAAATATTGAGAGAATCCTGTTAAATATAGATTGATAAATTATTTTGAATTTTTTTCTTCTGAATAAATATTTATTCTCTAAAATTTTATATAAAAAGAAAATTTTCAAATTTTTTTTATAAAACTATGTTTCATATGCACCTTAAAATATGTGTCAAGCAATGCAAAAAAAAAACGTAAAGAAATGAATATTTTTTTAAAAATCTTTTTTCCTGCATAAAAATTTGACGTTTAAACTTTTATTTAAATAAAATAATTTCGAAAATGTTATTGAACTAAAATTTATTGAACCTCAAAATGCATGCAAATAGTTAACCACCGCATCAGCAATTCAACAATTGTAGTGTCACTTAATAATTTTCTTTCCAGATGTTTTGATGACAGCAATTGGTTGGACAAAACATATACACTTCACCTTTTGGAAGAACAAGTTTCGCAGATACAGAAATTAATGGTAACAAAGAAAAATTATGTAACATGGTAATATATACTAGTACATAACTACATACGTAGCACATAATCTACGTTAATATTATATATAGTCATTAGTTTTTTACTACATAATACATATAATATTAAAAAAATACAAGATACATTATTACCTATATAATCTTATAAACAACAAGTTTCCTTTAGTAATTAAAAGGAACTAGTAGTTGCAAAAGAGAGTGCTATAGACGATCACTGGTGCCTTTTCAGTTGTTTTCCGATGAAGACTGCAATTGCTTTCAATCCTAGACAAAACCATGGCCTCGTAATGGTAGCCCAAGGGAATGTCTTTTAGAAAGTTAGATACCAACCTTCATCTATTTCAACCCATGATATAGATATATCAAGAGTTATGGAGAGGAGTCATATCAGAATCTTTGTGACTTCAGTGCACAAGTCCAATGTCTTTTAAGGCCTTACCATGCTCTTTCCAAATTAAAAGCTTTCAGAAACCACTTCATATACTTCTTAAAATGCTCATCTGTACAACCACCACGGGATACAATCTGCAGCTTCGAACAGAGAACCAGAACCTCAAAAGGGTCCAACTCTCCAAACATATTGGGATCTCGATCATAATCCTGAACATGAAAATTTTGAAACAAAGGATGATAGCAAGGAAAATGATGTGCACAAAGGTATACATTTGCATAGATGGTATATTACAAAGTTATACTCCCATACATCAGGGGATGGGGGACGCGACACGCATGTCTTTTCGATTTATATCATTAATTTAATTTTACATAAATATTTATGTATTATATATAACTAGTTGAGAAGCCGCGCGTTGCGGCGGCCTATAAAAATTATATTAATGATTTAATATTAATATTTGTAGAATAAAATAATTTTGTGGCTGTCTATAAAAGTATAATAATGATTCAAAATTAATATTTATCGGATAAAATAAATTTTATATTATTAAAATATTGATGTAATACCAATAATAGTAATATATAAAATTACAAAACTGGACTATAATTCATGGTGAAAAAATGAAAATAAATTTATAAATGTAATTAACAACTAAAGTACGACGAATCTTAATTTTATTTGCGTTTTTTTTGAAAAGTAATCATGTTCACCTTCCTCCAATTTTTTTGGATTGATTGTGCACAAAAACATCTAACTACCCTTGCTTGTAACAATCTTTATTTTTTAATAGTGTATAAATAACCTTCACTTAAAAGTTGCTTGAACGGAGCAAACGGATAATGCATGAATAATTTTTTCCCGTATACAAAGTAAATCATATAAAAATTAACAACAAACATGTCCGATGAACAAAACAAATATTATAAAAGAATAATCAACAAACATACATCGCTAATAGTTAATTTATTGATATCACCCATCAATATCATGTCAAGACTATATTCTTTTCTTATGTTTGGATTTGTCGACTCCCACATAGCGGTCTATAACTACCTTTACTTGCAACAACTTTTATTTTTTTAATACTGTATAAACAGCCTTCACTTATTGTTGCAGAAGAGCAGCACCACCGAGTTAGAAATCGAGCAATAGAATTATCACCAGAAAGAGGTAGGGTTGTGGTATTGAGAGAGAGGAGGTTGTGTTTTTAATGATCTAAAATCATACAATCTGTAGGGGTATTTATAGGTGCAGAGAGACTTGTGTGCTACTCTTTCCCATAATTAAATAATCTGAAACAAAATCAGATTAAAATTTTCAAGCTATTATATTTCATAAATAATCTGAAACAAAATCAGATTCTGACACTTGCTTCTAATATACCCAAAACTAAAAAAGGTAGTTTTAATTTTTGATATTTTTCATCCAAAAATTCCAGAAAATTAGAAAAATAGAACGGAGCGATGCGAGAGGCGCCACATACACGCCCCTCGCTTCTCCTTTATATAAGTATATTGATTGTGTTAATAAGGCTTACTATGTCATTACTTTAGTCAACATCATTTTCTTCAAAAACTCCAATTATGGCTTTTCCAATTCTTGGTCATATTATTGAATTGGAACCAGTAATATCTAGTCCATTGAAGAAGATGAGAGATGTGAGTAGTTAAAAGAAAAGGTTGGAGGTAGACAAATACAGGAAGATGGGAAAGAGGAGAACAAAGAAAAATAACCGTCTTGATAATTAAAATAAAGTTACAATATGACCTCTTATTAGTTTAGGTCAGATGTAGTCAAGTTTAGGTTTTGACTATGGTAATTATCAATTAGGTCACCTATTTCGTTCGAATATATCAAGCGGGTCACTGACAAATTCTTGGTCTCGTTTGCATCACTAATTTAAAAAAGTTACATTTTGTTAATTTAAAAAAAAATTAAATATGTAAAAAGTTGAATATTGAAGTTTTTCTAAGTATATCCCATCTTTCTTAGTACTTTGTTTTTTCTAACCAAACATGTACTTGTGTTCCTTTTTCAATTAAATTCAACCTCTATTCGTGTCAATTTCTTTGATCTATTTTTTGAACTTAAAGCATCTCCAAGAGACTCTTAAATGAGCTCTTAAATTGAAATTTGAGGAGGGAGAAAGAAATTTTTGCTCCAAGAGACTCTTAGTAGCTCTTCATATCACTAAGAGCTTCTTGTTTCTCTCTCCTCTCTCCTCAAAGTTAAGAGCCACTACAAAAATCTTAACTTATTTTTTACAGTAAAATATCCATTCCTTCCAATTACATTTGATTTTGTGTCATATACAAGTCCAAACAAGAATAAAATATTAACTTGAGAACAAGTATAAAGAATATTGTTGGAGTTGAGACTCTTAAATTTGTATTCACCTCAAATCCCAATCAAATTCATGTCATATAATTTAACAAAAAACATTTATTTTGACCTAACTTTGCAAAAATTAATCAAGATGTAATTTAATTTGAAATGAGTAGTGCAAATGAGACCAAAAATATGTCGGTGATTTCATTAACAAGTGGCCTAATTGATAAATAACTCATTTTGTATATATGTGAACAAACGCTAAACTCTGATGGATTGAAGTTACACTTTGCCGTTATTAAATATCAACTAACCTTTTCCGTAACAATTACAATAGGCTCGGAACCGAACTTCACAACAAGTTCTTGTAGTCGCAGCATGATCTTCTCGACATCCTACATTAATATGCAACAAAGGAGAATATGCTTACAATATTGAAGTTTGAACTGCACTATATAAAGTAACAAAAAAGTATAGATGCATGCGATAACATAAAATTCTCTTGTATCTAGTGAGTCTGAACTCTAAATCAACTTCTGAACTACGAGCATAGACACATGAGATGATACAAAATTCTCTTGTATCTACTGAGTGTGAACTCTAAATCAACTTTTATTTGTTGCAGTAAAATTCAAGCAACAAAAATACAAGCACCTATATACCAAAACTAACTAATTGAAGATTCACTCGTGTCTTAATGATAAATAAAACAGAAATATACAACTCAGACCTACCATACAAAACTTAATTGAGTTTTAGGCTATAGAGACTGGTGACGTACCTCTCTTTGAAATACGTGATGGTCACTGAAGTCCATCCTATCAACACATCTTGGTCTTACCTGCCATTGAAAGACTTATACCTATATTTCAAACTAAAAAAAATACTACACAACTGCTTGTATCAATGTTTACAATCACAGATGCAATAAGATACCTTCTCAACACTTCGGGCAAATGAATTAGCACAACCAATAGCAGATACACATAAAATAGTCCGGTTATGTATAGCCAACAAAGGTAGTTCACAAGAAACTTTTCCCACGGCAAATAAGTGTGAAGGAGTCATTTTAGCATAGTATATTGAAACAGCTTTATTGTTTTCACGAATTGTTGATTCGATGACCTTAATTTCCTGCTCCAACATCTGCAAATATACATGATGCTCTTATAAGGTTCATTGTCTCCTTTGGTGCAATATGCTAATGCACGTACACATTTAATTGTAATAAGCCAAGGAGCGTTCATTTTTATAGAATTTCAAGCAAATCACTTGTTTTGACAAAAGGAGCAAAACATACCAAGTCTGCGTGATGAATGACAACTATATTAGCTCGCTTCAGTGCAGTCAACGGCTCCCGTAAGGGACCAAGGGGAAGTAAATTACGATTACCCCATGGCATCATCCCGTTTACCATTACAATATCCACATCCCGACACAAATGTAGATGCTGCTTAAAAGTATATACAAGTGACAAGTCCATAAGTACAGCTTACAAGTTATGATCCCAATCATTTCCATAACTTAAAATATGAATCAGTAGTTAAAATTAATGCTAAGAGACACAGATAGCAGTTAAAACCATCTTTTCTTTACAATAGAATATTTTGTGATTATAATCTGGTTTATATTAGTTCATCGAAGAAAAAGAATTAATTATATAAATCTGTATCAGAAACAAATCTGGTATACTATCATACTACAAAAAATTATATATGGAAGAATTAAATAGTTAAAAGAAAAGGAGTCGGAAAATGATCAAAGAATTTAACCTGCATCCCATCATCTAGAATCACAACTTGTATTGTGCTTGAATCCAGAAAACTTCCTCCAATCTGTTCAGAACAAAGTCTCTTGTGGCGTTTAAGAAAAGGGGCAGCAACGGCTGCCCGATTTGCACCTACACCTATCCTTGCTGAGGTACCATTAAAATGCCTTTGAAGCATTTTAGCTTCATCAGCGCAACCATAACCCTGTCAGCCAAAACTATTATAAATAATAAGTCCTTCTACGGGAAAGGTAATAAGTAGGAAAATGAAATGGAAAGAACAAGGAATAGGTAAAAACCCTAGTGAGAATGAGAGGTGAAACTCCAGAATGAAGCAACCATTTAGCTATGAACTCGACCATGGGAGTCTTCCCATTACCTCCCCAACTGAGATTCCCAACACTAATAACCGGCACAGGCAACCTTGGGCATAATTAAATTTAGGACAAAAAATATTTAAAACTATGAAACAGATATAAGGTGTAAAACTTAGGGATCAGGTCCAATTTTAGAGCATATCGTACACCAATTAGCCATATACCTTTCCACAGAACCCGAAACCGTAAAAGCAAATAAATATATGATTATGAAGTAAGTACCGGTGGTTAGGTAGGAAACGTGAGCGATAGAGGTGGCGGCGGAAGGAGAGAATGATTTTGTAGAGAGTGGAAGTCAGGGAGAGGATTGGGATGAGAGAGAGTTGGATAGCGGAGAGCTTGGAAAGTCCTCCTCCTTTCCAACTCAATGGTGTATAGGCTATCTCATTCACCATTTTCCGCAATCTTTCCATTCACGGTCGGATTAGTTTAGATGGACGTGGATGCTTGATTGATTAATAATTATTTTGATGCCGGTGTGAATCACTGATATTAGGCCTTATGCACTCATGTTTTGTATCGTAAAACCCTGAAAACCATTGACACAAGACCAAGTAAAAATAAAACTACAATAATATTAATACAAGTATCATTGAGTTCTTAACATGTCACACTGAACTAGAATTGAAAAATAATTGGTTCTTGATATTCAATTATTCATATTTCAATAGGATACCACAGGTAAAATAGAACTCCCTCCGTCCCGGTGATTAATATACGTTCCATAATACTTTTATTTTTTTTCGAATAAAACTTGTACTCGGGAAAAAAATTTAGAAAAAATATTATGAAAACTATATTTGGAAGGAGTCTTAAAACAGAAGGAGTATTATAATAACATAAGTATTATTAATTTTTTAACGTGTCACACACTAGGATCGAGAAACAGTTGGTTCTTAATATGTTGTACCGAACTACGTTCAAGAAACAGTTACAGACAGCCAAAATGTTCAATCTTTCATATACACAGAGAAGCTCATATTGTTTACATTTTTAACAAGGCTCTATTTATGCACACATGCAAGTTACATTTCTAGTTCCAAGTCTGTTGAGTTTTACTTGCCAGAGCAATTGCTTTTGCGTCAGTGCTCACTGCAACCCAATCTCTCTCTGCGCGTCTTTTATGCTGCCTCGCATTTTTGGCTCGTTTTGGTGCCAATCGAGCATCTCTCTCGGCAAAAGCAAGTCTAAATCTTTCTGCTATTGGCAACGCATTAGAATTAACAACAGATGAAGATGTTGCAATTTTAACGCTCCATGTCCCTGCATCAATATCTTTGAGTATGAAATCATCAAGCACTGTTCCCATCAATGCTTCACATGGAACATACACCCCTCTATAGCCAAAGGGTGAAGACTTCGGATTTACTATAATGCGTGGGCATTCACTCGATAAAGTATCCAATGAATCTTTATCTATTTTCGGCTGTTAAGACGAAAATAAATATTTTAAGCAACAAAAGAATTTCTCACAAAATTATACAAGAAATATGAATTGCAAAGATCAGAACATCATACCCAAACAAGCCAGCGAAGTGAATATGCACCTTGACCAATCTCGGCAGTAACAAGTTCCTCCCAAGACTCTCCTTCAACGTTATCTAGGGTAGGTTTCAAGATCCCCAAACAGCAACGAGCAGTAAGCTCACTCCGCAGGCACCCTCTGCACAGTTACTATAGGTTCATAGCCTGATATCAAGATTAACAATCATACCTTATCAAATCTGTACCCTTATTAAACCCAGTATTTTAGGCCACTTATAACAGGAAGTGGATGGGTGGCGGTGGCCTTTGAAACACAAAGTTTAGTCAGGATTAGTGTGAACTAGAGTTCACAGTCCATTGATTCATTCTGAAATGGAACAATGTTATAGAAGATGTACAGATCTATAGCCCTGGGCCTTGTATGCAGATCAGAAATAGTATATAATGTTTACATGAATATTAGCGGAAGCCAGTTTCATCTGTTCTAAGTTGGAGTAGGAACTTTCTGCTCTAATAGATACAAAAACATTAAGTTAGGAGGATATCAGTTGTAGTGTCATGCACTCCGTTTACAATCCTGTAATACTAAACCTTCAACAGCGCAACTCAGCATCCCCTAAATGTTAAAATTCAACAAAAACCAAGAGCAAGGTAGTTCTATAAATTTGGCATTGGAACTAATATTTTTCACAGGTTCCTGAATTATTTCTTATTTAAAGAAGCTTACCCCCATCTTAAAATTTGTAATGAATCACAATGCTGCAGAATCTGAGAAACACCAATTGATGAGATTTTGCTACATCGGCTGCACAAAAGTATTCTATGAAACAACATGACTTGAAGTGACAATAGGTAACATTTTGAAAGTAATTGAGCACAAGGTAATAATATTAGTGATTAATTAGCATCAAGTTGTAGCATAAAAATACAATTCAGATTAACATAAAGAGAAGAAACAAGTCCACAATTTCACAAATAATTTCTTTTTAAAACATATAAGATTCTGCGTAGAGTGTTGTCACTTGTTTATCAATAATGTGCCAAAGCTCAAGAGGTCTTCCAGTAAGGTGTGTGGTCACTCCTTATCCTTTATGAAGAAAATGAACTTTGACTTGTTAGGACTGTTATAAGGATGCCTGAATTTTAGTAGTGGAATTAGCAAGGGCAGTTTAGTCGATTACTGTAGTATAGCACTTGCGCTATAAATACCAGCTCATACTATAATTCTGTTAACTTTTAAAGCATTATGAGAAAATGGAAATGTTTTCCCTTCCTCCTTCCCTCTCCAAATTCTCTGCATTTTCTCTCTCTATAACAACTTTTTCTCTCTAATCTTCATCTCTTTTGCTTAGATTACTCAAAATCTCTCAATTCCTATCTGTTATTAGCCTTAATCTAGCGATAATTCTCTTTTTTCTAATTCTTTTGTTGATCATAGCTTAAACATACACAAAATCTCAAAACATTCATAAAACAGATAATACAAAGTGCACTTCTTAACAAATTGGTATGAGAGCTTCAGTTTATGATCAGACGCTGCTTCGTATGTGTTGTGCATCTAAAACCGAGTCCAGCGAGCCTACCAATCTAATTGATCGCATAAATAATCTCAGAGATAAATTCAGTTCAGGTGTTCTGTTCTTCACTGTAACTCTTAGATCTGTTACTGTATTGTTAGAATTAGCTATAATCCAAGTCATTTATAAGTGATTACAGGTTTTTTCTGTTTAAATTGGACTCAAGTACAATTTAAGTGGATTTGTACTCCCTCTGTTTTTTAATATTTGACGCTTTGACTTTTGGCACACATCTTTAGGTAAGTTGACCGGATAGTAAAATTTATTATTTTTGATTGATTTTTTTTTTGTGAATTAAATTTTTGATTATATATTTTTGTTCAGAAAAAGAAAATTTGAAAAATAATATTTTAAACTACTCGGTCAAAACACTTAAAAGTACGTGCCCAAAGTCAAAGCGTCAAATATTAAAAAACGGAGGTAGTAGTTCTTTTTGGTGAATCGGAGGTTAGGCAGGAATTCAAGATTGTTATCATTACGAGATCTTTGAGGTGCCAGGCAAGAAAAAATCTTAAGTGGCTGGAATATATCCGGAAGGGATAGCCAAGAGTTGGTATAGGTGATGAATTCTGGAGTGACAACATTAGAATGGGAGGATTTTTGTACTCGATTCCTGGCCAGGTTTGGTATAAGAGCAGGATTCATATATGAAATTTTAAAAATCTGAAACAGCAGGCCTCAATATGACAGTATTGTCAACAATTGGAGGTTTCTATAGAGCAGTTTAGGGTGGAACTACCACAGCCAACTGAAGAATACTATGTTAACAGTTTTGTTAGTGGATTGCAAGAAGAGGTGTCAGTCCATGCGATAGAGGAAATTCATAACAACAAGACATTTACTTTTAACCGCAAAAGACGCAAAGAATTTTCTATATTTCTTAGCCCTTATACCACGACTAACGTCTAAATCGGTATATATCAGCCGCGGAAAAAAGACAATCAACCTTCCAATATATACTGTTATACACTTCTATTACGGTACACGGATCAATAGGTATCCATCTCATACCTATTGGCATTCACGTTTAAAAACCTTTGCGTATAATCGTTCCTTCCTCAAAATTTCCAAAGTTATTCTCAAATATTCTACACGCTCTTCTTCTGTCAGATTATATCCAAAAAGATAAGAGGCAGTATTTTTTTAATAAAATGGCCAGAAGATAAAATAAAACTTTGGAAAATAGCTAAGAATAGAACCACGTAACAAGCCTCCAGTATATACAGTCTTATCTCTTAAGCTACTAAACCTATTTAACTCACAATATATACCTTATATCAGCTGCTCGTAGACATTTAAATCTCTTCGCTACTACTGATATTCCATAATCAGACACATCTGAATCAGATACATCAAGGATATCCCATGAACTCTCAGCCAGTGCCATCATCACATTATCATCCAGTAACCTTCTTCTTCTTGCAATCGCTGCTATTGTTATCTAGCACATGCCAATAGAAGAAAATGCAGGAAAAAGGCCTTAAATCAAATGACTAAAGAAGACCTGAATCTCTTAAATTTTTTTATAAACTTATAAAGCTCAGTCTCTGCTCATTTAGTATTTACTAAAATTCAAGAACAATTGAGACTGTTGAAATTCAAGAGATAATGACCGTGAGCTGAAAGTTAGAGAAGAAACAATTAGAGGGTTCAAGAATGTGTATTGCCCTACAGCAAGGATGTGTATGGAAAACTAATTTGTTTTGTTGCTTGTATTGAAATTGATAACTATTACTATCTCAATATAATAGATGATGGTATGAATCCTGTATAATGACAATAACGTTATATTTACATCACTTTCAACTTTTAAGGCCTCGTTCGGATTATACTTTTTTCAAATCTGTTTAATTAGTGAAAAAATAGTCCTCCTAGATGTGTGTGGGTGTGTGTGTTTGTGTTTGTTGGATCACCATTCTGCAAATCATCACGATAATGTGAACCAATCAGTCAATTACTAACCTTAACATGAGAGGGTAACTTAAAAGCAATTTGGGGCAAGTCGTCGATGATATCTTCCAAATGACTTCCAATTACTTGAATGCATAAAGTAACCAAAGTTGGAACAGGTTTTCGCTTCTCAACTGTTAATACTGCTTAATCAATTCAAATCACTGATTAGATAAACAATATTTTCACTATCATAAACATTTTAGAGAGATCTGTACTTACTGGGCGATTGGATAGTATGGGCACTGGTAGACTTATTGGAATTAGGGTTCAAATTAAGCTTCTGGAACGACGTCTGCAGAGCTTTCCCTTTATCCATTCAGTAAGACAAGAGCGCAAAAGAATAGATCAGTATAGGCGTATTCCTATTCGTTCTACAATTGAAACGCCCCGTCAACAAGGACGTAACTAGCCCACCTTGCCCCAAATGATGTTCAAAGATGAAAACAAATCAAAAAATCGCCTTCAGAGCGTCCAGAGACTCCAAACCCGGGCCGAAATTATATCATGGACTGGACTGAAATAATTCCGTCCGGACCGACCCAAAAGAACCAAAATTTTAAAATAAAAATAAAAATTAAATTATAAATAAAATTAAATTTTATGAATTATGTAAAAAAAATAATATTTATCAATCACCAACACTTCATCAAAGATATATTTAATAACATTTACAAATTATATATTATTATTACAGTATATAAGATATTTATTATATAAATATAAACATATATTATATATTGTTTGGACAATTCCGTTAGGACCGAAATATATTCTTTTAAGGACCGAACTGAATTTGCACGGTTCGGTTCGATTTTGCTCACTCCTAATCCTTTATTTTAATAAAATCAGTCTACGACATTATACACTTAACCGATAAGAAAATATTCATTTTTCAACTTTGATTCTATGAAATTTTGATCATGATATTAATCATATATAAATTAATCAATACAATTTTTTATTATATGATATGATTAATCATTTCATTTCATTATATACTTATAACTCATCTAATTAGACTATTTTTCATTGTTTAATTAGAACTCATCTAATTAGTTACTAATAAAATTTTAGATTCGCTTTAAGTAATTTAAAATTTAATTTATTTTATTTAGTTAATTCATACACATATACAGTTAACCAATCAGTTTCGGGGTTGGGGTTTTAGGTTTAAGTTTTGGGGTTTTGTGGTTCGGGGGATTTGGTGTTTGGGTTTTAGGGTTGGGGTTTTGGCTTTTGGGCTTTTGAGGGCTTTGGGGATTTCGGTGTTTGGTGTTACTGAGTTTGGGGTTAGGGGTTTAGGTTTGTGGTTTGGGGGTTAGGGGTTCTAGGCGGGGTTTTGGTGGTTTTGGTGTTTGGGGTTCACGGTTTAGGATTTGGGATTCGGGATTTTGTGGTTCGGAGTTCCTAGTTGGGATTGGGGGTTTGGGGTTCGGGGATTGGGGGTTTGGGGTTTCCAGAGTGGTGGTGGTTAGGGTTTAGGGTTGGGGTAACATATATAAAATTTGGGTTAATTCTCAAGTGGATCACCTTTTTTAATCAAATATATTTAGAGGATCGTCAACAATTTTTTGGTCTCGTCTGCATCAGTTATTTAAAGTAAAGTTATATTTTATTAATTTTAAAATTTTCATAAATGGAAAAAAAATTGACTATTGAATTTTTTTAAAAAAAATATGTATAAACCATATTTCTGAATACTTTAATTTTTCTAACTAAACATATACTCGTCTTCCTTTCAAAATTGAATTCAACCTCTATTTCTACAAATTTATCTAATCTAATATAAACTTTTAAATTTTTTATTATTTTATCGACACATTTTAGGGTTCGGGGTCCAGGGTCAGGGGTCCGAAGTCTGGGGTTTGGGGTTCTGGGAGTTTTGGGTTTTGGGTTTGTGGTTTGGGGTTTTGGAGTTTTGGGTTGTGGGTTTTGGGATTTTGGGGTTCGGTGTTCGGGGTTCAGGGGTTCGGTGTTCGGGGTTCAGGGTTCCGGGTTCAGGGTGCTGGGTTCAAGGTTCAGGGTGCCGGGTTTAGGGTTTAGGGTTCAGGGTTCCGGGGTCCGGGGTCCGGGGTTTCCGGGTTCGGGGGTTCAGGGTTTTGAAGGGCTTTCAAAAAATTCCTTAAAACTTTCCAAGTCTCTCTCAACACCAACATTTGGAAGATAATGACATGGGTTTAGGGTTTATGGTTTAGGGTTTTGAAGGGTTTTCAAAAAATTCCTTAAAACTTTTCAAGTCTCTCTCAAGACCAACATTTGGAAGATTATGACATGGGTGGTAGTGTTGGTAGGATTGTGTGGGCAGAGATGTGGTAGTATAGGTGGAGGGATAGGAGAGAGATTTGGGGGGGTTCGGGGTTTGGGGTTTGGTGTTTTGGGGTTAGGTTAGGGTTATGATTATATTTAGTTTCGAAAGTAAAATAACCATAACCCTAGCCTAACCCTACCTTTTGAAATGCGAAGTACTAGAGTGAGGGTTATGGTTATGTTTAGTTTTAGGATTAGGTTATGTTTAGTTTTAGAGTTAGGTTAGGGTTATGGTTATGTTTAGTTTCAAAAGTAAAATAACCATAACCCTAGCCTAACCCTAGCTTTTGAAATGCGAAGTACTAGAGTGAGGGTTATGGTTATGTTTAGTTTTAGGATTAGTTTATGTTTAGTGTTAGGGTTAGGTTAGGGTTATGGTTATGTCTAGTTTCAAAAGTAAAATAACCATAACCCAAGCCTAACCCTAGCTTTTGAAATGCGAAGTACTAGAGTGAGGGTTATGTTTAGTTTTAGGGTTAGGTTATGTTTAGTTTTAGGGTTAGGTTAGGGTTATGGTTATGTTTAGTTTCAAAAGTAAAATAACCATAACCCTAGCCTAACCCTAGCTTTTGAAATGCGAAGTACTAGAGTGAGGGTTATGGTTATGTTTAGTTTTAGGATTAGGTTATGTTTAGTTTTAGGGTTAGGTTAGGGTTATGGTTATGTTTAGTTTCAAATGTAAAATAACCATAACCCTAGCCTAACCCTAACTTTTGAAATGGGAAGTACTTGAGTGAGAGTTATGGTTACGTTTAGTTTTAGGATTAGGTTATTTTTAGTTTTAGGGTTAGGTTAGGGTTATGTTTATGTTTAGTTTTAGGATTAGGTTATTTTTAGTTTTAGGGTTAGATTAGGGTTATGGTTATGTTTAGTTTCAAAAGTAAAATAACCATAACCCTAGCCTAACCCTAGCTTTTGAAATGCGAAGTACTAGAGTAAGGGTTATGGTTATGTTTAGTTTTAGGATTAGTTTATGTTTGGTGTTAGGGTTAGGTTAGGGTTATGGTTATGCTTAGTTTCAAAAGTAAAATAACCATAACCCAAGCCTAACCCTAGCTTTTGAAATGCGAAGTACTAGAGTGAGGGTTATGGTTATGTTTAGTTTTAGGATTAGGTTATGTTTAGTTTTAGGGTTAGGTTAGGGTTATGGTTATGTTTAGTTTCAAAAGTAAAATAACCATAACCCTAGCCTAACCCTAGCTTTTAAAATGCGAAGTACTAGAGTGAGGGTTATGGTTATGTTTAGTTTTAGGATTAGGTTATGTTTAGTTTTAGGGTTAGGTTAGGGTTATGGTTATGTTTAGTTTCAAATGTAAAATAACCATAACCCTAGCCTAACCCTAACTTTTGAAATGGGAAGTACTTGAGTGAGGGTTATGGTTACGTTTAGTTTTAGGATTAGGTTATTTTTAGTTTTAGGGTTAGGTTAGGGTTATGTTTATGTTTAGTTTTAGGATTAGGTTATTTTTAGTTTTAAGGTTAGATTAGGGTTATGGTTATGTTTAGTTTCAAAAGTAAAATAACCATAACCCTAACCTAACCCTAACTTTTGAAATACGAAGTACTAGAGTGAGGGTTATGGTTTAGGGTTTAGGGTTGAGGGTTCAGGGTTCAGGGTTCGGGGTTCGAGGTTTAGGGTTTAGGGTTTAAATTTTGAGTCCGAAACCATATGGATATTTTCACATATTTAGGTCCGTATCGATATTAGAATTAGAACCGAACCAAATTTCGTGAATTCCGGACCCGAAACGGAGCAGATATGCCAGAACGAGGTTTTCGGCGAGTTCTCATGGGGTACCCATATTTCGTTCAAATTTTGAGTCCGAAAACCATTTGGATATTTTCACATATTTATGTCCGTGTCGATGTTAAAATTAGAAACGAACCAAATTTCGCGAATTCCGGACCCGAAATGGAGAAAATTTGCCAGAACGAGGTTTTCGGCGAGTTCTCATGGGGTACCCATATTTCGTTTAAATTTTGAGTCTGAAAACTGATAAGTGGTATTTATACACACTTATAGGCCTTCATTTCCGCTTAAATTGGTTGGTTGTACTTAAGTGTTTAGTGTCTTTTGATGTGTTTTTATTGTTTTTCTGTGCAGGTCACGAGTTGAGGTGATGAAGTGATTTTCTATCATTTTAGGTTGGTTTTTGGTGCATTATTTGCAAGAATAGAGAATTGTGGATTCATCACGACTTGGGATTTTGTGGGTACATCTTCTGCAAACCCTCACGAGAGCACACTCGTCCACTAGAGCTATCTAGGGGTTTAAAGGGCTTGTTGCATATGCTAAATGCAACCGTGATCACCTACGGAAGTGGTACTAGGAGCGAGGAAGGACGTGCACGCGAGGACGAGCTGAAAAATAAGGAATCAGAGCTGCCCGCGCTAACTTGTAGCGCGCCCGCGCTACAGTCTGCAACACTAGCGCGCCCGCGCTAGTGTAGCGCGGTGGCGCCCCACAGAAACTTCCCGGGCCGATTTTTACAGCTTTTCTGATGGATTTTCGCAGCGGTCGAGGCCCGGTTGACTTAGTCAATGCATTTTTATTTCTCGTGTGTAAAAACCCTAGCGGTAGAGTAGTAGTTGGAAGAATAGAGAATAATATCGTAGTTTTCAGTTTAATCATTCAAGCACAATATCAGTTGTATTGGATCGTTCTTCGCGCGGAAGTGACAGTTTCGAGCGAGATCGTGAACTTCAATCTGTAACGTGTGATCTTTATTATTAATTCAAGCATTTTTGTTCTATTTAATTCTTGTCTTTTATTTATCATGTTTTCATTAGAAACCATGATGTCGATTAGTTCGATTATGAACTAACCGCCTTCATGGGATTCTAATGGATTTATCGATGTAGTCTAGTAACGAATATTTATTGCTTGATTGTGTGACGTACGTTGATTTCTTTGCATGAGCCGTGCTTATTCTTCTTAGGAGCGTAGCTAACTTCTAAGTTGTTTGTTAATTCTTTCTGAAGCGAGAGTGGATGATTGAATTTAGAACTATGCCATGTAAACATAGGATTATGTGAATGAAACATAATTTGTGGTAAACTTGAACTATTTTTATCACCCTGTGTAATCACGATAGACGACTTGTTATTAAACCTCTCTGCTTACACTACCGCTATAGAAATATAGGGTCTGAGCTTTGTTGGTGTCCATGAGATTTCTATCTTAATTGTGGATTTTGAGTGGTATGATATGTATGCAACGAGAGTTGGCATGTATTACTTTCGTGTTGTCTGATTAAGATCAACAGTCGCATGTTAATCAGTAATTTCAATTCTAGATGAATTCGATAATGAAGTTAGAATCCCATGTGTTTTCCTATTCTGAATTTGATTAGTAATTTTAGTTATTAGTATAAAAGAAAACCAATCCTTGTTAATTGTCTTAGCAGTGATAATTGATCATACATTGTTGCATAGGTGCGTATTCTTAATTCACCAGTCTCTGTGGGAACGAACAAATATATTACTTGTGATCACGTGCGCTTGCGTGTAGATTTCACCGAACAAGTTTTTGGCGCCGCTGCCGGGGACTCGGTGTTAATTAATTAGTTTATGTACTTGTCATCAGTGTGCATTAAAATTCACTGACTAGGATTCTATTCTCTTCTCACTTTTCTTCTTTTCTTTATTTCAGGTAATTGGATCGCGTTTATGCAAACACGTTCTCAAACCCGTAAGGAAGCAATGGATTCATCTTCTTCTTCTGATTCTGAACCAATGAATTATGCAAGGACAGCAGTTGGTGTGGCAGCACGTGAATTTTCTCGTTTGAACATCAATGATAATAAGGCTGACATAATTGAGCCAGCGATATCAGCCAGTGGCATTCGCATCAAGCCATCAATCATTCTCAAGCTGCAAGATACTATTCAATTTGGGGGGTCAGTTCTTGAGGACCCAAACCTGCATCTCAGGAATTTCGAGAAATTCATTACTGCTTTGGATTTTAATATCGGACCTAAGGATCTGGTGAAGCTGAGACTCTTCCCATTCACGCTACGTGATGTAGCAAGATCGTGGTTTATCTCTCTCTCGGCAAACACTACTAATAGCTGGAACAAGTTGGAGAAAATATTCTGTACAAGGTTTTATCCTCTAATTAAAGTATCAGCTCTCAAAAACACTGAAGGTAAATTCTCTCAATTCTCGGGAGAATATCTTTGTCTAGCTTGGGACCGATTCAAGAAGATTCTCGAAAATCTCAATGAAGATGACATGCCTCCTGGAATGGCAATTCATTACTTCTACAGAGGTCTTAATAGTCAATGTAGAGCAGTGTTAGACGTTGCAGCTGGAGGAACTCTTTGGAGCAAGAGCTTTGATGATGCTTACGAGCTGATAGAGAACCTGGCCGCTGCTGAGCACAGAGACCTAAAGTGGAAAATTCCAAAAGAGGAAGAATCAGAGGAAGATGAAGCGGTCGAAGTCACTCAGGAAATCCAGATGACTAACTGGCACAGAATTAGAGCTCACTCAAACTCAATTCCTAATGCATGTGGAGACACTTGTCCTCTACTCTCTAGCAGTGCGAGTAACCAATCCATAATTCAAACATCTGCTGATTCAACATTGAATGAAGCACAGTACCGAAGGATAATCAGGCGTATTGACGCAGTGGAAGAACGAATTGGTCGTTTTGCTGATATATTAACAGACTCTCTTGCTGAAGCATTCTTGGCACTAGATGTTAATATTACTTGGGATTCGTTTGGTTATGGAACGAGGTATCCTCCACAGGATACTTCGTCGGAATCGGATTAATTCTGGACTTCACGTCGAGCTAACGACGTTAAACAAGCGCTTCGTGGGAGGCAACCCACGCATTGGAACCACATTGTACCATTGTAAACCTCAAAAACACAAAAATCGAAAAAATTCAGCCTCCGGTGTCAGACACTAGCGCGCCCGCGCTAGTGTCAGCGCGCCCGCGCTAAGTTGCACAGCGCGCCCGCGCTATACTTAGCGCGGCCGCGCTACTGACTGCCGAGTCAGCCGAATTTTCACTCAAAAATTATTTTTTTTCGTTTTAAAAAGCCCACAATCCTAATTTTGCATGCCTAGCCCGAAATACATCCCATAAAACCCTAACTCAACTCTTCAATCCTTATATAAACACAAAACCCATCTCCAAATCCCATTATAATTCTTTAAACCCTAATATATATACACATCCATACACACAACCTTCATCCAATCTCTCAAACCCACTACACACAAACCTCTTGCAACTCTAAATCTCTACCAATGGCACCCAAAAGAGCCCGAAGATCACAAGGAACAAGCACCCAAGCCCCTACATCTAGCGATTCTTCCTCGATGGGTGAGGTTGAGTTCACTTCTGATGGAGCACGAACCGAGTTTCAACGGCTTATGAATAAGTCGTTAGTCAAGGAGAGGGGATTCTTACCCACGGCGGAAGATGGTGAGCTTTTGAACATGGTTCAAGAGCGGGGTTGGGAGTCTTTTTGCGAGGCTCCGGAGGCGGTTCCCTTGGCTATTATTCGAGAGTTTTATGCTAATGCCAAGGAGAATCGCAATGGATTCACGGTGGTGCGGGGAATCCGGGTGGATTATAGTGCGGATGCAATCCGTAGAGTCATTGGGGGGCGTGCCAAGCGCCGTAATGAAGAAGATTGGGTTGTTGAGAGGATTGGGCGTGCCAAACGCCGGTTTGATGATGATCCGATTGATCTTGAGCGGTTGGTGTATGACATGTGTGTACCGGACACGCATTGGAAGATGACTGCACCTCCCTTGCCGGCACATGTTTCTTTTCCTGCAGCCGCTTTGAACCGGTATGCGAAGGCGTGGAATGCCTTCATATGTGCTAATATCATGCCATCTTCTCATGGGCATGAGGTGACAGTGGATAGAGCGATTCTGCTCTTTGGGATTGTCTCAGGCAAGTATATTGATCTGGGACATGTTATTCATCAGGGGATGCTGAGGTTCTTACGGGGAGGAACCACTGGTGCTATTCCATATGGCACAATTGTTACGAAGCTCTGTCGATCAAGCGGTGTTCGTTGGCCAGCCAACGAGCAACTACAGTTGCCGGGAACACCTATTGATCATTCGGCGATCAGTCGGATGACGGAGTGGGATGGAGGAGTTCCCCACCCTCGAGGCCTCGGGTACATATATGATGAGGTGCCAGGGGGACGTCCAGCATTTGTGAGGAGGGAGCAGCCTAGAGCTTCTGGAGCTGGTACTTCACAGACGGAGAGGAGCTCCGAACCGATGGGAGATGCTCATTATCGCCGCCTAGCGAGACGGATGGATACCATGCATGACATCCACCAGAGGTTTGCTTTTGACTTGACACAGGCTCTAGGTAGTGTTTTCCAGGCACAGGGGGTCACAGTTCAGTGGCCAGTATTCGGAGCAGGGATGCAGTATCCTCCACCTGATTCACCTCCAGCAGAGGAGGGGGAGGACTCGGACTCCGAGTAGGTATGTGGGTGCTCTAGCCTTGTTATCACTTTCAATGGGGACATTGAAAATTTTAAGTTTGGGGGTGGTAATCTAAGGAAGAGCATATTATTATGTAGTTTATTATTGCATGTGTTAGTTAGTTCATGTAGTTCACGTTTTTTTTTTTATTTTGCTTTGATTATTTATCACGTTTTTCTATTTTTTGTCATAGTTAGTATCACGAGCATTTGCATGAATTATGAAGTTAAGCCAAGTTAATTGCCTATGATGAGTTATGTGCTTAGTTCTTGATTAGTAATTTCAATTGCAATGCTAGGTTAGTACTTGGAAATTGCTTGTGTTGGAAATTGTACTTCACATATGTTCTTGAGATAGGATTTAGACGAAATTCCATGAATTCTAGGATTGAGTTGGACACCCTTCAGCTTAGGGCTGTAAATCTTAAGTTTGGGGGAACTGAGGAGTAGATATGCCTTTCTAAAAGAAAAAAAAAAAATAAATAAATAGAAAAGAAAAGAAAAAAAATTAGTAGTAATAAATTCACTAGAAAAATAAGTGGTATAATTAACTAGGTTGAGCTCATTAGTACTCGAGTAATTAAGTCTGAGGGGACTTTGTGCCTAACAACCTAAAGCCCTCGTGGTTTGGGATTGTTGACCCAACACTCGCTACATGGGTACTAGTGCATAAATCTTTAGGGATCTCAACCATTGCACGGTTAAATAAACCACTAAAATAGAGTGAATAATTGGTGTGTGAAGTCTTGTGGTGTTCGTAACGCATTTACACTGCGAAGCGCTCTGACCTTAGACCGAGCGATTAATCACCAATAAAAAGCAAAAAAATATAAGGAATAAAATAGAAGGGTGTGGACATTCTTTGGGACCTTGGCTTTTAGTTGGACTTGAGTGACGGGGTGTTAGTTTTAAACTTTTACGATTCTTGATTGGGATTCTGTGGGAGTAGTAGTTTTTGTCTTGTCTCAATAAAAGAGCATGCTTGCACACATTGGCACTCCACACTTGTAAATAGAAGAGTAATTGACTTGGTAGCGAGAGAAGTGAAATTTGAGAACATTAGCACAATCTGAGGTATTATAATTGACAAGGCGATTACTTCATAGTTCACTCATTTATCACGTAGTTGCATTCATGCATTGCATTGTATTATTGTTAGTGTCTTTGACGCTTGAGGACAAGCATCAGTTTAAGTTTGGGGGTGTGATAAGTGGTATTTATACACACTTATAGGCCTTCATTTCCGCTTAAATTGGTTGGTTGTACTTAAGTGTTTAGTGTCTTTTGATGTGTTTTTATTGTTTTTCTGTGCAGGTCACGAGTTGAGGTGATGAAGTGATTTTCTATCATTTTAGGTTGGTTTTTGGTGCATTATTTGCAAGAATAGAGAATTGTGGATTCATCACGACTTGGGATTTTGTGGGTACATCTTCTGCAAACCCTCACGAGAGCACACTCGTCCACTAGAGCTATCTAGGGGTTTAAAGGGCTTGTTGCATATGCTAAATGCAACCGTGATCACCTACGGAAGTGGTACTAGGAGCGAGGAAGGACGTGCACGCGAGGACGAGCTGAAAAATAAGGAATCAGAGCTGCCATCACAGACAGTAGCGCGCCCGCGCTAACTTGTAGCGCGCCCGCGCTACAGTCTGCAACACTAGCGCGCCCGCGCTAGTGTAGCGCGGTGGCGCCCCACAGAAACTTCCCGGGCCGATTTTTACAGCTTTTCTGATGGATTTTCGCAGCGGTCGAGGCCCGGTTGACTTAGTCAATGCATTTTTATTTCTCGTGTGTAAAAACCCTAGCGGTAGAGTAGTAGTTGGAAGAATAGAGAATAATATCGTAGTTTTCAGTTTAATCATTCAAGCACAATATCAGTTGTATTGGATCGTTCTTCGCGCGGAAGTGACAGTTTCGAGCGAGATCGTGAACTTCAATCTGTAACGTGTGATCTTTATTATTAATTCAAGCATTTTTGTTCTATTTAATTCTTGTCTTTTATTTATCATGTTTTCATTAGAAACCATGATGTCGATTAGTTCGATTATGAACTAACCGCCTTCATGGGATTCTAATGGATTTATCGATGTAGTCTAGTAACGAATATTTATTGCTTGATTGTGTGACGTACGTTGATTTCTTTGCATGAGCCGTGCTTATTCTTCTTAGGAGCGTAGCTAACTTCTAAGTTGTTTGTTAATTCTTTCTGAAGCGAGAGTGGATGATTGAATTTAGAACTATGCCATGTAAACATAGGATTATGTGAATGAAACATAATTTGTGGTAAACTTGAACTATTTTTATCACCCTGTGTAATCACGATAGACGACTTGTTATTAAACCTCTCTGCTTACACTACCGCTATAGAAATATAGGGTCTGAGCTTTGTTGGTGTCCATGAGATTTCTATCTTAATTGTGGATTTTGAGTGGTATGATATGTGTGCAACGAGAGTTGGCATGTATTACTTTCGTGTTGTCTGATTAGGATCAACAGTCGCATGTTAATCAGTAATTTCAATTCTAGATGAATTCGATAATGAAGTTAGAATCCCATGTGTTTTCCTATTCTGAATTTGATTAGTAATTTTAGTTATTAGTATAAAAGAAAACCAATCCTTGTTAATTGTCTTAGCAGTGATAATTGATCATACATTGTTGCATATGTATATTTCGTTCAAATTGGCTAAAACGAGGTTTTCGACGAGTTCTCATGGGGTACCCAAATTTCGTTCAAATTTTGAGTCCGAAAACCATATGTATATTTTCACATATTTAGGTCCATATCGATATTAGAATTAGAACCGAGCCAAATTTCTCGAATTCCGGACCCGAAACGGAGCAGATTTGCCAGAACGTGGTTTTCGGCGAGTTCTCATGGGGTACCCAAATTTCGTTCAAATTTTGAGTCCGAAAACCATATCGATATTTTCGCATATTTAGGTCCGTATCGATATTTAAATTAGACCCGTACCAAATTTTGCGAATTTCGGACCCGAAATGGAACAAATTTGCTAGAAAGAGGTTTTCGACGAGTTCTCATGAGGCACCCAAATTTTGTTCAAATTTTGAGTCCGAAAACTATATGGATATTTTCACATATTTAGGTCTGTATCGATATTAGAATTAGAACCGAACCAAATTTCGTGAATTCCGGACCCGAAACGGAGCAGATATGCCAGAAGGAGCTTTTCGGCGAGTTCTCATGGGGTACCCAAATTTCCTTCAAATTTTGAGTCCGAAAACCATATGGATATTTTCACATATTTATGTCCGTGTCGATGTTAGAATTAGAAACGAACCAAATTTCGCGAATTCCGGACCCGAAATGGAGAAAATTTGCCAGAACGAATTTTTCGGCGAGTGCTCCTAGGGTACCCAAATTTCGTTCAAATTTTGAGTCCGAAAACCATATGGATATTTTCACATATTTAGGTCCGTATCGATATTTGCATTAGACCTGAACCAAATTTCTCGAATTCCGGACCCGAAACGGAGCAGATTTGCCAGAACGTGGTTTTCGGCGAGTTCTCATGGGGTACCCAATGTTCATGAATGGTTCCGAATATTACAAAGATTTTCATCTTTGGACCGTTGGGGACGGAGTTACGTCGATGGTTTGTACAAGTATTTTTGTTTCACTAATTACTACTATTCCAGATACGTCATGGTACGGGATTATTTGGACTACAAAATCAAACCAGATTGTACAAGTATTTAGGTCCGTATCGATATTAGAATTAGAACCGAACCAAATTTCGCGAATTCTGGACCGGAAACGGAGCAGATTTCCCAGAATGAGGTTTTCGGCGAGTTCTCATAGGGTACCCAAATTTTGTTCAAATTTTGAGTCCGAAAACCATATGGATATTTTCATATATTTAGGTCCGTATCGATATTAGAATAAGAACCGAACCAAATTTCGTGAATTCCGGACCCGAAATGGAGCATATATGCCAGAACGAGCTTTTCGGCGAGTTCTCACGGGGTACCCAAATTTCATCCAAATTTTGAGTCCGAAGGGTGTAGGGTTCAGGGTTGAGGGTTCAGGGTTAAGAGTTCAGGGTTGAGGGTTGAGGGTTCAGGGTTCGGGGTTCGGGGTTCGGGGTTCGGTGTTCGGGGCTCGGTGTTCGGGGCTCGGTGTTCGGGGCTCGGTGTTCGGGGTTCGGGGTTTAGGGTTTAGGGTTGAGGGTTCGGTCGCACTAAATTCATATATCCATAGGAACTCATTTATGTAAAAATATCAAATATATCTGCCCGGTGATATTTTCTAGAAATTCCCGTGTACTAACCCCTTTGAGAATTCGTCAAAAAATCGAAATTCATTATATCTGCTCCGATCCAGTCCCGACTGCCCAAATATGGTCCTGACCAAATTCATATATCCATAGGGACCTATTTATGTGGAAATATCAAAAGAAACTTTCCAGGGATATTTTCAAAAAATTCCCGTGTACTAACCCATTTGAGAATTCATTCAAACCTCGAACTTGATTATATCAGCTATGATTCAGTCCCGACTGCCCCAAATATGGTCGGACTAAATTCATATATCCATAGGAACTTATTTATGTAAAAATATCAAATATATCTGTCTGGTGATATTTTCTAGAAATTCCCGTGACCTAATTCCTTTGGGAATTCGTCAAAAACTCGAACTTCATTATATCTGCTACGATTCAGTCCCGACGGCCCCAAATATGGTCATGACCAAATTCATATATCCATAGGGATCCATTTATGTGAAAATATCAAAAGAAACTTCTCGGTGAAATTTTCATGAAATTCCCGTGTACTAATCCCTTTGAGAATTCGTCAAAAACTCGAACTTCATTATATCAGCTACGATTTAGTCCCGACTGCCCCAAATATGGTCGGACCAAATTCATATATTAATAAACACTCATTTATGTGAAAATATCAAAAAAATCTGCCCGGTGATATTTTCAAGAAATTCCCGTGTACTTATCCCTTTGAGAATTCGTCAAAAACTCGAACTTCATTATATCTGCTACGATTTAGTCCCGACTGCCCCAAATATGGTCATGACCAAATTCATATATCCATAGGGACCCATTTATATGAAAATATCAAAACAAACTTTCGGGTGAAATTTTCATGAAATTCCCGTGTACTAACCCCTTTCAGAATTCGTCAAAAACTCGAACTTCGTTATATCTGCTCCGATTCAGTCCCGATTGCCCCAAATATAGTCGTGACCAAATTCATATATCCATAGGAACCCAGTTATGTGAAAATATCAAAAGAAACTTCCCGGTGAAATTTTCATGGAATTCCCGTGTACTAACCCCTTTGAGAATTTGTCAAAAACTCGAACGTCGTTATATCTGCTCCGATTCAGTCCCGAGTGCCCCAAATATGGTCGTGACCAAATTCATATATCCATAGGAACCCATCAATGTGAAAATATCAAAAGAAACTTCCCGATGAAATTTTTCATGAAATTCCCGTGTACTAACCCCTTTTTGAATTCGTCAAAAACTCGAACTTCATTATATCTGCTTCGATTCAGTCCCGACTACCCCAAATATGGTCGTGACCAAATTCATATATCCATAGGGATCTATTTATGTGGAAATATCAAAAGAAACTGCCCATGGATATTTTCAAGAAATTCCCGTGTACTAACCCCTTTGGGAATTCGTTAAAAACTCGAACTTCATTATATCAGCTACGATTCAATCCCGACTGCCCCAAATATGGTCGGACCAAATTCATATATCCATAGGAACTCATTTATGTGAAAATATCAAAAATATCTGCCCGGTGATATTTTCGAGAAATTCCCGTGTAAAAACCCCTTTGAAAATTCGTCAAAAACTCGAACTTCATTATATCTGCTACGATTCAGTCCCGACTGCCCCAAATATGGTCATGACCAAATTCATATATCAATAGGGATCCATTTATGTGAAAATATTAAAAGAAACTTCCCGGTGAAATTTTCATGAAATTCCCGTGTACTAACTCCTTTGAGAATTCGTCAAAAATTCGAACTTCGTTATATCTTCTCCGATTCAGTCCCGATTGCCCCAAATATAGTCGTGACCAAATTCATATATCCATAGGATCCCATTTATGTGAAAATATCAGAAGAAACTTCTCGGTGAAATTTTCATGAAATTCCCGTGTACAAACCCCTTTGACAATTCGTCAAAAACTCGAACTTCGTTATATCTGCTCCAATTCAGTCCCGATTGACCCGTATATGGTCGTGACCAAATTCATATATCCATAGGGACCCATTTATGTGGAAATATCAAAAGAAACTGCCCGGGGATATTTCCAAGAAATTTTAATTTATAAATAATAAATTAAAATTTTCAATTAAATAAAATTTGAAATTATGATTTATTTGTAAGTCAGAACTATTGTAAAA